>NC_141708.1:10249173-11473801 GCF_971803275.1 Cyanistes caeruleus | reverse complement strand
GTGCCTCCAGAGATCTCTGAAAGCCTGACTGGTAACCTGCTTATTCTTCCCCACTCTGCACAATCCATCTGCAGAGCTGTGTGGAAGAACAGGGAGCAGAGAGCCTTTCATTCTCACAAACTCCCTGCCCTCCAACCTTTGCAGCATTTATGTGGCACTAGACTTGAAGAGTTCTTGTACCAGGGAAACATGGCATCCTCTGATGGGTCATTCCCTCAAGCAAAGGCTATTGTGTTTACACAGCACAGGCTATAAACACAGCTCTTGGGAGAAACTGAAATCCCTGTTCAAAGGCTGGTTGCTAAAATCCTCAACTCTGCATGAAAAAACAGTCTGATATACCAGAATAACCCCTTAATTCTCTGGAAGAAGAAGAGCTGCTTGCTGAGTACCCACACCATTTACTACTTCCCTTTGCACTCTGCTCGTGTCTGCTACCAGGGATGCTAACTAGGATGTGTTCAGTCCAAGACAGGCGTACCCTGAACTAGTTTTGTCAAACCAGACAGATCCAAGTGACTAGTTCAAGTTCCCTAGTTCCATTTGGGGCTTCAGAGAAAATGGCAGCTGTCACATACTATTACAGATGAGTGTTAATTTTGAGTGGCATGATGCATCTAGCTTGTGGCGGGAAAAATAGTGTTGTGACAGTAAACTTTGCCATCTGTGAGAGGTTATTCTTACAAGGATTGATACTTCATTTGCAGGAAGGAATTTGTAATTGTTCTTCCTCATACATAAGGAACAACAATTTTCCTACAAAAGAAGTTAAAAGAGAGATTAAGAATTCATGTTCTCTGCCTGGGAGAGGGCAAGAAAGGTATTTGAGAACATGCATTTATCTGTCTGTCTACTGTAAGAAATTATGTCAGGAAACCAAACTTTCATCCTGGGATTCCTGCCTATCCCATTTTTGTGACTTGGCAAAAGTTGGATGGGTTTAGGGAGTTATTTCTCACTGAGGTCTGCTCTCCATCTAACTTAAAAGAACAAAGAACATCCTGCCATCCTTTTTATTCTTGTTTTTTCGGGGGCAAAACCAACTCCACAAGGCAGAAGATGAGTTTGGGATGTTGCTAACAGGCAGGGAGGTAACTTTATCGTGCAAGTCGATCTCCACTGAGGGCTGAATGTAGATGCTAGGATTAGGAATAATTACTAACATCCTGGGGAGGTAAGGATGGGCAAACCAGCATGCACTGCCTTGTCAAACCAGCATGTCATCAGCACTAGAGCCAGACAATCTTTCATTTTTATTATATTTGTGACATTTCTAATTTCCTTGGCATAATGCACTTAATCCATAATTATAAAACATGCAACTAGTCGTTGGCTTTGCTCTGTTCTTGTAACATGAGAGTGATTCTGTGTTTTTATTAATTTAACTTTCTATAAGCTAACAGATTGCCATAAAAAAAACCCTCAGAACTTCTCAACCAGCACAGCTAATAGCTATATTTCAGCAAAGGTCCCATGGTACATGTTGAACAATAACTAGCACTTCTGTGCCACTTGCAGTTTTTAATTGAATTTCTATCCCATGGATATCATGTCAGAGCCATTCATCTGCTCCAATAAGTCTTCTGATATTAAACAAGTTCTTCCAAGTTATTATTGTAGTACAAATACTGCTTGACGGTTGATTTGCATTGCATAGACACTGGTCTGGGGAAGGTAATGCAGTGCAGAAAATCTTAGCTTGTGTAGGCACAGAGCAATTATTTTTGCTGAAATTACCATACTGTACCTTTCCATTTCTTTTCATGTTGGAATGATAAGAGCTGCTCTTTCTGTCCTCCTTTGAGTGAGACACAGACACTGGAAAAAAATTTTACAGCTCTCTAGTCTGGAGCAAATCACTCCTTGTTTCTGAGATGGTGATCTTGCTTAGAGGCTCTGACTCTTGGGGCTGACTGCACTGGCAAGAACTTGGACCAGACTGTCATGTGGTGGGGTCTTAACAGCTCCAGAATAATGAACTCTGACACTGCTGAAACTGTGCTCTTGGGTTCGGTGTGGAAATGAGGGGATCCATGGTGTAGACTTTGCTGTCACCTTAACTCTGCCTTTTTCTTTAATTTTCTAACCTTATTCAAAAGGTGAAAAAAATCATTGAGTTTCGTGGAAAGAAAAAGTTTAAACTCAGTTTCCCTCTGCCAGATTCAGAGACTTATGTCTGACAGTGTGTTTATGATACTGAAGCACTACAGTCTATGATAACTCATTTTTGGGCTCTTCTTACTGAATGGTGTATTTGGCTGATGGCATAAACAGAAGCAGGGTGAAGTTTCTAACCAAACTAGGGAGAGGGTCTCCATCACTAGACTCTTCAGGAGGGAACGTCTGAACTGTGTTTGCTGGCCAGCAGTAAGAAAAAGCAGAGGGAATGTCTTCATTGCTGAAACAGAAGTGAAACAGACTGACAAAGCTCTCGATGGGAGTTTTCTCAGGAGTTGCAACAAGAAGTGCAAGCATGCCATACTAAGTATTAATTACATGGAGATTCCAATGTGCAAAATTAATGGTAATTTCCCAACACGATTTTCCTTTTCCTCTGTTTTCTATTGATTAGTGTACTAAAATCTATTTGGGAATTAATAATTCAGTCACCTGAGAAGTCACAGTGACTCCAAACATCTAAGCTTTGGAGTTGCAACGTCCCAGCTGAAGTTCAGCCTTAAGCCTGTCTGCCTCTTTGCTCGAGACTGAAGGGCATGCTTGCATGCACTTAGGAGGGTGTAGAGAATCACTCAAATAACTGGCCTGTTCTTGTTTTGATGTGCCAGTACATGATGGTTGTCAGTGTTTGCCCTTCAGCATGTTCACAAGAAGCTCTAAGGAGACTGCTCCTCTAGAGATTACTGGTGTGAGGCAGGTCTGTGTGGGGTGCAGGTTCTGTCAAGGCCCCCAAGCTGCCCATATTTGAAAAGAAGTTTCTTGGCTCGCCAGCCAGAGGTTTCAACTAGGAGGTGTTCTTTTTTTAAATTTTTTTTAACGCATCTTGGAGAATAAATTCTCTTAATGGTGTGCCTATTGTGATGACAAGGTCTTACCTGCACTGTGGCACAGGGACCAAAGGACAGCTGTGTACTGCTGGAAGGGCATAACTAGAATCTGTTTCATGCATGAGGAAGCATCTGCTTGAGGGTATCCTGGTGTCCAAAGGTGTAAGCCTTGCTGCAGGGACAGCATTTGCTGTATTTATTTACATCCTGCTTTCTGGATCTAACATCATTCTGGCATGTTCATGGGACAGCCCTGGGTTTAGTTGAATCCTTGTCTGGATTCAACCTGTTTTCAGTTCCCACTGAGCTATCCAGGAGGCATTTCAAAGCATGCAGCAAAATCCCATTTAGAGCCTGTCTAGAAACCTCGGTGTGAAAAGCCCTGCCTCTTTATCTTCCTTGTAAGGTTGCAACTATGATATTAGCTTGTGACAGCAATTATTGATGGTGTCATTAAGGATGAGATAGAATTCCTGGAAATGCATTTAATATTTTCCCCTTTTTTGCTGCGGGGACACTGATAAGTGGTGGCAGAATGAGATGTAAAAAAATAAAAAGAGACAGAGAGAAGGTGGGGGTTAAAGAAACCCATGTTTATGGTTTGCCCTCATCCATGAGGAAGGGAGAATAATTCATGAAAAACTTTGTGTACTAGAGCTATTAAAGTGCAATCTTTGCAAAATAATGACTTGTAGCAAAACCCCATCATTATTTATTTTCTCTATTTTCAGCATCAGTTGTGTAAAGTGTGGACAAAGAAATAACCCCTTCAGAAAGCACTCTCAATGTGCTGTTACAGTTGTCTTGAAAAGACAGCTGCTATTTCACCACAGTGCTTTGATTATTACAAACACATTGTTTTAAAGCTTAGCAGCTGTGTAATAGTACATGGTGCATATGTACACGATGTTATATCTCTTTCTGTGTTCCCTCTTTCTGTAATCACTGCACTTAAAGCTCTATATGAGCTTTATTGATCCATGATTGTAGCTCATTAACACAGACCTATTCTCTTGCATCTGAGTCAAGGACAAATAAATATTTGTGTCTAAAATGGACTCCAAGGGAAAGTTTTTTTTTTGCCTGTATGGACTGTGATTAATATAGGCATGCACTAGAGAGGTTGAAGAGGTTTTGGGAGAGGGAGGGAATGGGGGGAAATGAACTAGGGGAAGCTTGGTTAAAATCAGCAGATTTCCTGTAGTGGGAGATCCTCTCACTGGTTTCTATTTTCAACTGCCTAAGTGATGCAGGTTCACTGTGGTGCTTACTTAGAAGTGGATGATGCAGGATGTTCTGAGGAACATGCTGTACTCTACTGAGGCTTCCACTTTTGGATAGGATGAGTAGTTGCGTTTGGACATATAATAGCTGAGGACCTAATGTTAGAACATGAGTAACTGCAGCATACTCAAGGCAGTGGTGTGCACCCAGCAGGTTTCCTCACAGGGACCCTTTGAAGGGACAAAGGTGGGGGACGAAAATTCATGTGTACTGAGCCACTGCCTCTCATTACTGCCCTGATTCTTGGAATAAACTGCAGAGATTAACCATGTTTCCTACATGTTCTTAGGGTGTCCATGCACTGCTCACTGACCTATCAGCCATATCTAAAGGTTTATGCTAGAAATCATGGCAACATGTGAATCTCCCTCTTTTGTACCGTATTTCATTTTCTCCACAGTCCTCAGAGTAAAACCTGCAGAGGTGTGCACAGACAAGTCTGCAGAAGTGCCTCTGCACCAGGTGGTTGATCAGACCCCTGTTTACTGCAGAGGGTTTATAGTCAGAGCATTCCTATTCAGCCTGCAGGAAGATTCATTTCCAGAATGTTAAAGATGATGTTAAAACAAACCACGTGCCTTCTGGTAAGACAGCTAAAAGGGATAAGGAAATGGCCAATGATGAGTTGCCACTATTTCCTAATTAATCACAGGCTATTGCAATTTACCTGCTAAAAGATGGACAACCCTTTATGCTGACATTATCCGTGAGGGACTTAATGGTACCTTCCAGGAGTGTAATATCATGCTTCACTTTGTCATTGGCTTTTGAAGTATCAGGTTGAGTAGAATGAAGGGGAAAAAAAAAAAAAAAAAAAAAAAGCGCCATTTTTTTCCTGGTCTAAATAACATCACTGTAAGAACTTAAGTGCCACTGCTTTAAAACCTTCCAGGAGCTCTAATCTTGCTGGGTTATAGCACAGTTAAAGATACACTTTGCAATTTATTGAATTTGGGTTTAATTTATTTGTTTTTTTAGGTGTAGATCCATGGACTGTGCTGTCAGTAACATGAACAGTTGGTTGATGACTAGGCTGATACCCTGAGTTAGACTGGATCCCAGGTTCAAGTGGAAAGCATAGCTAAAGGCCCAAAATATACAGTCACAGACTTGAATGCTTGCACAGACAACTACATGGATGGACTCTGAGCTCTGTCATGACACAGGGCACAGGGACTCATGCAGCCCAATCCATCTGCCATGGACAGGAAAGTGTGGATCTCAGTTTACAGTTTGAAATTTCTTCCTCTGTGTGAACCTTTGGGGGAGGTACCATACTCCAACCCAGGTGGTTGGAGCAGCAGCAAAATATGTCCTCCTGTGTGAAAATCCTCATAGGAAGCCTGGGGCAAAGTAGGAACCCCGCAGGTCTCCTAAGATACCTTCCAATGCCTTTAGTACAACAGTACAATTATTTCTTCAGTGAACCTTGGAGTCTGCAGGTTGATTGTTTATATTTGAGCCTTTCTATGATTAAATCCAAAGACATAAAGTAAATCTGTGGTGTGTAATAGAAAAAGACTCAGATCATGGACAGCTTTCTCCTTTTATTTGCATTGATAATATGCATGGTACTTAGCCCTTCATAAAATTCATTTAGGTAAAAGTCAAGACTTTATGAATAAGAACCTTCTCAGCACACTTAGGAGTAAAGGCATATCCTTTATTTATCCTTGTGTTTTGGGTTATAAACAAAAGTATTCATCCTCTAACACCTAGAGGAAATATCTGCAATGTAGTACTGGAGCCAATTCTCAGTTTGAACAATTTTAAGTTGGATCTTTCTAACTATTTCTTGAGTCAACCTATCAAACTGAAGAGATGATTGGTCTCTTCCAGTGCTTCCTTTTCTGTCCTTTTGTCTCAGCCTCACATACCTTCCCTTGTGAGTTTGAAGGGGATGTGCATTCCTTGTGCTCCGTTTACTGTTCCTTCGTTAAAAAGATAATCACTCAGCTATCTCCTGGGGGACTTGCTGATGCTGATTGACTTTTCAAGCTGCTCCCACTTTATTGATCTTCTGTCTGAAAAGATTCCAACAGGTTTATTCTCCCAAAGGCAAAATCTTTTGTGTTAGATGAGCTTCTAAGGGCTGAGTGCAAAAGATGACAGGAAAAGGAGGCTTTTCTGGGCTGAAATTATGCCTGAACCAACATGATGGTTTGAAAGATATTAGGCAGGGAAGTTCTTAGGGCATTGGTAGCATGGGAGTGATCAGCTGTGTGCTTTCTGAGCTGTCCACAACTGGCAGATGTTTGATGGAGAAGAGGGGGACCCCTGCCCTTTGGATGACAGTAATTTATTAAACTTGATAAACTGCAAGCTCACCTTTTTGGAGAGTCTGTATTGATTCAAGCTTAGACCCCAGTGTCTGCATTTTAAAAATGCAGTAACTGGAGTCAAGGCTGTTAATCCTTGTGCTCAGGGAATGAATAAAACTCACACTCAAACAGTGCTTCTGTGAAATACTGACCTGCAGTGCAGCACTGAATTTAGGAGAGGTGTAATCCAGCTGCTGATCTGACTGTTGCACAAACCAAGAAACTGGGTGACAGCTGTCTTTCATTTCTGCACTTATATCCCTGTCCCTCTATTTCTCAACCAAAATTTTTCATTCTGGGGAACTAGGAACTAGGGAACTAGGAGAGAATATAGTGCCGTAATCTGAATATCTGGAAGAGAAAGAACCAGAGTCATTTGGGAGCATTCAGAACAACCCTGGTTTCTTGCCTGGGGAGGCAGTTGTATAACCAGGTCACCCTGCAAAGCAAGTGGTACAGCCTACAGAAGAGCATTGTCAGCTGTATAATCTGGCCTGGAAGCTCCTTCTGTCTGGTGAATTATGATGTCTCTGCTATGTGATGCTCAAAAATGTTATTTCAATAAGCTGGGAGGGTTTGCAGATCCTGTCATGGATATTTCAGTGGTAATTGGAATGGATTAAGCTTTGAAGGATTCAGGAATGTGCTGATTTTATGTTTTATATATTTACATATTTATTTCTTATATTGAAAGACAACTTGTGTCTGTTCTGGTGAGAATATGAACACCACATAATACCTGTTGAGAGCAATATTAGCCTGCAACTTGTGGTCTTTTATGGCTCCAAATTCTGTTCTCTTCTTTAGAAAACTAAATTTGCACTATTCTTTTTCTTGTATATGCAAGTTTAAACTTTGAAGGTTTTCAGAAATGCAGAATTCTCACAAATGCAAAATTGTGAAATGCTTGTAAAATGCATTACATCCTCTTGTTAATGTTGTTATTAGTCTTTACATTTATAGAAGCACACAGATATAGTGGGTCCTTACCTTTATTGTGTATATTTGTGTAAGTCTGCCAGTATTACTCACTCACTTGTATGTGATAGGGCCATATTGATTTTAACTTATTGGAGATCTGGTTTTGTCTTGTTAGTTCTGGAAGAGTAGCACATAGAGGTTCTCAGTCATGTTGTGACTGGAGGTAAGGATGTGTTCCTAAGTCTAGAAGGTTCCAGACTTAGTTCATTGCCAGTCCCCAGCTGTCTCAGGTGATTGCATCTCATGAGCTTCAGATTTTTTATTTTTGGGAACAGTAAGAGTCAGTTTTTCCCCAGGAAGCTAAGTTAATGTGAAACTGAGTGCTGAGGAGCCTTGCTGGAGGTCAGGCAGGATTCTGTGGTATTTATGCTCAGATTGTGTGGGTGTGCTGCTGGGGACAGTAACCTTTGTGGGTCACAAGTAGGGGTAGACATAAGGCTTGTGGGAGAGGGGTCAGCTGAGGTAGGGACTGGAAGGAGCTGCAGGCTGACGGTAAAATTTGGTTTGGGAATTGTCTGCAATTTTTAATATCTGTGTCTAAGGAACTGGACTAAACTATCTTTATCACTGCCCTCTTTTTTTAATTACATCAGTTCTGCAAAGATTTGCTGATGGTTTGAAAAAATCGACATGCCTTGTGTGATTTTAAAGATGACTCAGGTCTGTCTGAATGTCCCCACAGTACTGCCTACCACTGATGCCAAAACAGGCAAGACAGTGTCAGAAGCAAGTTTCAGGTAAATCACCTTCCCAGGGAGCATGAGTGGACAAATGTGTGTATCCCCAGCTGGGAAACAGAGATTTGAGTCACCTGTCCCCCTCTTTTAGAAGGGTATGGTGAGCTCCTGTCAGGGCAGTTTGTATATCTCAGAGCGTGTTTATTCTCTTAGTGGTTGGAAGGAATTCTTTGTCATCCACATCTACCACAAAAATATAGAGTTGAGGGAGGGGACAGTTCCATAATCTCCCCTTGACATTTTGTTCAAGATACATTTAAGAGACGTTCTGGTTTAAATATGCACAGAATAGCATAGATGTTAAATGGAACTTCTAGAACTGCTTCACAAAATCCTACATTCAAAGCACTTCCTTCTGCTATAAAATAATGCAAATTAAAATGATTAGCTACTTCAGAGAATTGTTAGAGAAGCATTTTTAGCTATAGTAATAAAAGTAGGAAAGGGCCTGGGAAGGACCTTGTTTCTAATTAATTATCTAATTAATATCTGATTAATTAATGAGGCTTTGTCATCAAAGCTGTCTTTTATCTTTGAGGCTATTAAAGTGTCCTCTAGACCAAATTTCTTGAATATGTGTTGATAAGGCCATCTTTGCTGAGTCAGTCAAGTGCTTGGAATCAAATCAATATGCTGCCTTATCAGGGATGCATAAAACACCTCTTTGGAAAATTAGAATACATCAGAATCAAGAACACGATAAATATGTCAGATCTTTTAGACAGTACGAATGGAAAATGAGTAATGATGAAGTGCAGTTCTTCAGAGCTATAAAGAAGTAATGCTTTTACATAGACTTTACAGTAGTGAAATGGCCAGAGCAGGAGAAGTAGAGGCCCTTGGAAAGACAAAATCTCTAAGGTCCAGGTTGCCCCTGACTCAAGGTGGCTGAGATGTGTCTGCATCTCATCTGCTGAGCTTCTGTGAGGTACCATTTCTACCAGCAGGTATCTATTCTGTCAGCTTTGCCTGGCCACAGAAGGATTGCCAGTTCATCAGTGCTGTAACGGGACAAGCATGCCATGAAGGGAAGGGCTTATCCCAGCTTTTGAGGAGAAGCCATTTCACATTTTATCAGGTCTCTGTTTATATTCTTTATGCTGCCAGCAACTGTTGGGAAATCCATATCATACTTCTCTGCTTATCTCTGCTCTCTTCATTTTGTAATGCGATAAATTGTGTAAGTCACAGTGGAGTCCTGATACCATTTGGCACCTGCTTCTAGTAGTAATTCTCATACATGTCCAGAATAATAACATTTAAAATGTAGAGCACTAGAACATTATAATAAATCATGAACTTTCGATCTCAGTCAGGATGGCTGAGGTCCTTCCCCTTCATTTGTACTGTCAGCTCAGTGCATGCAATTTTCTAACCCATTTATGGTGAGATACACCTTGCTTTGTGCTAGTTGTGTGTTGGTTGCTCTGGTCTCTTTTAGCTCTGAAGGGTGGAAGGCATCTTAAGAGAGAAATATATCCTTGTCTATTTTAGGGTGAATAAAGCATCCTCTTAAGTTTCCAGTTTTTGTCTATAGGTACAAAAAAAATATGTGGACAGGCTTGCCAGCTAGAGCTACCTGTTTGTAGGTGGCTAAATTTAAGATGAAGTAAATGGCCATGGTAGAGAGAAGATGGAATCTTACAAATGGAGGAGTAGAGTTATTTCAGTTTCACTGTAGGAGGCACCAACCTTTGTTGCTTTTGTGCCTGCTTATTGTGGGCTATTCAGCAGCAGAGTATAAAGCAAAGCTTAGTAATCACTACACATGCAGCCTGCTTGCTCTGACCAGGTTCCCTGGTTCTCTGAAAAGATTCTCTGCTACAGGATTTTATATAGTACAGGCTCTAGCCTGCCATCAGGTGTTAGGATCCATCAGTTTGGCTGGGTTGATTTCGGCTTCAGAGCAGAGTTTGCCATTCTTTGGTAGAAGCAAAATGTTGAGACGGCTTCAGAGTTTCATTTAGCCAAATCTGTGTCCCACAGTGGGTATAGGGCCTTTCTCTAAATGTCCTAGAACAGAGAACGACACTCTGGTGCTCAAGGTGGTTTTTTTTTTTGTTGGTATGATTCTTAGTTTTACTTTGCCAGCATTCCTTGCTTTTTCTGCCATTCTACCCATTTCCTGCAATCCCCTTGCCCTCTCTCTTCATGTCTCAAAAGAAGGTTTTGCTTCTTCAGGTGGTTCTACAGAATATTTTAGACCTGAAACTTCTGCTTTTCCACAGAAATGGTGTTTCTGAAGGTAGGGGTGCAGAAAAGAACAGGGATTGGGGAAGCACTGCCTGTTATCTGATGGTGAATGCTATTTAGGCACCCTGTGATATGTTCTGGGTGGTCAGTGATTGCTGGGGATATCTAAAGCATCACTGTGTTCCTACAGAACAAGTGTAAGCACCATGCAAACATATGGCTTTCAAGTTAGCCCCCACCATCCCTGTAGGTTTAATACACACAAACTGCATTTCCATAGACTGTTCATGCCTGTCTTAGTAGTCATCTCTGCCAGGAAATGACCGGTGTGAACAGCCCCTCCTGCCCTCTGTGATGGTGATCAAATGAAATGCTGATGAGCAATCAGCCACTAGAAATGTGACTGATATTTGCAACTCCTGTGTTTTACTTGCCATAAATCCAGAGGTGGAATATTCTGTATCCTTTTGTTAAACCTCTGAGACATCCAGTGTCCTCCCAAAGGCTCATATGGAATAAACAAAAGAGGAATCTTTCCTGTAAAAAAAACTAAAGAGAATATGAAAAAAAGAAATAAAAAAGAGGAAGCCGGTGTTCCTAGTTGTCTCTTCTCACCTTCATTTTGAACTGCAAATCACAATGACTGTGCATCACTGCAGCTCATTTTTCCTTGCCACCTCCACTCTATGTTGCAGATGGAAATTTATCAACAAAGGTCATCTTCAAGTCTTTCGGATGTTTAGTGATGGGAATCACCATTAATCAGAAAAGAAAGGGGATGGAGGAAGGGTGCTGGGATCATAATAGTATTTGAGGTGGATAGTCTGCTGTTTACATTACATGCAAACTAAAAGGAAAAAAAAAAGATTTTTTTTCAAGATACATTACCGAAACTATGATCTGCTTGAACTTCTTTTTCCCCAGTGGGATCTCTGGTTTTAGATACTTTTGAAACCTTATGGAACTGAAGGTCCACTAGAACTGATGGGTTATGGTTCCAGAAGTATTGAGAATATACACCCTTGTGTATGATGGCAGAAAGTGGTTTTATTTAGATTGTGTTAAATACTCTGGATCTGTGCTGATATACTTGGATAGCTGGGTTTTTTTGCAGGAAGATCTTCCTGTTAAAGATTGGTCCCTGAGGCATCCATGACAAAAGATGTAATTGGACTAGTAAAACTAGTTGTAGAATGATCAGAGGCATGAATAGCTTGTACAAGGAGTGTCTGAATAAACAGGGAGTCTTGAGACTGGGAAAAAAAAAGATCTGTGGAGAATATGAGAATAATCAGTGAAATCACAAATGGCAGCATGGGGCTCCATGGTTTGTACTTGTTAAGTGGGAGAAGTTAAACCGAAAGGGAGCCTCTCTTCATACAGCACAGAGCTGTGGTGTTTACTACCTTGTGATAGCAAAGTTGCCAGAAGCATCCCTGTGGGATTAGACAGATTTATGAAACTAAAAGCCCACTGATGGCTCTGGCATGCAAAGACATCATCTTCAATTTAGGAAGTCTGCGATATTGCTGTAGGCTGGGACATTACAGCAGGAAGCAGCACCACGTGCTTGCTTGATTTCTATTCATTTCCCCAGACTTTCATTGTGGCCTTCAGTTTCCTTTAGTAGGATGGAGACAAAGGGAGGCAGTTCTTTCTGCTTGCAATTGTAAAATACTCTGGTTTTACATTTATTGCAGTCACTAAACTCATGGTTGGGTAAAAACAAGCTCTCAGCAAATGTTTTGCTCTCTTAACTGGCTGATTCAGACTACACATACAGGAACTTCCTTGGTTACTGAGTAGGTTTACCTCTACTGGGCTTCTGTGGATACTTCAGTTGTAAAATGTCCACATCCAGACTTATGTCAGCTCCAGACAGGGAAGGACTAAGAATTAGATTTTGTTTGTTACCTCCATTGATGTAATTTTTGATGCTATCAGGTAAGAGTACCAGTGGTGTCCTGACTGTGAGGTTAAAAGGTCCTTTGCCACAATCCAGTTTTTTTTTTTTTGTCATTTGTTTTGTTTGGGCTTTTTTTTTATTTATGGGATGTTTGCTTGTGTTTTTGTTGTGTGTGGGTTTTTGTTTGTTTTGTTTTGAATTTTATTTTGTTCTGTCAGCAAAAGTATCTGTGTGTGTGACCAGGTCAACCAGACAGCCTTGCAGTGGTAATAGTGGAACTTCCTGGCCACTGCCTCAATGGGATTTGACTCAGGAGAGGTCTTTTCTCAGTGTGTTGTAGCTTCAGAAGGGCCTTTATCTCAGTGAGGGTAATTTGAGGGGAGGAAGGGGAAGGGAAAGAAGGAAACACAAGTGATGGAAGACTGGCTGCCTGAGTTCCTGTGCTGTGCAGTTGAGTTCTTTGTACTGTATTACTATGTGAGCTGTGTTTGAATGTTTTCCTGCAGCTGGATGTTCAGAGTGTTGTGCCTCCTCTCATGTTTCATGGGATTTACTTCTATGCTGCAGCTTTTCTCAGAGCCCTCATAATTGCTCTCCCTTTTGCTGGCTCTTGATTTTCATGAAACTTGTAGAAACTTTGTTTCTCTTGGGTTTTTGTTTTTCTGCCAAACTGGGAGAAAATTGGCCAATGAGTAAAAGCAAGAAGTTGTTTGTGGGGGTATGGAGAGACAAGCATGCTGCAGACAGGCAGTTTGCAGGCCCGTGAGAAGTGAAGCAAGTATTAATCTGGCACGTTCCTGTTGCTCTCTGAAGTGCACAGAGAGTTGGGATGTTCTTCCGCTCATTTAAGCAGAGCTGTTGCTCCACACAATTTTCAGTGTGAGGCTGCAGGTATGTGTAGTGGGACTCTGGGCTGGAGATGAATGCATCAGCTTTAGAAGAAGCTTAGAAAATAGCTGAAAACCTAAAATCAAAAGCATGATGGCTTCTTCTCCACACAGAGAGAGAGTCACAGCACAGAGGAGAAAACCCTCTGACAGGAGGGTTGGTGGAAGAGACTGACTTTTTCATCCCAGTCATTCAGTGCCAGCATTTGCAGCTCATTTTCTCCTGAAAGACTTACATGTTTTCTAGCCTTTCTCCATAGCTGAATAGCTGAGACTTCAAACAAACAAACCTGCCTTTCTCTGTCTGACAGAGCCCTGAGATGGAAAGTGTCACAGAGGAGAACTCTGAAAGCTATTGGCATGGCATTCTTTTGCCTCTCCACACCTCTGCTTCATATCTCTGTGCCTGAGCAAGTCTTATCACAGTATGAAGTCTGTTGGCTCAGGCTGGTTTGTTGGTTTCACAGAGAAGCTCAGGCTCAGATTTAGAGGAGCAAGATGGATTTTGTTAGCTTGTGGTGCTCTGATTTATGACAGGTTTTGTATAGAGAAGCTTCTTCACCTGGGTGTATCCCTTGCACCTTGCTCTGCCAGACTGGAGGATGTTGCAGCGATGGTTTAAACACATCATGGCCTGTCACAAGAGGGCAATGGAATCAAGCAGATGGGGTTTTCCCCCCCACTGTTTAAAACAGAATATAATTGTGGGAGAATTTTCAGTATCCCAGTAAAGCACTATATTATAAACCTTGATTTTCCAAATAGAATATGCAGAATTTGGTGAGGAGCAAAAGTCTGATGCAGCCTAGACCCTCAGAGTCATCATCAGAAACATAGCCAAAGCCTTATTATTACAGAGACATGGGAGAAAACACATGGACTGAGTTAACACAGGATTGTTATATATGACCAGAGTCCATTCCACATCACAGAATCAATTAGGTTGGAGCAGACCTTTGAGATCATCGAGTCCAACCTATGACCCAACACCGCCTTGCCAACCACACCATGACACTGAGTGCCATGTCCAGTCTCTTTTAGAATACCTCCAGGGATGCTGACTCCACCATCCCCTTAGGCAGTCTGTTCCAATGTATAATCAGCCTGTGAAGAAATTCCTTCTAGTGTCCAACCTGAACTTTCCATGACCCAGCTTGAGGCCATGTCCTCTTGTCCTGTCACTTGGGAAGGAGGCTGATCCCCAGCTCACTACACCTTCCTCTCAGGCAGCTGTAGAGAGTGATGAGGTCTCCCCTGGGCCTCCTTTTCTCCAGGCTAAACTCCCTCAGCCATTCCTCCCAGGACTTGTGCTCCAGACCCTTCCCCAGCTCTGTTTTCCTTCTCTGAACTCACTCCAGCACCTCAATAGTCATTGAGGGAGAGACCCAGAAGAGAACACAGCACTCGAGGTGTGGCCTCACCAGTGCTGAGTCCAGGGGAAGAATCACTGTAACATTCCTAGTCCTGTGTTTTAAGAGTTTCTGTGCTACCAGCAGTGTACTGAGGTGCAGTTTGTGAAAGCATTGTTAAAAACACTTTTATGTATAAATGTGTGTGTGGTTAGAAGCAATATGCAAATATCAGCTTGAGACTGAAGGCAGTAACAACCTTCCAAGATGATGAGATTCCAGGGATAGCTGGAATGGAGCAACCCAGAGGAGAACGAGGTAAGCAGGATCAGTTTGCCATTAAAGGCCCCAAAAAGTTAAGGCAGGTGTTTGGGGTGTGACTCATGGAAACCACCTTTTATATCGCTGAGTCTTTTCTCATTTTGATATGACTACAACATTTCTTTCCCTCCACTACTTTAGTAATGTGCTTGGAAGGGGACCATATTGTGACCAGAGGACTGGGGGAGAATTTGGTATCCAGTCTGCTTATAGTGTCAAATGACTGTAAGGATGTATGGGCTAGTTAGTTTGGAATTAGAAGTAATTAGTAAAAGAGAAGGGGTCAAGTTAAGATTTAAAGCTGACTCAAAAATTTTCTGTTCCACCTGTGGGTCACATCTCTTTAAATGTTCAGGCTTGGGTAGCTAAAATTAGCAGTGATCTTTTCTTTTCTTTTTTTTTTAATGCTTGTTTTCTAATTAGGCAATTTGGTGGTAGAGCTGAGCCCTCCACTAGATGATTGCAGAAGCTGAAATGGCTAATTGTAGATGCTTGCTTTTGAAAAAATGAATCATTACTTATGCAAGCTTTCAGCTTCTTCATCTCTAGAACAGAGATAGTATTTCCCAGTATGGCTTTTGGGACTTTGTTAGTTTGAATGGATTAGCACGAGACAAAGCTTTAGATTTTTTAGCCAGAAAAAGTGCCAGGGAAATACAGTATATTATTGTGATATCCTTTGAGATGTTTCTGTGAAGCCAGTGCTGACTGTCATGGTAATAAAGAAAGCCTCAGAGAAGCTAACGAAATAATGATCCTACTTCCTTTCTAGCTATCCTTTGAAAGGGCAAATGCAATGAGTGATAATGGTTTAATGAGCAAGAGTCATTAGGGCATCCAGCCTGCATCTTTAGAAGTGTGAAAGCATTTTGGGAGATCTTAAAATTACTCAGAGAACAAACGCAAAGTAGCTCTGTCAGAATATTAAAGTGTTATTTGTATTCTCTTTTAATGCTGGTTGAAACCAGTGATCTCTTTCACTGCCTGGTGGCTGGTACATGTGTAGTCACAAAAATGGCTTGTTCATAGCTGCAGTGCTGTTGGAAGGGTAATATCAAGGAAGTGCCTCTGCTTGCCCCCTGTCTGTTATCCTCTGCTTAGAGCTTAGTGTTACCTGAGGATTCCTGACCTGTTGAATTTGCATTTATAGGAGGCTTCATGTACTGGAATTAATTGTCCTTGATTA
This sequence comes from Cyanistes caeruleus, assembly GCF_971803275.1. NCBI lineage: Eukaryota > Metazoa > Chordata > Aves > Passeriformes > Paridae > Cyanistes > Cyanistes caeruleus. Next base: position 11,457,631 of record NC_141708.1, on the reverse strand, counting down.
TTCAGTTTCATTAGTAAAGCTGCTTCAGTTTCAAGATTGGCTGGAGAGGGAAGGCTGCTAATATTTTTTTTTTGTTTGTTTATTTGTTTGATATTGATATGTAGTGAGACAAGAGCTTCAGATACTTTGGGTGGGAAAATGTTATGAAAATACAGTTCATTATTGCCATATTCTTTGAGGTATCTGGGTGAAGCCCAGTGGGTGATCCTACTATGCATCAGTACAGAAGAGTGGTGAGGACATTAGCTCTGTGTTTGTATTAAAGTGTTAACCAAAACACAAGGCAGTTGTTTGAGACTTGAAACACCCTGGCTGGTGACTGTTCAAAGCAGAAAGGCTAGTTCAACCCATTTAAGGAAAGAAAGACTTTACAAAGTATTTAGGAATTGTCCTTGAAGGATGCACTGAAGCAAGCTTTTGACTTCATGATTCCTACCACTTGTAAGCCTGAAACCATCTGGCTGGTTTTATTTATGGCTTGGCCCTTTTGGTGTCACTCTGGACTCCAGCAGCAGCAAGGAAAGCAGCAGAGTTGGGTGCAGGCTCTGGCATTGCTCAGTTTCTCCAGCCACGTGAGTTGCCCTGTTCATTGTGATGCCAGAAAGGGTTTGGGCCATTTCTCTGCCAGACAGAAAAGAGCAGAGGATTGGTCTCAAACCAAACCAAATTCTAGAGGCTTGTTGAACTTAGGAAAACAAACTACTGGGGCTCAGTACTGGGAAAGGCACTGAATTGCTGCATGTTCTCTGATCATCTCTCCAGTAAAAAGTGTGTTTAGAGAGGAGGGCAAGGGCCATGGATTCTCATCCTAATAAGATTTTAGATATGTCCAGGTAGGCTTTTTATGAGGACCTTTCTTTGTCCATCTGCTGAGAGTTGTGTTTGCTCATCCCTATGACAGAAGCTGAGTTGGGATGGGAGCCAGGCACTCCCCACTGCTTGCAGATGTGAGGGGGCTTTCAGGCAGGGTCTGATACCCCTCCCTCCTAAAGCCAGCTGGTGCTGAACGCCCTTCAGGTCTGGGATCCTGTACAATGTAGCTGTTGGGTTGTTCTGGTAGGAAAAATCTTGTTTGTTAGGAAAGCAAAGTATGAAAACAGTAGAGAAACAAGCAGGGCAGTGAGGTTTCAAACATGCCCACAATTGAGGAGGAGGACACTACAGAAAACCCTCTGTGACGAAGCAGCCCTTTTCCCCAGTCACGAATGGGTAATACCACCCCCAGATCATCTGCTCCTCTGGGTGGGATTTGTTAGTGTAGGGGCCTGAATCTGTCTCCGTAACTCAGAAAAATTAAATGCCTGGCACAAAGTAGGATGGGGGTGACTGAGGACTCAAGATGCCAGTTTAGGCACATTTTTATCTAGACATGAGTTCAGCTGTTACAATTCTGAGCCACATTTGGATCCCCATCTTTAAGTCAAAAATCAACCTACCTAAATAAAACTGTTGTTGTTGTGTTTAATTTGGATTCTTATGTTGGATTTGTCTGAAAAGAGAATTTGTACTAAGGTGCTGCTATCAGAGTCCTCTTACATGTAAATATCATTTGCAATCCCACACTGGCACATGAAGGCAGAGTCTGCCCCCAAAGTCCATCTGCATGGGAGCACCACATCTCCCAGATGCATATAATCAATGAATGCAGACAGACACTGCCCCAAAGGACTCAAGTACTCCTCCCTTTTCTGCTGGCCACCCTGAATGAAACATAAAATTTTGTGTTTTAAGCATAATAATGCTCAAACTGTAATTTGGAACATCTGTTCACACAGTCATTCCCTTCCCCTGAGCTCTAACAACAACATAAACTCTTTTTGTCTCCTCTTTTCTCCAGGTCAACAGACTATGGCACTACCTATGAAAAGCTAAATGACAAAGTAGGCCTGAAGACTGTGCTGAGCTACCTATATGTCAGTCCCACTAACAAGAGGAAGGTAAGGGAGAGACATTGCACTGGTAGCTATAGAAACAAAATTACAGCATTCTGAGAGGAATTATGATCCTAAAGTGAAATCTGTTGGTAATTCACAAGAGCTTGAATTTGCTGTCTAAGTTGCACTGGTGCAATTCCATGAAATCCCACAGAACTGACCTTGCTTTACTTGTGACGGCAGTGAAGTGCTTAATTCCCTTCTGAATTTGCTAGAGAAGTAAAAAGGTTGCTTTTATTTGCTTCTGACTGTTAAAACTTTAAAGAACTCACACAAATATTTCTGGGTTTCTTGCTTACACTGGCTTTGGCTATTACACATCTCCCTGCCTTCCGTCTCATTATTATTAGAAATACTGAGTAAAAGGCATTTATTTCTGCATTTGACTCTTTTTTCCTCACATTTGGAGGTAAAGATGTAAATGACATTTTCTTTGGTTGCATCATGTAAGGGGGCTGAGAGCAGAATATGCCTGTGAGAGTGGGTGGAAGACCTACAATTTGATTTGGTTGTGTAGGAGAAAAGATGAGGTCACAGCTTTCCAACCCCCTGCTCACTCTTCCCACGTGATGCAATTAGGGCTGCAGCTGGCTCACACAAGCACAGCCCAGGAACTGCTACTCAGAGCCTTTTTGGTTTAAAATTATTGCCTGTGTTGATTCAGGGGAGGTAGTGGGACAAAGATGCTTTCAGCTACCCACAGAAATCAGTGTGGGAGGGCTGCAGCACGAAGCTAATTGCTGACAGTGAAGTTCTATTTGGACAGTGTAGAGGCCCAGTGCAAAATATTTCACTTGATCACTTCCAAACTGTCCATATCCTGTCTACATCAAAAGATTTCCAAACTAGTAACTTGCTACTAGTGCTGTTCTTATTATGACTGTTGTGCTTTCTGTCACTGGTCAGTCTATAGATGTTTTGGGGCTGATGTTTATTTCAGGGTATGCAACCATAAGGCAGACAAAGCTCTGGTTACTAAGTGTGTTTGGATGTACAGGGAAGAGGAAGAATGCAGTGACCAGAGTTCAGCTTATGTTTTTCCTGTTGCAGGAGCTGAACTATTGTGACAACTACTTTGACTTTTTTATTTATTTTTTTTTCTGAGCAAAACAGATGAAGATGTCTTGCAGTGAGTTTTCCTGGCCTTCACAACCATCCTATATCCAATATGTGGGGGGCACCAAAGAGTTAATTCTTCTTCATTCTGTTTCCAAAGCAACTCTGCCCACCCAAAAGCACAGGCAATATGCTCAGTTACAAATCCTACGTCACTGGTGTAAAGACTCCCTCACAAATCAGAGTACGAGGATATATTATTATCTTCTAGCAATTTCTCAGGCTACTGAGCTTTACAGATTAGCAGTCTTCTTTTTTTTCTTTTTTTTTTTTTAATTAAAACCACCTACATTTCATCATATAGTGGCATATAGGCCTATCTTTATTTGCTGTTTACTTATTTGAGATTAGAAATTTAAAAGAATTTTTTTTTGTTTTCCCATCTAAAGGAAATGATTTCTGGACTTATCTGTGCCCTTCTCATCCCTTCTGAAAAATCTTATGAAATGTAGAGATAAGCTGTAAGGAAAATTCATAGGAAACCAGCTTTAGTGCTTGCTGCTGTGGGAACAACTTGCTTCCATTCTATCTCTGCTAAATATATGAGCACTGTTACTGTAGCAGTAACACAGTTTAAATGTAACAGTACATGCTTAAACAGCTGGTCTGTCTGAACGCTGCTTTGTTAACCATCAAAGCAATTCCAGGCATTCATGTAGCACTTGAGAAATGTCTGAACAAGGTGTCACTGGACCGGAGCAACTGAAATTTGTCAGATTCAGGTTTGGGTTTATTGTCCACCCACTCCTCTTACAAATTCTTGAGGTTATGCACTGCAAAAAATGCTCTAGGGTTGCAGACTTCTCCCAGTCTCTCAGGGTGAATATTATTCCTGTGTAAGGCAGTAAGCAGAATGATTTTGCTGAGCCCCTGAGGACAGCTGCCAATACTGAATCACAGAGCAATAGGTGAATCAGTTGCATCCCGGCAGAAAAAGCCCAGGTCCCTTGCATTTCACCTCTAGCAGCAGAAGCGCTGCCTTGTTGGACATGATGCAGGGATCTCTTGTGAGCTGCAAGCGTGGTTTTCGCTTGTGGCAGTGAGTGGGGAGGGAGGTACCAGCAGTGAGACACATGCATGGAACCTGTTGCACACATGAGCCATGCAGACCTTTCCAGGCAAGGTCTTTTCTCCTGAGGCACTCACTCCCAGGCACTGATTGGAGCCTGCATGCCTCGGAGCTCCTGTCGATTTCTGATGGGTTTGCACATTGCTGCTGGCCCTGTCTACTCATTAGTGCTTAGAGGATTAGCGCTTACTTGGAGGAGGAGAAAAGCTTTCCATACATTCATTCCTAATTGATTTACTAGTGAGAAGGATAATTACTTCTCAGCTACCCTGCAGAACTACAGTGGGAATTACCTGTCAGATTTCTTTGAAGACCTAAAATGCCTCTTTTCAGCTGTTAAATAGGAATTATATGTTCAGCCAAATGCCAGTTATATAAACATCATTTACCTGAATTGTGCCGTAACCCTGGGCTCAATTATGAGGCTCGGGGATTTAAAAGCTGGCATTTTGCTTTCTTCTTTTAAAAGAAAAGCCTTTTGTTTCTGATTTCCTTTTTTGAAAAACTTCGGTGGAAATATTTTAATTTTTTTGGCAACCTGTGCTTTATTTCTTGGAGGTCAGATTTAGTCTGTAGCTGTTCCTGGCTTTTACACACTGCTGCTGGGTGATATCTGCCCCCTCCCTCCTCATGCACGGAGTTAACCAAGGAACAGAGCAAAGACTGAGCTATAAGGTGGCTTTGGCTGTGGTGCACATCTGGGGCCCAGGTGCTGCCCTACCTGCTGGTGGCTGCTCTTGGAGCTGAGATGGGGCGTGTCCATTGCCTAGAAATCACAGAAGGTATTGGGGAAAATGCACTTTGCCCTTGTGCAATTTGACATTTGCAGAATGATTAAACAATATAACAACATGCACATACCAAAGGAAGTTGCTGGGAATTGTTTTTGCTAGCTGTGGTACCTGAGAGGTGTCATTCCTAGTGGTCAGGGCCAGCCTGGTGATCTGAGACCACCTTGGGTGCTGACATAAGGGAACAGCCACGCATTCTGTGAATCTGCAGACTCTGGCTGCATCGTAGTCAAAACACTCCCTGCCATGAGCCAGGACTACTTCATCTTCCCGTGGAGCTGTCATACTGCTAATTCCCTTCCCCTAAGAACTAACAAGTTCAGGGTTTCACAACGCTTTGCAAGTGTATGGAAAGCCTCTGCTGCTGGGGATTGAAACTGCCAGACTTGGATCTGCTCTCCTGCAGGTTGTTGGGCTGTTTGTGCTCTCACTTGCACAACAGGCACTTGTGTTTGGGTCAGGAAAATCTTCACTGAGCTCTCCTTACTGCTGTGAAATTCCAGGTGATCTTTGCCCTTAGCGGTCAGACAGCTCTCAAGTCCTGGGGACTGGATTTATTGAGAGTTCCTGTTTTGGACTCTGGTGAGAAGCCAAGGGCCTGCACTGTTGACACGTCCAAACCCATGAAGATGCTCTAATAGGCAGAGTGTATTCCAGGGCACATCTTCCCCTTCAGTGCATCTGCCCACCCAGTTGTTGGCCTGAGACAAAAACCACACGTGCAGCATCTGCTTTGTCCAGTTGCCAAATAGGTTTCAACAAGCAGGTAACTTGTGGTAAACCTCAGAACGGAGCAATTTTCATATTTGTTTAGCAGCACCCCTTTCTTACAGGTGAATGGGATTTAGCAGGAGATGTTTGAGTGCTCTGAAAAACTGAAAGTAGCAAAATACTTTTCTTTAGCTTTTCTGCCCTGTAGCCTGTTGTCTGTCTTTGGGGATATGACAAAAAGCTGCTTACTCTCTGCTGGGCAGAGATCTCGGTTCCCTGCTGACCTTTAATTTAAAGCTGTATTTTGGGCGTTAGTTACATTTTACTAGAGGCAGATTTTCACAGCAGTCTGGGAATTAAAAGTGTTTATTTCTTCCAAAACACTAGGGGAAAAATCTCTTCTATTTTAATAGGAACATTTCTCTTGACTTTTTAAATTTCCAGTTTCTTTTTATCCCAATCCTCTTCTTTCTTCGTGGTTGCTGAAAAAATTCTGCTAGAAACTGGAATAATTTCCACAAAAAAATTAAGCTTGTGATTCTTTGCTTAACTGGCTGCACTTCAAAATGTCACTGCTTGGAGCTGAAGTGCTGTGATTCCATATTTTCTAGCACGAGTTGGTCTGCTGGGTAAGATCCCCTATTGTGAGAACATTCGCTTTCTTCTTGGTTGTCAATAACAGGGTTCATTTTACAATTGATGCCTCACAGAGGGATGTAAAGCCCTTCCAAAAGGGTGCAGAAAGAAGATGAGAATTGAAGTCCCATATATCTGAAGCACTGCTCCTTTCAGGCACAGAGGTGCCACTTTGAATCTCAAGGAATTGTTGAACCATAGATTTTAGGTATTACTTTTTCCTGTGAAATATTCTGTAAAGAGTGCTTATTCTTGGTGGAGATGATGTTTAGTTGAAAACTCAGTTCTCACTACAAAACTTTTATCTCTACCCTTGGGAATACTGTGGAGGTGGAGACGATGGAGTTAAAAAGAACTAAAAAAAAAAAGAGAGGAAAAAGGAAGAGAATAACAGCTCTGACAAATCAACCCCACTTTCCTGTATAGAGTATTGCTCAGATAAGGTGTGGATAAACTGAAGGCCCTGATTGCATTTAAGATCTGAGGTGACAGTTCTGATGTCTTAGAAATACCTTCCTTCATGAATTTGCTTTGCAATTCAGTTAGCTGCAGTTGTTTTTAGCTTTTCCCCTGAGCTATTACAATCATTGTTGTAGGTGATGACTTGAAGAATTAAAAGGTCTGTAACTTTTTATGCTGACTGTCTGAATAGAAACATCACCCAGCCTCAGTGAATGAAATGAGGACTCCCCCCATTTTTCCCTTATACCAGAACTGAAGAATTTTAGGTTTTATTTAAAGGTAGACCTTCCAGGTAAGCTATTTAAACAGTAGTTGCAAATAGAATAAAGCAGAAATAAAGTTATGGTGGTCAGTTATTACTTTGAGAAAATGGTTTTTCAGACTAGTTTCTTAGTTGTCACAGAATCAAAATGGAGGGGCAGTACAAATCTCTGAAAATGTAAAAGCCAAAGTCATGCTGCACATCTCATACCTCATCATGCCTCTGAACTTGGCCTATCAGAAGAAGAAATGTTTAGGGTATTCAGAGAGTAAGAATTCCTGACAGATAAATATAATTAGATTTGTTTGTGTCTGTGCAGTTTCTTGGGGGTGAAGTGCAGCAACTGTTTATGAGCTGGCAGAGAGCAATGCTGTGTTGCTGTTGATGTTAATAAAGGAAGAAATTGTTTGTAATACCGTAATTGCAGAGGGATGCATTTACCTGACTGGTGACTAGCTAGAATATTGGGAGTGACACCTCCCTGTGCAGAAACTGGAGATCCCGAAATGAGCACAAGTTGCTTGGATCTCCTCTTCATTTCCTCTTGCTCACTTGGAGAGTAACTGAGAGCAAAACCCATCCTGGCCGTCTGTATCTCCAAAGGGAATTCTTCAGCTGTAATTGGAGCCTCAGGGCAGAACCATGATTCAAACTTATTTTGGTTTTGCCTTCATTTCTTAGTTCATATGCTCCCACGGGGAATTCTGTAGCATTTTGTTTTCTCCTTACTCATCAAACATGTGTCAGGTTGATGAGGCAGAGATTCCAGCACGTACCTGATGCTTGCTAGCCCAACCTGAACTGAGCTGCCATGCTTAGCCACAGCTCCCATTAATCATCTGCTGCTTTTTCCTGTGACTGCATCCCTTGCTATTGGTGAGGAACTGAGCTCTGGAGTAAAGCCCAAATGGCTTTAGGAAGATGGAAAGTTTTCTTGAACCCGTTTTCCTCATTGTGCTGACACCGTGATCAAGGGTCTGTGCTGCAAACTGGCACTTGCTGATGTGATCTCAAGAGTGTATTTGTGACTCAAAGGCAATGGGGCTGAGTTAGAGACACAGGGCAGGAGTGATGGAACAAGCTGTTTCTACTGTCTTTTATCCCTAATCTTTCCCCTCAGTCTAATGGAATACAGGCACTAAATAGCTCTTGGTTTTGCATCTGCCATTAACAGGGACTAAATTACCTGACCTGCAAATGCTGCTGTTAAAGTCCTGCATGCACTCCTTCTCTGGACCCATTGGGCTGTGTATGATGTCCCTGTGCTTCTCAGAGCTCCAAAATCCATGCCACCCAGTCCAGAGTTGATGGGGGCAGATAGGAAAGCTGTGAAACACAGTGCCTGGCTTAGCTGAGCTGAGGTTTGCCTACTCTGGTTATACCAGTGGATTGTACAGATGTGACTGTGAACAGGGTAACATCTCAGCGTATCCATCCCGTAAATACACTTCAGGGATGGTCACACTCTGTCTCCAGAACTGAGCATTGAAACAGAGGAATAAAATGTGAATGAAGAAGTAACATTTTTCGTCACTTACTGGTGTTGCAAAGATGATTTCCTCAAGGTCACCCACAACATCTCTGGGAGAGTGAGAGGATGTGTGACAAGACGTTTCATCTACAAGGTGCGGTCTTGTGATTTGTTGTATTTGGGATTCTCTCTACTTGTCCAATTAATTCAGCTTGAATTTGGCATCTGAGAAAAGAGATCATTTTTGTAAATGTTTGCAGAACTGTGACCTGCAACTGTGTCAAAGAAATACTGAGTTACAGATGTTTTGCAATACTTACTTCAAGAAGAGGACTTGAAGAATTTAATGTTTTGAAGGGTTTTCTTTTTTTTATTTTGAAGTCAGTGAAGTCACATTTTCACAGTAGGTTTCTCTGACCTTTCCTGTGTAAGATATATCATTTTCTGATGCTGGTTTATTAGTGTTTTGAACATGATTCAAGATCAGTGAATGGAAAACACTGAGATATAAAGACATAAATACTTTTAAATCCTTTTCAGTATGTCCAGGTTGGTGTTTTTGGTTTTTTTTTTTGTTTTTTTCTGTTGTGTCTTTTCTGTGTGTGTTTTTCTGTTTTTTTAAAAAGTATTATTACTAATATATTTGGGGATTGTGCCTCTTTGTGAATCTGTAGTCAAGATGCTCCTGTGAGAGTTTTCTGCCTCTTGCAGTCAGGGGCTGAGGGGCCTGGCATGCCAGATGCTCCACTGGAACCTGACCTGACCTGTAGGATCCTGTCCCTAAAGAAAAAACAAAATAAAGCCTATTTGCTTGTAGATTTTAACTTCACCATTCCTGGCTTCATGTAAATCATAGAGAAAAACAGAGGTTGTGCAGTCTGTGGTCTGGGAGATGATAATTTTCCAGAACAGACAACACAGAATTATGACCACAAACTTATGAGAGACCCACAGTGGAAGTTTTCTGCTTTCTTAAACAGGGGCAATGTGATCATTGCCCTCCAGGGTAGGCTGTCCCTTGGAATTCATGAATGTGAAAACTGGGGATTCCTGGTGGGGTTTTTTTTTGTTAGTACCCTGAAGAAGTAGATAAATTTAAAAACAAACAGAAAAAAAAAAACCCAGACCCACTGAACCACACACTCTGCTCATCAGCTGTTTCTAAAAATAAATGCAATTGAGATAATTAACAAAATGCTCCCATATGGCATTATTTAATGGGGCTGAAGGGAAGAGGGTTAGAAAATAGGTATAAATAGAAACAGCCACTTACAATGAAAGCCATCCTTTCAGTGTTTGTGAAGGAAAAGAAGTTCATATATTACAAATCTTGACTTAAGGTTGTCTTTGTGTACCTTTATACATCTGTATTTTGCATCCTTGTACCTCTGTGTTCCAAATTGCAAAGAATTCTTGGAGCAAAAGGACAGTTACCAGGTAAGAGTGATAAGCTTGGCAAGATACTGGTGTGTATCTATGGCAGGGCTAAAATTCAGTCCCTCTCTCCTGTTGCACTCTCTGCCTGCTTCACCTTGTATGGCTCCAGTCAGGGCCCGGCGGAGACTCAGGGATGTTACAGAGCCATAAAGACAGGAAATGGGGTAACACTGCAGAGGTCCCATCCACTTTCAGATATAGAGCTCCCTGAGCTGGCTGTCAGAAATACAGAAGTAGTTTGCTCCAATTTAGACGGTGAGTGTTAAAGGACAGATCGGGAGTTACGGTATCAACTAAAATAGAGCTGCAGTTTTGTCACCTAGCATGAGCATTGCTTTTATGAAGTGGGCAGAGTGGAGCTGTGTAAGCTTTCAAAGTGCCTTGCCTTGGTTAGAGGGAGGAGAGAGTCTGTCAGGAGGCATCACCTTGTACAGGGCTGCCTGTATTAACCACACAACCTGACAGCAGGGTGAATGCAGCTGCATGTCCTGATATAAGGCAACTTTATGAGACTCTTTTCCTTTCTCCATCCTCCTTACCACACTCTGAAACTTGGCCATCTCATTTACTGCTGCAGCTCCAATAATATATTAATTTATGAAGTATGAAAAATGAGGTAGTTTTGAATTAACGAGGAGGGGCATGGTGCTTCACAGACAGCAGGATAATCAATCAATAATAGTGAGTCACTATATCCTGTTATTAAAAAGTAGGGAAAAATAATAGAATGGGTGGAGAGCAGCTCTTGGTAAAGGGACAGGTGGGTCCTTTTGAAGACCATATAATGATCTGACCTTGATATTTAGTGGCAAGAGCTGGTTCACCAAAACTTACTTATCTCTCTTTGAGGAAAATCCTCCCCTCACCCCCTGCCAGCCCCAAACCCAATAAGTGGCAAGATATCTTTTAATTTCATTCTTTTACAAAGTGAAGAATAAAGAAGCTCAGCATTACTGAGTGAATTCTCATTTTAATAGCCTAGATTAGCAGAGTCTGCAGGGCACGTGCTGGCCACAGCCTCAGTTTGGGGTGCACTTTAGGAAGAGAAGTACATCAGGGACAGTGAGGGAGAGGAGTAATAGATGCCAGGTAAGTAAAATGAGATAGATCATAAGCAGCTGGATATGAACAGTGATAAAGCTGACTGTTGTCTATGTTCACTCTGCAATCTGACTAAAAAAGCAGAAAAATAAAGTGTGTAAGCAAAGGAGAAGCAATGATGCTTTTAAAATTGTATTCAGATTTAATGGCCTCGAGGGAGATACATAACACAATTTTTATTTTTCTATAGAGTCATGAAACACTCTAGTGTCCTCAAATGAAATAGACTGCTGAATACAGGCTGCAAAAGTTTACCCCATGAGTAACTATCCGTGCACATCTTTTTGTTTTCTGTAATGGGACAACTACTGTGAGTAAACTTATACCCACATAAAAAGTAAAGTGTTCTCCCAGGTGAGACCTATAATCAGAGGAGTGTTTTTATATAAATGGTGTTCTCAGTTCCAGCAGCTGTGGTGCACACAGCCTCTCCTTACTGATAACATTATTTTCTGTAACTATTTCTGCTTACATGGGAAGTTACCATAATGGTGAAAATTACTTTGTAGTTCTATGGAGAATAGCAGAACCATGCATTTACTTAAATAACATGTAATTATAACAGTGAATGCTGCTTTTCTCTTTCTGTGAACACAGTTTGGGATTAGAGCTGTTCCCTGTCACTAGAAAAAAAGCTGGTGACCACAAAACAATGTGTCAGAAATTGTAACAACTGGGGCTTTCCTGTGTAGAGTGGAGAAGAACAAAAAGGCATCATGCAGAACTATCCTATGCAGAAATACCAGACACTAGAGCAATATAATGATAAAGATCAGAGGCTTTCTATTTGTGTGGAAGCACTAGCTGGTGCCTAAGATCACCAGTGCAGCTTTTTCTACTTCTGGTCCAGGCCCATTCATAGAGGTGTCGGTCAAGCTGGATGTACAAACCCAGTGGGGATGCTTGTAACCCATTTGGCAGTGTGTGGAGCAGAACTCTGCGTGGACATGCTGTGACACGGAAAAGCCTTTGGCAAATTAGCGGGACAGCACTGAAGTGGCCTCAAGCAGGTGGGAATAGTGTGGCAGAGGACTTGGCTCTGATGATCTGTGGGGAGCTGGAGAATATGCAGCTGTAACAAGAATATAATGGGTTGGAGTAACCTTGGATAAAGGCTGCCTTGCTGTGACAATGAAAAGGTTTTACAACCAAGCATGTGGCTCTTGCCAGTCAGTCACTCTTTGCCAGGTCAAGCACATGCTTTTTGGATGGCTTCCATCCCCACTGGCACCTGAAATTTAACAAGCAAATGCTTGCTGTGCCTTGTAATTAAAAGTGAAAAGTACATGTGTCCAGTGCCAAAAAGACGAGAGAAAGAGGGGAGACATGTTGTTCTGACCTGCTCAACAGCAAAACAAAGATAGGATGTTCTGCTTTGTTGGGTCGGTTATGATGGCTTAGTCTGCTCCTGTGTATGCAAATTGGATCCAGCCTGGGATTTGGCATTGAGAGCAGGCTCAGGTGGCAGCCTCAGAGTATCTGTGCTGTTTTCCCAGCTTTGAGTTTTGTCTAAGTCTTACAGCTGTGGTATATTTTCATTTCCAACCTGCCAGTGAGGATGGCAGAGTGGTTTTCCTTGAAGAGCTCTTGCTTTATATGCAATTTAACCTTAATTTGCTCCTGATCCTCAGGGCTCCTTGCATGGTGCATCTGTGCTCTTGTGCAGGTGCTGGAGGTGGTGATTAAAATGGAGTGCCCTCTCTATAGGGAAGGGAATGTGTGAGCTGGGAATTCTCTGAAGTGTTTTGTTTTGGTATGACAATTTATGGCAGGTATGGCTGAAGTGCCAAAAGCCTCTTGCAATTTTGTACAAATCTGAACAATTAATTGTAATTTTAGTTTGGGTATAGGTGGATATGAGAGGCAATAGAAGACAACAAAAGATTAACCAGGGTTATTGCCTGTAAACAAGTGTGGTAGGCTGATGTGCATCTCCTCAGAGAAGGCAAGGTAGTGCTGGTACTCATTTGATGCACTGCACCAAGGCCCACTTCTATTTCAAAAACCCTGTTGTTTTATGTTAACGAGAAATTTTCACTTTACAGTATATTACTTTGTTTCTGGTAATGATTCTCTTCTATTATGTACCCTCTACAAAAGGCAAAACATTCTGCAGAGACAGTGAGCCTGCATATCTTCTGAACACAGCATCACGCACTCTGATCATTCTGTCTCAGTGCTGCAAAGATGAGGAACCCATGCATGGGTTCCCCCTGATGTTGCTGTCTTCTCAAACACTTTGGTGGATTAGAGAGCTGTCAGTCTCTGGCACAACTGGAGGAGTCTATGAATGAGGTCCTTCAGAGGGGTTGAATGCTTACAGAAACAGCTGTTAACATCTAAAAAGTTCAGTGGCAAGCAGTGTGATTCTGCAGACTAGAGGTTGTTTTGTAATTACAGAGAATTCCTGGTGGAAGGAAGTTCTGGAGGGAGGTTACTGTGAAGTGTCTAAAATGTCTTGAGAGAGCTATTCAGTTCTTTGGTCACGGTACATATAATGCAGACCCAATGCAAAAGTCTCGGGAAACTCTTATTTCATTGCTGAGTTTCTATGGGTGTCTGAGTAATTTTTCATTATCCAATAATAAATACAGTAGTGAAAGTCACCTTTAACACTTAAAGATTGCTTGGGTTTTATGGGATTGTATTGAAGTGAGTGCCAAGGTATAAAAGCCTTATGGTTGAGGTACTTTTATAACACATGCTTCATAAACCCTTATAAAGTGAGTGCAGTGCACTTCATCCTTTAAGATTACAGCACTATGGTTCTAAGAGTTGGTGATCTGATGCTATATTCATTAATTAAATCTCCTATTAATGTTAAATTTTGGGCAATAAGAAGTGAAGTTACAAGAAGTTGAAATGGGGTAGGTCCAGACAATTTATCTCTCATGAAAGCTCCGAGCCCCTTTACTGCTTGACTGATGCCCACAGGTTATCCTTAACATTAAGGAAATTTTTGAGCCATGTGAAGGAAGAAGGAGTCCCAAATCTGGGCTACTCTGTAACACAAAGGTTTGCAATGAGCATTTTTCTTTTGGGACACAAAGTAAGTAATAACATAAAAGCTGTTGCCCTCTTAATGGATGTGTTGTTTGCCTTCCCAGAGAGCAGATGTCCCTCTCGTCACAGGTGCTGATCCCTAAATAATGGAGTGAATGTCTTTGCCTGTATGTAAATACAGAGGATTTCTCTCTAGAGCAGATTCTTATCAGTGACATATCACATTTTTCTCCTGTCTGACTGATATGCTTGGTGACTAGAGAACAGAGGTTGCTTTCATTTTGCCCTGATTATTGTAGAGATATCTACAGGGCAGTGAGCAGGTATTTAGCCATCTCAACATCTATGGGAGTTTCTATAAAGTTAAGGTGTGCTTTCTAGAAATCTGCTTTCTAAACTAGTGCAAATCATTCAAAGACAGCTTTAGCTTAGCTGATTCATGTGGGTGTTGCTTTTGCTGGTAATTAGACAGTTACTTGTGGTACCAGAACTTTTTAGTCTCTGAGGGAATTGGGCTGATTTAATTAAAGTGAATTTTTTTAGTTGAAATGGCATGTAGTGATGAAAGAAGGAAAAGAAAGGACAAGATTTTCTTTGCAATGAGTGGCCCCTGTCTTCCATGGGAATGGGAGAGATGGGCATTAGATATACTGTGTAGCTGTGTTCCAGGAGATTTGGCTTGTTTCAGACCTCTGAGGGAATCCTTCAGCTTGCAGGGCAAGTAATTGCAGTAATGATGTTGGAGAGAGAAAGAATGGGAGGGAAATGAGGAACAAAGTATCTGCCAGTGAGATATTTCAGATGGTCAAACATGTAATCAAAAGTGCTTCAATGTAGAAAATTACTTTTCCCATAAAAGAGTTCCAAACTGTTCATATTTAACTTGTGATGGACTGGTGTTTTGAAGGAAGAAAACAACTTTTGTATTGTTAAGCCTTTAAATGTCACTGGATTTTGATTTCTCAGTTTTGAAAGGAGCAAAGGACATCAAAAATCCAAACAAAGCAAAAATCCTCCTCTCACATTGACATTTCAGCATAAATTGTTGAAACTTTTTGGCTTTTTAAACACAAAGCTACTATGAAACTTTGTGGGAAGGAGACGGGAGACCATACAATCCATTAAATATTGTAAATCAAATTGGAAAAAAAAAAAGAAATATTTTTTCCTTTTAAAAATATGATTTGTTTTGTAATTGATGATGTAGATGTGGCCAGGCTGTAGGAAGGATCTAAAGTATTTCTGAGTTGAGAGCCTAATGGATGGAGGCCAAAAAACCCCAAAAAAGCCTTTCCACTTTTAAGTCAAGCACATTCAATATGGAAATCCCCATGTAAACATGAAACCTCAACTTTCTGTCTTTGCTGAAGTGTTTGTGGCAAAACTGCCTTTTCAGTTGTAGGAGAGGATAATGCAGTGCTAGAGAGTAAATTCTAATACATTACTGAGGAACTGGGTTTCTTTTGAAGCTGTGGAGGCTTGCATGGTTTGTAGGTGTTCTGGTGGTTTTGTTTATTTTTTTACTGTTTTGTTTATGGTTTTTAGAGTAGCCTTTTACATAGGTGAATGTGACTAGGACCTCTGAAAAGAACAGTTTATGAAAAGTACATTAAAGTGAAGAGGAGAATCAGGAGGCAGTACACAATGGTTTAATGCTGTCTCTCTATTTCTCAGAAAATTTAAAAGACATTTATTTGAACCTGTCTTCTTTATTCATTTGACAACTCTCTGGTGCTGCTTTGCTAATGTAGCCCAGTAGTACTATTGCTACAGATTATTGCACCTATAAAACTGGTCTGTGCTGATTTAGGGAGATGCACTTCGGTAATTTACAGTGAAAATTTATGTTCGTTGAGAAAAATAAAAGGTTTAATTGAAAGCTAATATTAATAAAATTGCCATTTATGTGGCATGTTGTTTTGGTTTTTTTGTGGGGTTTTTTTTTTTGTCCATTGGTAGTTTATTAACTAATTCAGCTGTGAACAAAACACATCTCTGTTGTGATCTCTGTGCTCAGGCTGCCTGTGTCTCCATGCCTGTCTGGGCATGTTGTAGCATTGTGTCTGTGAGAGATGTGCTGCCTCACTGCTGTACAGTTCAGTATTCCACACCACAGCTGTCCTGGTACAGAAAAAGAGGAATGTGTTACCACCTTAACTCATCCACCTGCACATAACCCATGTGAAAGCAATACCATGGAGGGTGTGTGCATTAGCTCAGTAACATATCTGGAATTTTGACCTGGTTAGCAGGAACTCGAGTTCTCAGTTACAAATCCTACCCTAGTTTTTATTGCATTAGCCCCATCAGAGGGCATGACCTTTAGTGGATTTGTGCTGTAATATGGTGTCACTTTTCTTCCTCCCTCCTTATGCATTTGAGCTCCTTTAAGGGTCCTCACAACAAATCTGAATGACTCTTAACTACTGCTGTGGTTTCTGTATCAAATAGATTATGGCAGGCACAGCTATGACATCTCCCCTCCTTGTAAGGAGCCTGCAGCTTGTGCTGTTTATTCCCAGAGGTAAATCCCCTTGAAGTGTTCAGAGCTGGATATGTTTCTTACTCATGTACTGAGGATCTCAGTCCATATATTGTAGTTAATGTTCTTGCAATGTGGCCTCTCCATATCATCTTCTTTCTATGTGCCTCACTGGTGGCTGCTGTTCTGCCCACCTGGAGTTCATTCAAAGAGCTCTGTTGTGTCCTCACTGTCCCCAAAGCTCCTGGTTTAAAGGACATGCACCATGTCCCAGACAGCTCTCTTCCTCTGCATCCATTCCTAAAGAACTATATGAAGTTTAGTCTGATTTTCAGCCTGTTTTGTTTGGTCTGGTGCTTGCCATTCATTATTCATTGGATTTTGAAGGTCAAGAAAAGGTATGTAGCATAAACTAACTCATCTCAAATATGTTTTCAATGATTTACCATTGGCAGTAACCAGTCCTGCCTGCCTGCCCTTCCCCTCACCACTTAAACTAGAGAAAAAAAGCAATTGAAAGGAGTATTTTATACATGCATGCATATATAAGTAATCTAGACTATAGGAAGAAAGGAATATTTTATATATTCATGTATATATATAAATAATCTAGAATGTAGAAAGACCAAATACAATTTCGTTTTAAATAAAGGCTGCCATTTAATTTAATAACACAGAAAATGATTAGATCTTAAACCCTTATAAATTACATTTGACAACTCTCTGGTGCTCCTTTGCTATTCCTTATGGCAATTATAAATGGCAACATAGGATTCTGGCAGAAATTCTCATTCTGACTGGAGTTTGTTTATTGTCTCTTAATGAAAAGTGATTAATCTAAATCACTACTGGGGTAGATCCTTCGTCCTGGTCCCATAATGAGAAGTGGTAGTTTCAGGCCTTTGACAAACATCCTGCTATTTCCCCTGCCAAAAGTTCCCTCCTGCTATAGCTTCCAGGAGAAAAAGTAGAAACAATAAAAAAAGAAAAGCCCAGAGTCTGTCACTTTTCTTTTTCTGGGTTCCATGTAACAAATGTGTGTGCCAGTCTGAGCTGCATGATGGGTGGTGGGCTTTTGTTCTTCACTCTGATTGAGCCTCCTGCTTTTTCCATCCTGCTCTGTGTAGGACCAGCCTTTCCTGGGAGGATGGATGACAGCAGGGATGTTGGGTGTTCATTTCTCCATTTGAAGAATGGAGAGTGGATGTGGGAACTGTGTGAAGGCACGGGGCACAATTTATGTGATGTCACCTCTAGATGTGATGGCTGTTCCATTCTTCCACCTTTCCTAGCTTGGTGCTGCAGATCATGTGTGAAATGGGAGAGGGGGTGCTTTGTGTGTGTGCCACTTAAGTTCCATGCCACTGTTAGCTGTCTTATGCTCCTTATTTGAGGACAGAACTCCAGCAGTGACCTTTTAATACAGAGTATTGTTAACTTTTTAATTTTCTATTACATCAGGTGGAAAATATTTTTATTCCTGAAGTATCCTTTGTTTTAAATATAAGACCTCTCTGGATTGGCTTGTTAAATAGGCAGGCTTACATCCTTCTTCGATTCTGTATAAGCAAATAATTTATACTGAGCTATGTTATAGTTCTCTGGCACAGGCAATATGTTTTAGGTAAACAGGGACTTGCAGTCCAAGTCAAAAGTGACAGAAAAAATACCTTCAAATAGTTGTGAAATTGTTATTGTTTGGGGCATGAGAACATTGATATTTTGATCTGATTAGAAAGAAGAAATGTACTAAAACATCCTTCTGAGTGGAGATCTTGGAGACCTCTTCTCAGGCTAATTCCCAGGGGCTCAGCTGCCTATGGGGACGTTTCTCGTTCCCCAGACCGTTCCATCAGAGCACAATGCAAGTGCACTTCTTCAGGACTTGTACTGTGGCTTGCCATGGGAATGGCTAGAGATTTATTTTGGGGCTGGTAAGTGGTGTGTGTGAGGGATGTTGAAGTGCCAAGCTGGATTCATACAAATGGCTTCACTCTGGGAAAACGTTCACTTCTTGCTCAGCTTTTCATTTCTTAATGGAAAGGATCAGAAGCCATTTATGTTGTACTTCCTTTCCCTTGGTGGCTTCATGGAGTTAATGAGGTGCTTAAGATTAAACAAACACTGAATTTTTTTGCTTGATGAAGGTCTGACATACCATGGGTTTTACTATTCCTCGTAACTGATTTTTGCTGTCAAAATTAATGTATTTCCCTATCGTAGCCTTGAAGTTGAAGCTCTGTGAAGCTGGATAAGAGAAGTCAATGTGGACAGAATCCAAAACTGCAGTGGATCACAGCTAGCTGATCATTCTGCAATGAGCTAAAAAAGGCCATTCCTAGATCTGTTTTCCTGCTGAAAGACAGTTTTCTATATTTGATTCAGCTGCTGTATCAACAACCTGCTGTGTTTAGAACAGCTCTAATTTATTTCCCACTGTTTGCCTTTATTTTATGGTACTGGTATTTGCTTTAATGTGAAGTCGTTTTCTCCAGATGTTAATAAGATGGTGTTAATGTTTCCACAACATTTTTCTTGATAACGTTTATGTAGAGCTTGCCATCTGATAGTGCAGAATCAACCCATTTTAAAATATCGGTAATAATTTTCTAATTAAAATTAGAGGCTCAGAAGTGTTTTCCTCCCTGTACAAATTGAGGTCATGCACTTTCCTGTGCTTGGGGAAAATTATGTTTTCACTGACTGAATGAATGTCTCGTACTGTACAAATTGGGAGTGTGATATACGAAATTGTGTCAGTGTTTGCACATGTGCACGTGGACTATACCCAGATGCCAGCAGCTGATCCAGGAAGGCATTCAGTGTTTCCAGAGAGGTGATGCTCTCACTCATAGCACTGCAAGCTGCCAGATAACGAGCTAATGATCTCAGGAATACTCTGTTATTTACTTTTGGAGAGAGGATTCCACATTGGGGGAAAGAGGTGGTAGACAGAAAATGATCCAGGAAAGCCTGGTGTGGCTGCCTGCTATATCCAACAAAAATCAATTTTGATCATATAATTTTTCTTTCTTACTGGACTTGCTGAATTTATTCTGGTAAAATGAAAAAAAAAAGGAATTGCCAAATTACTCAACAAACAAATTTCCAAAGAAAATGAAACTGAAATGCTAAAAACCTATCCTAACTCTATGGGATGTTATACTCTTGAGTGATGTTCTGAATTCATCTAATAGACGTCAGTGCTGTATGATCTCACTTTTAAATGATGTTTACTTTCACTTTTCCATTAACACTTTCCCTCCATTTTTCTATTTAGATCATGCTTCTTAGTGATCCGGAGATTGAGAGCAGCATCCTTATCAGCTCTGATGAAGGAGCTACCTATCAGAAGTACCGTTTGAATTTCTATATCCAGAGCCTGCTCTTCCACCCCAAGCAGGAGGAATGGATCTTGGCCTACAGTCTGGATCAAAAGGTGAGCAAATGATATAATGTGTCAATGATTTTAAGGCAGGAGTTGAAGGGGATACTGTCTAGAACTGCTCTGTTTCAGAGAAGATGAAGAATTTATAGTGTGCTTTGCTGTTCTCACTTTGCAGGTTTCAATGTGCTCAAAAGCCATGCAGTGACTCCAAAGCCAGTTTGCTAAAAGGAGCTGAGTTATTATGATGGGTGTGGAAGCTTCAGTAGTGGTGATACTATGAGAGATGAAAAGAATTAGAGATTTGACATGACATACGGAGCTGTTCTACAAATCTATTGATTTGTAGGCACTGATTTCTGTGCTGTCTCTGAGGATGGAGCACTCAGGCCGAGTTAGTCTGTAACAACTGTCTGTTCAGCATTGAGGGGTGCTCATTCTGCTTGCAAACTGGAGGTCAGGGAGCAGCAACAGATGACAAACTCCTCTATGCCACTTTTAAGCCCCTTTGCAGTGCCTTCTATGAGCGAGACATCTCCAGTCTGTCACTTGTCCTCAGCATACATAGCACTCATCTGTTTTGAAAGGTGCTGAGCAGAGCAGGGGCAGTGTGGTAGTGAGGTGCTGTGGCTGAGATGTGTGCTTCAGCCCTGGAGCAGCAGTCCCCACTGCAGCCCAAAGCTGAGACATGGACAGGATGATCAAGTTACAAATTCTACAAAGTTTAAAACTTGCCAAGCTTTTATCTTTCCTATCTTGTGTTTCTGTCATCACTAGACTCTGGAAAGCAAAAACATGCTGAATAAGCAAAGTTTCCCTCATTGTCGTGGGTTGACCCTGGCTAGATGCCAGGTGTCCATCAAAGCCACTTAGTCACTTTCCTCCTCAGCTGGACAGGGGCAGCAAATATAATGAAAGGCCTGTGGATCAAAGTAAAGGCAGGGAGAGATCACTCAGCAATTACCATCATGGGAAAGTCACACAGCTGGGAAAATTAATTGAATTTATTACCTATCAATACTCTACTGCACTTTACTTTATCCTACCCTACTCTATCAAATAAGAGTAATGAAAAGTGAAAACAAAATCTTAAAATACCTTTCTACCACTCCTTTCTTCTTCCTGGGCTTTCACTCACAATTTTCTCTTTTTTTCTGCATCCCAGCAGCAGAGTGGGACAGGACATGGGGGCTGAGGTCAGTTCATCACATGTTGTCTCTGCCTCTTCTTCCTCCTCAGGGGAGGACTCCTCAAACCCTTTCCCTGCTCTAGCACGGTGCCCCTCCCACAGGAGACAGCTCTCCACAAACTTTTCCAATGTGAGTCCTTTCCACAGGCTGCAGTCCTTCATGAATTGCCCCAGTGTGGCTCTTTTCATAGGATGAAGACTTCAGGAACAGACTCTTCCCATATGGGTCCCCCATGGGTTCACCTTCACCTGTCGTTCCAGGGGTCAAGGGGTCAGCCTGCCTCACCATGGCCTTCACTGTGGGCTGCGGAGGAATCTCTGCTCCAGCACCTGGAGCACCTCTTCCCCTCGTTTTTCGCTGACCTTGGTGTCTGCAGCGCTGTTTCTCTCACATATTCTCACTCTTCTCTGGCTGAAGTTGTCAATTTGTTTCTTGCCCTCACTTCATGAATGTGTTACCCCAGAGGTGCTACCCCTGTCGCTGGTGGGTTTGACCTGGGCCAGCAGCGGGTCCATCTCAGAGCTGGCTGGCGTTTGCTTTCTTGCAGCTTTTCATGGAAGCCGCCCCTGTAGCCTCCTCCCTGCTATGAAAACCTTTCCACACAAACCAGTGCATTAACCTGGCAGGTGTGGGGGTGTGTTCTGGGTGGGATTTTCAATTTCTGCAGTTACTGTTGAAGATTTCTAAACTAGTCAGTCTCACATCCCAGCTATAGGAACAATATAGCTAAAATGTTGTGCCTCTCTATCTGAGAATTTCCTTTGAAAGGCTAGTGCAGGTTTTTACCAAACTAGTTACTGAGAATATAATCAAATAATTTCCTATTGCTCTGCTTCCCACTTGCTAAAAGAATGCTGTGGCAGGCACCAGGTGTTTTGCTGCTGTGCTACTGATGATTCTTGAGTGACATTTGCAAGAACAAAGCTATTGTAAACATACTCCTTTCATAGTATCAAGTCCTTACTGTATGAAGGAGTTAGTCAAATGTCAAATAGTTTTCTGCACTCAGATGATCAGTATAACAGGGATTTTGAAGTAGGCTGAAAAGACCAATCTATTTATTTGATGTCACAAAATGGCTTGATACCACTTTTAAACTGGATGTAATGATTTTGAATGAACCTGGTGTTTATACAGACAGTTTTGGAAAACACAAAGCATCTGATGAGGTGGTCATGTATGTGAGAATCCAGATGAGACATCCTGAGTGTGCATTTGCAAAGAGATCCATCTGCAATGAGTGCAGAGCATCTGCTCTTGGGTTGAAGCACTGTACTTGTACTATCCAAGCTTTGTAATCTTCTTTCGATGTTAGTCACTGGAAGGAGAAATCAGAATACAGGGAGGCACATGTGATTGACTGTGAGGTGGTACTAATGCTCCCCTGTTCCAGTACAGCAATAGCAGACCAGGAGCATTTTTGCTTCTCCTCCTGGAAATGAATGCATCTGTGCTCACACCTTAGCTGCTGTCTTCTACCTAGGAGAAAGACAAGAAAAATGAACTGAGCTAGAAACACTCTGAGGCTGCTTACATTTTATCCCAGAAACAGAATAAAATTGTTGAAAGTGTAAGAGCAAAGATGAGTTGGTCTGTAGCTTGTTGGTCAGATGGAAATGGAGCAATGCCAAGTTCAGGCTTTTCCTTTATGTCTGCCTTTGTATTCAAGGCCACTCATGATGCTTTCCTTCGCTGGTCAGAAGGATGGCCTGAATTCAGTGTGGGTCCTAGTATGGAACCATGGAGCACTGCTTTTCCCAGCTGAAATGTTTGCTTAATGTAACTGAGGTATGGATTGTGCTGAGCCATGTCATGGGTCAGTGAGGGTTGTGAAAGTTGTCCCTCTGACTCAGGACCATGCAGCTTCACTGCAGTCCCAGGTGATCCTGAGATTAGGGGCAGTGCTGTTAGACTGTGACAGTGGTGCCATGCGAAATCCCCAGATGAAGTCTTCTGAGAGGCCAGTGTAGTGCATTCCTGCATGTCTGGAAACAGGACCACTGCCACAGCCATGTGGGAACCAGAGGTCAGGCTTGTCCTTCTCTCAGGTTAGGCCAGTGCAAGAATTAAGTGTCTTTTAGGCTTTAAGTCACCTATACTTAAGAATTCATCATTTCTTTTGCATCTTCATAAGATTGTTGTGGTTGTTCTCTGGTTTTATCCAGAAGCCAGATCTGGATCTCACACCTTCCCTCACTACTGTGCCATGCCTTTTCTTCTAGATGTGGTTATGGGATCATGCCAATGGCAATCACCATTTCATCTCTCTGCTGCTCACCAGAAAAGAGATAGCAAGAGCTTCTAAAATAAGTGTCTATAGAGGCTGCAGTGGTGCTCTGTAGTTCTGAGAAGGCTATCCAAAGGGATGCCATGCTGGCAGGGGTTAATTGTCCAACTGCAGCCTAGTCCTGCTCATACTCCTCTGTCCTTCGTTTTTGTGCCCAAAAGCAACATGAAGTTGCCTGGCACAAAACAGGTAGAGCTGTATCAAATAGTGCTTGCTTTCTCAGTTCATATGTCAAATTTCTGGGGATAAAACGGCTCTGAAACACTTCTGATTTGGTGCATGAGAGGACAATAAAATAGAAAATCAATCATTAGCCTGTAACCTGTGGGCAATATTTATCCACACATACTGTGACAAGGAAGGTGACTTGCTGTATGCTTTGCAGTGCAGCCAGTGCTATAGTGGGACGCCATATTCCTCCACCTCTCTCAGTTTTAGAAGTGCGTTTGACCCTTAAATTCTATTTTAATAACTCCTTTAGGGGCAGATTTAAAAATGCAAATAACTCTGAAAACAAATCAAGTACATACAGTTTGACTCCAGGCAGCAGAAACTATTAAGGGAAGATCTAATCCATCCTTTTATAACTGTAAATGTGTAAATAAGTTGAAAAAATTAATTTCATATCTTAGATTAAAATATGTATTTCAGATTAATATTTATCTTATTAGTTTTCTTTCAGTTAAAAATAATAATAATAATAATAACAATAATAATAATAATAATAATGTTGTGTTTTAAGCAAGCTGTGGTCAGCTTGGAAATTAAAGAGAACAAAGAATCTGAAAATCTATTTTGCTTTTAGTATGTTGCTCCACACAGTAAAATGAAATAGGGACAGTTCATATTCCTACAGATAATGGATTTGGTAACTGCCAAGATCAAAATATTTTAAAATTATCTTGTATATAAAAATAGAAAAAATATTAAAATTTTGATATGAAATTGAAATAGTCAGTGTTTTGGATCTTCCCATTAAAAACTTTTCCTCAAAGATCTTCTGACCTACAGTTCCATGGCTGTGATTCAAGCCTTTTTTTTCATGATTGTTGATGTCATGATGTCTAAACATCCCTCCTTGTTTTTAGCTACTTCTGCACAGCTGACAACAATGTTAAGGTATTTATCTAGTTGATTAAAGAAACGACAAACCAACTAAAAAAAAACAACACATGTTGAATGCTCTTTTAACAGAATTATTGCCCCTTCCAAGCTGGTGTTTTGTAAAGTCTATTCCATATTCCAAGACCTTCTTCTTTAAGAGGAGGAGCCCATCTCTTCTCAACAGAACCTCTTGAAATATGGCTTCATACTGAGAAAGCCAAAGACTTTGTGATGCTACCATTTCCATCAACTGAAATAATTGAATATAAAATCAATTTAATCACAAATCTTTCATTAATTCCCACATAGGTACTGTCTTGCTTTTTCCTTCTTAGGGCAATTCGCAGAAGACAACTGAGAGAGATGGAGCTCAGGTGGCTTTCTAAAAGATATATCGTTGTGTGGCTGCTGGTTGATTTAAGGTCAAATCTCAGTTACCACCATTTGTTTTCTCTTTGTAGTATCCAAGGAGTTATTGAGGCTATTTCCTTGGTATGAGTCAACACAGCATATCGTTCCTGTTCTTAATTTTTATAGCCAATTAGGACCCTTCTCTGCCTTGCTAACTCTCCTGGATCATCACAAAAATGCAGCACGGCTGAGCCAAGAAATCTGTGTGTGTGGGCATGAGCATGTAGCAAGTTCATGGACCCTGATGTCTTCTCATAGCGTATAAAGCCCAGGCTGGAGGAATTTTTACAAGGCTTTAAGCAAATTTGGATAGGTTTACTATTCCCCCCTGAACAGCCATGTGACATTGTATAACTATCAGGTCCTGGGAGTTTAAATGCATCTTGTGGGTTGAAAATCTTGGATCTCTTCCCAGTAGCTTTGTGTGTATGCACCTACTTTATTGATAAAATAGTGCAATCTGATGTGTGCATGTGTTGGTTCTGGTAATGGCCCCTGAAGTGGCCTTTGGCAGAAGGTGGACACTCTGTAAATGTTACAGACAATTTGCTGCAGGTCAGACTGGGTCTCACAGGGAGTGTCCATATTGACACCTGGATATATCACCCAGTACAGAGGGAAAACGGACCTGCAGCCTCCAGTTTTTGTGGGTATTTGCAGAAAATACATAGGAAGCCATTTTAAACAATCCTTGCCTCTAAATGTGGTGGGAAAGGAAATATATGATAAAGGTGCAATATTTTCTGTTGGAAAATGTGGGGAACAGCTCTGTGGAATGCTATGAAAGCTGAAAGTCTCCCAACACAAGCTTAAGGTACAGATTTCATTGCTGCCATTCGGTGACTGGGGAGGAATATCTTGAGTTGATCTTACATTTATGATGCTAATATGTTGAGTGTCTGGTTGTTTGTCTCATTTATCCAGGAAACCAACTAATTCTCAATAGGCAAAACTTCCCACACTGATGCCTCTGTGGGAAGTGATGAGTCTGGAGGTAGACATAGGAGTTTCCAACTCCATGGAGTTTCTC
The DNA here is from genome assembly GCF_971803275.1 of Cyanistes caeruleus. NCBI lineage: Eukaryota > Metazoa > Chordata > Aves > Passeriformes > Paridae > Cyanistes > Cyanistes caeruleus. The sequence goes on along the minus strand of NC_141708.1, from coordinate 11,431,749 downwards.
TCAGAATGACACTGAAACTTTCAGAGCAACATGCAAAACTCTCTTGCATAAATATTTTTTAAAAGATAATTAAAAAAAAATTTGTTTAAAAGACAAACTATTAGTGAATAGGGAGGGAGATATTTAAAATATTTCAAATCACCATTGTTGAAAGAAAAAAAAACTCCTGGTATGCAACATGATAGAATTCCACATCTTCCTTACAGACCAAATTGTGATTTAGAGCCTGGTGGGAATAAGTAAGAGGCAGAATAAATCAGTAATACATCAATTTAAATTCACCAACTACACCATTACCAATTTGAGAGCATTGGATAAACAAGAAGTTGGGCAATCAGTGGCTGCTCCCTCCATAGAGCTTAATCTTCAGCTGAAAGTGAACAAAAGAAAGTGGGTGTCTCATTATCTCTTCGAATGAGGTGATAGATAAGAGATGCAAGATAACATTCTGCTGTATCATCAAGTCACACCTGGCAGACAGTATCAGGTCTGTCTGGGGAGATTCCTTTGGTCTGGTAGATGTGGCAAGTTATCATCTGAAAATTGGATGCAGTGCATGTCACAGCCTTTACTATCTTGACTAGACACTCCTGAATTTATTAAAAAAAAAATAAAAATCACAGACAGCACTGGGACTATATGGGAAAGTTTGTGTGGCATTTTTAAAAATTTTTTAAAAAAAATTTTTTTGAATTGTACTAGACATGGAACTAGAGCCATGAAGGCAGTGTCTCTGCTCCAGGCAGAATGCTCTCCTGGAATTTAGGGCCAGTCTCCCAGTATGACATAGCACAGTAAGTCAGCCAAGGGTGGGGCTGTTTGGTTGGGGCTTTTTTTGACAATGTGCAGTTGGGCAGCGTGCTGCAAAATCCAAAATCCAGGGAGAGGAATATAGGCACCTTATTCCAAGCAGTCGTTCATCTTTGGGATTATTTGTGATGAGCTGTTTTCACAGACATGTGGAACAATCCAATTTGAAAGGGATCTTGAAAGATCATCTATTCCAACCTTTCATGGGAAAGGAAGCCTAGATGTCATTATCTAGCACCCAGTCCAGTCCTGTCTTGTAAGTGCTCCAGTAAGTGCTCCTTGGTCTCAGATTTTTGTGCCCCTAAAGGAAACTTAGGCACACAGGGGCTTCAGGGTTGTGTTTGTGTGAGGCTATTGCATTTAGAGTTGGAACTCCTAATGTTGGAAATGTGATTCCAGGATAGCAGCTGCTAGTGCAGATGTGCTAAAATTAAGCAGTGAGAGTTGCTGCATGTCTGAAGTGAGATGTGACTGGCCCAGGCCCGTCGGTTTTATTTCCTTAGGAACTGAGGTATGGGGCTGATGAGGAGAGGCAGGTTGGTGTCTGCCTCACATCTCATTTTGATATAAATCAGCAGGCACCCATACCTGTTACCTGCTCCTCAGCAGCACTCCTGCTCCTGGAATTTAAATGTAATTGTAGTTGTCAAAAGTGTGGGTAACTATTCCTTTTATCAACAACGGCTCAAGACTGCACCTCTTGGGTAAAACTCAGCTTTTCTTAGCAAGATGTGAACATTACTTTTAACAAGGAAAGTAAGTTCTTTCTGCTCCTGTATGGATCCTCGTAGTAGAATCAGCATTTCATTGTATGATGTGAGATAACACACCAGGGCTAGTTTCTCATCATGGTTCATTGATATCTGAAGAGCACAATGACGATGATTCCAGTCCTGTGGATACAATGCTCAGCTTTCAGATTTATCTTGCACCAGTCACTTGACTTTTGAGCACCCCACAGAGTGAAGCTGGAGGCACACCTACGGCATTCTTTTCTTCACCCCAAAGGGAAAGAGATTGAGGAAGCTGCCATAATAGCAATTAGTCCTGCAGGCCTACCATACTGAGGAAGGAAATAACATGAGTACGTTGCCCACCTGGGCACATATAGTGCAGGAACACAGTGTTTCATGTTTAATACAAGCCAAATTATGCTCATAGAAATCTCTACCATACTGACTGGTCCATTGTATTGGACATTCATATTAAGAATCAATCCCTGCCTGAGAGTGCTTGCAATTAAACGTGAGGCTGACAAAGTGGTGTCCCCTGAGTATCTCTAGTGTATTCAGGCACAGGTCATTAAAGTGTTTCACTGCCTAACTACCACTGAGGACTGTAACAAAGTCAGAAACTGAGTGCAGATAGAGTCCTGTTCCCATGACTTAGCAACAAATAAGCCTTTCATCTCTTTGCCTTTTGAATACTCTTCTGAGAACATCAGGTTCTACAAACATATCATGTGTCTGTGCTGCTGGACAAGCCACCTGCCAGCAGCTCTCCCAGGCAGGCAGGGATCCATCAAACAGATAAACTGAAATGTTAGTAAAGTTAGAAAAACACAAACCAAACAAAAAGAACCAAACCCTACACCAAACCCTTGAGATTGGGAATATTTAAAGGCAATTTACAGAAGTCTCTTCTTCAATATGATAATGAACTGAAGAATTGAAATCACTTAACTTCATTTACAAATCATGAATATGTATCAGTGCCTTTAAATGAAAGGACGACTAAAACAGATATAGTGTTTGTTCAATTCATTAAAAGGAAGACAATTTATCAGGAGGTTTTTTTCCACCCTTAAACTAAAGCTATATGCAAATGTCAGTAAATCAAGACCTTGCGCTAATTCTGCAGCATGATGAATATTTTTATAATCCTAATTAGAACCAGTCATTTAGTTCAGCAATTTCCCCCAATCTAGCCAATTTGAAATTAAAATAGATGCCTTGATTACAAAACTCATTAGCAAAGAAGCACCCTTTTTGCTAACCAGTTCATTTGGAATGCACAAGCTGAATGAAGTGAGGAGCACTTGTGTTGTCAATTGCCATAACTGAAGTGAGTCTTAATTGTTGGCATTGTGAAGTATTTGTATTGCTGCATGTTTCATTGCAGTATAATATATTATTCATTAAACGTAACAAAAGCAGTTTTAAAATGATTTAATTAAGTGGTGTTGGTGCACCAGGTAATTTTTCTAAAGTCAGATGTCACAATTGTTTGGATTTGAAGTATTGATGGGCATTACCGTCAGAGAGAAGACGTATGACTCTACATTTATCATTCTGATTATGGTAGGCCTGGCAGTTTTAATAGGAGATGGGAAATTAAATTATGCAACCTTGGCTCTACTTCAGAAATGCCCAATGAATTTTGTCCTGGCAAAATACTGAACTTTGGGCTTGTGATGATTTGTGGTGGCAAAGAGAAAGTAACGGCTTATGAAACTTGATTTAGCCAGAACAGACTCTCCTATTGCTTGTTATTTATGTTATAGACACTTTATGAGCAGGTTTTACTTGGAAAAGAGAAATATAGAGATAAATGGAGCGAGACACATTTGATGCTTAAATGTGCTCTTCTGCTGGAGCAACCTAGTTTATTGTGTAACAGAGCAAGGATCCTGTGGCTTACTCCTGGGCCATGCTAAATCATGGCTGTATATTGATTTTATCTGGAGCCTAAGTGGGGTGAAGAGTGGTTATAAATATAGCAGATGGGAATAAAAATGAAGGAGTGAAGAAGGCTAAAGAATAAGAACACCAGGGGCATGATTTATTTTGCCTGACTGTAGAGATCTAAAATGTTGCACTGTACACCTACATGGGGTGTTGAGGCTTCGCATCGTAGTTAGTGGTGATCTACTGAATGGTGTTGATTGATTTCTGGAAACAAATGTAGGTGACTCTTTCAGGATGAGGTAAATTGCACCTTGGACTCATTTGTATTGATGAGGCCTCTGCTGAGTGTCAAGGAAGTAATTTCCTTTGCTGAGATGTAACTATTTGCTGTATTACCTGAGATTAGTGGACTTGAAACCAACCCTGCTGTCTTGGATGTGTGCAAAATGGATTTTGTGGGATACGATTCCAATATGATCAAAACAGCAAAAAGCATTAAGTTTCCTAGTTGCTGTTATCATGCTTACAGATTCTAATGACTCTCACCCTGGAGGAGAGAGCAAACATGATGTGCAAGCAAAGAAAGCATTCCCAACCTCCTGTTTTTCTTTGCCTTGTGGCAGCCAGCTGGATGGATGATGCTGAGGGGTGAAGGTACAGTCATTTCCCCTCATCCCCCCAAAAAAGCAGCAGCATGTGTCTGTTTGTTACATCACCAGCAACCAAGATCAGGGGCAGCCTGTGAGGCTGCTTCAAGAGGGATGAACTTCTGTGTGCTGGACTGGGAGCTTGAAGACAGGAGTAGGAATGGCAGGCCTGGAAATAGCAGGCTGGCCCTTGCTCTCTGTTCTGCCCCCAAGGCAGAGGCACTTCAGCTTCCTAAAATCAAAGTCATTTTATATAGTTGAGAGGTGCATATCTGAGAGACAAAGAAAGAGAAATTCCAGAAGGTAGCAGGCAGGAGCTGATATTTCCTGGCAGAACTTGCAGTGTAGTTGAGGTGGGGACCCTGTGTGAGAATTTCTCATCAGCAGGTGCTGTAGTAGTAAATGGGCTGCAAGGCAGAGCAGGTCCTTCTTTTATGTTGTAGCACAGCAATCTATTTAAAGGCTTGTACATTTAATTTCGAATCATTTTGTGTCTATTGTGTGAAGCAGGTTTATGTAATACTAGGAGCTTTCATGTTCTTTCTCAGATTGCCCTTTGCAAGCAGGCTTCTCTCTGTGGCTCTTGCCTCTCCTTTTTGAGCCACAGCAAACCATCCCTGTCTCCAGAGCTTGTTTCCAGTGGGGAAATGGACCATGTTCTGATCTGATAGTGTACCTGAGGTGCTTTACAAAAGATGTGTGCAGTCACACCTAGCAGCTGATATTCATTGTGAGTGCATTGATTTTAGCAGGGAAATGCTGATTAACATCACTGACCTGCAAACATGTATGGTATTCTTCTCTCACATAAAGCAAGTTAGATGTAGTTTATGCCTCCCAGTACACAGGGTTTTTTCCCCCCTAAAATTTGGCTGGTGAGAGATCCAGAGTCCCTGGGCAGAGGGCCTGTGTGCAAGCTCTTACTTGTGTTAAGGCATCTACTTATTTCTGTTCAACCTTGACATATGAAAATTCACTTATCTGGATTTTTTTTTTATTTTCTCTTTTTTTCTCCCTTTTTCCCCCCTTCTGATAGAAAGTTAATGTAATCAATTTTTCTGGGGAATAAAGGTGCCAGAGGAACAGCTTTAAGTCCTCTGTCCTCTCAGTAAGCATAGATGAGTGAGTGTTTCAGCTTCTCATGCTTATTGTATCAGTGATGAAAAAGAAGGCTGGTTCCTGGATTTTTGGTCTAGCACCTCAGGAACTTCAATCACAAGTGTTTAGAAATAATGTATTTGTCCTTTAAAAGTAATGAGTTTGGCAGAGAAAAAATCAGGGAGGTGTTAGAATAATTTCAGTTGTCCTCTCTGATATGTCTCTTGATGCTTCTGAACTGAGGAAGTGTTGGAAACCATGTTTTTTGAATGCTTCCTCACAGTTAGTAGAATTAGAAATTTTACCATAAAAAACCAAACAAAATTAAAAAAAAAAAAAAAAAAAAAAAGGAGAAAAACCCCCAAGAATGTCCTGATTCCAGCACTGTTCTTCTGCAGGGCATTTATGCTTCTAAGACACGTATCTTTATTCATGGTTGCAAGTGCTGCACATCTTCAGTTGTGTGTTGGTGCTTATTTCAGCTGGGTTTCCATATTGGTTGTCTGGGGGAAGAGTGGTGACCTGCTTGTGTAGGATGTACACACACCTGTGTGCAGGTTTGAATTTTTGCAGTAGTTTTGTGACAGTTACAAGAAGTTGTTCCAGAGTAATAAAATTCTTTAGTTTTGTGTTCAGTTGATTTTTATAGGACTATGGGTGGCTGTAAAATGAAAGGGCATGATGCAGTAAAATTTTGGCTCATTGGAAGTATTGTGGGTATGATAAAAGGAGGAGCTGAGGCACCAGAATGAAGGGTGATACTTTTGAGAGGAGGACAATTGATCAAAGAAACAACAAAGCTTAAAGCCTTATAGAAAATCCTTGTGATTCTGTAGTGCAAAAGGAGGAAAATGGGATCCTTCCCACAGCCTTCTACCTTGGAAAACTCATTTATGCCAGAGGTTCAGTGATCATAAACTGTCTGAATATAGATTTTGTAGCATTTTATACTTGCAGTGTTCAAGAGATAGCAGCACGTACAAATAACATGTTAGCAGAATATACTGGACCCAAGGGGACTTTCCTGCCATATAGTAAGAGAACAATAATGTCATCAAAAGTTTTACTGCCAAAACAGGACTCTAGTTTTGTCCTCTAACATAGCACTTGCTTCAGGCCAGTTGATTTTCTCAGATCTCAGTGCAAGTCCACAAGAGTTATGCACACATACCCAGTGGCACAAATGTCACGAGTCTGAAAGTTCTGCAAAATTGAGTCTGATATTCCCCAGCTATATGAGATGTACTTTTTCTCTGCTGTCACCATGGAAAAAGCTGCTTTATTTTTCATTTGCAGCCTTGCACTCTGAGTTATGCCAGTACCATCACTGTGAACCTAAGTTAATATCAGAAATTAAAGTTACATTAAATCAAGTTTGGTGAGTTGTTTTTGACTAAAGTTGTAGCCCTGAATTGAGTTGGTGTAGTCTTGGGGCTTTGCAGGGGCTTTTTTCTTCACACTGCTTTATAAGGCGAGTTAAAGATATCTAGAGTTTTAATTAAATGGGATAAATAGCGTAAATATAGACACCATAGAATATTTACAAACCTAGAGAGCTGCTGAGACAGGCTAGGTAGGAGCTTCCTTTTTCTTGAATGACCTGCAATTGCAGATTCATTTATTCCAAAGGTACACAGTTTGGTTGCAGGAACTGGGTGATGGATGAATCAAAGATGACAGTGTAAATGGTGTCTGCCCAGCAGCCCAGAGGGATCCCTGGAACATGTGAGTTTCTCATTTGGTGATTTTTCTGGCAGTGATGCCTTGGTGCAGTGACAGTTTCTGCTCCAGCTGTCAAGCTAAATTGTTCCTGATGGTGGCTGGTATTTACAATGATGCTGTTCATTTGGGTTCCTCCAGTGAACAGTCTCCCTTGCATGTTTGGATTGCATGAATTGAATCTCTGTGAGGTGCAGGGAGGAATCTCTAGTTTTCCATGAGACCTCTTAATCTGCCTTTCCTGCATGTGATCTCTGGCTTGGCTGTGTATGTGTGGAGATGGATGCCTGTACAACCAGGCTCTGCTTTTCCCTTCAGTTGTTGCCTATTGTCAATGCATGGATTGCCAGGGAATCTGGTCAAAAAGAAATTTGGCTAGCTAAAGATGAACTGAATTATTCCACTGAATTTTAAGTGTAGTATTGGAGATTATCTATAAGATAGCAGAGCCCCTCGTGGAGACCAGAGTTAGCTCAGAGTATGAGAGTAAGGCTGAAAGGAATCTAACTTTTTTTATTATGATATAACTAACTTTATTTATTGTATGCTCAAGCTTGCAGAAGCCCCTTGATTCATTGTAGGATAGGATATGAAAAGTACGTGGTAATGAAGATGGCCTAAAAGAATGAATTGTACAAGAGCTGGGGTATTTGAGCAGGAGATAATATTTGCTGAAGCTGCACCTTCAGTGAAGTTTTCTGCCTTGTTCTACCTTATAATCTTTTTGCTCATAGAATTTATTTCACAGCAGCTGTCCTATGACCAGCTTCTGTGCTCACTTTTGGGGGATATAAGACTCCCATGAACTAAGGTGGGCTTTTCTCTGTGCTGGTTTGGGGCAGTATTTGCCCTTTGTCGCTGGCAGTAAAGAGCATAGGCTGTGTGTGTGGACCAGAGTTGTCCAGAGAGGGATTTCTCCCAGTGCAGAATGTGTATGTGTTCTATCCTGTATCTGCTCATCCACTGTAGTTTCCCAGAAGACTTTCAGGATGGCATTGGGGGCATATCTGTGACCAAAAGAGATGGAGGGTAGGATGTGTGTGGTGGCAGCCTATAAATCCCTGCTCTGCACCATAAATCCCTGACAGAATCCCCAGCCCCAGGCTGAGAGGGCACAGTTCCCTCAGGAGGGGAATGGAGTAGAACATTATGGACAGTTTGTGTGACAGCTCTGACTTTGGGGAGAAGTACAACACTGTGAGAAGTGGGGTGCAGCTCCTGTGAGGTTTGCTGCTCTTCAGCTGGTGAGATGAGAACTGAAGAGAAGGCAACTGCACTCTGTCAGGGCTGATCCCAAGTGAGAGCAGCATTTTCACCCATGTGGGATGAGTTCAGGTGTTGTGTCTGCTCAGTGTCTGAGGGTGGTGGGTCACAAAAACTGGGGAGCTGTTTTGAGTAACCACCCTTGTCTGTGAAAATGATGATGAATGGCAAACTGCATTGGGTGGCAGGTGTGTGTATGTTAAATAACATACAATTTAAACTGGGGCAGAATACATTACTTTAATTTTGCCTAAATGACACATACTGCTTGAGACCAGACTAATATTTCTTTCAAGCTGTGTGAAGGTTTTTACATGAACAATGACTACATCTCAGAAAAAAAAAATGCTGTTCTAAATGCAGTTTCAAAACCTATTCATTAATGCCCATGTACACACTTTGAGAAATAGTTTTTCCACGTAAAGAAATAAATCAGAAAAATCTTAGATGAATTTAGAAGGTGGTTCTGTGGTGTGAAATCTATTTCTTCCACTAATCTGAAGAAATACCTCTGCCATTTAATCCTGGTCTGTATAATATAGAGGTTAACCTACAGATAGTGCCATGGGGTTTGTAGAGGAAGGAGGAGAGGAACAGCCAAGCATGTGATTGTAGCTTTATGTCCCACTTTGGCTAATGCCTCAGATTCTCCTGCTTTGTCACTTGTAGTCTTACGCTCAATAAACATGAAAGATTGGTCTGTAATAGCAACGAATGTATCCAGATGCTTGCACTGTAATTAAAGGCATATATCACACAATAAAGCACATTTGAATGAAAAATCTTCCCATTAGACATGTGGTTCACATTTATTTCCCCTTATTGTTAAACTTCTGGAGTATAACCATTGATGGAGTATGAGGAGGGACTTCTAAAGGGCTGCAGTGTGAAGCTCCCAGGAGCAAAGAGAATTTTCCTGTTGGGTTGTGGGGGCACAGAGCTCCTCAGTGCAGGCTGACCTGCACAGCAGTGCTGGCTTCTTCCATGTGGTTGGTGGATCCAATTAGCACACACCTCAGAACCAGCACTGCCTAATGATTTTTAAGCTGAAAAAACTGGGCTAAGGGATCAGCCTGGCTTTGAGACAGAAAAATAAGAAGCCATTAGGGACAATTCAGTGTTTTGTGAATGTTAAAGAGCTGATCTGAGGGGAAAAGAAGTGAAGCAGCCTCTGTGGACAACGGGAGCAATCTGAAACCTAGCTCTGCCTCTGGCTGAGCCTTTTGGATGCCAATGGAAGAAATACTGGTAAAGATAACTCCTGGTGCACCTTGTAGCCTCTGGTAGCAGGAGGCAGCTCTGCCATCTCCATCCCATTCTGATCTCTTCATGGTCCCAGAATTGTTCCCTTGTTTTCCTGTTCTCTACTTTAGTCCTCCCTCAGACTCTATAGCTGATTTTGAAATGGTTAAAATATCATGGAGAAAGGAATAAATAAGCAGTCAGAAAAGTTAGCCTTCCCTCAAAATGGCATTTCTATTTATAGTACCTTTAGCGAGTTGCTAAATTCTTTAGAAATGATTGAAATGTTTTTTGATTGACCAAACTGAACATATTTTTTCTCCAGATTTTCAGTTTAAAAAAAAATAAATATGGAATTAACAGTTTTCATCTTGGTTCTGCACCACTCTATCATTTCTGGAGGTGGGGCAAAATCACAAAAAAGAGAGCCTGTTTTTCACCCAAGGCTAAAACCTGCCTTAAGCTCTTTGTGATACTCATTTGTGACCCTGCTCCTGTTGCAGCTGTATCTCGACTTCTTGTTCCACTAGAAAGCAGTCATGGAGTAGAAAAGCAAAAGATGCTCTGCTCTTAGAAGAAATACCAAATTTTTTGCTGAGTGTGCTTGGTGCCAGTAAGGCTTAAGAAAAATTGAATTGTGAAGGTTTTTAAAAGGACTTTTTTTTTTTTTCACCAGTTTAATCCACTATTGTTTTTTTCTTGGAGGTGTAGTGGCAAAGCAGAGAGAGCCACATCTTGCTTTCTGCATCAGATTTAAAGAGGACCCACTTAGTAAAAGCATTTTTTTAAACTATGAGACCATGAAATGTGACATCAGTGCGTTGTCTTAACCTGTCTGGCTTCATTAGAAACCAGGTTGTAATTGAGCCATACAATTACATCCTGTAGTCAGACATTTTCAAAGCAGGTGTGGAAGATCCCTGACCAGTGTCTTTTTGTGGTGGAATGGAGACCGAGTTTCTTTTGCCTGAAGACCTAATCTTACTGATGAGCATGTGAAATATTTTTTCTTAAAATGGAAAAAAAACCAAAAAAACTTCCCAACTTCTGAAACGTTTACTTTTTTCCCCCCCATCTCTTTATGGGACAGATGAGATAAATGTATTTAGTATTTAATTTATATTTTGACCAGTTTTCAAAATAGCCTGGTTCTAGTGTCCCATTTATTATACAACATCTGTAGCAGCTCTGATGAGCAGCTCTGGTGAGTCTCAGACATGCATCAGTCCGGGCATATTCCCGTTCCATGCCTAAGACAGTCTGGCTGTACAATGCTAGAGAAGAACCTTGGGCTGGAATGAGGTCTCTTGATGCAGCTTTTAATCACCTGGAAAGGAAATCAAAGTAAAGAGATAAACTGGTCCATTTGTTTTCATTACAATTGCTAGTTTTTACTACTCTGTGTAAACAAAACCCATAAATTTGGTGCTGGTAGACTTCTTTCTACTAAGTTCAGCCCCTCCAGCTGTTGCACAAATCTTTTGGCTCGAGAAGTAGGATTTATTTTTAGCTTCTTTAGTTTGGAGCTGTCGAGAGTGCCTTACCTGAACTGTGGTTTCCAGGCAGCTTGTGACAAGAGAAGGAAAGGATAAGCTCTTTTTTCCATTAGTTCCATTATTGGGTCCAGAAGCACTTCCAAGTTTCATAACTTGGTACCGCTGGAGCCCTGCTTTGCAAGGTGACAAGGATAGGTGTTTCCCTTGGAGGAGTTGGAAAGAACAAGCACAGGTAGTTCTTGAGCTGGGTATCAGATAGAAGGTGATGGTACTCTTTGTGTCCCTCATGGTAACTCTTGACACGCCAGAGGTGTTTCACTAAGGCCCAGACTGAAAGGAATAGAGGAATAGCAGGAAGAGAGGAATACTCTGAATCTTTCTTTGAATGCAGCCTTTCCTGCTGTGGGTACTATAGCCAATTCCATGGCAAGGGTTGCTCCTGACCTGGTTTCAGCCACACTTTCAGCTGAAGTATTTTAGACCTGAGTGCTGTACCTACAATGCTGCAAGTAACATGTCCTGCCTCCCAGAAGAACCTGAGAGAGGTGTTTCCATAGTCCCCACAATTTAAACATTACACTGATGCTGTGAAAGGGAGAGGTATCCATCTGTCCTTAAAAAGAGCAGGGATGAAGAAGTAGGGTGTGTTTCTGGGGTACCAGTAGCTGTCTTCATGGCTGTACTGAATCTATCCTGTGTTCAGGTGGCTGTTGTCAGATGTGGCTCATCTGTTCTGCACTCTAGAGACTGGAAAGTGTTGTGAATTTTTCCTCCAGTTCCATTTCCTTCTAGGAATGACCTTTCTGAAATATTAATGATGACACCCTTCTTCTTCTGCAGTTTCATCTGTAACACAGAATTTTAGAGAAAAGATACAACTTGGAATTTTCTGAGAATTTGCAAGTTTTTCTGAGCCTTTAATTTTTTTCTAGTGCTAATGTTTTTTTCCTTCTGTAGAGAAAATTTAAGACCCTGCAACAGACTTTCTTTTCTGAGTTATCCTTTGCATACAGTCCAATTTCATGCAGAAATGTTGACCTAATTTTTTTTTTTTCTTCTGCCCTGGTTTGAATTTTTGGCAGGAACCCTCCACACATCTTGTAGATTTTTCCCACCAGCTCTGGCTGAGAAGGTGTTAGTTTGCTTTGTGCTTTTCTGGGATCAGAGCCATCTTTTCATGTAAGCAATCTGAGCTACTGCTTGGAATCGTGCTCTTCTGAGGCCAAGCAGGCCAGGCTAATCTGACCCTCCTCATAATGTGTCAGCTGTTGCCAAGTTATTACCACTAGACCCACTCTCACCCTGATGCATTTATTTTGAATACATCTTTCCATCATCAGCTGTATGTATTGTCTATAAGAAGTATAATTTTTTTGTGTAATAAATTAATTGCTCCTCTAAATTCATGTAGTTCAGCTGATCTTCCTCAGTTTATCTGACATCATTTGCACTCTTGGATGGTTGGCAGGCAGGAAACTATGGAGAGTCTCACCAGATGTTTTCTCAGGCCAATAGACCTGATTTCATAGCAAAAAACAATATTTGATTTTATTTGCTTATAGGCTGTTATGTACGTTCCTGGTGCCCTTACGTGTGTATACATTGAAGTCTATAAATATCAAAGCTCTGTGAATTTCTTTAGTCTGTTTTCTATTGCTTTTCAGTCTATAAGTGACATCTGTACATGTTTCTTGCAGTGATGGAGTGTACACAGGCTATTGTATGCTTAGTCTTTCCTGGGCCTGCCTTCAATCTTCATTCTTCTGGGTGCTTCCCCTGTGAAGACCAAGCAGGTCAGCCTGCAAACAGGGAGAAGATCATGAAATTCATCTCAACCAGATCCTGTGTCTCTGGTGGGGTCATCTCCTTCTGCACTAGTCACTGTGAGCTTTTTTAGTGTCTGTCAGGAGAGGTGGAAGAGTCTAAGGCTTGAAAAATGAGCAGTTTTAGAAGTGTCTTGCCCGTCTAAAAATGAGCCTTGGTGACCAGCTCAGACATGGATAAACTGACACCAGGGGTTTGAGTCTCTTCCTCTGGTTCCTTCATTGCTCGTTCTTCTCCCCTCTCTCCATAAGTGGAATTGAAGCAGGCCAGTTTCTCATGCTGTTTCAGTTTTGAGACACTTTGCTTCTTCTGGAAAACCATTCTTTTTTTTTTGCTAGCTCTCATTGGTAAAATAAACAGAACACCCAAACCAAATTACCCACAACCCTGAACAAGATCTTCCAAGCCAGCCAACATGATGTGTCACCTTGAGAGTTTGTACTGGAGAGTTGCAACAGCATTTTTCCTATGCAACACTATGCATGTATATATGTATAGCTCCTTTCTTTACAGTTTCGTAGTTTTGAATGTGTTTCTGGCATGTTGCTTGTGTTTGTGGCACAGAATCTGACACCAGGGATAAAGCTCCTTCTTTAAGGGGCTTGCCAATTTACTTGGAAACAATGCTGGTGTGAAATAAAATGTTGCCTCTGTTCTTAGAGTTTGAAGACGAAGCATTCTGCCCGTGGTATGTAAAATCCTCATGATTCAGATTTGTGCTGAGCAAAACAAGCAGGAGTTAAGGTCTGGCCTGTAGTGAAACAGAGTTGTGTATCACTGGCGCTGCCAAAGTCTTTCCTCGCACAGATTGTGTTCTTGGTGAACTGAAGGGCTGTGTTGGTGGATGTGATACGTTTGGTGCTACAGTCCTTGAGTGGGGAGTGATGCTGTTTGGATAAATATTTGCCATTTACCTTTTTGATGTTATTTTCTGTATTTCCTATTTTAAGTGGTAGGTCTGACTAGGCTCCTGAGTAGAGTCAGAGTCAGAGCTGCTGCAAGCCACTCTTTAGCTGCATCAAGGTACAAGACCTGCCCAAGCAAACATAAAGACCCGTAATGGTCTTAATTTTTCAGTCATCAGAGCAAGTCAAGTAACAGAAGGAAGTTCCAGAAAGGCCACACCCTCCCAATACCATCCCCATGGTACGCTGGAGTCCACCCCTCTTGAGCCAATGTGTTGGAGTGCTCTGGGGGGTGGAAATGCCAGAAATTACTTGTCACTAAAGAGTCAGAGCAGAGCTTTAAAATGGGAAAATCTTGGCACCATATTTACATACTTTTTTTCATTTCCTTAGGATTCAGCCCTAGGACAAATTAATTTCAGTTGAAATCTGCTGTACTTGCCACTAAATTATTTGTCTTTTCTAAAGCTTGTCTTTTCCCGTGGGGGAGATAAACAAAAAGTATATGTATATATTCCATTTTAATGCATACTAGAAATCACTTTATTGTATGTTTTATTTATTTATTCAGCACTAACCTTTGCATTTGCATCTGTAAATAATACTATAAAACTGCACTGGGCCAGAGAGGCCTTTTAGGGGTTTGTTCTGTCATACAGCTTTGAGACTCAGTCATCTGGTTAAAATTTGAAGTGGATGCCCAGAATAAGTAGGTGAATAATAAATAAAAATTATTGAAATACATTATTGAATAATATCCTCTTTATCTGAAATCACATAAAGGCTGCAAGTTCAGTTTAATCTTTCTGACATCAGTCAGTCTGAGCTTTAATAGAGAAAAGAAAGGAAAAAAACCCAGACCAGTGGCTGGTCTCAGGTTTTCAACTTGATACAGAGTGGAATGCTCCCTGAGAGAGACACTGGGAGACATGACTGGTTGAAAAAGATTGTGCTTTATGTCACTGAGCTTTCTTAGCTACTGCTGTTATGCTGCTGTAGAAGTAAATGCCAGGGGCAAAAGATAAAGGAGAATCGAAGGAAATGGCTGTGTGTTGCTAATCCTTTCCTCTCATGGTGAGTGTGTTAATCCATTGCAGAATACAATCAGGATGCTAGGCCCACTTGGACTTGCTTGTGAGAATGACTTAACTGTGACTAAGTTGCCTGAAGCCTAACTTGCACCTGTAGTCAGTACACACAAAGGATTACCAAGCTGTTCATGTAACTCCATCTGTGCTGAGGTCCTTGTATGTGTAAACCATGTCCAAGATTCCTGGCAGGAGCTGTTCTAAAGTTGGGGCAGAGACGTAGAAGCGTAGAATTTTGACTTTGGAGTGTGGATTCTCAGTTATTGTTTCTAAAAAGGTGTGTGTTCTGAGAATTAGTTATCATAATATTGATGCTGACTTCTTAAATCTAATCTCGAATTTGGACAAAGAATTTTCTTTTCCCAGCTCTTTCAATTAAAAAAGACAAGTGATGCTTTGTTGCTTTATTTTGTATCTACGCAGAATTCCTTCTGGGGCAGAGGACTATCATATTTTTTTAGACAGTTGCCTGAAAAGCAGAGGAAGTATGGCAATTGTGAACTTTCAGCATAGTATATTACACTGTCTAGAGACAGTGCTAAATAAATATGGCCAAATTAGAATATTCAGATAATATCTGACCTCCTGAAGAACACGGGGCAGAAAATCTCTCCTAGTATTTCTTACAACAAGCTCAGTGTTGTTGGCTGAAGTTTACATAATTGGAGCCTTCTTTGACATGAAGATTGAAGGATGCCTGCTTCCATATCTTTCCTCCATATGTGTTTTACTGGCAGCTTGACCTGTTACTGGCCAATCTGGAATTCCTGTTGACATAAATGTAAAGGCCTGATTCTTTTGTCTTTACACATATCAGTTGCATTAGATACTTGATGGAGTCTGAATTTCAGTTTCTGACTTTCTTTTGCTGGCTATACAGTGATTTGGTTGTGTAGCTGTGTACAAGCATAGCAAGAATTAATTAACTGCCTCAGGCTTTGGACACTTTCAAGCAGCCCTTTCCAGTCATCTTTCTAAATTGATCAATGGTTCATCTCTGGTGTGCCTGCTGCATCTCTGTGGTCAAAGATAATGCCTATTCAAGAAATGTTAATGTTCAGTGTGAGCACATATGGTTTATATTCCCAGTCACACTTAGCCATCCATCACAGCTGTGCCACCAAGAGACATCACTAGGCTGTGAACCCTTCCAATTGAACATGGACCTGTCTCCAATTTTCAAGTCCAGGTACTCAAAATGTAATGCAGAATCTCATGTGCTCAAATGGTATTTTCCTACCAAAGACTTAAATTTGGCTATTAGAAACATTTATGTTCTTCAGTTCTCTTATCTACCTCCTTAGATGGAAATCAACCCTTGTTTTGTTAAGCCAGAATTTATATCAGATGAAATTTATTTGAAATCCTGATCAAAATGCTGCCTGATATTTCGTTCTCTGTGATCTAGTGGTAAAGCATATTTTTTTCTCTGAGGGACCAAATTTGCTCACAGTTGTAGAAAAGGAGTTTGCATATGATTTGATTATGAGAAGATGCATTGTGGGTAAGAAAATAATTGCATGGAGGATGGTGTTTATGGTATTAAGCGAAGTATGTATGAGTCAAATATATGTCTGGAACTCAGTGTGGAGTTGTATGGAAGTTTGGTTACATTCCAGCTGTGTTATTTCTCAAGACTCAAAAAGATCATTGCATTGAAAATTTGGCTTTCCAGAGCAGTCACATCACTGTCTTTGGTGTTTAACTAATGAGCAGGTTGATTTCTAACTTACCTAAAAATTTAGACCTCATTCTGAATATTAGAAAATATAAATTAGGAGCAATTTACTTTTCAA
Source organism: Cyanistes caeruleus (assembly GCF_971803275.1). Lineage (NCBI taxonomy): Eukaryota > Metazoa > Chordata > Aves > Passeriformes > Paridae > Cyanistes > Cyanistes caeruleus. The sequence continues at coordinate 11,415,234 of NC_141708.1, read as the reverse complement.
TACAGAAGAGATCTGATTCATTCCATAAAAACAAATCATGGCATGACCTTGAGTATAGAGTCACTACCACATCAGAGTCATGTTGACTAATCTGATTTGTCTCTTGTTCTATTTGATACTAGGAACTCACATGTCACCTGCTTCCTATTAGGCAAAAAAAGCCAGGGAAACAGCCAGCTTTGTTACATGGCAGTCAAAGTGAACGTGTTGACAACTGAAATTTGGAGCCACAAAGTTGTTGACAGGGTTTGGGAAGAGACAACCTGCTTTTAATTCTCAGGAGCCCAGTCAGGTTTAAGGTGAAGGGAAGACATTGCCTTGTTAGCCTCCCATGGAAGTGAAGGTGATCTATAATTGTGTATAATTATTGTGAGCAATCCATTTGTGTTTTTTAATCTGAGCTGATTTTAATACTTTATCTAGCAACAGTCTTTTTTCTTTATCCTCAAAGTTTATGCTTTTTCTCTCTCTCTGTCTTCCAGCTGTACAGCTCCATGGACTTTGGAAGGAAATGGCAGCTCATGCATGAGCGGGTCACTCCAAACAGGTTTTACTGGTGAGTTAGGGCCACTGGCTTGGCTTGGTTTGGGTGGGTCATGGAGGGGAGAAAGGCATCTGACTTGAAGGGATTGCTTGCTTTACCTGAACATGAGGTGTATATCCTTGGTTTTGTTCATCATAATTGGTATAAATTCAGCACATGCCTTGCAGTGCAATAGTCTCCATGTTTGTACCTCTCGTCTGATAAAATGTGGTGTCTTCTACAAGGAGTACAAGTCTTTTGATAATGGCAAAACTCCTGCTTCTTCACTGTACACCTCCTTAGAGTAACACAGAGGAGCTGCCAGTGCTTCAGCGACAAACCTGTGACCATTTGACTTACCATTTTTCAGTCTTCAGAAAGTTACTTTAGCCTAGAACACAGTCTTTGTGCAGAGCCAACCACTCTGACCAGTGTCCTTATGCAATCTTGCTGAGAAGGGATGATTCACTCTGCTTTAAATCACTCTCTGAGGAGCCAGCTTCATTATAGTGACTAGTGAAAGCCCAAGATCTGCAGTTTGCTAAAAATCTGCTTTGTGACTCAATTCCTTCTCATTTCTCGAGTGTCAACTGGAAGAGTGTCTTAAAATCAGATGATGAAACAAATTTAGTTCCTATCTCCAGGCTCAGCCATCTTATGTGCCTCATTTCCAAACTTCTCTGCACCATGTGAAGGCTCAAGAATTGACTTTCAGGGAGAAAATGAGAAGTGCAGTTCTTCTGTAGTTGAATTTAGGATTGGGGGTTGAATCAGATTCTTAATGCTGTAGTTACTATATGCCAGATGATGGGGTGTGTGTGAATGTGTAGAAGTGCTGATTTACAGAATATGTACATAGCTAAAAGTGTCCAGTCCCTAAGACCAAAAAAGATTGTAATATTAAGGAACTGGAGGGTCACATTTTGGATGGTTAAAAATAGGAAGGGCTTGGAAAACTTAAAAATTGACTCCCAATTACAAAGCATGATCTATATCTATCAATATCTATATCTTTATCTATATCTCTTATAGTCAAATTCACATAGAAACTTTTGCACCTCATTGAAAGCCCCTGGAATCCAGGCACAAAATATCGATTGTATTTTCAGTATTTCCACACCTTGCAGTGGAGGTAGACTCCTCATTTAAAATAATCTACATCCTTCTGCAAATCTCTCTAAAAATCTTCAGGCTCCAACATTTAAAACATGACTTTTTGGCAACAGATCTAGAGATTTTCCTTAGTGCACCTGAGGAATTTGGACAGTGTGAGAAGGTTTTAAACACTGAGGAAAGTAAGTTTTAAGGCTCCTAAATCACACAGACCTGCAAAATATATCAAAGGTTTAGAACCTTGTCTGTCCATGTTACTGTTCCAAAATTCCATAATGTAGGAAAGGAAGTTGTTATTTTCTCCTGGTTTTGGTGGCAGGTGGATGATTAACCTAACTACCAAAAATCCTTTGATCTCACTCTTCATGCTGGGTGCACATGACAAGAGTGAGTGTAGATCCTCTCCAGGTGTATCCTTCTGTAGAGCAGAATATTTGATCTTTGGAATAATTTTACCCTATCCTTCAAACAGCACAAGTGAGCTTAAGGGAGAGGCTTTCTTGGAGGATAAAGTGCAGGGGCTAAGCTGATTTGGGAACAAAGGGAGAACCTCATTTTAAAGGACAGGTTGTGATGTTGTGCCTTATTTTCATCTTTCATATAATATTGGTTAATGGAAATTGCCTGTTTGTCCAATTGACACCCAAATATGTATTGTTTTCCACAGTCCACCTCATTTTTCATTGTCTTTTGGCTGCACAGTTTGAACACTGTTTTTTAGCAGTGCATTACATAACATCTCTGTTTCAGGTGCCTTTTTCTCTGAGGAAATGTACAAGTCTTCTATAGGTAAAACTCAAAAGACATAGACTTAGAAATCTTCATTCCACTCAGAAACAGCAGAGTCCTATAGAGAATAAGCTTCCCAAGAGAGTGAATTAGGTTTTTCCCAGAGTTGGAGGGATTTGAAACAATCCATAGTGCAGGGATCAGAGTTATTGAAATTGTGGAACATAATATCTCTCCTTAGCTGATTTATTTCTCTTTTTCCTTTCTTTCCTTTTAAAGCTGAAAACTGTGGTGGCTTGCAAGCTCTGGTTTGTAAGATCTGTACAGAAAAAATGCAAAAAAGAACATCTTAGCTTCAGAAATTTGTTGATTTCTTTTTTATTGCGCTATGAAGGGGAGAGAAAAGATGGTATAACTAAAAGTTTCAGGGGGATGTAAGCCACTACTCTGTGAATCTCATAAAATCATAGAATAATACAGGTTGGAAAGGACCCTAAAGATCATCTAATTCCAACTTTCCTGCCAGGGCCAAAGGCACCTTCCACTAGGCCACGTTGCTCAAAGCTCCACTCAGCCTGGCTTTGAACACTTCCAGGAATGGGATGTCTTCAACTTCTCTGGGCAACCTGTTCAATAATCTCATCAGCTTCACAATAAAGAACTTCTTTCCATTATCTATTATTAGGTTCTAAAACCTACCAACCTTAAATTGAAAGCCACTACTCTTGTCCTGTTACTACATATTCCTGTAAAAACTCCCTCTCTTGAGCTACTGAAAGGTGCTGTAAGTTCTCCTGGAGCCATGAGGTTCACACAGACCCACCTCTCAAGTCTGTCAGTCTCTGGATGGCATTCTTTCCCTCAGGTGTGTTGACTGTAGCTCTCAGCTTACCTCTTGCAAACTTGCCCTTCCACATCACCAGTCCATCACTGTCAGTGTCATCAGTCTATCAAATACTTCATTACTGAACCTCTGAATTAAAACTTCCATGGAAGTTGAAATAGTAATGATAGGGAGATGCAAAATGAGGTAAGCTCTCTTTTGTGCTGCTCTGCATTGTTCATTAGCAGAGGCTCAGGTAAGCATCCTTCATGAAATGGGACAGTCTCCATCTGATTGGAATGCAGCTGGCTTTATCTGGGGCAGGCTTTGTTGAATGTGTTTGTCTTCAAAACAAGACTTTCATCTCTAAGGCTGCTTTGAATGGGCTTGTGAAGACTATAAACTTCACCCAGTTCTTATGATCAGTCAACCTGACATGAAGAGGTCTTATTTTTCTCTCTGAGATCTTTCTGAGTAATTATACCTTCCCTGAGAGACCTTGCATGTAGAGACCTTAAGGCCAGGAGAAAATCAGGATTGCTTCAGAGCTTTTGAATTTTCCCTCAGCAGAGTAAGCACAGCCTCTCTGTTAGTCATAGACACACAAGTCACTCTGCGTTTTTTGATGTAGCCCTAGCAGGCAGCATCTGTGATGGCTCTCCTCTGGTCAGAAACGAAGCCCTAAGCTCCAATCCTGACTTGTGGCATCGTGTCCTGGCTCTTGTTTTCAGATTCTTTCCTTAGTCATAGGTGTTGGTGCTACTCACTGGTTTGTAGTTTTGTGTTCGCCTTCCATATGGATCTCACATGTCCAACTGTTCATGGGACATGTCTCATCAGTTCCTGAGCCTGCTCAAAGTTTGTGCATGAGCTGAGATTCACCCCTGGGCCACTCATAGTTATAAAAAAAAACAGGATTTGAGTTCTCTACTTCGGTAGTAGTGATTCATTTGTTAACTACACCCACTGATGGCAGTGGCAGAGCTTGAACAGAATGCGTTACTTGATGTGTGTACAGGCATCCAGATTTGGCTCCCACGTGCCTTGGCCTCAGATTTTAATAACTTAGGATCCTGCAAGACTGAAAATAGGGAATTTACGCTAATGTGATACAGAAATTCCAAGATCACTCAAGATAACTGGAACAGGCATGGGTGCAAAGTTTGTTAAAAACCTACTCAATGTTCTTTTCTTTCAGAACACATTTCTGCAGCTCCCCCTGGGCCCTGTTCATTTTGTATCACTGTAACTTGGACACCTGTGCTGCCATGTGGAGGATAGAAGAAAATAAAGCCTGTATTTTTTACCATAGAAATGCTGGAGAAGCTGCCTTGTCTGTAAAACACATGGTGTGTTCTGCTGACTAAATACTGCTGCTCTTCTGATGAAAACTTGAATTGTCCTTACGGTTTTTTTACTACCTCTGCCTTTTCCTGTGGCAGAACAATGGGACTAAACAGGCAGGCAGGACAGTTTGATTATTGGAGCATCCACCAAGCCCTTTGATGGACGACAGCTTTTCCCTATCACCTTGGGTGACTCCACATGACTTTGCCTTGATACCCTCCCTGTAGGTGAGACTGGGGTAGGGGAGCACCTTGGTGACTGTAATGGGTAAAGTACTCAAATATAACAATACAAAGTATTACAGCAGTAGATTAAGGGCACTAGAGGGTACAAGAGAACAAAAAGATGCTTTAGTGGCATATGAAATAGCCTTTTGATGATAAAATAGCATTTATCACCTTATGGCTTAATTCTTTAAAATACAGAGTTTCTCAAGGAGACCTGTGTTTTCTGTCCAATCAGCTAAACAGCTGTGAACATCCCCTGTCCATCTGTCTTTGGAGGCCCTGCCTGTGTTTGCTGAGCAGACACGAGGATCACCATCCTGAGCAGAGGACAGCACTACATTCCTTTGGACACCAACACCCTTCCTTAGGGTCTCCCCAGGCTTTTCCTTTTTTGGAGAACACATTCCTGTTTCCTGCCTTCCATCACCACTGAGGAATATGAAGTGGTGGATGTGGAACCATTTGCCTTGGGTGGTTTCTTTTATTTTGTTTTTTGCCTGATACAGCTAGACATTTCCCTTCTCTCATGTATTTTTTTACTCATGCTCTCTGGGACCTTGGCTGATTCTCTCAAAGCCTGGAAGCAGGAAAATGGGGAATACCCATTTGCGTGGAAGAGAGATAAATCTTCAGAGCATTTTTGATGCCTCTGGGGATACTTGGAGCCCTGAAGTCAGTGTGGAGCGTGAGTCAACTCGGTAAAAGCCACTGGAATGCACACTAGTGATGAAAGCTGGACAGGAAAGACCAACAAGGCAGGAAAGGAGAGACTGGGAGGAGGAAAGTAGGACATTCAACTAGCGTGGCTTCAAAGAACAGCATTTGTATTTGCAAATAGAAAAAATTTGGTGTATCAGGCAGTTCTCAAATATACTACTGATTCCCTCAACAGATTTCCCCAGAATTTAATTTTTTTCCCTTCTTTCCCATGATAATCAACCAGATTTATGTTTTGTTTTGTTTTGGAGTGGTTTTTTTGCACCTATGAATGCCAGCCACGCTCACTTTGATCTCTGAGGGTTAAAGATTGTGAGAAGGGGACACTTTCACTGAAAGAAGGAAAGAGTGTCCACTAACTTAGATTATGCTTTGGAGTTAAAGGTTTTCTGTCACAGGTGTTTGAGGAATGAGCCAACAAATCTTGTCTTTTGAGGGAAAGGTTTTCAGTCTTTTTTGAGATTTTGGATAGGAAAAGGTGATACAATGTATCAGCCAGTGTATATCTTTTTATTTGCAGCCTGAATTTCAGGACGACTATAGTGGAGGCTAGCTTGGATATCTGAGGGTAATGTGGTAGAAGTTAAGGGGTTTATCTCAGTGTTTCTAAAGGTTATTATCTGGGTTTGTATCTCCCTTCAGATACAGAACACAGATGTTTGTGTCTGTTTTTATTTCTTCATCGTTGTGACAGCACTGGTATTTCCTAATTCCTGTGCCAATTTTGGTCCACACAGACTGTTTCAGCAGCAGTTCCAGTAGTGACCTTTGGATGCAGCTGACATTACCTTTACTTGCCTAGTTTGTCAGCAGAGAGATGGTTGGTCAAATATGTGCCTGCCTTTCCTGTAAATCCCACTAATCATTAACTACCAGATGGTGTCATTGCACAGTGCTGGGGAAACATCGCCTGATTTTTTACAGCCAAGTTTAGTGTTAAGAAAACATAGTCTTGTAAATGTCAAATTGACTCTTAAATAATCCTACATGGGAGTTTTTCAGAATTAAAACCATACCATACATGGAGCTCTGGATAAAAGGAATGACTCCAGTTTAGCACCCATGGATGACATCTACGAGCATCATCAAGGCATGTACCCAGTGCCTACTGCTGGAGCCTCCCTTGGGCTAATGACTCACTTGGCTCTGGTAAGGGACTTGTTTCCCATGTCCTGTGGGCAAGAATGCCCAAGGAAGTTTTTTCTTCTGGAGAGTTGAGCTAACACAAATCTGGAATGTGTTACTCAAGCCACCATGACCATGAATTTACTAAGCTGAGGACATTTTCAAACTCTAGCCTCAAGCTCTGTAATAAGAGTTCAGGAGAGATGAGACTTTCTCATAAATTCTTGCCATGTATTGGAAGATTTCCTTGCAAGATCACTTTAGTTAATTGAAGACCACAACATCATGGTGATAATAAACCTCATTTTATTTTCCTTTTTGCTTAAAAAAGGGCAAAGTGAACCTGTGAGGCTAGGTATTTTATTTCATTTTGTGTGCCTGAAAATAATGCCATTGGCACTATAGATATTTAGTGTTTCCAAATGTCAGGTTGTGGGTGACTAACTTGTGATTACACAGTAACTCAGTGACAGAGATATAAATGCAACCTGGATATAGAGGTGGATATTTTTTGTTGTCTGAAATAGCGTTGATTTTTGAAAAACTTGAAAAAGTTTCAAGTCGGTAAAGGTATTTTATAATTCATGGCACCATTTTCAAAATGTTTCTCTCAAAAATTAAAGGAAATAATATAATGAAATGTTTGACAGCTTTTGGATGGTCTTTGAAAGTAATCTTAAAACTTGAATAAAATCTCATTTTGCAATATATGATTTTTAAAAAAAATAAAGCAGGGAAAGAGTGCAGTCTGAGACAAAGTGTGGTATTTTTTCCTAAACATAATTGTATCCTGGTTTTGAACTACAGATTGGTAAGTGCTCTTCCAGGGACATTGTGATGGATTTTATGGATATCTAAAAGTATAAAAACCTAAATGACCCTAAGAACAGGAAAATCCTTCACTTTCTATCTCTGGGAAACACTTCAGGACTGTTTTACAGAGACTGCACAGACCCCACGAGTTCCATTAGTGCCTATAGTCGGTGTAATTTTCAGACTACTGTTCCCCTTTCTGAGCACAGTCCATGTTCTGTTTTGAACAAATTGAAGAGAGATTGACAGAAATAGTTGGATCTGGGAAAGCATCTTAGTAGAAGGTGGGAAAAAACCCATAGTGCAATAGTGGAGAAGTATTACAGTCCATTTCCTAGTTTACCTGGGACTAAAACCAGAGATATTTGGGAGTTTGGTGTATGTGTATGCTGACTGATGACTTTATTTTACAAGTGAAATTTATTAGAACTAATCTCTTTTACTATAAATATAAGCTCTAAGTTGTAGCTGATGAATGTTTTAGTATTGTGTGGTGCTCCTCTCCTTACTGCCTGCTTTCCTTGGAAAATTAGTGTTTGACTTTTTTACAAAGTCCTGTGGATGTCATGCTAATAGGCTGACTAGGCTCAAAGCTCTTTTAATGAGAAAAAAAAAATAAAAAAGAAAGAAAAACATGCTAAAAACATTCTGGCTAGAAGGATTGTGTGGTTATGAAGGGAAATAATTTAAAATACTTCAAATTATCCTTTAAAACCCATGAACTACATAATAAGTGAACCCTAAGGAAGGTGCCACATGATAAAGTGTTACAATACTTATGCACCTCTGTAATTCTGGCTGCTATCACAGCAAGAATGAGTTCTTCCAATGAAGGGTATATCCTCTGGAAGGGAAGTTTTGGAATAAGTTGTCTTTGAAGGGCTTTTCGTCCTAACTGCCTTCTTTTTTTCTCTAACCTCTTTTTGCCTGAGAAACTCAATGTGTCTTGCAGAAGGAAGGATTATCCCTCTCCACTAATGTAACTGTGGATGTTCTTACATAAACACTATCGGGCTTTTAGAATTTGTGATTTGTTGTAATTTTAGTACAATTTGTGATGTTTGCCACATTTATGACTTTAATGTTCTTTGGCTGGCAGTTATTTTTTTCTTAAGGCCCCAAATAGAAAGGGCTGAAATATTTCTGTTTAATTGGTTTAAATCTAATGCCTACCACTATATTTTACCTGTTGCACTGCAGTTAGTGCTTTCAGCCAGCAAAAAAGCCTTTTGCTTTGGTCTCTCATCTATCAGGTTTCTTTATCTCCCAGGGGCCAGTCTCTTCTCTTACCTCTCTCATTGCTAATTTTGGATAATTTTATAACCCCCACCTCCCCCACACTCTCTTTGACTGAATGAGACTGAAGCAGACTAGATGCACCACTAGTAAGAAAGACCAGAAATGCTTTAAAGAAGAGTTTGTTGAATACTTCTCCCAATTTGTATTGATCTCTTGAGTGGGTCCCAGACAGTTGTGTCTGTCTGAAGAGTGCATGGTGGGAGGATCTGTGTTCTTCTCATGCAAGAAGGTAACAAATGAGATCAAAACACATCAAAACAAATGAGTCCAAACCCCATCACTGTTCATCACTGTGTTCCAAAGGCCCGTGTTGGAAGCTGGAATGCTGTACTGCTGACTCATGTAGTCTGCCTGGCCTGGCTTCCTCCTGGCTCTCCTGATGCACATGAACTCAGACACAAATAAATTCCAGCCTTTCAGGAATAGTCCCAGAGTAATTCTTCGTGATACTTTGTAGGAAGCATTGATAAAAGCCAGCCCTCTAATTAATATATTGAATAATGCATCCCTCTGAGGCATATGGGGATCTCCCATACTGTCACAGCTTGGCAAAGCTAATCAAAAGCTGGGCTGCCAGGCTGAAAGTAGCATCATATTTTGTGAATTCTGGCTAGCAAGGAATATTTTCCCACTTTATTTATTTTTTTTTATTTTTTTTTTGTGGGGAATTTGGGTTAGGTTTTGGCCTTTTTTCTATATTATACTAATCTCTCAGTTTCTGGGGAAATGTGTGAATTCTCAGTGTGGGAGAGAATCCCTCTTGTTTTCAGATGACTGAAAGATAAACATTTGGGAATTCTTTTAAAATCACTACCATTCTGAGGAGTTCAGGAATGACCTTTTCATATACTCCGATTATGGACATAACTTTCTGGCTATTTCATTCAGTGGCAAAACACCTACAGGCAGCAGGAGTGAGCAACTTTTCTGGATCCATCCTCCCTTTGCCCCAGACCTCACCTCCGGTGGCCCACTTGATTTTGAGAAATGCACCTTTACAGCTCTTGTTCCTTTACAGCAACTGAGGCTGGAAGCATCCTTGCATTGGAGGAAGTTGCAATCTAATAGAGGATTTTTCCTCAGGAAGTACATCAGCACTATCAGGGGTTATTTTTACTTGAAAATAAATACCCCAAAATTCTTCAGAGAGATTTTCTCAAAAAGAGTCAGCAAGGATGCAGGTAAATTCCAGTTCTTTCCCCTGAACTGACTTCAACTGCTGAACCTTTGGAAATTTGCCTGGCATTAAGCTGAGCAAAACCAGTTGTTTTATTTAACAGAAGAAGTTGAGCCCATGCTGTGCAGAAAGAACAGTCTTATCATGGCAAAACAGACAAGATGTTTCTGCATTAATTTAAATGTGAACCATTTGTGTTGCTCAATAACATCCATTAAAGATAAGGAGGTCCGTTTTTATGCCTTCTGCTTATTGTAAATTAACAAACTCTCTTAAAACGACAATTCATCAGCAGTTATATGAGGCAGAATTCATTCTCAGCAAGAGAAGAAAATGAAACTCCCATCCTTTCATTCGCTGGCATTCCCCTGAGTCTCCTCTGTAGAATGAGATGAGTTTAATTTTGCTATTGTTAAGCACAGTGAGCATGAAGCTACATCAGAATGTAAGAGCAGGAAGGAGCATCTTATTAGCTGCACTACAGGTTCTTTTAAATAATGTTGATTCAGTAACTTGTGTCTTGCTGATCATATAGAGAACAAGGATGAAAAGACAGTGAGTGATGCTGTTTCACTTGCATATTTGTAGTGAGTTAATTGGAATAGGACGCAGTGGTTGTCGTAGCTCTGTAATTATCTTGCAAGATAATTGTTCTCCATTGGGCAGAAGGCAATAAAAATTGGATGTAGACACCTTTTCATGTTTAGTGGAATATCAGGAGTTCTGTAGCTGAGTTTGAGAGAGAAACATATTCACCTGTGTCTGCCAGCAAGTACTTAGGGAATAATAAATCATACGTGTAGACTTCAGAGCTGATTTCACTAGATCTAGGTTTTCCCACATAGGAGAAAATCCAACTTTTTATTGAAAAAACAAAAAGAAGAAAACCAAGCCAAAAACTCTGTCAGGTTTTTGGCCAAAGGGTACAGACAGATTCTTAGGTTTTGCTCACAGTATTTTTGGTTTTCAGGCTTTGATTGAAAATCTTTGAGTGAAGGAGGCATGTTCCATTACAATATTGATTTTAGGGGCAATCTGTAATAGTGACTCCCTAAAGCCATTTCTAGATCTGCAGTAGTTTCTCCAGAATTCTTTTTTTTTCTTTCTACAAATCATTAGATTTGAACAGTGTGCTGGCACTTTGGAATTTGCCTTGAGGATAGAAACCAGCAGAGTATTACTTTTCATTTGGCCTTGTACTTCTCTTTCCTTTTATTGTTCCTCTGTAGCAGCAGATTAAGAACCCAGCAAAGAGAAGCTCTTGATCTACTACAGCTTGACCATACACCTTTGCTTCTTGACATGACTCCCAGTGCAGCATTCTGCCCTGACCATTCTCACTTGATCAGGATAATGTTTTGGGGATGAGGATGCTTTGGGATGCTGCTGTTGTGAAGAGCTGGGAGTGTGTCTAGTGCTCAGCCCTTTGGGCAGCCTAATCTCCTTACTGTTTGTACACCTGCCTGCCTTAGAGCAAAGGACCCACAAAAGATCTGTGGTTTCCCTGGTCCCTCCTGCTACAGTGTTGCTCTTCCACAGGCGGAGACCTGCATGTGACTGTGTCTATTTTATTCACTCCATTCTGCCTGTGAGGGTGCTTCTGTCTTGAATGCAAACCTGTCTTGTCATGAGACACTTGGTGATCTGCTCACCTCATGTCACTGTTGCTTTTACAAATCATAGCCACACAGACTTGCTGTTTCTACAGACAGAGCCTGTCTTTAGATATCTGTCTGCTGCCAGAATCCCTTTTGTTTCCTGCTTCTTTGTCTTTTCCTCCTGTGGTGTTGGGACAAATGGGCATCTCATTCTCAGCAGCTAATTGAGTGTGATTTTTTGGGGGCAAGGAGACACGTTGATATATTTATGCCTGCTGGTCCAGAACAGAGTAGTTGATTCTATCCAGTATTTGTCCTCCTTTCCTTTCTTCATTCCTTTCTTTCCTTCTTCTAGCTGATGGCTAAAAGGCAAAGAATGAAATAAGCCATTTGTTCTCTTCAGGTTAGTGTCTGAAATGCAGAGAAACAGCTGTCACAAAAGGTTTGTGACACAAATCTATTTTTTCATATTGTTTTTCCCCAAAATACATGAAATGAACCACAAATTCATTTCCAGAATGTTAGATATTATCCCAGGGTGATTCTTCACAATATCCTGCAACAGGGAATGTAGAGACTCATTCTTCCTTAATTAATACAATGTACAATGCTCAGAGGCATGTGGGGCTCATCAGCAAATCCTATACATATTTTCTGTGCCAAGTTTCATACTGGCATCCCCTCTTTGGACAATTTAAGCTATTTTTTTATCCATCTACTGCTGCATTCATTTATTAAATGATGCTCTTGCTCTGAAGCTTTTTGGAGGCACTTTATTCTGCCTGTGCCTCTGTTGATAGCTGAATCACTGAGCCTTAGCATTTCAGGCATGTCATATTTACAATTGGAAAATATTTGTAGAAATGAAGGCAATTAAACACAGTGAACTGATGATCCTTATTTTGGTGTAAAACATTTCTTGAATGGGTCATGTTTAAGATACTTGTGCTAGGAAACAAACTCAGAGGAATGTGACAAACATTTTCTTTGAGGGAGAGGAGTAACTCCAGTGGAATGTTTGGTTACAGGACTGCCAGGCTGAGCTGAGGGGTCTTTGAGAAGGTAATTTGTTTTTTTTTTAAAAATGATCCAAAACAGGGCTGATTCATGTTTCATGAAAAAGCAAAGCAATAATCTATGGCAATTCCCCATGTACATGACTTTCAAAGGAGGGTAGCCAAGCACTGAGAAAACATTAATTAAATGGGCTTCATAATACAGTAGGCACTAAACTAATTTTAAGCAAATGCAAAAATCTAAAAATATACTTTTATTCTGGTTTCCTAAAGGGACTTGAAATTTAGAATATCATAAGTGAAATTGTCCTGCAAAAGAGCGTCCCTTCCAGAAGGCAAAACAGAATCAAACCCTTGTGTTGGAATGTGCTTAAAACTTGTCCACCATAAAACTTGCAGCCCTCTAAACCCCAGGAAAATCCCCTTTCTCCTCTCTAGAAATGCCCTCTCCAAAGCAACACTGTTGGTGTTGGATGTGTGTGGGATGGGGAGCTGATGGTATGTCATGCACTCAGGCTTTGAGAGGTCTTCAGCATAGTAATGTCTTGATGTGCTTCATTTCTTTCACTGTATCCTGATGCTGGTACTGCTAGGAGTTGGCAAAACAAAATAAAAATAAAAGGCTTCTCATTCAATTAGAATAAGGGATAATCCCTCAGGACTGCCTTTGCATGGCCTGGATCAGCTGTACCCCCATGAGCAGCATCTGCCTGGCAGCAGCACATTGATGCTGGTTGCTGTGAGCAACCTGCAGCCAGGGCTGGCTTGGCATGGGTGGCACACCCTCTGCATGAGCCTCAGTCCCCAGAAGGAGCTATTGCAAGGGTACCACTGGGAAATTAGGATGCCACCTGGAGCACGTGGCCTGCCTGTGTTGCTGGCCCTTTCAAACCTTGACCTGGCTGTGAATAAGGGTCTTCGGCTTTCTACCCACAAAATTCTTCACAAGAATGTGGTTATATTTGTTGGGGTTTATGGTACAGGTTTGGGAAAAAATGCCAGAGGACTTTAAAGGACTAAGACTGGATGAGTGACTAGACACAGACTTATTTGTGCATAAGTTTTGGTATTAGCATAAAGGGAAAAGAAAAAATATTAAGCATCAGCATTTTTTCTGTTGCTAAATATACTTTAAAGACATTGCCTGTTAATTTTTGTGATATAAACAGTCACCTTTTTTTATGTACTGAGAAGAGAAAGAAATGTTTCTCCGTGCAGCAGAGCCTGCTTGAATGGGTTCTCTGGTAGTGGTTGGCATGGTTGAGCCTAAATGTCAGTTTTCTCCTCAAGGAGAGGATTGATTTGGACCTCTTTCCTCTTCTTGGTCTGGTTTATGTGTGACAGAACTGTGTGTAACAACTTTGTGGTTCAGGGGCCTGAGACCCACTGAGGTTACAGGGAAGATACAGGTCTAGACATTGGTGTTAGTGGGGATGAGGTGCAGGGAGGCAGATGCATGTGTGTACATATGGAGAAACATGCCGATGCCATGAACTCCTTATGTTTTGTTTTCATTGAGATACCATGCAGAAAACCTCCTTAAAATTCATTGGGACCAATTTAAAAAGGATTGGCTTTGCTGAAAAGAAATTAGCTGAGGATAAACACTTGGCAATTTTTTCCCCTTATCTTGCAAGCTATGTCTCACAACAATTACTTCTGCCGATGTCCAGAACTATAGCAACATGGAAATTAGCACTGGAAAATATGTAGAAAGCTCCAGGGGCCTAGCTAAGACACTTCCTTACAGTATCTTCCTGCCCAGCTTTTTTCCCAAGCTTCATTTGAAATATGCTGTGCAAGGAGGTTTTGCCCATAACTCTTCAGAGACCTCATCACATCCTAACACATCCAGCAGCATCTCCCCCGGCTCAGCCACAGAGAATGACACTGTTTTTATGTGTTTAATAAACACATTCTTTGCTCCAGCAGCTCAATATTGGTATAGTTCTTAACTGTGTTAGTTTATGGTGGGTGGTTGCCCCAGGGTCGTGTGCAGGTTGGGTGTATGTGGGCTGAGTTAATGTGCCTGTATTATTAATGTGCCAGACAGTTAATGTCTGATGGAGCTGATTTTAGACCCATTAATACATGAATCTTGACCACCTGAAGCCAACTGCAGTTATTGATGCCTAGACAAATGTGATGGAATATCAGATGAAGGAGAAGCCTGTTGGGAAGGTATGTGCCATTTGGCAAGGGTGCCATGTGGAAAACACCAGGTCAGTTGAGTGGGAATTGAATGAATTAGCTCCTCCTTCCATGTATCCACATGGGCATGGCCCTTGTGTTACTTGAAGGAATTAGAAACATGCACTCCTTGCCTGGTACCACACAGAAGTGTTTATTCCCTTCTGGAGCAGGATAGAATTGAAATTACAGCAGACTAATTGGCAACATCCACTAATGTAACTGCAGTTGCCTGCAGCAAGAGGATGAGTTTTTTCCCCCTTTACATATTATTGCACAATAAATGTGCCTTGTTCCTTGCTGTTCCTAGCCCTTATTTACTGCACAATATCCTGCTAGTTAGTATCCATCTGTTTCCTCTGTCTCTTCACATGGACACTGGCAATTGCCTTCAGTCTGACATTACCTGCAAAAATGGATTTTCAAGTCAGCATCTTGGCAGTTTCAATTTGTTGTAAAAGTTTTGATTTTGTTTTCAAAGCTGGTGAATGCCACTTTGACGGGTCAGAAACTAGACACACCCCTGGAAAAAAGCTTAGCCCAGCAGGTTGCAGATCAAGTTCAAAAGGCTGGCTCCTGTAATCTGAACTTTTGCTTTTACCTTGTTGTAAATCCCAAATACAAATGTTGGTCACATTCAGTGATACTGACTCAGACCTCCCAAACTCTTGGGTCAAGGAGATAGAGGGATAGAACATCTCTTACTCTCAATTGATGGTTTAGGGAGCAAGAATCAGCAGAGGCAGTTGGAATTGCTCAGCTGTTTTCATTTAAGAGGCTAGAGGAGCCATGTATCAATGCTCCTTTTCACCTTTAAATACCTGGTGTCTGCAGAATGGGTAGAAAAAAATGCAAAAATTTATTCCGTGGAAAGGCATTAGAGTTGGTAGAGAAAGTGAACTGGGGTGTGCAGTAGGCAGGTAACCTGAAGAGTTTCTGGTTTTATTTTTCCTTTCTTTGCATGTGTTGGCGTTTTTTATTTTGAAGTGTACAGCACCTTACAGGGAAATATTTCAGTAATAGTTAAAGTGCAGAATACTGTGTTTTCCTTGCCCTTCTCGCTTGCTCTCCCTCCCAGTCAGAGATGAAATATTAGCAGAGTGGCCTAGTAAATGTGCATCCATACACAGTGCTCTTCCCTCAGGATAGAGACAAGGATCTTTCCAGGATCATGTCCATCCTTCAACTTTCAAGAGCACACAATTCTATTCTGAAAAGAAGGGAGGAAAGATCTTGTGAAAATCAAGAGCTACCATGAAAACATAAAGGAAAAGTAGCAGCAGAAGATAAAAAAAAAAAAGGTAATGATTCTTCCTTTTAATGGAATTCAGCTCTTAATTGGAAAATTATCCTGTGCCTGCTGCAATTCTGGCTGCAGGCTCCACATTTTGAAAACTGCTTTTGCAGCAGTTGGGGAACATGTCAGCAGGAAAAAACTGACCTTTCCTGTCACTACTGCCTGCATCCTCTCAGCATTTTCTCATGCAAGGGGTGATTAATGAATAGGGATGGTGGAGGGTGTTGATTTAGCTCAGTTCCTTGCAGTGAGGGTGTCTTTTTTTACTCCCTGCAGCCATCCAAGACAGCAACACATGGGTGCATTTTGTGAACCTTAGTTTAAATTTTGCTGTCTGGAGTCGATATGCACAGAGCCGCGTGAGCACGGGTCAGGACCTCAGGCTCACCTTAGTGTTAAATACTCATGTCTTTGTAAGCCTCTGGACAGGGTTGCTAGCTAAAGCACCATGAAAGCCTTTCCCAGCCACCCCACTCTGTGGGTTACACTTGGTTGTATAAGTCAGGGGATGCTGGCATGCTGCAGTTGCTTAAAGAATATTGAACAGTTCATCCTCCAAATGTTGTTCAGAAAGATAACGTGTAAGAAAATACAAGGCTGTGAAAGTGTCTCTTCTTGTTTTGTTGCTGCTCCTGTATTGCCAGACCTGAGAGGTTGTTGTAGTGAGTTCTCAAGGCTAGAGAATTACATCAGGATGAAGGGATAAAGAAATAGCTTTAAAGTCTGTGTGTGTTTTTGCAGCTGTGCTTCAGGTCTGCATTTACATCTTGCTCTTTCCACTGCTGACTTTTTTGCATTCCTCATGTAAAGCTCCTCCAGACAAATGATGAGAGACCATTTACTAAAAATACCTGAATTCAAGAGTCAGAGCAATGCAAAGCAAAACTCTGTTCCTTGCCAGTGGGAACAGATGTGAGGTGAGGCGTGAAGAAACAGCATTGACTGGGGATCTGTTTCGCAATCAGTCATTGGTATAAGGGAGCAACTTGGTTTGAGTGAAAGAAGGATGACCAGTGCATCACTTTTCAGGTTTATCTGCCCGCAGTTAGAGCAGCCTGTCTTGCTTTTGGGTTGCAGAACACTTTGTGAGCTTTTCAACTTGCAGTGCACTATTTGGTGAACAGAGGAGTACTAGGGATGTGCTGTGTGCTAGTCCTTTTTTGTCATCATTGTTATTCTGAAAAGAACCATTTGGCTTGTCAAAACTAATTAAGGGAACAAGTAGATGTCACTGGAAAGGAATTTCAAGCCAGAATGACATGTTTCAGGAGATCCCTCTCATTCCCTGGTGCACACTTGAAAGGCATTATGAGTAGATCCAGAGCTTGTGTATGCAAATGCACAATGGTAATGAGTATTCTGAATTTTGTTAGGAAATACTTAGGTTCTTCTAATTACAGTCCCTTTAAAAATGAATAGTACTGTGGCAGACTGATGTCTCTTATTACCTGGGCCAGAAACAGTGTTTCCCATTGCTGCAGAGGGAGATACAGTGCCCTCTCCATCTGGAGGGGAGGGATCCAGAGGATGTCAGGGGCCCAGGTGAAGCCATCTGACATTGTGGTGTCAGGACACAGCAAATGACTCTGAGTAGGAGTCTGGTGTCTGGCTTCCAGAAGGATGGATACCAGGAGAGTGCATTTAAGACTTAATTTAAGTAGGAAACCTCTTGGGAAGGGCCGCAGGGCAAGTCCCTGGAGTGTTCCCAACCTTTACCTCAAAGAGCTGGAATTACCACTCCATTTCATTAAGCTGTGATAAATAGACATGATGGTAAGCATGTACATCTGTCTCTACTGGCATGTTATAGACAAGGGTGATGGTTACTGAATGACTGAAATTACAGCAGTTAGTGCTACTCATTTGAAAAAGGCAGAAAACTTCTGCTATGGACTGGAAAGATTGCTTTCTATATACATTGGGGACTAATACTGCAGCACACTGTAATGTTTTTCACTGATACTTAAAGGAATTTCTGTGAATCCTACTGTCACTTTTAACTTCGTCCATATATTGGGAAGATTTGATCCCAATAACTGCGTGATCACACTAACTCAGGCTCATTCTGGCATCCTTACCAATAACAGACAGCACTTTCTTCCTTGTGGGATCACCCTGAAACTGATGGTAGCGATTAAGGAGCAGACTGTTTCTCACTGTGAGTGGAATGATGAAAGCTCTGCCTGTGCTGCTTTATTTTGTTGTGTTGGTATCTTTTGGCCACAATTCAGAGTGTTGTGAATGGACTCGCTATCGATGTGGTGCTCTCGTTAACAAGCAGTGCCAGTTTCACTTACCTACACAGTGGGTCATAATGTAGTTGTTTTGACATTTGCAGCACTGGCTGATCTTAGCTGAACTCCAGCACATTTTTATGTTTGTCATTGCTTCACCTGCTGTGTTTTTTGTGGGATTCACAAAAATGTATCAGAGCATCTGTATTTTTTATTATTATTATTATTTTTAATATTTCTGCGGTTGATGCCCCAAGGATGAAAACGGCAAAAGAATGTGATAAAAATGTTTTCAGAACATTAGGGAATTCTGAATGTTGGCTGGCTCAGAGGGAATCTATTATTTACAATCTACTGTATCAAATTCAACTCCCACCAAATTAGAAACTGATTTTTGTCATTGTCCCTTTTTAATCTAACTCTTTGGTTAACTCAGGAGAAGCAGCACCATAAATCACGTGGACATCTATGGATTTTTTTTCCCCTGCCAGCCATTGCTAGGACTGAATGTTCATCTCTTAGTGATTCTTATCAGCCAGGACACTAATAATAACATTTCTGTTCTGGGCTTGACTTTCCCTCTTCTAGGAGGAAAAGTATCTTTTTAATGTGCTTTGAAAAATGTTTTTAGGGAGTAAATAACAATCCATGGGAAGATTTGACTTAGGGTGCTTAAGTTCCAGCTAGTGAGATTAAAGAAACTCCTTGTGCATCTTTTCGTAATTGTCAAGGACCATGGATGGCATGGGGTCATGGTGTGAGTAATGAATACTTTCTCACCTTTTTAAAATCAGAAATTCACCGTATGTGCAGCACTGTTTTTCTTTTGAAGATGGGGAGAAGGAGGTAAAGAATAACAAGATTTCCCAGCAAACCGGGGGCAAATCAGGAAACTTAGTCTTTCATGTCTCGAATCAGCCAAATAAAACCTCCTTTTCATTTGCTTTCTGAAGGCATGAGGCTGCTGTGCCCTTGTTTATCCTTCAGCATTAAAACAGAACTCTGATTTTACTGGGTCTTGGGACCAGCTTTCTTTGCCACTGCAAGAAAAGTCATAGTAGTCCTGATATTACAGACAAGGGACAGGCAGGATCTCTCTCCCATGCCTGGGAAGATTGGTGTAGGGCCCCTGAGCGTGGTCTGTGTGGAAATACAAAGGATACAAGTTGTTAAAAGGTGGAGACCTATATACCAGGTGTCCCAAGGTAGGTATAAACTGGTTTTGCTTTCCTTTACCATCTCTGTCTGACTGCAGCCTTTCAGCTGACTGACTGTCTTCTTTCTCTGTCTCTCTCTCTCCTCTCCCAGGTCAGTGACTGGTTTGGATAAAGAACCTGACCTTGTGCACATGGAAGCACGGACAGCTGATGGACGTGAGTGCCTGCAGCCAATGCTAAAAGTTGGGCTTTGAGCCAAGAATGGAGTGGGAATGAGAATTCACTTTACCCATTTTACCTCCCCATTTACATTTTAATTGGTAGGGGAGATGTGGGTCCTGGAGTTTGATGTGATATTCTTATCCTGAACCTGTAGGGGAAAGTCATGGGCCACAGGCCTTGTGCATGTGGAGAGGGTGGACACAAGCACAGTCTGTTGGGCTAAGAAGCCATCTATTCTGTTCCCTATTTAGCTGCTTTAGTTTACATCATGGTTTACATCAATCATAAAGAACTGGGCTTCCAGCACTGTACCATGGAACCTCTGTGCATTTCCAGAGGTGCTCAAAACAGCTAGGTGGTACCTGAGAATCTGAGAAACTGCCTTCAGTCAGAATCACCCTCTAGCCAGAAAGTCCCTATGCCCCTTTGTCTTGTAGTGAAAGTATTTTTTAGTTTTGCTCATAATATATGAATAGGTGTTCCATAGCAAAACATTACAGGCCTTGAAAAGATGCCTGGATCTGAAGCAGGAAATAGGAAAAAAAAATAATTCTTAACCCCTCACTGAAATGAATCTAGTCTCATTTGCAGTGTAATGGATTCCTATGTAGTCAATCCCCAGCAAAGATAATGGTATTAGAAGTTGACTTACTCTCTCCAAAGTGTTTTAGATATTTCTCACAGGAACTGCAGCATAGTAATGCATCTTCTCCTTGTGTGGAACTTTACTCCAGTGTGAGGAAACAGGAGCAATGGGACAAGTGTCCTGTTTTGGTGCTGGGACAGTATAGAAAAACAGCATAGGATTGAGGAGCTAGTGAACTTCTGGGAGAAAAGCCTCATTTTTGTTGATTGCAAACTTTTCTCTGTTTGAGTCAAGTGCTGCGTAGGCCAGATGTGTGAAGAAGCTCCTGTCTATCAGGATGGCTTCTCTGAGGTTGTGGATATTCTAGTATCACTCATTGGCCTCCCACTGCTATTTAGTGATGGCAGCTGAATAAATAACCAGGCAATAAAAGCTCAGGGGTGACAGCTGTTTGTTGAATATATGGAAAAAGCAAAATAGGCCAACAGGTAGGTGGACAAGGTAGGGAGGCGTCTTCAGCGCCTTCGCTGCTCTGTGTACTGTCGCAGGTATGATGGGAGAAGTGGTCAAAAGCAAATAAAAAAACCCAAGCAAGCAAGCAAACAAACTGCTGATGGAGTCTGTTTTCAAACTAAGTTTAAACTTGCTCACCCAGCTATTTGAATATTGGATATGTCAAGGATGTAAATGTTTGAAAGATGTATCCTCAGTTTAAAGACAACTTTCTTCCTTCAGGTCTTGTTTGCTCAGGGGTTTGCTCTTTGTTCTTGTTTTAATGTATAAATTCAGCATTTTGAAATTGGCAGCTGATGTGTTGAGGGTTTCACTGGAAGTCAGGCTTGGCCAGTAGTGTCAGCAAAGTCCCACTGCAGTCTCCATCCCACATCTGTAGGGCCATGCTGGCCCTGCTGGCATCTACCAAATGACTCCCAGCCCAGCACAAAAGAGCAGTGTTTTTTTCTTTTAGCAGTAATGGGACTCAAGAACCTATCTAATACCAGTTCAGACACTGGAGCCTAAAAGGTGCTCTGGAGCTGTGAACAGGTGGTGGGGCATTCTGGAGTCTCATTCATCCATAAATGAGTCAGGGGTATCAATAAGCTTATGGATCTGGGAGCTGGCAGGTCCTGTTCACCTCTCTGGTGTCTGTCCTTCAAGACATCATGCCACATGGTTTTGTCTGTCCAGACATTAAAAATGGTTGTGTCTCTGAAAAATCCATCTGCCCCTGTGTCTAGTCTCCTTAAATACTGCAAGATGCTGATAATTCCAGTGCCTATCTTATCTCAAGCTGTTCCCATCTTTTGTAGCAGATGAAGTTTTTCACATTTTTTCGACATCTTGGCAGAGTCATTGTAGCAGAATAATAATCGAGGCTTGCATTTTTAAATTGTAAAAACATATAGGAGCCTTGGGCATTGTGCCTTATGCCAGGATGTAGTAGGCAGCAGCAAGAACAGGACTAGATGCAGGGGAACTATTATGATCACACTGACACAAGCATCCACCAGCATTCCTGGGAAGAATATATTGAACTTTCTGATGTTCAATGAGCTAATCTTCACCCCACTCACAGATACAGTGCAATAAACAGGATTTGAATTATAGGAAGAAGAGAGAGAGAAAAGCTAGCCAGAAAGATAAAACAGAGTAACTAATTCCTGCAGAGCCTACACATCTTTTTTCTTTGGGGGAAAAATATGATTGAGGCCAGTGAGTTTTTTCTCCTTCCCATGGAAACCTTCACGATGTTAGGATTTTAAATCTTGCTGACACCAGGACCTGATTTAAGGTGAGCCAATATGCCAATGCAACCTGTCCCTGTTAGCTGCTCTTTTCCCTGTTAGCCATGCTGGCCAGCCATCCTTGCTTTCAGCTGCCCTATTAAAATGCTGCCAGGAATGAGCAGGACTTGCTGTCCTGTGTCACCTGCACACAGGTTGGCCCTTTGCAGCCTTCAGCACAGTGACACAACAGCTTTGAGTGTTTCACTGCCTCCCTTCAGGGACCCACATCATTGGGGAGAGAGCCTCTTGTGCTCCTGCTTCCTGCCAAAGCTGGCATGGCTGGCAGGAAAAGATGAGACTTGGTAGCTTGGCTTATTTCACCAGTTTGTCCTTTCCAATTTCAAGAAATTGTTTCCGTTTTGTCACTTCAAAAAGGGTAAAAATACACTCCAGGATCTCAAGATGGAAGACTGTGTTAAATAGCAATGAGGAGGCGGCTCCAGCTCCTCAACTGGAAAGTGGCTGTACATCTGTGAAAGCCATTCCCTAATCCTGAGTGAGGTGGGAAGGGTTTGTGCGGAGGCATGGATGCTGGGATTTGAGCGGCAGCAAGCCCTCCAGGCTGCTTGATGTCCATATTGCAAGATTCACAGATGAGATGAGAAAGTGGCTGGAGTTGCTTATAAGCATGAGGAGTTTTTAATGCTGCCTGGGAAGTAGGGAGCTCTTCTCAACTCCTTTTGCAGTGGAACATTATAAAACTCCCAAAAGTAACAAAAATGCAACCCACTAAAAGAACCCTGAAAACCAAAGCACCCAAATGCTTTAATTCTGCTGCTGGATAGGACAATATATAAATCAGTAGTAATTCCCAGATAGAAACAACCTCCCTTAGGCAGTACACCTCCCAGTGAAAGGTAAGCAAGGCTTTGGAGGCATGGCTCAGTCTCATGTCACCTGCCCCTCTGGGTGAATCCCCTTTTACCTTGTGGCTGTCCAAAAGTGGGGTGCAAAATTACCTCATTCTGGAGAAGAGGGAGATAATAGCTTGGGAGTTAGGCTGGCCTCTTCTCTCTAAATAGACTTTTGTCGAGAGATCCTGTACTTTGTAGGTGAGAAGATGTGCTCTGTGAATGGCACCCTTTAAGAAGCTTGAGCAGGGACTTGAGATTGTTTCTTGCTTTGAGTTACACACAAATGGGAACTAAACTGGATGCTGCTATATTTTTTACCTGATTTTTAAATGTATTTTAAAGGGAAATATTTTTTATTTTCTTAGGGGAAGCAGGAACAAAGCAAGATTTAACTTTATCTGGTATCCTAAAGCAAACAGGTTTAAAGATATTTTACTTGTGTCTGTTTTTTGTTTGGTTTTTTTTATAGGCCTGTATTGTAAAATATGTGAAAGTAAATAAAACAAGAGACTAAATGGAAAATGGGTAGTAAGCTACCGCCCTTCTCCACTACCATCTCCTTGTGAATATTAATCTTGTGCCATTCTTTGAGTATATTTGATTGCTGGTGTAACACACTCAAAATGACACATTTCCC
This sequence comes from Cyanistes caeruleus, assembly GCF_971803275.1. NCBI lineage: Eukaryota > Metazoa > Chordata > Aves > Passeriformes > Paridae > Cyanistes > Cyanistes caeruleus. The sequence goes on along the minus strand of NC_141708.1, from coordinate 11,391,763 downwards.
AATAGGCAGGAAGCTCGTTGTCATGTCAACACTTGTGATTTATCTGCATTTATTTGTGACAGGTTTTTATTCCTCTTCCCATTCTGTCACTCAACAGCAGCAAATTATCCCCTTTTCGGAAGGATAAGAATATCCAGGCTACTGTGTGGGAGAACGTACTGGAGGGAATGAGCTTCTAAAAATACAACTCCTGACCTCTCCTCCTTGTTCTGCCTAATTTTAGAGCTACCTCAAAGAGAAGTCACTGCTGTTGATCTCTTTGGATAGCATGGCAGCACATAAGACCCACTTGTTTTCTGAGCAGTTGCTTTTATCCATTGCAAGGTTGTCTTAGGTTCCACATTGAGGAGCTAAATAGCAGCCCTGGGCCAAGTGTGTGTACATCAGTTGATGAAGAACTTTAATTTGTGCCAGCTGAAAGTCTCACCTCTCTGCTGCAGCTGCTGGAATTTTATGCTGGGAGAAAGCACGGCTCTGATACTCTGGTTATTGGCACTGTCTCTAGGTCAGGTGCTTTTCACCATACACTTTAATCACTGCCCAGTACGCTGGGTTGGCACCAGCAACATTTTCTGCTTCTTTAGCATCCTCAGTAGGATTACGATTTCATTACTGCACCAGACCTGTGTGGCTGCTCTGACTCAGCCCTTATTAACCTGGAATCCCTGGTGCATCAACCCAGAAACAGGTCTGCAGCCTTTAAACAGGGGCCTTCAGTCACTGGGTGGTTGGGCACAGACCTTTATTAGATTAAAGCTTGGCTGTAGTTTGTGACTTTTTTAGACAAAATATTTTACAAATTATTAGTCTAATTATTTATGCCTCTGACTTGCATTCTTTTTACAGTTTAAAGGATGTTGCTGGGACAAGGCTATAAAAGAGGAAACTATCAGTCTGTGAATCTTGTTTTAGAATGTGGGAAGGCAGTTGGCTGAATCTCAGGGGATTTCAATTGTTCCCCCCTCTAGCTTTCCCTTGCCCCACATTTTGCTGTCACTGGAAGGACACAGATCAAGGACAAGGCAGTTTTTTTTTGTGATGGAGAATCCTGTAAGCAGCTTTGCTGGGCTAGTGACTGTCTTTTTAAACTTATCTTTTATCATTTTGGGCTCAGTTTGACAAGGTCCATGTCAGAGTGTTCTGTTGTGAACTAAAATCACTGCACCAGGCTCACCCCAGCCCTTATAAACTTGCTATTTACTTCATTGGTCTGTCCTCACCCTTTGTAGAACAGCAAAGAAGCATTTGAATCTAGGAAGCCTGTAAAAGTGCCACAGTGCAAAAGATATGACCCTTTTATCACTCCAGCTGTCATCTTAGTAGTATTTTCATTTTCTCCCTAATTTGCAGTTTTCAGAAGAGCAGTTGAAGAACAGAGATGGCATATTTAGATTACACACATCCAGAAACACAGTGCCTTCATTGTTCTGTTTCATGAGGCCTTTTCTTAGCCTAAGTGAAATAAAGCTTAATCCCCTATAACCCCTCTCAACTTGCTGGAGGTGAGCACATCTCTTCTTGTTCTAACTTTCTGTATATCTGCCTTTTCCTTCTGTTGACTCCATGTTCTTCTCCCAGTCCTCTTCCTCCTCTCAAGCAATTCCAAGGCCTGACAAAATCCCTTCAGTGTGATTAGATGTGTCTTCACATCTTGTCTCTAGACAGAAGCATTTGATGCTTCTTGCAGTGGATATAGCTACTGTTAGGAATCTTCAGCTACTCACGCTATTTCCTGGCTGTGGCATTTTCATTCCTAGCCTGCATTTGCTATAAAGACTTGATTTTGGGAGATGCTTGTGATTTTCACAAAAAATAAGTTAATGGCGTTGATTTGGGCTTTTGTTTGTTTTTTTTTTCTTTTTGTGTTTTGCTACCACAACTAAAACCACCCAACAAGGCTAGGGTGTTTCATAGGGAAGACAGGGTATGATTTCCAGAAGGGTATAGGAATTGGTGGATTATACCTGGGTGGCTTCTGCTCTATATGGTCTCTTCAACAGCTTTCTGATGCTTTATGGTTTGTACCCTCCATTTATGATTTGAACTTCAGTCTCCTGAGGGATGTCTGCACAACAGAGGAGGGAATGGCAAATGTCAAAGTGTGGTGAATTCCTAACCTCAGAGAGCAGTCACAGTGTCAAAGGCTGGAGGCAGATCATGAAACAAAATTTGTCTAGCTGGAGATAAAACCTTCTTTTGAGCTGCTGGTGGTGTTTACAGACAAGTAGCTCCTACCTGGGCATTTCTGACGTGTCCATATTCTCCTGTTGCAGACACCCACTATTTGACCTGTCGGATCCAGGAGTGCTCCGAGACCAAAAGGAGCGGGCCCTTTTCTCGCTCCATCGATGTCAGCTCCCTTGTTGTTCAGGATGAATACATCTTCATCCAGGTACGTTGGCTTCATACGAATGGGATGGGAATTCTGCCTGCACAAAGTATTTTTTCTGTACGAGGGAGGAGGCTTGTTCTTAGGATAAGCACATGGGGCTGCAGTTCTTAAGAGCTGGGAGTCCATCCCGTTGGCTCTGCAGACTGGGATAGAGCACTTGAACTCCCTGCTCATCACTTGTCTTGAATCTTATATATTTTTAAAGTTAGTTCTTTAAGGGTCTGTGGATTTCACAACTTGCTATTTGTGTGGCTAATTGTAAAATACAAAGGAACTACAAATAAACTGGGGAGAACAGAGAAGAACAAAGGAAAGGTGTGAATGATTATTTTAACAACTGGAAAGTTTTATGCTGATTTGACAGTCAAGTAAAGCTAATAGAGTGAACCAAAATTTGTAGTAGGAGGTAAAATAGCAGAAAAATTGAAAAAAGATGTTACAGGGCAACTTCAAAGTGAAAGATGGCTGTAAATGTGTCATTTGGTGGTGATTTCAGAAAAGAGGAGAAAGTGTCAGAAATGGAATGAGAAACTACGTGTTTTTGAGATTTTTTGAGAATACATGGGCTGCATGGAACAGGGCCATCTCTCTAAATTTCGTGTCTGTGGAAGCCTGAGAATGAATAGTACAGTCTGGAAGAACACTTCCTGAAGATGTGCCATTTACAAACTCTCAGTTTTCAACTGAGAGCCAGGCTGTGGTGATTCCAGATTAATGTAATCCCAGATTCCTGAGACAGGAAGCTCAGGAGACACAGAGATTACAGACATGGTGATGTTAACTGCTTGTCTCCAATGCTGAAGCAAGGGGAACAAAATGAGATGAAGATTGGATTCAGGTGGTATAAAAAAGACACATGCTTCTCTTTTTGAATAAGGCTGTGTTACATTAAGCTTCTATTTTATTTCCTTAAGTGAGCATTTTTCTTGACTATCCAAATTATGAGAAAGTTTTGCTGTATTTATGGTCAGACATTCTTATAAAAGGGAAGACTGATAAATCTATGCTGGGATTAAGTGGAGGACTGGATTCCTATGGCCTGGGAGGACTGCAGTATGAAAACTGCATGCATTTGAGTAACACTGGCAGACTTCTGAAAGTAGGGGTCTGCTGCTCTGGAGATGACCTACTGCAATGGGAGCCACAGCTCCCCTCAATCCCCCATGAAACCCAGTCTGCTACTGCTTCCTCTGGCCTCAGAGGAGATCTGTTGCTAGAAAACACTGAATTCAGTTTTTGAAACTTAGTAAATCATGATTTGACTAAAAGCAATGGCTTTCCAATCAATAAATACTCTGCTCTCCAAGGAGTATTTTAGAGAGACTCTCTTAATGTGGTGGTTTATATCTGTGGCTAAGGGTGTTGTGGAACATCCAGTTCTTTAAGCATGAGGCCTTACAGACATTTCTCACTCCACAGCTCTCACCTGTGTTAAAACAAGGCCTCTCTGTTTAGAATCTTGATCTCACAGTGAGGGCATGGGCCTGGTGTGTGGGTTCCTCATCAGCAGTGAGCATCTCAGGCTATAAGCTGCTAAAATGTTCAAGTTAAAAGATGTGTGTGTGTGTGTGTGTGTGTGTGTGTACAAACACATGCATGTATGTATAATACTCAAGTGCCTTGACTATTCTTAGCAAGGTTTTATTATAGCTTAATGGGTGTTTGAATTGAAAATCACATCCCCACACTTTAAAAAGCTGTTAAATATACACACAGAACATTGCTGCTGCTTTGGGCAGGAGTCTCTCCATTCCCTGTGCTTGTATCACACTGACAGGGTTTCTGCCTGTCCAGCAGCCTGCTGTAAGTGGCTGCAGTCGCTGGGCAGGGATTGAGTCCGTGCAGAGCTCGAGTGACACGTGGGCACTTCAGATTGCCAGCACACTCTGAGCTGAGAGTGTGTTAAATCCACCGTGTCCAGGACATGGCCAATGGACTGTGCAGTGTTTGCTTGGTACACATGTAGGAGTGCTGATATGTCCTGGAGGTATTAGTCTCACAGACTGTGTGGTGTTGCTGCCTGTTATGGGATGTGTCAGATTGACTGCTTGCAATGTCTCACGCATATTTTTCAGTCTGGATAATCTTGGACAGAAGTGTAGGAGCCAGGTCTTTAGAATTTGAAATATTAGACAGAGATGAATAAATAAATATCAAATTAAATGTTAAGAACCTGGTGAGGTTTAATAGCTGCATAAAGGATTGGTGCATGAGTTCTGATATGTCTGTTTTGGAACAAATCAGAATTAATGTATTGGAGTGGAGAGAGGAACTTGTTCCTTTAAACTTTTGTCATTAAATCAGTAGATTCTTAGTCTATATCTGTAGTCAGTGCTCCTCTAAAGTTAGAGAGATCAAAACCTTCAGGGGCCATTTATCTCTTATTTCACCTGTTTCAACATGAGATAGGTCTGTCTTTGAGTATGCCTTTCTCATTAATATTTGAAGGAACCTAAGTAAAGCTTAGTGAAAATCCTGAAATTTTTGACAGCTAAAATTAGGGAAGATGAATTCCAGCTATGGATGTCAATGTCTTAGATTATCTGCATACAGTTATTTACTAGCGAATATATCTATTCTAACCAAGCTGATGAACAGGCCTGTACTGTAAGATTTGTGGGGAGCATTAACTTGTGTGACTGCACTCACAGCAAACGTGATCCTGTGATCTGTAATGGATAGGGGAAGGAAGAGCACAGAAGATATTATAATGCCATTGTAAAACAATGATTCCTGTTGTGCAGCACTTCTGAAAGGATCTTTCAGAATTACAGTAGAAAGAAAGAAAATGAGACTGATCTTATGCTTGAAAATTTTATCTGTTGAAGAGAGTTTGAAGAGACTGGCACTGGTTACCAGGCAAAAGAGATAAATAAGATAGCCCACGAGGAAAGATGTAAAAGGTAATGTGGAGGAAAGAAAGAAATAGCTACTAAGAGAGAGTAGGAAGAATTATTATGTATAAAACAGTAGGTGATCACTCTGAATTTATTGACTGATTTTCTGTTTGATTGATCAGTAGTTATTTAAGGGTGCCTAGCATGTCACTATGATTGGATTGGATAGTTTTGCATAAATTGATATATTAGGAGAAAATCTTACCCTCTCTTGCATGTGTAAGTTCATTCAGTTCACAGTATTGCTCTGGTGTAACCAGAAGCCAATATCATAATCTTCTTTCATGATTAATACTTAAAATTCATACAACTTGCAAAAGAGGTCATTAGATTTGTGAGAAAACCTTGGAGTATGCCTGGACTTATGTACTATAGCAAAAGGGAGCTAATTTGATGATCAACTTTGCCATTTATATCTGTGTCTGTGGTGTTCAATTACATAGCGGTGCTCCAGTGAATACTTGTTACTGGAACAGTATCACTTCCCAAACGGGTGCAAACACAACCTGCAGGTGCCTGAAAGATGTAATTTCCTGACAATTACCTAAACTGCTATAGTGTTCTCATCTGCAGAGCCTACATTATTAGACACGGGGATCAGGGATAGTCTTTTGGTATGAGTCTAGAGTACTTATACTTTGGAGAATTTATATGTTAAAAAACAGATTACAGAGGGAGTTCTGGGAAAGGTATTTTTCAAGCAAATCTTATATCAGGGTTTCTAATGGAATTGTTCAGGTTGTTGAAAAGTGTTGAAAATTAAATAGGCTTTAATGAAAATGGCAATTATTTTTCAGGAAATTCTATTATTGAGTGAGACAGTATTGCTTGGAGAAAACCTTTTTATTTTCCTATAAATAATATCAATGCTAGTTTGTTCTTTAAAGAGAAGATCAGGAATGATCAGTGTGTTTCCTTGTCAACAGATCAATATTTTCCACTGAAAATGAAGGAAAGCATGAGCAAATGTCACCACTTAATTTAGGCAGTGAGGAGAGTCTGGACCACAGCAGTCCCTGGATAGTGTTGCTTGTTTGTGGGGATCTGAGGAGTCCTGAGGGGCATGGATAGGGCAGTGCATTCCCTGGGAATCAGCTTTGCTCTGGGACAGTGCTTTTTGCAGAGAGCAGCATTCTTGTTGGCGGACCTACAGAGTATTGCTAAGTTAGAGGAGCTGTTCCTGGCTGCCCAAAGGTTATGTGTAAACATCTCAGGTGCAGGGGCTCAGTGGTTCTTCTGGGTGGCTGGACTCCCACCTTGGCTGAGCCTGGCTGCTGGTGGAGAGGGATGACATTCCCAATGCTGACCCCAGTGAGCAGTGTGTCTTCACACAGAAGCCTGGGTATCAGGATATGGACAGAAATAGTGATGGAACTCTTCAGAATGTGTGACATGACAACTGCTGGCACTGTACTGTTGTAGTGCTGGTGACCTAAGGATGTCAGTGGGACAAAATTTACAGGGAGACAGTATTTTTTATGAGCTGGAACTGATAGAGTCACAAAAGGGACAGATAAGATTTTGGGCATATTCACAAGATCCTAAGGGACTTGAGGAAGGACTTTGTCTCGCAAAATTGTTTCTTCTTTTTTTTTCCCCGGCTGTAGCTCTAGGTCTCATAAATATGTTTCCATCCCCCTATTAATCTTGCTGTGTTGTGTAAACCCTTCTGCGTGTGGCTTTCCCCCCAGAGCTCAAACCAGTCTAGTCTGGCATGCAGTTATCGCTGTCCCCATTCCTCTCCTACGCTTCTGTCTCTGTCAGCACTTGGACACCCTCAGGGTTACTTTGGCCTTTTTGATTTGAGCTGGCTGTAAGTCAGTGCAGAGGTGTGTGGATGGGTGATCAATACCTGTCTTGGTTGTTTTTTATGTCTTTATTTTTCCCCAGGATGCTGCAGACTCTGCTATCCCAGCAGAGAGGAGCTGAAGTTGATCTGAATTGTAGCTCAGACATTCAGTGCTTTCCATAGCAGTGACAACACCACTGGGTATAGAAGACTCCTCAGACCTAGCAGCTGATACCTGGTTTGGGTTTGGGGTGATACAGGCCCAACAAGTGCCTTTGGAGATGAACCCTCTCAGATCTCTCTTTGGTGATCTCATAAGGACAAGGAATACTCCCTGCAATCTTTGATTGAAAAGGATTGGCTTTTTGCTTCAGATCCCAGTCCATTTCCACTTTAAAAGGGAGGTGCTTTGCACCACTAATCAGAGAGGCACGCTGACAGGCAGTACCTTATCACTTTCCAAGGCCTTTAAAGAGTGAATACATGGGTACCACTTCCCCTTTTCATCCCATGGCATAATTTATCAAGGTGTTTAGCTGCAGGCTGAAACTCAAGAGTGTCTTGTCTGTCATTGGCCCCTGCTTCTACTCCTTCTGGGAAGCTTTATTGTCTTCTTTCTATTCCACTTCATTTGTAATTTGGTCTCCTGGGAACCCTAGGAACTGCATATCTTTCTCTTGAGTCCATATTCCTTCAGATTGTTCTGGGACATATGATGTTCTGGGATATATGATGCAAAAAGCTAAGTTGCTCTCTTGGTGGCCCTTTGTTTTGAGGTTGATGATGAAGGAAGAAGAGTGTGAAGGCAGCTGGGAAGAGAGACGGTCTTGGTTTATAATCCTCCTGGATGTGATGGGGTCTGTGGTGTTGCCATTTAGGAGCAGGGGATGGTGGTTGCAGCAGTGTAGAAGCAGCAGCAGTTTTTGTAGGAATTACGTATGGAAAGGGAAAGGTTTAAGTGAAAATGCTCTTCTGTGATACTGATCTTTTATCTGGCTCTTCACCTTCTGAAGTAATTCTGAACTTGGAAGACGTTTGCCTAATTGAGGGAGTTGCACAGGAGGGCAGCATCTCAGCCTGCTCACTGGCCCAAGTGAGGAGCAAACCCAGAATTTCTCCAGAGGTTGTTGTGTGATGCAGCTGAGTGGGAGTCCTACAGTGCACATCTGAATAACTCCTCTGGCTCAGAGGAGCAAGCACTTCTGCCAAAATCTATTGAACCATTTCAGTCTTCTTTTGCATCAGAAAAGTTTCCTTAAAACATATGCAGATATCAGTATTCACCCACAATCACTGAGAACTTCTTACAAAACCTGTGGATAATATTTCCTATTTTGGACGCCTGGTGTCTCATCAGCGTGTGTCCAAAAATTTCAGCTGAAGTAATTTGTTGCAAAATGGAATTTACAGCCTTTTTTTTTTTAATCTAAATCAAAATCTGGTTTTATCAGGGTGATTGTATTTTTGTGAACCATTTTCCCCCAGCCTCAGCAGAAAGAAAAATACTTATTATTTATAATATTAGAATTCAGGTGGGGGGGACATTTCTCTTTGAGGCATTATAGAGGGGGAAAAATTTCCTGATTCTAGAAACTGCATGTATCTAAGCCCAGCTCAGAGAAGTAGTTTAATATTATTACCGGTTGTAACTATGCTTGTTTAGGAACACTTGAAAGTGCTTAATGTTTAGTAGGACATGAGTGTATGCTTCAAGTTTATTGAGTATTTAAGAATAGGCTAAATGAGCATATTTGCTGAATTGAAGTCATTTATCAGGTGAATAGACTTCAACCAGCAGCCACAGCTGAGTTTGTGCTAATTCATAGGGATTCCTCTGTTATCAAGTTATCAATTTAAAAACTTAAATAAGTGGCAAATTTCCCCAGGAATAAAGAAGTAGTTTTGTTGTTTTGTTTTTGGTTTTTTAAGTTTTTCATTTTGTTTTGTTTTTTGGGTTTTTTTGGTATGTGTTTTTGGGTATTTTAAAATTTTTTTATTAATGTGAGACTTCTCAGCAGTGAAACAGGATAGAGGGGAGAAATAAAATGTTCATTTCCCAGTATAGAGCCTTCTCTTTATTTTCACAGAAACTAAATACACCATGTTCAAATATAAATTTCTTTCCTCCATTTTTTCCTCCATTAACTAGGAGCCAAAGGTCTTAACAGAAATCAATCTATGCAATTTATTTTTAACTTCACCCTGCTTAGCTACGATTGATTTTTATCTTTGCGATCGATGGCAGAGAAAACAGTTTGGTGGGACAATGGAGCACTCTCCAGCTTGTAGGGGTTGGTCTTTGAGTCTTTTATTGAAGGAATCATTAAAAGCTTATTATGAAACTAATAGGATGAAGACGTTTAAATGATGAACACGATTACACCTGTTTTACTGGTGAATAATGCCTGCTACAGCTGATCTGCTCTCACTTCTATTTAAAATGCTGGACAGCACTCCAGTGAGGGAAATTAATCCATACAGATGAAAGAAAATGCATCCCACGTGCTAGTTAAAAGCTCTTCTTAAAGCAGAACAGGCAGTAAGTAGTTAGCTACTTTCCTATTCACTGCTGGGTGCTTTTCATCCTTTTCTAGCACAGTTTCATCTTTTCTGTGCCAAATATCACATTTGGAACTTGAGCCTAAACATCTCTTGATAAAAAAATTATTAACATTTTCATTTTTTTATTTAATTTTTTATTGATTTTCTTTCCAGGGCTTTTTGTGCTGTGCTTTCTTTCATCACCCTCTCCCCTCCCCTCACGCTGTCTGATTGATCAGCTGAAGATGTAAAGTATTGCCTTGGCAAACTCATATGTTTCCTCTGAAATCAAAAGAAGATTTAATGTGTACAATTATGCTCTTCTCATAAGTTGACTTCTGTGTGGGTAATGTGCACCTGCAGCTCTGATGTGGCTTGTGTTTTGGTGTAACTGCACATTTTCTGCAGGATTTGCTTTTAAAACAAATGCAATACTTTCTCTCAAGATTACTCTGTGCTTTAGCTGTGTCATCTTTGTGCTGAGGAGAGAGGGAGCTGAACAGGGACTGGGCCAGTATAATAAATGCTCCTTTGTCATAGCAAATTTTCGCTGAGGGGTGTGATGCTGTAAAGAGTGTCATGTTTTCCAAGCCTGCTGAATTTACCAGGCAACTTTTTCATGCACAGAAACTCCACACTCAGGTAACTGTATATAGTTCAATGGCCCTGCAGAAGGCATGATAGTAATGAAAACCACAGAGAGATAATTCAGTCTGGATGGTACCTATCATGGTGGGCTATATGCTGGGGCAGTGGAGAACCTCACGACACAGAAATATATGGAAGATTGCTTTTCCTGGTCACGGCCAGTAATCAAGAGGGAAGAACATTACATTAGGTTCATGTTCTTCCTCATCTTCTGAAACTCTTGTGACTGGAATTGTGGTTAGGCTTTGGGAGAGGAGCCACAACTTTTCAATCCTCTTACAAACCTGTGCAAGGCCGAGGCAGGGCTGTCTCTGAAGAACCCCAAAATCCCTTGGTAAGGGTGTCAGTGGGGCAGCCTGCCTGCTGAACTTTCATGACTCTTCTGTGCTTTAATCCACAATTTAATTTGGGCAATTTTATGCTCACAAGAAGAAGAAGGGGAACCTAAATTTAAAGCAATGAGGAGGGATGCCAGGGCTCCCTATGGAGTTGGAGAACACAGATCCAGGTTGCTGCTACAACATTGATAGAGTGTTTCTGAACTTTTGACTCCTCCAGCTCATTTGGTGTTACTGTAAGGAGGGGAACTCTACAAGCAGAGCAATCACCTTGGAAAATGAGTGAGGTGTTCGTTGAAAATAACCTCAACTATATACTATTAGAAACTTACTGTCAACAAGAAATGTAAAATTTGGTTCTGTGAGCTTTTTGCTCACTTTCCTGCAAGATCTTTGAGCATCAGGAGGCAGATGGGGTCCTCCTTAGCCCAGGGGAATTTCTGAGATTTAGTAATTTCGTGTTTGTTCCATCAATATCTGCCTTACACTGGAAATTATGAGTCCCAGCATCAGCCAGCCAGGAAGATGATAAAGAAGCCTGATACACAGTGATCTACAGTTCCTCACATCATCTAAGGCTTCTTTGTAGTCTGGGACCTCTTAACTCATTCTACTTGCCTTCCAAACTCTTTTAGATGGCACAGGTGTTTTTGCCTCAGGTGAACTTCAATCTGAAAAAAAAAAAAAAGCAAAGCCACAAAGCTTGCTCTTAAATAATTATATTCAATCATAAACATAAAAAATGGCTTTGTGCATTCCCAGACATGTCACAGGAATTATGGAGATCAGTAGATTCCATGACAAATTTTATGTAATTTTCTGCAGTCTTGTGAACATATTTGTTTTCTTCTATGTTTGATGCACTCTGTCTCATTACGGGTCAGGAGGGGAAATGAGCCAACATATCCAGACTCTCAGGGATTTCAAAGAGAAATTTCTCATGTTTCTCTTCTTAAGTGCCAGCTGATATAAGTAAGATGAGACTTGTGACTTGAATGTGGAAATATTAAAGAAAAGGAGTAGCTCACGAGTGGAGGGAGGAGGAAAGAACACAGGTTGGGTAAGACAGATGTGTTTAATGACAAACACATTTGTCTATAGGAATCATTTCCACTGGCCAGGAGCCCAATTAAACACATAATGTAGAAATCTAGAAAAACAGATTAATGATCCAGTCATTAGCGATGGAGGAGGAAAAAGACAAACCCAGCTAATTCTGTACTGAGCATGACAGATGAGCTCACAGCAAATAATTGGGTGGCATTCATCAAATGTGAACTAAAAGGAGGCATTGGAGGGCAAAATGCTGCCATAATCTCTAGGATTTACAGTGTTGGAGCATTTGCTCATAGGAAAAGGAAAAGTTCATCAAAATAAATTGAGTTGGGCCTTCCAAAATTCATTCTGTACCACGGTGCTTGCCAAAACTTTATTGGAGGCTTGATCATTTTTTTGGAACTGTTATAACTGTGCATGTAAATCATGCAAAGATGAGATCCTGGCTGGGAAAAGCTTACATAACTCCTGCCAACAGACTTGTGGGTGGTTTCATATTAACTGGCTCAGGAAGACCACAAACCTCAAAGATTTCTATTTCTAAACCCTTGTCAAGGTGACCTAGTTCAGGTGGAAGCCTTAGAGAGAGTTTAACTATTGTATACTGAACTTTAACAGCATTTTAATCCTAATTTTCTGCATTTAGAAAACAGACAAACAATAAATACAAACAAACCCCCTCCAGGTACCAGTTTTCAGTGGGCTAAAGACAAAAAACTGGTGTAAAACCTTTTGAGTGTGGCAGACTTGTGGTAGATCCTGTTGTGGCACAGAAAGTAGAGTTTGACCACCCCTTGATATTTTTGCCATTCTGTATTCACTGGATTATCTGGAAGATTGTTGGACTATTCCCAATCTTAACTGGTCATCACAGCATTTACAAAGTATGTAAATATTCATATATTAACACAGGGTCCCTACCAAGTTAGTCACTGAACATGTTCAGTTCATGTGAGAATTGAGAATTTGGGTTTTCCAATGGAGGCAATAAATATTAAAAGAGAAGAGGGGATATTTACATATTCCCTGTGCTATTTAGACAATATGACCTAGAAGTGTGGCATCCTTTGAGCAATGCTTGTAGAGCTGAGAGAGATAAAATTACTGCAAACATGAATTTTTGCCTTTGAGCTGGACTCAGTATAAATCAACTGCACAGTCTGTTCTCTCCTGTGAAAATTTTATTTTGATGTGGAAGTATTTGGTGGGAAATATATCTTTCAGAAGTAGCACTCACTGACCTTATTCAGCCTGCAGAAGAGAAGGATGTGGGGACACATTAGGGCACCTTCCAGTACCTAAAGTGGCTTTAAGAGAGCTGGAGAGGGACTTTGGACAAGAGCATGGAGTGTCAGGACAAGGAAGAACGGCTTTGAACTGAAAAAGAGTAGAGTTAGATTAGATACAAGAAGTGGATGATCTTTGAGGTCCCAGCCCAGACCATTGTGTGATTCTGTGATCCTCACAGCTCAGAGCAGGGCCCTGAAATGCTCACTGCTGTGCCAGTCCACGACGCGCTTTCCATGAATTGAGGGTGCAGTGACTGCTGTTTTCTTTTCTGCCTGTCTCTCCTACTGGCTTGTTCTGGGTCTGTAGACCAGTTACTTTAGATTTTCATGTTTGTGTTTACCCTTGGTTTTAGCTACATGTTATCTGTGGAGAGTTTATTTGCTGTGATATAGGTCATTCTTATGACCTTACGCCGTGTGTGCTGTAATAGTGGATATTCTTTTCTTTTCTCTTGAGGGTGCTAAATACAGTTATGATGACATTACAAATAAAAATGGGAAAAAGTCTGAAGGGGAAGTCTTAGTGTAGAAGCTGGTCCTATGTCTAAAACTTCCTTTATTTCCAGTTTTTCAAACTGTCACTGGAAAAGCCTTGAGTTGATTAGATATCAAATTTCATGACCAATAATAGTGTGTCCTTCGAATGACAGCTTCTCCTGGGAAGAAAGCTGCTATCTAGAGGTGATATCATTGCTGAGAATACAATTGATGCTGTAGCAATATTCTATGTAAGCTCATTCTCAAATATCACTGTCAGATAAAGGAAGTATATCTAGGAGGGAATCTAGGACTTTTCTCTTAGCTTTATTGGAAACTTAAGAAGCCAACAAGAGATATTCCATACAATAGACAAGTGCTTTGTGTATTGTTTTATCTTAAGACCTGCAAGACTGCCAAACCAGCAGAATGTAGGAAATTCACTGATGTAAGCCTTGTTTCAGCCAGGTCTGAGATAGTGCCAGAAAGAACACCTACAGCAAGAGTAAGTGACTCTTGACAGGTTTTAGATCCCATATTTTACAAATTATCTGTGCTAGAGCTCATTGATGCATGGCATTTTTGCATAGGCTTTAGTTCATTCAGTCCATAAAACTGCAGATTTGGATGTCTGTCTGTCGCTACAGTTCCCCCCACGCACATTCATTTTCAGAGTGTTTCATTTCAGAGAAACCAGTTTCAAACCGAGTGACAAAGGGCATCTAAGAGCTTAGCTCCAGCTTTCCAAGAGCGCATTTACAGTTAACATTAAATGGTGCTAGTGTGGATCTCTGCTGTTAGTCGCTGTAAAAGGTTGTTGGAAGACAATCCTGGCCTCAAGGGACTTACAGTGCAGACAAGGCTGAGAAGCAGCTGAGGAAAGAGGGATTATCTCCTGCTTACAGGGGAAGAACAGAAGCACAGAGACTTTAAGTTACTTGCCCAAGGTAATTGAACTGGACCATGTGATGAAACCAGATCCTTCTTTTCCTCCCACTCAGCACTTTTTTTCCCTGAGATGGTAAAATCATACTGGATTTGAATCATAACAGGCAAAATGGAAAGTTCAATAGCACGACTTAAATGAGTAAATCTCTATCCCTGTCAAGTTTGTGATTTCTTTGGAGTTACCCAGATGCCTTTAAGGACAGCTGTGCCTGTCATAGAAAACATACCTGAAGGAAAGTTTAGAGATGTCATCACAGAATGTCTCAGAAGGGTCATCACTCATTTTCTTTGGTATTTCCACAGGTGACAACTGGTGGAAGAGCAACTTACTATGTGTCATACAGACGGGAGCCTTTTGCACAGATTAAATTACCCAAATACTCCCTGCCTAAGGTGAGTCCCCCATTTGTGAGCATAGACATGTAATGTCTTGGGAAGCCAAATATGTGAGGTTCCATAAGGGGGAGTGCCAGGTCCTTCACTTGGATCACAACAACCCCACACAGTGCTACAGGCTGGGGACAGAGTGGCTGGAAAGCGGCTTAGTGGAAAAGGACCTGGGGGTGTTGGTTGACAGCAGCCAAACATGAGCCGGTAGTTCCTGAGGTGGCTAAGAAGGCAGATGGTATCTTTGTATCAAAAACATTATTACCACCAGGACTAGGAAAATGACCTGTTAAAATACAGATTTGTTGGTGGCTCTGATACAGAATTGGTGCATCCTATAAAATCAAGGGTACTTTTGTAATTTGAAAATCAGAAGTACTTTAAGGCTAGGTGTCGTGGAAAAGTCTTTGAGCCACGTAAAGGAGGCTTGTTTATGCTGCCCTTAGTCACTAGAATATTTTTGCTGTACAGTAATAACTATCTGTCATGTGCAGATTAATGAACTCTGCTGGAGTTGTACGTATGTGAGGTTGGCACCAGGGTAATGCAATATTTCCACTGCAGCTGGTAAAAACAGATTGAAGTCATTGGGCATTTTGCTTTATTTTCACACTGTTGGAATAGGTATAATACCTCCTTAATCTTTAAGGAATTACAGCTACTGGGCAAGAACAAACTTCCTGATTCAGTCTTCCTTCATTGAGGGAAATGGCAAATCTCCCACTGACTGTACTCACTGGGACAGAATTAGGCCCTCAAATGTTTTTTCTCCCCATCTCATGCCGATAGGATATGTTAGGTCTATTAGAAATAGCCCCGTTTAATCAATCCCAGCTTTTCATCTAGATACCTCACACAGAAGATTAAGATGCCTCCTAGGCAGGATGAGGATATTGAACTGATTTTCCTCCAGCTATTTTTTCCTGAAATCAGGTCACTCCATCCTTTGGGAGACTTCCAGAATTATGATTTCTTGATTCAGAAAAAGTGCAAGGAATTAATCAAGGCCTCTTGGCACTCTATAGAAAGTTTAAATAGATACAAATAGATAAATGGAGTCTCATATAACCACAGTCATTTGGCTTCTAGCTGAACCTGTGTCAGTTTGTTCAACAATGGTAGCAAGGATGAAGTGCTTCTATGTTCATCATCACCCTGAAAGTAATTTCCATGAACCTGTTTTAAAATAATACTGAGAAAATGCACTGTCAAATCTTTTTGATATTAAAACTAAATGGGGAAACCCTTTCTAGACTTTTTGTATCTTGGTCAGCAGCAGGAATCCAACGAAGGTGAGTGGGTGGGTTATTTGACAGCCCATATATTGTGGGATAGTTGAGCTCAGATAAACTCAATAGGAAAATGTGTTATTAAAAATCACTATCAGCAGTAGCTCAAACTGATACCTATACTTCACCTTCAAATAAATGCGAACTCCCAAGGTTTTTTGAAACCATCCCTTGCCAGTTGGAAGCACAAGCCCATTATTTCATGAATGAAAATTATCACTGCTTTTAGCCTGGTGCCATATGATGCTTAGAGACTATGAAGACTCCAGGCTCCAAGGCTGTGAATCTTCCATGAGTAATAAAACTGACTTTCAAATTTATAAATAAAAAATGAAACTGGATGAAATTCCTTGAAGGTACCAAAAATGAAGAAAGCAAAAACCTTTCGCCCAGCTGGTGATTATTTTAAAAGTGAAATGCAGAAAAGTCACAATGCTGGTAATTTATTGGCTTGCTCTAACAGAAAGTTGTTAAACATACCTATAATTCATGCTCCATCTCCATTCTTTCATAATTCATGGTAATTACTACATGTCCCGAAGGGCAAAGAAATACAGAGATCCTCAGTAACAGGCCTTTTGTCTTCTTTTAACAGGACATGCACATTATCAGCACAGATGAGAATCAGGTCTTTGCAGCTGTTCAAGAGTGGAACCAGAATGATACCTATAACCTGTACATCTCGGACACCCGAGGGGTCTACTTCACCCTGGCCTTGGAAAACGTCAAGAGCAGCCGCGGGCTCGAGGGGAATATCGTCATTGACCTTTATGAGGTATGTAGTAAAGGTCGCCCTACAAAGAGCAGCAACAGCCTGCTAGTTTGAGCAAGTGTAAATCTCTTACCAACCTCCCAGGATTTTCATTTGTTTTGGGATAAGCCCTGAGGCATTTCCTGGATTTGATGCTGAGCTCACTCATGTGGGAATAGATGCAGTTATTCTGCTATAGGTGCAATGCCTGGTTGGGTTCAAGTCAATGACTGGTTAGCAATGTATCATTTCCAAAAGGGAAAACCATTATCCTTCTCATCCTAATGTGGATATCCATAGAAAGACTAAATACACCTTTTTTTTCCTCTTGGTTATCTAGAGACATCTGCTCACAGACAGGTAATCTGGACTGCACCTGCAAGAGCACTGAACAGTTCGTGAACTATAACCAAAAATTTGTAGGTCCCTCTTGCCCAGAGATGACAGATGAAGAACTTCTACCCTGAACTTCCCCAAACACTCTCATGCTTCATCCAGGCCTGTCAGCCTTGGCCAACAGCAGTGCATTCAGAGCAGTTCCAGTTCCTGGTTTCTTCAGAGCATTCTGTTTTTGGTGTGTCATTACTTGTTGGATGGAAGATCTGTTGAGATCCAGGGCTCAGTGCTTTGCCAGCAGCATTAATCAGCAAATTAATCAGTAATGCTAATAGAAATGGCTGCAAGTTGAGTTCTACTGTTACACGGAGAAATGTTCTTGCAGCTGCATGCAGAAGTTAGGAATATACTTTCTTCTTTTTTTTTATTTCAGCCAGAACAATACTCATTTAACAACATAATCAATTTGTTTATAAAAATCCAGGTTGTTGAGGTCAATGAGGGAAAATTCACAAATAGCACATTGATTAGTATAAAGGACAGGGTTTATGGGGTTTTTTTTCACCTGGTGAAATTTACCTTCCTGCCTCTGAAAAAGTATATTTCTTTGCTGTGATGAACCAGCAAAAATTAACCTGCATTGTCTCACATTCCTGGGCAAGCCTGTTTACTCCCCAGTTGTATATTATAGACTTTTCACTATTAAATGTGAATAGATTTTTACAGTCATTTAAAGAGTAATATCACTCCAGGGGCTTCAGAGTAGGAGGATTTGCATCCTGACAGTTCCCAGGAAGTTGCAGATTTGCAGCAAATTTCTTCTTCCTGTCTCACTTTCACAGCTGTGCAACAGAGACCAGACTCAACATGAAATCTTCTTGGGGATGTTTTGACAGGACCATATTCTGCTGCAAGAGGTTCTGCTGACAAAAATCATAATATTTGAAACAACTGGCTTGATTTGTCAGAATTTGGATGTGGAAGGAAAGTGAAGAAATCAAGTTTTCAAAACATTAGTGTCACATCATGCTCAGGATTCACATCTTTCATGCTGATTTTTTTTTTTTTTCTGGTACACAAAAGGATCCCACACTGCTTCTGATGTGATCTTCTGTTTTCCCCTGTTTTGACAATCTGTGGAGGCAGTGGGGCTGACCCCATCCTCATGCTCACAGAGCTCAAGTAAGACCTGGTGTATGCTGTACCTTCAAGCCCATCATCAACCTATCTGCAAGAACTCCATGAAATCCTAAAGTAGGCTGTTTCCCAGGGATTTGTTCTGTGGCCATCCTTGTCTTTTTCTTCCAAAGAGAGAAACCACACAAGACCTTTCATCTTTGCAACCATCACCAAGATAAACCTTTAGTGCCATTTGGTGTTCTAAGATTAGATTGAGGTGCCTTTATTGCTTTTACAGAGACCTTCCACTCCTGAGAGTGCTCAGATGGACATTGCTTTTGGCCTGTTCTTCCGATGTATTTTTTTCACCTCTCTCCCTTTTTCCTAGGTAGCAGGGATCAAAGGCATATTCCTGGCTAACAGGAAGGTAGATGACCAGATCAAGACTTTCATTACCTACAACAAGGGCAGAGACTGGCGTTTGCTACAGGCACCGGACACTGATCTAAGAGGGGATCCTGTACTTTGCCAGCTGGTGAGTGGCAGATCTTTTCTAAGGCACAATTGACTCCTTCAGAGCTGCTTATTGTAGTCACTAATTAACAAAGCTCTTCCTGTGTTTTTTGTCTTGACCTTATGTGTGTTAAATGAATTCAGTAAATTTATCTATAGCTTTGCAGATTTTAAGGGAAAATTCTGACTATCTTTCTTGATGTATTTAATAGAATTAAAGTCAGAATAAGAAAGTTTCTGGGGAAAGTGCTCTAAGATTGTTGTCAAAACAAGGGCAGACATGCTGACATGCTTGTTTCTGGTGCAGAGTTCCTGCTTATCCATCAAAGGAACATATGACCTATGTATGCTAAGAGCAGAGGGGTCATTTTCAGAAGGATCAGAGCATTTGTGTGCAGTCACCAAGGGTTCCCCTCTGATATTTAACTTGCTGAATATTAAAGCTTCTGCCTTTTGTTTGTTTTCTGTCAACAGCCCTTTTGCTCACTGCACTTGCGCCTGCAGCTCTCAGAGAATCCGTATACTTCAGGGAGCATTTCCAGCAAAGACACGGCTCCTGGGCTGCTGGTGGCAACAGGTAAGAACATAAATGCTTCTCACCACTCACCCATACCTCCCTGGGAGCCCGAGAGTATATGAGGTATTCCCCATTGGTGTAAAACCTTTGAACTCTGTTTCAGCAAGTGCTGAGCTAATTCACGTTAAGTCCCATTTGCTATGGGTGAGGAGAAGCCATATGGCCTCAAGTTCAAAAAAGGTGTCAGGTATCTGTTGCTCTGCAATAACCCATTTGCTGGTCTAAGCCCACACTTTCAAGGTACTATTACTCAGTGGCACTACTAGGTCCTCTCATGTTGTTACAGCCACTGATGGACATGTCTACCTGTTCGCTGCAGAAGGAGAATGGTGCCCAGGGGCTGTGCTCCTAGGAGGTGTCAATATGTCCCACCTTTTGAGTGGCAAGAGAAGAGTTGTCACCAAGTCTGTCATGTGAAGCCTGGGCTCCATGGGTGCCTGTCTTGTGCGTGGCATCTACTTTTAACTCTGTACTGCTGCAAGGCTAGCAGCATTTAATCAAAACTGCACGGGCCGTTGGTATTGTGGGCTGTTCTGCAATACAGTGCTTTTGTGTTGTTTAAATGACAGCCTGCTACAATACTTCATGGTGGCAGTGGCTGAGCCACTGTAATTAATCTGCAGGATGGATGGGGCTACCAGCCACCCTCAGCTCTGTGGGAGCTGCTGGGCTAACAAAGTGCTTCCTGAATGGCTGGTGCTATTAAAAGCTGGCCTCAGCCATGGAGGCAGTTCTGTCTGTTCAAATGGAGCCTCTTGCATACACTCAAATATGTCCAAATAGCTTAACTGTTCTTTCTAAGGCTCACTTTGTCTCCTTGGTCCTGTTCAGCATAGCAGTGGCCCGCAAGTGTGGGATGTTAGCATATTGTCTGCATGAATTTACACTATTTCTTCCAACCATTTTCATCCTCATGTCATTCTGTGCTTCAGTGTGCTGTGCTTCAGTGTGTTTGCCAGACTAAGGCAGAACCCGAGATGGGTTCCCTTCATGACATTTATATCTCAACAAGGGAGACACCATGTGATTTCCAGTTCAGTGATCCAGGCCAAATGAAGTGAGATAATATGGTTTAAACCTCCAGATATCCCCATGCATAGCCAAGTGGAGTCATCACTCCTGGCAGGTTGCACTTGCTAGATGGATGCTTAGGAACAAGCCCTACTCATGATGCTGTAATTACAAAAGCTTTTTTTTTTTAACCTTTTTAGGAAGCAAATAGAGGCAGCAGGACAGTGAGATTCTAGGCATTGATCTAAATTGTTAGTAAATTAGGTTCTTTTCAAGTTGCCAGTGCACAGGATGAATGCTTTCCCAGTCTAACAATTAACCTTTAAAAGGCAGAATATAATTTCTGCCTTACTGCTTTGTAGATGTAAAAACCTTACCTGTTGGGAATATACACATCTGTTTCCACTAACCAGTTTCACAACAGCAGGAGCATCTCACCATGTTGCTGAATGCATTCAAGGATAAGCTATGCAATTTTTTCTCACAAGTGTTGGCTGCTCAAACACTTCATTTACAGTGAGACATTTCCAGCAATGACTGGAAACTCAGACACTTGGTAAGGACAGAGGTTAGATTCCTGCAAATGGAAGAACTATATTTTATTATCTAATTGTACAGCTGCTAAATCCTCTTGACTTGTTCGGGAGTTACATTTTGTGAGGTTTGAATGCTTGAAGCTGAACTAGAGGAAGAGAATGAAGGAAATAATAGAACAGCTTTGCACAAAAAGACAGAAAAAAGCGATAACAACAAAATTCCTGCATTTTTACTCCCTTTCCTTGCCTTCATCTGTAAATCCCTGTTTGAAAATTCAGAATTTCCATTTTGGTGTTTAAAATATGGTGATACAAAACTTACACTGCTACCTTTAAATCAGCATCTAATTCTTGAGGACTTCTACTCATAGTAAGATACTGGACTAAGAAGATCTTTGAACTGAAACAGTAGATTTATGCTCTTGAACCTGGATGTCCCTATAGGCTGACCTTCTGTATGGTTGCCCACATCAGGTTTTCCTTACAGCCACATCTAAAACAGTTGGTGATTCTTCCTGGTATCAGGGAGAAAATTAGGTAGATGGACAGTATGACATTTCCTATATCCTTAGCACTGATGAAAACACCCTTCTTGAGCTGCACTGCCTCCCAGAGACTGAACTTCTTTGAAATAGCATTGACACAATAATGTGGTTAGTTGAATTCTGTGATGGTAACAGGAGAGTGTTAACCTATTTAAATTTCTAATTTTCCAGCATTAAATGTCAGAACTTTAATTAACATTTTCATTAGAGTGTTCATCCATAGAAGAATGTCTGACACTTGTGTTGCAGGCAATATTGGCTCTGAACTTTCCTACACAGAAGTTGGCGTGTTCATCTCTTCCGATGGTGGCAATTCCTGGAGACAGGTATGTTCTGCACAACAAAGGAAAGCACGGAGCCTTTTGCTATTCTTCTGGCTCTTCACTTCCCAGTGGAGTGGAGCACTCATGCAGTTTTTCATTTGTTTGCAGATCTTCGAGGAGGAATACAACGTTTGGTTTCTGGACTGGGGGGGGGCACTAGTGGCCATGAAACACACGTCAGTGCCCATCCGGCACATGTGGTGAGGAAACTTGTTACTTTCCAAGGGTGTCCATAAAAAGAGCAATGAAGTCATTCTTATCTCTGTTCTACCACCATTTTGGTTTTATTGATTAATATAATGATTATTGCACCATTTTATAAATATATAATGCCTCCATACATTCACCTACATGTATGAATTACTCTTTGCACTGGTAAGGGACTATGAGCCTCCAGGTGTGATTTCTTTCAGACACACATAGACTAAGTCATCCTTTGGGCTTCAGATATTTCTGAGAGGATTTGTCTCTCATTTCTACATTTTGTTTACAGAATTTAACATTAATCTGGCAAGACAGATAAAGGGAGTGAGAGGAGAGGGCAGTAGGTGTAGATAAAGGCAACAGAGATATGTTGCTAACCCCTCTAGTATTTGACTATCAATTTACAGAGATACTGTGGTGGTGACTGATTAGAGTTGGAGGTGAAATAGAGCAAAATGATTTCTCAGCTGAAGACACAATTTTGCTATAAATGGGTTATAACAGTCTAAGCACTAAAGATACTGCTCTAAAATTATCCTCTTCTTAGCTCTTACCCCTCTGACTCCTGCACCAGTTAAACATTCTGAAATTCAGAACTAACACTGTTTACTGAAAATGGTGTTTGGCAGCAGTAATGAGGTGTTAAGGTCTCCTCTACCTGGGTCATTATTGTACAAAATCCTCCAGTGAAATTGCAGTCATTCCAAGTCTGGACACCTCAAGAAAGGTTGACAACCCATTTGCAAGATCATGTTCCAGAGATGTACTTTGAGAACATTAACAGTTAGTTTTTCAATATAAAAAGCTTCTGGACTTTAAATTTTTGACCTGACAGATAACTCTAGGATGATTTCAACATAGATTTCTATGAAAGTTTGAATATATTGCATTTGAGCACATTTCTTTGCCACCTGAATTAGAGAAATGACTGTTTTAGTCACGGTGTGATAGTGCACTGTTAACTTCAGGGTGTATTGGCTCCATAACTGGACATACAGAGGGGAGCAGTAACAGACTCGTAATGATGAGCTGCAGACTCCAGTCTGTGGTGCAGCTGTGTTGAGATGTGACTGGAAGCCTCTGATGGGTAACTCAGTTGTCATGGCTATAATTAAAGTGCTCTCAGGAAAGAGGGTATCAGGACCATGTCCCAGTCTTTAGATCAAACCAAGGATGAGTCAAGAAAGAAGTGTGTGTTAGCCAAGGGTGGGTGTTGCTAGCAGTGGGTGCATCAGACTGCAGCAAGTTGAGCTCTGGAAGAGTGAAAGGTGAGCCGCTCATGGAAAAAGCTGCAAGTCACATATTAACCATTTGTCCTGTATTATTCAAGCCAGGTGTAACTGTTTCAGTTGTGTCTTTAATTGTGAAGGCTCTTCGGACATAAAAAGCACATTACTGCAAGTGCCTGTACTTAGAGATTGGGAAAGATTTGGTCATAGGTTGACTTTTCATAGGAGCTGACAGTTCAGTTCACCTTTGTAGAGGTTCATTTCAGATGCTCTCCTTTTACAATAAGTCCCCTGAAAATGGTGTGTGCAGATCTATGAGTGCCCCACCCACTCTATTAAACGAGTAGTGATTTAGATCTGTTATCAATAAGTTCCAACAGGTTTCCTTCAAAATTGTACCCTTAGGGGCTTTGGAATTTGCTTCGTATTGCTTCAGTAGGCACCTGTTTTATGGGCAGGAGTGGAATAGATTAAAGGGTACATGTAAATCTATTAGTTCTCAGGCTGAGACATTGTACAATAAGTTTCATGCTGGAGAAAAGAAGGGCGGATAATTGAAAAGCTGAGAGAACTTTAGCTAAGCTAATGAAGCATGCTGTTCCCCTGAAGTTGAAATGCTATTTGGAGAGATAAGCATGCAAGCAGAACGCATACAAATTCACAGGTGTATGGGAAGATACATACATTTAAATGAAGTGATTTAGGGCAGATAGTCTTTCTGTGTGCTGCTGTGCTCCTGGAGTTCCGTCTTAGGTGTAAAGTTAACTTCCTATTCTTGCACAGGTGCATTCTGAGTCAGGTGAAGGTTTCTTACCTGAGGAGCAGAGAGTTAGGGAATGGTGACTGCCAGTCTTGGCTTTCCACACTGGAGATCTGAGGTTGGTGCAGCCCATGGTTTATAATACACACTGCAGTGGCCTCCTGGTCCTTTGGTGTGTCAGATAGTGTCCTACCTACTTGGAGCACAGGGGATTCAGTGCCCACACAGAGCCTGCCAGACAGATGCAGGTGCTCAGGTGCCTGTGTGCACACACACTCAACACTCCTCACTGCCATAAATAAGCCAAATTTGTCTTTAAGTACTCATAGGGCTAGAGAGATTGTAGCTAATGCCATATGGCATTGATACATGGATGGGTCAAAATGTCCTGTGGTAGTGAAGGCAATTTTCATGCATTCAGGCCAGGGTTGCTTATGCTCTGAGTGGTGCTTCATGCCAGGTGCTATTCCAGACCCAGAAACAGGTCTTGGCAAAGCCTCTTGATCCCTTGAGGCCTGATGTACAGCTGCATAAAGTATATCCATGTCTTTATTGCCAGTGTTTATGCTTTCTAAAGCTTTGATCTTTCAAAGTACATCAAGAGCATGAATTTAGTGGGCTGGGAAATGGCAAAGATTGGTGCCTGTCTGTAAATCCAGCTGCTGGAGCTTGCAGACCTTAGCCAATATTTAATTGCTGCAGTTGCTCTAGAGTAAGTCCTTTTATGTGTATAAATGTTGTCTGCTTCTCTCCCAGGGTGAGTTTTGATGAGGGAAGATCCTGGACTAAATACAGTTTCACATCAACACCACTTTTTGTGGATGGATCCCTTGTAGACCCTGGCATAGAGACTCAGATAATGACGTAAGTATAGCAGCTCCTATTTAAAATTGTGATGGCAGAAGGGGTGCATGGAGATCCCCAGGTGCATGGTAACCTCATGATGTGCAGTTCAGTGTTGTGTAGCTACACATGCAGTGTTTCATGAGGGCATGGTGCTGTTTTGTGGGTTTTGCTGGTGGCCACAGGCCTGGCTGACATGTTCTTGCATCATGTAGCAAGTAGATGATGGAGCCAAGCTCTGTCCAGCAGTGATAGGGGCTATAGCAAGGAGAGATGGTCCCAAGCTGTAGCTTGGGAGTTCACACAGAGCAGTAGGTAGATATACTTCTCTGGAGAGTGATGTAGCCTTGGTCAGGTTGTCTCTAGTGACAGCCAGAGGTCCTTCCTCATAATTACTGCTGAGATTACATTCCTTGGACCTGATGGCCCAGGGACTGCAGTGCTCTTCAGAAGTCAGACATCCATATGGTTGTACCTCATTCCAGTTCTGTGCTTGCTCCAGTTGTGCAACATGACTGTCTTTTGAGATTCCTGGTGGGTACGAATAGTCCCCAGCTTTGTTGCTCGCACTGTGGGCTGTACATCCAGTTTTAGCTTAAGCTAAAAGTGTTCTAATTGTGCATATGCACAGCTGAGCTCAGAATTACCTTCCTGTTCTGGGGTGTAATATGCTGTGGTTCACCCATCCCGTGGAAGGAAGAGCCTGGGCTGGCACTGATGGTGCTGGGACCTTCTTCCTCCCAGGAGTGCTGAAGCACTGGGTAAGGCTGGCCCAAGAAGAGGCTAAAACTGGATTTTAACAGCCAGGAAAGGGAAGTTTTTAAGTTCAAAGGTGTATTTAAGTAGTCATCTGACCTCTTGCACAAAGCAGATCAAAGCACTGTGCTCTGGGATTCTGAACAAAGCAAGAACAAGATGCACTGCCTTCACTGGTTTTGGAAGTGCTTTACCTGTGCATCTTTGAACTGGCTGAAACAGCTTTCTGAAAAGCATCAGAAGGCAAGGTGGCTAAGATGCCTGTCTAAGGCACAGCTGTGAAGCATACCTACAGTGGCATGAAGATGTGCCTTTGGTTAATCACATTGGACACGGTTATACCAATCCAGTTCAGTGGCAGGAGACTGATTCTAAATTTCATCTTGCAGTCAAGCTGCTTTTCCTGCTTTTCTGCATCTGTACTTGAAGTTCCTGCCTGTTTTTACTGCTTGCAAGAGAAAAGAGATTCATGTCAAGTTTATTTTCTTCTAGGCTTCAGTCCATCTGCATACTCATATGGCATAAATGTATAGGTGAAGCTCATTACTGGTGTCACAGTAGTGAGGAACTGAGTGTCATCAGTTTCTGGGGAGGTTTGGACAGGGTAATAGTTGTGTGTCTTAGACATTCCTGCTACTGATTTGAATGTATTCCAACAGTTGCATGGTTTGTGTTGTTGTGCCTTTCAAAACCAGCTCTATGTCAGCTTTACACAAACAAAGTGACCGTGTGTCTATACTTGAAGTTGAGCTCTGCTGCAAGAAAGGAGCTGTGGGAAAATCATACTTGACTCTTCTAACAAATGGTCATTTGAACTGGCTTCTGTGCCATCTATGCCATGGCAGAAGGAGTGTTTTGAAGCTGTAGCCTTGCGGGGGGTGGGTGGTGCTCAGGAAAGTATAGCCAACTCCTGTATCCCTGTCTCCTGTGGTAAACTGTGTTAGGAGGGACAGGCTAAATAATTAAGGTTATGCTTTACACAACAGCACTCCTATGCTTTATTCCCAAACAGTGCTGGAGCAAAACAAGTCAGCCTTGTGTCTGCCACAGACAGCTACTGAGATTTTATCAGAGTAGAGGTGGTGTCACTTCTGGTAGCATTGCTCGTTTTTCCTTTATTCCAAAACAATGCCTTGGCTTTCTTTTGGCTTTTTTTTCTTTTTTCTTTTTTTTTCCCCCCCAAAAAGCTGTGTCCCTGTTTTGTAGAATAATATATCTATGCATCTCTTGCTTTTCTATCTGCAAACATTGCCCTGCTTTATCAGAGTAAAACTCTGATATCTGCATATGATACACCTATGAGCCTTTTCAGAAGACTGCTGTGAACATCCTGTTGGAAAAATATATATGCCAATTCCCAGCTAATGATTAGGATCTGCAATTCTCTTTACTCTGCATTTTTTCTGCAAATGCAATGATAATATGTAACTTTCTGTGCTGTTTAATAAGGTGTTTTTTTGTGAAATTCTTCATGCAATGTGTGTCAATTCCAGCTGCACACATGTGCAGATATGTGCACACACACATGCAGAGAGATAGATCTGTACTCACATAAATCTGCACGTCTGCACCTTCACTGAAATCAATGGAGCTAATCAGTTGCAACTAGCTGTGGATTTAGGTCATTTACTTTATAAATCAATGCAGTTTTCTTTTGAGATGAAAAATGCATTATAAATCTAAGGTTATTGTTATTTATATCTCTGTAGTCTTCTGGTGGAGAATGTAGGAAATGAGTTATCTTCCTAAATATTGTGTATTAGGTTTGTTGATAACTTTTTCTTTTGAAATCTTTGCAGGCGTATTACCATTATTGTTGCCATCGCTATTGTTATTGTTATGGTCTTCATTATTACTGTCATCATTAGCAGTTTTTAAAACCATTCTTAATAGTCTGTAAAAGCCATACAAAGAAATTTCACATGACACTTGTAATGTTTAGAGAAATTTCTATCCACAGCATGGAAAGAACTGAGGAGGAAAGAGCCCATTTATAAAGCTGTTTGCAAGCCATTTCAATCCAGAACACTTAGCTGTTTCTCCCAATGAGAGCTTTAGTGAGCTCATCTATAAGATGCTGAGCTTGTGTAAACTTTGGCTGAGAAGAAATCAGTGCCTTTCTATTGCTACTTGCCCCCCTTGAACCAAGATTACACATGGTGGTTTGGAGGTACATGAAATTCATGTTTGTGGGTAGAAATCCCAAAGATTTCAAGAAGCTGATGAGAGGAGCGCACTGAGTTTGAGATTTGCATCCCAAACTGATCATGGGGTCAGTGGGCGCTTAGACTTGAAGCAGTGCTGAGGCAGAGAGACCAAGGCTGTGGTCATATTTCTGTACTGCCAAACTGTTGGTTAGTGGATTTTAAAAGTTTGTCTCTCATCCTGGAAAATGCAGAATAATTCAGCTAGTGGTCTCAGCTGATTCCTGTTAGAAGAGATTTCTTCTATAGATTTGCATCGAAGTGGTCTGTGTTCACCTATTTATAAAACATAATATTCTGAGGGGAATGTGTATTACATAGTCATTATACTCCAACTATTATTAAAATATTGCATTATTAACAATATTTTCATAATACTATTTTATTAAAATCAATATATCAATAGAATGGCTTTCCCAACCTTCATTCTGTGCCACATGCTGTGAGAGGCTCTCTGGGCTGTAGAAAGCAGCAACCCTTTTCGCACACAATTTTGTAGCACTTCATTGCTGTTAAGTGAGCTTTTTCCACGTCTTTCTTTATTGTATGAGTATCCTAGGCTTTTTGAATCCTCTGTGCTTTATGCTGTGTATGCTTATCCTAAGCAGTCCTAAAAAAAACTTGTCAGTATGGTAACATTAGTAATTTGCATAAAGGGGCTTTATATGATTCTGAATATCTAAGAGTACTCTGAATTGGGAGCTGCTTTTAGTGGGGTGTTGGACAGGATGTCTTGCAGAGATCTGTGCCAACCTAAATTATTCTATGATTTTGTAATTTTGTATGGCTGTAATGCTGCAAGAATCAATTATTTCCTTACAAGCTGGGTGGGCTCTGTTAAGAACATGGTTTTGTGATGCACAGGGAAATAGCATGAGACTTTGTGAGCTGGTCTGCCTTGAACTGCTGCCTAACCAAAGTAAATCCATTGTCCTTCCTCCGGTCCTGGCTGATCACCTTCTGCAGTTCCTTTTGTTGTTGCTTTTGATACTTCTCTCATCTGACAAGAGAGTCAGTTTGGCTCCTTTAGTGTAGAGCTTTGTAGCAAAGCACATTGTGGTGCTTGGTGCAGGTGTTGGGAAAGCAGCTGTGGGACACACAGGATCCTCCAGGAAATAACTCAAATGCATAAGGGTGGTGAGTTAGACATGTTCTCAGATGAATGCCTAGAATGCACTATCCTCTTAGAAATCTACAAGTTTCTAAGTCCTGTGCTGCACCCCTCACTATTAACTAGTAGATCTTCCAATGATGTCATGTTCTGATGGGTCAGATCTAACATTTCTGGACTGACAAGCTGTAGGCACAGCGTGTTACTTGGCTGTCCAACAGGGGAAAGGAATCACACTGTATCCTCCTTCTAGTCAATTGTGATATATCCAAACCAGTTTGTACCATTCAAATCAGAGATAAGATGTTTTCATGGGTCCAGAGAAGGGCTTTATGTTCTTCCAACTCTGACTCATAATTATTACCCCTGCCACTTCATCTCTAGAGATGCTAAACATCTCTCCAAACCTATATTAAGAGAAACAACCTTCTTGATTCAGAGCCCTGCATTATTTTAGTAGGCTCATTATGTATGTGTGCAGACACTCATTTACAGATAGGGATCATTAAGTTTCTCTGTACTGATAAATAAATATTTATGTAGACACACCCACGTGTGTATATAAATTTCTGTGTAGTTCTATGTATGTGAACTTAATGATCTCTATATATGTATGTATGCATAATTGAACATTAATATTTTCAGTGGGCTGAAATTTGGTTTGTCAACATTGCTGTGACTGTTGCCCTTGGTTATGTGTGTTAGAAAATGTTCCTGGTTGTAAATTAATAGGGTAAGAGTCCTGGCCCTTTCTAACACCTTCTTGTTTATATGGCCATGCAGCTTTATCAGAGATGAAGTGGGAATAATTTTTTCTTTCCAGGAGATCCATAAAATTACTGTCAATCCATCACTGGGTGGCAGAAGAGTGAGGAAGAATGAATAAGTAATTGAGAGATGTTGGAAAAGTTGAGATGGGTGCCAGGGGAGGTTTGAGGTGAGAAAGAAAGTTTTAAGAGCACAAGCCACACTGTGTCAGACCAGAAGTCCCTCTATTTCAGTTCCTCGTTCCCGCAGTGGCAAGCAGAGGATGATTAAATATATATATATATGTTATACTAATTTATACTAGAAAAATGGTTACATTATATAATTCTCACATTTTGAGAGATTTACAAACAAGGAACTTGCTTGGCCAGACATGGTATTTTTTATATTATTCATTGTATTTCAAAGATATTCATGAGTTTTCCTGTTTCTGAAGGTTTTCCCTCTAAATACTTTGAAAAAAGTTTTTAGCAGTCACCTTATCCTGTGGCCAGGAGTTCCATGAGTTACTCTTGTTCTGAAGAACTGGCTGACCTGTGGAAGACGTCAGCAAAGTAG
The DNA here is from genome assembly GCF_971803275.1 of Cyanistes caeruleus. Taxonomy (NCBI): domain Eukaryota; kingdom Metazoa; phylum Chordata; class Aves; order Passeriformes; family Paridae; genus Cyanistes; species Cyanistes caeruleus. The sequence goes on along the minus strand of NC_141708.1, from coordinate 11,361,568 downwards.
ATAAAGGTATGAGGAAGGCAATGTGGACAGATTCTGATTCACACTCAGCAGAGATTCAGCAAACTGAGTATGAGAAAAGGGTGACAGCTCTCAGGTCCAAGCTCACATTGAGTTCAAAGTTACATGGGAGCCTGGAGTCATTTTCCTGTCTTTTTCTGATAAGGTGATTATCATCTTTTCTCTTCAAGCAAGACAACATCCGCTGCCTTTTGCTCAAGTCTTGCTGTTACATTTAAAAGCTACACAGGAAAGAGAATTGTGAGCTGACACGGTGTCCTTGAAGCATTCTGCCCCTTTGCCTAGAGGCAGGGAGCCATGCCATGGGTCTGCCACCTCTGAGTGGGTGCACTGAGAAAAATTCATGTGGAACCAGTGATAGAAAAGAGTGCCTTTTCTGGGATGAGGTCAGAGGAGCTTGCGTTCTCCCCTGGCACCAGGCTTTGCCTCCTTTACCCTGCTTTAGCAATCTCAGCAAAGGAGAGATGATGTGAGTGGATGGCAAAACACCATGAGGTTGTTTTTCCTAGAAGGAATTGAGGCTCTTGTACAACATCTTCTTGCATAAAGAAAAGAGTCAGTGTTCCTCAATTCCCATGGCCCACAGGTGCCCTTAAACTCTCCTGTCATCAGTCTGGCCTCTTTTCACTTCATTCTGTGAGAAAAGAGGAAGAAACTGTCTGAAAAAACCAGATCTTCTGCAACTTTGACTGCTGCTGAGCCACACAGAAATTTGGCAAATAGGGAATCTGGAAGAAAGATTTCACCAGAGTTCTCTAGAAAGCTAAATCCAACTTGCAGCTTCCAGGGTAGAAAATGAGACAGGGAGCTGTTGTGCTGAAAGATTCTGAACTCTGTCCTTATATACCTTCACTTCCTCCGGGAACCAAGGCTGTCCATCCAGCCTCTGCATTCTCTCAGGGCTACCAAAACTGTGGAGTTTTTTAAAGATCAGAGAGAAGATTTCAAAGCCTGGTTTATCCAATTGTATGGGTACCATCAGATATTAGAAATGACTGTTAGGTTTTGATTGTTGTCCCTACTTTGGTTTTATCTCACTTCTCAGTTTTCCTTTCTGCTGTTCACTGCAATATATGTTTGTGGTGCAGCTGGCATTGTTACTGGCTATGGATTTTCCTGTAAGGCTCTGGTGTGTCATTGTGAGTTCAGTTTGTCTGTCCTCACTCAGGGAACTGTGCAGACTGCAGTGCACAAACCTATATAAGGACTCTTCATATCAGACCCCATGAAATTAAAGTGAATCTGTGCAAATAATGACTGCACACAGAAAAAAAGGAAAATTTGGAACTTGATCTGAGAACAAAAATTCTAAATAGAATTATTAAGTAAGGAAACCAAAATGATTTAGAGGATATTGGAATTTGCCATAGTGAGCTGCATTTGTGTATCATCCCATCTAATTTCAAAACCTTCTGGAAGTAATGAATAGCTTGGACTTTGTGAGAAAGTGATCAATCTGCTAATGGCATCAAGTGACTTTACAATGGACAAGAAAATGTGTGTTATAGGAATTCCCATTTTATTCCAGCAGATGATCAGTTTATACCCTGGAGTAGGAGAGTTGATTACCCATATCATTATCTTTGTTTGCAAGACTTAAAAACATTATTAACAACCCAAAGATTAATCAGTGTCACTTCTTCCTCCCATCTCCCTCTCCGCCAGTCTGATTTTTAGCCTTTGGATCTCTGCATGAACTCACCTAAACAGTCCACAAGAGGCACAATATTGATTGTGCTGTTAATACTTGCAGTGTGAGCCGAGGTCTTTCTGTGGCACCTGTAAGACAAATCAGGTGATGAGAACATCTACTTAGAGTAATCTTCCTCAGACAGCATCGTGTGATTTATTTGGCTTTAAGAAAAGGTTGTCTGTGACCCAAGACCAGTTCCCAGCAGTTGCACCATGTACTCAGAAGATTCCTGGCATAAGCCATAACACATGGAGAAGGCATCGTGCTCTGTGGCACGTATTGTCTATCTTTGACTTTCTGGGGCAAACATTGCTGTCATTGGAATCAAGTGCTATTTATGGACAGTAGATCATATACTGTGCTAAAATAGTCAACATCATTAGCTGTATTTTGCTGGTAGGGAAGTTGAGGGAGAAAAAAGGACATGCCCATGGTCAGTCACTCAGGAGGCTGTCATTGGGAGAGCTTGGCAGTAATGCAGGTCTCCAGAGTCCTAGATGGGCATCCCACTGTGTAGACTTTTCCCATTTCTTTGGGGGAGGGAGATGCTCAGTTGTGTCTATAATGCTCAGACAAGGGGGATGGAGAGGTGAGCATATGCAGGGAGGAGGACTAGAGAAAGGTGTGTTCACTCGAAACTGGAATTCGCTGAAGTGAATGAAAGAAGGAAGCCCTTGCAAGAGCCAGAATGAGCAGTAGGCTGATACACAGTTTCTTTTCCCTAGATAAAAGGACAAGTTTTGCCTGATGACAACACAATCCAGATACTCTTGTCTAGAGGCTCATGTGCTTTGTTTCCTGTGCTGCTAAGTAAGGACAGATGGATTTTGGCTCCATGCTGTCCTCCTGCCTGCAGGTGGGCTGGGCTGTATGAAGCACTCAGGCCTGATGGAGGGTGCACAGGAAGGGGCAGGATGCTGTGAACACATGCATTCCTGAGTCTTTCACCTTTTTGTGAGAGCAAGATGTAAAATATTCTGGTGCTCTGATCCCACCAACCCTCAGGGGACTGAGAAACGACATCGCTTTAGCACCTTTCCAGCTCAATCTCTCCTTGATCCTGCAAAAGGAAAAGGGTGGCACAGCACAGCAGCTTTTCTGGGAGCTTGAAGGCTCAGTGTTAGGCTGTCTGCAGAGTTCACTCTGACAGATTTTTGATCACTGAACTGAATGATTGCTGGAAAGCAGCTCTCCAGAGCTTCTCTTCTGAGCCTTCTTCTCTGATATCCAGACAAAGCTCATCACTGTGCTTCACTTGTCACATGCATTTGGACCTTACATTTCCTAAGGAATGGCTTCTACATTTATATTGGACATTTCTGGTTGGGAATCTGCTGATTCATAGGGTGAAAGATTGAAATGACTGAATGTGTTGTGTTATCCAGCTTCTGGCAAAGCAGCAGCACCTGCCTCTGCTGTGACCACAGACCCATGAGGAGATGAAATACTCAGATTGCTGACACCTGCCAGTATCTTTTCTAGAAGAGAGTGGCAGCATCTTCAGGTTTCAGAACTGTCAGAACCTGGTTGTCTTTCATGAGTGGTTTGAAGAACAGAAAGAACACTTCTGAAAAACAGCATTAAAATTTAATATGCTTTCCCATCCCCCTTCCTAGGTGTCTCATACTCTCTTTCATGTAGCTGGGATTTCTTTTGAAGCAATTGTCATGTAAAGTGGTTTGAGAACATTGGTAATAAATTTTTTAGAGACCAAATTTCAAAAGGTCTGATTCGTCATTCAAGAAGTTTTTATTTTGATATCACTTTCTATTTGAAAAAATAATAACAAAACAATCCCTATCTCCTCCACTGCCTTATGCAATGTTTGTGCAGCTAAAGGGGAAATTGAGTCCAAAGTGTAGGGCTGCTTTGTAATTACATGTTCTGCAGATTACTTACTAATTACACTTGCCATTACTTGCTAACTGAATGATCATGCTGTACCGTGTCATTTGCAGTGGTTTTCCTCTTCTGATAGCACTGTAAAGGAAATGCCCACTGAGCTGATGAATAATACCAGGACTGTTCTCCAAAGCCAAGGGAAAGGATCTGCTGTGATTATACTGTAGGATTTTTACTGCAAGGTTTGGGTTTTGATCTGTATTCACAGAAACTCTTTGCCTGCCCCATCTCCTCTCTCTCTCTCTCCTGCCCTGAAATCTGGCAGTGGTGCAGCTTTTCATGACTAGTTCAATATGGATTGCTGGTGGACAACACTTTAAATTTCTTTCTTGTGGTCAACCTCTATGTTATGTCATTCCGTTTCTGTGGAAATAAACCACATCCTTCAGATTTAATCTGCAGGAGAAATTCTGTAAAAATCTTGTTTGACCCTTCTCCTTGGGAAATAGAACATAGACCAAGATTTTCTTGAACAAATTTGTCCTCATGCAGGCTGCTGTCTAGTGTTGGTACATTCTTCATAGTTTCAAGGCTGTTGTTTATTCTCCTTCTGAATAGTATCAGTATACCTTACACCTGAGAGGGTTTGTTTAGATGGTGTAAATTGAACTAATTTGCACCGGCTGAAAATTTAGATCCAAATGGATGGTGTATTTTAATTGGAAGAAAATGCATCTCTTCTTTCTATTAAAAAAAACCCAACTATTTTTTTTTACTTTATTTTGGTCCACAGACAGAAGTAGAGGAGCCCTGAGTCATCACCCATTGCCCTCAGGCTACAGTTCCTACTTGACAGGTCAGCCAAAAGCAACTGAATTAAAAGCTCCAAAGCGACTCTTAGAAACCGTATTTATTGTTTAGGAAAAAAATTAGGCAGTGTTTTTTGTTGGCAATTGCCTGCCTTTCCAGTGTCATCTTTCATTTTTTATGTTTCTTTTGTTTCCAGTCTCTTACTCCCTGCATCGTCTTGCCAGACATGAGACAGTTTAACTCTCCCTTTCCTTCTCTCCCTAATTGCTGATTTGTGTCTCTTCCAATTAAGTTCTACTTTCCTGTCTCAGTCCCTTTCTATCCAATTTCTTTGTAACTAGTGACCTCCTTTATTGCTAATTCCATCTAAACCCTAATAAAAAAAATTGGGAGATTACACAGCTCATTTGGTTTTCTGTTAAGTCATGATTTATGTTTAACTCACAGAGAAATAGCTCATCTCTTCATAAAATCTGGTCCCACCTGCACAACTTTCAACTGTTCCATTGCTGCTCATGTGGTTTTGGCCCAGACAGCTCAGCCTGCACACAGGAGTTTGTCTCACTTTACTGCTCCTTCCTTACACAGAGATGGATTCAGATCCAGGTTTCATAGCAGGCCCTCTTCTTTGTGTGAAATTGTCAGAATTTTCTTTCATTGACTCGAAAGCTGTAAATATCAACAAGTTAAGGAGGTACATCTGTGTACCAAGATATTCTGTAAGTGTTCACTGAGCCAGCAGCTCTAGCATAGGCTCACCATTTCCCAGGAAATGTGGGACCAGTGTAGCCTGGCTTGTGGGGAAAAAATCCCAAACAAATCAAGGCAATTATGAATGAGAGGATATCTGTTAAGATTGCAGCAGTAGCAACATGTGCTTCTCTGCTGGACATCAGGATGAGAATGAGCACCTTCAGCTGTGGTGAATTACCTACTCACTGCTCCAGATCTGGGACTCCCTCTGGGTTCAGTGAGAGAAGAGCTTCCTCTCTAGGGACTAGAAAAAATAAAAATAAAAACCAAAACCCAAACCAACACATGCTTGTTTTCCTGCCAGGAGGTGATTCTTCCAGATTGTGCTTCATAACACTTCTTGGGTTTGCCCATTAAATATCTACTTCTGGCACTTCCTGTAGGATGCACAGATGTAAATAAAGAGGGATTTTAACTGAAATCAGATGGTGATCTTACTTGACTTTCTTCCTTTCTACATTCTCAAAACAAAAACACAGATTCAGGTCAGCAGAAGTATTTACTAATTTGGGTGATTTTACTATTGGGGATTTTTTGCTTGCTAAGACACTTCCTCTGCAAGTGTTTTTATTTTACAACAAAAGGAAATAAAATTCAAGGTTGGTTTCAGGCTTTTCTAAATGAAACAGTCTATTTATGATGACACTGCAATTAGCTTTTCTTTCAGTATTATCAATTAAAGTATACGTTTGGCTCTATTTCCCTAGTTCTGGCTTTACTTTTCTGTTGATCCATCCATCTGCTTATGTAGTTCATCTCAAAAGATGCTGTCTACTAAATATATTACATTATTTTGCTTTTATTTTATTTTTAGATATTAAAAATGCTTAGAGTCTATTCTGTGGGGCCTAATCTTGTTAAAATCTAGTTTCAGAGGTCCCCAAGGTATGTTGAGAGAAGCAAAAGAAAAAAACACCCAGTCTTTTTATGTTTCTCACCTTGCTGATGTCCAGTGAAGGAAAACTGCTTCAGAAAGGAGGGTACTTTTGATGTTAGGTGCAGTGAAAATTACCTTATCACCTTCTTCCTTCCTTGGCATCTGCAGGCCTCTGACTCAGTGCTGGGCACATCTGAGCAAGTGTTGCACACAAAGGAGCTGGGAGGACTGGTGAAGGGAAAATCTTCCATCCTTATCCACACCAGCCAAGTACAGGCAGCTTCAGTGCTTGCTTGCTCCATATGATGTCCTACCAGTTTATTTCAGAAATGATAGAAGAGGACTTGATTTAGGTGTGAGAATTTACATTTTACATTTTAATTTTACATTTTAATGCTTGGGCAGCTAGTCTGAAACTGCCAGCAGGGGCAGATCCACATGGATACAGCTGATGCCTTTCTTGTGGGAGCTATTACTTGAGGAGCTCTGTTTCTCATACCATGAGCAGGGACAGGGATTGAATCTATGGACCAGAGGCAGGTGAGTTGTTATCTTGTGACCCTCAGTTCATTCTGTTGACCTGGCAGGAATTGAGCAGTATTGAATTACATAAAAAGCACAACTATTCAACAATACAAGGAATGATAAAGCAAAAGCAATGGAATTTGAGAAGAGAGCATTGTATAAATGTAAAAAGCCTTTTAGAGAACTCCTGTACAAGGTTATCCAGGCAGTGTATACCACATTTGTAAGTTACTATGTATTTAAAAAATTAATGAAAGATATAATTATAGCAACATTACCAATGATCATTTCTAAAATGACTCCATCATGAAACTGTAAGCATTTTAGAATTGATTTCCATGTTTCTAATAGTTTTTCTGCAAATTAATGACACCCAGCCCTGGCAATAAAAGCCTTGCCTTGTTTCTCCAAAGGAAGGATTGGGAAGCATTTTCTGTTTTTTTTAGTAATGATTTCACTGTAAGCTATGCATAGAGCCAGATGAGAAGATGCTGCCCTATTAGCTAAGATTTTATGTGGAATTGTAACTGCTTAGTCAGAGGGATAGAACAAAATCTATGCAGTCTAAAGCCAGTAAATTACCATTCTATGTCTTGGGTTGGAGAACCTTTGTTAAATTGAGCTTAGTCAGAAAACCATCTCTATCTAAATACCATCTGGGCTCTTGTATTTATTACTTCTCAAGGACTTCCAGATCAGACTGCTTATATGGAAAAATCAAAATATACCTTCTTTGTTGGCTTTTCAAATATGGACCTTGAAAACCCATCTCTCTTGTTTTCTATGCTTGCAACAAGTAATTAAGAGCTTTCAGACCATGGTAGACAAAGTTATTGAGGCAAAGTTTATAGTACCTCATTTCCTTTCTCCCCGTATTATCTTGATAATTTAGATATGTTTATTAAAAAAATCCACCTCCCTTATTTAGTGACCAAAGTAAATGTGAAATGAAGGCACATGGAATCAGATAAGTTGCATGAGATGGTGTCTTCAAAGCAATGTGAGGACTCACCAGTTCAGGAGGGATAAATAGGGCCCCAACAATCTCTTTTTGCATCTCTTTCATTGGAACTTGTTTCTTGGCACCTGGTAGAGAAACCAATATGTAACAACTGGAACATTTAGTGCCAAGCACTTACTGATAGCTGGACACTCTAAGTTTTAAAATGTTGTAGCTCTTTGCTGTCTGCCCAACCCTCTATTGGACCTGGCTGCCTCAAAACAGATGTGGTGGGAGAGGTCATGTGCATGCCCCTTGGGCCCTATGGAAAAACATCCAGTGATGTCATTCATAAAACTGAGAAAGTGGAGTTTGGTTTCAGCACCTGCTTTTGTTCAGTCAGGGTTTGTGCTCCGTTATTGTTTGTTCAGCTCATTTTTAATTTCACAAACAATGAAGATTTGCATCACTTTCCAAGGAAAGCTGCTTGATAGAACCTTGATGGAACCCCACAGATCACACAGTGCTGTGCTCCATTCCTTGTATTTGCTTATAGAAACTGACAGGAGTGTCAAATACACAAAAAAGTCATCTTGAGCTGTCACATGATGTTCATGACATTGGCCATGAAGCCATGCTGAAGGTGGAACTTGGCATTGGTGAGCAAAACCCACTGGGTGAAGATGCTTGTTGGCTTCTCTGCTGCTGTTATCTCCAAAATCTCTTCCACAGGGACTGATTAGCCTTCAGGAGATTTTATTCAGAAGGGGAGGGTGGAGTAGAGAAGTTACTGCTTTAGGACTCAGGTGACCTAGAACCATCTCTGCAGTGCAGAGGAAAACATCCTTCTGTTCACACTCTTCTAATTACATTTACTGTAGTATTGTTTCCATCTAAATTGTAGCAATTATACACCAAGATCTACTTTGAAATCATTTAATTAAAGAGTATCTAATGTTCTGTGCTTTTGGAATGCTAATATATTGCCTTTTCTGAGAAAAACTTGGGTTTTTTCATTAATTAACATGGAAGAATTTCAATGTCAGAAGGAATTTTAAAAAATCTTTTTATAGTAGATAATAAAATCAACTAATGCTGATGATTTTTGAAAAACCACAAAGAAAACTTTTGCTTTCCTGATGGACTGTTAATCTGAGGAGCAAGATTTTCCTTTTAGATGCTTTGATTTGCAAAGTGTTGGATTTCTCCAACCCTGTCCTCTTCTGGGTTTAGGCCAGTGTTTCTGTTTGGTCATGTTCTCTCTTCCTGTGTTTTCCATGTAATAAGCACCAAATCCTATACTGCTATAAATCTGCTGGTGTAAATGATTTCTGCCTGCTGCATTGCTGCTTTGTAGGGACTGATGTTTCAGTCACGCAGAACAAACAAGCTTGTGTGTGCTGAAAGCAGTTGTGATGTAACAGGTGATGGGATGTACCCAGTGCTGAGGAAAAGTGGGGAGGGAAACTGCAGTTAGAATTTATACTGAGTACAGTTTTGGAGGCTTTCTGCATCGCCCCACCATGCTCCTTCCCACTCCTCCCTGCTCCCAGTGAGAGCTCTGGCACACCCATCCTTCTTTGGTTGTCTTGGTCCAGGGTGTGCCCTCTGTGCTGAGGAACAGGAGCTGCAGCTTCTCCTGTAGTGTGGCCTGAATGCCTCGGTGTTTTCTGTCACTAACAACCCACAGTTAGGTCTACACTGAGAATGGCTCTGGACAGCCAGCAACAATCTACCTAATAAATCCATTCTGCCAGACAAGTCCTCCCCATCTTGCTCACTTCTAACCTGAGCCACTTGTTCATGACAGCAGACAGGTTCTTCTTGTATCATATCCTTCCCACCTGTCAGCTTCTCTGTGAGGCAGAACTTGCATACAGACAGGTGTCCACAGCAAACCCACCACTTCATTCTCTCAGATACTGCCTACCCACCTTTGTGTCCCTGGTCCCCATGAGCTGAGACAGGTCTCCAGGGGACAGCATGGTTGATTCCTGCGTGGTGGTTGTTTCATGGAGAACAGCACAATGCAGAGCAGTTTTGGTGCAGAGTACTGAAGGAGTGGGGAGAGCAAAGCCAACAACTCTGTATGATTACAGTGATGAACTAGAGTAAATAATAGCACACTGGGGACACAGCAGGATCTGAACTACAGTGTGGGGAAGTCTTGTCTTCTGCTTCTCTTTTGATTTCACAGGAAATTTTGGAAATCTTGTCTTTTTCGCTCTTTCTTTGTTAGTCTGGAATAATTAGAACAACAAAAATTTTAGTCTCATAAGTGGCTTGGGTAAAAATGTAGATTAGTGAAAGGCTTGGAATAAAGAAAAAAAAATCTGTCCTCTAAACATTGCAATAAGGGTGATTAGACTTGGGTTCTGTTTTGCTGGATGCTAGGGTCATGGGAAGACCTTCCAATACTGTATTGTGTACGAGGTGTCAGGAAAAGGCTAAACACTCCTGAGATGTTGTAAGAACAGGAAAATATTATTCATGACTGAATACCATTTTCTGGCATTAATCTCCAAGACTGTGTATCAGTTTCTGTAGCTGAGATCCATGAGATGTTATTTGCTAAATGGAAGTATGAGTCTGGTTGACTCTGGCTCTTTCTTTTCTTTTGTCTCCCATGCTCAGAGTTTTTGGGCACTTCAGTCTCCGTTCTGAGTGGCAGCTGGTCAAGGTGGATTACAAGTCTCTCTTCAGCCGCAGGTGTAGCAAAGAAGACTACCAAACCTGGCATCTGCACAATCAGGTATCCCCCCTGGAGGGAGGTGTTGATGGGGGTTCCTTTTCCCCTGCTCTGTGTTGCCAGCTGGGAATGCAGTTGTTCTTTACAGCAAAGCATATGGAATTTTTTTTGGATCCTTTGAAGAATGTACATGAAAAAACATGGGGCCAGGCATCTACGGGCAAGTTCAGGAGATTGCCTTCTACTTTTATGAAAATAATCCATTGCACCAGCTGGATCTTTTTGGCCTCAATGCTTAGGGCAGTGTAAAACTACACCTTATGATTGAAGTGTAGATGACACTGAATTCTCTGTAGCTCTGTCACTGACTCATGAAAATAATTTTGTTTCAGTTTGCCTCTTATTTCCCCTACTCAAAAATGAAAATAAAAACATTTATTCATCCTGCAGGTCCTGCAGGTATCTGTAAAACTCTTGAATATCTGTAAAACCCTTGAATAAAAGACACCAGAGAAAACCATATTATTTCATCCTACTCAAGGATACATGCTTTGCTTTTCGTACACTGGCTTATTTTCATGCTGGGTATATTTAGGTCTTGAGGCGACTATAACTAAGAGACCAATAACCTCTGCAGATTACTTAGGGGTTACTGGCTACCAGTATGATCCACACTCTGCAGGGTAACACAGCTAGAGCCAGAACCATTGGCACTGTGACATTCCTGAATGAAATCCATGAATGAGGAATGAACATTAATTTGGCAAGGATAAGATAATTGAAGTCACAGAATTGAATAAATGGAAATAATTTAAATGAAAGAAAAGGGAAGACATATGTGTAACCGTGCAGCAATCTTGGGAATCGCTCTTAATAGGGAAGAGAAGTATTTCAATTAGGTATTGTCTTTTTTCTTGCTTCTATGCAGACAAATTATTTCTGCAAAATAGAAAGTTCTGTTTATAGCAACTCACTTGGATATCAAATGTTTGTTTTAGATTAGCTACTCCCAGCAGTGTTCTTGGAAACCTTTGCATTCAAAAAGGTGAAACACACCATCAGAATTGTACATAACAAAGCTAGCTCTATCACAGAAAGAGCAAGAGAGTTGAGCTCTGTTTTACACACCTGGATTTTGTCCCCTGCCCTTGGATTCAGGCCTGGGCACTTGCTTCTGCAGTGGATTTATCTGCCATACAGAAGAAACCCTGGCATACCACCCCCATTGTCTTTTCAGGGTAGTTCATAGGACTAGATATTGGTGGATGCCTTCTGAGACGTGACATTAAGTGGGTGTGGTGGCTTGGGCATCCAGGCATTTTGGGCACATTGGCACTGACATCCCAACTCAACGCTGAGCACACTGTGCTCATGCACCCTCCCAAGGAGACTTTTGATTTGCAAAGCCACAAAGGAGAGCAGGACTCTAACTCCCCACCTTTCCAGTGATAAATGCTCATTTTCACTGCCTTTTATGTCTTTTGAAAAAGTGCTCCATTTAAGACCCAGCTGCCACTAAAACTGTTTCTCCTCTTGTTCCATGGCAAATGAAGGGGGAGCCTTGTGTCATGGGAGAGAGGAAGATCTACAAAAAACGCAAGCCTGGAGTCCAGTGTTCCCTAGGTCGAGATTATTCCCAAACTGTGGTGTCTGAACCGTGTGTCTGTAGCCAAGGAGACTTTGAGTGGTGAGTATGTGACTCTGGGGACTTGTGTAGGGGCTGTATTTTTGTCCCAAAATACTACCCAGACAGAAAACCTTGCAGAGGAACTGGGTGTCATGCACCTTTATGGCTGTGATCATACCAAATAGCAGAAATGTGACCCCCAAACCTGCTGAGTGAAGGAAGCTTCCCCTTCATCTGCAGGAAATATTGAGAAATATTTCCATGAGAAATCCAAGCCTGGAATTCAAAAGCAAAATAATTGCAAGTACTGCTAGGCATTTTATGTCTGTCATTCCAGAAGAGCGACAGTCTGGATTTCTCTTCAAAATATGTTCCTTACAGAAGAAGGAGGGTATTTCTCTGTCCTCACTCCCAAGGTCATTGACTTCCTAGGGGGCAAGCCAGCAAAATATGCTCATTTTTATCATTATTCCTTCGAATAGCTGGAACAGTTTATTGCTTCTTAATAATGTTTTATTGAGAAATTTCTGAAAGAGCTTCTGTGACATGACTGTACAGCCCACCCTTGTCAGATATAACTACTTGTTTTGCATAAATACTGGTGTTTCTAACTTAATGGGACCATAATTTTCAAATTGATTTAAGGTCACTTTGAAAGCAGCTTAAAAATAAAGCGGGGGGAAAAATGAGACTGCTTGCTATTGCTTGACAATCAGAGATTGGAGAGATGGGAGAATGCATGTCAGGATCTCTGCACAAGGAATTCTTACATGGCACCTGTGATGGGCAATATTTCTAAGACTTGAGACTGTCAATATCTGTGATCTTTGAGCTTAAATTATCAGAATGTCATTTAAATGGAATGCAAAATGCCCTGAAAGCTGATCAACTGAGAAAACATTTTAATCTTTATAGTAGGTTTTTCAGGATCAGTGTCTGACTCAGTACTGGTGCTATTCCTGAACACCTACCTCCAAATGCTTTCTGAAGAGGTGTGAGGCATGACATCCGTATATTTGTTTGGGCTTAGGCTCACAGTTGAGACTCACAGTTCTCTTTTAGAGCATGGACATGGTGATTTGCATCAAAATTAAGGAAAAAATATCGACCAAAGTATTTTCTTGAATATTGTAGTAGTTTGTCTTTAAGAGAGAGTCAGGGATATAGCACAGAGATTTTCATCTGATCTGGATTGGTGTTTAATTTATTCCTAATGTCAAGATTACATCTGAGACTCTATATCTTGACTCATGAGATCTTTTCCCTTCATTCTCATGATGGGAGCTTGCAGGACAAGCTATCTTGCCTCGCAGTATCTGCCCTTGGCATTGGCATAGGCCTCTGGGGTGAATCCAGCACCAGCCTCCAGAGATGCTTATGAATTTGTTCGGTATTTTTTCCTTATACCCATTTCCTCACCTACTTTATATTTTACAGTGAAGTTTGTCTTTTCCAAGCTGTAAATGGAAAACTGTGGTAGCTGAATTTGCCTTAATTGCTGCCTTGAAAAGGATCTGAATCAGAATGCACCTTTTCAATCAGTTGACAGGATCCTTGCATGCATTCAGTATCATTTTTGCTTAACTTTCCCCCTAATATGAGAGATATTGCTGTTAAACTTGTCAGTCCTGCAGAGGAAATGCAATTAGAGGACAACAAGCTGGCTTTTGTTTCAGACCCTGCACTGCCAACAGAGCTGCTAACTGGCTTCCAGTTGCAAAATTATTATAGCTGGTGATGGAGAATCAGAAGAAGCTTCATGGTGAATTTTGATGCTACTCAGCAAGGCTGACTGTGAGACAGTCCATTTGAGGAAAATACTGGCAGTGCTGGAAAAGGGGCACCGAGCTTGATTATTTTAAAAGTGATTTTCAGAGAGGAAGGGTGGACTCATCTGATCTGATCTGTGACTTCTGAAGGATGAGACAGTTGCTTAGTCAGTGGCAAGGCACAGGTTATTCCAGAATATATTCTAGATTTGTCTGCCTTCCTTGGGATGTCAGTATGAGAGGGGGAGATGCTGACAAGTGCCTTCTCTGTTCACTAAAAGGTGGACAGGACAGGTAAAAGGACAGCTCCTGCTTTCACTTGATGCTCTTTCAAGAACAAATGATTTCTTTCCAAGGAAAAATGTCCACTCAGCCTCTTCTGTCTGGGCTCACAGTTGCCAGGTGTTGAAAGCATTGACTGGTCGGTCCCTTGGGTTGAACTGAGCTGGGGGGAGTCAGGGGAAGGAGAAGGGTCAGCAGCCAGGACTGTGTGAGTACAGTGACCAGCAAGTCTGGGCAGATGGGCCCTCTGCTTCCTCAGTAAGAGGGTTTGGAGCTGGTTCTGGGCTTGGAGCACTCCGTGCCACTTGCTGTGATGACGCCTGCCTTTGAGAGCTGTGGGGATAGGACAAATAACTGCAGGAGCCCTTCAGCACATGCTGTGAGGGCTGTGCTCCTTCCCATTTGGTCACAGTGCCCTTGCCCCTGTCTGCCTCATGGTTGCAGTGCTGTTCTCTGCAGTGAGATATTAGGCTGATCTAAAATTCAGGGGCATAAATCACAATTATGCCCCAGTTCAACAAATCCTTATGAGTCAGGATCAGGAGTGATTCCTGCCAACCCTTGCAGTCATTTCCAGAAGCAAATCCTGGCCTTTCTCTAACAGAGAGAATGGCAGAAGGATATCATAAGTGGTATTAAAGTGCTTGCTGAGCTTTCTTTTCTCTCCTCCTGCTTCTTTATTTACTCTGTCAAGATAGCTTTCCCAAGAAAGACAGCACAGCAGCTGGACTTGATTATTTCCTTAACTTATGCAAACCCTGCGGCTTATGAGAGGGAAGGTGGGCAGCATGTGAGGTTTTAATATACATTTACCAGAAGTTAATGAACAAGCACAGAACCTTAAGGGCACACAGCAATGTTGTCTTTAATTTTATTAAATATTTATGCAGGTCTTTTCTTCTTTGGGGCAAAGTACAGCTTCTCCTGAATATTTTTAATTACAAAGTCCCTGCCAGGCATTTTCGACTGTGCAGGTCGGACCCACTGAGAATGATTAAATTGAATGTTGAGAGAAAGAGCATTAGGGAATCTCCAAACCATTTAAAGTAGCTTACGGAATTTTTGCCCTCCAAAAAAAGAGCACTAGCAGCCTGGGTCACTGGGGACATAGCACAATTTTGTCTCACTAAAGCTCTTCCTAGAGACTTTCTGTTGGCAGTTCAGGCTCTGAACAGGGGAAGGATAAAACTCAGTGTGTCCTAAAGGGCACAGAATGCTTTCAAGACAGTGGCTTCTGTAGTGTCTGTGTTTTCACAGAGGGTTAGCATGTTGGCATTTGTTAACTTGCTGCAGGCAAAAATCCAGAATCTCTTTTTATTTGTCCTTTGAATCCAGCCTGTCAATAAAGACTACGCATAGAAGCCTGATCCAGACCCTATTAAAACTTACGGAAAGCTTTGGATTAATCCTATTGCTTCATCATTGTATTGGCACACAAAGGCAGCTGTAAAAATAAGTTTTGGATGTGGTTGTGTACACTTCCACTCTTAGGTGGTCCATGGAAGAATCGATACCCTGGATTGCCTTCCCTGTGTGACAAAATACCATGTAATCCTTAGACTATGAAGTTGGCTGTGTTTTAGTTTAGCGTTGGAAAAGCATTGGCTGTTTTTTTTCCCTCTGGGGCAAGTCACAGCTCAGTCAGGGAGCCCATTAACATACATAAATATACATACTGTGGCTAGTTGTTCAGGAAGTGCTCCTTGTGTTTTGTATTCCTAGCCACTGTTGTGAACAAGTGACATTAGATCTTAGAATAAGCCTGGTTTGTTCTAAAAGCAGACTGCAAAAAGCAAACAAACCGAAAGAACCCCAAAATTGAAATTTAAGTTAGTGATTAATAGGAAAAAAAGGAACGATACACTATTCTTTCTTAATCTGTCATGTTTTGTTGCCAAATGAAGCACAAGTCCTCCAGTGCTCTGCAAGGTTGGTAGTTCTGCTGTTGGGATCAAATGCCTTCAGTGACTTGAGTTCCTGCCTCTCAAACTAGTCCAGCACTTTGTCTCTGGATGAGCCCAATCCATGATGTTGTGCCATCCCAGCAGAGAACCACCAATACACACCTGCCTCGGGGACATCACCTAAAACTCTGAGCTATCCCTAGTGGAGGGTACAGTGATGGACTCATGACTTGTCTCCATAGTGACTATGGGTATGAGAGGCACAGCAACAACCAGTGCATCCCAGCCTTCTGGTTCAGCCCATCCTCCCTGTCCAAGGACTGCAACGCTGGTCAGAACTACTGGAACAGCACTGGGTAAGTGCATCTTGCAATATCTCTGGTTTTGGTCACTGCAGCACAAGAGAACCTGGATAGTTCTTTTTTTTCTCTGCATCCCATTATGCCCTTTCTCAGTCTTATCCATGAGGTGATTGCAACAGCATCTGTATGGAAAATTGTCTTGTTCCTCAGAGACAGAGAGAAGCACGTTAACGTAAGTGACATGTAGATATTGCATTGCTAGCAAGTGATGTGTGATCCCTAGAGCCCAGACTTGGAGCTCCCCTTTGTTGTGAAATTAAAACACAAATCAAAAAAGTCTGTCTGAGAGACAGCTGAACATTTAAAAAGACAGGTTTGAGCTACTTCACATTTTATTTTATTGAACCTCTTACTATCTTACAGCTCCTATTTATATCAGCTTCTAGGAAGGCTCAAATGAGCAATTTTTAGCCTCTTTTATGTTTTCTTCCTCTGCCATTTTCACTTTGTACATACAATGCCTTGCACTTCAGACAAGCTTCATGTGCTGATTTCCCCTGGTCTAACCCAGAACAGATGGGAAGTGTTGGTTTATTGTGGCAGCATCACTTTACAAATGCTCTACTGTCGTGCAGGAAATGCTGTGAGACTTGAGCTTAACTCTCTGGGGCAAAATTGCAATGCTCCTTCCAGGAACAGGGCAGGCCCTCCAAATTTTGTAGGGCTGATTCTGAGTCATGTGTCTGCCTGCTTGATGGTTCTGGCAGGAGCCATGTACCTGTTCCTGGCTGGTTGGTGCAGGTGGCTGGATGCAGTGAGGCTGCTGGGAGTCCAGAGGCATTTGACCTCAGAGACTCCCTTTCAGCCAAAAAGTTGCTTTAAATATGGGATATAATTACAGGAGCCCTGGTCAGTATGGCTGCTTGTAGCCTTCTTGACAGAAAGCAACAAGAAAATAGTTGGGGTTGGTATGAAATTAATAGCAAGGGCTAACCCCCGCTTTACAACATTGGGAATAGCCAGGTTTCTTGCTGTTAACCAACCTCATCGAAGAAGATCCAAGAGACAAACCCAAACCTCAAATAATTTTGAAACTGAACTGGGCAAAGCCCTTGGTGTACTTTTTCAAGTGCCCTCTAGCCCAATAGAGGTAGACAAAACATAATAAATGGTAAAATTAAAAAGCTGAGATGCAGGATGCAATCCTGCAGGAGCTGGTTTGGAGGAATTCTTCACTTTGTAGTAGGGAAGAGTAATTCACCTCTACAATGTGTCTCTTCTCAGTGATGCTGCTGAGAATCTCTGGAGAAGGTTGAATTGTGATTGGGTTGACTTTCTCCTACTTAATAAAGTGTTGTGTTTCTTTGAGTCTTCCTTTCAGTGAGGGGATTGTGCAGGCAGTTAGCTTTTGAAAAAACACATGAATTAATGTGGAGAGAAAAAAAAAAACAAAGCAAAGGAGCTTTTCCACCCACAGTCTGAGCCCAATGTCCTTTTGTTACCGTTCCCCAGGTACCGAAGGATTGTGTCTAACAACTGCACAGATGGCTTGCGAGAGAAGTACATGGCCAAGATGGAGAAATGCCCTGGAAAAGCACCTCGGGGACTGCACATCCTCACCTCCAATGGGAAGCTGGTGATGGAGCAGGGCCACAATGCCACCTTCATCATCCTTATGGAAGAGGTGTGTTAGTGGTCTCAGTAAACCTTTCTCTGTGTGGCAGGGCTGGCATTCTTTTCCTTCGCTTTTCAGGTTGCTGAGAGGAAAATAGCTATCAAGGGGGATCATGAAATGGTGAATGGTCCTGAGATTTATGTGACTTAAGGAATTTCAGAGAATTGAAGGCTATAGTGATGCATACAAGCAGGTCATATTGTGTCACACCACAGGTGTGCTTATCTTACCTATCAGTGATGATGTTAATGCTGAAGAAAGATAGATCTGGTCAAAAAATTTATTTCCCCACTCACTTCTTGCTGCCTCCAGCAAAGTGCAGTTTATAGAATTTATGAGGCAGAAGTGGTGTTTCTGTGATCAACAATTCTGTGTCTGAGATGTGAATCTTTAACTCCAGCTTTTCTGGGAAAGGTTAAGAATGGTGAGGAGCATGTTCACATTCATGGGGAACAATGAGGGACATTGTTATTTTGCAGTAGGAATAGAGTCTCCTCAAAGCACCTCTAGCCCCCAGACTTTATCTATTGTATTTATCTATTGGTACAGCTCCCTCTGTAAACAACAGTAGCATAAGTGACACCAGGCCATGCTACTGCCAAAAGCACCGAAATGCTGAGGCTCTTCTGGCCAGGGACTGAGGTGGTGCTGGAGAAGCACAACTGTTCTTCATCACATTTTCTGTCCTGTGTGTTTTGGAGCAGTACCTGGAGACAACTGAGGCAGACCACCCACAGACAGATATTCTCACACTAAATTAAATTCCTATATAGTAGCTAAATATTTCACTGGGACCACACTAATCTGGCAGGGCCTCTTTGCTACTTCCTCAGAGGTTCATGCATGCTCTGCTTTTATACAAGGGGGATTTCTTGTCTACTTGCTGTTTCTTTTCTATTCTGCAGACTTGACATGGTAAGACAATTTGTGTAGACACTATGAGTGGGAGTTCAGAAAAGAACAGATATAATCTAAAAATTAGGAATCAACTAGTAATTTATTAAGGAACTCAAGCGGAACTGCTGCGTATGAAGAATGATAAACAGATGGGGAATAAGGCAGCAGTCAAGGTAGCTGAAGAGTGGAATCTTTGCAAGGATTTAGACATTGAAGAGGCAGCTGAATAAATATGTAAGGGTGTTCACTCTCATGTCTGTTGTTGAAAAATAATGGTAGTTAGAAAAACATTTCATTGAAACAAGCTTTTTTTTTTTTCTATGGGAAGAGGATCTTTGGAACATGTCTCTGTAGGTGAACAGCTTATTCCACAGAAAGTTGTGTGTTGAATTTGCTTCTTAAAATAATAGACTTTCAAGAAGGAAAGAAAATAAAAGAAAAAGAACTGAGAGATTTTGAACAAAGTCATTCAAGTCTTTTAGTGTGAACCTGAGAAGAATTGTGGTCAAAGATTACCTTATGCGTTGGAAGAAATAATTTCTGTGGAAGTCTTGATTATTTCTTACCTTGCTGCCATTCAGATTCATTCGTGGCTTCCTCCACCTTCTCTGGTCAGTCTGTTTACTGTTTTTGTACCTAAGCTTACAGTTCATTTCTGAGCCAAGCAGCAGCCTGACCAGCCCTCCTATGGATACATCTGTGTGGTCTCCATTCAGTTGTGTCAGACTCACCCTGATGAGCCAACACTTCTTTCCTGCCTTCTAGTACACACCCTCAGTATATGGAGGTGACTGACCTTTAGGCTGTCAGTGGTAAACAGAGACTTCATCATAATTAATCAAAACCTGAATTTCTCAGGATTTACAGAATTAGCTTTAGTAAGATTCTTCACACTGGTATTCAGAATACGTGTGGGGTGATGACTGTGGACAGAGAAGTGCAGAATGACTGAAGATTTTTTCTGTGTTTTCAGGAATATGGGGCTGGACTGTGATTTGGACTGTATACATGCAAGGGAACCTGAGGAGATAAGAACCTGCTTAGAATATTTTTTTTTTTTAACCTAAGTTTGGTTTTGATCACAAAGAAATAATGGACTGCCAAATAGCTGTTGTGGAGTTGTGTTCTTGATCACGTCTGTTCACTGATTTCCATACTCAGAGCCAACCTTTGTGAGATACCTTGTTCCCTTTCAGTTATTTATGGGGCTTAAAGCAACAAAACGTGCCTCTTGAATATAAATGGATAGCAATGATTTCTTTTTCCTTTTATAATGCTTCCATTTCCCTTCTATTTTAATTTATATCTATAAACTCCAGAATATCTGACAACTTTGTGTGGGGCTAGCATGCTTGGTTTAGTATTTTACATACTGGATACAGATGTATGGAAAGGAGAAAGAAAACATGATTAGTGTGATAGACTGCCTTTGCACTGAAGCCCTGGCACATAACTGGGTGAAAAGATCATCTGCTACTGTTTAGTCATGAAAAATCTTTTCCTGCTTCTCTACGTGAAACCATCTCATTTCAGATAGAATCATACTGGAGAAGCAAGAAAGAAATAGAAAAGAAAATCGTCAGGCAAGGGAGATGAGCTGCCATGATTGGTGCAAGAGATTTCAGCCCGAGGTCATCGGTGATGAATCCAGCTGAGACCAAATTTTTATCCTCTGTTCAGTATCTTCCATATGAGTTGGACTTGGGGTCTTAGTGCATTCCCTTGAGAAGTGGTTTTGAAAGGTTTAACAAGCTGTGGGAGCCTTTATATCAAATAACTGAATATCTCAAGCGTGTAATTTTGCTCCTGCTAGAGAATTTTTTAGAGTGACTTTAAAAACTCTCTGTCTAAAGGATGTTATTGACTACTCAATATTATAGGTGCATTTTAGTGTCACTACCACTTTATCCTTTCTGATTGCTCTTTGCTTTATACTGAATTTTTAATGTCCGGGTAGGGCGGAGGTGAAAATGGTGCCCTGATCAAGTCAAGAGCCAAAACTCCCCTGGCTCCCATGGAATGGGAATGATGGAGCAAGGAAGGAGAGAGATCTAACATATATAATCAAATATCCATATTTCAAAAACTACATGCAATAATCCTGATTATATGAGTGTCTGAAGACCCCAAGTATATACTCAAAGTAAATTCACATCTGAAAAATACCCTTCCTTCACTCTGGTTTCTTCATGCAGGTATAGTCTATGAGGAGGATAAATTCTGTGGGGGCTGCTAAGGTCCTGATTTTCTACACATGGGACTTGCTTCATTGTGGTCTGGCTTCTTGTGTGTTTTCCCTGTGCATTTACAGCTATAATGGAGTTTATGACTGTAAAATATTTCTGAATTTTCCATAAAAATGTGTAAATTTATGAGCAGAGATTTAATTTTTTTTAAAAAACTTTCCGATCACATCCTCAGTGTATCTAGGGATTGACTTCAGTTTGGGGCTAGAAACATCTCCAGAATGTAGTGGTATGTTCCTCACCCCCAGTGAATACAGTGCAGATCTTTCATGAAAGGAAATTGCTTGGCACAACACATATATATGCAGAAAGCTAAAGCTACAGAGATTTAATCTGAGTTGTAGTTTTATTTCGGTTTAGTGAAATCACTGCAGTGGGCTTTACCTTTGTTTAAATTAGCCTTGTTTTGTGTTACATTAGTCAGCTGGGGGCAACTATAAAATAAGGCTTCAAGAAACCAGAATAGCAGACACTTCTACAGTTCAACTGCTGTGGTTTAAAGCATGATTTAAACTAAAATAATGCAACTTCTGTCTCCAGACAATACCTGTGGTGCTGGAATTTCTTGTCTGTTTTTCTCTCCTTCATTTAAAAACTGTCATTGACAGTAATCCTGGAAGAGATTTTCTCATCATCTGCTTCATTCTCCTGCGTATCTAGGCCCTGTCTCTGTGTTGACTGGCATTAGACAAAAAAAACCTGTCAGTCCTCAACGTGGGACTCAACCTGTATAAATTCAGCTGTCCTGAAGCTTCATGTCTAGCTGAAACCGGTCTTCTAAACTCTGTATAAACAGGGGAGGATATTTGCAAGAGATGATTCATGTCACCTGTTTCAGTTATTTTAGGATGAGGTGTTGGTCTTTTGCTCTCTGTGTCTGGCTACTTTGGGGAATGGCAGAACAAACCTCAGCTTGTTTTGAAAAGTTACTACTTTGTGCCCATGCTAATGAAATGGAACTTAGTGGGATGGAGGGTGATAAAAATATAAATCCTTTTTTATCAGTCCAGTTTCCTACTCCAGCCTTCTCTGTTGCAGGGTGATCTCCAAAGGACAAACATCCAGCTTGATTTTGGAGATGGCATTGCAGTGTCCTATGCCAATTTCAGCCCTGTGGAGGATGGCATCCGGCACGTGTATAAGAGTGCTGGAATCTTCCAGGTGACGGCGTATGCAGAGAACAGCCTGGGCTCAGACACTGCTGTCCTGTTCCTGCATGTGGTCTGTGAGTACTTGCCAGATTCCTTGGGCAAAAATCTGACCTCTCTGAAAGTCCCTGCAGCTTCAGTGGGGCTTAAGAAGAGATGTAAACCCACGTACATGTGCAGCTCATGCTCTTCCAAAGGCTTGGGCTTCTAGACACTCTTCTCATTTGTAAACTAGACTTTATTGAATGAAAGGAAAGGGAAGGATTTTTTTTTTAACACAAGTATATTTGCAGTCCTCAGAGTTACGGAGAAAAGTTTGAAAATGTCTATTGGGCTTTCTGAAAAGGTCAGCAGCAAGGACCAAGCAGTATGTGAAGCAAAGTCCAAATGTATATTTTCAATACATCTCATTCCAAGAGGATTTGATTAATCTACTAGATTTTGAGTCACTTTTTCAGAACTGCAGATTTTACAGTGCTAATTTAATGAAATAGAAGCATTATGCTGAGCATGCTTTCTGAGATATGAATATGAATGTACTGAGGGCTAATGTGCTGCTTTTACGTTCCATGTGTTTGACATGAATCCCTGATGTTTCTGTCCTGTTTGGTAGATCAGTGCAATTTCTCTCCAGCTGACACATGAGCAAACTCAAATATAGAGCTCTCAGTTAACTTCTCAAAGCCACAGGAGAGAGCAGAGAGAGTGGAATGCAGGATGAGACCAAAAAGAGCCCAGTTCTTTGATCTTCTGTCAGACTATTAGATCTCTTGTGTTCAGATGCACCCCATCAATTTTGCCCCTAATGGTGATCATAGCCATGTCTGCCTTCCCTTTTCACCTGTCAGGATGTCTTACATCCTGCCTTTTGCTTGAGCTTTTCTGCTGAAAGGAAACACATTAGAAATTTCCAAAACTCAAGAACTTTTTTCTCCATTTTAATTTCCAGCTCCCTGTGTGAAGGAATAAATGTTCCTTGAAGCTTTTATTATGCTCATAATTCCCTCAAAGTCAATCATGGCTGCACTTACCAACCTGTTATTAGAGCATTAACTGTTTTTTCCTTCACCTTGGGCCATTAGCTGACAGAAGTGATGGTTACCTGGTAATAACAACCAGATTTGTATGGATTATCTGATTTTTCTCAAAGGAACTACTTCTTCACGGTGAGGATTTTAAAGCAGAATGCAACAAAGGACAGTTCCTTGGCCTGGTTTTGCTGCTCCACCCTTTTCTTCATCAACCTTTCAGATCTCTCCTTTGACTTTTATAGCATTCTTAGATGGCAAATTTATTACCATTATCTCTAGGGAAATATTTTGCAAGCACTTATATTCATGCTAGTGCTGAAATAAGATGACACCTCGGTACTAAACTTTTAATATATTTGGAAGTACTGGTCAATATAGGAGGTTTGACCTTGAAGTTTAAATGTACAGACAGCTCTGCCTGAGAGTCATTCTTACCATACAATCGCTCTGGTACTGGGATCCTGTGCTAAAAAAAAAGAGATAAAAAGGTTCCTTGGCCTCAAGCAACATCAGTTTTCTATCCTGCAGCTTTATTAGCAGCCAGTTAATTTTTCAGCTTCCTGGAATCTGCTGACAAGCTGCTTATCTTGATATTTAAAGGAAGTATAGATATGAGTGTTTTTCCTCTTACATGCACTGTCACAAAATATTTACGGGAACCTGCTGTTCTTGCAAACCCAGAGCATTTCCTATGGTCAGAGCTCAGGAGTGACTTGCTGTTAGAGAACTCTTGGGAAAAGGGGGGAGAAAAGATAAGTTTTAAGGTGCCAAAAGAAAGAATAGAGTCCTTTTGTGCTTGGAGCTCTATGTTCCAGCGGTAAAAGAACAGCTCTTGCTCTCCACAATCTTTGTAATCCAAGTAGATGGAGAACTGATTAATGTCCCCATTTCATGCTGAGAGGTAACACAAGAGGATTGTCTCAGTTAAATCACCAAATTTCCTGCTTCCCAGAATGAATGTCTTACAGAAAAAAAAGATTCTGACTTTTCTTATTTTGTCCTTTCCATCTCACAGGGATAGTCTGTCAGTTTGCTGTGTGTTAAAGGTACTACCCAGAAAGTAACACTGTCTGATGGGCAGCAGTTATCAGCTGAAATTCAGTACCAGCAAAACCAAAAGATTAAACAAGAAGAAAAACAATGGAGATAGTAGAAGCTTTAAACAAACTACCAAACAAAGCCTCAGTGTTTTTTACACATGTTGTTTTTTCTAGAGCAGATCTGTCTTCTGAATTCAGAGCTTCATGCCCTGGATTTATTCTGGGCATTTTCATTAATTAGATACAATTTTGCATTGGTACTTTGTTATTTTTTAAGTCTTTCAGAATCAAGTGCTTCTGACAGTCACACCCTTTATTATGCCAATGCACACATCTTTCAAGTGCTTCCTGATGGTTTACTAGGGGCAACTGACTCCCCAAAGTCTTCCCAAGGTCAGCCGTAAGTCAAAAAGATACCAAGGATTTACAAAATCATGAGTCATTATTTTTGAGACTTTTTAAAAAAAATGTTGGGGATATTTAATCAAGTCAGAAATGCCTCTTACATAACAAGAATTAAGCCATCTTGGCTAAAATGATTTTCCCCACAAATCTTAGTAGCTCAGTGGCTGAATTTTCAAGAAAAAACCCTTCCTTCTCACTTTTGTCCTATCCCTTTCTTGTGTCCTATCCTTATGGCTTTCAATAGCAATTTCTCTATATAATACAAAGCCAGCTCATTGTTTTTCTTCAAAATGCATTTTGAAAATTCTTCTAAACACAGTGCTGGCCCTGTCTGGAAATTAGCACTATGGAAAATGTGCATAATAAGGAGGGAAAAAAAAAGTATTCTTAAATCTGGTTATCTTTTTCTGTGGTTCATTGACTGCTAAAATTGTCTTTTATTTCTAAACTAGACTCTCACTACTGACATAGGACTTTTGATTTATTTAAAGGAAAGATCCTTGCTGTTCACAGCTGTGCAGGGAGGATTTAACTCAAAGCCTTTAATAATGAACTCTCTCCCCACAGGTCCAGTGGAGCACGTCCATCTGAGTGTCCCCTTTGTTGCCATCAGAAATAAGGATGTCAACATTACTGCAGTGGTTTGGCCCAGCCAGGCAGGCACACTTACCTACTTCTGGTGGTTTGGCAACAGCACCAAGGTACAGATACCCTTTGGTTCATTTTTCCTTCCTAAGCTTATCACAACAGTCAGGGAACTCTCTCAGCCCTAATAAAAACTTCTTGCCTTTGTCTGTTTGGTGTTTGTTTTTCACTTGTCTGAAAAGGGTTGTCATTATCTGAACTTCAACCTTTGTGGATTTATTTCCTTCTATCTTGTGTTGTTCTTAGGAGTCATTACTTTCTCCATGTGGTTGTTATCAGCCCTGAGATTTGAAGACCACTGTTATTTCCAGTGTTCACTTTCAACTTAACTGAACTATGTGTGGAATAATGCTGGTTTTCAACACAGTGTTTAAAAACTGCTGGCGTTCAAATAACCAAGGGGGTTTCCATTATGTGCCAGTGTGCAGTACATAATGCTGGATTCCAACATAGTACTTTAAAACTCTTGGTGTTCAAATAAACAGTTGTATCTAGAATTTCAAGCTGAAGAATCTGTCTGTGTTAGAGAGGGAGATGAGACTCCTTTGTAGTGAATTTTTGAATGATGAATAATGTGACTGTATGTATTATAAAGAGCTTTTTTAGCAATAGTTCAAGTGAAAATACAAGTTAACATCATGCTTTCAAATGGAGAGAGCAGGATTGCCTATTAGCTACAGCTTTTATTGTAGGCTTTAGGAGTGAGACAGGCACTATTCTCCATTCTTACAGTTGTGAATTGTACAGCTGTTAATTCTGCAATATAGTTTCTGCTGTTATTTACAAAAGCAGTTTAAGTCACGTCGTTGTCTACATTTGCAATTGAAGGTGTGCATCGAGGTGAGATTGCAGCAGAAAGAAACAGGGGTTTTACATGAAATATGGAACTTGAGATAAAAAATAGGCACACAAGTATTTTGTTTTCTCTTTGACAAAGCTGTTTAGTTTTAACCTCTCACCCTAGCTACCAACAGTCTCAGGAGAGGCAAAATAAAAACAGTAAGTGCTGCTTCTGCTGGGGTTTTATCCAGTTAGGAAGCTCACTGTAAGAACTTGCTGATTTTTCTGGAAGCATAGCTGAGGCAGCAGAAGAGCTCAGGATCAAAAACAATTTACTATAACTTAGCAAGTTGCTATGCCCTAGCTGAACTATGGCAACCACCCACATATGCACATCTAGTCCATTGCAAATACCAGGTAATTCCACATTGTTTATACTGCATTGTTTATACTGCATTGGAATACAGTCATGCAAAATCATGTTATAGTTCAGGTATTTTTGGCTCAGTGCTCACACATGGAGAACCATTAAACTACATCTGAGACAATTTTGGTACTGGCAACTTGATCATCCACTTAAGCCCTCCAGTGTAGAGTCTTCCTGCCATTGTTTTTGTCCTTACTATAGAAGTTGATTGTGAATAGGGCCTTAAAAAATATTTCTTTGAAATAAAAGGCAATCTTGAAAAGATAGTGCAAAGCAGTGGTGTTTGCTGAAGATTTCCAAGCAGTTCTCACAGTGCTTGCTTCTGGGTTGGAAATATGGTCTGCCTCATCTTCTAGATGAAATTTCAGACCCATAGGCAGCAGAGTACAAGCAGATGTGGATATGTTTGGGATGGGTACTTTGGACATCAGCACATGGAGCAGCTGATCCTTTGACACCTTGGCATGTGTTGCTGAAATATGGAAGAGTAAACGTGGTGCCACTTATCTGTGTCTGAATCTCAGACCCAGAGCACTCTTCAGTCTTTGCAAAGCGTTATCTCCAGCTGCCTCACGGAATGTGCTTTAACTCTGACAGAAGTATGGCAAGGGATATAGACATAACTGTATCAGCCACCTTTTTTCACAACAGCAGTCTGTATCACATCAAAATTCCTCCTGGGATGTTTAATGGATAGGCCAGATCCTTCTCTGTGCCCTCTCATGAGTAAACCGTGGTGTTCTGAGTAGAGGTGGGAGATGGGAACACTGAATTAAAGGATGAGGTGTGTAATATTTTGACTGGTATTATTAGATGATATATTTTAGTTCCATGCTGAGGGATTGCAGCTTTGTTTCCTGTTCAGCCCATAGCCATCCCAGGCAGAACCAGATGTGTCTTGTGTCACTGTGGAGTGTCACTCTCTGTGCTGCTGCACAGGGAGATTTGACTTAGACACAAATGACCTGACTGAGACTCTCCTACTGCTCTCCCCACCCTGCTGAAACTCCTGTACTGAATTTCTACTGTACTGATTTTTTCAGTATGCCCAAAGGCCAATTTGCCTGGATTAACACAGGTCCAGTTTAATAAATGTATCCAGCTGTCTAATAGGTTTGAGCAAATGAACCTTAAACTACTTGATTTAATTTAGAGTTAGTTTCCAGGTCTTGGTTCTTGAATTAAAATTAAGGAGTTGGCTGAATGTTAAAACTCCATGATGGAGGTGAAATCATCCATGATAATGGAATGTCCAGCATACACACATAATAAAAGGAAAAAAAGATTGTAATTGTAAAAATTTTAAAGGCCAGACTGCATTCTCTTATCTGCCTTTGCACAGAACCACAACCTGTAACCTCCAGGAGGATTGCTGATTTCACTGCAGTTTGATACAGGCCCATTCAGCTTCTCCAGGGTCTGTGTATATCTCAGTAAATGTTAGCTAGGCCTGCAGGGCTGGCACAAGCTGGTGCCCTTGGACTGTGTGTGCCATGTGATAAGACTTCTTTAGTTTTTACTGCTTTTTCAGCTCATGGGTGGAGGGGTCAAAGGAAGGTGGTATTCTAGAGAGAGAGAAATGCGTTTGTTAGTCTAGCCTGTGCAGGTGGGCATTTTGGTTTGGCTATGAAAATAGCACATGTGACCACTGTTGTGCAGTGCAGTCAGGCTGGAAGCCTGATGAGACAAAGTGTGAGAGCTGGAAGGTGAAAGTTTAGAAGTTTTCCTCTGAAATCAAACTGGCAGTGTAATGAAGGGATAACAGCAATGGTACAGTGGCTTTATCTGTTCTCTTAGACATCTGTGTGCTTTTGCAATGGAGATTAGTATCACTATTTCCTTTTTTGTAGTTTCTCTAAATGAAGAGTTTTTTCTTTAGACCAGCTGTCAGATCAGTGGCACTGTGAGGGCTGGAACTTTGATTTTCACTTGTGGTAGGTTGACCCTGTTTGGACATCTGATGCCCACTAAAGTCACTCTGTCACTCCCCTCCTCACATGGGCAGGATACATAAAATAGAACAAAATCAGGTCACAATAATGACAGAGAGATAGCATTAATTACTGTTAAAAAACAAATCAGCCTTGACTTTGTGATATTAGTGTAATTTATTATCAATAAAATCAGAGTAGGATGATGAGAAATAAAACCAAATCTTAAAACATCTTCCCACATCTCTCCTTTCTTTGCAGGCTCAATTTCACTCCTGAATTCTCTGCCTCCTCCTTCACCAGCAGTGCAGGGAGACAGGGAACGGGGGCTGTCATCAGTTAATCACATCTTGTCTCTTCCAATGCTTCCTCCTCGGGGAAGACGCCTCCCACTCTTACCTTGCTTGTGGGAGGGAGTCCCTCCCATGGGAGACAGCTTTCCATTAATTTCTTTAATGTGGGCCCTTCCCATGTGCTGCTCCAGTGTGGATCCCTTCCACAGCCACATTCAGTCAGCACTGTCAGCAGGAATTATGCCATGCTTTCAGCCTGGTTAGCACAGTTTGCCAGCTTGTGCCTGCAGCTTGCTTACAGACTCACAGCATGGACGGGGCGATGCTGGATGTCCTCACTCTGACCTGAGCAGTGTTGCTCTGTGAGAGATAAATGGATTTGTGCTCATAAAAGCAAAGGCTGGCCCTGAATCCGAACAATATGGATTGTTTGAAGAAGCATCTGCATCTTTGGTTTATTTTCAATTTGAGGTTGGGTTTTGTAGAGCAAATATAGCAGCTGAGCTGGTTGTGTGTGTACAACGCTGCATTCTACCGCACTAATTCTGCAGCTGCTGACTGTGGTCTGCTGAGGAGTCCATACAGTAATGGCTTGCAGTTCAGTGGAGGAATATTTCAGGACATATCTACTGAAATGAGAGAAGCCTCTGCCTGTGGGACACTGCTCATGGGATGGTGTTTGGGCCTTAGCAGGACACACAAACATGCAGCACCACACCTGTGTTAAGGAGCAAGGCAGTTGCTGCCTGGTGGATAAATCAGGTACATGTTGTGATCCTGAGTTAATCTCACCCTGATTTTGATATTGTCATTTGTGTTTGCCTCCTACAGCCCCTCATCACCTTGGAGAGCAGCATCTCGTACATGTTCACTGTGGAGGGGATGAACACTGTCACCGTGCAAGTTGCTGGGGGCAACACCCTCATCCAGGACACCAAGGAGATCGCAGTGCATGGTACCCTCAGCCTTTTACAGTCACATCTCAGGGGGTTGAAGGGCAGACAATCATTGCTGATCCAGAATGAACTCTAGGAACTTGATATAATGCCTGTAGGAACCTCTGAAGACAAACGTCTGATGATAAAGTAGCTTAGATCTGTCATGATGACAAAATACAGAAGTGAATAGAATGGGGCAGCTAACCAAATTTATAACCTCAGCATTAATAAGGTGGCTGGTGTCTGCTGTGTCTGTTGATCTGTCTGTAGACCCAGGCAGAGAACTTCTAGAAATAAAAAAATATTTGAACCAGACTGCCTTCCTTCATTTTCCCAGCTGTGGAAAGAAATAGTCATCATTGTGGAAAGAAACAGTGCATCATTAAGGTGATCTGAATGCAAATGGTGTCTCTGTCAGTGACTGTATAAATGACAGGGGTCAGGAGGGGTCTGGAAAAGAAGACAGGAGTGACTCTGTTGTTGGTATCACTGCCCATCTTTCATGTCACAGCTGGAGGTCTGAGTGTGCCCACTGCACTTCCCTGTGGGGAATGTTTGGTATGTTTGTGCCATATCTGCATGTCACAGGCTTCAAAAAGCACCCAATGGCAGACAGCAGAGCTTACCCTGTTTGGGGCTTGCTAAATCCTGGGTGAAAGGGCTCTCTCAGCAGCTTTGACAGGACTGCGAGAATAATTTCTTCCCTGCACCAGTCTTTATTTTCCTTATGCAATTTTTCACATCCAGCATTTGAGGACAAGCTTTTCTTTGAACTTCAAGTCTTATTGGGAAACCTGGGCTTGAAATAACTTGGGCTACTTTGAAGCTCAGCACTGTGTACTTGCACCGTGTGTGTCTTATTTCAATAGTTAAATACAAATAAATGTCCTGCTGTACACTCAGATGTAACAGCAGCTAAATAGATATTTATTAATTGTCTGGCCATGAAATGCAATAGGCTTTAATAATTTGTTAATGTGATTTAGTAATACCTTGACTTGCTATTATCAAATATTAGGAACCTTCTACTTCATAATTTTGAGCACTGAAAAATGCAGTGAATAAATAAATAAATAAATAAACCTGAATTAAATATATTTAAGAGTGATACTCACAGGTGATCTTGATCTTTTGGTCCCACAGAGAGCTCCTCACTGTTTTTAAATGCCTGGGAAGAAATTTTGCCATTCTGTTTAGAAAATCCAAAGTTTTGGGTTCTATCACAGAGAGAAATTGACCCATTTGGATCCAGTCCAAATAGTCCTACCCAGTGCTGTGCTGCAGACTGACCTAGTCTAAGGAAGGAATCCTTCCAGCCTCTCAGTCTGGTGATGACTTCAAGTCTGAGTACATAACTGAGTGATGCCTTTAGTAAATATGTCCTCTGATCAACTTGTATCCTAATCTGTGTCCTGAGTCAAGTGCTTATGGGTCTAGATCATAATCACTTGGATTTCTGGTATTACCAGTGAGAAAATTTATTCAGGCATATTCTTAATTTGAGGTTAACAGAAAAGAATTTGCTCAAAAAATAAATTGGACATGGTACTAAGAGGTCAAAAGTCAAAGACTTTATATATCTGGGTTAAAACTTCAGAACCTGGGAGACTTTCCCTGTGTTCTTTGATACTTAATTTATTTAAAAATATATTGCACCATCTGAAAAAAAAAGAACAGTTCTTGCAAAAGATGCCACATAAATGGTATACTGGTACATCCCTGCTTTTCTGTGGACTTCCTCATTTATACTCTGGCAGGTTTATCTTGATCTAAAACTAGTGCCTTCTTACAAATGATTAATGGTACTTACTTGAAGTGTCTGGAGATCAGTTGCTTCAAGGTGAGGCATAGAACATCTCCAGAAACAGAAAGGAGAATCTTCTACGCTGAGAACTTTTATAAGATTGTGGTTCCCATTCCAGATCTGTGCCACCCACTGGCCCAAATCTGTTCTGCACAGCTGCCATAAGGATTCCAGATTTGGTCTTTGGTGAGACCAGTGAGGAGAGTTGAAATTGGAGAAAAAATAAAATGGTTCTGTATTTTAAGTCTAGGAAGCTTTTCTTCCTCCCAGCAATCATTCAGTCAGGACAGAACTTGAAAGTGTTTTGTCAGTAGCCATTTCCTGATGAGCCAGTCATTAGCAGCACTGGCTTCTTCTTTGCTGGGGAATTAACCACTCCTGGTTTCCCTCCAGGAGAGTAAATAGAAAACATTACTTACAGCAATTGTTCGCTCTTCAATTGTACAGGCATTCCAAAATTCAGCCAGGTGCTGCCTTATTTGCTGGTCAACTTTTGTGTGAGCAGAATCTGAAGAAGCTGAGTGGCAAAATTACAAGGCCCAGGGGCATCATGAAGGCATCCTCTCACCTCTCATTCTCGCTTCTGTTTCTCTGGGGAAAGCCAGAAGTTTGCATTAGGCCAAAATGTCCTTTATAAGTACCATTATAAGCATTCTTTCCTTGCAAGCTCTCTGTCTTGCTTAGTGTTAGCCAGCCCTTTTCTTCCTTCAGCCTTTTCCCACCCTCTTGCTTTAAGATAACTATGGTCCTCCTGCTGTCTTCTGCACCCTTGTCTGCACCCTAAACACTTCCCATTTAACCTTCTCATAAATACGTTTTCTATTCCAGAATATTTCCAATCTCAGCTCCTGTCATTTTCTCCCAACTTGGACTACCATAACCCTGACATCCCTGAATGGAGACAAGATGTTGGCAAAGTCATCAAGAGAGCACTAGCACAGGTGAGCATCTGTTTCCTTGTCTGTACTAACATTGACTAGGCTGTTAAAACATGCACTTTTTCACATGCTAGCTTAAAAGAATGGGTAAGCACAGCAGTGATGACACTGTCATTAAAAATCAATAAAAAGCTTCTTAATATGCTGGATCTTTTTGCAGAGCCAATCTATATTGCTGATTTTGTGGAAATATTACAATTACTTTTGTTAATATTTCTGTGTGCTTTTCAGCTTTTAATATCCCTGAGGATTTTGCAAATTTTAGATTGTAATAGTATCATCATCATTCTTATTTTTCCAAGTTGATATGACAGTATGTACTGTTTTCTATTCCAAATATTTGGTTAGTGTTACTATGTGTTGTTAAACAGCTGATCCACTTCATCCCAGAAGAGAGACATTGTAGTATTCTGGATACATGAGGCAGATATTTTTATCTCTTCCTGATAGTCAGGAGTTCCACATGCAGCTAAGTGTAGCAACTGGTGAACATTTTAAAGCTCTACTCTCTTTCCAACTGGGGCAAAAAATGAGGGTTCAGAGGGAAAAGAAACGTACCTTTAAAATATAGGATAAAGAGAGACTTCTGTAGGTGGAAGATACTGAATCTTCCTTTGGGATTAATTAGAATATGTAAACTAGTACTCATATTCTTGCAGGAAAGGGGACAGAATAACTTATGATATCAAGTAGTCAGGGGCTTTAGTTTTGTGTGAAATTAGGAGCTAGATTTAGACAAGCTTTTGTTGGTTTTGCATTCTGCCAAAAATGTATCCTGTTAGGGTTTTTTTGCTTTAGCTACAGCTGTTCTTAGAAATGGAGGTTGATTATTTTTACTGGGAAAGTACATTCCTGCTCAGCTTTTCTCATCTGCAGCCCACTCAAAATTCACAGTTTATAAGATTTTCCTTGATTCTTTTTCCATCCTGAAAAAATGGTAGGTTTAATTTTCTTAAACCATTTTTCCCTTTTACTGCATTCAGAATCAAACTTGCAGGACAAAAATAATTACTTGGTTTTTAATAACTGAATGGTTACAGAGAGCAGTAGCAATCTGGTAGAAGTGCTTGCTCGTATATCCCACCCGGACTGGGCTGCCCTGTTGGTACATTTCAGCTCTGGAGTGAGGCCGTGGAGTTTGAAGTGGGACAGGACCAGAGAGCCAATGGAGCTACTGAGCCTCATGCAGAAGAGCATTTCTGAGGGAGGAGAGGCTTCCTGCCCTGCTGAGGATGCATAGCTTGGCTTTGGGGAGAGAGGGCAGCAGCCCCTATGGGCAGGTGTTGCTGAAGGCAGCTGTGAGAGCCTTGGTTCAGCACTGAGCAGCTCCTAGCACAGCCCTCCTGATCTGCCCCAGGAGTAAAGGCTCCCTCTGGGGACATTGCTGTTCATGGGTGGCAGTTGTGGATCCCCATAACCTGATAACAGGAGGTGACTGCAGGCACTTTTCTTCATATCGTCCCTGTTAGTTGCACATTTACCAGTGGTTGCTCTGAGACACAGTCTCCGGATCTGACTTTGGGTCAGTTATTCTTTTGTAGCAAGGAGGACTATATGGAGCATTCAGATCTGGAGACATGCCAGGTTTGGACTTTGGGTTGAGATCTTTGGGACCAGGGCTGCTGTCAAGCCTACATACACTTCCAGAAAGGAAGTAGAGTACATCGTTAGCAGAAGCTCAATTTCTGACCCACCAAATAGGCAGAACAGCTCATTAGGACCACAACACCTACATTAGAACTGGAAAATAACAATTTAATGGGAGTGCCATTTCTGGAAGTGAATGGAAACATATGTAACATAATAGCAGCTGGAAACCTCCTTTTTATTTTTCTTCTAGGTGACTGGTATCCCTGATGAACAGATCCTGGTAGCTCTGTTCCCTGGGCTGCCTACTTCTGCTGAACTCTTCATACTGCCCCACAAAAACACAACAGAGAGGAGGAAAAGCAATGAGGCTGATCTGGAGCAAGTAAGGAAAGAAGGGTTCATGGAACATTTATTCCTGTCATATTGTTTGCAGACGGGTCCCTGAAGCTGCCCAGCATTGGAAGTACTTACAATAAGTGTGGTGGAAATGGATGCATCTGGGGCTGTGGCAGTAGAGTTTATGGCATTAAAGAAAATTCTTTTCAGAGGAAAACCAGGATTTTCTAATACCTCACTGAGATATGTCACAGCCTACCACTAGCAGAGATTCTTCCTGAATCAGTGGAGTGTCCTTTTTACAGTAGTTACGGCCAAAGGAACCTTGACTATGTACTCCCTTTGCTCCCTGGAGGAATGCTAATAAAGGGAGGCCAAAGCAGCAAGATAATATACTGAGGTTTACTAAAAATAAATCAGGCTCTTCAGCTCATAGATCACCAAAACAAGACCTCTTTTTTTTCCTTCTGCAGCAGTGAATGGCCTGTGCAAACTATATTTGGAAGTTACAATATCCATCCATTTAGATAAATAGGTAATTACAGTGATGAATAGCAGCAGTGATATGCAGGCAAGGAAAGAACAACAGCACTAGGCTGCTGAAGCTTTCATGTTAGAATTACCAAGTGATTAAATCAGGTCTATAAAAGCAAAGGAGTGAAGTACTGCTGGAGAGGCTGTTTGGCTCTAGCTAATGTTCTTGTATGCAGCATTTTTACAGTGTGCAAACGATGTGTGAGCCCATTGCCAAGTAACTCTTGGAAGTTTGGATCAAACATTAAATTATTCAGAGGACTGGTGAACTCAGTGGAAGTTTTTGTCACCCACTGAGTAAAGTCAGTCCCTGCAGAGTAGTTCCTTTGTCGTAGGAAGTTACCAAAGCTGGTCTCTCAAATTTATGGTGGTCAGTGTGTAGGAAATAGGCATTGAGTTGGGAAGGTTTGAAAAGCTTTTTGGAGGGATGGTCTTGGAATAATTTCTGTCCTGTTCAGTAGGATCTACCAGTATTAAAGCTTCTTCTGAACAAGCTGTTGTGTCAATATTTCATATATCAGCATTATGCTGACATCTCAATTAGGTTTCTGACTAATTGACTATGAGGCCTAAAGCTCTAGTTGACAGTCTACACAGTTGTGCTTTGGCACCTGTTGTTGCCTTCTGCTTGAGGAGCTCTGCCTGGAGAGCAGGTCATTAGAAGCACTCATTAGCTGTGCCCTGTCCATCAGAGCTACTCTATGGAAATCAAGCATTAACAAGCTGAAGCTCTGGGCTGATATGCTGGGTGTGTGCTCTGGGGCAATGAAATGACACATCAGAGCTGGGTTGCTGATCTCCCAGCTCAGCAATTCCAATATGTCCAGTCCAAGGCCCCTTTTCTAAGTGAAGGAGAAATATGGCAAATTTTCTATTGGCCTAAACTGGATTGTCTCATAGCCAGCAGCCTATTTAAATAGAAGCTACATGACAGGATCAATGGGAATAAAGAAATGTAGGTCTGGACTGCCTAATCTAGTTTCATTATCCACCAATGAAAGGCCAGTATGTCAGTGATTTCCAAATGCATTTGATTACACTCAGAGGATATTGTGGAAGGTGAAAAGTCCTTAGTTACTTTCCCTCTTCCTGTAGCCCCCCAAAAAAGAAAAAAAAAAGTAAAAATTGCTAACCTTCCAGGTTTGCTTACCAGGAGAGATGTAGTAACATGCAATGAGAGTC
Organism: Cyanistes caeruleus; assembly: GCF_971803275.1. Lineage (NCBI taxonomy): Eukaryota > Metazoa > Chordata > Aves > Passeriformes > Paridae > Cyanistes > Cyanistes caeruleus. The sequence continues at coordinate 11,325,697 of NC_141708.1, read as the reverse complement.
TCATAGGTTCTGTAAGGGAGGCTTACCTGCAAGTTCTACCATGTCCACTGGATATCCAGTTCCATCTAAAGCACATCTGCATTCCTCTCCACTTCTCAGGCCCTACTGAAGCCACTAAGAGATGTCAGCCACTATTCATGGGCTTTGTGTATTCCTGAATGTTCTCCAGACTTTGCCATCTTCTGTGCTGTAACTGTTGTATCTCTTCTTATTTGATCAGGTGGTAGAAATCCTTTTTAATGCTCTCAACCAGAACCTGGTCCAGTTTGAACTGAAGCCTGGTGTTGAAGTGGTTGTGTATGTTACTCAGTTAACATTAGGTAAGTGTGGAGTCAAAGGCACAGCTGTGATTCTCCTAAGGCTTCAGACAACCCCAGGAGAATCAGTGTGCCTCAGAGCTCTCACAGTCTGGCCTGTGCCACTGGGCTATGTGCCAATTGAGATGTTTTGGTAGAAGTAGGAACTGTTAAACCAACCTATCAAGGGCATATTCATGCTCCAGTTTGTACAAGCATAAAAAATACCTTGTAAGAGTTCCCTGTGGCTTAACTAACAAGTGCATTGGTGTTTCTCAAGTATTTTAGAAAACCAGGTGAATGGTGTTCCATTAAGGCTTTATTGAATACCTGTGGAATTCAGTGGGCTATTATTAAGTTTCATGGATGTTTGATCAAATCCTTATAGCAAAGGGCTTGTTCCTGTTATGACTAGCTAAGAAGCTTTAAAGGGGCAAAGTACTCAGGAAAATATAGGGGCCTCTTAAAGGGAATTTGTGCCTGAAAATTGACTTCCAAAAATTAGAACTTATTTAAATTTCAACTCTACCTATCTCTGTTTTTGCACAGAGTAACAAAGAGTCACTTTAAGCTTTGTCAGTCCCTTTACTTTAAACCAGCCTAGTGCGAAGGTCTCAGCTATTGATGAAACAGTGATGGTTACAAAGAAGGTGGTGGATTTATTTTTGCCCTTACTTTTTATGACTACCCTTGTAATTCTCCGAAATGTGGGATCTTGTGCAAGTGCCCTTGCTGATAGCCTCTCTGAAAGACTGGGATTCGTATCCCACAATAATACACTTCAGCTTCTTCTCAGAGAGCCTAGAGCTGGGCTGAATCAAGGCTCATGACCTTTCCTACAGGCAATGCCTTTTTACCTTCACTCTCTAACTGTTCCTTTGGAATGTGAGTCAGATACTCACATTAGGAGTAGCCTGAATTTGATTAATTTGCAAAACTGGGAATGCGATGCAATGTCTGAGGTCTCCAGGTAGCTGGAATTCTCCAGAATCTGGCTTGGTTCTAGCAAGACACTGCATTTAAATTACATTTTGCAGCTATTCTTGCACCCTTTCCAGTGCAGGTGCTGCATTTGTTTCATGACTGTTCCTATAGTGTTTTGACTTGGATGAAATGACAGTCTTTCCCACAAAAGTCAAAAGTATTAGCTGCAGAATACTACCAGGATCAGACTGTTAGGTGTGTAAATTTGACAGTGAAATCAGAACTATTTGCATGACTTTGTCCCTGTCTTCAGGGTGACAGAAAAATAATAGAGAATAGTAAAACACCAAAGCCAAATATTTATGCAAAACGAGAAACACTCAGCTGCTACTTATAATCATTTGTGCATCATTAGAGACTTCTCATCAGACACTTGATCTCAGCACAGTGCTCAGGCCATTAAGATGCTGTGCTCTGATGAGCTCTTGGAATAGCTGCATAAACAAGGTATAGGAATATACTGTATTTAGCTAGACAAAATGTCAAGGATCAGAATCTACAAAACATTATAATGTATTGTGTGCTTGGATCCAGGATTGTTGCTTTGGGCTCTTCCACATTATGGAAACTGACTCAATTTAAAAGTCTTTACGAGGATGGACCTTGAGGCTTGTCACAGGAGTAGATCCCTGTCACATGTGAGATAGATGAATATCCTTGGAAGATGGGAGTTGTGCTGCTCATTGATGCTCTAAGGCATCTTCTCCAAAGGGGAATAGATGTATTAAGCCATGCTTCATAAAATTCATTTCCACTCTAGTACCTGGAAAAACCTGAAAAGTAATAGCCCAGTGTTAATACAGGAGTGATTGGGCATTCAGCTAAGTGTGGCTGGCTGTGCCTTTTCACTCAGGGATGTCAGACTGCACTGTCTTGAAAAAGAGCCTTGACTTTCGAAGGACAAGAGAACCAATTTGTTTCCTGCTGATTGGTCTTGCCAAAACCAGCATGCACCATGCAGTGGTGATAACGTGACAGAGTTGAGCTCAGCTCTCGGTAGTTAATGTGTTTCCTTGTAATATCCCTCAATAGTAATGCTTTGCCTTTCCTCCTGCAGCACCCCTTGTGGATTCCAGCTCAGGTCACAGCAGCTCAGCAATGCTGATGTTGTTGTCAGTGGTGTTTGTGGGCTTGGCTGTTTTTTTAATCTACAAATTCAAAAGGTGAGTTGAAAAACTTTGGGGTGGGAGGAAGCGACGCTGGGCGATTTGCAGGAAGCCTAGGCAGAGCTGTGCCTGAATTGCAAATGTAGAGTGAACTGTGCTGGCCTCAGGCTTAGATGAATGTGGTTCCCTCTTTCTGGTGCTTAGAGAGAAAACCATCTACTGCTGTTTCACCACAAAGCTGGTGCTCCAAGACTTCACCAGGAGCTCAGAAATAATCTTCTGCTTCAGCAGCTGTATTTAAACCACAGACCAGAAATGGGAAGCAACCTTTGTGCTCACTGAGTACTGAGATACACAAAGCAAGCTTAGTCAAAAACCACATGATGAATGACTTCTCCCAGTCTGTACCCACCTGCCCAGCTGCCTTAGTGCAGCAGCAGCTCATTTGTATCTTGCAAAGTGAATAGGTTAATCTTGCAGAGGAACAGGTGTGTTTATGTTAAAGGTGGGAGACTCAAAGCCAGAAAAATTTGTGTAAAGCATCAAAATGCCTTTGGGAATATGTGTTGAGATTTACCTTGACAGATGTTAATGTAAATCTTCTGCTTCCAGACAGCAGGCAGGACCAGGTCTGGCCTATGGCACTTGGCTGCTGCAAGCTGTGAAACAAACTATGTGATAAGAATGGCCTGTTTGCTGAAGGTCTGATTTTGAGGATATATTTTAAGCAGATGGAGCTCCTTAGGAGAAACTTTGCATTCAGTACAGTACTTACAGTATAAAATGCTCTGTGTGCCTAGGTCCTGACTAGTGGCGAAATGTTATGTTAGAAACATAAGCTGAGTCTGACTTAAAATTAAATAAATAAACTTTCTGGACATGGTAGTTCCTCTTAACAAAAAACTAGAGCTTTTCCTTTCCAGATTCCAGGGAAATGTTGCTTTCTCCAGCTTTTCTGCCCCCAGGATAAGGCTAGTATTCTCTAAGGATGTTAGTGGGATACAAACAATATTCAAAATTAAATTATATGATAAGACTGGCATCTATCTTGATCTCCAGGTTTAAAGTTTCCCTCCTTGCTAACATCTTGCATTCCCCATTGTCTGAATCAGTGAGTGGCTCACCTTGTAGTGCTTGATCCTGGACACACTGCTAACTGTTATCAAGCTCCCACTGACTTCAGTGGCCCAGGACAATTTCCAGGGAAAGCATTTGTGTGACTCTGCTCAGATGCAGATTTCAAGGCCCACAGCACCACCTCCTTTTGCAGCCTGAAGTCCCCTCTCTGCTTCTGTGAGGTGGAATACAGCTTCCCAGGGGAATGGGATTTGTTTAAGGCATTTATTCAATACTGAGCTGGGGAGGCAGCTGATGATGACTCTCACACCCAGGTGTAGGATGAGGAAGGCAAAGAAGTCTTCCTGGGAGATGTGACAAGATGTAGGTACAGCCCTGTGTAAGACATGCTTTCCACCAATCCCTTGGTGAGATTGTTTCCTGGGTTTGGCCTCATGTCCTTGGTCCTGTGGTCAGCAGTTACCAGGAAAAAGGGTCTTTATATTCCAGCTGCCAGAGAACAGTGAGGAGCTTGTTAATGCACTTTGCTTTGACACTCTCTGGGTCATGTTCTGCTGCTGCAACTCATAAAACTGACTCTTGTACTACTTAAGCACTCTGAGCTTTGAGTATAGCAGCCATCAGCCTTCTATTGTGCTCTAGGGCTGTGGAGACCCTGCCTTGTTAAAATCTGTCTGAAAGTTGATTGTTTGATTACAAATTGGAAGTGAAGAGGGAGGTGGTTAAAGCATCAGTTTTTCTTAGTCCAAAATCTTATTAGATGGCTGTCCACTCTTATCTCTCTGTCCCAAAGGGGAAACCCCAGTTTGAATTGACAAAGTTTAGGATAAGTCATATACACAGAGTGTTCTCAACTTGATTTTTCAGAACAGAAAGCAACTTTTCAGCTCTGTCTAAAACCCCTGGCTCAGTGGAACAGAAATGAGAGCATGCAATGATTTTCAGTAGAAAAAGGGGAGCAAAACCAAAAGCTTTCCTGTAGCTCTCAGTGATGCAGAGGTCCATTATCCAAGTGTACTTCTCTGATTAGTGGTGGTCCCAGCCTGAATACAGAAGTTCTGCTGACAGGGAAAGGCTGTGGGAGAGCTGATGTGATTTTTTAATTCTACAGATTCATAGAGTTGGTGCTTTGCTGGTTTGCAAACAGACTCATTATTGTGAGTCCATCAATTTATAGACTCAGCAGGCATGTTAAACACTGCTGCCAGAGAGATGCTTATTGAGGAGGTCCCAGTGGAAAAGGAAGGAAGAAGGGGAAAGTATGGAAATAATCTGTAAAAAAGCTGTTTGTTTTTTTTTTCTGGAAGATTGAGCATATATCAGTCAATACTGTGTGTGTATGAGTGCTGAGCAGTGGTGGGGCTGTGGGGCAGTCCATGTGTGTGTCCTGGGACAGCAGTGCAGGACTGTGTGCTTGTGTGTGCTCAGAGTGATGTGGTTGTGTAATCACAGCAGGATTAGGTATTTGGGTGTGCATTCACATATGTACAGCCATCTCAGTTTCCTTTTTCCCCAACTCTCTGAAGTACCTTGGCTCTCTGCCTCACAGTTCTAAAGAGTTTTTCTCACCTTTCCACTCAAGTTCAGAGACGATCACTGCTCTGCCATTGAATTGTTTGGAAGCAGAACCAAGTCTTCCACTATCTCCAGGCGTGTTCTCATGTCTCTGTACATCTCCAGACAAATTCTGGGCACTTAGATCCTATGGAAATACATTAGTTCTCACTCATTTCTTGTGTCGTTCCTGTATCTTCTGGTGGCATTTAAGGCATATTTAAACATTAGAAGGTAGGAGGAAGGGATATCATGAGATTTGTCTGCTGCTTCTAAACTTCCCAAATATGTCCTGGCTTGATGCTGGTTAAGAACAGAATGCCAAATCAAGCAACAGCACAAGTTGGTTTAGGCCAGAACTTCGCTGGAGTAAAATCAGCATAGATTATTGAATTAATGAGAGCTGAGGCTGCTTTCAGTCTCTGACATATCCAACAGCAGATAGATCAGCATAAAGGTATGGCATTTTATATTACTTCTTTTGAACACGACTTCTTTCTCTCTAGCTCCTGTGTGCTTTAAGGAACTTAAAATATTCTCTAAGTTTTCCTTATTGGAGCAGTGTGAACTGCATGTGGCACAAAGACTTTCTAAGAGCATTAGGAAAAACAGTCAACTTCCAACAGGCAATGCAGATAATCCTGGCAACCCCCATGATGCTTAACACATTCCTTTTTGGGTCTCTCATTTTAAACTTGCATTCCTCCAGGGATTACTACCTCTCTGTCTAGGTTTATATAATCTGTCTACCTAACTGACTCTCAAGGATGTCATTCTAGCAGGTCAAGGTAACTTTGCTTGGGAGAAGGAGGAAGAAATAATCCCTTCATTTCCTTGACTTCCTGAGCAGCAAAGAAAAATAAGTCCCTACAAACTTACTTGATCCATAGCATGACAAACTGGCTTTTTCAATGGAATGGTAACAAATAGACTTTGGATGGGTGTTATGAGGTCCAAATTCTTTCTGACTCTGAGGCAGGAACAATTCTTTATAACTCAGATGTGGCAGTTTCTTCTGAGTCAGTGTGGGCCTGTCAGCAGCAACAAGCCCAGCAATTTTTTTGCTCAGTTGATACTAGTGCCAAATTGATTTTTACTTTTGGTTTCCAATGCAACACTGATCATATAATAAATACTGAGAGAGTTGACAATTGCAGCTGATTGTACTTAGTTGATTGCTGTTCTCTGAGCTGAGTGCAGTGTCCACTGTGTGCACAATTTCTCATTTAAAAGGGCAGAACATTGAAGTTTGCAGCTGAGGGAGTCTTTGTGCACATGATATGAAGACAATGGCCTGAGATTTGGAGTACCTGTAGGCTGTTACTGGAATTAGTGGATGCTAAAGGCACTTTCAGAGATGAACATCTATGTGGTAGTTTCACCATCTGAGAGCTCATACTTTGCATCACTGCTAGTACTGCATTTCTGGGATTGGTCTCAGTTTAGCTTGTCTCATTAATAAATGACATGCTGAGGATCCCTGTGTTAAAAAACATAACCTCTCATTTTCCTTTCCTGTGCAGGAAAATCCCTTGGATTAACATCTATGCCCAAGTTCAGCATGACAAGGAGCAGGAAATGATTGGCTCTGTCAGCCAAAGTGAAAATGCCCCCAAAATCACCCTGAGTGAGTTCACAGACCCTGAGGAGCTGATGGACAAAGAGCTGGACACACGAGTGATGGGTGAGAAACAGCCCTCAACTGAGTTTTGTTTCACAGTCTGGGTGAAGATCTTGGTCTTTTGGGTATTAGGAGAGGCAGTGACTGTGACCTCGAGTAGAAGTAGAGTCCTGAGGCACTGAGATAATCTCTCATTGGGCAAATCTCTCTCAGCAGCAGGGTAATGGAGTTTCTCTTACAGCTTTTCAGCTTTTCCCAGGGTAGGAACGTGGCTCCAGCAGTAGGTATAAAGAAGTGGGTAATAGCTGTGGCTCACACCTATTCCCTGTGGAGGAGTGCCAAATTCCCTGCACCCTCAAACGAGTCTGCTGAGCCAGGCTTACACTGTTGGTGTGCTATGATTACAAGCAAATATGTCCCTAACAGCTTAATGAGTTTACTGCTGGTCAGCTGAGCTGTATTAATTGAGTTTTCTGCATGTCCCCTGCTTATTGTAAATACATAAAAGAATGTGTAATTTTTAAGCATCTTTTCTGTCTTTACACTTACACTACCACATCCCAAGGAGGAGTGAGAAGCAACATAGACCAGACTGTTGAAGCCACTGCACTGATTCTCTTCTCTATTTTCTCCTCCACAGGAAGCATCTCAACAATTGCCAACAGTGAAAGCACAAAGGAAATCCCCAACTGCACTAGTGTTTAATACTGAGAATCCACTTGGTCTACAGCATTTCTGACTTTTTATTTGTAATTATTATTGTTATAATTATTATTATTATGAAAAAAGAAAGAGTTATATGTCATTATTATCATTTGGGAGGGAATGGGGTGGGCTTTTTGTGTTTACCAGGGCTGCATTCATAAATAGCAGAGGTTCTTCATATTTAAAGAATACACATCAGATTAGAAATATAAAGCAAAGAATGAGTCAAGTGTGCGATGAGATTTGAATGCCAGCTTCCTGTTAAATAATGGGAATTAAGTATTCAAATCCAACAGATAGGTGTCATACCTCAGGCAACATGTAAGTAAATTGTCCCTTTTCAGCTCTTTTCAGCATAAGTCATGAATCAGCTGCTTCATCCTGCCAGAGGGTTCAGACTGGGTTGTTGGACCAGGCTCTGCAACATGCCAACATCCCTCGCTTTCCAGTGACATGCATGTCTCAGCTTTTTGCAGGATCTTGTCTCTTTTAATTGCTTTTAATTTCAGTCACCCTCTGGCACTGTTGGCTGCTGAGAAAGGGAAAAAAAAAAAAATCAGAGCAAACACACATGTCAGTGTTCCTTGGACTACAGACTGGCTGGAGGGGACAGCACCACAAGCAGTGGAGGAGCAAGCCTGAGTTTATGAATGCAGCCCGAACCCTGTGCATGTGAATAGCGAGGATGCCGAAGGCCTACTGTAGATAATTACAGTGTACATAGCTTTTTATTTCTTGGGAAATAATTTAATGTTTAGTAAAAGAAGATATGTTTAAAAGAAAACCTGAACCACACACACACATGCACGCCCACGTGCACACACACACACGTACACGCCAGCCAAACAGGGACCCTGGTGAGCACTTGAGTCACACCTGGGTTCCAAGCGTGTTCCAGTTGTCTGTCATATTTCAATCTGACACTGCTCTCTATAAAGAGAGTAGTTTATTTCTCTATGTATAACTGCAAGCCTTTTTTTACATATATATATATATATAGTGTCATTTCTTGTGATGGGGCAGAAAAAGATATTAGCAGGCCAGACTATGAGCTTGTCATGAATATTTTAATGATGTTTACCATCTATTCATCTCTGTCACTGTTGCCCACTTCTGAGAATGATCTTAGTGGCATCTGTTAGTGAAAATGAGGAAAAGAATCCTGAAATCATCACCATCTCTATGTGGGCAAATATCAGTGGCCTTGCTGTACCCAGTACAAGCTGAGCTCAACTCAGTGGGTCAGGTTGCAGTAGCTTTATTCCCAGGGGGATGTCATGCTTTTTGCAGTTAAGCTGATGAAGGGAAGTGCTACTTAGGATGTGTAAGAGTAGTAAATTTTGGCTGAACGTGATGTAAGCTATTAGGGACTACTCTTTGGAGAGGGCAGTGGAGGGTCAGACCTGCATTAATGAGCTATGACAGGTTCTTTCCTGTGAGTGCTGCAGAGTGGCAGCTTCCAATTCAGAGTGAAGATTTCTGCATGGTAGGTTGGTGTTTTCTGATTAGAACAGGGAGGTTAATGAAGAAAATATATTGAAAAAGCTCTGTAGAAACTTTACTACACTGAATTGAGGATATCCCTATGAAGAGGTGGAGTTTAGGGGCAAGAGGTTGACTTAGTGATGAATTACTTTTTATCCATTTTTCTTGAGTTGATGATGCCAAAAATGAACCTTATTCTGCAGAGTATTGACTTTTAGGACCCAGCAGGAGGGGAAGAAAGATTTGGGGCATGTCTGGGAAGATGTTCTAGTGTTTGTTTGGTAACAGGAAGCAGAAATGACAGCAGATGACAATGTTTGTTACCATTTCCTAGGATCTGGATACAGGACCTCAAACGCCTTTAATATACCTGGTCTCAAATGAGGAGATGGCTGGAATTTAGGTGTTACTTTGCTATCTTTCTGATTGCATCAGGCCAGTGGGCTACAAACCAGTCTCAGCTACATGTATTCACTCTGTTAGTGGGCTGGAATGTCTTTCAAAGGTTAAAATCCTGATGGCTCTGCAGGTGGAGAGAAAAGTGAGTAAACAGAATTTTGCAGAACTGAGGAGGTGTTTCAAGATGAAAAATGTAAACCTAAAAAATAAGGAAGAACTGTTTCTTGAGAAATACTAAAACAAAATATTCTCAGTTCTATTTCCAGTCAGGTTTGTGGAATTATTTATTTATTTTTTCTGCTGATTTAAAAATATTTCTCTTCTGTTTTCCCCCTCACTTTTCTGCTCTGGTTTCTAATACAAGATGAAGAGCAATGGCTATGTTATTCCATTTAACCTTGGTTTCCATCCATCACAAGTGCATAAACTGTTGCATTACTGTCTCTGTTCTGAAACACCACAGTAGTTTACTGTAATGGCCCAGTCTGGTGATAGGACTGTTAGCACAAGGCCATAGCTTCCCATTGAGGTATAGGTGGGAGGGATGTACATAAACGATGGTCCCATGGGCTTTGAGCTAAATTGTGGGCTGATCTCAGTCTTTGCTGATCATTAGGATTTGAGGTACTGCTGTGCTGAGCTGCTGCAGAGGACTGAATGTAAAATACTCAGTATTTTCTGTATTAACTATTTCCTTTGGAAACCACGAGGCAAAGTGAAATTTTTCGTTGTTGTTTGGAATTTTATAGGGTTTTCATGGGCTTGACCTCATGTTGTTTTAACATGAAAGGCAGAGGATTAGTTTTTGCAATCTTTTTTCTTAATTTCTTTTCACATTTTTTTACATTTTATTCCTTTACACTTTTAAAAATTTCTGTTAAATGTCTCAAATGGGAGAAAGTAAGAAGGAAAAATTGGGAATAAGCCATTGAATAAAACATAAAAAAAATTCACTTCTCAAAAGAAATTTAATCTCAGTGAAGGCTGAGAAATTTCTGAATGACACTTTTGGAGAAACACCTGTCTAGGATGTAATTTTCCATCCAAAATGATCTTAAAGTATCCTACAGAGCAAACAAGAAAAATCCATGAAGCCAAAACTGCATGTCAGAAAAGTCTGACTGATTCTTACATTTGCTCAAACTTCTTCCATAAGACTTGGTGGATGTTGCTGCCTCTCAGTGTAGCTTGGCTCATGCTGTCAGGACCAGGGTATGTGCTGCAGGCACATCCCCAAGCTGTACATGAGACCACATTCACCAGGTCATTCCTGCTTTTCTAGGGCACAGTCACAGCTGATGGAGGCTGAAAAAAGCTTGGGTTCATGACTGAAATCTGCTCCTTTAGAATACAGGAAGGGTTGCTATTTCATTCCTGTCCATCCATGGGAGCTCTGTAAGGTTTGGATTGGGCAGCCAGCCCTGTTTGGGCTGCAGTGTTAGCACAGACTGGAGTACTGGCCACTTTTATTTGTCTTGCTGGGAAATAACAACCTGGGGTTGCCATCAGGGTTTTTTCCCCCCTGCAAGTTTTACCCCTGAGGTAAATGGTAATGGAAATCCTTGAAGCTGTAGATTATTATTTACCTGAGTAGGGATGGAAATAGGCAATGGCATCAATGGAACATAAATAGATCCCACACTGTAATTATGAAAAAAGAGGAAATGAAAGAGAGAGAGACAGAGAGCAAGAGACTGGGTCAGTGCCCTCTATCACTGCCAGCCTATCCTCCATGATGGATTAGGTGTAATTTAGGAATAATGCATGAGATCTGGAGACTAGATGCAGCTTCTGGCTCTGTGCAGCTGACAGTCTGATATAAACCATGAACAGATCATTTGTTTAGCTTAACTGGTACTCAAGAACCCTACCACTAAACCTGGAAGGATCAGAGGTGAGACCTGAGTGACAGAGGGCTACGGAGCGTTTCAGACACAGTTGCCATCAGTGAGAACATGTGTAGGAAGTGTGCATTTTCTTCTGGACTATGGTTTCACAGATGTAGAAAGATGTCCTGATGTCCTGTTCTCCTCCCTTTCCCTTCAATCAGCTCCCACACACATTCCAGGGATAATGAACTGAACCAGAATCCACACACTCTTTCTGATGATGTTGGACAGTGCATTAAACCCAAACCACCACTGTGGTTTCAAAGGATTAAATGAGACAGACAATTGCAATACCTGTACTGAACACAGTAATACAACTGCATGAGTCATATATATACATATATATATACTGTTCTTGGTTTTATTGTTCCATTTGAATATTTCTACTGTAAAAAAAGGCAGTGGTTTTGGAATTGTTGAAAATAAATGTATTTTTGTACATCAGAGTTACCCCTGGCTGCTTTTTTCAATCTTTGTCCTTTTTAGATTTCCTTTTGGCAAAGCCTTCTCTTCTGAATTTCCCTTGCCATATCTATCCCTCCAACTCTGTTGTTCAGGGTCATGCATGCACATGGAGTGTCAACAGAGAAATATTCTAAGGCAAGATTTTTAAGATAAAAGAGAAAACAACTACCTCTCCTTTCTTCTTAGTGCTCCTCTCCAAAAATAATTACCTTCTTACCTTTTCATTCTACAGGCAGATTCTGTTTGGAGCCTCAGACATGAATAGGAGGGGAGAACACTCTGCTTGTACAAGCACAACCCCATAAATCCTATGCTCTCACCTATCTGATTTTAGCTTTTAAGAGACTATGAAGTGCCAATGTGGGGGGAAAAAAAGAAAAGAAAGAAAAAGTTTCTTCACTCCTTGGCAGAAGAGACTGTTGAAAAACAGAAAAGGGAGCATGGAAGTGTGTCTCTGGATATGCATCAGCCATCTCCACCCATGCTCATGCATGCACACACACCTTTCCTTTAGGTCTGAGGTTCATAAACTGCAATTGTTTCTGATTTTCTTTATGTCAGAAAGCTGAAAAAGTCAGGCCATGAAGGACTAGGTTGGCCATCTCCAAGTGTGATGTATGAGATGCTTTCAGCATTGCAGAAGACCTCACAGCTTTTGAAATGTTTGTGTCTGCCCCTCTTTTCAGCAATGATAGTGTAATACTTGAGTTCATGGGATCCTGAGCTACAAGTTATGGACAGACAGGCACAAAGGATAAAATTGCCATGGTTTAACAAGCTTCCACTGAAACCCAGTGCTCAGCTGTTCAGAAGCCCAGCTAAGTGCAGCTGGGAAGTCAAGTGCAGGCACTTAAACTTCATAGCCTAGAAACATGAGCAGGAACTCAATCTTTGTCTGAATCCAGCTGTTATTTCTGTGAAGGATGGACCTCTTATTCCCTTTATTAAGAGTAGTATAAGCATTGTTTACTACATTATGAAATTGTCGTGGTTGTGCCAAATACCCCTCTATCAGGGAATACGGTGCTGCTCAGGAGAACTCATCATAACTACTCCTGGAGTCAACTCATCACTTACTCACTCGTGGCACCGCACACTGCAACAGGCTGAGGCTGTGCTTAGCTGACTTTGCCTTCTGCCTGGCTCTTCCTTTTCCCCTGGCCCTCTCTCCAGTGAAGTACTCTTTGATTATTGAGGGTTATCAAAGCACCACTGCATTACTGACATATTATTGTAATACATCACTTGAGTGCTGGTCTGCTGTTGTATATCATGGTGCTACATCAGGGAAATGGCAGGTGACAGGACCCAGAGACAGATCACTTTTCTAAGCTTTATGGGCTGCTTTTTTTCTCCCAAAGACAGCAAATAAAGGCAAGGAAAGCAGTACTGGACTGCTGCCATGAAACTTTCAAAACCTTTAAATGTATTTATCTATACATTTTCCCTTTACCCTGAAACATTAATTAAACAAATAAATCTGCTGATGTTTCCATATGAGACCATAGAGATGAGTTTATTTTGGGTCATGGAGGAAAGAACAATTCCTCACTAGGAACTGTTTCATGTATGTCTATGTGTGAGCAGAAAAGAAAGATTTGTCCTTGCAAAAAAAAATAATAATTTGTTCCTGAATTCCAAAAAAATTGCTACTAGTAGGTCAATTGACTGTATTTTAAATGTAGTTGTGCAGGTAGAGGAAGGACAGAAAGCAACTGTGCTGTTGGTGTTGGGATTTTACCCTTGATAAATATAAAAAGATTTGTTTTACCATTGCTTTATGCTGGTTCTACCTTTTCAGGCCCCCTGATATCAGTGAATTTAGTCTTGATTTACACCAGTCTGAGCTCTCACATTAAGAGGAGTTACATGCATACTTCAAGGATGGAATAAATCCTTTTTAATGCCTAATTGTGAATGTCAAGCAGTTTTCAGACCCAAATTTAGGGGAGATTATAATACTACTACTAATGAAAAATCACATACAGGGGACATAGTTGGAAGGAAGGAGAAACATATTTATTAAATTAAACAGAAATATTATGATGATGCATGTTTTTAAAATCTTGTGTTGGCTACATGAACCTGGAAAGCAAAAAGGAGAGAAAAACTGGAAGCCAGACGTGAAGCAGAGTGAGGAAGAAGAGAGGTGGACCAGGCTGGCTGGGATCCTGTGGCTGACCAGGAGGCACAGTGAGAGGCACATGGTTGGTTTTAATTAATTAATTAATTAATCTTTTAATGACTTTAGCACAGGAAGTTTCTAAAGTCTCAGGGTGAATGAACTGAATCAACAGGAGATGTAGCACATTCAGGCTATGTAAGATGGAGTCATCTCTGCTCCCACATCCTGATGCTCAGCCTTGAAATTCTAGTTTCAAGCAAGTGATTCCCTACTGAAGTCCCAGTGTTGAGCACTGAGGGTCCTGATAGAACAGTGTTGGGTGGGTGAAGGTTCAGGCAGGATTTGTTGGCCAATTTCCAAGCTCAACCCAGCATTACATGTGATTTTATTCAAAGGGTTGAGTGGTTGCTGTGAAAAAGAAGCAGCTCCTGATGCAGGTAAGGAAAATGGACCTGAAGTGGGAAAAGGGAAGGAAGATGGGATGAAAAAACACTGTGAAATATTTGTCAGTTCATGGGGCACAATTCTCTTTCATGGACATTAATTTGTCTGTATGCTGGGTGAAGCAGTGAGTTAAAATCCTCGTCTGGGAGGGGAGACAAGGATGAGCCTCACAGGGAGCTGTGTGAATGGGCCATCAAGAACCAAGGAGATTGTCTGGACTAGCACAAGGGGTGTAGCTACCTGTCCTCGTCTTTTTGAAATGAGCATTTCATGAAAAGACCCTTAGAGAAACCAGGGAGAGTAAAGAAATTTTAATGGGATGGTGAAAATAAATGTGAGATAATCTGACAACCAAGATAAATCAAAGTCAACCTGGGCAACATCTGCTGCTGCCACATCTGGTAACACTTGGGTGCACTTGGTGTCCCAACAAGTACACACCCCTCATTTTAGAGTGGTTCTGGGACTCAGGAGTCCCCGAGGATGCAGAAAGACTGAGACCCAAAACATGCCACACACAAAGGTTTCTCTTCCCTCAGGAGCCCTCCACAGCATGCATGTGCTGAAAGGCCTGAAGCTTATTGCAGGCAAGTTTGAAAGTCTAAATCCATTTGTGGCTCTGGACCTTGCTGCCTAATAATATCTCCTACACTTGGAATAATCTGAGATACTGTTAGAAATACCTGTGAGACTATGGTTTTAATTTTTTTTTAACCTTGAAATGTTCCTGTCAGTTCCAGTCTACAGGCTGTTAGAGATCTGAACTGAACTGTAAGACGCTGAGGGATTTTCCTCTTCTTTTTTTTTTTTTTTTTTTTTTTTTTTATGTAAAACCTCCCTTCCATTTTTAGGTTATGCAGAAAAGTCTCAGCATAAGCTTCAATCCCACTTTCACCCACTGCACTTTGAGACTATGAATAATTTACAATATGGATAATATTTACCTTGTGAACAATTTGTTCATTTCTAAAAGGAAAAGTCGCAGAAAGGGCAAGCACATGCAATCCTGTGGCTTTGGTGCAGGAGAGCCTGGAGATGCTGTTGGCATCAGTGAGCACTTTTCCTCTGGGTCTGTCATTAACTCCTGCAGACCTTGGGGCACACCCTCACTCTGCACAAACAAGCATGCCACAGCCCCTATAATTTACCAGCAGAGGAGGGGATTTACAAACAGCTGCAAATTACTTATCTATTCAAAATACTTTCATCAGCCTTGAAACATAAACTGATCCTGAGTAGTAGGAGGGAATTGATCTAACTTATTTATCTGCTCCATTAATGAATTTTTGACAGATCTATTTTGAGAACAAGATGTGAAGACAATGCAAAGTCTAAGCAAATTAGGGCAGACTGTGCCAGGCTGAGAACCAAATTCCTGCACATCTGTCTGGTGGAAATTTCTGGGCTTAGGAACTCCTAAGTCAGTCCATGCTCCATGGGGATGGAGAGCAAGAGGGAACTGGGGAAAAGGTTCAGTTCCTTACTTAGGTGGCTATTTGGACTTAAACCACTAACCTGAGGTCATGCATTTGTTTCTGATTTGGGGCTAAAGTGGATTCAGTTAAGCTCCATCATGTCTGAATATTAATTTCTGTTTGTAGCTGCTGCACAGCAACAATTTTCAAACTGGACTGGACCTTCCCTACAGACTATCTGGCTTTCATTAGAAACTCTGGCTGTAAGAGAGCCTAAAAGGGACACCTGGACTGTGGGTGTAAAAGGCTTCAAAGGGATGCTGAGGGTTCACTCTGAGCCCAGAAGGGTGCTAGGGTTTTGGTTTGTTGATTTTCTTTGATGGTAAAACCCTGCCTCTAGTTTTTAAATCATAATTAATAGCTCATCAGGAACATTGGCTTCAGAAGTTATTATTATGTTTCAACAGATGTTCAACCAGTCAGATTATTTAATTAGCTTCATGCTCTTTAACCTCATAAATCTGTGAAAGCTGTGACAAGGAAAAGGAAAATGAATTCACAAAAATAAATCAATACCCTAGACCTTAATATAGCCTGAAAAATTTTAATCCAAGCACCACTGAAAAGTTTGGGGGGCAAACTGGTTGCTTGTCTTTGGGCTATAAATCACATGTGAACAGTTTTAGAGGAAAATGCCTTGCATTCTCAGCACAGCATTCTTGGGAAGTGGGAAAGCTTGGAAAAGCCTTTGTGTGTAGGGAACTGCTTTGGCATTGCAGAGACCTGCACGTGATCCCTACCTCTAACACTGACTTAAAATGTGACTTTCAGAAACTCTGTTTGGTTTTTCCTGTCATCCTTAAACAGTGGAAATGTTGTCTCAAGCACAGTCCAATCTTAAGGATATTTCTCAAAATTTCTCCAGAGAAGATATTCATCATTTAAGACCCCATTTGGAAGAAAACCTTCTCTGCTTCCCATTCACCAGGATGCCTTAGGAGACTGGCTCTCTGATTTCGTTACCTCTGTTACTTCCTTAGCCTGGGCAACAGCAGTATCACTCCTTCTGTTATGCAAAAAGCCTTCTTGTGTTTGAAGTGGGTGGATTGACAGACAGCCTAGGAGCCTGCCAACATATCTGCAGAGCCCCAAGGCCACCCCAGCCAGTGAAGATTGAAGGTGAAGTGACAATTTGGTTGCTTCACTCCCCAAATCTGTAGTACTTGAGACTATTGCAGACAATAAGGTTAGTGCTCAATGTGTGTGAATCTGACTTTGAAAATAATCCTGCTCTGTTCAGTTTCAGGCCCTTCAGTGAGCAAATCTTTCTATTGCATATCAAGAACCAGCCATTGCCACGATCCTGGAGCAGCAAGTAGACTGGTGCCTCTGCATCTACTGTGCTCATACATTGTGTGATTACAGGGGACACAAGTCAGTGAATCAAAGCATACAGTGACCCACTTCATCCTCAACATGCTTGGAAGTGAAGGGTTTTATTCCCATGTGTGGTATTTTAAAAAGTGTTTCCCTCATCTTCATTTCAGAAAAATACTTTGTTAACAGATTTTACCCCTCCAGAGACCAACTTCAAACAAGACATCATTTACAGAGGAAAAACCCCATTCAGTAAGGGGTTTTTTGTACCTTTGTTGGCTCCAGAAAACTATTTTTTTCCTTCATTTTTCCTTCCAGCAATTTTATATAATGTGTTTCACAATATGCCTGACTTCCATAAATCAGAGGGGATGGAAATTTGCTCATGGTAGGAGTGGATTTGCTCCAGAAACTTCTGAATGTCAGTTTTGACTTTTCTCTGAGCTCTGTGGAGTGGAATTGAGGTCAAGCATGGACAATATAGTAATTTCCTTGAGGCCTGCAATTAAATGGTATTTTTGCTGCATGAACCTGGTAACACTTTCTACACAGTGTGCACCAGTCATTGCTCTGGACTGTGTTTTCCTGGCTGCAGCACTGCAGTGGGTCTGCTCCTCCTGCTGTAGGAGGAGCTGACATCACCAATTGCATTTGTCTGGTTTCTATAGTCAGATACTTTCCTATGGCTGTGTTATGGTTTGGTTTTCTGGTTAGCTGCTTGCTTTCACCTCCTGCACCACCACCTACTTCTCTGCCTTTCTTACTTGCTTATAATCCTGCTCAGAAATTGCCACCTATGCAGCCAGGTTAGTGGGGAGGTGAAATTCACCCTTGTTAATTCAAAGGTGTGGAAAAGGAAAAATCTGGGTGTTGAGGGTGGCCATCTTTAGCATCTTTACTTCACCACCACAAGATTTAAGTTCAAAATGGTTCAGGCAATGTGACCTCCATCCTTCTGAGGGTTAAAAACCATCATGTGTTGTGTCCACCTGCAGGTCAAGGACACCCTTCTGCTGAAAGCATCTTAGGCCAGGCTTTGATGTCACCTGTCAAGAAATGGGCAGGACTCTGAGCTACTGCTCATTTTGTTTCCCTCTTCCCATCCTGTAGGAAAACAAACAAATTATGTTTGCATTTGTTGCCTTTGTTGCCTCTGTAGAAACGGTGCTACCTTTATATATGTTGGTCTCATCATTTTTTAGCCATGACAGAAGAATGAAATTGCAAGGGAAGAAAATGCTTGTAACAGTTACATTTTTTTGTTTGATGAAAAATACCTCCCCGGTAAAGGCAGACATTTTTCTCTGATAAATCCCACATTTTGTGCAGAGCATGAACAGGTAGGGCTGAGGTTTTCATGGTAACCCATCTTTAGTACTATTACTGCCAGTACCCAAACAATCTTCTGTTTTCTAGCAGTTAAAAAGAAAGCATAAAAATATCTTTCAGTACAATCAGGAGGGCTCCTTTTAGAAGCTCTTCTTTTAGAACTCAAATGCCTTTAAAAACATAGAGTTTTTCTCTTCCCCTTTCATTTCTTCAGGTTTTTTTGTTGGTTTTTTTTTTTTTTTTAATGAAGAATACAACAGGGATTAAAATGAAAAAGTATCTGGAATCATTTTGACTGAGAGGAAAGAAATATTTGTACATTATTCATTGTACTCTCAGTTATTCATCAAAAGTTTCATTCTTCAGCTAAAGTCTTTTCCTTATCTTAAAGCCACTGACATGAATATATATCACCAAGTTAAAAAGATTGAATTACATTTCTCCTGCTGCTGCTGAGATTCATGGAAGCTCAAAGCCCAGCCTAGTCCCTAGGTGTACTGAGCCACTGCATTTTATGATTTTCGGAGAAGAACGCTAACAGGGTTTGTCTCTTCATTGTGATACAGAGATGATTGAAAATGTGCTGCTGTATTGCTTGATAAAAGACCGTTGCCAAAAAGGAGAGCAGCTTTGTCATTTGAGAACATTACCCATGGGGTTTAAGAGACCTACTTGACAGCAAAAGCTCTAGCAGATTTTTTTTTTTTAAAGCAGTATGTTCTCCATTGCCATTGTCAACAGCTCGAACAAGAGACAAGGAGCTGAGATGTGATCCATAAAACCTTCCCTGAGTATTGTGTTGCCCCATAAGTACCAGGGCAACAAGTGACATTTTCTTGCTCTGGTTCTTAGTGCTTGTTCAGAGAGGGAATCACTCTTGGTTTGTGCTGGTTCTGACTCCAGCTCACAGTTCCTGGTGTCTGTTCTGTGGGTGCCCAGCTTTGAAACGAGCTGGGCAGAGCGTGGTGCTGCAGGCTCAGTGCAGGGGGACTGGCTGCCCACCCTGGCTCACTGCTTTTTGGAGCTGCAGGGGAGACCTTTGCTGCCCCAGTAACACATGAAGTGCAAAGAAAGATGTTTTAAAGTGATTTTGGTGTGTTTAATGTGCACAGGTGAGACATGTCCTTTGCAAGATGTACTGTGATGTCTTGAGGCAAAGATGTAGGGAGGCTCCACTGCCCAGCCATCTGTGTGATGGAAAACAGAACCATTTTTAGCTCCTGCACAGGGGTGCAGGGTCAGCAATGAGACCAGAGTGCCGGTGCCAGGCAGACTGAGGTGGCAGTATGCAGAATATGGCACAGCCTTGCTCTGAGCAGTCTCAGCTGTCACTCCTTTCTGCAGGGGAGGAAGGGCTGTTCCTGGTGATCCTGTGCCAGGGCACAAACCTGGTGGCATCAACTTCAAACTCACTGAGACGGGACAGTGAGAAGGGCTTGCATGTGTCCTGGCTTTCCTACAGTGGCTCTTGATGATGTGGGTCTTGGCTCATTTTACATTTGACACACAGGGGCTTAATTTTTTCTCAATCTTTTTGAAATGCATTAAAAGAGCCAGTTCACACCAAGAGGCCTCAAATTCATGGCAGGAGAGAAGTGCTGAGGCCCTCTCTCATACCTGTGTCACAGGTGCTGATGTGGGTGCAAGGGCAGCTGCTAATGTCCCAGGCTGCAAAATGCTGCTGGGACCTTCAGCAGGAGGGAACTCAGTGGACAGAAATCCCCTTGCTCCTTGTGGCCTGTGAGTGTGAGTTCAGTTTCATGACAGAGACTAACTCTTAGACAGAGACAACATTTTCACCAAGTTTGTTGTGCATTTGTGGATGCAAGGCTACCAAATAGTGGGTAGGATGACAGCAGCACCAACATAATGCAAAAATATCATCTAAGGATGTCAGGTGCTGTTGCAGAGCTGTTTGCTTTGCTAGCACTTCAGACACAGGGTGTTCCATTGCAGAGCTGGTTCTGTACACAGCCACACAGAGCCCTCCAGGCCCCCTCAGCCGTGTGCTCCCATCATCATCCACAAGTGCATTTTCCTGCCTGTGCCGGTGTTTAGGTATGGATGTTAGCTGTGAAGCAGGGAGCACGGTGCCTGAGGAATAGCAGGCCACATAACTTCCTCAGGCACCGTGCTCCCTGCTCCACAGTTAACATCCATATTTAGGCACCCACCAAGCCTTGTTTTGCTCCATAACAAGGAGTGTTTGATGATCTGCACTGAGCCATGTGTCATTTTGCAGCAACCCGCCTATGACCACTGCAGTTTGAGAAGGGCTGAGTTCTAATTTGCCAAGGGCAGGTGGAGATAACTTGAACTGAGGGGAGCTTGGGAGAGGGAAACCATATCTAAAATCCTCACTGAAGTTGAGGAAATCTGGATGAAATAATGATAAAATGGCCAGGGAAATAAAAATAGTGACTCGGTTATTGTCATTTCAGATTAAATGGAACCAGTTTAGTATGGTGATGGAGAGAAATGTATTTTTAGAAAACATAAAGGGCCTTTACACATCTCTTCCTTGTTCTTGACAATTCAGCAAAGGCTGTTTATCTGGTTGCCTCACTCCAATCATAATACTAGCAAACCTTTTCCCTCTTGCTGCTGTAAAGTTCAGAAAAGAAGACTGGGGTTTAAACTCGATTTACCTATTTGAAGAAACAGATTGTGAGAGGCCAAATGAGAAATCACATTTCTGTGATTTGAATATCCTTCCTTCTCCCTAAATTATGAAGCAATGCTGGGCAAAAGTAGCTGAGGCAGTGTGGTTTGGTCTCGTGCTGGCTGAGCAGCAGGGCTGCACCAGGCAGATGACCAATTAGTGAAGGCAAATAGCACAGGAGCAAACTCTTTAGAGCCAGGCTGCAGCTCCAAATGAAATGAAGGGGTTTTCGGCCTGTGCCCAAAATTAAATGAGGCTTAAGTTAATCCAGATGTGTTAGCTTTGCCCTCAGCATCAGTATCCATGTACGCTATGCTTGTGCTAGGAGGTGTTTTTAACAGGACAGAGACTGTGAGGAATTTGAGGAGGGGTCTGCTTTGTTTTGAACTCTTAGACCTCCTAGTTTCCAAAACCTGTGCAAAAGCCTAAGGAGGTTTTAAAGCACAAATAAGAAAATACTGAAAAATCCCACCTGTGCCATATCTAGTACCAGAAAATGTGCCAGTAGTAGCAGGTTCCTGAGGTAATAAAGAGGGAGGTCACAGCCCATCAGCTCTGAAGCTGCTGGACTGGGAGGAGGATGTAAATCAGTGCCGTGCTGTGATGCCAGTCACTCACACCAACTTGCAGGGAGCTGCACTGGGCTATACCAGCCCTGGCTCTGAGCCCTTGCAGTGCTGGGTGTACTTGGCCAAAACGGGGAATGATCTCTTCAGCAGCTGCCCTTATTTCACAAGTTAACTTTTTTGTCTGTTTCCCCCTTCTGAACTCTGGACCTCTCCCATTCCACATGAGCTGAGCTTTTTGAGGATGGCTGTTTAATGGGAACATCTGGTATGGAAATGGAAGATTTAGTACTTCTTTTGCCTTCAGTAAATGCTCATTGCATACTTTAAAAGTTGATCTTTAGCTTTCCTTCCCCCAATAACAACAAAAAAAATATGAATCATTACTTGACAGAAAAGCCTGCGCTCTTTAGTTACCCAGCACATGCAGGTGTAAACTGTGAGCCCTCAATTACAAGCTTTGCCCAAAATTAAAAATTTTCTGCTGTAAACTCTTTCTGATGAAAATGTAGCAATCCTTCCTATTGTTCAATTATTGCTAATTAGATATTACCTGTGCACAATATTCCTTGTCATTCAATAACCACAGTCTGGAATATTTCTTTTTTGGGAGAAAAAATATCTTACAAAAAGGGCCCCGCAAAAAATTCTGAGCTCTTTTACATGAGTGCTGATTAGAACTGTGGCAAATGTTAAAATGAAAGATAAGTAGGTATAAAAAAGGTATGATTTGTATACATATTTTTACTTTTCCTTCTCTTCCCTCTTCCTCTTTGCAATGGAGGTGCTACACAAAGATAACTGCTGCATGGGCTTTTACAATAACTGTCTTGGCAAACATCTGGTGGTGTTGGTGAATTCATAGGCTCCATAATGTTTTGTTCATGCACTCTGATGGCTTTTTGGCTTAGCCAGCTTTAATTTAGCTCCCTGCCAACTGAAAATGATTTACCATTATCCAATGGGAATCATAAAGGCCATATAGAAAAAGTGGATGTGCCAAGTTTTAGGGCAAGATGCTGCGTATTAACACAGTTGCTCTGATATCACTGAAGCATGATGACTCCCAGCAGATTTGTTCTGGTTTGTGCCATCCCTGGCCCTGACATGAACAGTGTTGGCATGAAAAAGGTTGAGGTTCACCTTCCCTGTGGACTCAGGAACACCTTAAATGGGGAGCTGGTATCCATGATTTCTTTAGGACAGGCTCGTAAACTCTACAGAGGAGAGCAGTTTTGCAAATCCCATGGCATGGAAAGTGGATATAGCAGTGGGTAATATCCATCCCTGCTTTGAATGCAAGATTCTGCTGTGAATCAGCCTGGTATGGCAGTGGCACTGACTTACCTAAATGCATTGGGGCCTCCAGAAAAGACAAAAGAGAAATGTATTTTTGGGATTGAATCACTAATTATTATGGCTAAGAGAGAGCAGGGCAGACTTTCTATAGCTCCCTGAAAGGTGGCTGTAGTCAGGTTGGGTTGGTCTCTTTCTTCTAGGCAGCAACTAACAGAACAAGAGGACACAGCCTTAAGCTTACCAAGGGAAATATGGGTTGGATATTAGGAAAAAGTTTCTATGGAAAGAGTGATGAATTACTGGAATGGTCTGCCCAGGGAGGTGGTGGAGTCACCATCCCTGCATGTGTTAAAAAAATAAAAGATTGGATGTGGCACTTGGTGCCATGGTTTAGTTGAGGTGTTAGGGCTGGTTGGACTCGAACATCTTAAAAGTCTCTTCCAGCCTGGTGATTCTGTGATTCTGTGTGACTTATGGCATGAGGCAGCAGCTTGGTCTGAGAATCATGAAATAGAAGCCATTCACTGTTCTTTTGGAATGATTCAGTGTCAGACAGAAAATGATGCCAAAGTTTAGAAAATGCCATCCTGACCTCTCTGTGTCAGGTAG
This sequence comes from Cyanistes caeruleus, assembly GCF_971803275.1. NCBI lineage: Eukaryota > Metazoa > Chordata > Aves > Passeriformes > Paridae > Cyanistes > Cyanistes caeruleus. The sequence goes on along the minus strand of NC_141708.1, from coordinate 11,302,290 downwards.
AATTACCCTTTCCTGCTAGTTTGGGTCAAACTAACAAGTGAAATGATTTAGAATGGCATGACTCATCAGCCTGTGCCTCCTCCACCTGCCCAGCCAGCTGTCTGGGAAGCACTGGATGAATCAGGAGCTCTGCAGTTGCTCCAGTTCACTCCCAGTCAAGCCAAGCAAGGTGTCCACACCATCTGAAACTGCCAGCACATGCTGTTTGAACGACAGGCAGAAAAGGAAACTCCAAATCAGAAACCAGAGCCTCATTTCCAATGACTGGCATGCTGGGGCACATGGAGTGCTTGTGAGGAACCCCTTCCCTTCACTGCCCTGCAGCTGGCAGTAAGCAGCATCTTGTCTGTTCTTGCCTTTTTCCCCACTCTGCACTGCCAAAAACGTAATATTTTGAATAAAGATGAAAATGTATTGCTTTTAAAATTTACTTGTAATTCCCTGCAGGGGAGCTCTGAGACTCCTACAAGAGACCTCTTGGTCTTTTGACCTCCAGTTGTCTGAGATATTCAGAAAATCTGTACCACATCAGCTGGGACTTTCAAATGATCTCCTGTAGCACGAGGCACAGTTTACACAGACTGATTGAAATATATTCACCTGGTAAATGAGAGCTTAGCTACCTTGAAAATCAACCAATATCCTCTATAATTTGGAGACAGTGTGTCTCACTCTCTTCATTTCTGCCTGACCATGTCCTCTTGCTGCAACAAGACACTGTTCTCAGCTTGGTCCCACTCCTCTTCCCCTCTACTGCTTCTCTTTCAAAAATGCAAATATCAGGAGCCTGCTGTTTCCTAGACATTTTGCTGCCAGCCTTGTGACACTGGCAATTTGGATCATTTTGCTCTAAGCGTATTTCATTGTGCAATTATAGTATCAGGACTGTGTCAGGTGAGCTATACAAATGATACTTTGAATAACTCTTTGGGGGTTTTGCCTGTGTGTGGTGTTGTTTTGGTTTGTTTTTATTGAGCTTCAGTCTCAGAAATAACAGACTGCTCATTTATTCTCTGGGCTTTAACACCCACCATGGTAACTATCAGAAACCACAGTTACACAGTGTTACACACCTTCATTTATTATTTCAACATTGCCTTCTGAGTTTTATCATGGAAATGGGCTAAGTGACTTAAATGCAGGTAAAAGATGGCCAAAGAGGATTAAAGCCAAGACCACCACTCTCTGTCATGGTCAGGAACTTACCTTTCAGAATCTATGATTTATTAACACCTGGATTGGAAGTAACAGGACTTAATGACAGAGTGGCTGAGTTGCTGAAGGTTTCACTCAGAAAGAGTTTATCTTGTTTCCCTCTTCCCATCCTGTAGGAAAATAGACAAATTATGTTCAACTTTTGTTACCTTTGTTGCCTCTCTGTAGAAATGATGCTACCTTTGTATATGTAGGTAGATTAGGAGGGGTCTCCTGACCATAAAGACTAGAATCAGCACTCCCTCAGTCTATCCAAACTAGGATTATTCTTCTAAATTATGTTTAGTCAAGAGCTTGAAGCAAAGAGATGCAGTCTATTTTTAGAAGAAATTTCTCTGATGAGAAGTGAAAAATGCCCTGTTGGATGGATAATTTCCTTCTTGGTCTCTTCTTTCACTTTCCCCAGTGCTCTGGGCAAACCTTTGTTTATCTTTATAGAAATTAACTTTTAAATGAAAAAAAAAAAAAATCAACCCCCCAAAAACATACCCAAACCCTAACTTAATGATTTATTTCCCCAAGTGACTTGTATACTTTATCTGTGGAGCAACTCGCTACACACAGGCTTCTATTTTCTTGTTTCCCTTTAGGGGGTATTAACTATGTAAACAACTTCAAAACAAAAGGCAGGATTGTTTCATTAGGGAAAACCATCCCTGCTTCCAAAGGCCTCATGGGAAGCAGGAGAAGTTCATTAAAGCCAGGGTGATGTAAAGGCTTTGTGCACATGCAGAAATGGAACCACCATGAAACATTAATGACCTCCATGCATTAGCAAATCTTAAGCTAGAGTAGAATTATGCTGCCTCTGGGGACCTGAGTACATCTCCTTGGATTTTGTTTTTTAATGCCAGAGAAAATCTAGCCTTCAAATTTTAATTTCAAGAGCAAAACACTTTGATGGTGAGAACTGAAGAAGGCAATCAGGCTGGCCCTAGGCCACTGACATGATGAAAATGAGCGACCTAATTGTCAGCTGCTGCCCTTGCTCCAGTCAGTGGTATTGCCTAGACAGAGCTATTTCATCCATATTCCCAAATAAAGGCTCACCTGATTTCTTTTCCTTTTGGTTCTCCATGAGCAGTCCACTGCTGAATCACTTTTCCTGCTTTGATAAGTGACCTCATGCCAGCCATTTATAAAGCACTGAAAAGACATTTGGCAGTGTTACGTCAACAGTAGGCAACTGTTCCAGGCTGTATTAATCCCAGTGGAAATTACTGTATAGGTCTCTCCTGTGAGTTATGATCTCTGTTAAAGCTGGGTGACATTTCTCCAAGGAATACTTTGTTCAGCAGTGGCAGAAAAAAGCATAATTTCAGATGCATTGAAACCCTGCAAAACAATTTATGCTGAAATCTACAAACATTATCAAAATGAAGAAAAATATATACCTCTCTCCCCAAGAAATTTAGTTTAGAAATTATAGATCAAGTTTGTTTGAAAGTTGGTATTGAAATAGGAGAACAAGTCTTTGATGAGAGGTGGTGTCTTCCAAATTTTTGAGATATTTTGTCTTCCCTTCCTCTTCTAGCACAGGGTGGAGGGAGCAGGTCTCACCTGGATGACAAAGCTTTCCAGACTGGAGGATGTGGAGAATCTGGGGAGTGTGCCTGTGATGTGGATTGTTTGGGAAGAAGGCATACAGTACAGTCCACTGCCTCTCATCCTGGGCAGTGTGTGTGTCCTTGAAAGGCAGGAAAGGTCATCCTGAGTCAAAATGAGGGACCAGCCAGCCCGGAGCCCTCCTTTTGGCAGTGACTGTATGCAAAGAGTTATGCACAGGAAGGAGCAAGGGAAGTCTGTGAGATGCTTCTCTCCTGGTGCTCTGCCTGCCTCCAGCTGTGACTAGGCTTGGGATTTTCTGAGTCTGATGGGGTTTGTGTAACTTGTAACCCTGAAAGGATCTTTTCCAAGCACCTCAGCAATTTCCACTGGAGCTGTCTGAGCCCACAGCATCCTTCAGTAAAGGATACTTCTCCCTGTGGTGGTTTGCTGAGACTGAGAACCACCAGTCTTGAGGAGAAGGAGGCTAACCTCTTTCCTCATTGTTCTGTTTGCTCTTTTTAGATACACAGCTGTCTTTTGACCCAAATGACAATGACATTTCTATGGTACAACAATTGTGCACTGCCTATGGTGCATGAAGAGTGTTGGGATTGCCCGAGCCAAAGAACTAATGTTTCAGTGCTATGTCTGATGCTATTTTCCTGATGCCAACTGAGCTGCTGCTCTTTATTTCAGCCATAAAGTTATCCAGGAACACCAGATCCCACCACCAGCAAGATCCACAAAGCACCCATGGCATGAAATGCCCACTGTGCCGTGATGCCTGAATGGCACTGGTTGGTAAGGTCAGGGTGCAGATGAAAAAGCAGCAGTGCCCACTCACCTTTGCAAGGTGTCAGTAACAGGCAAGGACTCCTGAAAACTCCTTAAAACCTCAGAGCTGAGCAACCCTAGCAAGCAGCTGTGTGTATGGGGAGGGAATCCAAGGGAGTATCTTCACACTGGCAATCATTCTGAGCTCTAATTAGATTTCAATTCTTTGTCCAGACCCAATATTAAGAATTCTCCCTCTTAAAAAAAACATGTCATGTGTTAAATTCAAGCTAATCCCACAGAAAGTGCATTTTTAAATTTTCAGGTTTTTTTTTTCATGAAAAGAATGAGATGTTAAGTGTACCTTTATATTTGTAGACACATGATGTGGTGCATTTCCTGTTTGTCTGAAGGATAAGTTCTTGTATGAAGCAAGGCTTTTATTCGGGTTTTAAACTTTAATGTTGGTTAAAAAGTAATAATGCATCTATGAAGCATGGTTATGGAGGTAAATATTTAAAGGAATTGCATAAATCTGCCTTGTATCAAGGGCAAGGGTTTGGGAAGGATGCTTCCAAATTAGGAAAGGGAACATTTTTATCTTTCATGTAGTGGTTCAAGTATCAGTCCATCCTCCTCTGCCTTTCCCCAGTCAGTGGAAGACCTGATTGTCTCTGCCAACAGCACAATGTCATTTTCTTTGTGATCTGTGCATGCCTGGTGCATTGATTTTTCCATGGCAGAAAGCAGAGCAAGCTCTCTCTTCAGTGGAGAACTCAGAAAGACAATGTGTAAAAGAGAATCATTGTTTTTTAAAAAATAAGCTTTTCACTGTTCTTGATTCTTACTGAGACAAACAGTTCTGGAACCATCCTCAGTCTGAGCCTGCCAGCATGTGTGCTATCAAGCTCTGGGTAATAGCCTAGTTGGAAGTTGGCTGTGGGGTTATTTCTGGAGGGTGAATACCACATGCAGTTTGTGACATTATTAGTTATTTGCTCCCTTAGAGCAGCAGGGGCACATTGATCCTTGGGTGTCCTGGGGGTGCAAACACATGTTATCCTTCAGCTCTCTCAAGCCCTGACTCCATCAGCTGGTGTAGACAGAGCTGCAGCTACACATCCTGGAAGTCCATTTTACATTTCCCCAGGAGGAGAGACATATCTTTAACTGGATGTGATAATTTTCTCAAGTTCCAAAACTGGAGGCTTGACAGCATCTCTTTTTAAATTCTAACTAAGGAAACGAAGATATAAGTTTTATTTATATTTTTATTAATAATGACAGTCGAGTCTTTTACTGCTAAACTGGAAAGTACCAGAGGGGGAGCTGGGAGGTTTCTCAGTAGCTGGGAGTCTGCACCAGTTCCCTGGGCCAGTGTGTTTTTTATAGCCCAAAGTTACTATTAAACAGAGCAAACAGCTGGTATTTTCAAAAAGGTTTAGTCTTGATGCTTCTGTAAATCCCAGAGCAAGGATGATAAAAGTCCACAAGTGTCAAGCTTGGGTCTCCAAGCCTCTTGACTTTCAGAGCTGTAGTATTTGCTCCAGAAACACGTCCTTTCTTTCTGTGCTAAGTGGTGGACACCACAAAGTCACCACTTGTAACAGCTTCCCAGCTTGGCACATTTTGTTAGATACTCTTTGCAGCCATGACCATAAAAATTCAAGTCAGAGAGATTTCTGGTGCTACCTGGTACAGATTTTCCAATGAAAATAATCACAGAAATGTTGGCTAAAAGGGACTTGCTGAGGCCTTTGGTCCAGCATCCCACCCAAAGAAGGACCTTCACCACTGCTACAGGAGACCAGGTTTGGCTTCAGGTATCTGAGTCTAGCAAGTTGCCAAAGACAGAGATCCCTCAGCTTTAGTGACCTGTTCCTGTTCTGCAGTAGCCTCCTTCTAAAAAAAAATTGCCTGCTGTCCCATCTGGACTGTCAAGGCTGAAACCTTGGTCATTGCCCCTTGTTTTAGTAACAGAAGCAGCTCCAGGGAATCCTTGATAGATTTCCTTAAAGCATTTGTGTCAAATATGGGATGCTATTTCTGGACCAGGTGCATTTTGTCATTCCCAGCTGTATCTTTGAGCACATTATTGACAATCCACCCTCTCCTGTAGACCATCAGTACAGTGAACAATGCAGCAGAGGTCCCTCCCAACCACAACCATTCTGTGATTCTATGATACCAGAACATTTCTAGAGACACACATTTCCACATTCCTGTGCTTGGCATCAGAGCTAAGTCCATGTTTTCAGAACTTTCCAGTTTAACACCAACTGCATTTTCCTTTCCTTTGCAGTCAGAAAAAGACCATAGTAACCTGGAATATATTGTTCTGTTCACAGCAAGAATATGAACAAGCCCTTGTTCAGAATTTCTATTCATTTGTTTTGCTTTCTCTGAAACCCTAATACCAGTTTCTGCATTCATTAGTTCCTATTTTTAAAAAAATAACAAAAGCCCAAAATGTAATTTAATTACTAATAGTGCTGTGATTAAATTTGGCCTTTCACTTTCCTTCAGAGTCAACGTCCTCAGTTCCATCTCCCCAATGGCTCTCTCTGTAGTATTGATTCGGTACTGTTAACCTTTATTTATTACTTGTTTATGTTTCCCCATCAGTTTAAAAACATCAATAAGAGGCTTTTTGTAAAGGACAGAAGCAACAAATAGAGAGACATTGAGGAAAGGTCAGGGATGCAGAAGAAGGCAGTGCCTGCTTTGTGGAAGGAGCAAACAGACAGTACAGAAAGGTTAGTGGTCCTGCTGCTGAGGTGAAGGAAGGATTTGTTTATTCTACAGAAATTTCTGCTGCTGGTGTAGCTTTAGCAGCAGGCACAGCCCAGTCTGAGCTCCGGGGTACTGGGGAGGGCTGGACATAGCATCAGGAATGTGGCTGAGATGGTCTGCAGGATCTTTCCTGTCAGGGATCAGGAAGATTTAGGTGTGTTGCACTGATTCTACTTTGTGTTTGAGCATAAACCCAATCTGAGGGCACACCCTGTTCTGCTCAGGGCTCTGCTGGGTGTAGATTTGTTGACTGGCTGTGGCAAGGAATGTGTCTACATCAGTGTGTGACTGAGGGCATTCAGCCATCAGTATTTATATCCTCAGGCCAAGCACCACCCCAAAATGGCTTTCTCTGTTTTAGTGTCTGCTGAGCTAGGAAAGAACCTGAGCTCAGAGGAACTGGCTCAGGATCCTCTGCCTCCTCCTCCTCCTCCTCCTCTTCTTGGCCCATAAAGCTGTGCTCTTGCCTGTGCTCTAGGCAACTTGGACTTCACTCCCAGATCAAATCCTCTCCTGAGTGATGCTACTCCTTTTGCTTTGAAAGGAACAAAGGATTGAGCCATTATAGCAGTAAATTTTTCAATTACTTCAAGGGAAATGTAAATCCTTCTCAAGGGTCTCCAGCAAAGGGAGAAGCCCACTAAGGCCTTCCCATTTTTGACTCCCCAGAGACATCACAGCAGCTGGAGAGTAGAAGCTTAGTGTGGTGGTGGAGAAGAGACACCTTGTCCACCCCCAGCTCTCTGAAGTGTCAAAGATTGCTGGCACTTAAAAGCTGAGTACTTCTCACTGCTTCTGGTGTTAGCACTGCCACTAGCAGACCATGCTACTCCTCAAGAATGGTTTCAGATTTTTCCCATCTCTAGAAACTCTGTCTTATACTATAGAAGGTTTTTCCAATGAAATTGTAAGAAAATACTTACTTTTTTTTCCTTCTCATGGTTTAAAATCTTGAATACCTTTAGCTTCAAGAAAACAATTTATTGCCCTGAAGACTTTCCTTCTTTTGCAGTCCAGTACAGGCACAGTGCAGGAAATGTTATCCAACATGGAGAACACCTTCATTCCACACACTCAGAGTATTCTCTTAAAAGAAGATACAAAAGTCAACTTAGTTATTAAAGACACATTTCACATGACCTTTTAGGAACAGATGTAATTACATATGACATGTCTTCAACTCAGAAAGCTGTAGAAGTAACATATCTTTCCTGTTTTGAGAGGTGACACTATGGCTAGAAAGATTCTTGAAGTTTTGCTTTGAAATGCAAAGGTGATCAGTGAGCAGTCCTCAACACAATTTGAAATATTGACAGGGGAAAAACAAAAACAAGTATCAGACTAGAAATAAAACAGCATTTTAAATCCTTATGACAGGTACAATATAGTCAGGATTTGGATCCGTATTGCTTCTGCAAACAGAAGATGTATGCAGATGAGAATCATGCATTTTCTCATATAATGACATTAATTACTTACTTGAAAATTCATCTGACAGAACAATTTTCACTCAAACTTCATGAACAGATATTTCTTCTCACCTTATTCTTCAATCTTAAAATGATGTCTTTACTGATCACAGTGTGGCTATTTGTACACAAAGAACAACTCTGTGTTGGGCTGTGTAATGGAGTTTGATTTTTCTGAGATACCTTCCCATCTATAAAAAGTGTATCCTGGCTTGGGCTGCCTGGTTGCCACATGAGATCATTGTTCTTGACGTTTATCTCCTTAGGCTCCATTACCACCAAGGTAGAAAGCGAGCTTTCCATGGAGGAAAGCCTCGGGAGTTTAAGTGCTGTTCATTCTTTAAGTTCAACTTAATATTATGGAAAGGCAAGGGATAGAATGGGTTTCTCCTTTTGGCTGCCCAGACACCTGAAGACCTTTACAGGCAATCAGTAAAAGTGTGTTAAAGCTTTCATTTTCCTTTTCTTTTGAAGTTCTTTATTCCATTCCATGATGGATATTTTAGCCTTAGGCATAGTGCTTTTCTGCTAGTTTACAATAATACAATTCTGTAAACATTAAGTGTCTTGTCTGTCACAGAGGCAGAGGTGACACCGTTCGCTCTTCCTCACGAGAAGGTACGCTTGCAAATGACCCTTCTGGGTGACAGAAAGTGGGGAAGCCAACAGAAAGAGAGCAAACTGTGTGAGTCCATCTCAGTGGAACCAATCGCATTCTTGTCTCCTTAGTCAGGAGTCACCTTTCTTCATCTGGGGACTGTGCAGTTGCAGGGTGAACTCAGTATAATCTCTGCTGTGGCATTTATACATAAAACCGTTGAGGAATTGTCACTCTGTGCTGTGAAGAACACAGTCACACTTTCAGGGTTGCCAAAGGAGAATGAAAAGAAGGAGGGTGTCCCTGGGACATGGGATAAGGGGATGGATGACCTTGCCATAAGTTCTTTGATTCAATGTAGGGTTTGGATCACTGTCTCTTGTTATGATGTGATTCCAAGAATCAGAGTGAAGTGAGAGACTTAAAAAAAAAAAAAATTCAAGAAAAAGCTGGAGCCAAACTGTATTTCCATTTCCAATATTATCTCAAGAAAATGAGTAAAATCCTTCCTGTGGCAAGTTTTCCTCAGCTAAATCAAGATGTCTGTCTCCTGTTTTACCCTGGTTGCTCCTCATCACTTTCTTGAAAACATTGAGACAAGAGTTTTCTGTAGCACCTCACTTCCCTAGCCAAGAGCATGGTATGTGCAAGAGAAAAGAGCTTCTGCCTGAATGGCCTTCCTCCATACTCCTTATTCTCTTACTTGGAAATGAGGTTGTCACCCAATCAGAGAACAAAAAGGAAGTCTAAATCAACAATGAATGATGAGTGGAACGTACACATCTCTAACACTCAGACAGTTACATGACAGTTCCAGTCCTTGGTGACAGTGATTTAAGAACCAACTGACTATAATAGATAGGAAATAAATCTTCATTTACAAAACAAACAAACAAAATAACAAAACCTCTTCTTCTTGGTGATTCTGAAGAACTGCAAGGGTTTAATCTCCAGGAAAAGAGATGGTAAGATAAATGTTTTGCTCAGAGACATAGTGGAATAAATGGTTAAAGACGGTGTGGGGAAACTCATTTCAGCAGCAGAGAGAAATGAGGGCTGAGCCTTTCAAGCCTGTGGTTAGCAGTGATTCATAGGGATCTAAGTATGCTCCTTTTCTGGTGACTCTACACCAGGGAAGTCAAGACATCAACAGTTAAGCTGGGTTAACTGAGGGGATTAAGAATCACTTTCTTTAGGTATTATTAGTGAAGAAGTTTTTGCCTTTTATTTTCCAAACAGCGGCTCTGCCTTAGATCCCTGATGCAGATCATCTTAGATGTATAGGTCCAAGATGAACACATTTCACTTGTGCAAATGATAACCCAGCAGAGAGATCCAGGCTATTGGAAGCAAGACATCTCTAGGAATAGGAGTAATATCAAGAACTATGTTTTTCAGTAATCAAAAAACTCACACCATAAGAAATCCTGAGGAGAAGCTGCAGAATATAGTTTGTACACTGTTCTACCAGAAAAGACTGTATTACAAATGAAAGCCAGTGCTTGATCTTACCTATTAGCAATGGATCAAAATTCCAACTTTCAGAATCTATGCACATAACTTTAAGAATAATAAGACCAGACAAATTAAAATTTGGAAGAAAAGAAAAGGTAAAAGTACTAGGAGCATTATGGAGTTTTAGAGGACCACATTAAGAAGGAACATGTAGATTCACTGTTCTACATGCCTTCTCATCAAGGATGCCTTTGTAGAAGATATGTTGGTCCAAGCATGTATTTTGTGTTGGTTAATTAGCTAGCAATTAGTAATATCAATCAAATGCTTTTTATATTTTTTTTATATTTTTATATGTTTTTTTATATTCAAGCCAACCTGAATAGGTCCTTCTGAATCTGGAGTATTAATCAGGAAGAAAATCACTGAGCATGAGGAGTGACATGAAAGTGGAGTCCAGGCTCTTGGCTCTACTCTGAAAAATTCAATGCCTACCCAGCTCTTGAGTCCTTAATGAAGCACTTTCACCCTCTCAGAGATATTCTAATGGGGCTCATGTAGCCTGCAAATACAGACAGAATTCTTTTTAACCTGAGACTCTACATAGCATTTTCAGGAAAGGATCCACAAAGAAGTAATTTTCAGTAATTATGGTTAGGTATTGTTGATAATTAGTCTAACCAAAGGAAAGCAAGTAACCAAGGAATTTTTATTAAATGAATTAAGTGGAAAGGAAAAAGAGATGGATAATGAGATGCTCGAAATATCAAGAGTTTCATTTATATGAACTGTGCTGCAGGATAGATTGAGAATTTATGGGGGGGCAGAGGATATCCTCCTTTGGCAACAATCTACCTCCTTCTTCCCTTGAAAGACCAGTGATCTCAGCCAGTAGAGATCAGACTGAAGGTACAAATATTTGACACATCAGGTGTGAATTAGGAACTCGGAAGAAAATTTTCTTTATCAATACACTGTGTGATGGAGGACACTTGAAGAACATGAAGGTAATTTTGGATGAGAAAACTCGAGAAATGGGCAATCTTAAATCCTTCTACTGCAAGGACACTGTGAGGGTGGTGAAACATTGGAACAAGTTGTCCCGAGAGGCTGCAGAGGCTCCATCCCTGGTGAGGGCAGGTCCTGGGTAATCCTCTCCAGCTAACCCTGCTTTGGGAAGAGGGTTTGAGCTAGCCTACCCTGAGAAGCCAAGGGAAATTATGCTGTGATATTTGATACTTAGGTAATTTGCTTGCTCACACATACGTGGTCTGAATGTCTAAACAAAAAGTAATTCTAAGAGAAAGAAAAATTAATAAAAACCTGACAAGGAAAATAAAGAGATTAATAACTAACTCCTAAATTTCAGCTATACAGACAATGATTAACTGTCCTTTCCTTTGCACAGACAACAGCTCAGCCACCTCTAAAGTAGCCTTTTATCATAGCTTATGATTTTAAGTTTTTCTGAATAACAAGAATGGATTTAAGCTGGTCTAAACTGCCGCCTGGTTTAGTTTTTGCTATCTTCTCCTTGCTTCTCCAGACTCTATTAGTCTTAGCTATGCTTTGCTCCATTCCTTGAAGTCACTATGTTTTCCAGCTGTTTCTCTGTTTTGCTGCCAGATTTTGCTACTTTAGTGCCTGTGAGATTGGAGAAGAGTGCACAAGTATCAGCTCAGCTAACAGGAAATTAGGAAGTTCATACAGCTGCAAAATCTCCTTCTTCTCCGTGTCCCATCTGTAGCCTTTGAACTACATTGCTAGGAGGGACTGTCGAAAATTAATGGGGCTCCCAGACATAGCTAATTAGCTTAAATTTCTGTACACTACTGTGAACATAAACTTCACCTCCTTTACTATGTAATTTCTAATTTTTCAATTATAACACAGAGCAGCCTTCCTCCCTTCCTCCCTTCCTCCCTTCCTCCCTTCCTCCCTTCCTCCCTTCCTCCCTCCCTCCCTCCCTCCCTCCCTCCCTCCCTCCCTCCCTCCCTCCCTCCCTCCCTCCCTCCCTCCCTCCCTCCCTCCCTCCCTCCCTCTCTCTATCTTTTTGGGGTTCTAGACTCTGTTTTGAGGTTCTAGGCTCAGATTTTCCGTTTTTTTCTCTTAAATTTTTGGGGTTCTCATCCCAAAAATTTTTGGGTTTCCAGGCCAAAAATTTTTGGAGTTCTCATCTCAAAATTTTCGGGTTCCAGGCCCACATTTTTGATGTTCTCATCCCAAATTTTTGGGGTTCCAGGCCCAAATTTTTGGGGTTCCTACCCTAACACTTCTCATCTCAAATTCTTGCGGTTCTCATATTAAATTTTTGGGTTCCAGACTCATAATTTTGGGATTCTAGGCTGCGCTTTTGGGGTTCTAGACTCAGACTTTTGAGGTTCCAGACTCAGAATTTCGGAGCTTTAGACTCAGAAGTCTGGAGGTTCTTTCTAGACTCTGGATTTTTGAGGTTCATCATAAATATTTGTGGGTCCAGGCCCAAATTTTTTGGGGTTCTCATCCCAAACTTTTGGGGTTCTAGGCCCAAATTTTTGAGGTTCTCATCCCAAATTTTTGAGGTTCCAGGCCCAAACTTTTGGGGTTCCAGGCCCAAATTTTTGGGGTTCTCTACCCTAACCCTTCTCATCCCAAATTTTTTGTGATCTCATTCCAAATTTTTGGGGTTCCAGGCCTAAATTTTTGCTGTTCTCATCCCAAAAATTTTGCAGGTTCCAGGCCCAAATTTTTGGTGTTCTCATCACGAAAATTTTGGGGGTTCCAGGCCCAAATTTTTTGTGTTCTCTGCCCTAACCCATCTCATCCCAAATTTTTTGTGTTCTCATCCCAAATTTATGGGGTTCCAGGCAAAAATTTTTGGGGTTCCAGACAAAAATTTTGGGGGTTCCTACCCTAACCGTTCTCATCCCAAATTCTTGGGGTTCTCACATTATATTTTTGGGGTTCCATACTCAGAATTTTGGAATTATATACTCTGGTCTTGGGTTCTAGGTTCCGGTCTCGGGGTTCCAGACTCAGAAATTGGGGTTCTAGGTTACGATCTTGGATTCTAGGTTCCTGGTCTCTGGGTTCTAGGTTCCTGGTATCGGGGTTCTAGGTTCCTGGTATCGGGGTGCTAGACTCGGAAGTTGGGGTTCTGGGTTCCCGGTCTTGGGGATCTAGACTCAAAATTTTGGCGTTCTAAGTTCCCGGTTTTGGGGCTCTAGGTTTCCGGTCTCGGGGTTCTAGACTCAGAAGTTTGAACGTGCTTTCTAGACTCGGATTTTTGGGTTTCATCCCAAATTTTTGGTGTTGTCATCCCAAAAATTTGGGGGGTTCCAGGCCCAAATTTTTGCTGTTCTCATCCCAAAAATTTGGGCGGTTCCAGGCCCAAATTTTTGTGGTTCTCTGCCTAAACCCTTCTCATCACAAATTCTTGGGTGTTTTCATCCCAAATTTTTGGGGTTCCAGCCCGAAATTTTTGGGGTTTTCTGCACTAACCCTTCTCATCACAAATTCTTGGGTTTCTAGACTCGGAGTGGTCTCTGGGTTCCAGACTCGGAAGTTGAGGTCCTAAGTTCCTGGTCTTGGGGTTCTAGGTTCCCCGTCTCGGGGTTTTAGACTTGGAACGTGGGGTCCTAGACTCGGAATTTGGGGATCTAGGTTTCCCTGTCTTAGGGTTCTAGACTAGGAACTCGAGATTCTAGACTCTGGAATTGGGGTTCCAGGTTCCCTGTCTAGGGGCTCTAGACTCGGGACTTGGGGTTCTAGACTCGGGACTTGGGGTTCTAGGTTCCATGACCTGGGGTTCTAGACTCGGGACTCGGGGTTCTAGGTTCCCTGACTCGGGGTTCTAGACTCGGGACTTGGGGTTCTAGGTTCCCTGACTTGGGGTTCTAGACTCGGGACCCGGGGTTCTAGGTTCCCTGACTCGGGGTTCTAGACTCGGGACTTGGGGTTCTAGGTTCCCTGACTTGGGGTTCTAGACTCGGGACTCGGGGTTCTAGGTTCCCTGACTTGGGGTTCTAGACTCGGGACTCGGGGTTCTAGGTTCCCTGACTTGCGGTTCTAGACTCGGGATTCGGGGTTCTAGGTTCCCTGACTTGGGGTTCTAGGTTCCCTGACTTGGGGTTCTAGACTCGGGGCTTGGGGTTCTAGGTTCCTTGACTTGGGGTTCTAGACTCGGGACTTGGGGTTCTAGACTCGGGATTCGGGGTTCTAGGTTCCCTGACTTGGGGTTCTAGACTCGGGAATTTGGGGTTCTAGGTTCCCTGTCTTGGGGTTCTAGACTCGGGACTCGAAGTTCTAGGTTCCCTGACTTGGGGTTCTAGACTCGGGACTTGGGGTTCTAAATTCCCTGACTTGGGGTTCTAGACTCGGGACTCGGGGTACTAGACTCAGAAGTTTGGATATGTTTTCTCGACTCTGGATTTCTGGGGTTCTCATGCCAAATTTTTGGGGTTCCAGGCCCAAAATTTTGGGGTTCTTATCCCCAAAATTTTTTGGATTCCAGGCCCAAAGTTTTGGTGTTCTCATCCCAAATTTTTCCTGTTCTCTACCCTAACCCTTCTCATCCCAAATTTTGCGGGTTCCAGGCCCAAATTTTTGGGGTTCTCATCCTAAAAATTTTGCGGTTCCAGGCCCAAATTTTTGGGGTTTTCTGCACTAACCCTTCTCATCCCAAATTTTGGGTGTTCTCATCCCAAATTTTTGGGGTTCCAGTCTCCCAAATTTTTAGTGTTCTCATCTCAAATTTTTAGTGTTCTCTACCCTAACCCTTCTCATCCCAAATTCTTGGGGTTCTCATAGAAAATTTTTGGGTTCCAGTCTCAGAATTTCGGGATTCTAGGCTCTGATTTTGGGGTTCTAGACTCAGAAGTTTGGAGGTTCTTTCTACGCTCTGGATTTTTGGGGTTTATCATAAATTTTTGGAGTTCCAGGCCCAAATTTTTTGGTGTTCTCATCCCAAATTTTTGGGGTTCCGGGCCCAAATTTTTGGTGTTCTCTACCCTAACCCTTCTCATCCCAGTTTTTTGGGGTTCTCATCTTAAAATTTTGGGGTTCCAGGCTGAGGTTTTTTGGGGCTCTCATCCCAGATTTTGGGGTTCTCATCCCAAATTGGATGCCGTCAAAGCCCTTGGAGCCGCTGTTCCCAGCGGAGCAAGCTCGGGAAGCTCGGCGTGAGCACTAAGGCATGGATATTGTGATAAGCAGAGACCCTTTTGTTCGCCTAAACATGTAGATAGGATGCTTTGCAAAACTATGCTTTGTGGAATCAGGATGAGGTTGAAGGTTGCTACTGACGCTTGCATAAATCACTAACGGCCTTACGAGCTTTCTTGAATTCCAGAAAGTCACCAAAGATAGGCCTTACCAGAAAACAGTGAAGAAAGGTCAAAAGGATAAGATTGAGGAAGACCTATGATCTTCATCCCGCGAGCACCAGAAGGTAGAAAAAAGACCCCCTAGCAACCGGAGACACATGCACAGATACGGTCCCGGGAATGCGATCAGGATCCCGGGAAGACGGGGAGAGAAGACAGGAAAAGGGAATTGGAGACCCTGGGACAGAGGGAAAGGGATGAGGGAACGGAAGAAGGGATGGGAAGAGATTCCTGCTGCAACCGGGGGGAAATCCAGAGAAATTCCCACCGCAACGGGGGAAATCCAGTGAAATTCCTCCCAGCATTTGGACATCGCTTCTTTGGACTTCCAAAAATTCCCCCAAAAGCCAGCGGGGTTTGGGATCTGGGGCTGGGCTGGGCGCCAGGAGGAGGAATTCCCGGGATTGCTCCAGGTAGGATAGAGCTGATTTCCAGCTGCCACCGCTGAACCCCAAATCCTGGCAATTCCAGGGCTCCCGGCCCTTTCCCACCACGCAAATCCCGGGATTTGCAGCCGGGCTGTGCTCGCAGCTGGGCCCGGATCTTGGGAATCGGGTTCTAGACTCGGAACTTGGGGTTCTACGTTCCCTGTCTTGGGGTTCTACACTCGGAACTTAGGGTTCTAGACTCGGAACTTGGCGGTCTAGGTACCGTGTATTGGGGTTCTAGACTAGGAACTTGGGGTTCTATGTTCCATGTCTTGGGTTCTAGACTCTGAACTTGGGGTTCTAGGTTCCATGTCTTGGGGATCTAGACTCTGGTCTTGGGGTTCTAGACTCAGAAGTTTGGATATGCATTCTAGACTCTGTATTTCTGGGGTTCTCATCCCAAATTTTGGTGTTCTCATCCCAAATTTTGGGGGTTCCAGACCCAAATTTTTGGTGTTCTCATCCCAAAAATTTTTTGGGTTCCAGGCCCAAATTTTTGGTGTTCTCATCCCAAATTTTTGCTGTTCTCTACCCTAACCCTTCTCATCCCAAATTCTTGGGGTTCTCATAGAAAATTTTTGGGTTCCAGACTCAGAATTTTGGGATTCTGGGCTCCGGTCTTGGGGTTCTAGACTCAGAATTTCGGGGTTCTACACTCTGGATTTTTTTGGTGGGTTCTAGGCTCTGGTTTTGGGGTCTAGACTCCGAAGTTTTGAGGTTCTTTCTACACTCTGGATTTTTGGGGTTCATCATAAATTTTTGGGGTTCCAGGCCCAAATTTTTTGGTGTTCTCATCCCAAATTTTGCGGGTTCCAGGCCCACATTTTTAGGATTCCTACCCTAACTCTTCTCATCCCAATTTTTTGGGGTTCTCATCTTAAAATTTTGGGGTTCCAGGCTGAGATTTTTTGGGGCTCTCATCCCAGATTTTGGGGTTCTCATCCCAAATTGGATGCCGTCAAAGCCCTTGGAGCCGCTGTTCCCAGCGGAGCAAGCTCGGGAAGCTCGGCGTGAGCACTAAGGCATGGATATTGTGATAAGCAGAGACCCTTTTGTTCGCCTAAACATGTAGATAGGATGCTTTGCAAAACTATGCTTTGTGGAATCAGGATGAGGTTGAAGGTTGCTACTGACGCTTGCATAAATCACTAACGGCCTTACGAGCTTTCTTGAATTCCAGAAAGTCACCAAAGATAGGCCCTACCAGAAAACAGTGAAGAAAGGTCAAAAGGATAAGATTGAGGAAGACCTATGATCTTCATCCCGCGAGCACCAGAAGGTAGAAAAAAGACCCCCTAGCAACCGGAGACACATGCACAGATACAGTCCCGGGAATGCGATCAGGATCCCGGGAAAAAGAGGAGAGGAGACAGGAAAAGGGAATTGGAGACCCTGGGACAGAGGGAAAGGGATGAGGGAACGGAAGAAGGGATGGGAAGAGATTCCTGCTGCAACCGGGAGGAAATCCAGAGAAATTTCCACTGAAATGGGGAAATCCAGCGAAATTGCCACTGAAATGGGGGAAATCCAGAGAAATTCCCACCGCAACGGGGGAAATCCATTGAAATTCCTCCCAGCATTTGGACATCGCTTCTTTGGACTTCCAAAAATTCCCCCAAAAGCCAGCGGGGTTTGGGATCTGGGGCTGGGCTGGGCGCCAGGAGGAGGAATTCCCGGGATTGCTCCAGGTAGGATCCAGCTGATTTCCAGCTGCCACCGCTGAACCCCAAATCCTGGCAATTCCAGGGTTCCCGGCCCTTTCCCACCACGCAAATCCCGGGATTTGCAGCCGGGCTGTGCTCGCAGCTGGGGCCGGATCTTGGGAATCGGGTTCTAGACTCGGAACTTGGGGTTCTACGTTCCCTGTCTTGGGGTTCTAGACTCGGAACTTGGGGTTCTAGACTCGTAACTTGGGGTTCTATGTTCCATGTCTTGAGGTTCTAGACTCGGAACTTTAGGTTCTGTACCCGGAACCTGGGGTTCTAGGTTCCATGACTTGGGGATCTAGACTCTGGTCTTGGGGTTCTAGACTCAGAAGTTTGGATATGTTTTCTCGACTCTGGATTTCTAGGGTTCTCATCCCAAACTTTTGGTGTTCTCATCCCAAATTTTTTGGGTTCCGGGCCCAAACTTTTGGTGTTCTCATCCCAAATTTTTTGGGTTCCAGGCCCAAAGTTTTGGTGTTCTCATCCCAAATTTTTACTATTCTCTACGCTAACCCTTCTCATCCCAAATTTTGCGGGTTCCAGGCCCAAATTTTTGGGGTTCTCATCCCAAAAATTTTGCGGTTCCAGGCCCAAACTTTTGGGGTTTTCTGCACTAACCCTTCTCATTCCAAATTTTGGGTGTTCTCATCAGAAATTTTTGGGGTTCCAGGCCCAAATTTTTAGTGTTCTCATCCCAAATTTTTAGTGTTCTCTACCCTAACCCTTCTCATCCCAAATTCTTGGGGTTCTCATAGAAAATTTTTGGGTTCCAGTCTCAGAAATCGGGATTCTAGGCTCTGGTTTTGGAGTTCTAGACTCAGAAGTTTGGAGGTTCTTTCTACACTTTGGATTTTTGGGGTTTATCATAAATTTTTGGGGTTCCAGGCCAAAATTTTTGGTGTTCTCATCCCAAATTTTTGGGATTCCGGGCCCAAATTTTTGGTGTTCTCTACCCTAACCCTTCTCATCCCAATTTTTTGGGGTTCTCATCTTAAAATTTTGGGGTTCCAGGCTGAGGTTTTTTGGGGCTCTCATCCCAGATTTTGGGGTTCTCATCCCAAATTGGATGCCGTCAAAGCCCTTGGAGCCGCTGTTCCCAGCGGAGCAAGCTCGGGAAGCTCGGCGTGAGCACTAAGGCATGGATATTGTGATAAGCAGAGACCCTTTTGTTCGCCTAAACATGTAGATAGGATGCTTTGCAAAACTATGCTTTGTGGAATCAGGATGAGGTTGAAGGTTGCTACTGACGCTTGCATAAATCACTAACGGCCTTACGAGCTTTCTTGAATTCCAGAAAGTCACCAAAGATAGGCCTTACCAGAAAACAGTGAAGAAAGGTCAAAAGGATAAGATTGAGGAAGACCTATGATCTTCGTCCCGCGAGCACCAGAAGGCAGAAAAAAGACCCCCTAGCAACCGGAGACACATGCACAGATACGGTCCCGGGAATGCGATCAGGATCCCGGGAAAACGGGGAGAGGAGACAGGAAAAGGGAATTGGAGACCCTGGGACAGAGGGAAAGGGATGAGGGAACGGAAGAAGGGATGGGAAGAGATTCCTGCTGCAACCGGGGGGAAATCCAGAGAAATTCCCACCGCAACGGGGGAAATCCAGTGAAATTCCTCCCAGCATTTGGACATCGCTTCTTTGGACTTCCAAAAATTCCCCCAAAAGCCAGCGGGGTTTGGGATCTGGGGCTGGGCTGGGCGCCAGGAGGAGGAATTCCCGGGATTGCTCCAGGTAGGATCCAGCTGATTTCCAGCTGCCACCGCTGAACCCCAAATCCTGGCAATTCCAGGGCTCCCGGCCCTTTCCCACCACGCAAATCCCGGGATTTGCAGCCGGGCTGTGCTCGCAGCTGGGGCCGGATCTTGGGAATCGGGCTCTAGACTCGGAACTTGGGGTTCTACGTTCCCTGTCTTGGGGTTCTAGACTCGGAACTTAGGGTTCTAGACTCGGAACTTGGCGGTCTAGGTACCGTGTATTGGGGTTCTAGACTAGGAACTTGGGGTTCTATGTTCCATGTCTTGGGTTCTAGACTCTGAACTTGGGTATCTAGGTTCCATGTCTTGGGGATCTAGACTCTGGTCTTGGGGTTCTAGACTCAGAAGTTTGGATATGCATTCTAGACTCTGTATTTCTGGGGTTCTCATCCCAAATTTTTTGGTGTTCTCATCCCAAATTTTGGGGGTTCCAGACCCAAATTTTTGGTGTTCTCATCCCAAAAATTTTTTGGGTTCCAGGCCCAAATTTTTGGTGTTCTCATCCCAAATTTTTGCTGTTCTCTACCCTAACCCTTCTCATCCCAAATTCTTGGGGTTCTCATAGAAAATTTTTGGGTTCCAGACTCAGAATTTTGGGATTCTGGGCTCCGGTCTTGGGGTTCTAGACTCAGAATTTCGGGGTTCTACACTCTGGATTTTTTTGGTGGGTTCTAGGCTCTGGTTTTGGGGTCTAGACTCCGAAGTTTTGAGGTTCTTTCTACACTCTGGATTTTTGGGGTTCATCATAAATTTTTGGGGTTCCAGGCCCAAATTTTTTGGTGTTCTCATCCCAAATTTTGCGGGTTCCAGGCCCACATTTTTAGGATTCCTACCCTAACTCTTCTCATCCCAATTTTTTGGGGTTCTCATCTTAAAATTTTGGGGTTCCAGGCTGAGATTTTTTGGGGCTCTCATCCCAGATTTTGGGGTTCTCATCCCAAATTGGATGCCGTCAAAGCCCTTGGAGCCGCTGTTCCCAGCGGAGCAAGCTCGGGAAGCTCGGCGTGAGCACTAAGGCATGGATATTGTGATAAGCAGAGACCCTTTTGTTCGCCTAAACATGTAGATAGGATGCTTTGCAAAACTATGCTTTGTGGAATCAGGATGAGGTTGAAGGTTGCTACTGACGCTTGCATAAATCACTAACGGCCTTACGAGCTTTCTTGAATTCCAGAAAGTCACCAAAGATAGGCCCTACCAGAAAACAGTGAAGAAAGGTCAAAAGGATAAGATTGAGGAAGACCTATGATCTTCATCCCGCGAGCACCAGAAGGTAGAAAAAAGACCCCCTAGCAACCGGAGACACATGCACAGATACAGTCCCGGGAATGCGATCAGGATCCCGGGAAAAAGAGGAGAGGAGACAGGAAAAGGGAATTGGAGACCCTGGGACAGAGGGAAAGGGATGAGGGAACGGAAGAAGGGATGGGAAGAGATTCCTGCTGCAACCGGGAGGAAATCCAGAGAAATTTCCACTGAAATGGGGAAATCCAGCGAAATTGCCACTGAAATGGGGGAAATCCAGAGAAATTCCCACCGCAACGGGGGAAATCCATTGAAATTCCTCCCAGCATTTGGACATCGCTTCTTTGGACTTCCAAAAATTCCCCCAAAAGCCAGCGGGGTTTGGGATCTGGGGCTGGGCTGGGCGCCAGGAGGAGGAATTCCCGGGATTGCTCCAGGTAGGATCCAGCTGATTTCCAGCTGCCACCGCTGAACCCCAAATCCTGGCAATTCCAGGGCTCCCGGCCCTTTCCCACCACGCAAATCCCGGGATTTGCAGCCGGGCTGTGCTCGCAGCTGGGGCCGGATCTTGGGAATCGGGTTCTAGACTCGGAACTTGGGGTTCTACGTTCCCTGTCTTGGGGTTCTAGACTCGGAACTTGGGGTTCTAGACTCGTAACTTGGGGTTCTATGTTCCATGTCTTGAGGTTCTAGACTCGGAACTTTAGGTTCTGTACCCAGAACCTGGGGTTCTAGGTTCCATGACTTGGGGATCTAGACTCTGGTCTTGGGGTTCTAGACTCAGAAGTTTGGATATGTTTTCTCGACTCTGGATTTCTAGGGTTCTCATCCCAAACTTTTGGTGTTCTCATCCCAAATTTTTTGGGTTCCGGGCCCAAACTTTTGGTGTTCTCATCCCAAATTTTTTGGGTTCCAGGCCCAAAGTTTTGGGGTTCTCATCCCAAATTTTTACTATTCTCTACGCTAACCCTTCTCATCCCAAATTTTGCGGGTTCCAGGCCCAAATTTTTGGGGTTCTCATCCCAAAAATTTTGCGGTTCCAGGCCCAAACTTTTGGGGTTTTCTGCACTAACCCTTCTCATTCCAAATTTTGGGTGTTCTCATCAGAAATTTTTGGGGTTCCAGGCCCAAATTTTTAGTGTTCTCATCCCAAATTTTTAGTGTTCTCTACCCTAACCCTTCTCATCCCAAATTCTTGGGGTTCTCATAGAAAATTTTTGGGTTCCAGTCTCAGAAATCGGGATTCTAGGCTCTGGTTTTGGAGTTCTAGACTCAGAAGTTTGGAGGTTCTTTCTACACTTTGGATTTTTGGGGTTTATCATAAATTTTTGGGGTTCCAGGCCAAAATTTTTGGTGTTCTCATCCCAAATTTTTGGGATTCCGGGCCCAAATTTTTGGTGTTCTCTACCCTAACCCTTCTCATCCCAATTTTTTGGGGTTCTCATCTTAAAATTTTGGGGTTCCAGGCTGAGGTTTTTTGGGGCTCTCATCCCAGATTTTGGGGTTCTCATCCCAAATTGGATGCCGTCAAAGCCCTTGGAGCCGCTGTTCCCAGCGCAGCAAGCTCGGGAAGCTCGGCGTGAGCACTAAGGCATGGATATTGTGATAAGCAGAGACCCTTTTGTTCGCCTAAACATGTAGATAGGATGCTTTGCAAAACTATGCTTTGTGGAATCAGGATGAGGTTGAAGGTTGCTACTGACGCTTGCATAAATCACTAACGGCCTTACGAGCTTTCTTGAATTCCAGAAAGTCACCAAAGATAGGCCTTACCAGAAAACAGTGAAGAAAGGTCAAAAGGATAAGATTGAGGAAGACCTATGATCTTCGTCCCGCGAGCACCAGAAGGCAGAAAAAAGACCCCCTAGCAACCGGAGACACATGCACAGATACGGTCCCGGGAATGCGATCAGGATCCCGGGAAAACGGGGAGAGGAGACAGGAAAAGGGAATTGGAGACCCTGGGACAGAGGGAAAGGGATGAGGGAACGGAAGAAGGGATGGGAAGAGATTCCTGCTGCAACCGGGGGGAAATCCAGAGAAATTCCCACCGCAACGGGGGAAATCCATTGAAATGCCTCCCAGCATTTGGACATCGCTTCTTTGGACTTCCAAAAATTCCCCCAAAAGCCAGCGGGGTTTGGGATCTGGGGCTGGGCTGGGCGCCAGGAGGAGGAATTCCCGGGATTGCTCCAGGTAGGATCCAGCTGATTTCCAGCTGCCACCGCTGAACACCAAATCCTGGCAATTCCAGGGCTCCCGGCCCTTTCCCACCACGCAAATCCCGGGATTTGCAGCCGGGCTGTGCTCGCAGCTGGGGCCGGATCTTGGGAATCGGGCTCTAGACTCGGAACTTGGGGTTCTACGTTCCCTGTCTTGGGGTTCTAGACTCGGAACTTAGGGTTCTAGACTCGGAACTTGGCGGTCTAGGTACCGTGTATTGGGGTTCTAGACTAGGAACTTGGGGTTCTATGTTCCATGTCTTGGGTTCTAGACTCTGAACTTGGGGTTCTAGGTTCCATGTCTTGGGGATCTAGACTCTGGTCTTGGGGTTCTAGACTCAGAAGTTTGGATATGCATTCTAGACTCTGTATTTCTGGGGTTCTCATCCCAAATTTTGGTGTTCTCATCCCAAATTTTGGGGGTTCCAGACCCAAATTTTTGGTGTTCTCATCCCAAAAATTTTTTGGGTTCCAGGCCCAAATTTTTGGTGTTCTCATCCCAAATTTTTGCTGTTCTCTACCCTAACCCTTCTCATCCCAAATTCTTGGGGTTCTCATAGAAAATTTTTGGGTTCCAGACTCAGAATTTTGGGATTCTGGGCTCCGGTCTTGGGGTTCTAGACTCAGAATTTCGGGGTTCTACACTCTGGATTTTTTTGGTGGGTTCTAGGCTCTGGTTTTGGGGTCTAGACTCCGAAGTTTTGAGGTTCTTTCTACACTCTGGATTTTTGGGGTTCATCATAAATTTTTGGGGTTCCAGGCCCAAATTTTTTGGTGTTCTCATCCCAAATTTTGCGGGTTCCAGGCCCACATTTTTAGGATTCCTACCCTAACTCTTCTCATCCCAATTTTTTGGGGTTCTCATCTTAAAATTTTGGGGTTCCAGGCTGAGATTTTTTGGGGCTCTCATCCCAGATTTTGGGGTTCTCATCCCAAATTGGATGCCGTCAAAGCCCTTGGAGCCGCTGTTCCCAGCGGAGCAAGCTCGGGAAGCTCGGCGTGAGCACTAAGGCATGGATATTGTGATAAGCAGAGACCCTTTTGTTCGCCTAAACATGTAGATAGGATGCTTTGCAAAACTATGCTTTGTGGAATCAGGATGAGGTTGAAGGTTGCTACTGACGCTTGCATAAATCACTAACGGCCTTACGAGCTTTCTTGAATTCCAGAAAGTCACCAAAGATAGGCCCTACCAGAAAACAGTGAAGAAAGGTCAAAAGGATAAGATTGAGGAAGACCTATGATCTTCATCCCGCGAGCACCAGAAGGTAGAAAAAAGACCCCCTAGCAACCGGAGACACATGCACAGATACAGTCCCGGGAATGCGATCAGGATCCCGGGAAAAAGAGGAGAGGAGACAGGAAAAGGGAATTGGAGACCCTGGGACAGAGGGAAAGGGATGAGGGAACGGAAGAAGGGATGGGAAGAGATTCCTGCTGCAACCGGGAGGAAATCCAGAGAAATTTCCACTGAAATGGGGAAATCCAGCGAAATTGCCACTGAAATGGGGGAAATCCAGAGAAATTCCCACCGCAACGGGGGAAATCCATTGAAATTCCTCCCAGCATTTGGACATCGCTTCTTTGGACTTCCAAAAATTCCCCCAAAAGCCAGCGGGGTTTGGGATCTGGGGCTGGGCTGGGCGCCAGGAGGAGGAATTCCCGGGATTGCTCCAGGTAGGATCCAGCTGATTTCCAGCTGCCACCGCTGAACCCCAAATCCTGGCAATTCCAGGGCTCCCGGCCCTTTCCCACCACGCAAATCCCGGGATTTGCAGCCGGGCTGTGCTCGCAGCTGGGGCCGGATCTTGGGAATCGGGTTCTAGACTCGGAACTTGGGGTTCTACGTTCCCTGTCTTGGGGTTCTAGACTCGGAACTTGGGGTTCTAGACTCGTAACTTGGGGTTCTATGTTCCATGTCTTGAGGTTCTAGACTCGGAACTTTAGGTTCTGTACCCAGAACCTGGGGTTCTAGGTTCCATGACTTGGGGATCTAGACTCTGGTCTTGGGGTTCTAGACTCAGAAGTTTGGATATGTTTTCTCGACTCTGGATTTCTAGGGTTCTCATCCCAAAC
This sequence comes from Cyanistes caeruleus, assembly GCF_971803275.1. Taxonomy (NCBI): domain Eukaryota; kingdom Metazoa; phylum Chordata; class Aves; order Passeriformes; family Paridae; genus Cyanistes; species Cyanistes caeruleus. The sequence continues at coordinate 11,277,634 of NC_141708.1, read as the reverse complement.
TTTTGGTGTTCTCATCCCAAATTTTTTGGGTTCCGGGCCCAAACTTTTGGTGTTCTCATCCCAAATTTTTTGGGTTCCAGGCCCAAAGTTTTGGGGTTCTCATCCCAAATTTTTACTATTCTCTACGCTAACCCTTCTCATCCCAAATTTTGCGGGTTCCAGGCCCAAATTTTTGGGGTTCTCATCCCAAAAATTTTGCGGTTCCAGGCCCAAACTTTTGGGGTTTTCTGCACTAACCCTTCTCATTCCAAATTTTGGGTGTTCTCATCAGAAATTTTTGGGGTTCCAGGCCCAAATTTTTAGTGTTCTCATCCCAAATTTTTAGTGTTCTCTACCCTAACCCTTCTCATCCCAAATTCTTGGGGTTCTCATAGAAAATTTTTGGGTTCCAGTCTCAGAAATCGGGATTCTAGGCTCTGGTTTTGGAGTTCTAGACTCAGAAGTTTGGAGGTTCTTTCTACACTTTGGATTTTTGGGGTTTATCATAAATTTTTGGGGTTCCAGGCCAAAATTTTTGGTGTTCTCATCCCAAATTTTTGGGATTCCGGGCCCAAATTTTTGGTGTTCTCTACCCTAACCCTTCTCATCCCAATTTTTTGGGGTTCTCATCTTAAAATTTTGGGGTTCCAGGCTGAGGTTTTTTGGGGCTCTCATCCCAGATTTTGGGGTTCTCATCCCAAATTGGATGCCGTCAAAGCCCTTGGAGCCGCTGTTCCCAGCGGAGCAAGCTCGGGAAGCTCGGCGTGAGCACTAAGGCATGGATATTGTGATAAGCAGAGACCCTTTTGTTCGCCTAAACATGTAGATAGGATGCTTTGCAAAACTATGCTTTGTGGAATCAGGATGAGGTTGAAGGTTGCTACTGACGCTTGCATAAATCACTAACGGCCTTACGAGCTTTCTTGAATTCCAGAAAGTCACCAAAGATAGGCCTTACCAGAAAACAGTGAAGAAAGCTCAAAAGGATAAGATTGAGGAAGACCTATGATCTTCGTCCCGCGAGCACCAGAAGGCAGAAAAAAGACCCCCTAGCAACCGGAGACACATGCACAGATACGGTCCCGGGAATGCGATCAGGATCCCGGGAAAACGGGGAGAGGAGACAGGAAAAGGGAATTGGAGACCCTGGGACAGAGGGAAAGGGATGAGGGAACGGAAGAAGGGATGGGAAGAGATTCCTGCTGCAACCGGGGGGAAATCCAGAGAAATTCCCACCGCAACGGGGGAAATCCAGTGAAATTCCTCCCAGCATTTGGACATCGCTTCTTTGGACTTCCAAAAATTCCCCCAAAAGCCAGCGGGGTTTGGGATCTGGGGCTGGGCTGGGCGCCAGGAGGAGGAATTCCCGGGATTGCTCCAGGTAGGATCCAGCTGATTTCCAGCTGCCACCGCTGAACCCCAAATCCTGGCAATTCCAGGGCTCCCGGCCCTTTCCCACCACGCAAATCCCGGGATTTGCAGCCGGGCTGTGCTCGCAGCTGGGGCCGGATCTTGGGAATCGGGCTCTAGACTCGGAACTTGGGGTTCTACGTTCCCTGTCTTGGGGTTCTAGACTCGGAACTTAGGGTTCTAGACTCGGAACTTGGCGGTCTAGGTACCGTGTATTGGGGTTCTAGACTAGGAACTTGGGGTTCTATGTTCCATGTCTTGGGTTCTAGACTCTGAACTTGGGGTTCTAGGTTCCATGTCTTGGGGATCTAGACTCTGGTCTTGGGGTTCTAGACTCAGAAGTTTGGATATGCATTCTAGACTCTGTATTTCTGGGGTTCTCATCCCAAATTTTGGTGTTCTCATCCCAAATTTTTTGGGTTCCAGACCCAAATTTTTGGTGTTCTCATCCCAAAAATTTTTTGGGTTCCAGGCCCAAATTTTTGGGGTTCTCATCCCAAATTTTTGCTGTTCTCTACCCTAACCCTTCTCATCCCAAATTCTTGGGGTTCTCATAGAAAATTTTTGGGTTCCAGACTCAGAATTTTGGGATTCTGGGCTCCGGTCTTGGGGTTCTAGACTCAGAATATTGGGGTTCTACACTCTGGATTTTTTTTGGTGGGTTCTAGGCTCTGGTTTTGGGGTCTAGACTCCGAAGTTTTGAGGTTCTTTCTACACTCTGGATTTTTGGGGTTCATCGTAAATTTTTGGGGTTCCAGTCCAAAATTTTTGGTGTTCTCATCCCAAATTTTTGGGATTCCGGGCCCAAATTTTTGGTGTTCTCTACCCTAACCCTTCTCATCCCAATTTTTTGAGGTTCTCATCTTAAAATTTTGGGGTTCCAGGCTGAGGTTTTTTGGGGCTCTCATCCCAGATTTTGGGGTTCTCATCCCAAATTGGATGCCGTCAAAGCCCTTGGAGCCGCTGTTCCCAGCGGAGCAAGCTCGGGAAGCTCGGCGTGAGCACTAAGGCATGGATATTGTGATAAGCAGAGACCCTTTTGTTCGCCTAAACATGTAGATAGGATGCTTTGCAAAACTATGCTTTGTGGAATCAGGATGAGGTTGAAGGTTGCTACTGACGCTTGCATAAATCACTAACGGCCTTACGAGCTTTCTTGAATTCCAGAAAGTCACCAAAGATAGGCCTTACCAGAAAACAGTGAAGAAAGGTCAAAAGGATAAGATTGAGGAAGACCTATGATCTTCGTCCCGCGAGCACCAGAAGGCAGAAAAAAGACCCCCTAGCAACCGGAGACACATGCACAGATACGGTCCCGGGAATGCGATCAGGATCCCGGGAAGACGGGGAGAGGAGACAGGAAAAGGGAATTGGAGACCCTGGGACAGAGGGAAAGGGATGAGGGAACGGAAGAAGGGATGGGAAGAGATTCCTGCTGCAACCGGGGGGAAATCCAGAGAAATTCCCACCGCAACAGGGGAAATCCATTGAAATTCCTCCCAGCATTTGGACATCGCTTCTTTGGACTTCCAAAAATTCCCCCAAAAGCCAGCGGGGTTTGGGATCTGGGGCTGGGCTGGGCGCCAGGAGGAGGAATTCCCGGGATTGCTCCAGGTAGGATCCAGCTGATTTCCAGCTGCCACCGCTGAACCCCAAATCCTGGCAATTCCAGGGCTCCCGGCCCTTTCCCACCACGCAAATCCCGGGATTTGCAGCCGGGCTGTGCTCGCAGCTGGGGCCGGATCTTGGGAATCGGGTTCTAGACTCGGAACTTGGGGTTCTACGTTCCCTGTCTTGGGGTTCTAGACTCGGAACTTAGGGTTCTAGACTCGGAACTTGGCGGTCTAGGTACCGTGTATTGGGGTTCTAGACTAGGAACTTGGGGTTCTATGTTCCATGTCTTGGGTTCTAGACTCTGAACTTGGGGTTCTAGGTTCCATGTCTTGGGGATCTAGACTCTGGTCTTGGGGTTCTAGACTCAGAAGTTTGGATATGCATTCTAGACTCTGTATTTCTGGGGTTCTCATCCCAAATTTTGGTGTTCTCATCCCAAATTTTGGGGGTTCCAGACCCAAATTTTTGGTGTTCTCATCCCAAAAATTTTTTGGGTTCCAGGCCCAAATTTTTGGTGTTCTCATCCCAAATTTTTGCTGTTCTCTACCCTAACCCTTCTCATCCCAAATTCTTGGGGTTCTCATAGAAAATTTTTGGGTTCCAGACTCAGAATTTTGGGATTCTGGGCTCCGGTCTTGGGGTTCTAGACTCAGAATTTCGGGGTTCTACACTCTGGATTTTTTTGGTGGGTTCTAGGCTCTGGTTTTGGGGTCTAGACTCCGAAGTTTTGAGGTTCTTTCTACACTCTGGATTTTTGGGGTTCATCATAAATTTTTGGGGTTCCAGGCCCAAATTTTTTGGTGTTCTCATCCCAAATTTTGCGGGTTCCAGGCCCACATTTTTAGGATTCCTACCCTAACTCTTCTCATCCCAATTTTTTGGGGTTCTCATCTTAAAATTTTGGGGTTCCAGGCTGAGATTTTTTGGGGCTCTCATCCCAGATTTTGGGGTTCTCCTCCCAAATCGGATGCCGTCAAAGCCCTTGGAGCCGCTGTTCCCAGCGGAGCAAGCTCGGGAAGCTCGGCGTGAGCACTAAGGCATGGATATTGGGATAAGCAGAGACCCTTTTGTTCGCCTAAACATGTAGATAGGATGCTTTGCAAAACTATGCTTTGTGGAATCAGGATGAGGTTGAAGGTTGCTACTGACGCTTGCATAAATCACTAACGGCCTTACGAGCTTTCTTGAATTCCAGAAAGTCGCCAAAGATAAGCCTTACCAGAAAACAGTGAAGAAAGGTCAAAAGGATAAGATTGAGGAAGACCTATGATCTTCATCCCGCGAGCACCAGAAGGTAGCAAAAAGACCCCCTAGCAACCGGAGACACATGCACAGATACGGTCCCGGGAATGCGATCAGGATCCCGGGAAAACGGGGAGAGGAGACAGGAAAAGGGAATTGGAGACCCTGGGACAGAGGGAAAGGGATGAGGGAACGGAAGAAGGGATGGGAAGAGATTCCTGCTGCAACCGGGGGGAAATCCAGAGAAATTCCCACCGCAACGGGGGAAATCCATTGAAATTCCTCCCAGCATTTGGACATCGCTTCTTTGGACTTCCAAAAATTCCCCCAAAAGCCAGCGGGGTTTGGGATCTGGGGCTGGGCTGGGCGCCAGGAGGAGGAATTCCCGGGATTGCTCCAGGTAGGATCCAGCTGATTTCCAGCTGCCACCGCTGAACCCCAAATCCTGGCAATTCCAGGGCTCCCGGCCCTTTCCCACCACGCAAATCCCGGGATTTGCAGCCGGGCTGTGCTCGCAGCTGGGGCCGGATCTTGGGAATTGGGCTCTAGACTCGGAACTTGGGGTTCTACGTTCCCTGTCTTGGGGTTCTAGACTCGGAACTTAGGGTTCTAGACTCGGAACTTGGCGGTCTAGGTACCGTGTATTGGGGTTCTAGACTAGGAACTTGGGGTTCTATGTTCCATGCCTTGGGTTCTAGACTCTGAACTTGGGGTTCTAGGTTCCATGTCTTGGGGATCTAGACTCTGGTCTTGGGGTTCTAGACTCAGAAGTTTGGATATGCATTCTAGACTCTGTATTTCTGGGGTTCTCATCCCAAATTTTGGTGTTCTCATCCCAAATTTTTTGGGTTCCAGACCCAAATTTTTGGTGTTCTCATCCCAAAAATTTTTTGGATTCCAGGCCCAAATTTTTGGGGTTCTCATCCCAAATTTTTGCTGTTCTCTACCCTAACCGTTCTCATCCCAAATTCATGGGGTTCTCATCTCAAATTTTTGGGTACCAGACTCAGAATTTCGGGATTCTAGGCTCTGGTTTCGGGGTTCTAGACTCAGAAGTTTCGAGGTGCTTTCTAGACTCTGGATTTTTGGGGTTCATTCCAAATTTTTTGGTGTTCTCATCCCAAAAATTTTTCGGGTTCCAGGCCCAAAATTTTTGGTGTTCTCATCCCAAATTTTTGCTGTACTCTATCCTAACCATTCTCATCCCAAATTTTGCGGGTTCCAGGCCCAAATATTTGATGTTCTCATCCCAAATTTTTGGGGTTCCAGGCCCAAATTTTTGGGGTTCCTACCCTAACCCTTCTCATCTCAAATTCTTGGGGTTCTCATATTAAATGTTTGGATTCCAGACTCATAATTTTGGGATTCTAGACTGCGTTTTTGGGGTTCTAGACTCAGACTTTCGAGGTTCCAGACTCAGAATTTTGGCGCTTTAGACTCAGAAGTCTGGAGGTTCTTTCTAGACTCTGGATTTTTGAGGTTCATCATAAATATTTGTGGGTCCAGGCCCAAATTTTTTGGGGTTCTCATCCCAAACTTTTGGGGTTCTAGGCCCAAATTTTTGAGGTTCTCATCCCAAATTTTTGAGGTTCCAGGCCCAAACTTTTGGGGTTCCAGGCCCAAATTTTTGTGGTTCTCTGCCTAAACCCTTCTCATCACAAATTCTTGGGTGTTTTCATTCCAAATTTTTGGGGTTCCAGCCCCAGATTTTTGGGTTTCCTACCCTAACCCTTCTCATCCCAAATTCTTGGGGTTCTAGACTCGGAGTGGTCTCTGGGTTCCAGACTCGGAAGTTGAGGTCCTAAGTTCCTGGTCTCGGGGTTCTAGGATCCCCGTCTCGGGGTTCTAGACTTGGAACGTGGGGTCCTAGACTGGAAATTTAAGGTTCTAGGTTCCCTGTCTTGGGGTTCTAGACTCAGGACTTGGGTTCTAGGCTTCCTGACTTGGGGTTCTAGACTCGGGATTTGGGGTTCTAGGCTCCATGACTCGGGGTTCTAGACTCGGAACTCGGGGTTCTAGGTTCCCTGACTTGGGGTTCTAGGTTCCCTGACTTGGGGTTCTAGACTCGGAACTCGGGGTTCTAGGTTCCCTGACTCGGGGTTCTAGAATCGGAACTCGGGGTTCTAGGTTCCCTGACTTGGGGTTCTAGACTCGGGACTTGGGGTTCTAGGTTCCCTGACTCGGGGTTCTAGGTTCCCTGACTCGGGGTTCTAGGTTCCCTGACTTGGGGTTCTAGACTCGGAACTCGGGGTTCTAGGTTCCCTGACTTGGGGTTCTAGACTCGGAACTCGGGGTTCTAGGTTCCCTGACTCGGGGTTCTAGACTCGGGACTCGGGGTTCTAGCTTCCCTGAATTGGGGTTCTAGACTCGGAACTCGGGGTTCTAGGTTCCCTGACTCGGGGTTCTAGAATCGGAACTCGGGGTTCTAGGTTCCCTGACTTGGGGTTCTAGACTCGGAACTCGGGGTTCTAGGTTCCCTGACTTGGGGTTCTAGACTCGGGACTCGGGGTTCTAGGTTCCCTGACTCGGGGTTCTAGGTTCCCTGACTCGGGGTTCTAGGTTCCCTGACTTGGGGTTCTAGACTCGGAACTCGGGGTTCTAGGTTCCCTGACTTGGGGTTCTAGACTCGGAACTCGGGGTTCTAGGTTCCCTGACTTGGGGTTCTAGACTCGGAACTCGGGGTTCTAGGTTCCCTGACTCGGGGTTCTAGACTCGGGACTTGGGGTTCTAGGTTCCCTGACTCGGGGTTCTAGACTCAGAAGTTTGGATATGTTTTCTCGACTCTGGATTTCTGGGGTTCTCATCCCAAATTTTTTGGGTTCCAGGCCCAAAATTTTGGTGTTCTCATACCAAAAATTTTTTGGGTTCCAGGCCCAAAGTTTTGGTGTTCTTATCTTAAATTTTTGCTGTTCTCTACCCTAACCCTTCTCATCCCAAATTTTGCAAGTTCCAGGCCTAAATTTTTACTGTTCTCATCCCAAAAATTTTGCGGTTCCAGGCCCAAATTTTTGGGGTTTTCTGCACTAACCCTTCTCATCCCAAATTTTGGGTGTTCTCATCCCAAATGTTTGGGGTTCCAGGCCCAAATTTTTAGTGTTCTCATTCCAAATTTTTAGTGTTCTCTACCCTAACCCTTCTCATCCCAAATTCTTGGGGTTCTCATAGAAAATTCTTGGGTTCCAGTCTCAGAATTTTGGGATTCTAGGCTCTGGTGTTGGGGTTTTAGACTCAGAAGTTAGGAGGTTCTTTCTACACTCTGGGTTTTTGGGGTTTATCATAAATTTTTGGGGTTCCAGGCTGAAACTTTTGGTGTTCTCATCCCAAATTTTTGGGGTTCCAGGCCCAAATTTTTGGTGTTCTCTACCCTAACCCTTCTCAACCCACGTTTTGAGGGTTCCAGGCCCAAATTTTTAGTGCTCTCATCCCAAATTTTTGGTGTTCTCTACCCTAACCCTTCTCATCCCAAATTCTTGGGGTTCTCATAGAAAATTTTTGGGTTCCAGACTCAGAATTTTGGGATTCTGGGCTCCGGTCCTGGGGTTCTAGACTCAGAATTTCGAGGTTCTACACTCTGGATTTTTTTGGTGGGTTCTAGGCTCTGGTTTTGGGGTCTAGACTCCGAAGTTTTGAGGTTCTTTCCACACTCTGGATTTTTGGGGTTCATCATAAATTTTTGGGGTTCCAGGCCCAAATTTTTGTTGTTCTCATCCCAAATTATGCGGGTTCCAGGCCCACATTTTTAGGATTCCTACCCAAACCCTTCTCATCCCAATTTTTTGGGGTTCTCATCTTAAAATTTTGGGGTCCCAGGCCCAAATTTTTGGGGTTTTCTGCACTAACCCTTCTCATTCCACATTTTGCGGGTTCTCATCCCAAATTTTTGGGGTTCCAGGCCCAAATTTTTAGTGTTCTCATCTCAAATTTTTAGTGTTCTCTACCCTAACCGTTCTCATCCCAAATTCTTGGGGTTCTCATAAAAAATTTTTGGGTTCCAGTCTCAGAATTTTGGGATTCTAGGCTCTGATTTTGGGGTTCTAGACTCAGAAGTTTGGAGGTTCTTTCTACGCTCTGGATTTTTGGGGTTTATCATAAATTTTTGGGGTTCCAGGCCCAAATTTTTTGGTGTTCTCATCCCAAATTTTTGGGGTTCCGGGCCCAAATTTTTGGTGTTCTCTACCCTAACCCTTCTCATCCCAATTTTTTGGGGTTCTCATCTTAAAATTTTAGGGTTCCAGGCTGAGATGTTTTGGGGCTCTCATCCCAGATTTTGGGGTTCTTATCCCAAATCGGATGCCGTCAAAGCCCTTGGAGCCGCTGTTCCCAGCGGAGCAAGCTCGGGAAGCTCGGCGTGAGCACTAAGGCATGGATATTGTGATAAGCAGAGACCCTTTTGTTCGCCTAAACATGTAGATAGGATGCTTTGCAAAACTATGCTTTGTGGAATCAGGATGAGGTTGAAGGTTGCTACTGACGCTTGCATAAATCACTAACGGCCTTACGAGCTTTCTTGAATTCCAGAAAGTCACCAAAGATAAGCCTTACCAGAAAACAGTGAAGAAAGGTCAAAAGGATAAGATTGAGGAAGACCTATGATCTTCGTCCCGCGAGCACCAGAAGGTAGAAAAAAGACCCCCTAGCAACCGGAGACACATGCACAGATACGGTCCCGGGAATGCGATCAGGATCCCGGGAAAACGGGGAGAGGAGACAGGAAAAGGGAATTGGGGACCCTGGGACAGAGGGAAAGGGATGAGGGAACGGAAGAAGGGATGGGAAGAGATTCCTACTGCAACCGGGGGGAAATCCAGAGAAATTTCCACTGAAATGGGGAAATCCAGCGAAATTGCCACTGAAATGGGGGAAATCCAGTGAAATTCCCACCGAAACGAGGGAAATCCAGTGAAATTCCCACCGCAACGGGGGAAATCCAGTGAAATTCCTCCCAGCATTTGGACATCGCTTCTTTGGACTTCCAAAAATTCCCCCAAAAGCCAGCGGGGTTTGGGATCTGGGGCTGGGCTGGGCGCCAGGAGGAGGAATTCCCGGGATTGCTCCAGGTAGGATCCAGCTGATTTCCAGCTGCCACCGCTGAACCCCAAATCCTGGCAATTCCAGGGTTCCCGGCCCTTTCTCACCACGCAAATCCCGGGATTTGCAGCCGGGCTGTGCTCGCAGCTGGGGCCGGACCCCGGGAATCGGGTTCTAGACTCGGAACTTGGGGTTCTAGACCCGGAACTTGGAGTTCTAGGTCCCCTGTCTCGGGGGTTCTAGACTCAGAAGTTTGGATATGCTTTCTAGACTCTGGAATTTTGGTGTTCTCATCCCAAATTTTTTGGGTTCCAGGCCCAAATTTTTGGTGTTCTCATCCCAAAAATTTTTCCATTTCCAGGCCCAAAGTTTTGGGGTTTCCTGCACTAACCCTTCTCATCCCAAATTTTGGGTGTTCTCATCCCAAATTTTTAGTGTTCTCTACCCTAACCGTTCTCATCCCAAATTCATGGGGTTCTCATAGAAAATTTTTGGGTACCAGACTCAGAATTTCGGGATTCTAGGCTCTGGTGTTGGGGTTCTAGACTCAGAAGTTTGGAGGTTCTTTCTACACTCTGGGTTTTTGGGGTTTATCATAAATTTTTGGGGTTCCAGGCTGAAACTTTTGGTGTTCTCATCCCAAATTTTTGGGGTTCCAGGCCCAAATTTTTGGTGTTCTCTACCCTAACCCTTCTCAACCCACGTTTTGAGGGTTCCAGGCCCAAATTTTTAGTGCTCTCATCCCAAATTTTTAGTGTTCTCTACCCTAACCCTTCTCATCCCAAATTCTTGGGGTTCTCATAGAAAATTTTTGGGTTCCAGACTCAGAATTTTGGGATTCTGGGCTCCGGTCTTGGGGTTCTAGACTCAGAATTTCGAGGTTCTACACTCTGGATTTTTTTGGTGGGTTCCAGGCTCTGGTTTTGGGGTCTAGACTCCGAAGTTTTGAGGTTCTTTCCACACTCTGGATTTTTGGGGTTCATCATAAATTTTTGGGGTTCCAGGCCCAAATTTTTGTTGTTCTCATCCCAAATTATGCGGGTTCCAGGCCCACATTTTTAGGATTCCTACCCAAACCCTTCTCATCCCAATTTTTTGGGGTTCTCATCTTAAAATTTTGGAGTTCCAGGCCCAAATTTTTGGGGTTTTCTGCACTAACCCTTCTCATTCCACATTTTGCGGGTTCTCATCCCAAATTTTTGGGGTTCCAGGCCCAAATTTTTAGTGTTCTCATCTCAAATTTTTAGTGTTCTCTACCCTAACCGTTCTCATCCCAAATTCTTAGGGTTCTCATAGAAAATTTTTGGGTTCCAGTCTCAGAATTTTGGGATTCTAGGCTCTGATTTTGGGGTTCTAGACTCAGAAGTTTGGAGGTTCTTTCTACGCTCTGGATTTTTGGGGTTTATCATAAATTTTTGGGGTTCCAGGCCCAAATTTTTTGGTGTTCTCATCCCAAATTTTTGGGGTTCCGGGCCCAAATTTTTGGTGTTCTCTACCCTAACCCTTCTCATCCCAATTTTTTGGGGTTCTCATCTTAAAATTTTAGGGTTCCAGGCTGAGATGTTTTGGGGCTCTCATCCCAGATTTTGGGGTTCTTATCCCAAATCGGATGCCGTCAAAGCCCTTGGAGCCGCTGTTCCCAGCGGAGCAAGCTCGGGAAGCTCGGCGTGAGCACTAAGGCATGGATATTGTGATAAGCAGAGACCCTTTTGTTCGCCTAAACATGTAGATAGGATGCTTTGCAAAACTATGCTTTGTGGAATCAGGATGAGGTTGAAGGTTGCTACTGACGCTTGCATAAATCACTAACGGCCTTACGAGCTTTCTTGAATTCCAGAAAGTCACCAAAGATAAGCCTTACCAGAAAACAGTGAAGAAAGGTCAAAAGGATAAGATTGAGGAAGACCTATGATCTTCGTCCCGCGAGCACCAGAAGGTAGGAAAAAGACCCCCTAGCAACCGGAGACACATGCACAGATACGGTCCCGGGAATGCGATCAGGATCCCGGGAAAACGGGGAGAGGAGACAGGAAAAGGGAATTGGGGACCCTGGGACAGAGGGAAAGGGATGAGGGAACGGAAGAAGGGATGGGAAGAGATTCCTACTGCAACCGGGGGGAAATCCAGAGAAATTTCCACTGAAATGGGGAAATCCAGCGAAATTGCCACTGAAATGGGGGAAATCCAGTGAAATTCCCACCGAAACGAGGGAAATCCAGTGAAATTCCCACCGCAACGGGGGAAATCCAGTGAAATTCCTCCCAGCATTTGGACATCGCTTCTTTGGACTTCCAAAAATTCCCCCAAAAGCCAGCGGGGTTTGGGATCTGGGGCTGGGCTGGGCGCCAGGAGGAGGAATTCCCGGGATTGCTCCAGGTAGGATCCAGCTGATTTCCAGCTGCCACCGCTGAACCCCAAATCCTGGCAATTCCAGGGTTCCCGGCCCTTTCTCACCACGCAAATCCCGGGATTTGCAGCCGGGCTGTGCTCGCAGCTGGGGCCGGACCCCGGGAATCGGGTTCTAGACTCGGAACTTGGGGTTCTAGACCCGGAACTTGGAGTTCTAGGTCCCCTGTCTCGGGGGTTCTAGACTCAGAAGTTTGGATATGCTTTCTAGACTCTGGAATTTTGGTGTTCTCATCCCAAATTTTTTGGGTTCCAGGCCCAAATTTTTGGTGTTCTCATCCCAAAAATTTTTCCATTTCCAGGCCCAAAGTTTTGGGGTTTCCTGCACTAACCCTTCTCATCCCAAATTTTGGGTGTTCTCATCCCAAATTTTTAGTGTTCTCTACCCTAACCGTTCTCATCCCAAATTCATGGGGTTCTCATAGAAAATTTTTGGGTACCAGACTCAGAATTTCGGGATTCTAGGCTCTGGTGTTGGGGTTCTAGACTCAGAAGTTTGGAGGTTCTTTCTACACTCTGGGTTTTTGGGGTTTATCATAAATTTTTGGGGTTCCAGGCTGAAACTTTTGGTGTTCTCATCCCAAATTTTTGGGGTTCCAGGCCCAAATTTTTGGTGTTCTCTACCCTAACCCTTCTCAACCCACGTTTTGAGGGTTCCAGGCCCAAATTTTTAGTGCTCTCATCCCAAATTTTTAGTGTTCTCTACCCTAACCCTTCTCATCCCAAATTCTTGGGGTTCTCATAGAAAATTTTTGGGTTCCAGACTCAGAATTTTGGGATTCTGGGCTCCGGTCTTGGGGTTCTAGACTCAGAATTTCGAGGTTCTACACTCTGGATTTTTTTGGTGGGTTCCAGGCTCTGGTTTTGGGGTCTAGACTCCGAAGTTTTGAGGTTCTTTCCACACTCTGGATTTTTGGGGTTCATCATAAATTTTTGGGGTTCCAGGCCCAAATTTTTGTTGTTCTCATCCCAAATTATGCGGGTTCCAGGCCCACATTTTTAGGATTCCTACCCAAACCCTTCTCATCCCAATTTTTTGGGGTTCTCATCTTAAAATTTTGGAGTTCCAGGCCCAAATTTTTGGGGTTTTCTGCACTAACCCTTCTCATTCCACATTTTGCGGGTTCTCATCCCAAATTTTTGGGGTTCCAGGCCCAAATTTTTAGTGTTCTCATCTCAAATTTTTAGTGTTCTCTACCCTAACCGTTCTCATCCCAAATTCTTAGGGTTCTCATAGAAAATTTTTGGGTTCCAGTCTCAGAATTTTGGGATTCTAGGCTCTGATTTTGGGGTTCTAGACTCAGAAGTTTGGAGGTTCTTTCTACGCTCTGGATTTTTGGGGTTTATCATAAATTTTTGGGGTTCCAGGCCCAAATTTTTTGGTGTTCTCATCCCAAATTTTTGGGGTTCCGGGCCCACATTTTTGGTGTTCTCTACCCTAACCCTTCTCATCCCAATTTTTTGGGGTTCTCATCTTAAAATTTTAGGGTTCCAGGCTGAGATGTTTTGGGGCTCTCATCCCAGATTTTGGGGTTCTTATCCCAAATCGGATGCCGTCAAAGCCCTTGGAGCCGCTGTTCCCAGCGGAGCAAGCTCGGGAAGCTCGGCGTGAGCACTAAGGCATGGATATTGTGATAAGCAGAGACCCTTTTGTTCGCCTAAACATGTAGATAGGATGCTTTGCAAAACTATGCTTTGTGGAATCAGGATGAGGTTGAAGGTTGCTACTGACGCTTGCATAAATCACTAACGGCCTTACGAGCTTTCTTGAATTCCAGAAAGTCACCAAAGATAAGCCTTACCAGAAAACAGTGAAGAAAGGTCAAAAGGATAAGATTGAGGAAGACCTATGATCTTCGTCCCGCGAGCACCAGAAGGTAGGAAAAAGACCCCCTAGCAACCGGAGACACATGCACAGATACGGTCCCGGGAATGCGATCAGGATCCCGGGAAAACGGGGAGAGGAGACAGGAAAAGGGAATTGGGGACCCTGGGACAGAGGGAAAGGGATGAGGGAACGGAAGAAGGGATGGGAAGAGATTCCTACTGCAACCGGGGGGAAATCCAGAGAAATTTCCACTGAAATGGGGAAATCCAGCGAAATTGCCACTGAAATGGGGGAAATCCAGTGAAATTCCCACCGAAACGAGGGAAATCCAGTGAAATTCCCACCGCAACGGGGGAAATCCAGTGAAATTCCTCCCAGCATTTGGACATCGCTTCTTTGGACTTCCAAAAATTCCCCCAAAAGCCAGCGGGGTTTGGGATCTGGGGCTGGGCTGGGCGCCAGGAGGAGGAATTCCCGGGATTGCTCCAGGTAGGATCCAGCTGATTTCCAGCTGCCACCGCTGAACCCCAAATCCTGGCAATTCCAGGGCTCCCGGCCCTTTCCCACCACGCAAATCCCGGGATTTGCAGCCGGGCTGTGCTCGCAGCTGGGGCCGGATCTTGGGAATCGGGCTCTAGACTCGGAACTTGGGGTTCTACGTTCCCTGTCTTGGGGTTCTAGACTCGGAACTTAGGGTTCTAGACTCGGAACTTGGCGGTCTAGGTACCGTGTATTGGGGTTCTAGACTAGGAACTTGGGGTTCTATGTTCCATGTCTTGGGTTCTAGACTCTGAACTTGGGGTTCTAGGTTCCATGTCTTGGGGATCTAGACTCTGGTCTTGGGGTTCTAGACTCAGAAGTTTGGATATGCATTCTAGACTCTGTATTTCTGGGGTTCTCATCCCAAATTTTGGTGTTCTCATCCCAAATTTTTTGGGTTCCAGACCCAAATTTTTGGTGTTCTCATCCCAAAAATTTTTTGGGTTCCAGGCCCAAATTTTTGGTGTTCTCATCCCAAATTTTTGCTGTTCTCTACCCTAACCCTTCTCATCCCAAATTCTTGGGGTTCTCATAGAAAATTTTTGGGTTCCAGACTCAGAATTTTGGGATTCTGGGCTCCGGTCTTGGGGTTCTAGACTCAGAATTTCGAGGTTCTACACTCTGGATTTTTTTGGTGGGTTCTAGGCTCTGGTTTTGGGGTCTAGACTCCGAAGTTTTGAGGTTCTTTCCACACTCTGGATTTTTGGGGTTCATCATAAATTTTTGGGGTTCCAGGCCCAAATTTTTGTTGTTCTCATCCCAAATTATGCGGGTTCCAGGCCCACATTTTTAGGATTCCTACCCAAACCCTTCTCATCCCAATTTTTTGGGGTTCTCATCTTAAAATTTTGGGGTTCCAGGCCCAAATTTTTGGGGTTTTCTGCACTAACCCTTCTCATTCCACATTTTGCGGGTTCTCATCCCAAATTTTTGGGGTTCCAGGCCCAAATTTTTAGTGTTCTCATCCCAAATTTTTAGTGTTCTCTACCCTAACCGTTCTCATCCCAAATTCTTGGGGTTCTCATAGAAAATTTTTGGGTTCCAGTCTCAGAATTTTGGGATTCTAGGCTCTGATTTTGGGGTTCTAGACTCAGAAGTTTGGAGGTTCTTTCTACGCTCTGGATTTTTGGGGTTTATCATAAATTTTTGGGGTTCCAGGCCCAAATTTTTTGGTGTTCTCATCCCAAATTTTTGGGGTTCCGGGCCCAAATTTTTGGTGTTCTCTACCCTAACCCTTCTCATCCCAATTTTTTGGGGTTCTCATCTTAAAATTTTAGGGTTCCAGGCTGAGATGTTTTGGGGCTCTCATCCCAGATTTTGGGGTTCTTATCCCAAATCGGATGCCGTCAAAGCCCTTGGAGCCGCTGTTCCCAGCGGAGCAAGCTCGGGAAGCTCGGCGTGAGCACTAAGGCATGGATATTGTGATAAGCAGAGACCCTTTTGTTTGCCTAAACATGTAGATAGGATGCTTTGCAAAACTATGCTTTGTGGAATCAGGATGAGGTTGAAGGTTGCTACTGACGCTTGCATAAATCACTAACGGCCTTACGAGCTTTCTTGAATTCCAGAAAGTCACCAAAGATAGGCCTTACCAGAAAACAGTGAAGAAAGGTCAAAAGGATAAGATTGAGGAAGACCTATGATCTTCGTCCCGCGAGCACCAGAAGGTAGCAAAAAGACCCCCTAGCAACCGGAGACACATGCACAGATACGGTCCCGGGAATGCGATCAGGATCCCGGGAAAACGGGGAGAGGAGACAGGAAAAGGGAATTGGAGACCCTGGGACAGAGGGAAAGGGATGAGGGAACGGAAGAAGGGATGGGAAGAGATTCCTACTGCAACCGGGGGGAAATCCAGAGAAATTTCCACTGAAATGGGGAAATCCAGCGAAATTGCCACTGAAATGGGGGAAATCCAGTGAAATTCCCACCGAAACGAGGGAAATCCAGTGAAATTCCCACCGCAACGGGGGAAATCCAGTGAAATTCCTCCCAGCATTTGGACATCGCTTCTTTGGACTTCCAAAAATTCCCCCAAAAGCCAGCGGGGTTTGGGATCTGGGGCTGGGCTGGGCGCCAGGAGGAGGAATTCCCGGGATTGCTCCAGGTAGGATCCAGCTGATTTCCAGCTGCCACCGCTGAACCCCAAATCCTGGCAATTCCAGGGCTCCCGGCCCTTTCCCACCACGCAAATCCCGGGATTTGCAGCCGGGCTGTGCTCGCAGCTGGGGCCGGATCTTGGGAATCGGGCTCTAGACTCGGAACTTGGGGTTCTACGTTCCCTGTCTTGGGGTTCTAGACTCGGAACTTAGGGTTCTAGACTCGGAACTTGGCGGTCTAGGTACCGTGTATTGGGGTTCTAGACTAGGAACTTGGGGTTCTATGTTCCATGTCTTGGGTTCTAGACTCTGAACTTGGGGTTCTAGGTTCCATGTCTTGGGGATCTAGACTCTGGTCTTGGGGTTCTAGACTCAGAAGTTTGGATATGCATTCTAGACTCTGTATTTCTGGGGTTCTCATCCCAAATTTTGGTGTTCTCATCCCAAATTTTTTGGGTTCCAGACCCAAATTTTTGGTGTTCTCATCCCAAAAATTTTTTGGATTCCAGGCCCAAATTTTTGGTGTTCTCATCCCAAATTTTTGCTGTTCTCTACCCTAACCCTTCTCATCCCAAATTCTTGGGGTTCTCATAGAAAATTTTTGGGTTCCAGACTCAGAATTTTGGGATTCTGGGCTCCGGTCTTGGGGTTCTAGACTCAGAATTTCGAGGTTCTACACTCTGGATTTTTTTGGTGGGTTCTAGGCTCTGGTTTTGGGGTCTAGACTCCGAAGTTTTGAGGTTCTTTCCACACTCTGGATTTTTGGGGTTCATCATAAATTTTTGGGGTTCCAGGCCCAAATTTTTGTTGTTCTCATCCCAAATTATGCGGGTTCCAGGCCCACATTTTTAGGATTCCTACCCAAACCCTTCTCATCCCAATTTTTTGGGGTTCTCATCTTAAAATTTTGGGGTTCCAGGCCCAAATTTTTGGGGTTTTCTGCACTAACCCTTCTCATTCCACATTTTGCGGGTTCTCATCCCAAATTTTTGGGGTTCCAGGCCCAAATTTTTAGTGTTCTCATCCCAAATTTTTAGTGTTCTCTACCCTAACCGTTCTCATCCCAAATTCTTGGGGTTCTCATAGAAAATTTTTGGGTTCCAGTCTCAGAATTTTGGGATTCTAGGCTCTGATTTTGGGGTTCTAGACTCAGAAGTTTGGAGGTTCTTTCTACGCTCTGGATTTTTGGGGTTTATCATAAATTTTTGGGGTTCCAGGCCCAAATTTTTTGGTGTTCTCATCCCAAATTTTTGGGGTTCCGGGCCCAAATTTTTGGTGTTCTCTACCCTAACCCTTCTCATCCCAATTTTTTGGGGTTCTCATCTTAAAATTTTAGGGTTCCAGGCTGAGATGTTTTGGGGCTCTCATCCCAGATTTTGGGGTTCTTATCCCAAATCGGATGCCGTCAAAGCCCTTGGAGCCGCTGTTCCCAGCGGAGCAAGCTCGGGAAGCTCGGCGTGAGCACTAAGGCATGGATATTGTGATAAGCAGAGACCCTTTTGTTTGCCTAAACATGTAGATAGGATGCTTTGCAAAACTATGCTTTGTGGAATCAGGATGAGGTTGAAGGTTGCTACTGACGCTTGCATAAATCACTAACGGCCTTACGAGCTTTCTTGAATTCCAGAAAGTCACCAAAGATAAGCCTTACCAGAAAACAGTGAAGAAAGGTCAAAAGGATAAGATTGAGGAAGACCTATGATCTTCGTCCCGCGAGCACCAGAAGGTAGCAAAAAGACCCCCTAGCAACCGGAGACACATGCACAGATACGGTCCCGGGAATGCGATCAGGATCCCGGGAAAACGGGGAGAGGAGACAGGAAAAGGGAATTGGGGACCCTGGGACAGAGGGAAAGGGATGAGGGAACGGAAGAAGGGATGGGAAGAGATTCCTACTGCAACCGGGGGGAAATCCAGAGAAATTTCCACTGAAATGGGGAAATCCAGCGAAATTGCCACTGAAATGGGGGAAATCCAGTGAAATTCCCACCGAAACGAGGGAAATCCAGTGAAATTCCCACCGCAACGGGGGAAATCCAGTGAAATTCCTCCCAGCATTTGGACATCGCTTCTTTGGACTTCCAAAAATTCCCCCAAAAGCCAGCGGGGTTTGGGATCTGGGGCTGGGCTGGGCGCCAGGAGGAGGAATTCCCGGGATTGCTCCAGGTAGGATCCAGCTGATTTCCAGCTGCCACCGCTGAACCCCAAATCCTGGCAATTCCAGGGCTCCCGGCCCTTTCCCACCACGCAAATCCCGGGATTTGCAGCCGGGCTGTGCTCGCAGCTGGGGCCGGATCTTGGGAATCGGGCTCTAGACTCGGAACTTGGGGTTCTACGTTCCCTGTCTTGGGGTTCTAGACTCGGAACTTAGGGTTCTAGACTCGGAACTTGGCGGTCTAGGTACCGTGTATTGGGGTTCTAGACTAGGAACTTGGGGTTCTATGTTCCATGTCTTGGGTTCTAGACTCTGAACTTGGGGTTCTAGGTTCCATGTCTTGGGGATCTAGACTCTGGTCTTGGGGTTCTAGACTCAGAAGTTTGGATATGCATTCTAGACTCTGTATTTCTGGGGTTCTCATCCCAAATTTTGGTGTTCTCATCCCAAATTTTTTGGGTTCCAGACCCAAATTTTTGGTGTTCTCATCCCAAAAATTTTTTGGGTTCCAGGCCCAAATTTTTGGGGTTCTCATCCCAAATTTTTGCTGTTCTCTACCCTAACCCTTCTCATCCCAAATTCTTGGGGTTCTCATAGAAAATTTTTGGGTTCCAGACTCAGAATTTTGGGATTCTGGGCTCCGGTCTTGGGGTTCTAGACTCAGAATTTCGGGGTTCTACACTCTGGATTTTTTTTGGTGGGTTCTAGGCTCTGGTTTTGGGGTCTAGACTCCGAAGTTTTGAGGTTCTTTCTACACTCTGGATTTTTGGGGTTCATCGTAAATTTTTGGGGTTCCAGGCCCAAATTTTTGTTGTTCTCATCCCAAATTTTGCGGGTTCCAGGCTGAAATTTTTGGGCTACTCCACCCTAACCCTTCTCATCCCAAATTTTTGGGGTTCCAGGCCCATATTTTCGGGGTTCCTACCCTAACCCTTCTCATCCCAAATTCTTGGGCTTCTCATATTACATTTTTGGGGTTCCAGACTCAGAATTTTGGAATTCTAGACTCTGGTCTTGGGGTTCTATGTTCCGGACTTGGGGTTGTAGACTCTAGTCTTGGGGTTCCAGACTCAGAATCTGGGGTTCTATGTTCCGGTCTCAGGGTTCTAGACTCTGGTCTTGGGGTTCTAGACTCAGAAGTTTGGATATGCTTTCTAGACTCTGGATTTTTGGGGTTCTCATCCCAAACTTTTGGTGTTCTCATCCTAAAAATTTTGCCAGTTCCAGGCCCAAATTTTTGGTGTTCTCATCCCAAATTTTTGGGGTTCCAGGCCCACATTTTTAGGATTACTACCCTAACCCTTCTCATCCCAATTTTTTGGGGTTCTCATCTTAAAATTTTGGGGTTCCAGGCTGAGATTTTTTGGGGCTCTCATCCCAGATTTTGGGGTTCTCATTCCAAATCGGATGCCGTCAAAGCCCTTGGAGCCGCCGTTCCCAGCGGAGCAAGCTCGGGAAGCTCGGCGTGAGCACTAAGGCATGGATATTGTGATAAGCAGAGACCCTTTTGTTCGCCTAAACATGTAGATAGGATGCTTTGCAAAACTATGCTTTGTGGAATCAGGATGAGGTTGAAGGTTGCTACTGACGCTTGCATAAATCACTAACGGCCTTACGAGCTTTCTTGAATTCCAGAAAGTCGCCAAAGATAAGCCTTACCAGAAAACAGTGAAGAAAGGTCAAAAGGATAAGATTGAGGAAGACCTATGATCTTCATCCCGCGAGCACCAGAAGGTAGAAAAAAGACCCCCTAGCAACCGGAGACACATGCACAGATACGGTCCCGGGAATGCGATCAGGATCCCGGGAAAACGGGGAGAGGAGACAGGAAAAGGGAATTGGAGACCCTGGGAC
The DNA here is from genome assembly GCF_971803275.1 of Cyanistes caeruleus. Taxonomy (NCBI): domain Eukaryota; kingdom Metazoa; phylum Chordata; class Aves; order Passeriformes; family Paridae; genus Cyanistes; species Cyanistes caeruleus. The sequence continues at coordinate 11,257,479 of NC_141708.1, read as the reverse complement.
AGAGGGAAAGGGATGAGGGAACGGAAGAAGGGATGGGAAGAGATTCCTGCTGCAACCGGGGGGAAATCCAGAGAAATTCCCACCGCAACGGGGGAAATCCATTGAAATTCCTCCCAGCATTTGGACATTGCTTCTTTGGACTTCCAAAAATTCCCCCAAAAGCCAGCGGGGTTTGGGATCTGGGGCTGGGCTGGGCGCCAGGAGGAGGAATTCCCGGGATTGCTCCAGGTAGGATCCAGCTGATTTCCAGCTGCCACCGCTGAACCCCAAATCCTGGCAATTCCAGGGCTCCCGGCCCTTTCCCACCACGCAAATCCCGGGATTTGCAGCCGGGCTGTGCTCGCAGCTGGGGCCGGATCTTGGGAATCGGGCTCTAGACTCGGAACTTGGGGTTCTACGTTCCCTGTCTTGGGGTTCTAGACTCGGAACTTAGGGTTCTAGACTCGGAACTTGGCGGTCTAGGTACCGTGTATTGGGGTTCTAGACTAGGAACTTGGGGTTCTATGTTCCATGCCTTGGGTTCTAGACTCTGAACTTGGGGTTCTAGGTTCCATGTCTTGGGGATCTAGACTCTGGTCTTGGGGTTCTAGACTCAGAAGTTTGGATATGCATTCTAGACTCTGTATTTCTGGCGTTCTCATCCGTAATTTTGGTGTTCTCATCCCAAATTTTTGGGGTTCCAGACCCAAATTTTTGGTGTTCTCATCCCAAAAATTTTTTGGATTCCAGGCCCAAATTTTTGGGGTTCTCATCCCAAATTTTTGCTGTTCTCTACCCTAACCGTTCTCATCCCAAATTCATGGGGTTCTCATCTCAAATTTTTGGGTACCAGACTCAGAATTTCGGGATTCTAGGCTCTGGTTTCGGGGTTCTAGACTCAGAAGTTTCGAGGTGCTTTCTAGACTCTGGATTTTTGGGGTTCATTCCAAATTTTTTGGTGTTCTCATCCCAAAAATTTTTCGGGTTCCAGGCCCAAAATTTTTGGTGTTCTCATCCCAAATTTTTGCTGTACTCTATCCTAACCATTCTCATCCCAAATTTTGCGGGTTCCAGGCCCAAATATTTGATGTTCTCATCCCAAATTTTTGGGGTTCCAGGCCCAAATTTTTGGGGTTCCTACCCTAACCCTTCTCATCTCAAATTCTTGGGGTTCTCATATTAAATGTTTGGGTTCCAGACTCATAATTTTGGGATTCTAGACTGCGTTTTTGGGGTTCTAGACTCAGACTTTCGAGGTTCCAGACTCAGAATTTTGGCGCTTTAGACTCAGAAGTCTGGAGGTTCTTTCTAGACTCTGGATTTTTGAGGTTCATCATAAATATTTGTGGGTCCAGGCCCAAATTTTTTGGGGTTCTCATCCCAAACTTTTGGGGTTCTAGGCCCAAATTTTTGAGGTTCTCATCCCAAATTTTTGAGGTTCCAGGCCCAAACTTTTGGGGTTCCAGGCCCAAATTTTTGTGGTTCTCTGCCTAAACCCTTCTCATCACAAATTCTTGGGTGTTTTCATTCCAAATTTTTGGGGTTCCAGCCCCAGATTTTTGGGTTTCCTACCCTAACCCTTCTCATCCCAAATTCTTGGGGTTCTAGACTCGGAGTGGTCTCTGGGTTCCAGACTCGGAAGTTGAGGTCCTAAGTTCCTGGTCTCGGGGTTCTAGGATCCCCGTCTCGGGGTTCTAGACTTGGAACGTGGGGTCCTAGACTGGAAATTTAAGGTTCTAGGTTCCCTGTCTTGGGGTTCTAGACTCAGGACTTGGGTTCTAGGCTTCCTGACTTGGGGTTCTAGACTCGGGATTTGGGGTTCTAGGCTCCATGACTCGGGGTTCTAGACTTGGAACTCGGGGTTCTAGGTTCCCTGACTTGGGGTTCTAGGTTCCCTGACTTGGGGTTCTAGACTCGGAACTCGGGGTTCTAGGTTCCCTGACTCGGGGTTCTAGACTCGGGATTTGGGGTTCTAGGTTCCCTGAATTGGGGTTCTAGACTCGGAACTCGGAGTTCTAGGTTCCCTGACTCGGGGTTCTAGAATCGGAACTCGGGGTTCTAGACTCGGAACTCGGGGTTCTAGGTTCCCTGACTTGGGGTTCTAGACTCGGAACTCGGGGTTCTAGGTTCCCTGACTTGGGGTTCTAGACTCGGGACTTGGGGTTCTAGGTTCCCTGACTCGGGGTTCTAGACTCGGGACTCGGGGTTCTAGGTTCCCTGACTTGGGGGTTCTAGACTCGGAACTCGGGGTTCTAGGTTCCCTGACTCGGGGTTCTAGACTCGGGACTTGGGGTTCTAGGTTCCCTGACTTGGGGTTCTAGACTCAGAAGTTTGGATATGTTTTCTCGACTCTGGATTTCTGGGGTTCTCATCCCAAATTTTTTGGGTTCCAGGCCCAAAATTTTGGTGTTCTCATACCAAAAATTTTTTGGGTTCCAGGCCCAAAGTTTTGGTGTTCTTATCTGAAATTTTTGCTGTTCTCTACCCTAACCCTTCTCATCCCAAATTTTGCAAGTTCCAGGCCTAAATTTTTACTGTTCTCATCCCAAAAATTTTGCGGTTCCAGGCCCAAATTTTTGGGGTTTTCTGCACTAACCCTTCTCATCCCAAATTTTGGGTGTTCTCATCCCAAATGTTTGGGGTTCCAGGCCCAAATTTTTAGTGTTCTCATTCCAAATTTTTAGTGTTCTCTACCCTAACCCTTCTCATCCCAAATTCTTGGGGTTCTCATAGAAAATTCTTGGGTTCCAGTCTCAGAATTTTGGGATTCTAGGCTCTGGTGTTGGGGTTTTAGACTCAGAAGTTAGGAGGTTCTTTCTACACTCTGGGTTTTTGGGGTTTATCATAAATTTTTGGGGTTCCAGGCTGAAACTTTTGGTGTTCTCATCCCAAATTTTTGGGGTTCCAGGCCCAAATTTTTGGTGTTCTCTACCCTAACCCTTCTCAACCCACGTTTTGAGGGTTCCAGGCCCAAATTTTTAGTGCTCTCATCCCAAATTTTTAGTGTTCTCTACCCTAACCCTTCTCATCCCAAATTCTTGGGGTTCTCATAGAAAATTTTTGGGTTCCAGACTCAGAATTTTGGGATTCTGGGCTCCGGTCTTGGGGTTCTAGACTCAGAATTTCGAGGTTCTACACTCTGGATTTTTTTGGTGGGTTCTAGGCTCTGGTTTTGGGGTCTAGACTCCGAAGTTTTGAGGTTCTTTCCACACTCTGGATTTTTGGGGTTCATCATAAATTTTTGGGGTTCCAGGCCCAAATTTTTGTTGTTCTCATCCCAAATTATGCGGGTTCCAGGCCCACATTTTTAGGATTCCTACCCAAACCCTTCTCATCCCAATTTTTTGGGGTTCTCATCTTAAAATTTTGGGGTTCCAGGCCCAAATTTTTGGGGTTTTCTGCACTAACCCTTCTCATTCCACATTTTGCGGGTTCTCATCCCAAATTTTTGGGGTTCCAGGCCCAAATTTTTAGTGTTCTCATCTCAAATTTTTAGTGTTCTCTACCCTAACCGTTCTCATCCCAAATTCTTAGGGTTCTCATAGAAAATTTTTGGGTTCCAGTCTCAGAATTTTGGGATTCTAGGCTCTGATTTTGGGGTTCTAGACTCAGAAGTTTGGAGGTTCTTTCTACGCTCTGGATTTTTGGGGTTTATCATAAATTTTTGGGGTTCCAGGCCCAAATTTTTTGGTGTTCTCATCCCAAATTTTTGGGGTTCCGGGCCCAAATTTTTGGTGTTCTCTACCCTAACCCTTCTCATCCCAATTTTTTGGGGTTCTCATCTTAAAATTTTAGGGTTCCAGGCTGAGATGTTTTGGGGCTCTCATCCCAGATTTTGGGGTTCTTATCCCAAATCGGATGCCGTCAAAGCCCTTGGAGCCGCTGTTCCCAGCGGAGCAAGCTCGGGAAGCTCGGCGTGAGCACTAAGGCATGGATATTGTGATAAGCAGAGACCCTTTTGTTCGCCTAAACATGTAGATAGGATGCTTTGCAAAACTATGCTTTGTGGAATCAGGATGAGGTTGAAGGTTGCTACTGACGCTTGCATAAATCACTAACGGCCTTACGAGCTTTCTTGAATTCCAGAAAGTCACCAAAGATAAGCCTTACCAGAAAACAGTGAAGAAAGGTCAAAAGGATAAGATTGAGGAAGACCTATGATCTTCGTCCCGCGAGCACCAGAAGGTAGGAAAAAGACCCCCTAGCAACCGGAGACACATGCACAGATACGGTCCCGGGAATGCGATCAGGATCCCGGGAAAACGGGGAGAGGAGACAGGAAAAGGGAATTGGGGACCCTGGGACAGAGGGAAAGGGATGAGGGAACGGAAGAAGGGATGGGAAGAGATTCCTACTGCAACCGGGGGGAAATCCAGAGAAATTTCCACTGAAATGGGGAAATCCAGCGAAATTGCCACTGAAATGGGGGAAATCCAGTGAAATTCCCACCGAAACGAGGGAAATCCAGTGAAATTCCCACCGCAACGGGGGAAATCCAGTGAAATTCCTCCCAGCATTTGGACATCGCTTCTTTGGACTTCCAAAAATTCCCCCAAAAGCCAGCGGGGTTTGGGATCTGGGGCTGGGCTGGGCGCCAGGAGGAGGAATTCCCGGGATTGCTCCAGGTAGGATCCAGCTGATTTCCAGCTGCCACCGCTGAACCCCAAATCCTGGCAATTCCAGGGTTCCCGGCCCTTTCTCACCACGCAAATCCCGGGATTTGCAGCCGGGCTGTGCTCGCAGCTGGGGCCGGACCCCGGGAATCGGGTTCTAGACTCGGAACTTGGGGTTCTAGACTCGGAACTTGGAGTTCTAGGTCCCCTGTCTCGGGGGTTCTAGACTCAGAAGTTTGGATATGCTTTCTAGACTCTGGAATTTTGGTGTTCTCATCCCAAATTTTTTGGGTTCCAGGCCCAAATTTTTGGTGTTCTCATCCCAAAAATTTTTCCATTTCCAGGCCCAAAGTTTTGGGGTTTCCTGCACTAACCCTTCTCATCCCAAATTTTGGGTGTTCTCATCCCAAATTTTTAGTGTTCTCTACCCTAACCATTCTCATCCCAAATTCATGGGGTTCTCATAGAAAATTTTTGGGTACCAGACTCAGAATTTCGGGATTCTAGGCTCTGGTGTTGGGGTTCTAGACTCAGAAGTTTGGAGGTTCTTTCTACACTCTGGGTTTTTGGGGTTTATCATAAATTTTTGGGGTTCCAGGCTGAAACTTTTGGTGTTCTCATCCCAAATTTTTGGGGTTCCAGGCCCAAATTTTTGGTGTTCTCTACCCTAACCCTTCTCAACCCACGTTTTGAGGGTTCCAGGCCCAAATTTTTAGTGCTCTCATCCCAAATTTTTAGTGTTCTCTACCCTAACCCTTCTCATCCCAAATTCTTGGGGTTCTCATAGAAAATTTTTGGGTTCCAGACTCAGAATTTTGGGATTCTGGGCTCCGGTCTTGGGGTTCTAGACTCAGAATTTCGGGGTTCTACACTCTGGATTTTTTTTGGTGGGTTCTAGGCTCTGGTTTTGGGGTCTAGACTCCGAAGTTTTGAGGTTCTTTCTACACTCTGGATTTTTGGGGTACATCGTAAATTTTTGGGGTTCCAGGCCCAAATTTTTGTTGTTCTCATCCCAAATTTTGCGGGTTCCAGGCCCACATTTTTAGGATTCCTACCCTAACCCTTCTCATCCCAAATTCTTGGGGTTCTCATAGAAAATTTTTGGGTACCAGACTCAGAATTTTGGGATTCTAGGCTCTGGTTTCGGGGTTCTAGACTCAGAAGTTTCGAGGTTCTACACTCTGGATTTTTTTGGTGGGTTCCAGGCTCTCGTTTTGGGGTCTAGACTCCGAAGTTTTGAGGTTCTTTCCACACTCTGGATTTTTGGGGTTCATCATAAATTTTTGGGGTTCCAGGCCCAAATTTTTGTTGTTCTCATCCCAAATTATGCGGGTTCCAGGCCCACATTTTTAGGATTCCTACCCAAACCCTTCTCATCCCAATTTTTTGGGGTTCTCATCTTAAAATTTTGGGGTCCCAGGCCCAAATTTTTGGGGTTTTCTGAACTAACCCTTCTCATTCCACATTTTGCGGGTTCTCATCCCAAATTTTTGGGGTTCCAGGCCCAAATTTTTAGTGTTCTCATCTCAAATTTTTAGTGTTCTCTACCCTAACCGTTCTCATCCCAAATTCTTGGGGTTCTCATTGAAAATTTTTGGGTTCCAGTCTCAGAATTTTGGGATTCTAGGCTCTGATTTTGGGGTTCTAGACTCAGACGTTTGGAGGTTCTTTCTACACTCTGGATTTTTGGGGTTTATCATAAATTTTTGGAGTTCCAGGCCCAAATTTTTGGTGTTCTCACCCCAAATTTTTCCTGTTCTCTACCCTAACCGTTCTCATCCCAAATTTTGCGGGTTCCAGGCCCAAATTTTTGGTGTTCTCATCCCAAAAATTTTGGGGTTCCAGGCCCACATTTTTGGGGTTTTCTGCACTAACCGTTCTCATCCCAATTTTTTGGGGTTCTCATCTTAAAATTTTGGGGTTCCAGGCTGAGGTTTTTTGGGGCTCTCATCCCAGATTTTGGGGTTCTCATCTCAAATCGGATGCCGTCAAAGCCCTTGGAGCCGCCGTTCCCAGCGGAGCAAGCTCGGGAAGCTCGGCGTGAGCACTAAGGCATGGATATTGTGATAAGCAGAGACCCTTTTGTTCGCCTAAACATGTAGATAGGATGCTTTGCAAAACTATGCTTTGTGGAATCAGGATGAGGTTGAAGGTTGCTACTGACGCTTGCATAAATCACTAACGGCCTTACGAGCTTTCTTGAATTCCAGAAAGTCACCAAAGATAGGCCTTACCAGAAAACAGTGAAGAAAGGTCAAAAAGGATAAGATTGAGGAAGACCTATGATCTTCATCCCGCGAGCACCAGAAGGTAGAAAAAAGACCCCCTAGCAACCGGAGACACATGCACAGATACGGTCCCGGGAATGCGATCAGGATCCCGGGAAAACGGGGAGAGGAGACAGGAAAAGGGAATTGGGGACCCTGGGACAGAGGGAAAGGGATGAGGGAACGGAAGAAGGGATGGGAAGAGATTCCTGCTGCAACCGGGGGGAAATCCAGAGAAATTCCCACCGCAACGGGGGAAATCCATTGAAATTCCTCCCAGCATTTGGGCATCGCTTCTTTGGACTTCCAAAAATTCCCCCAAAAGCCAGCGGGGTTTGGGATCTGGGGCTGGGCTGGGCGCCAGGAGGAGGAATTCCCGGGATTGCTCCAGGTAGGATCCAGCTGATTTCCAGCTGCCACCGCTGAACCCCAAATCCTGGCAATTCCAGGGCTCCCGGCCCTTTCCCACCACGCAAATCCCGGGATTTGCAGCCGGGCTGTGCTCGCAGCTGGGCCCGGATCTTGGGAATCGGGTTCTAGACTCGGAACTTGGGGTTCTACGTTCCCTGTCTTGGGGTTCTAGACTCGGAACTTAGGGTTCTAGACATGGAACTTGGGGTTCTATGTTCCATGTCTTGGGGTTCTAGACTCGGAACTTAGGGTTCTAGACTCGGAACTTGGCGGTCTAGGTACCGTGTATTGGGGTTCTAGACTAGGAACTTGGGGTTCTATGGTCCATGTCTTGGGTTCTAGACTCTGAACTTGGGGTTCTAGGTTCCATGTCTTGGGGATCTAGACTCTGGTCTTGGGGTTCTAGACTCAGAAGTTTGGATATGCGTTCTAGACTCTGTATTTCTGGCGTTCTCATCCCAAATTTTGGTGTTCTCATCCCAAATTTTTGGGGTTCCAAACCCAAATTTTTGGTGTTCTCATCCCAAAAATTTTTTGGGTTCCAGGCCCAAATTTTTGGTGTTCTCATCCCAAATTTTTCCTGTTCTCTACCCTAACACTTCTCATCCCAAATTTTGGTGTTCTCATCCCAAATTTTTCCTGTTCTCTACCCTAACCCTTCTCATCCTAAATTTTGCGGGTTCTAGGCCCAAATTTTTGCTGTTCTCATCCCAAAAAATTTGGGGTTCCAGGCCCAAATTTTTGGGGTTTTCTGCACTAACCCTTCTCCTTCCAAATTTTGGGTGTTCTCATCCCAAATTTTTGGGGTTCCAGGCCCAAATTTTTAGTGTTCTCATCTCAAATTTTTAGTGTTCTCTACCCTAACCCTTCTCATCCCAAATTCTTGGGGTTCTCATAGAAAATTTTTGGGTTCCAGTCTCAGAATTTCGGGATTCTAGGCTCTGATTTTGGGGTTCTAGACTCAGACGTTTGGAGGTTCTTTCCACGCTCTGGGTTTTTGGGGTTGTCGTGGTTTTAAACCAGTAACTAAAAAACTACTTATTTTTTTGTTGTGAGATATGGATTAAAACAAGAGCAAAACAGGCTTAAGACTTAAAAGGAATAAAGACAGTTTATTAACAAACTACAAGAATGAGAATACCAGAATAAACTTTCAGAAAACCCCCTTATCTTCTACATCTTAATTATTTCTCTGTACACATGACAACATAGAGACAAATAACTTTAGGACTTTGGTGGTTAAAAACAGTCTTAATTCTTGCTACAGTCTTTCATCAGTCTTTGTAGAGAAACAGAAGTCTCTTTCTGTTAGCTTACGGAGTTTCTCACGAGAAAACTATTTTTCATCATAGTTTTCTATTTCTCTAATGCCAGCTGCCCGGAAATCTGTCATTAGATCTTCTCCTCCCATTTCACATCTCCAAGGTGTGTATGGGTCACAGAGTTTAGGAATCTTATTTTTAAGGATAAGTTATTCAAAGGCAGAAGTCTTCTTCATTTGTCTCTGTGAGCCTTCCTGGAAAACAGTTTTCTCTTTGCCCCCAAAGCTTCAAAATCTTCACTCAACTCAATTCCAGCAACTCACAGTATCACAAGCACTCTCTCTCTCTCTCTTCTGCTCAAAAGTTACACTTTGAATATCTCATTCCTCCTAATACTCTTATCATGAATTAAAGGAGTCTTTTTATACTATTATTGTCCATCTCCATAGCTTTAACAGAAAGATATTTCAGCTGTAAAGCATCTCCTTATTCTCTCTTTCTTATTTAAACTTAACTCTTTTCTTCACTGTTTTTGGTGGTTCTATGATGTCTCCTCTATGTTGATTGTCTCTCTCTCTGTCTTTCTGAGAAAAGGAGTAATCTGTATGTTTATCCAGGTAGTAAAAGAATTAAAAGCTTTAAGAAAACTGCAAGAGTTCATGGTGTTAAGTTTCAGTCTAGCAGCAAAAACTGAAAACCAAGCTCGGCTGGCCAGCGCTGCTTCTCTTCTCCCTCCCCCCCCCTCCACCCCGCGGCCTTGTAGGCCTGGAGAGGGGGGGAGGAGGCCGAGACAGAGCCTGCTACCTTGTCCGAAGCCAGAAACCAAAGAGGGCAAGAGAATTCTGTCTGTACTTCTTAAAGGGGTGTTTACAAGTTGAATTCACTTTTTAATGGTCGGATCTGCTGTCAATTCTTGAAAATGACCGATAATTGGTCAGGAGGGAAAAACTCCCATCAGCCACCAGCAGCTTCAACTTCCTCTCCCTCCAAGCTGTCTTAAAGGTAAAGCTACCCCATGACAGGGGTTTATCATAATTTTTTGGGATTCCAGGCCCAAATTTTTTGGTGTTCTCTACCCTAACTCTTCTCATCCCAATTTTTTGGGGTTCTCATCTTAAAATTTTTGGGTTCCAGGCTGAGATTTTTTGGGGCTCTCATCCCAGATTTTGGGGTTCTCATTCCAAATCGGATGCCATCAAAGCCCTTGGAGACGCTGTTCCCAGTGGAGCAAGCTCGGGAAGCTCGGCGTGAGCACTAAGGCATGGATATTGTGATAAGCAGAGACCCTTTTGTTCGCCTAAACATGTAGATAGGATGCTTTGCAAAACTATGCTTTGTGGAATCAGGATGAGGTTGAAGGTTGCTACTGACGCTTGCATAAATCACTAACGGCCTTACGAGCTTTCTTGAATTCCAGAAAGTCACCAAAGATAGGCCTTACCAGAAAACAGTGAAGAAAGGTCAAAAGGATAAGATTGAGGAAGACCTATGATCTTCATCCCGCGAGCACCAGAAGGTAGAAAAAAGACCCCCTAGCAACCGGAGACACATGCACAGATACGGTCCCGGGAATGCGATCAGGATCCCGGGAAAACAGGGAGAGGAGACAGGAAAAGGGAATTGGGGACCCTGGGACAGAGGGAAAGGGATGAGGGAACGGAAGAAGGGATGGGAAGAAATTCCTGCTGCAACCGGGGGGAAATCCAGAGAAATTCTCACCGCAACGGGGGAAATCCATTGAAATTCCTCCCAGCATTTGGACATCGCTTCTTTGGACTTCCAAAAATTCCCCCAAAAGCCAGCGGGGTTTGGGATCTGGGGCTGGGCTGGGCGCCAGGAGGAGGAATTCCCGGGATTGCTCCAGGTAGGATCCAGCTGATTTCCAGCTGCCACCGCTGAACCCCAAATCCTGGCAATTCCAGGGCTCCCGGCCCTTTCCCACCACGCAAATCCCGGGATTTGCAGCCGGGCTGTGCTCGCAGCTGGGCCCGGATCTTGGGAATCGGGTTCTAGACTCGGAACTTGGGGTTCTACGTTCCCTGTCTTGGGGTTCTAGACTCGGAACTTAGGGTTCTAGACATGGAACTTGGGGTTCTATGTTCCATGTCTTGGGGTTCTAGACTCGGAACTTAGGGTTCTAGACTCGGAACTTGGCGGTCTAGGTACCGTGTATTGGGGTTCTAGACTAGGAACTTGGGGTTCTATGGTCCATGTCTTGGGTTCTAGACTCTGAACTTGGGGTTCTAGGTTCCATGTCTTGGGGATCTAGACTCTGGTCTTGGGGTTCTAGACTCAGAAGTTTGGATATGCGTTCTAGACTCTGTATTTCTGGCGTTCTCATCCCAAATTTTGGTGTTCTCATCCCAAATTTTTGGGGTTCCAAACCCAAATTTTTGGTGTTCTCATCCCAAAAATTTTTTGGGTTCCAGGCCCAAATTTTTGGTGTTCTCATCCCAAATTTTTCCTGTTCTCTACCCTAACACTTCTCATCCCAAATTTTGGTGTTCTCATCCCAAATTTTTCCTGTTCTCTACCCTAACCCTTCTCATCCTAAATTTTGCGGGTTCTAGGCCCAAATTTTTGCTGTTCTCATCCCAAAAAATTTGGGGTTCCAGGCCCAAATTTTTGGGGTTTTCTGCACTAACCCTTCTCCTTCCAAATTTTGGGTGTTCTCATCCCAAATTTTTGGGGTTCCAGGCCCAAATTTTTAGTGTTCTCATCTCAAATTTTTAGTGTTCTCTACCCTAACCCTTCTCATCCCAAATTCTTGGGGTTCTCATAGAAAATTTTTGGGTTCCAGTCTCAGAATTTCGGGATTCTAGGCTCTGATTTTGGGGTTCTAGACTCAGACGTTTGGAGGTTCTTTCCACGCTCTGGGTTTTTGGGGTTGTCGTGGTTTTAAACCAGTAACTAAAAAACTACTTATTTTTTTGTTGTGAGATATGGATTAAAACAAGAGCAAAACAGGCTTAAGACTTAAAAGGAATAAAGACAGTTTATTAACAAACTACAAGAATGAGAATACCAGAATAAACTTTCAGAAAACCCCCTTATCTTCTACATCTTAATTATTTCTCTGTACACATGACAACATAGAGACAAATAACTTTAGGACTTTGGTGGTTAAAAACAGTCTTAATTCTTGCTACAGTCTTTCATCAGTCTTTGTAGAGAAACAGAAGTCTCTTTCTGTTAGCTTACGGAGTTTCTCACGAGAAAACTATTTTTCATCATAGTTTTCTATTTCTCTAATGCCAGCTGCCCGGAAATCTGTCATTAGATCTTCTCCTCCCATTTCACATCTCCAAGGTGTGTATGGGTCACAGAGTTTAGGAATCTTATTTTTAAGGATAAGTTATTCAAAGGCAGAAGTCTTCTTCATTTGTCTCTGTGAGCCTTCCTGGAAAACAGTTTTCTCTTTGCCCCCAAAGCTTCAAAATCTTCACTCAACTCAATTCCAGCAACTCACAGTATCACAAGCACTCTCTCTCTCTCTCTTCTGCTCAAAAGTTACACTTTGAATATCTCATTCCTCCTAATACTCTTATCATGAATTAAAGGAGTCTTTTTATACTATTATTGTCCATCTCCATAGCTTTAACAGAAAGATATTTCAGCTGTAAAGCATCTCCTTATTCTCTCTTTCTTATTTAAACTTAACTCTTTTCTTCACTGTTTTTGGTGGTTCTATGATGTCTCCTCTATGTTGATTGTCTCTCTCTCTGTCTTTCTGAGAAAAGGAGTAATCTGTATGTTTATCCAGGTAGTAAAAGAATTAAAAGCTTTAAGAAAACTGCAAGAGTTCATGGTGTTAAGTTTCAGTCTAGCAGCAAAAACTGAAAACCAAGCTCGGCTGGCCAGCGCTGCTTCTCTTCTCCCTCCCCCCCCCTCCACCCCGCGGCCTTGTAGGCCTGGAGAGGGGGGGAGGAGGCCGAGACAGAGCCTGCTACCTTGTCCGAAGCCAGAAACCAAAGAGGGCAAGAGAATTCTGTCTGTACTTCTTAAAGGGGTGTTTACAAGTTGAATTCACTTTTTAATGGTCGGATCTGCTGTCAATTCTTGAAAATGACCGATAATTGGTCAGGAGGGAAAAACTCCCATCAGCCACCAGCAGCTTCAACTTCCTCTCCCTCCAAGCTGTCTTAAAGGTAAAGCTACCCCATGACAGGGGTTTATCATAATTTTTTGGGATTCCAGGCCCAAATTTTTTGGTGTTCTCTACCCTAACTCTTCTCATCCCAATTTTTTGGGGTTCTCATCTTAAAATTTTTGGGTTCCAGGCTGAGATTTTTTGGGGCTCTCATCCCAGATTTTGGGGTTCTCATCCCAAATTGGATGCCGTCAAAGCCCTTGGAGCCGCTGTTCCCAGCGGAGCAAGCTCGGGAAGCTCGGCGTGAGCACTAAGGCATGGATATTGTGATAAGCAGAGACCCTTTTGTTCGCCTAAACATGTAGATAGGATGCTTTGCAAAACTATGCTTTGTGGAATCAGGATGAGGTTGAAGGTTGCTACTGACGCTTGCATAAATCACTAACGGCCTTACGAGCTTTCTTGAATTCCAGAAAGTCACCAAAGATAGGCCTTACCAGAAAACAGTGAAGAAAGGTCAAAAGGATAAGATTGAGGAAGACCTATGATCTTCATCCCGCGAGCACCAGAAGGTAGAAAAAAGACCCCCTAGCAACCGGAGACACATGCACAGATACGGTCCCGGGAATGCGATCAGGATCCCGGGAAAACGGGGAGAGGAGACAGGAAAAGGGAATTGGGGACCCTGGGACAGAGGGAAAGGGATGAGGGAACGGAAGAAGGGATGGGAAGAAATTCCTGCTGCAACCGGGGGGAAATCCAGAGAAATTCTCACCGCAACGGGGGAAATCCATTGAAATTCCTCCCAGCATTTGGACATCGCTTCTTTGGACTTCCAAAAATTCCCCCAAAAGCCAGCGGGGTTTGGGATCTGGGGCTGGGCTGGGCGCCAGGAGGAGGAATTCCCGGGATTGCTCCAGGTAGGATCCAGCTGATTTCCAGCTGCCACCGCTGAACCCCAAATCCTGGCAATTCCAGGGCTCCCGGCCCTTTCCCACCACGCAAATCCCGGGATTTGCAGCCGGGCTGTGCTCGCAGCTGGGCCCGGATCTTGGGAATCGGGTTCTAGACTCGGAACTTGGGGTTCTACGTTCCCTGTCTTGGGGTTCTAGACTCGGAACTTGGGGTTCTAGACATGGAACTTGGGGTTCTATGTTCCATGTCTTGGGGTTCTAGACTCGGAACTTTAGGTTCTGTACCCGGAACCTGGCGTTCTAGGTTCCATGTCTTGGGGATCTAGACTCTGGTCTTGGGGTTCTAGACTCAGAAGTTTGGATATGTTTTCTCGACTCTGGATTTCTGGGGTTCTCATCCCAAACTTTTGGTGTTCTCATCCCAAATTTTTTGGGTTCCAGGCCCAAATTTTTGGGGTTTTCTGCACTAACCCTTCTCATTCCAAATTTTGGGTGTTCTCATCTCAAATTTTTAGTGTTCTCTACCCTAACCGTTCTCATCCCAAATTCTTGGGGTTCTCATAGAAAATTTTTGGGTTCCAGTCTCAGAATTTCGGGATTCTAGGCTCTGATTTTGGGGTTCTAGACTCAGAAGTTTGGAGGTTCTTTCTACGCTCTGGATTTTTGGGGTTTATCATAATTTTTTGGGATTCCAGGCCCAAATTTTTTGGTGTTCTCATCCCAAATTTTTGGGGTTCCGGGCCCACATTTTTGGTGTTCTCTACCCTAACCCATCTCATCCCAATTTTTTGAAGTTCTCATCTTAAAATTTTGGGGTTCCAGGCTGAGATTTTTTGGGGCTCTCATCCCAGATTTTGGGGTTCTCATCCCAAATTGGATGCCGTCAAAGCCCTTGGAGCCGCTGTTCCCAGCGGAGCAAGCTCGGGAAGCTCGGCGTGAGCACTAAGGCATGGATATTGTGATAAGCAGAGATCCTTTTGTTCGCCTAAACATGTAGATAGGATGCTTTGCAAAACTATGCTTTGTGGAATCAGGATGAGGTTGAAGGTTGCTACTGACGCTTGCATAAATCACTAACGGCCTTACGAGCTTTCTTGAATTCCAGAAAGTCGCCAAAGATAGGCCTTACCAGAAAATAGTGAAGAAAGGTCAAAAGGATAAGATTGAGGAAGACCTATGATCTTCATCCCGCGAGCACCAGAAGGTAGAAAAAAGACCCCCTAGCAACCGGAGACACATGCACAGATACGGTCCCGGGAATGCGATCAGGATCCCGGGAAAACGGGGAGAGGAGACAGGAAAAGGGAATTGGGGACCCTGGGACAGAGGGAAAGGGATGAGGGAACGGAAGAAGGGATGGGAAGAGATTCCTGCTGCAACCGGGGGGAAATCCAGAGAAATTCCCACCGCAACAGGGGAAATCCATTGAAATTCCTCCCAGCATTTGGACATCGCTTCTTTGGACTTCCAAAAATTCCCCCAAAAGCCAGCGGGGTTTGGGATCTGGGGCTGGGCTGGGCACCAGGAGGAGGAATGCCCGGGATTGCTCCAGGTAGGATCCAGCTGATTTCCAGCTGCCACCGCTGAACCCCAAATCCTGGCAATTCCAGGGCTCCCGGCCCTTTCCCACCACGCAAATCCCGGGATTTGCAGCCGGGCTGTGCTCGCAGCTGGGCCCAGAGCTTGGGAATCGGGTTCTAGACTCGGAACTTGGGGTTCTACGTTCCCTGTCTTGGGGTTCTAGACTCGGAACTTGGGGTTCTAGACATGGAACTTGGGGTTCTATGTTCCATATCTTGGGGTTCTAGACTTGGAACTTTAGGTTCTGTACCCGGAACCTGGAGCTCTAGGTTCCATGTCTTGGGGATCTAGACTCTGGTCTTGGGGTTCTAGACTCAGAAGTTTGGATATGTTTTCTCGACTCTGGATTTCTGGGGTTCTCATCCCAAACTTTTGGTGTTCTCATCCCAAATTTTTTGGGTTCCAGGCCCAAATTTTTGGGGTTTTCTGCACTAACCCTTCTCATTCCAAATTTTGGGTGTTCTCATCCCAAATTTTTGGGGTTCCGGGCCCAAATTTTTAGTGTTCTCATCTCAAATTTTTAGTGTTCTCTACCCTAACCGTTCTCATCCCAAATTCTTGGGGTTCTCATAGAAAATTTTTGGGTTCCAGTCTCAGAATTTCGGGATTCTAGGCTCTGATTTTGGGGTTCTAGACTCAGAAGTTTGGAGGTTCTTTCTACGCTCTGGATTTTTGGGGTTTATCATAATTTTTTGGGATTCCAGGCCCAAATTTTTTGGTGTTCTCATCCCAAATTTTTGGGGTTCCGGGCCCACATTTTTGGTGTTCTCTACCCTAACCCATCTCATCCCAATTTTTTGAAGTTCTCATCTTAAAATTTTGGGGTTCCAGGCTGAGATTTTTTGGGGCTCTCATCCCAGATTTTGGGGTTCTCATCCCAAATTGGATGCCGTCAAAGCCCTTGGAGCCGCTGTTCCCAGCGGAGCAAGCTCGGGAAGCTCGGCGTGAGCACTAAGGCATGGATATTGTGATAAGCAGAGATCCTTTTGTTCGCCTAAACATGTAGATAGGATGCTTTGCAAAACTATGCTTTGTGGAATCAGGATGAGGTTGAAGGTTGCTACTGACGCTTGCATAAATCACTAACGGCCTTACGAGCTTTCTTGAATTCCAGAAAGTCGCCAAAGATAGGCCTTACCAGAAAATAGTGAAGAAAGGTCAAAAGGATAAGATTGAGGAAGACCTATGATCTTCATCCCGCGAGCACCAGAAGGTAGAAAAAAGACCCCCTAGCAACCGGAGACACATGCACAGATACGGTCCCGGGAATGCGATCAGGATCCCGGGAAAACGGGGAGAGGAGACAGGAAAAGGGAATTGGGGACCCTGGGACAGAGGGAAAGGGATGAGGGAACGGAAGAAGGGATGGGAAGAGATTCCTGCTGCAACCGGGGGGAAATCCAGAGAAATTCCCACCGCAACAGGGGAAATCCATTGAAATTCCTCCCAGCATTTGGACATCGCTTCTTTGGACTTCCAAAAATTCCCCCAAAAGCCAGCGGGGTTTGGGATCTGGGGCTGGGCTGGGCACCAGGAGGAGGAATGCCCGGGATTGCTCCAGGTAGGATCCAGCTGATTTCCAGCTGCCACCGCTGAACCCCAAATCCTGGCAATTCCAGGGCTCCCGGCCCTTTCCCACCACGCAAATCCCGGGATTTGCAGCCGGGCTGTGCTCGCAGCTGGGCCCAGAGCTTGGGAATCGGGTTCTAGACTCGGAACTTGGGGTTCTACGTTCCCTGTCTTGGGGTTCTAGACTCGGAACTTGGGGTTCTAGACATGGAACTTGGGGTTCTATGTTCCATATCTTGGGGTTCTAGACTTGGAACTTTAGGTTCTGTACCCGGAACCTGGAGCTCTAGGTTCCATGTCTTGGGGATCTAGACTCTGGTCTTGGGGTTCTAGACTCAGAAGTTTGGATATGTTTTCTCGACTCTGGATTTCTGGGGTTCTCATCCCAAACTTTTGGTGTTCTCATCCCAAATTTTTTGGGTTCCAGGCCCAAATTTTTGGGGTTTTCTGCACTAACCCTTCTCATTCCAAATTTTGGGTGTTCTCATCCCAAATTTTTGGGGTTCCGGGCCCAAATTTTTAGTGTTCTCATCTCAAATTTTTAGTGTTCTCTACCCTAACCGTTCTCATCCCAAATTCTTGGGGTTCTCATAGAAAATTTTTGGGTTCCAGTCTCAGAATTTCGGGATTCTAGGCTCTGATTTTGGGGTTCTAGACTCAGAAGTTTGGAGGTTCTTTCTGCGCTCTGGATTTTTGGGGTTTATCATAATTTTTTGGGATTCCAGGCCCAAATTTTTTGGTGTTCTCATCCCAAATTTTTGGGGTTCCGGGCCCAAATTTTTGTTGTTCTCATCCCAAATTATGCGGGTTCCAGGCCCACATTTTTAGGATTCCTACCCTAACCCTTCTCATCCCAATTTTTTGGGGTTCTCATCTTAAAATTTTGGGGTTCCAGGCTGAGATTTTTTGGGGCTCTCATCCCAGATTTTGGGGTTCTCATCCCAAATCGGATGCCGTCAAAGCCCTTGGAGCCGCTGTTCCCAGCGGAGCAAGCTCGGGAAGCTCGGCGTGAGCACTAAGGCATGGATATTGTGATAAGCAGAGACCCTTTTGTTCGCCTAAACATGTAGATAGGATGCTTTGCAAAACTATGCTTTGTGGAATCAGGATGAGGTTGAAGGTTGCTACTGACGCTTGCATAAATCACTAACGGCCTTACGAGCTTTCTTGAATTCCAGAAAGTCACCAAAGATAGGCCTTACCAGAAAACAGTGAAGAAAGGTCAAAAGGATAAGATTGAGGAAGACCTATGATCTTCGTCCCGCGAGCACCAGAAGGTAGAAAAAAGACCCCCTAGCAACCGGAGACACATGCACAGATACGGTCCCGGGAATGCGATCAGGATCCCAGGAAAACGGGTAGAGGAGACAGGAAAAGGGAATTGGGGACCCTGGGACAGAGGGAAAGGGATGAGGGAATGGAAGAAGGGATGGGAAGAGATTCCTGCTGCAACCGGGGGGAAATCCAGAGAAATTCCCACCGCAACGGGGGAAATCCATTGAAATTCCTCCCAGCATTTGGACATCGCTTCTTTGGACTTCCAAAAATTCCCCCAAAAGCCAGCGGGGTTTGGGATCTGGGGCTGGGCTGGGCGCCAGGAGGAGGAATTCCCGGGATTGCTCCAGGTAGGATCCAGCTGATTTCCAGCTGCCACCGCTGAACCCCAAATCCTGGCAATTCCAGGGCTCCCGGCCCTTTCCCACCACGCAAATCCCGGGATTTGCAGCCGGGCTGTGCTCGCAGCTGGGCCCGGATCTTGGGAATCGGGTTCTAGACTCGGAACTTGGGGTTCTACGTTCCCTGTCTTGGGGTTCTAGACTCGGAACTTGGGGTTCTAGACATGGAACTTGGGGTTCTATGTTCCATGTCTTGGGGTTCTAGACTCGGAACTTTAGGTTCTGTACCCGGAACCTGGCGTTCTAGGTTCCATGTCTTGGGGATCTAGACTCTGGTCTTGGGGTTCTAGACTCAGAAGTTTGGATATGTTTTCTCGACTCTGGATTTCTGGGGTTCTCATCCCAAACTTTTGGTGTTCTCATCCCAAATTTTTTGGGTTCCAGGCCCAAATTTTTGGGGTTTTCTGCACTAACCCTTCTCATTCCAAATTTTGGGTGTTCTCATCTCAAATTTTTAGTGTTCTCTACCCTAACCGTTCTCATCCCAAATTCTTGGGGTTCTCATAGAAAATTTTTGGGTTCCAGTCTCAGAATTTCGGGATTCTAGGCTCTGATTTTGGGGTTCTAGACTCAGAAGTTTGGAGGTTCTTTCTACGCTCTGGATTTTTGGGGTTTATCATAATTTTTTGGGATTCCAGGCCCAAATTTTTTGGTGTTCTCATCCCAAATTTTTGGGGTTCCGGGCCCACATTTTTGGTGTTCTCTACCCTAACCCATCTCATCCCAATTTTTTGAAGTTCTCATCTTAAAATTTTGGGGTTCCAGGCTGAGATTTTTTGGGGCTCTCATCCCAGATTTTGGGGTTCTCATCCCAAATTGGATGCCGTCAAAGCCCTTGGAGCCGCTGTTCCCAGCGGAGCAAGCTCGGGAAGCTCGGCGTGAGCACTAAGGCATGGATATTGTGATAAGCAGAGATCCTTTTGTTCGCCTAAACATGTAGATAGGATGCTTTGCAAAACTATGCTTTGTGGAATCAGGATGAGGTTGAAGGTTGCTACTGACGCTTGCATAAATCACTAACGGCCTTACGAGCTTTCTTGAATTCCAGAAAGTCGCCAAAGATAGGCCTTACCAGAAAATAGTGAAGAAAGGTCAAAAGGATAAGATTGAGGAAGACCTATGATCTTCATCCCGCGAGCACCAGAAGGTAGAAAAAAGACCCCCTAGCAACCGGAGACACATGCACAGATACGGTCCCGGGAATGCGATCAGGATCCCGGGAAAACGGGGAGAGGAGACAGGAAAAGGGAATTGGGGACCCTGGGACAGAGGGAAAGGGATGAGGGAACGGAAGAAGGGATGGGAAGAGATTCCTGCTGCAACCGGGGGGAAATCCAGAGAAATTCCCACCGCAACAGGGGAAATCCATTGAAATTCCTCCCAGCATTTGGACATCGCTTCTTTGGACTTCCAAAAATTCCCCCAAAAGCCAGCGGGGTTTGGGATCTGGGGCTGGGCTGGGCACCAGGAGGAGGAATGCCCGGGATTGCTCCAGGTAGGATCCAGCTGATTTCCAGCTGCCACCGCTGAACCCCAAATCCTGGCAATTCCAGGGCTCCCGGCCCTTTCCCACCACGCAAATCCCGGGATTTGCAGCCGGGCTGTGCTCGCAGCTGGGCCCAGAGCTTGGGAATCGGGTTCTAGACTCGGAACTTGGGGTTCTACGTTCCCTGTCTTGGGGTTCTAGACTCGGAACTTGGGGTTCTAGACATGGAACTTGGGGTTCTATGTTCCATATCTTGGGGTTCTAGACTTGGAACTTTAGGTTCTGTACCCGGAACCTGGAGCTCTAGGTTCCATGTCTTGGGGATCTAGACTCTGGTCTTGGGGTTCTAGACTCAGAAGTTTGGATATGTTTTCTCGACTCTGGATTTCTGGGGTTCTCATCCCAAACTTTTGGTGTTCTCATCCCAAATTTTTTGGGTTCCAGGCCCAAATTTTTGGGGTTTTCTGCACTAACCCTTCTCATTCCAAATTTTGGGTGTTCTCATCCCAAATTTTTGGGGTTCCGGGCCCAAATTTTTAGTGTTCTCATCTCAAATTTTTAGTGTTCTCTACCCTAACCGTTCTCATCCCAAATTCTTGGGGTTCTCATAGAAAATTTTTGGGTTCCAGTCTCAGAATTTCGGGATTCTAGGCTCTGATTTTGGGGTTCTAGACTCAGAAGTTTGGAGGTTCTTTCTGCGCTCTGGATTTTTGGGGTTTATCATAATTTTTTGGGATTCCAGGCCCAAATTTTTTGGTGTTCTCATCCCAAATTTTTGGGGTTCCGGGCCCAAATTTTTGTTGTTCTCATCCCAAATTATGCGGGTTCCAGGCCCACATTTTTAGGATTCCTACCCTAACCCTTCTCATCCCAATTTTTTGGGGTTCTCATCTTAAAATTTTGGGGTTCCAGGCTGAGATTTTTTGGGGCTCTCATCCCAGATTTTGGGGTTCTCATCCCAAATCGGATGCCGTCAAAGCCCTTGGAGCCGCTGTTCCCAGCGGAGCAAGCTCGGGAAGCTCGGCGTGAGCACTAAGGCATGGATATTGTGATAAGCAGAGACCCTTTTGTTCGCCTAAACATGTAGATAGGATGCTTTGCAAAACTATGCTTTGTGGAATCAGGATGAGGTTGAAGGTTGCTACTGACGCTTGCATAAATCACTAACGGCCTTACGAGCTTTCTTGAATTCCAGAAAGTCACCAAAGATAGGCCTTACCAGAAAACAGTGAAGAAAGGTCAAAAGGATAAGATTGAGGAAGACCTATGATCTTCGTCCCGCGAGCACCAGAAGGTAGAAAAAAGACCCCCTAGCAACCGGAGACACATGCACAGATACGGTCCCGGGAATGCGATCAGGATCCCAGGAAAACGGGTAGAGGAGACAGGAAAAGGGAATTGGGGACCCTGGGACAGAGGGAAAGGGATGAGGGAATGGAAGAAGGGATGGGAAGAGATTCCTGCTGCAACCGGGGGGAAATCCAGAGAAATTCCCACCGCAACGGGGGAAATCCATTGAAATTCCTCCCAGCATTTGGACATCGCTTCTTTGGACTTCCAAAAATTCCCCCAAAAGCCAGCGGGGTTTGGGATCTGGGGCTGGGCTGGGCGCCAGGAGGAGGAATTCCCGGGATTGCTCCAGGTAGGATCCAGCTGATTTCCAGCTGCCACCGCTGAACCCCAAATCCTGGCAATTCCAGGGCTCCCGGCCCTTTCCCACCACGCAAATCCCGGGATTTGCAGCCGGGCTGTGCTCGCAGCTGGGCCCGGATCTTGGGAATCGGGTTCTAGACTCGGAACTTGGGGTTCTACGTTCCCTGTCTTGGGGTTCTAGACTCGGAACTTGGGGTTCTAGACATGGAACTTGGGGTTCTATGTTCCATGTCTTGGGGTTCTAGACTCGGAACTTTAGGTTCTGTACCCGGAACCTGGCGTTCTAGGTTCCATGTCTTGGGGATCTAGACTCTGGTCTTGGGGTTCTAGACTCAGAAGTTTGGATATGTTTTCTCGACTCTGGATTTCTGGGGTTCTCATCCCAAACTTTTGGTGTTCTCATCCCAAATTTTTTGGGTTCCAGGCCCAAATTTTTGGGGTTTTCTGCACTAACCCTTCTCATTCCAAATTTTGGGTGTTCTCATCTCAAATTTTTAGTGTTCTCTACCCTAACCGTTCTCATCCCAAATTCTTGGGGTTCTCATAGAAAATTTTTGGGTTCCAGTCTCAGAATTTCGGGATTCTAGGCTCTGATTTTGGGGTTCTAGACTCAGAAGTTTGGAGGTTCTTTCTACGCTCTGGATTTTTGGGGTTTATCATAATTTTTTGGGATTCCAGGCCCAAATTTTTTGGTGTTCTCATCCCAAATTTTTGGGGTTCCGGGCCCACATTTTTGGTGTTCTCTACCCTAACCCATCTCATCCCAATTTTTTGAAGTTCTCATCTTAAAATTTTGGGGTTCCAGGCTGAGATTTTTTGGGGCTCTCATCCCAGATTTTGGGGTTCTCATCCCAAATTGGATGCCGTCAAAGCCCTTGGAGCCGCTGTTCCCAGCGGAGCAAGCTCGGGAAGCTCGGCGTGAGCACTAAGGCATGGATATTGTGATAAGCAGAGATCCTTTTGTTCGCCTAAACATGTAGATAGGATGCTTTGCAAAACTATGCTTTGTGGAATCAGGATGAGGTTGAAGGTTGCTACTGACGCTTGCATAAATCACTAACGGCCTTACGAGCTTTCTTGAATTCCAGAAAGTCGCCAAAGATAGGCCTTACCAGAAAATAGTGAAGAAAGGTCAAAAGGATAAGATTGAGGAAGACCTATGATCTTCATCCCGCGAGCACCAGAAGGTAGAAAAAAGACCCCCTAGCAACCGGAGACACATGCACAGATACGGTCCCGGGAATGCGATCAGGATCCCGGGAAAACGGGGAGAGGAGACAGGAAAAGGGAATTGGGGACCCTGGGACAGAGGGAAAGGGATGAGGGAACGGAAGAAGGGATGGGAAGAGATTCCTGCTGCAACCGGGGGGAAATCCAGAGAAATTCCCACCGCAACAGGGGAAATCCATTGAAATTCCTCCCAGCATTTGGACATCGCTTCTTTGGACTTCCAAAAATTCCCCCAAAAGCCAGCGGGGTTTGGGATCTGGGGCTGGGCTGGGCACCAGGAGGAGGAATGCCCGGGATTGCTCCAGGTAGGATCCAGCTGATTTCCAGCTGCCACCGCTGAACCCCAAATCCTGGCAATTCCAGGGCTCCCGGCCCTTTCCCACCACGCAAATCCCGGGATTTGCAGCCGGGCTGTGCTCGCAGCTGGGCCCAGAGCTTGGGAATCGGGTTCTAGACTCGGAACTTGGGGTTCTACGTTCCCTGTCTTGGGGTTCTAGACTCGGAACTTGGGGTTCTAGACATGGAACTTGGGGTTCTATGTTCCATATCTTGGGGTTCTAGACTTGGAACTTTAGGTTCTGTACCCGGAACCTGGAGCTCTAGGTTCCATGTCTTGGGGATCTAGACTCTGGTCTTGGGGTTCTAGACTCAGAAGTTTGGATATGTTTTCTCGACTCTGGATTTCTGGGGTTCTCATCCCAAACTTTTGGTGTTCTCATCCCAAATTTTTTGGGTTCCAGGCCCAAATTTTTGGGGTTTTCTGCACTAACCCTTCTCATTCCAAATTTTGGGTGTTCTCATCCCAAATTTTTGGGGTTCCGGGCCCAAATTTTTAGTGTTCTCATCTCAAATTTTTAGTGTTCTCTACCCTAACCGTTCTCATCCCAAATTCTTGGGGTTCTCATAGAAAATTTTTGGGTTCCAGTCTCAGAATTTCGGGATTCTAGGCTCTGATTTTGGGGTTCTAGACTCAGAAGTTTGGAGGTTCTTTCTGCGCTCTGGATTTTTGGGGTTTATCATAATTTTTTGGGATTCCAGGCCCAAATTTTTTGGTGTTCTCATCCCAAATTTTTGGGGTTCCGGGCCCAAATTTTTGTTGTTCTCATCCCAAATTATGCGGGTTCCAGGCCCACATTTTTAGGATTCCTACCCTAACCCTTCTCATCCCAATTTTTTGGGGTTCTCATCTTAAAATTTTGGGGTTCCAGGCTGAGATTTTTTGGGGCTCTCATCCCAGATTTTGGGGTTCTCATCCCAAATCGGATGCCGTCAAAGCCCTTGGAGCCGCTGTTCCCAGCGGAGCAAGCTCGGGAAGCTCGGCGTGAGCACTAAGGCATGGATATTGTGATAAGCAGAGACCCTTTTGTTCGCCTAAACATGTAGATAGGATGCTTTGCAAAACTATGCTTTGTGGAATCAGGATGAGGTTGAAGGTTGCTACTGACGCTTGCATAAATCACTAACGGCCTTACGAGCTTTCTTGAATTCCAGAAAGTCACCAAAGATAGGCCTTACCAGAAAACAGTGAAGAAAGGTCAAAAGGATAAGATTGAGGAAGACCTATGATCTTCGTCCCGCGAGCACCAGAAGGTAGAAAAAAGACCCCCTAGCAACCGGAGACACATGCACAGATACGGTCCCGGGAATGCGATCAGGATCCCAGGAAAACGGGTAGAGGAGACAGGAAAAGGGAATTGGGGACCCTGGGACAGAGGGAAAGGGATGAGGGAATGGAAGAAGGGATGGGAAGAGATTCCTGCTGCAACCGGGGGGAAATCCAGAGAAATTCCCACCGCAACGGGGGAAATCCATTGAAATTCCTCCCAGCATTTGGACATCGCTTCTTTGGACTTCCAAAAATTCCCCCAAAAGCCAGCGGGGTTTGGGATCTGGGGCTGGGCTGGGCGCCAGGAGGAGGAATTCCCGGGATTGCTCCAGGTAGGATCCAGCTGATTTCCAGCTGCCACCGCTGAACCCCAAATCCTGGCAATTCCAGGGCTCCCGGCCCTTTCCCACCACGCAAATCCCGGGATTTGCAGCCGGGCTGTGCTCGCAGCTGGGCCCGGATCTTGGGAATCGGGTTCTAGACTCGGAACTTGGGGTTCTACGTTCCCTGTCTTGGGGTTCTAGACTCGGAACTTGGGGTTCTAGACATGGAACTTGGGGTTCTATGTTCCATGTCTTGGGGTTCTAGACTCGGAACTTTAGGTTCTGTACCCGGAACCTGGCGTTCTAGGTTCCATGTCTTGGGGATCTAGACTCTGGTCTTGGGGTTCTAGACTCAGAAGTTTGGATATGTTTTCTCGACTCTGGATTTCTGGGGTTCTCATCCCAAACTTTTGGTGTTCTCATCCCAAATTTTTTGGGTTCCAGGCCCAAATTTTTGGGGTTTTCTGCACTAACCCTTCTCATTCCAAATTTTGGGTGTTCTCATCTCAAATTTTTAGTGTTCTCTACCCTAACCGTTCTCATCCCAAATTCTTGGGGTTCTCATAGAAAATTTTTGGGTTCCAGTCTCAGAATTTCGGGATTCTAGGCTCTGATTTTGGGGTTCTAGACTCAGAAGTTTGGAGGTTCTTTCTACGCTCTGGATTTTTGGGGTTTATCATAATTTTTTGGGATTCCAGGCCCAAATTTTTTGGTGTTCTCATCCCAAATTTTTGGGGTTCCGGGCCCACATTTTTGGTGTTCTCTACCCTAACCCATCTCATCCCAATTTTTTGAAGTTCTCATCTTAAAATTTTGGGGTTCCAGGCTGAGATTTTTTGGGGCTCTCATCCCAGATTTTGGGGTTCTCATCCCAAATTGGATGCCGTCAAAGCCCTTGGAGCCGCTGTTCCCAGCGGAGCAAGCTCGGGAAGCTCGGCGTGAGCACTAAGGCATGGATATTGTGATAAGCAGAGATCCTTTTGTTCGCCTAAACATGTAGATAGGATGCTTTGCAAAACTATGCTTTGTGGAATCAGGATGAGGTTGAAGGTTGCTACTGACGCTTGCATAAATCACTAACGGCCTTACGAGCTTTCTTGAATTCCAGAAAGTCGCCAAAGATAGGCCTTACCAGAAAATAGTGAAGAAAGGTCAAAAGGATAAGATTGAGGAAGACCTATGATCTTCATCCCGCGAGCACCAGAAGGTAGAAAAAAGACCCCCTAGCAACCGGAGACACATGCACAGATACGGTCCCGGGAATGCGATCAGGATCCCGGGAAAACGGGGAGAGGAGACAGGAAAAGGGAATTGGGGACCCTGGGACAGAGGGAAAGGGATGAGGGAACGGAAGAAGGGATGGGAAGAGATTCCTGCTGCAACCGGGGGGAAATCCAGAGAAATTCCCACCGCAACAGGGGAAATCCATTGAAATTCCTCCCAGCATTTGGACATCGCTTCTTTGGACTTCCAAAAATTCCCCCAAAAGCCAGCGGGGTTTGGGATCTGGGGCTGGGCTGGGCACCAGGAGGAGGAATGCCCGGGATTGCTCCAGGTAGGATCCAGCTGATTTCCAGCTGCCACCGCTGAACCCCAAATCCTGGCAATTCCAGGGCTCCCGGCCCTTTCCCACCACGCAAATCCCGGGATTTGCAGCCGGGCTGTGCTCGCAGCTGGGCCCAGAGCTTGGGAATCGGGTTCTAGACTCGGAACTTGGGGTTCTACGTTCCCTGTCTTGGGGTTCTAGACTCGGAACTTGGGGTTCTAGACATGGAACTTGGGGTTCTATGTTCCATATCTTGGGGTTCTAGACTTGGAACTTTAGGTTCTGTACCCGGAACCTGGAGCTCTAGGTTCCATGTCTTGGGGATCTAGACTCTGGTCTTGGGGTTCTAGACTCAGAAGTTTGGATATGTTTTCTCGACTCTGGATTTCTGGGGTTCTCATCCCAAACTTTTGGTGTTCTCATCCCAAATTTTTTGGGTTCCAGGCCCAAATTTTTGGGGTTTTCTGCACTAACCCTTCTCATTCCAAATTTTGGGTGTTCTCATCCCAAATTTTTGGGGTTCCGGGCCCAAATTTTTAGTGTTCTCATCTCAAATTTTTAGTGTTCTCTACCCTAACCGTTCTCATCCCAAATTCTTGGGGTTCTCATAGAAAATTTTTGGGTTCCAGTCTCAGAATTTCGGGATTCTAGGCTCTGATTTTGGGGTTCTAGACTCAGAAGTTTGGAGGTTCTTTCTGCGCTCTGGATTTTTGGGGTTTATCATAATTTTTTGGGATTCCAGGCCCAAATTTTTTGGTGTTCTCATCCCAAATTTTTGGGGTTCCGGGCCCAAATTTTTGTTGTTCTCATCCCAAATTATGCGGGTTCCAGGCCCACATTTTTAGGATTCCTACCCTAACCCTTCTCATCCCAATTTTTTGGGGTTCTCATCTTAAAATTTTGGGGTTCCAGGCTGAGATTTTTTGGGGCTCTCATCCCAGATTTTGGGGTTCTCATCCCAAATCGGATGCCGTCAAAGCCCTTGGAGCCGCTGTTCCCAGCGGAGCAAGCTCGGGAAGCTCGGCGTGAGCACTAAGGCATGGATATTGTGATAAGCAGAGACCCTTTTGTTCGCCTAAACATGTAGATAGGATGCTTTGCAAAACTATGCTTTGTGGAATCAGGATGAGGTTGAAGGTTGCTACTGACGCTTGCATAAATCACTAACGGCCTTACGAGCTTTCTTGAATTCCAGAAAGTCACCAAAGATAGGCCTTACCAGAAAACAGTGAAGAAAGGTCAAAAGGATAAGATTGAGGAAGACCTATGATCTTCGTCCCGTGAGCACCAGAAGGTAGAAAAAAGACCCCCTAGCAGCCGGAGACACATGCACAGATACGGTCCCGGGAATGCGATCAGGATCCCAGGAAAACGGGTAGAGGAGACAGGAAAAGGGAATTGGGGACCCTGGGACAGAGGGAAAGGGATGAGGGAATGGAAGAAGGGATGGGAAGAGATTCCTGCTGCAACCGGGGGGAAATCCAGAGAAATTCCCACCGCAACGGGGGAAATCCATTGAAATTCCTCCCAGCATTTGGACATCGCTTCTTTGGACTTCCAAAAATTCCCCCAAAAGCCAGCGGGGTTTGGGATCTGGGGCTGGGCTGGGCGCCAGGAGGAGGAATTCCCGGGATTGCTCCAGGTAGGATCCAGCTGATTTCCAGCTGCCACCGCTGAACCCCAAATCCTGGCAATTCCAGGGCTCCCGGCCCTTTCCCACCACTCAAATCCCGGGATTTGCAGCCGGGCTGTGCTCGCAGCTGGGCCCGGATCTTGGGAATCGGGCTCTAGACTCGGAACTTGGGGTTCTAGACTTGGAACTTGGAGTTCTAGGTCCCCTGTCTCGGGGGTTCTAGACTCAGAAGTTTGGATATGCTTTCTAGACTCTGGAATTTTGGTGTTCTCATCCCAAATTTTTTGGGTTCCAGGCCCAAATTTTTGGTGTTCTCATCCCAAAAATTTTTCCATTTCCAGGCCCAAAGTTTTGGGGTTTCCTGCACTAACCCTTCTCATCCCAAATTTTGGGTGTTCTCATCCCAAATTTTTACTGTTCTCTACCCTAACCCTTCTCATCCCAAATTCATGGGGTTCTCATAGAAAATTTTTGGGTACCAGACTCAGAATTTCGGGATTCTAGGCTCTGGTTTCGGGGTTCTAGACTCAGAAGTTTCGAGGTGCTTTCTAGACTCTGGATTTTTGGGGTTCATTCCAAATTTTTGGTGTTCTCATCCCAAAAATTTTTCGGGTTCCAGGCCCAAAATTTTTGGTGTTCTCATCCCAAATTTTTGCTGCACTCTATCCTAACCATTCTCATCCCAAATTTTGCGGGTTCCAGGCCCAAATATTTGATGTTCTCATCCCAAATTTTTGGGGTTCCAGGCCCAAATTTTTGGGGTTCCTACCCTAACCCTTCTCATCTCAAATTCTTGGGGTTCTCATATTAAATTTTTGGGTTCCAGACTCATAATTTTGGGATTCTAGACTGCGTTTTTGGGGTTCTAGACTCAGACTTTCGAGGTTCCAGACTCAGAATTTTGGCGCTTTAGACTCAGAAGTCTGGAGGTTCTTTCTAGACTCTGGATTTTTGAGGTTCATCATAAATATTTGTGGGTCCAGGCCCAAATTTTTTGGGGTTCTCATCCCAAACTTTTGGGGTTCTAGGCCCAAATTTTTGAGGTTCTCATCCCAAATTTTTGAGGTTCCAGGCCCAAACTTTTGGGGTTCCAGGCCCAAATTTTTGGGGTTCTCTACCCTAACCCTTCTCATCCCAAATTTTGGGTGTTCTCATCCCAAATTTTTGGGGTTCCAGGCCTAAATTTTTGCTGTTCTCATCCCAAAAATTTTGGGTGATCCTGGCCCAAATTTTTGGTGTTCTCATCCCGAAAATTTTGGGGGTTCCAGGCCCAAATTTTTTGTGTTCTCTACCCTAACACATCTCATCCCAATTTTTTTGTGTTCTCATCCCAAATTTATGGGGTTCCAGGCAAAAATTTTTGGGGTTCCAGACAAAAATTTTTGGGATTCCTACCCTAACCGTTCTCATCCCAAATTCTTGGGGTTCTCACATTATATTTTTGGGGTTCCATACTCAGAATTTTGGAATTATATACTCTGGTCTTGGGTTCTAGGTTCCGGTCTCGGGGTTCCAGACTCAGAAATTGGGGTTCTAGGTTACGATCTTGGATTCTAGGTTGCTGGTATCGGGGTTCTAGACTCGGAAGTTGGGGTTCTGGGTTCCCGGTCTTGGGGATCTAGACTCAGAATTTTGGCGTTCTAAGTTCTCGGTTTTGGGGCTCTAAGTTTCCGGTCTCGGGGTTCTAGACTCAGAAGTTTGAACGTGCTTTCTAGACTCTGGATTTTTGGGTTTCATCCCAAATTTTTGGTGTTGTCATCCCAAAAATTTGTGGGGTTCCAGGCCCAAAATTTATGCTGTTCTCATCCCAAAAATTTGGGCGGTTCCAGGCCCAAATTTTTGTGGTTCTCTGTCTAAACCCTTCTCATCACAAATTCTTGGGTGTTTTCATTCCAAATTTTTGGGGTTCCAGCCCCAGATTTTTGGGTTTCCTACCCTAACCCTTCTCATCCCAAATTCTTGGGGTTCTAGACTCGGAGTGGTCTCTGGGTTCCAGACTCGGAAGTTGAGGTCCTAAGTTCCTGGTCTCGGGGTTCTAGGATCCCCGTCTCGGGGTTCTAGACTTGGAACGTGGGGTCCTAGACTCGAAATTTGGGGTTCTAGGTTCCCTGACTTGGGGTTCTAGACTCAGGACTTGGGTTCTAGGCTTCCTGACTTGGGGTTCTAGACTGGGGACTTGGGGTTCTAGGTTCCATGACTTGGGGTTCTAGACTCGGGACTTGGGGTTCTAGGTTCCCTGGCTTGGGGTTCTAGACTCGGGACTCGGGGTTCTAGGCTCCCTGACTTGGGGTTCTAGACTCGGGACTCGGGGTTCTAGGTTACCTGACTTGGGGTTCTAGACTCGAAATTTGGGGTTCTAGGTTCCCTGACTTGGGGTTCTAGACTCGGGGCTCGGGGTTCTAGACTCGGGACTTGGGGTTCTAAGTTCCCTGACTTGGGGTTCTAGACTCGGGACTCGGGGTTCTAGGCTCCCTGACTTGGGGTTCTAGACTCGGGACTCGGGGTTCTAGACTCGGGACTCGGGGTTCTAGGTTCCCTGACTTGGGGTTCTAGACTCGGGACCTGGGGTTCTAGGTTCCCTGACTTGGGGTTCTAGACTCGGAACTCGGGGTTCTAGGTTCCCTGACTTGGGGTTCTAGACTCGGAACTCGGGGTTCTAGACTCGGGACTTGGGGTTCTAGGTTCCCTGACTTGGGGTTCTAGACTCGGGACTCGGGGTTCTAGACTCGGGACTTGGGGTTCTAGGTTCCCTGACTTGGGGTTCTAGACTCGGGACTTGGGGTTCTAGGTTCCCTGACTTGGGGTTCTAGACTCGGGTCTTGGGGTTCTAGACTCGGAACTCGGGGTTCTAGGTTCCCTGACTTGGGGTTCTAGACTCGGAACTCGGGGTTCTAGGTTCCCTGACTTGGGGTTCTAGACTCGGAACTCGGGGTTCTAGACTCGGGACTTGGGGTTCTAGGTTCCCTGACTCGGGGTTCTAGACTCGGACCTTGGGGTTCTAGGTTCCCTGACTTGGGGTTCTAGACTCGGGACTGGGGGTTCTAGGCTCAGAAGTTTGGATGTGCCTTCTAGACTCTGGATTTTTGGGGTTCTCATCCCAAACTTTTGGTGTTCTCATCCCAAATTTTTTGGGTTCCAGGCCCAAAATTTTGGTGTTCTCATCCCAAAAATTTTTTGGGTTCCAGGCCCAAATTTTTGGTGTTCTTATCTTAAATTTTTGCTGTTCTCTACCCTAACCCTTCTCACCCCAAATTTTGCGAGTTCCAGGCCTAAATTTTTACTGTTCTCATCCCAAAAATTTTGCGGTTCCAGGCCCAAATTTTTGGGGTTTTCTGCACTAACCCTTCTCCTTCCAAATTTTGGGTGTTCTCATCCCAAATTTTTGGGGTTCCAGGCCCAAATTTTTAGTGTTCTCATCCCAAATTTTTAGTGTTCTCTACCCTAACCCTTCTCATCCCAAATTCTTGGGGTTCTCATAGAAAATTCTTGGGTTCCAGACTCAGAAATTTAGGATTCTAGGCTCTGGTGTTGGGGTTCTAGACTCAGAAGTTTGGAGGTTCTTTCTACACTCTGGGTTTTTGGGGTTTATCATAAATTTTTGGGGTTCCAGGCTGAAACTTTTGGTGTTCTCATCCCAAATTTTTGGGGTTCCAGGCCCAAATTTTTGGTGTTCTCTACCCTAACCCTTCTCAACCCATGTTTTGCAGGTTCCAGGCCCAAATTTTTAGTGCTCTCATCCCAAATTTTTAGTGTTCTCTACCCTAACCCTTCTCATCCCAAATTCTTGGGGTTCTCATAGAAAATTTTTGGGTTCCAGACTCAGAATTTTGGGATTCTGGGCTCCGGTCTTGGGGTTCTAGACTCAGAATTTCGAGGTTCTACACTCTGGATTTTTTTGGTGGGTTCTAGGCTCTGGTTTTGGGGTCTAGACTCCGAAGTTTTCAGGTTCTTTCCACACTCTGGATTTTTGGGGTTCATCATAAATTTTTGGGGTTCCAGGCCCACATTTTTAGGATTCCTACCCTAACCCTTCTCATCCCAATTTTTTGGGGTTCTCATCTTAAAATTTTGGGGTTCCAGGCTGAGATTTTTTGGGGCTCTCATCCCAGATTTTGGGGTTCTCATCCCAAATTGGATGCCGTCAAAGCCCTTGGAGCCGCTGTTCCCAGCGGAGCAAGCTCGGGAAGCTCGGCGTGAGCACTAAGGCATGGATATTGTGATAAGCAGAGACCCTTTTGTTCGCCTAAACATGTAGATAGGATGCTTTGCAAAACTATGCTTTGTGGAATCAGGATGAGGTTGAAGGTTGCTACTGACGCTTGCATAAATCACTAACGGCCTTACGAGCTTTCTTGAATTCCAGAAAGTCGCCAAAGATAGGCCTTACCAGAAAACAGTGAAGAAAGGTCAAAAGGATAAGATTGAGGAAGACCTATGATCTTCGTCCCGCGAGCACCAGAAGGTAGAAAAAAGACCCCCTAGCAACCGGAGACACATGCACAGATATGGTCCCGGGAATGCGATCAGGATCCCGGGAAAACGGGGAGAGGAGACAGGAAAAGGGAATTGGGGACCCTGGGACAGAGGGAAAGGGATGAGGGAACGGAAGAAGGGATGGGAAGAGATTCCTGCTGCAACCGGGGGGAAATCCAGAGAAATTCCCACCGCAACAGGGGAAATCCATTGAAATTCCTCCCAGCATTTGGACATCGCTTCTTTGGACTTCCAAAAATTCCCCCAAAAGCCAGCGGGGTTTGGGATCTGGGGCTGGGCTGGGCACCAGGAGGAGGAATGCCCGGGATTGCTCCAGGTAGGATCCAGCTGATTTCCAGCTGCCACCGCTGAACCCCAAATCCTGGCAATTCCAGGGCTCCCGGCCCTTTCCCACCACGCAAATCCCGGGATTTGCAGCCGGGCTGTGCTCGCAGCTGGGCCCAGAGCTTGGGAATCGGGTTCTAGACTCGGAACTTGGGGTTCTACGTTCCCTGTCTTGGGGTTCTAGACTCGGAACTTGGGGTTCTAGACATGGAACTTGGGGTTCTATGTTCCATATCTTGGGGTTCTAGACTTGGAACTTTAGGTTCTGTACCCGGAACCTGGAGCTCTAGGTTCCATGTCTTGGGGATCTAGACTCTGGTCTTGGGGTTCTAGACTCAGAAGTTTGGATATGTTTTCTCGACTCTGGATTTCTGGGGTTCTCATCCCAAACTTTTGGTGTTCTCATCCCAAATTTTTTGGGTTCCAGGCCCAAATTTTTGGGGTTTTCTGCACTAACCCTTCTCATTCCAAATTTTGGGTGTTCTCATCCCAAATTTTTGGGGTTCCGGGCCCAAATTTTTAGTGTTCTCATCTCAAATTTTTAGTGTTCTCTACCCTAACCGTTCTCATCCCAAATTCTTGGGGTTCTCATAGAAAATTTTTGGGTTCCAGTCTCAGAATTTCGGGATTCTAGGCTCTGATTTTGGGGTTCTAGACTCAGAAGTTTGGAGGTTCTTTCTGCGCTCTGGATTTTTGGGGTTTATCATAATTTTTTGGGATTCCAGGCCCAAATTTTTTGGTGTTCTCATCCCAAATTTTTGGGGTTCCGGGCCCAAATTTTTGTTGTTCTCATCCCAAATTATGCGGGTTCCAGGCCCACATTTTTAGGATTCCTACCCTAACCCTTCTCATCCCAATTTTTTGGGGTTCTCATCTTAAAATTTTGGGGTTCCAGGCTGAGATTTTTTGGGGCTCTCATCCCAGATTTTGGGGTTCTCATCCCAAATTGGATGCCGTCAAAGCCCTTGGAGCCGCTGTTCCCAGCGGAGCAAGCTCGGGAAGCTCGGCGTGAGCACTAAGGCATGGATATTGTGATAAGCAGAGACCCTTTTGTTCGCCTAAACATGTAGATAGGATGCTTTGCAAAACTATGCTTTGTGGAATCAGGATGAGGTTGAAGGTTGCTACTGACGCTTGCATAAATCACTAACGGCCTTACGAGCTTTCTTGAATTCCAGAAAGTCGCCAAAGATAGGCCTTACCAGAAAATAGTGAAGAAAGGTCAAAAGGATAAGATTGAGGAAGACCTATGATCTTCATCCCGCGAGCACCAGAAGGTAGAAAAAAGACCCCCTAGCAACCGGAGACACATGCACAGATACGGTCCCGGGAATGCGATCAGGATCCCGGGAAAACGGGGAGAGGAGACAGGAAAAGGGAATTGGGGACCCTGGGACAGAGGGAAAGGGATGAGGGAACGGAAGAAGGGATGGGAAGAGATTCCTGCTGCAACCGGGGGGAAATCCAGAGAAATTCCCACCGCAACAGGGGAAATCCATTGAAATTCCTCCCAGCATTTGGACATCGCTTCTTTGGACTTCCAAAAATTCCCCCAAAAGCCAGCGGGGTCTGGGATCTGGGGCTGGGCTGGGCACCAGGAGGAGGAATGCCCGGGATTGCTCCAGGTAGGATCCAGCTGATTTCCAGCTGCCACCGCTGAACCCCAAATCCTGGCAATTCCAGGGCTCCCGGCCCTTTCCCACCACGCAAATCCCGGGATTTGCAGCCGGGCTGTGCTCGCAGCTGGGCCCAGAGCTTGGGAATCGGGTTCTAGACTCGGAACTTGGGGTTCTACGTTCCCTGTCTTGGGGTTCTAGACTCGGAACTTGGGGTTCTAGACATGGAACTTGGGGTTCTATGTTCCATATCTTGGGGTTCTAGACTCGGAACTTTAGGTTCTGTACCCGGAACCTGGAGCTCTAGGTTCCATGTCTTGGGGATCTAGACTCTGGTCTTGGGGTTCTAGACTCAGAAGTTTGGATATGTTTTCTCGACTCTGGATTTCTGGGGTTCTCATCCCAAACTTTTGGTGTTCTCATCCCAAATTTTTTGGGTTCCAGGCCCAAATTTTTGGGGTTTTCTGCACTAACCCTTCTCATTCCAAATTTTGGGTGTTCTCATCCCAAATTTTTGGGGTTCCGGGCCCAAATTTTTAGTGTTCTCATCTCAAATTTTTAGTGTTCTCTACCCTAACCGTTCTCATCCCAAATTCTTGGGGTTCTCATAGAAAATTTTTGGGTTCCAGTCTCAGAATTTCGGGATTCTAGGCTCTGATTTTGGGGTTCTAGACTCAGAAGTTTGGAGGTTCTTTCTGCGCTCTGGATTTTTGGGGTTTATCATAATTTTTTGGGATTCCAGGCCCAAATTTTTTGGTGTTCTCATCCCAAATTTTTGGGGTTCCGGGCCCAAATTTTTGTTGTTCTCATCCCAAATTATGCGGGTTCCAGGCCCACATTTTTAGGATTCCTACCCTAACCCTTCTCATCCCAATTTTTTGGGGTTCTCATCTTAAAATTTTGGGGTTCCAGGCTGAGATTTTTTGGGGCTCTCATCCCAGATTTTGGGGTTCTCATCCCAAATCGGATGCCGTCAAAGCCCTTGGAGCCGCTGTTCCCAGCGGAGCAAGCTCGGGAAGCTCGGCGTGAGCACTAAGGCATGGATATTGTGATAAGCAGAGACCCTTTTGTTCGCCTAAACATGTAGATAGGATGCTTTGCAAAACTATGCTTTGTGGAATCAGGATGAGGTTGAAGGTTGCTACTGACGCTTGCATAAATCACTAACGGCCTTACGAGCTTTCTTGAATTCCAGAAAGTCACCAAAGATAGGCCTTACCAGAAAACAGTGAAGAAAGGTCAAAAGGATAAGATTGAGGAAGACCTATGATCTTCGTCCCGCGAGCACCAGAAGGTAGAAAAAAGACCCCCTAGCAACCGGAGACACATGCACAGATACGGTCCCGGGAATGCGATCAGGATCCCGGGAAAACGGGGAGAGGAGACAGGAAAAGGGAATTGGGGACCCTGGGACAGAGGGAAAGGGATGAGGGAATGGAAGAAGGGATGGGAAGAGATTCCTGCTGCAACCGGGGGGAAATCCAGAGAAATTCCCACCGCAACGGGGGAAATCCATTGAAATTCCTCCCAGCATTTGGACATCGCTTCTTTGGACTTCCAAAAATTCCCCCAAAAGCCAGCGGGGTTTGGGATCTGGGGCTGGGCTGGGCGCCAGGAGGAGGAATTCCCGGGATTGCTCCAGGTAGGATCCAGCTGATTTCCAGCTGCCACCGCTGAACCCCAAATCCTGGCAATTCCAGGGCTCCCGGCCCTTTCCCACCACGCAAATCCCGGGATTTGCAGCCGGGCTGTGCTCGCAGCTGGGCCCGGATCTTGGGAATCGGGTTCTAGACTCGGAACTTGGGGTTCTACGTTCCCTGTCTTGGGGTTCTAGACTCGGAACTTGGGGTTCTAGACATGGAACTTGGGGTTCTATGTTCCATGTCTTGGGGTTCTAGACTCGGAACTTTAGGTTCTGTACCCGGAACCTGGCGTTCTAGGTTCCATGTCTTGGGGATCTAGACTCTGGTCTTGGGGTTCTAGACTCAGAAGTTTGGATATGTTTTCTCGACTCTGGATTTCTGGGGTTCTCATCCCAAACTTTTGGTGTTCTCATCCCAAATTTTTTGGGTTCCAGGCCCAAATTTTTGGGGTTTTCTGCACTAACCCTTCTCATTCCAAATTTTGGGTGTTCTCATCTCAAATTTTTAGTGTTCTCTACCCTAACCGTTCTCATCCCAAATTCTTGGGGTTCTCATAGAAAATTTTTGGGTTCCAGTCTCAGAATTTCGGGATTCTAGGCTCTGATTTTGGGGTTCTAGACTCAGAAGTTTGGAGGTTCTTTCTACGCTCTGGATTTTTGGGGTTTATCATAATTTTTTGGGATTCCAGGCCCAAATTTTTTGGTGTTCTCATCCCAAATTTTTGGGGTTCCGGGCCCACATTTTTGGTGTTCTCTACCCTAACCCATCTCATCCCAATTTTTTGAAGTTCTCATCTTAAAATTTTGGGGTTCCAGGCTGAGATTTTTTGGGGCTCTCATCCCAGATTTTGGGGTTCTCATCCCAAATTGGATGCCGTCAAAGCCCTTGGAGCCGCTGTTCCCAGCGGAGCAAGCTCGGGAAGCTCGGCGTGAGCACTAAGGCATGGATATTGTGATAAGCAGAGATCCTTTTGTTCGCCTAAACATGTAGATAGGATGCTTTGCAAAACTATGCTTTGTGGAATCAGGATGAGGTTGAAGGTTGCTACTGACGCTTGCATAAATCACTAACGGCCTTACGAGCTTTCTTGAATTCCAGAAAGTCGCCAAAGATAGGCCTTACCAGAAAATAGTGAAGAAAGGTCAAAAGGATAAGATTGAGGAAGACCTATGATCTTCATCCCGCGAGCACCAGAAGGTAGAAAAAAGACCCCCTAGCAACCGGAGACACATGCACAGATACGGTCCCGGGAATGCGATCAGGATCCCGGGAAAACGGGGAGAGGAGACAGGAAAAGGGAATTGGGGACCCTGGGACAGAGGGAAAGGGATGAGGGAACGGAAGAAGGGATGGGAAGAGATTCCTGCTGCAACCGGGGGGAAATCCAGAGAAATTCCCACCGCAACAGGGGAAATCCATTGAAATTCCTCCCAGCATTTGGACATCGCTTCTTTGGACTTCCAAAAATTCCCCCAAAAGCCAGCGGGGTTTGGGATCTGGGGCTGGGCTGGGCACCAGGAGGAGGAATGCCCGGGATTGCTCCAGGTAGGATCCAGCTGATTTCCAGCTGCCACCGCTGAACCCCAAATCCTGGCAATTCCAGGGCTCCCGGCCCTTTCCCACCACGCAAATCCCGGGATTTGCAGCCGGGCTGTGCTCGCAGCTGGGCCCAGAGCTTGGGAATCGGGTTCTAGACTCGGAACTTGGGGTTCTACGTTCCCTGTCTTGGGGTTCTAGACTCGGAACTTGGGGTTCTAGACATGGAACTTGGGGTTCTATGTTCCATATCTTGGGGTTCTAGACTTGGAACTTTAGGTTCTGTACCCGGAACCTGGAGCTCTAGGTTCCATGTCTTGGGGATCTAGACTCTGGTCTTGGGGTTCTAGACTCAGAAGTTTGGATATGTTTTCTCGACTCTGGATTTCTGGGGTTCTCATCCCAAACTTTTGGTGTTCTCATCCCAAATTTTTTGGGTTCCAGGCCCAAATTTTTGGGGTTTTCTGCACTAACCCTTCTCATTCCAAATTTTGGGTGTTCTCATCCCAAATTTTTGGGGTTCCGGGCCCAAATTTTTAGTGTTCTCATCTCAAATTTTTAGTGTTCTCTACCCTAACCGTTCTCATCCCAAATTCTTGGGGTTCTCATAGAAAATTTTTGGGTTCCAGTCTCAGAATTTCGGGATTCTAGGCTCTGATTTTGGGGTTCTAGACTCAGAAGTTTGGAGGTTCTTTCTGCGCTCTGGATTTTTGGGGTTTATCATAATTTTTTGGGATTCCAGGCCCAAATTTTTTGGTGTTCTCATCCCAAATTTTTGGGGTTCCGGGCCCAAATTTTTGTTGTTCTCATCCCAAATTATGCGGGTTCCAGGCCCACATTTTTAGGATTCCTACCCTAACCCTTCTCATCCCAATTTTTTGGGGTTCTCATCTTAAAATTTTGGGGTTCCAGGCTGAGATTTTTTGGGGCTCTCATCCCAGATTTTGGGGTTCTCATCCCAAATCGGATGCCGTCAAAGCCCTTGGAGCCGCTGTTCCCAGCGGAGCAAGCTCGGGAAGCTCGGCGTGAGCACTAAGGCATGGATATTGTGATAAGCAGAGACCCTTTTGTTCGCCTAAACATGTAGATAGGATGCTTTGCAAAACTATGCTTTGTGGAATCAGGATGAGGTTGAAGGTTGCTACTGACGCTTGCATAAATCACTAACGGCCTTACGAGCTTTCTTGAATTCCAGAAAGTCACCAAAGATAGGCCTTACCAGAAAACAGTGAAGAAAGGTCAAAAGGATAAGATTGAGGAAGACCTATGATCTTCGTCCCGCGAGCACCAGAAGGTAGAAAAAAGACCCCCTAGCAACCGGAGACACATGCACAGATACGGTCCCGGGAATGCGATCAGGATCCCGGGAAAACGGGGAGAGGAGACAGGAAAAGGGAATTGGGGACCCTGGGACAGAGGGAAAGGGATGAGGGAATGGAAGAAGGGATGGGAAGAGATTCCTGCTGCAACCGGGGGGAAATCCAGAGAAATTCCCACCGCAACGGGGGAAATCCATTGAAATTCCTCCCAGCATTTGGACATCGCTTCTTTGGACTTCCAAAAATTCCCCCAAAAGCCAGCGGGGTTTGGGATCTGGGGCTGGGCTGGGCGCCAGGAGGAGGAATTCCCGGGATTGCTCCAGGTAGGATCCAGCTGATTTCCAGCTGCCACCGCTGAACCCCAAATCCTGGCAATTCCAGGGCTCCCGGCCCTTTCCCACCACGCAAATCCCGGGATTTGCAGCCGGGCTGTGCTCGCAGCTGGGCCCGGATCTTGGGAATCGGGTTCTAGACTCGGAACTTGGGGTTCTACGTTCCCTGTCTTGGGGTTCTAGACTCGGAACTTGGGGTTCTAGACATGGAACTTGGGGTTCTATGTTCCATGTCTTGGGGTTCTAGACTCGGAACTTTAGGTTCTGTACCCGGAACCTGGCGTTCTAGGTTCCATGTCTTGGGGATCTAGACTCTGGTCTTGGGGTTCTAGACTCAGAAGTTTGGATATGTTTTCTCGACTCTGGATTTCTGGGGTTCTCATCCCAAACTTTTGGTGTTCTCATCCCAAATTTTTTGGGTTCCAGGCCCAAATTTTTGGGGTTTTCTGCACTAACCCTTCTCATTCCAAATTTTGGGTGTTCTCATCTCAAATTTTTAGTGTTCTCTACCCTAACCGTTCTCATCCCAAATTCTTGGGGTTCTCATAGAAAATTTTTGGGTTCCAGTCTCAGAATTTCGGGATTCTAGGCTCTGATTTTGGGGTTCTAGACTCAGAAGTTTGGAGGTTCTTTCTGCGCTCTGGATTTTTGGGGTTTATCATAATTTTTTGGGATTCCAGGCCCAAATTTTTTGGTGTTCTCATCCCAAATTTTTGGGGTTCCGGGCCCACATTTTTGGTGTTCTCTACCCTAACCCATCTCATCCCAATTTTTTGAAGTTCTCATCTTAAAATTTTGGGGTTCCAGGCTGAGATTTTTTGGGGCTCTCATCCCAGATTTTGGGGTTCTCATCCCAAATTGGATGCCGTCAAAGCCCTTGGAGCCGCTGTTCCCAGCGGAGCAAGCTCGGGAAGCTCGGCGTGAGCACTAAGGCATGGATATTGTGATAAGCAGAGATCCTTTTGTTCGCCTAAACATGTAGATAGGATGCTTTGCAAAACTATGCTTTGTGGAATCAGGATGAGGTTGAAGGTTGCTACTGACGCTTGCATAAATCACTAACGGCCTTACGAGCTTTCTTGAATTCCAGAAAGTCGCCAAAGATAGGCCTTACCAGAAAATAGTGAAGAAAGGTCAAAAGGATAAGATTGAGGAAGACCTATGATCTTCATCCCGCGAGCACCAGAAGGTAGAAAAAAGACCCCCTAGCAACCGGAGACACATGCACAGATACGGTCCCGGGAATGCGATCAGGATCCCGGGAAAACGGGGAGAGGAGACAGGAAAAGGGAATTGGGGACCCTGGGACAGAGGGAAAGGGATGAGGGAACGGAAGAAGGGATGGGAAGAGATTCCTGCTGCAACCGGGGGGAAATCCAGAGAAATTCCCACCGCAACAGGGGAAATCCATTGAAATTCCTCCCAGCATTTGGACATCGCTTCTTTGGACTTCCAAAAATTCCCCCAAAAGCCAGCGGGGTTTGGGATCTGGGGCTGGGCTGGGCACCAGGAGGAGGAATGCCCGGGATTGCTCCAGGTAGGATCCAGCTGATTTCCAGCTGCCACCGCTGAACCCCAAATCCTGGCAATTCCAGGGCTCCCGGCCCTTTCCCACCACGCAAATCCCGGGATTTGCAGCCGGGCTGTGCTCGCAGCTGGGCCCAGAGCTTGGGAATCGGGTTCTAGACTCGGAACTTGGGGTTCTACGTTCCCTGTCTTGGGGTTCTAGACTCGGAACTTGGGGTTCTAGACATGGAACTTGGGGTTCTATGTTCCATATCTTGGGGTTCTAGACTTGGAACTTTAGGTTCTGTACCCGGAACCTGGAGCTCTAGGTTCCATGTCTTGGGGATCTAGACTCTGGTCTTGGGGTTCTAGACTCAGAAGTTTGGATATGTTTTCTCGACTCTGGATTTCTGGGGTTCTCATCCCAAACTTTTGGTGTTCTCATCCCAAATTTTTTGGGTTCCAGGCCCAAATTTTTGGGGTTTTCTGCACTAACCCTTCTCATTCCAAATTTTGGGTGTTCTCATCCCAAATTTTTGGGGTTCCGGGCCCAAATTTTTAGTGTTCTCATCTCAAATTTTTAGTGTTCTCTACCCTAACCGTTCTCATCCCAAATTCTTGGGGTTCTCATAGAAAATTTTTGGGTTCCAGTCTCAGAATTTCGGGATTCTAGGCTCTGATTTTGGGGTTCTAGACTCAGAAGTTTGGAGGTTCTTTCTGCGCTCTGGATTTTTGGGGTTTATCATAATTTTTTGGGATTCCAGGCCCAAATTTTTTGGTGTTCTCATCCCAAATTTTTGGGGTTCCGGGCCCAAATTTTTGTTGTTCTCATCCCAAATTATGCGGGTTCCAGGCCCACATTTTTAGGATTCCTACCCTAACCCTTCTCATCCCAATTTTTTGGGGTTCTCATCTTAAAATTTTGGGGTTCCAGGCTGAGATTTTTTGGGGCTCTCATCCCAGATTTTGGGGTTCTCATCCCAAATCGGATGCCGTCAAAGCCCTTGGAGCCGCTGTTCCCAGCGGAGCAAGCTCGGGAAGCTCGGCGTGAGCACTAAGGCATGGATATTGTGATAAGCAGAGACCCTTTTGTTCGCCTAAACATGTAGATAGGATGCTTTGCAAAACTATGCTTTGTGGAATCAGGATGAGGTTGAAGGTTGCT
The DNA here is from genome assembly GCF_971803275.1 of Cyanistes caeruleus. Classification (NCBI taxonomy): domain Eukaryota; kingdom Metazoa; phylum Chordata; class Aves; order Passeriformes; family Paridae; genus Cyanistes; species Cyanistes caeruleus. The sequence continues at coordinate 11,215,705 of NC_141708.1, read as the reverse complement.
ACTGACGCTTGCATAAATCACTAACGGCCTTACGAGCTTTCTTGAATTCCAGAAAGTCACCAAAGATAGGCCTTACCAGAAAACAGTGAAGAAAGGTCAAAAGGATAAGATTGAGGAAGACCTATGATCTTCGTCCCGCGAGCACCAGAAGGTAGAAAAAAGACCCCCTAGCAACCGGAGACACATGCACAGATACGGTCCCGGGAATGCGATCAGGATCCCGGGAAAACGGGGAGAGGAGACAGGAAAAGGGAATTGGGGACCCTGGGACAGAGGGAAAGGGATGAGGGAATGGAAGAAGGGATGGGAAGAGATTCCTGCTGCAACTGGGGGGAAATCCAGAGAAATTCCCACCGCAACGGGGGAAATCCATTGAAATTCCTCCCAGCATTTGGACATCGCTTCTTTGGACTTCCAAAAATTCCCCCAAAAGCCAGCGGGGTTTGGGATCTGGGGCTGGGCTGGGCGCCAGGAGGAGGAATTCCCGGGATTGCTCCAGGTAGGATCCAGCTGATTTCCAGCTGCCACCGCTGAACCCCAAATCCTGGCAATTCCAGGGCTCCCGGCCCTTTCCCACCACGCAAATCCCGGGATTTGCAGCCGGGCTGTGCTCGCAGCTGGGCCCGGATCTTGGGAATCGGGTTCTAGACTCGGAACTTGGGGTTCTACGTTCCCTGTCTTGGGGTTCTAGACTCGGAACTTGGGGTTCTAGACATGGAACTTGGGGTTCTATGTTCCATGTCTTGGGGTTCTAGACTCGGAACTTTAGGTTCTGTACCCGGAACCTGGCGTTCTAGGTTCCATGTCTTGGGGATCTAGACTCTGGTCTTGGGGTTCTAGACTCAGAAGTTTGGATATGTTTTCTCGACTCTGGATTTCTGGGGTTCTCATCCCAAACTTTTGGTGTTCTCATCCCAAATTTTTTGGGTTCCAGGCCCAAATTTTTGGGGTTTTCTGCACTAACCCTTCTCATTCCAAATTTTGGGTGTTCTCATCTCAAATTTTTAGTGTTCTCTACCCTAACCGTTCTCATCCCAAATTCTTGGGGTTCTCATAGAAAATTTTTGGGTTCCAGTCTCAGAATTTCGGGATTCTAGGCTCTGATTTTGGGGTTCTAGACTCAGAAGTTTGGAGGTTCTTTCTACGCTCTGGATTTTTGGGGTTTATCATAATTTTTTGGGATTCCAGGCCCAAATTTTTTGGTGTTCTCATCCCAAATTTTTGGGGTTCCGGGCCCACATTTTTGGTGTTCTCTACCCTAACCCATCTCATCCCAATTTTTTGAAGTTCTCATCTTAAAATTTTGGGGTTCCAGGCTGAGATTTTTTGGGGCTCTCATCCCAGATTTTGGGGTTCTCATCCCAAATTGGATGCCGTCAAAGCCCTTGGAGCCGCTGTTCCCAGCGGAGCAAGCTCGGGAAGCTCGGCGTGAGCACTAAGGCATGGATATTGTGATAAGCAGAGATCCTTTTGTTCGCCTAAACATGTAGATAGGATGCTTTGCAAAACTATGCTTTGTGGAATCAGGATGAGGTTGAAGGTTGCTACTGACGCTTGCATAAATCACTAACGGCCTTACGAGCTTTCTTGAATTCCAGAAAGTCGCCAAAGATAGGCCTTACCAGAAAATAGTGAAGAAAGGTCAAAAGGATAAGATTGAGGAAGACCTATGATCTTCATCCCGCGAGCACCAGAAGGTAGAAAAAAGACCCCCTAGCAACCGGAGACACATGCACAGATACGGTCCCGGGAATGCGATCAGGATCCCGGGAAAACGGGGAGAGGAGACAGGAAAAGGGAATTGGGGACCCTGGGACAGAGGGAAAGGGATGAGGGAACGGAAGAAGGGATGGGAAGAGATTCCTGCTGCAACCGGGGGGAAATCCAGAGAAATTCCCACCGCAACAGGGGAAATCCATTGAAATTCCTCCCAGCATTTGGACATCGCTTCTTTGGACTTCCAAAAATTCCCCCAAAAGCCAGCGGGGTTTGGGATCTGGGGCTGGGCTGGGCACCAGGAGGAGGAATGCCCGGGATTGCTCCAGGTAGGATCCAGCTGATTTCCAGCTGCCACCGCTGAACCCCAAATCCTGGCAATTCCAGGGCTCCCGGCCCTTTCCCACCACGCAAATCCCGGGATTTGCAGCCGGGCTGTGCTCGCAGCTGGGCCCAGAGCTTGGGAATCGGGTTCTAGACTCGGAACTTGGGGTTCTACGTTCCCTGTCTTGGGGTTCTAGACTCGGAACTTGGGGTTCTAGACATGGAACTTGGGGTTCTATGTTCCATATCTTGGGGTTCTAGACTTGGAACTTTAGGTTCTGTACCCGGAACCTGGAGCTCTAGGTTCCATGTCTTGGGGATCTAGACTCTGGTCTTGGGGTTCTAGACTCAGAAGTTTGGATATGTTTTCTCGACTCTGGATTTCTGGGGTTCTCATCCCAAACTTTTGGTGTTCTCATCCCAAATTTTTTGGGTTCCAGGCCCAAATTTTTGGGGTTTTCTGCACTAACCCTTCTCATTCCAAATTTTGGGTGTTCTCATCCCAAATTTTTGGGGTTCCGGGCCCAAATTTTTAGTGTTCTCATCTCAAATTTTTAGTGTTCTCTACCCTAACCGTTCTCATCCCAAATTCTTGGGGTTCTCATAGAAAATTTTTGGGTTCCAGTCTCAGAATTTCGGGATTCTAGGCTCTGATTTTGGGGTTCTAGACTCAGAAGTTTGGAGGTTCTTTCCATGCTCTGGATTTTTGGGGTTTATCATAATTTTTTGGGATTCCAGGCCCAAATTTTTTGGTGTTCTCATCCCAAATTTTTGGGGTTCCGGGCCCAAATTTTTGTTGTTCTCATCCCAAATTATGCGGGTTCCAGGCCCACATTTTTAGGATTCCTACCCTAACCCTTCTCATCCCAATTTTTTGAAGTTCTCATCTTAAAATTTTGGGGTTCCAGGCTGAGATTTTTTGGGGCTCTCATCCCAGATTTTGGGGTTCTCATCCCAAATCGGATGCCGTCAAAGCCCTTGGAGCCGCTGTTCCCAGCGGAGCAAGCTCGGGAAGCTCGGCGTGAGCACTAAGGCATGGATATTGTGATAAGCAGAGACCCTTTTGTTCGCCTAAACATGTAGATAGGATGCTTTGCAAAACTATGCTTTGTGGAATCAGGATGAGGTTGAAGGTTGCTACTGACGCTTGCATAAATCACTAACGGCCTTACGAGCTTTCTTGAATTCCAGAAAGTCACCAAAGATAGGCCTTACCAGAAAACAGTGAAGAAAGGTCAAAAGGATAAGATTGAGGAAGACCTATGATCTTCGTCCCGCGAGCACCAGAAGGTAGAAAAAAGACCCCCTAGCAACCGGAGACACATGCACAGATACGGTCCCGGGAATGCGATCAGGATCCCGGGAAAACGGGGAGAGGAGACAGGAAAAGGGAATTGGGGACCCTGGGACAGAGGGAAAGGGATGAGGGAATGGAAGAAGGGATGGGAAGAGATTCCTGCTGCAACTGGGGGGAAATCCAGAGAAATTCCCACCGCAACGGGGGAAATCCATTGAAATTCCTCCCAGCATTTGGACATCGCTTCTTTGGACTTCCAAAAATTCCCCCAAAAGCCAGCGGGGTTTGGGATCTGGGGCTGGGCTGGGCGCCAGGAGGAGGAATTCCCGGGATTGCTCCAGGTAGGATCCAGCTGATTTCCAGCTGCCACCGCTGAACCCCAAATCCTGGCAATTCCAGGGCTCCCGGCCCTTTCCCACCACGCAAATCCCGGGATTTGCAGCCGGGCTGTGCTCGCAGCTGGGCCCGGATCTTGGGAATCGGGTTCTAGACTCGGAACTTGGGGTTCTACGTTCCCTGTCTTGGGGTTCTAGACTCGGAACTTGGGGTTCTAGACATGGAACTTGGGGTTCTATGTTCCATGTCTTGGGGTTCTAGACTCGGAACTTTAGGTTCTGTACCCGGAACCTGGCGTTCTAGGTTCCATGTCTTGGGGATCTAGACTCTGGTCTTGGGGTTCTAGACTCAGAAGTTTGGATATGTTTTCTCGACTCTGGATTTCTGGGGTTCTCATCCCAAACTTTTGGTGTTCTCATCCCAAATTTTTTGGGTTCCAGGCCCAAATTTTTGGGGTTTTCTGCACTAACCCTTCTCATTCCAAATTTTGGGTGTTCTCATCTCAAATTTTTAGTGTTCTCTACCCTAACCGTTCTCATCCCAAATTCTTGGGGTTCTCATAGAAAATTTTTGGGTTCCAGTCTCAGAATTTCGGGATTCTAGGCTCTGATTTTGGGGTTCTAGACTCAGAAGTTTGGAGGTTCTTTCTACGCTCTGGATTTTTGGGGTTTATCATAATTTTTTGGGATTCCAGGCCCAAATTTTTTGGTGTTCTCATCCCAAATTTTTGGGGTTCCGGGCCCACATTTTTGGTGTTCTCTACCCTAACCCATCTCATCCCAATTTTTTGAAGTTCTCATCTTAAAATTTTGGGGTTCCAGGCTGAGATTTTTTGGGGCTCTCATCCCAGATTTTGGGGTTCTCATCCCAAATTGGATGCCGTCAAAGCCCTTGGAGCCGCTGTTCCCAGCGGAGCAAGCTCGGGAAGCTCGGCGTGAGCACTAAGGCATGGATATTGTGATAAGCAGAGATCCTTTTGTTCGCCTAAACATGTAGATAGGATGCTTTGCAAAACTATGCTTTGTGGAATCAGGATGAGGTTGAAGGTTGCTACTGACGCTTGCATAAATCACTAACGGCCTTACGAGCTTTCTTGAATTCCAGAAAGTCGCCAAAGATAGGCCTTACCAGAAAATAGTGAAGAAAGGTCAAAAGGATAAGATTGAGGAAGACCTATGATCTTCGTCCCGCGAGCACCAGAAGGTAGAAAAAAGACCCCCTAGCAACCGGAGACACATGCACAGATACGGTCCCGGGAATGCGATCAGGATCCCGGGAAAACGGGGAGAGGAGACAGGAAAAGGGAATTGGGGACCCTGGGACAGAGGGAAAGGGATGAGGGAACGGAAGAAGGGATGGGAAGAGATTCCTGCTGCAACCGGGGGGAAATCCAGAGAAATTCCCACCGCAACAGGGGAAATCCATTGAAATTCCTCCCAGCATTTGGACATCGCTTCTTTGGACTTCCAAAAATTCCCCCAAAAGCCAGCGGGGTTTGGGATCTGGGGCTGGGCTGGGCACCAGGAGGAGGAATGCCCGGGATTGCTCCAGGTAGGATCCAGCTGATTTCCAGCTGCCACCGCTGAACCCCAAATCCTGGCAATTCCAGGGCTCCCGGCCCTTTCCCACCACGCAAATCCCGGGATTTGCAGCCGGGCTGTGCTCGCAGCTGGGCCCAGAGCTTGGGAATCGGGTTCTAGACTCGGAACTTGGGGTTCTACGTTCCCTGTCTTGGGGTTCTAGACTCGGAACTTGGGGTTCTAGACATGGAACTTGGGGTTCTATGTTCCATATCTTGGGGTTCTAGACTTGGAACTTTAGGTTCTGTACCCGGAACCTGGAGCTCTAGGTTCCATGTCTTGGGGATCTAGACTCTGGTCTTGGGGTTCTAGACTCAGAAGTTTGGATATGTTTTCTCGACTCTGGATTTCTGGGGTTCTCATCCCAAACTTTTGGTGTTCTCATCCCAAATTTTTTGGGTTCCAGGCCCAAATTTTTGGGGTTTTCTGCACTAACCCTTCTCATTCCAAATTTTGGGTGTTCTCATCCCAAATTTTTGGGGTTCCGGGCCCAAATTTTTAGTGTTCTCATCTCAAATTTTTAGTGTTCTCTACCCTAACCGTTCTCATCCCAAATTCTTGGGGTTCTCATAGAAAATTTTTGGGTTCCAGTCTCAGAATTTCGGGATTCTAGGCTCTGATTTTGGGGTTCTAGACTCAGAAGTTTGGAGGTTCTTTCCATGCTCTGGATTTTTGGGGTTTATCATAATTTTTTGGGATTCCAGGCCCAAATTTTTTGGTGTTCTCATCCCAAATTTTTGGGGTTCCGGGCCCAAATTTTTGTTGTTCTCATCCCAAATTATGCGGGTTCCAGGCCCACATTTTTAGGATTCCTACCCTAACCCTTCTCATCCCAATTTTTTGGGGTTCTCATCTTAAAATTTTGGGGTTCCAGGCTGAGATTTTTTGGGGCTCTCATCCCAGATTTTGGGGTTCTCATCCCAAATCGGATGCCGTCAAAGCCCTTGGAGCCGCTGTTCCCAGCGGAGCAAGCTCGGGAAGCTCGGCGTGAGCACTAAGGCATGGATATTGTGATAAGCAGAGACCCTTTTGTTCGCCTAAACATGTAGATAGGATGCTTTGCAAAACTATGCTTTGTGGAATCAGGATGAGGTTGAAGGTTGCTACTGACGCTTGCATAAATCACTAACGGCCTTACGAGCTTTCTTGAATTCCAGAAAGTCACCAAAGATAGGCCTTACCAGAAAACAGTGAAGAAAGGTCAAAAGGATAAGATTGAGGAAGACCTATGATCTTCGTCCCGCGAGCACCAGAAGGTAGAAAAAAGACCCCCTAGCAACCGGAGACACATGCACAGATACGGTCCCGGGAATGCGATCAGGATCCCGGGAAAACGGGGAGAGGAGACAGGAAAAGGGAATTGGGGACCCTGGGACAGAGGGAAAGGGATGAGGGAATGGAAGAAGGGATGGGAAGAGATTCCTGCTGCAACTGGGGGGAAATCCAGAGAAATTCCCACCGCAACGGGGGAAATCCATTGAAATTCCTCCCAGCATTTGGACATCGCTTCTTTGGACTTCCAAAAATTCCCCCAAAAGCCAGCGGGGTTTGGGATCTGGGGCTGGGCTGGGCGCCAGGAGGAGGAATTCCCGGGATTGCTCCAGGTAGGATCCAGCTGATTTCCAGCTGCCACCGCTGAACCCCAAATCCTGGCAATTCCAGGGCTCCCGGCCCTTTCCCACCACGCAAATCCCGGGATTTGCAGCCGGGCTGTGCTCGCAGCTGGGCCCGGATCTTGGGAATCGGGTTCTAGACTCGGAACTTGGGGTTCTACGTTCCCTGTCTTGGGGTTCTAGACTCGGAACTTGGGGTTCTAGACATGGAACTTGGGGTTCTATGTTCCATGTCTTGGGGTTCTAGACTCGGAACTTTAGGTTCTGTACCCGGAACCTGGCGTTCTAGGTTCCATGTCTTGGGGATCTAGACTCTGGTCTTGGGGTTCTAGACTCAGAAGTTTGGATATGTTTTCTCGACTCTGGATTTCTGGGGTTCTCATCCCAAACTTTTGGTGTTCTCATCCCAAATTTTTTGGGTTCCAGGCCCAAATTTTTGGGGTTTTCTGCACTAACCCTTCTCATTCCAAATTTTGGGTGTTCTCATCTCAAATTTTTAGTGTTCTCTACCCTAACCGTTCTCATCCCAAATTCTTGGGGTTCTCATAGAAAATTTTTGGGTTCCAGTCTCAGAATTTCGGGATTCTAGGCTCTGATTTTGGGGTTCTAGACTCAGAAGTTTGGAGGTTCTTTCTACGCTCTGGATTTTTGGGGTTTATCATAATTTTTTGGGATTCCAGGCCCAAATTTTTTGGTGTTCTCATCCCAAATTTTTGGGGTTCCGGGCCCACATTTTTGGTGTTCTCTACCCTAACCCATCTCATCCCAATTTTTTGAAGTTCTCATCTTAAAATTTTGGGGTTCCAGGCTGAGATTTTTTGGGGCTCTCATCCCAGATTTTGGGGTTCTCATCCCAAATTGGATGCCGTCAAAGCCCTTGGAGCCGCTGTTCCCAGCGGAGCAAGCTCGGGAAGCTCGGCGTGAGCACTAAGGCATGGATATTGTGATAAGCAGAGATCCTTTTGTTCGCCTAAACATGTAGATAGGATGCTTTGCAAAACTATGCTTTGTGGAATCAGGATGAGGTTGAAGGTTGCTACTGACGCTTGCATAAATCACTAACGGCCTTACGAGCTTTCTTGAATTCCAGAAAGTCGCCAAAGATAGGCCTTACCAGAAAATAGTGAAGAAAGGTCAAAAGGATAAGATTGAGGAAGACCTATGATCTTCATCCCGCGAGCACCAGAAGGTAGAAAAAAGACCCCCTAGCAACCGGAGACACATGCACAGATACGGTCCCGGGAATGCGATCAGGATCCCGGGAAAACGGGGAGAGGAGACAGGAAAAGGGAATTGGGGACCCTGGGACAGAGGGAAAGGGATGAGGGAACGGAAGAAGGGATGGGAAGAGATTCCTGCTGCAACCGGGGGGAAATCCAGAGAAATTCCCACCGCAACAGGGGAAATCCATTGAAATTCCTCCCAGCATTTGGACATCGCTTCTTTGGACTTCCAAAAATTCCCCCAAAAGCCAGCGGGGTTTGGGATCTGGGGCTGGGCTGGGCACCAGGAGGAGGAATGCCCGGGATTGCTCCAGGTAGGATCCAGCTGATTTCCAGCTGCCACCGCTGAACCCCAAATCCTGGCAATTCCAGGGCTCCCGGCCCTTTCCCACCACGCAAATCCCGGGATTTGCAGCCGGGCTGTGCTCGCAGCTGGGCCCAGAGCTTGGGAATCGGGTTCTAGACTCGGAACTTGGGGTTCTACGTTCCCTGTCTTGGGGTTCTAGACTCGGAACTTGGGGTTCTAGACATGGAACTTGGGGTTCTATGTTCCATATCTTGGGGTTCTAGACTTGGAACTTTAGGTTCTGTACCCGGAACCTGGAGCTCTAGGTTCCATGTCTTGGGGATCTAGACTCTGGTCTTGGGGTTCTAGACTCAGAAGTTTGGATATGTTTTCTCGACTCTGGATTTCTGGGGTTCTCATCCCAAACTTTTGGTGTTCTCATCCCAAATTTTTTGGGTTCCAGGCCCAAATTTTTGGGGTTTTCTGCACTAACCCTTCTCATTCCAAATTTTGGGTGTTCTCATCCCAAATTTTTGGGGTTCCGGGCCCAAATTTTTAGTGTTCTCATCTCAAATTTTTAGTGTTCTCTACCCTAACCGTTCTCATCCCAAATTCTTGGGGTTCTCATAGAAAATTTTTGGGTTCCAGTCTCAGAATTTCGGGATTCTAGGCTCTGATTTTGGGGTTCTAGACTCAGAAGTTTGGAGGTTCTTTCTGCGCTCTGGATTTTTGGGGTTTATCATAATTTTTTGGGATTCCAGGCCCAAATTTTTTGGTGTTCTCATCCCAAATTTTTGGGGTTCCGGGCCCAAATTTTTGTTGTTCTCATCCCAAATTATGCGGGTTCCAGGCCCACATTTTTAGGATTCCTACCCTAACCCTTCTCATCCCAATTTTTTGGGGTTCTCATCTTAAAATTTTGGGGTTCCAGGCTGAGATTTTTTGGGGCTCTCATCCCAGATTTTGGGGTTCTCATCCCAAATCGGATGCCGTCAAAGCCCTTGGAGCCGCTGTTCCCAGCGGAGCAAGCTCGGGAAGCTCGGCGTGAGCACTAAGGCATGGATATTGTGATAAGCAGAGACCCTTTTGTTCGCCTAAACATGTAGATAGGATGCTTTGCAAAACTATGCTTTGTGGAATCAGGATGAGGTTGAAGGTTGCTACTGACGCTTGCATAAATCACTAACGGCCTTACGAGCTTTCTTGAATTCCAGAAAGTCGCCAAAGATAGGCCTTACCAGAAAATAGTGAAGAAAGGTCAAAAGGATAAGATTGAGGAAGACCTATGATCTTCATCCCGCGAGCACCAGAAGGTAGCAAAAAGACCCCCTAGCAACCGGAGACACATGCACAGATACGGTCCCGGGAATGCGATCAGGATCCCGGGAAAACGGGGAGAGGAGACAGGAAAAGGGAATTGGGGACCCTGGGACAGAGGGAAAGGGATGAGGGAACGGAAGAAGGGATGGGAAGAGATTCCTGCTGCAACCGGGGGGAAATCCAGAGAAATTCCCACCGCAACAGGGGAAATCCATTGAAATTCCTCCCAGCATTTGGACATCGCTTCTTTGGACTTCCAAAAATTCCCCCAAAAGCCAGCGGGGTTTGGGATCTGGGGCTGGGCTGGGCACCAGGAGGAGGAATGCCCGGGATTGCTCCAGGTAGGATCCAGCTGATTTCCAGCTGCCACCGCTGAACCCCAAATCCTGGCAATTCCAGGGCTCCCGGCCCTTTCCCACCACGCAAATCCCGGGATTTGCAGCCGGGCTGTGCTCGCAGCTGGGCCCAGAGCTTGGGAATCGGGTTCTAGACTCGGAACTTGGGGTTCTACGTTCCCTGTCTTGGGGTTCTAGACTCGGAACTTGGGGTTCTAGACATGGAACTTGGGGTTCTATGTTCCATATCTTGGGGTTCTAGACTTGGAACTTTAGGTTCTGTACCCGGAACCTGGAGCTCTAGGTTCCATGTCTTGGGGATCTAGACTCTGGTCTTGGGGTTCTAGACTCAGAAGTTTGGATATGTTTTCTCGACTCTGGATTTCTGGGGTTCTCATCCCAAACTTTTGGTGTTCTCATCCCAAATTTTTTGGGTTCCAGGCCCAAATTTTTGGGGTTTTCTGCACTAACCCTTCTCATTCCAAATTTTGGGTGTTCTCATCCCAAATTTTTGGGGTTCCGGGCCCAAATTTTTAGTGTTCTCATCTCAAATTTTTAGTGTTCTCTACCCTAACCGTTCTCATCCCAAATTCTTGGGGTTCTCATAGAAAATTTTTGGGTTCCAGTCTCAGAATTTCGGGATTCTAGGCTCTGATTTTGGGGTTCTAGACTCAGAAGTTTGGAGGTTCTTTCTGCGCTCTGGATTTTTGGGGTTTATCATAATTTTTTGGGATTCCAGGCCCAAATTTTTTGGTGTTCTCATCCCAAATTTTTGGGGTTCCGGGCCCAAATTTTTGTTGTTCTCATCCCAAATTATGCGGGTTCCAGGCCCACATTTTTAGGATTCCTACCCTAACCCTTCTCATCCCAATTTTTTGGGGTTCTCATCTTAAAATTTTGGGGTTCCAGGCTGAGATTTTTTGGGGCTCTCATCCCAGATTTTGGGGTTCTCATCCCAAATCGGATGCCGTCAAAGCCCTTGGAGCCGCTGTTCCCAGCGGAGCAAGCTCGGGAAGCTCGGCGTGAGCACTAAGGCATGGATATTGTGATAAGCAGAGACCCTTTTGTTCGCCTAAACATGTAGATAGGATGCTTTGCAAAACTATGCTTTGTGGAATCAGGATGAGGTTGAAGGTTGCTACTGACGCTTGCATAAATCACTAACGGCCTTACGAGCTTTCTTGAATTCCAGAAAGTCACCAAAGATAGGCCTTACCAGAAAACAGTGAAGAAAGGTCAAAAGGATAAGATTGAGGAAGACCTATGATCTTCGTCCCGCGAGCACCAGAAGGTAGAAAAAAGACCCCCTAGCAACCGGAGACACATGCACAGATACGGTCCCGGGAATGCGATCAGGATCCCGGGAAAACGGGGAGAGGAGACAGGAAAAGGGAATTGGGGACCCTGGGACAGAGGGAAAGGGATGAGGGAATGGAAGAAGGGATGGGAAGAGATTCCTGCTGCAACCGGGGGGAAATCCAGAGAAATTCCCACCGCAACGGGGGAAATCCATTGAAATTCCTCCCAGCATTTGGACATCGCTTCTTTGGACTTCCAAAAATTCCCCCAAAAGCCAGCGGGGTTTGGGATCTGGGGCTGGGCTGGGCGCCAGGAGGAGGAATTCCCGGGATTGCTCCAGGTAGGATCCAGCTGATTTCCAGCTGCCACCGCTGAACCCCAAATCCTGGCAATTCCAGGGCTCCCGGCCCTTTCCCACCACGCAAATCCCGGGATTTGCAGCCGGGCTGTGCTCGCAGCTGGGCCCGGATCTTGGGAATCGAGTTCTAGACTCGGAACTTGGGGTTCTACGTTCCCTGTCTTGGGGTTCTAGACTCGGAACTTGGGGTTCTAGACATGGAACTTGGGGTTCTATGTTCCATATCTTGGGGTTCTAGACTTGGAACTTTAGGTTCTGTACCCGGAACCTGGAGCTCTAGGTTCCATGTCTTGGGGATCTAGACTCTGGTCTTGGGGTTCTAGACTCAGAAGTTTGGATATGTTTTCTCGACTCTGGATTTCTGGGGTTCTCATCCCAAACTTTTGGTGTTCTCATCCCAAATTTTTTGGGTTCCAGGCCCAAATTTTTGGGGTTTTCTGCACTAACCCTTCTCATTCCAAATTTTGGGTGTTCTCATCTCAAATTTTTAGTGTTCTCTACCCTAACCGTTCTCATCCCAAATTCTTGGGGTTCTCATAGAAAATTTTTGGGTTCCAGTCTCAGAATTTCGGGATTCTAGGCTCTGATTTTGGGGTTCTAGACTCAGAAGTTTGGAGGTTCTTTCTACGCTCTGGATTTTTGGGGTTTATCATAATTTTTTGGGATTCCAGGCCCAAATTTTTGGTGTTCTCATCCCAAATTTTTGGGGTTCCGGGCCCACATTTTTGGTGTTCTCTACCCTAACCCATCTCATCCCAATTTTTTGAAGTTCTCATCTTAAAATTTTGGGGTTCCAGGCTGAGATTTTTTGGGGCTCTCATCCCAGATTTTGGGGTTCTCATCCCAAATTGGATGCCGTCAAAGCCCTTGGAGCCGCTGTTCCCAGCGGAGCAAGCTCGGGAAGCTCGGCGTGAGCACTAAGGCATGGATATTGTGATAAGCAGAGATCCTTTTGTTCGCCTAAACATGTAGATAGGATGCTTTGCAAAACTATGCTTTGTGGAATCAGGATGAGGTTGAAGGTTGCTACTGACGCTTGCATAAATCACTAACGGCCTTACGAGCTTTCTTGAATTCCAGAAAGTCACCAAAGATAGGCCTTACCAGAAAACAGTGAAGAAAGGTCAAAAGGATAAGATTGAGGAAGACCTATGATCTTCGTCCCGCGAGCACCAGAAGGTAGAAAAAAGACCCCCTAGCAACCGGAGACACATGCACAGATACGGTCCCGGGAATGCGATCAGGATCCCGGGAAAACGGGGAGAGGAGACAGGAAAAGGGAATTGGGGACCCTGGGACAGAGGGAAAGGGATGAGGGAACGGAAGAAGGGATGGGAAGAGATTCCTGCTGCAACCGGGGCGAAATCCATTGAAATTCCTCCCAGCATTTGGACATCGCTTCTTTGGACTTCCAAAAATTCCCCCAAAAGCCAGCGGGGTTTGGGATCTGGGGCTGGGCTGGGCGCCAGGAGGAGGAATTCCCGGGATTGCTCCAGGTAGGATCCAGCTGATTTCCAGCTGCCACCACTGAACCCCAAATCCTGGCAATTCCAGGGCTCCCGGCCCTTTCCCACCACGCAAATCCCGGGATTTGCAGCCGGGCTGTGCTCGCAGCTGAGCCCGGATCTTGGGAATCGGGTTCTAGGCTCGGAACGCGGGGTTCTACGTTCCCTGTCTTGGGGTTCTAGACTCGGAACTTAGGGTTCTAGACTCGGAACTTGGCGGTCTAGGTACCGTGTATTGGGGTTCTAGACTAGGAACTTGGGGTTCTATGTTCCATGTCTTGGGTTCTAGACTCTGAACTTGGGGTTCTAGGTTCCATGTCTTGGGGATCTAGACTCTGGTCTTGGGGTTCTAGACTCAGAAGTTTGGATATGCATTCTAGACTCTGTATTTCTGGCATTATCATCCCAAATTTTGGTGTTCTCATCCCAAATTTTTTGGGTTCCAGACCCAAATTTTTGGTGTTCTCATCCCAAAAATTTTTTGGGTTCCAGGCCCAAATTTTTGGTGTTCTCATCCCAAATTTTTGCTGTTCTCTACCCTAACCCTTCTCATCCCAAATTTTGGTGTTCTCATCCCAAATTTTTCCTGTTCTCTACCCTAACCCTTCTCATCCTAAATTTTGCGGGTTCTAGGCCCAAATTTTTGGGGTTCTCATCCCAAAAATTTTGGGGTTCCAGGCCCAAATTTTTGGGGTTTTCTGCACTAACCCTTCTCCTTCCAAATTTTGGGTGTTCTCATCCCAAATTTTTGGGGTTCCAGGCCCAAATTTTTAGTGTTCTCATCCCAAAATTTTAGTGTTCTCTACCCTAACCCTTCTCATCCCAAATTCTTGGGGTTCTCATAGAAAATTTTTGGGTTCCAGTCTCAGAAATCGGGATTCTAGGCTCTGGTTTTGGGGTTCTAGACTCAGAAGTTTGGAGGTTCTTTCCATGCTCTGGATTTTTGGGGTTTATCATAAATTTTTGGGGTTCCAGGCCAAAATTTTTGGTGTTCTCATCCCAAATTTTTGGGGTTCCGGGCCCACATTTTTGGTGTTCTCTACCCTAACCCTTCTCATCCCAATTTTTTGGGGTTCTCATCTTAAAATTTTGGGGTTCCAGGCTGAGATTTTTTGGGGCTCTCATCCCAGATTTTGGGGTTCTCATCCCAAATTGGATGCCGTCAAAGCCCTTGGAGCCGCTGTTCCCAGCGGAGCAAGCTCGGGAAGCTCGGCGTGAGCACTAAGGCATGGATATTGTGATAAGCAGAGACCCTTTTGTTCGCCTAAACATGTAGATAGGATGCTTTGCAAAACTATGCTTTGTGGAATCAGGATGAGGTTGAAGGTTGCTACTGACGCTTGCATAAATCACTAACGGCCTTGTGATTTTTCTTGAATTCCAGAAAGTCACCAAAGATAGGCCTTACCAGAAAACAGTGAAGAAAGGTCAAAAGGATAAGATTGAGGAAGACCTATGATCTTCATCCCGCGAGCACCAGAAGGTAGCAAAAAGACCCCCAAGCAACCGGAGACACATGCACAGATACAGTCCCGGGAATGCGATCAGGATCCCGGGAAAACGGGGAGAGGAGACAGGAAAAGGGAATTGGAGACCCTGGGACAGAGGGAAAGGGATGAGGGAACGGAAGAAGGGATGGGAAGAGATTCCTGCTGCAACCGGGGGGAAATCCAGAGAAATTTCCACTGAAATGGGGAAATCCAGTGAAATTCCCACCGAAACGGGGGAAATCCAGTGAAATTCCTCCCAGCATTTGGACATCGCTTCTTTGGACTTCCAAAAATTCCCCCAAAGGCCAGCGGGGTTTGGGATCTGGGGCTGGGCTGGGCGCCAGGAGGAGGAATTCCCGGGATTGCTCCAGGTAGGATCCAGCTGATTTCCAGCTGCCACCGCTGAACCCCAAATCCTGGCAATTCCAGGGTTCCCGGCCCTTTCCCACCACTCAAATCCCGGGATTTGCAGCCGGGCTGTGCTCGCAGCAGGGGCCGGACCCCGGGAATCGGGCTCTAGACTCGGAACTTGGGGTTCTAGACTCGGAACTTGGAGTTCTAGGTCCCCTGTCTCGGGGGTTCTAGACTCAGAAGTTTGGATATGCTTTCTAGACTCTGGAATTTTGGTGTTCTCATCCCAAAATTTTTGGGTTCCAGGCCCAAATTTTTGGTGTTCTCATCCCAAAAATTTTTCCATTTCCAGGCCCAAAGTTTTGGGGTTTCCTGCACTAACCCTTCTCATCCCAAATTTTGGGTGTTCTCATCCCAAATTTTTACTGTTCTCTACCCTAACCCTTCTCATCCCAAATTCATGGGGTTCTCATAGAAAATTTTTGGGTACCAGACTCAGAATTTCGGGATTCTAGGCTCTGGTTTCGGGGTTCTAGACTCAGAAGTTTTGAGGTGCTTTCTAGACTCTGGATTTTTGGGGTTCATTCCAAATTTTTGGTGTTCTCATCCCAAAAATTTTTCGGGTTCCAGGCCCAAAATTTTTGGTGTTCTCATGCCAAATTTTTGCTGCACTCTATCCTAACCATTCTCATCCCAAATTTTGCGGGTTCCAGGCCCAAATATTTGATGTTCTCATCCCAAATTTTTGGGGTTCCAGGCCCAAATTTTTGGGGTTCCTACCCTAACCCTTCTCATCTCAAATTCTTGGGGTTCTCATATTAAATTTTTGGGTTCCAGACTCATAATTTTGGGATTCTAGACTGCGTTTTTGGGGTTCTAGACTCAGACTTTCGAGGTTCCAGACTCAGAATTTTGGCGCTTTAGACTCAGAAGTCTGGAGGTTCTTTCTAGACTCTGGATTTTTGAGGTTCATCATAAATATTTGTGGGTCCAGGCCCAAATTTTTTGGGGTTCTCATCCCAAACTTTTGGGGTTGTAGGCCCAAATTTTTGAGGTTCTCATCCCAAATTTTTGAGGTTCCAGGCCCAAACTTTTGGGGTTCCAGGCCCAAATTTTTGGGGTTCTCTACCCTAACCCTTCTCATCCCAAATTTTGGGTGTTCTCATCCCAAATTTTTGGGGTTCCAGGCCTAAATTTTTGCTGTTCTCATCCCAAAAATTTTGGGTGATCCTGGCCCAAATTTTTGGTGTTCTCATCCCGAAAATTTTGGGGGTTCCAGGCCCAAATTTTTTGTGTTCTCTACCCTAACACATCTCATCCCAATTTTTTTGTGTTCTCATCCCAAATTTATGGGGTTCCAGGCAAAAATTTTTGGGGTTCCAGACAAAAATTTTTGGGATTCCTACCCTAACCGTTCTCATCCCAAATTCTTGGGGTTCTCACATTATATTTTTGGGGTTCCATACTCAGAATTTTGGAATTATATACTCTGGTCTTGGGTTCTAGGTTCCGGTCTCGGGGTTCCAGACTCAGAAATTGGGGTTCTAGGTTACGATCTTGGATTCTAGGTTGCTGGTATCGGGGTTCTAGACTCGGAAGTTGGGGTTCTGGGTTCCCGGTCTTGGGGATCTAGACTCAGAATTTTGGCGTTCTAAGTTCTCGGTTTTGGGGCTCTAAGTTTCCGGTCTCGGGGTTCTAGACTCAGAAGTTTGAACGTGCTTTCTAGACTCTGGATTTTTGGGTTGTAGGCCCAAATTTTTGGTGTTGTCATCCCAAAAATTTGTGGGGTTCCAGGCCCAAAATTTATGCTGTTCTCATCCCAAAAATTTGGGCGGTTCCAGGCCCAAATTTTTGTGGTTCTCTGCCTAAACCCTTCTCATCCCAAATTTTGGGTGTTCTCATCCCAAATTTTTGGGGTTCCAGGCCTAAATTTTTGCTGTTCTCATCCCAAAAATTTTGGGTGATCCTGGCCCAAATTTTTGGTGTTCTCATCCCGAAAATTTTGGGGGTTCCAGGCCCAAATTTTTTGTGTTCTCTACCCTAACACATCTCATCCCAATTTTTTTGTGTTCTCATCCCAAATTTATGGGGTTCCAGGCAAAAATTTTTGGGGTTCCAGACAAAAATTTTTGGGATTCCTACCCTAACCGTTCTCATCCCAAATTCTTGGGGTTCTCACATTATATTTTTGGGGTTCCATACTCAGAATTTTGGAATTATATACTCTGGTCTTGGGTTCTAGGTTCCGGTCTCAGGGTTCCAGACTCAGAAATTGGGGTTCTAGGTTACGATCTTGGATTCTAGGTTGCTGGTATCGGGGTTCTAGACTCGGAAGTTGGGGTTCTGGGTTCCCGGTCTTGGGGATCTAGACTCAGAATTTTGGCGTTCTAAGTTCTCGGTTTTGGGGCTCTAAGTTTCCGGTCTCGGGGTTCTAGACTCAGAAGTTTGAACGTGCTTTCTAGACTCTGGATTTTTGGGTTTCATCCCAAATTTTTGGTGTTGTCATCCCAAAAATTTGTGGGGTTCCAGGCCCAAAATTTATGCTGTTCTCATCCCAAAAATTTGGGCGGTTCCAGGCCCAAATTTTTGTGGTTCTCTGCCTAAACCCTTCTCATCACAAATTCTTGGGTGTTTTCATTCCAAATTTTTGGGGTTCCAGCCCCAGATTTTTGGGTTTCCTACCCTAACCCTTCTCATCCCAAATTCTTGGGGTTCTAGACTCGGAGTGGTCTCTGGGTTCCAGACTCGGAAGTTGAGGTCCTAAGTTCCTGGTCTCGGGGTTCTAGGATCCCCGTCTCGGGGTTCTAGACTTGGAACGTGGGGTCCTAGACTCGAAATTTGGGGTTCTAGGTTCCCTGACTTGGGGTTCTAGACTCAGGACTTGGGTTCTAGGCTTCCTGACTTGGGGTTCTAGATTGGGGACTTGGGGTTCTAGGTTCCATGACTTGGGGTTCTAGACTCGGGACTTGGGGTTCTAGGTTCCCTGGCTTGGGGTTCTAGACTCAGGACTCGGGGTTCTAGGCTCCCTGACTTGGGGTTCTAGACTCGGGACTCGGGGTTCTAGGTTACCTGACTTGGGGTTCTAGACTCGAAATTTGGGGTTCTAGGTTCCCTGACTTGGGGTTCTAGACTCGGGACTCGGGGTTCTAGGTTCCCTGACTTGGGGTTCTAGACTCGGGGCTCGGGGTTCTAGACTCGGGACTTGGGGTTCTAGGTTCCTTGACTTGCAGTTCTAGACTCGGGACTCGGGGTTCTAGGCTCCCTGACTTGGGGTTCTAGACTCGGGACTCGGGGTTCTAGACTCGGGACTCGGGGTTCTAGGTTCCCTGACTTGGGGTTCTAGACTCGGGACTTGGGGTTCTAGGCTTCCTGACTTGGGGTTCTAGACTCGGAACTCGGGGTTCTAGGTTCCCTGACTTGGGGTTCTAGACTCGGAACTCGGGGTTCTAGACTCGGGACTTGGGGTTCTAGGTTCCCTGACTTGGGGTTCTAGACTCGGGACTTGGGGTTCTAGGTTCCCTGACTTGGGGTTCTAGACTCGGGGCTTAAGGTTCTAGGTTCCCTGACTTGGGGTTCTAGACTCGGAACTCGGGGTTCTAGGTTCCCTGACTTGGGGTTCTAGACTCGGAACTCGGGGTTCTAGACTCGGGACTTGGGGTTCTAGGTTCCCTGACTTGGGGTTCTAGACTCGGGACTTGGGGTTCTAGGTTCCCTGACTTGGGGTTCTAGACTCGGGTCTTGGGGTTCTAGACTCGGAACTCGGGGTTCTAGGTTCCCTGACTTGGGGTTCTAGACTCGGAACTCGGGGTTCTAGGTTCCCTGACTTGGGGTTCTAGACTCGGAACTCGGGGTTCTAGACTCGGGACTTGGGGTTCTAGGTTCCCTGACTCGGGGTTCTAGACTCGGACCTTGGGGTTCTAGGTTCCCTGACTTGGGGTTCTAGACTCGGGACTGCGGGTTCTAGGCTCAGAAGTTTGGATGTGCCTTCTAGACTCTGGATTTTTGGGGTTCTCATCCCAAACTTTTGGTGTTCTCATCCCAAATTTTTTGGGTTCCAGGCCCAAAATTTTGGTGTTCTCATCCCAAAAATTTTTTGGGTTCCAGGCCCAAATTTTTGGTGTTCTTATCTTAAATTTTTGCTGTTCTCTACCCTAACCCTTCTCACCCCAAATTTTGCGAGTTCCAGGCCTAAATTTTTACTGTTCTCATCCCAAAAATTTTGCGGTTCCAGGCCCAAATTTTTGGGGTTTTCTGCACTAACCCTTCTCCTTCCAAATTTTGGGTGTTCTCATCCCAAATTTTTGGGGTTCCAGGCCCAAATTTTTAGTGTTCTCATCCCAAATTTTTAGTGTTCTCTACCCTAACCCTTCTCATCCCAAATTCTTGGGGTTCTCATAGAAAATTCTTGGGTTCCAGACTCAGAAATTTAGGATTCTAGGCTCTGGTGTTGGGGTTCTAGACTCAGAAGTTTGGAGGTTCTTTCTACACTCTGGGTTTTTGGGGTTTATCATAAATTTTTGGGGTTCCAGGCTGAAACTTTTGGTGTTCTCATCCCAAATTTTTGGGGTTCCAGGCCCAAATTTTTGGTGTTCTCTACCCTAACCCTTCTCAACCCATGTTTTGCAGGTTCCAGGCCCAAATTTTTAGTGCTCTCATCCCAAATTTTTAGTGTTCTCTACCCTAACCCTTCTCATCCCAAATTCTTGGGGTTCTCATAGAAAATTTTTGGGTTCCAGACTCAGAATTTTGGGATTCTGGGGTCCGGTCTTGGGGTTCTAGACTCAGAATTTCGAGGTTCTACACTCTGGATTTTTTTGGTGGGTTCTAGGCTCTGGTTTTGGGGTCTAGACTCCGAAGTTTTCAGGTTCTTTCCACACTCTGGATTTTTGGGGTTCATCATAAATTTTTGGGGTTCCAGGCCCAAATCTTTGTTGTTCTCATCCCAAATTTTTGGGGTTCCAGGCCCACATTTTTAGGATTCCTACCCTAACCCTTCTCATCCCAATTTTTTGGGGTTCTCATCTTAAAATTTTGGGGTTCCAGGCTGAGATTTTTTGGGGCTCTCATCCCAGATTTTGGGGTTCTCATCCCAAATTGGATGCCGTCAAAGCCCTTGGAGCCGCTGTTCCCAGCGGAGCAAGCTCGGGAAGCTCGGCGTGAGCACTAAGGCATGGATATTGTGATAAGCAGAGACCCTTTTGTTCGCCTAAACATGTAGATAGGATGCTTTGCAAAACTATGCTTTGTGGAATCAGGATGAGGTTGAAGGTTGCTACTGACGCTTGCATAAATCACTAACGGCCTTGTGAGCTTTCTTGAATTCCAGAAAGTCGCCAAAGATAGGCCTTACCAGAAAACAGTGAAGAAAGGTCAAAAGGATAAGATTGAGGAAGACCTATGATCTTCGTCCCGCGAGCACCAGAAGGTAGGAAAAAGACCCCCTAGCAACCGGAGACACATGCACAGATACGGTCCCGGGAATGCGATCAGGATCCCGGGAAAACGGGGAGAGGAGACAGGAAAAGGGAATTGGGGACCCTGGGACAGAGGGAAAGGGATGAGGGAACGGAAGAAGGGATGGGAAGAGATTCCTGCTGCAACCGGGGGGAAATCCAGAGAAATTCCCACCGCAACAGGGGAAATCCATTGAAATTCCTCCCAGCATTTGGACATCGCTTCTTTGGACTTCCAAAAATTCCCCCAAAAGCCAGCGGGGTTTGGGATCTGGGGCTGGGCTGGGCACCAGGAGGAGGAATGCCCGGGATTGCTCCAGGTAGGATCCAGCTGATTTCCAGCTGCCACCGCTGAACCCCAAATCCTGGCAATTCCAGGGCTCCCGGCCCTTTCCCACCACGCAAATCCCGGGATTTGCAGCCGGGCTGTGCTCGCAGCTGGGCCCAGAGCTTGGGAATCGGGTTCTAGACTCGGAACTTGGGGTTCTACGTTCCCTGTCTTGGGGTTCTAGACTCGGAACTTGGGGTTCTAGACATGGAACTTGGGGTTCTATGTTCCATATCTTGGGGTTCTAGACTTGGAACTTTAGGTTCTGTACCCGGAACCTGGAGCTCTAGGTTCCATGTCTTGGGGATCTAGACTCTGGTCTTGGGGTTCTAGACTCAGAAGTTTGGATATGTTTTCTCGACTCTGGATTTCTGGGGTTCTCATCCCAAACTTTTGGTGTTCTCATCCCAAATTTTTTGGGTTCCAGGCCCAAATTTTTGGGGTTTTCTGCACTAACCCTTCTCATTCCAAATTTTGGGTGTTCTCATCCCAAATTTTTGGGGTTCCGGGCCCAAATTTTTAGTGTTCTCATCTCAAATTTTTAGTGTTCTCTACCCTAACCGTTCTCATCCCAAATTCTTGGGGTTCTCATAGAAAATTTTTGGGTTCCAGTCTCAGAATTTCTGGGATTCTAGGCTCTGATTTTGGGGTTCTAGACTCAGAAGTTTGGAGGTTCTTTCTGCGCTCTGGATTTTTGGGGTTTATCATAATTTTTTGGGATTCCAGGCCCAAATTTTTTGGTGTTCTCATCCCAAATTTTTGGGGTTCCGGGCCCAAATTTTTGTTGTTCTCATCCCAAATTATGCGGGTTCCAGGCCCACATTTTTAGGATTCCTACCCTAACCCTTCTCATCCCAATTTTTTGGGGTTCTCATCTTAAAATTTTGGGGTTCCAGGCTGAGATTTTTTGGGGCTCTCATCCCAGATTTTGGGGTTCTCATCCCAAATCGGATGCCGTCAAAGCCCTTGGAGCCGCTGTTCCCAGCGGAGCAAGCTCGGGAAGCTCGGCGTGAGCACTAAGGCATGGATATTGTGATAAGCAGAGACCCTTTTGTTCGCCTAAACATGTAGATAGGATGCTTTGCAAAACTATGCTTTGTGGAATCAGGATGAGGTTGAAGGTTGCTACTGACGCTTGCATAAATCACTAACGGCCTTACGAGCTTTCTTGAATTCCAGAAAGTCGCCAAAGATAGGCCTTACCAGAAAACAGTGAAGAAAGGTCAAAAGGATAAGATTGAGGAAGACCTATGATCTTCGTCCCGCGAGCACCAGACGGTAGAAAAAAGACCCCCTAGCAACCGGAGACACATGCACAGATACGGTCCCGGGAATGCGATCAGGATCCCGGGAAAACGGGGAGAGGAGACAGGAAAAGGGAATTGGGGACCCTGGGACAGAGGGAAAGGGATGAGGGAACGGAAGAAGGGATGGGAAGAGATTCCTGCTGCAACCGGGGGGAAATCCAGAGAAATTCCCACCGCAACGGGGGAAATCCATTGAAATTCCTCCCAGCATTTGGACATCGCTTCTTTGGACTTCCAAAAATTCCCCCAAAAGCCAGCGGGGTTTGGGATCTGGGGCTGGGCTGGGCGCCAGGAGGAGGAATTCCCGGGATTGCTCCAGGTAGGATCCAGCTGATTTCCAGCTGCCACCACTGAACCCCAAATCCTGGCAATTCCAGGGCTCCCGGCCCTTTCCCACCACGCAAATCCCGGGATTTGCAGCCGGGCTGTGCTCGCAGCTGGGCCCGGATCTTGGGAATCGGGTTCTAGGCTCGGAACGCGGGGTTCTACGTTCCCTGTCTTGGGGTTCTAGACTCGGAACTTAGGGTTCTAGACTCGGAACTTGGCGGTCTAGGTACCGTGTATTGGGGTTCTAGACTAGGAACTTGGGGTTCTATGTTCCATGTCTTGGGTTCTAGACTCTGAACTTGGGGTTCTAGGTTCCATGTCTTGGGGATCTAGACTCTGGTCTTGGGGTTCTAGACTCAGAAGTTTGGATATGCATTCTAGACTCTGTATTTCTGGCATTATCATCCCAAATTTTGGTGTTCTCATCCCAAATTTTTTGGGTTCCAGACCCAAATTTTTGGTGTTCTCATCCCAAAAATTTTTTGGGTTCCAGGCCCAAATTTTTGGTGTTCTCATCCCAAATTTTTGCTGTTCTCTACCCTAACCCTTCTCATCCCAAATTTTGGTGTTCTCATCCCAAATTTTTCCTGTTCTCTACCCTAACCCTTCTCATCCTAAATTTTGCGGGTTCTAGGCCCAAATTTTTGGGGTTCTCATTCCAAAAATTTTGGGGTTCCAGGCCCAAATTTTTGGGGTTTTCTGCACTAACCCTTCTCCTTCCAAATTTTGGGTGTTCTCATCCCAAATTTTTGGGGTTCCAGGCCCAAATTTTTAGTGTTCTCATCCCAAATTTTTAGTGTTCTCTACCCTAACCCTTCTCATCCCAAATTCTTGGGGTTCTCATAGAAAATTTTTGGGTTCCAGTCTCAGAAATCGGGATTCTAGGCTCTGGTTTTGGGGTTCTAGACTCAGAAGTTTGGAGGTTCTTTCCATGCTCTGGATTTTTGGGGTTTATCATAAATTTTTGGGGTTCCAGGCCAAAATTTTTGGTGTTCTCATCCCAAATTTTTGGGGTTCCGGGCCCACATTTTTGGTGTTCTCTACCCTAACCCTTCTCATCCCAATTTTTTGGGGTTCTCATCTTAAAATTTTGGGGTTCCAGGCTGAGATTTTTTGGGGCTCTCATCCCAGATTTTGGGGTTCTCATCCCAAATCGGATGCCGTTAAAGCCCTTGGAGCCGCTGTTCCCAGCGGAGCAAGCTCGGGAAGCTCGGCGTGAGCACTAAGGCATGGATATTGTGATAAGCAGAGACCCTTTTGTTCGCCTAAACATGTAGATAGGATGCTTTGCAAAACTATGCTTTGTGGAATCAGGATGAGGTTGAAGGTTGCTACTGACGCTTGCATAAATCACTAACGGCCTTGTGATTTTTCTTGAATTCCAGAAAGTCACCAAAGATAGGCCTTACCAGAAAACAGTGAAGAAAGGTCAAAAGGATAAGATTGAGGAAGACCTATGATCTTCATCCCGCGAGCACCAGAAGGTAGCAAAAAGACCCCCTAGCAACCGGAGACACATGCACAGATACAGTCCCGGGAATGCGATCAGGATCCCGGGAAAACGGGGCGAGGAGACAGGAAAAGGGAATTGGAGACCCTGGGACAGAGGGAAAGGGATGAGGGAACGGAAGAAGGGATGGGAAGAGATTCCTGCTGCAACCGGGGGGAAATCCAGAGAAATTTCCACTGAAATGGGGAAATCCAGTGAAATTCCCACCGAAACGGGGGAAATCCAGTGAAATTCCTCCCAGCATTTGGACATCGCTTCTTTGGACTTCCAAAAATTCCCCCAAAGGCCAGCGGGGTTTGGGATCTGGGGCTGGGCTGGGCGCCAGGAGGAGGAATTCCCGGGATTGCTCCAGGTAGGATCCAGCTGATTTCCAGCTGCCACCGCTGAACCCCAAATCCTGGCAATTCCAGGGTTCCCGGCCCTTTCCCACCACTCAAATCCCGGGATTTGCAGCCGGGCTGTGCTCGCAGCAGGGGCCGGACCCCGGGAATCGGGCTCTAGACTCGGAACTTGGGGTTCTAGACTCGGAACTTGGAGTTCTAGGTCCCCTGTCTCGGGGGTTCTAGACTCAGAAGTTTGGATATGCTTTCTAGACTCTGGAATTTTGGTGTTCTCATCCCAAATTTTTTGGGTTCCAGGCCCAAATTTTTGGTGTTCTCATCCCAAAAATTTTTCCATTTCCAGGCCCAAAGTTTTGGGGTTTCCTGCACTAACCCTTCTCATCCCAAATTTTGGGTGTTCTCATCCCAAATTTTTACTGTTCTCTACCCTAACCCTTCTCATCCCAAATTCATGGGGTTCTCATAGAAAATTTTTGGGTACCAGACTCAGAATTTCGGGATTCTAGGCTCTGGTTTCGGGGTTCTAGACTCAGAAGTTTTGAGGTGCTTTCTAGACTCTGGATTTTTGGGGTTCATTCCAAATTTTTGGTGTTCTCATCCCAAAAATTTTTCGGGTTCCAGGCCCAAAATTTTTGGTGTTCTCATGCCAAATTTTTGCTGCACTCTATCCTAACCATTCTCATCCCAAATTTTGCGGGTTCCAGGCCCAAATATTTGATGTTCTCATCCCAAATTTTTGGGGTTCCAGGCCCAAATTTTTGGGGTTCCTACCCTAACCCTTCTCATCTCAAATTCTTGGGGTTCTCATATTAAATTTTTGGGTTCCAGACTCATAATTTTGGGATTCTAGACTGCGTTTTTGGGGTTCTAGACTCAGACTTTCGAGGTTCCAGACTCAGAATTTTGGCGCTTTAGACTCAGAAGTCTGGAGGTTCTTTCTAGACTCTGGATTTTTGAGGTTCATCATAAATATTTGTGGGTCCAGGCCCAAATTTTTTGGGGTTCTCATCCCAAACTTTTGGGGTTGTAGGCCCAAATTTTTGAGGTTCTCATCCCAAATTTTTGAGGTTCCAGGCCCAAACTTTTGGGGTTCCAGGCCCAAATTTTTGGGGTTCTCTACCCTAACCCTTCTCATCCCAAATTTTGGGTGTTCTCATCCCAAATTTTTGGGGTTCCAGGCCTAAATTTTTGCTGTTCTCATCCCAAAAATTTTGGGTGATCCTGGCCCAAATTTTTGGTGTTCTCATCCCGAAAATTTTGGGGGTTCCAGGCCCAAATTTTTTGTGTTCTCTACCCTAACACATCTCATCCCAATTTTTTTGTGTTCTCATCCCAAATTTATGGGGTTCCAGGCAAAAATTTTTGGGGTTCCAGACAAAAATTTTTGGGATTCCTACCCTAACCGTTCTCATCCCAAATTCTTGGGGTTCTCACATTATATTTTTGGGGTTCCATACTCAGAATTTTGGAATTATATACTCTGGTCTTGGGTTCTAGGTTCCGGTCTCGGGGTTCCAGACTCAGAAATTGGGGTTCTAGGTTACGATCTTGGATTCTAGGTTGCTGGTATCGGGGTTCTAGACTCGGAAGTTGGGGTTCTGGGTTCCCGGTCTTGGGGATCTAGACTCAGAATTTTGGCGTTCTAAGTTCTCGGTTTTGGGGCTCTAAGTTTCCGGTCTCGGGGTTCTAGACTCAGAAGTTTGAACGTGCTTTCTAGACTCTGGATTTTTGGGTTTCATCCCAAATTTTTGGTGTTGTCATCCCAAAAATTTGTGGGGTTCCAGGCCCAAAATTTATGCTGTTCTCATCCCAAAAATTTGGGCGGTTCCAGGCCCAAATTTTTGTGGTTCTCTGCCTAAACCCTTCTCATCCCAAATTTTGGGTGTTCTCATCCCAAATTTTTGGGGTTCCAGGCCTAAATTTTTGCTGTTCTCATCCCAAAAATTTTGGGTGATCCTGGCCCAAATTTTTGGTGTTCTCATCCCGAAAATTTTGGGGGTTCCAGGCCCAAATTTTTTGTGTTCTCTACCCTAACACATCTCATCCCAATTTTTTTGTGTTCTCATCCCAAATTTATGGGGTTCCAGGCAAAAATTTTTGGGGTTCCAGACAAAAATTTTTGGGATTCCTACCCTAACCGTTCTCATCCCAAATTCTTGGGGTTCTCACATTATATTTTTGGGGTTCCATACTCAGAATTTTGGAATTATATACTCTGGTCTTGGGTTCTAGGTTCCGGTCTCGGGGTTCCAGACTCAGAAATTGGGGTTCTAGGTTACGATCTTGGATTCTAGGTTGCTGGTATCGGGGTTCTAGACTCGGAAGTTGGGGTTCTGGGTTCCCGGTCTTGGGGATCTAGACTCAGAATTTTGGCGTTCTAAGTTCTCGGTTTTGGGGCTCTAAGTTTCCGGTCTCGGGGTTCTAGACTCAGAAGTTTGAACGTGCTTTCTAGACTCTGGATTTTTGGGTTTCATCCCAAATTTTTGGTGTTGTCATCCCAAAAATTTGTGGGGTTCCAGGCCCAAAATTTATGCTGTTCTCATCCCAAAAATTTGGGCGGTTCCAGGCCCAAATTTTTGTGGTTCTCTGCCTAAACCCTTCTCATCACAAATTCTTGGGTGTTTTCATTCCAAATTTTTGGGGTTCCAGCCCCAGATTTTTGGGTTTCCTACCCTAACCCTTCTCATCCCAAATTCTTGGGGTTCTAGACTCGGAGTGGTCTCTGGGTTCCAGACTCGGAAGTTGAGGTCCTAAGTTCCTGGTCTCGGGGTTCTAGGATCCCCGTCTCGGGGTTCTAGACTTGGAACGTGGGGTCCTAGACTCGAAATTTGGGGTTCTAGGTTCCCTGACTTGGGGTTCTAGACTCAGGACTTGGGTTCTAGGCTTCCTGACTTGGGGTTCTAGATTGGGGACTTGGGGTTCTAGGTTCCATGACTTGGGGTTCTAGACTCGGGACTTGGGGTTCTAGGTTCCCTGGCTTGGGGTTCTAGACTCAGGACTCGGGGTTCTAGGCTCCCTGACTTGGGGTTCTAGACTCGGGACTCGGGGTTCTAGGTTACCTGACTTGGGGTTCTAGACTCGAAATTTGGGGTTCTAGGTTCCCTGACTTGGGGTTCTAGACTCGGGACTCGGGGTTCTAGGTTCCCTGACTTGGGGTTCTAGACTCGGGGCTCGGGGTTCTAGACTCGGGACTTGGGGTTCTAGGTTCCTTGACTTGCAGTTCTAGACTCGGGACTCGGGGTTCTAGGCTCCCTGACTTGGGGTTCTAGACT
The DNA here is from genome assembly GCF_971803275.1 of Cyanistes caeruleus. Taxonomy (NCBI): domain Eukaryota; kingdom Metazoa; phylum Chordata; class Aves; order Passeriformes; family Paridae; genus Cyanistes; species Cyanistes caeruleus. The sequence continues at coordinate 11,188,134 of NC_141708.1, read as the reverse complement.
CGGGACTCGGGGTTCTAGACTCGGGACTCGGGGTTCTAGGTTCCCTGACTTGGGGTTCTAGACTCGGGACTTGGGGTTCTAGGCTTCCTGACTTGGGGTTCTAGACTCGGAACTCGGGGTTCTAGGTTCCCTGACTTGGGGTTCTAGACTCGGAACTCGGGGTTCTAGACTCGGGACTTGGGGTTCTAGGTTCCCTGACTTGGGGTTCTAGACTCGGGACTTGGGGTTCTAGGTTCCCTGACTTGGGGTTCTAGACTCGGGGCTTAAGGTTCTAGGTTCCCTGACTTGGGGTTCTAGACTCGGAACTCGGGGTTCTAGGTTCCCTGACTTGGGGTTCTAGACTCGGAACTCGGGGTTCTAGACTCGGGACTTGGGGTTCTAGGTTCCCTGACTTGGGGTTCTAGACTCGGGACTTGGGGTTCTAGGTTCCCTGACTTGGGGTTCTAGACTCGGGTCTTGGGGTTCTAGACTCGGAACTCGGGGTTCTAGGTTCCCTGACTTGGGGTTCTAGACTCGGAACTCGGGGTTCTAGGTTCCCTGACTTGGGGTTCTAGACTCGGAACTCGGGGTTCTAGACTCGGGACTTGGGGTTCTAGGTTCCCTGACTCGGGGTTCTAGACTCGGACCTTGGGGTTCTAGGTTCCCTGACTTGGGGTTCTAGACTCGGGACTGCGGGTTCTAGGCTCAGAAGTTTGGATGTGCCTTCTAGACTCTGGATTTTTGGGGTTCTCATCCCAAACTTTTGGTGTTCTCATCCCAAATTTTTTGGGTTCCAGGCCCAAAATTTTGGTGTTCTCATCCCAAAAATTTTTTGGGTTCCAGGCCCAAATTTTTGGTGTTCTTATCTTAAATTTTTGCTGTTCTCTACCCTAACCCTTCTCACCCCAAATTTTGCGAGTTCCAGGCCTAAATTTTTACTGTTCTCATCCCAAAAATTTTGCGGTTCCAGGCCCAAATTTTTGGGGTTTTCTGCACTAACCCTTCTCCTTCCAAATTTTGGGTGTTCTCATCCCAAATTTTTGGGGTTCCAGGCCCAAATTTTTAGTGTTCTCATCCCAAATTTTTAGTGTTCTCTACCCTAACCCTTCTCATCCCAAATTCTTGGGGTTCTCATAGAAAATTCTTGGGTTCCAGACTCAGAAATTTAGGATTCTAGGCTCTGGTGTTGGGGTTCTAGACTCAGAAGTTTGGAGGTTCTTTCTACACTCTGGGTTTTTGGGGTTTATCATAAATTTTTGGGGTTCCAGGCTGAAACTTTTGGTGTTCTCATCCCAAATTTTTGGGGTTCCAGGCCCAAATTTTTGGTGTTCTCTACCCTAACCCTTCTCAACCCATGTTTTGCAGGTTCCAGGCCCAAATTTTTAGTGCTCTCATCCCAAATTTTTAGTGTTCTCTACCCTAACCCTTCTCATCCCAAATTCTTGGGGTTCTCATAGAAAATTTTTGGGTTCCAGACTCAGAATTTTGGGATTCTGGGGTCCGGTCTTGGGGTTCTAGACTCAGAATTTCGAGGTTCTACACTCTGGATTTTTTTGGTGGGTTCTAGGCTCTGGTTTTGGGGTCTAGACTCCGAAGTTTTCAGGTTCTTTCCACACTCTGGATTTTTGGGGTTCATCATAAATTTTTGGGGTTCCAGGCCCAAATCTTTGTTGTTCTCATCCCAAATTTTTGGGGTTCCAGGCCCACATTTTTAGGATTCCTACCCTAACCCTTCTCATCCCAATTTTTTGGGGTTCTCATCTTAAAATTTTGGGGTTCCAGGCTGAGATTTTTTGGGGCTCTCATCCCAGATTTTGGGGTTCTCATCCCAAATTGGATGCCGTCAAAGCCCTTGGAGCCGCTGTTCCCAGCGGAGCAAGCTCGGGAAGCTCGGCGTGAGCACTAAGGCATGGATATTGTGATAAGCAGAGACCCTTTTGTTCGCCTAAACATGTAGATAGGATGCTTTGCAAAACTATGCTTTGTGGAATCAGGATGAGGTTGAAGGTTGCTACTGACGCTTGCATAAATCACTAACGGCCTTGTGAGCTTTCTTGAATTCCAGAAAGTCGCCAAAGATAGGCCTTACCAGAAAACAGTGAAGAAAGGTCAAAAGGATAAGATTGAGGAAGACCTATGATCTTCGTCCCGCGAGCACCAGAAGGTAGGAAAAAGACCCCCTAGCAACCGGAGACACATGCACAGATATGGTCCCGGGAATGCGATCAGGATCCCGGGAAAACGGGGAGAGGAGACAGGAAAAGGGAATTGGGGACCCTGGGACAGAGGGAAAGGGATGAGGGAACGGAAGAAGGGATGGGAAGAGATTCCTGCTGCAACCGGGGGGAAATCCAGAGAAATTCCCACCGCAACAGGGGAAATCCATTGAAATTCCTCCCAGCATTTGGACATCGCTTCTTTGGACTTCCAAAAATTCCCCCAAAAGCCAGCGGGGTTTGGGATCTGGGGCTGGGCTGGGCACCAGGAGGAGGAATGCCCGGGATTGCTCCAGGTAGGATCCAGCTGATTTCCAGCTGCCACCGCTGAACCCCAAATCCTGGCAATTCCAGGGCTCCCGGCCCTTTCCCACCACGCAAATCCCGGGATTTGCAGCCGGGCTGTGCTCGCAGCTGGGCCCAGAGCTTGGGAATCGGGTTCTAGACTCGGAACTTGGGGTTCTACGTTCCCTGTCTTGGGGTTCTAGACTCGGAACTTGGGGTTCTAGACATGGAACTTGGGGTTCTATGTTCCATATCTTGGGGTTCTAGACTTGGAACTTTAGGTTCTGTACCCGGAACCTGGAGCTCTAGGTTCCATGTCTTGGGGATCTAGACTCTGGTCTTGGGGTTCTAGACTCAGAAGTTTGGATATGTTTTCTCGACTCTGGATTTCTGGGGTTCTCATCCCAAACTTTTGGTGTTCTCATCCCAAATTTTTTGGGTTCCAGGCCCAAATTTTTGGGGTTTTCTGCACTAACCCTTCTCATTCCAAATTTTGGGTGTTCTCATCCCAAATTTTTGGGGTTCCGGGCCCAAATTTTTAGTGTTCTCATCTCAAATTTTTAGTGTTCTCTACCCTAACCGTTCTCATCCCAAATTCTTGGGGTTCTCATAGAAAATTTTTGGGTTCCAGTCTCAGAATTTCTGGGATTCTAGGCTCTGATTTTGGGGTTCTAGACTCAGAAGTTTGGAGGTTCTTTCTGCGCTCTGGATTTTTGGGGTTTATCATAATTTTTTGGGATTCCAGGCCCAAATTTTTTGGTGTTCTCATCCCAAATTTTTGGGGTTCCGGGCCCAAATTTTTGTTGTTCTCATCCCAAATTATGCGGGTTCCAGGCCCACATTTTTAGGATTCCTACCCTAACCCTTCTCATCCCAATTTTTTGGGGTTCTCATCTTAAAATTTTGGGGTTCCAGGCTGAGATTTTTTGGGGCTCTCATCCCAGATTTTGGGGTTCTCATCCCAAATCGGATGCCGTCAAAGCCCTTGGAGCCGCTGTTCCCAGCGGAGCAAGCTCGGGAAGCTCGGCGTGAGCACTAAGGCATGGATATTGTGATAAGCAGAGACCCTTTTGTTCGCCTAAACATGTAGATAGGATGCTTTGCAAAACTATGCTTTGTGGAATCAGGATGAGGTTGAAGGTTGCTACTGACGCTTGCATAAATCACTAACGGCCTTACGAGCTTTCTTGAATTCCAGAAAGTCGCCAAAGATAGGCCTTACCAGAAAACAGTGAAGAAAGGTCAAAAGGATAAGATTGAGGAAGACCTATGATCTTCGTCCCGCGAGCACCAGACGGTAGAAAAAAGACCCCCTAGCAACCGGAGACACATGCACAGATACAGTCCCGGGAATGCGATCAGGATCCCGGGAAAACGGAGAGAGGAGACAGGAAAAGGGAATTGGGGACCCTGGGACAGAGGGAAAGGGATGAGGGAACGGAAGAAGGGATGGGAAGAGATTCCTGCTGCAACCGGGGGGAAATCCAGAGAAATTCCCACCGCAACGGGGGAAATCCATTGAAATTCCTCCCAGCATTTGGACATCGCTTCTTTGGACTTCCAAAAATTCCCCCAAAAGCCAGCGGGGTTTGGGATCTGGGGCTGGGCTGGGCGCCAGGAGGAGGAATTCCCGGGATTGCTCCAGGTAGGATCCAGCTGATTTCCAGCTGCCACCACTGAACCCCAAATCCTGGCAATTCCAGGGCTCCCGGCCCTTTCCCACCACGCAAATCCCGGGATTTGCAGCCGGGCTGTGCTCGCAGCTGGGCCCGGATCTTGGGAATCGGGTTCTAGGCTCGGAACGCGGGGTTCTACGTTCCCTGTCTTGGGGTCCTAGACTCGGAACTTTAGGGTCTAGACATGGAACTTGGGGATCTATGTTCCATGTCTTGGGGTTCTAGACTCGGAACTTGGGGTTCTAGACTCGGAACTTTAGGTTCTGTACCCGGAACCCGGGGTTCTAGGTTCCATGTCTTGGGGATCTAGACTCTGGTCTTGGGGTTCTAGACTCAGAAGTTTGGATATGTTTTCTCGACTCTGGATTTCTGGGGTTCTCATCCCAAACTTTTGGTGTTCTCATCCCAAAAATTTTTTGGGTTCCAGGCCCAAATTTTTGGTGTTCTAATCCCAAATTTTTCCTGTTCTCTACCCTAACCCTTCTCATCCTAAATTTTGCGGGTTCCAGGCCCAAATTTTTGGGGTTCTCATCCCAAAAATTTTGGGGTTCCAGGCCCAAATTTTTGGGGTTTTCTGCACTAACCCTTCTCCTTCCAAATTTTGGGTGTTCTCATCCCAAATTTTTGGGGTTCCAGGCCCAAATTTTTAGTGTTCTCATCCCAAATTTTTAGTGTTCTCTACCCTAACCCTTCTCATCCCAAATTCTTGGGGTTCTCATAGAAAATTTTTGGGTTCCAGTCTCAGAAATCGGGATTCTAGGCTCTGGTTTTGGGGTTCTAGACTCAGAAGTTTGGAGGTTCTTTCCATGCTCTGGATTTTTGGGGTTTATCATAAATTTTTGGGGTTCCAGGCCAAAATTTTTGGTGTTCTCATCCCAAATTTTTGGAGTTCCGGGCCCACATTTTTGGTGTTCTCTACCCTAACCCTTCTCATCCCAATTTTTTGGGGTTCTCATCTTAAAATTTTGGGGTTCCAGGCTGAGATTTTTTGGGGCTCTCATCCCAGATTTTGGGGTTCTCATCCCAAATCGGATGCCGTTAAAGCCCTTGGAGCCGCTGTTCCCAGCGGAGCAAGCTCGGGAAGCTCGGCGTGAGCACTAAGGCATGGATATTGTGATAAGCAGAGACCCTTTTGTTCGCCTAAACATGTAGATAGGATGCTTTGCAAAACTATGCTTTGTGGAATCAGGATGAGGTTGAAGGTTGCTACTGACGCTTGCATAAATCACTAACGGCCTTACGAGCTTTCTTGAATTCCAGAAAGTCGCCAAAGATAGGCCTTACCAGAAAACAGTGAAGAAAGGTCAAAAGGATAAGATTGAGGAAGACCTATGATCTTCGTCCCGCGAGCACCAGACGGTAGAAAAAAGACCCCCTAGCAACCGGAGACACATGCACAGATACGGTCCCGGGAATGCGATCAGGATCCCGGGAAAACGGGGAGAGGAGACAGGAAAAGGGAATTGGGGACCCTGGGACAGAGGGAAAGGGATGAGGGAACGGAAGAAGGGATGGGAAGAGATTCCTGCTGCAACCGGGGGGAAATCCAGAGAAATTCCCACCGCAACGGGGGAAATCCATTGAAATTCCTCCCAGCATTTGGACATCGCTTCTTTGGACTTCCAAAAATTCCCCCAAAAGCCAGCGGGGTTTGGGATCTGGGGCTGGGCTGGGCGCCAGGAGGAGGAATTCCCGGGATTGCTCCAGGTAGGATCCAGCTGATTTCCAGCTGCCACCGCTGAACCCCAAATCCTGGCAATTCCAGGGCTCCCGGCCCTTTCCCACCACGCAAATCCCGGGATTTGCAGCCGGGCTGTGCTCGCAGCTGGGCCCGGATCTTGGGAATCGGGTTCTAGACTCGGAACTTGGGGTTCTACGTTCCCTGTCTTGGGGTCCTAGACTCGGAACTTTAGGGTCTAGACATGGAACTTGGGGATCTATGTTCCATGTCTTGGGGTTCTAGACTCGGAACTTGGGGTTCTAGACTCGGAACTTTAGGTTCTGTACCCGGAACCCGGGGTTCTAGGTTCCATGTCTTGGGGATCTAGACTCTGGTCTTGGGGTTCTAGACTCAGAAGTTTGGATATGTTTTCTCGACTCTGGATTTCTGGGGTTCTCATCCCAAACTTTTGGTGTTCTCATCCCAAAAATTTTTTGGGTTCCAGGCCCAAATTTTTGGTGTTCTAATCCCAAATTTTTCCTGTTCTCTACCCTAACCCTTCTCATCCTAAATTTTGCGGGTTCCAGGCCCAAATTTTTGGGGTTCTCATCCCAAAAATTTTGGGGTTCCAGGCCCAAATTTTTGGGGTTTTCTGCACTAACCCTTCTCCTTCCAAATTTTGGGTGTTCTCATCCCAAATTTTTGGGGTTCCAGGCCCAAATTTTTAGTGTTCTCATCCCAAATTTTTAGTGTTCTCTACCCTAACCCTTCTCATCCCAAATTCTTGGGGTTCTCATAGAAAATTTTTGGGTTCCAGTCTCAGAAATCGGGATTCTAGGCTCTGGTTTTGGGGTTCTAGACTCAGAAGTTTGGAGGTTCTTTCCATGCTCTGGATTTTTGGGGTTTATCATAAATTTTTGGGGTTCCAGGCCAAAATTTTTGGTGTTCTCATCCCAAATTTTTGGGGTTTTCTGCACTAACCCTTCTCATTCCAAATTTTGGGTGTTCTCATCCCAAATTTTTGGGGTTCCGGGCCCAAATTTTTAGTGTTCTCATCTCAAATTTTTAGTGTTCTCTACCCTAACCGTTCTCATCCCAAATTCTTGGGGTTCTCATAGAAAATTTTTGGGTTCCAGTCTCAGAATTTCGGGATTCTAGGCTCTGATTTTGGGGTTCTAGACTCAGAAGTTTGGAGGTTCTTTCTGCGCTCTGGATTTTTGGGGTTTATCATAATTTTTTGGGATTCCAGGCCCAAATTTTTTGGTGTTCTCATCCCAAATTTTTGGGGTTCCGGGCCCAAATTTTTGTTGTTCTCATCCCAAATTATGCGGGTTCCAGGCCCACATTTTTAGGATTCCTACCCTAACCCTTCTCATCCCAATTTTTTGGGGTTCTCATCTTAAAATTTTGGGGTTCCAGGCTGAGATTTTTTGGGGCTCTCATCCCAGATTTTGGGGTTCTCATCCCAAATTGGATGCCGTCAAAGCCCTTGGAGCCGCTGTTCCCAGCGGAGCAAGCTCGGGAAGCTCGGCGTGAGCACTAAGGCATGGATATTGTGATAAGCAGAGATCCTTTTGTTCGCCTAAACATGTAGATAGGATGCTTTGCAAAACTATGCTTTGTGGAATCAGGATGAGGTTGAAGGTTGCTACTGACGCTTGCATAAATCACTAACGGCCTTACGAGCTTTCTTGAATTCCAGAAAGTCGCCAAAGATAGGCCTTACCAGAAAACAGTGAAGAAAGGTCAAAAGGATAAGATTGAGGAAGACCTATGATCTTCATCCTGCGAGCACCAGAAGGTAGCAAAAAGACCCCCTAGCAACCGGAGACACATGCACAGATACGGTCCCGGGAATGCGATCAGGATCCCGGGAAAACGGGGAGAGGAGACAGGAAAAGGGAATTGGGGACCCTGGGACAGAGGGAAAGGGATGAGGGAACGGAAGAAGGGATGGGAAGAGATTCCTGCTGCAACCGGGGGGAAATCCAGAGAAATTCCCACCGCAACGGGGGAAATCCATTGAAATTCCTCCCAGCATTTGGACATCGCTTCTTTGGACTTCCAAAAATTCCCCCAAAAGCCAGCGGGGTTTGGGATCTCGGGCTGGGCTGGGCGCCAGGAGGAGGAATTCCCGGGATTGCTCCAGGTAGGATCCAGCTGATTTCCAGCTGCCACCGCTGAACCCCAAATCCTGGCAATTCCAGGGCTCCCGGCCCTTTCCCACCACGCAAATCCCGGGATTTGCAGCCGGGCTGTGCTCGCAGCTGGGCCCGGATCTTGGGAATCGGGTTCTAGACTCGGAACTTGGGGTTCTACGTTCCCTGTCTTGGGGTTCTAGACTCGGAACTTAGGGTTCTAGACTCGGAACTTGGCGGTCTAGGTACCGTGTATTGGGGTTCTAGACTAGGAACTTGGGGTTCTATGGTCCATGTCTTGGGTTCTAGACTCTGAACTTGGGGTTCTAGGTTCCATGTCTTGGGGATCTAGACTCTGGTCTTGGGGTTCTAGACTCAGAAGTTTGGATATGCATTCTAGACTCTGTATTTCTGGGGTTCTCATCCCAAATTTTGGTGTTCTCATCCCAAATTTTTTGGGTTCCAGGCCCAAATTTTTGGTGTTCTCATCCCAAAAATTTTTTGGGTTCCAGGCCCAAATTTTTGGTGTTCTCATCCCAAATTTTTGGGGTTTTCTGCACTAACCCTTCTCATTCCAAATTTTGGTGTTCTCATCCCAAATTTTTCCTATTCTCTACCCTAACCCTTCTCATCCTAAATTTTGCGGGTTCTAGGCCCAAATTTTGGGTGTTCTCATCCCAAATTTTTGGGGTTCCAGGCCCAAATTTTTAGTGTTCTCATCTCAAATTTTTAGTGTTCTCTACCCTAACCGTTCTCATCCCAAATTCTTGGGGTTCTCATAGAAAATTTTTGGGTTCCAGTCTCAGAATTTCGGGATTCTAGGCTCTGATTTTGGGGTTCTAGACTCAGAAGTTTGGAGGTTCTTTCTACGCTCTGGATTTTTGGGGTTTATCATAATTTTTTGGGATTCCAGGCCCAAATTTTTTGGTGTTCTCATCCCAAATTTTTGGGGTTCCGGGCCCACATTTTTGGTGTTCTCTACCCTAACCCATCTCATCCCAATTTTTTGAAGTTCTCATCTTAAAATTTTGGGGTTCCAGGCTGAGATTTTTTGGGGCTCTCATCCCAGATTTTGGGGTTCTCATCCCAAATTGGATGCCGTCAAAGCCCTTGGAGCCGCTGTTCCCAGCGGAGCAAGCTCGGGAAGCTCGGCGTGAGCACTAAGGCATGGATATTGTGATAAGCAGAGATCCTTTTGTTCGCCTAAACATGTAGATAGGATGCTTTGCAAAACTATGCTTTGTGGAATCAGGATGAGGTTGAAGGTTGCTACTGACGCTTGCATAAATCACTAACGGCCTTACGAGCTTTCTTGAATTCCAGAAAGTCGCCAAAGATAGGCCTTACCAGAAAACAGTGAAGAAAGGTCAAAAGGATAAGATTGAGGAAGACCTATGATCTTCATCCTGCGAGCACCAGAAGGTAGCAAAAAGACCCCCTAGCAACCGGAGACACATGCACAGATACGGTCCCGGGAATGCGATCAGGATCCCGGGAAAACGGGGAGAGGAGACAGGAAAAGGGAATTGGGGACCCTGGGACAGAGGGAAAGGGATGAGGGAACGGAAGAAGGGATGGGAAGAGATTCCTGCTGCAACCGGGGGGAAATCCAGAGAAATTCCCACCGCAACGGGGGAAATCCATTGAAATTCCTCCCAGCATTTGGACATCGCTTCTTTGGACTTCCAAAAATTCCCCCAAAAGCCAGCGGGGTTTGGGATCTCGGGCTGGGCTGGGCGCCAGGAGGAGGAATTCCCGGGATTGCTCCAGGTAGGATCCAGCTGATTTCCAGCTGCCACCGCTGAACCCCAAATCCTGGCAATTCCAGGGCTCCCGGCCCTTTCCCACCACGCAAATCCCGGGATTTGCAGCCGGGCTGTGCTCGCAGCTGGGCCCGGATCTTGGGAATCGGGTTCTAGACTCGGAACTTGGGGTTCTACGTTCCCTGTCTTGGGGTTCTAGACTCGGAACTTAGGGTTCTAGACTCGGAACTTGGCGGTCTAGGTACCGTGTATTGGGGTTCTAGACTAGGAACTTGGGGTTCTATGGTCCATGTCTTGGGTTCTAGACTCTGAACTTGGGGTTCTAGGTTCCATGTCTTGGGGATCTAGACTCTGGTCTTGGGGTTCTAGACTCAGAAGTTTGGATATGCATTCTAGACTCTGTATTTCTGGGGTTCTCATCCCAAATTTTGGTGTTCTCATCCCAAATTTTTTGGGTTCCAGGCCCAAATTTTTGGTGTTCTCATCCCAAAAATTTTTTGGGTTCCAGGCCCAAATTTTTGGTGTTCTCATCCCAAATTTTTGGGGTTTTCTGCACTAACCCTTCTCATTCCAAATTTTGGTGTTCTCATCCCAAATTTTTCCTATTCTCTACCCTAACCCTTCTCATCCTAAATTTTGCGGGTTCTAGGCCCAAATTTTGGGTGTTCTCATCCCAAATTTTTGGGGTTCCAGGCCCAAATTTTTAGTGTTCTCATCTCAAATTTTTAGTGTTCTCTACCCTAACCCTTCTCATCCCAAATTCTTGGGGTTCTCATAGAAAATTTTTGGGTTCCAGTCTCAGAATTTCGGGATTCTAGGCTCTGATTTTGGGGTTCTAGACTCAGAAGTTTGGAGGTTCTTTCTACGCTCTGGATTTTTGGGGTTTATCATAAATTTTTGGGGTTCCAGGCCCAAATTTTTTGGTGTTCTCATCCCAAATTTTTGGGGTTCCAGGCCCAAATTTTTGGTGTTCTCTACCCTAACCCTTCTCATCCCAATTTTTTGGGGTTCTCATCTTAAAATTTTGGGGTTCCAGGCTGAGATTTTTTGGGGCTCTCATCCCAGATTTTGGGGTTCTCATTCCAAATCGGATGCCGTCAAAGCCCTTGGAGCCGCTGTTCCCAGCGGAGCAAGCTCGGGAAGCTCGGCGTGAGCACTAAGGCATGGATATTGTGATAAGCAGAGACCCTTTTGTTCGCCTAAACATGTAGATAGGATGCTTTGCAAAACTATGCTTTGTGGAATCAGGATGAGGTTGAAGGTTGCTACTGACGCTTGCATAAATCACTAACGGCCTTACGAGCTTTCTTGAATTCCAGAAAGTCACCAAAGATAGGCCTTACCAGAAAACAGTGAAGAAAGGTCAAAAGGATAAGATTGAGGAAGACCTATGATCTTCGTCCCGCGAGCACCAGAAGGTAGAAAAAAGACCCCCTAGCAACCGGAGACACATGCACAGATACGGTCCCGGGAATGCGATCAGGATCCCGGGAAAACGGGGAGAGAAGACAGGAAAAGGGAATTGGGGACCCTGGGACAGAGGGAAAGGGATGAGGGAATGGAAGAAGGGATGGGAAGAGATTCCTGCTGCAACCGGGGGGAAATCCAGAGAAATTCCCACCGCAACGGGGGAAATCCATTGAAATTCCTCCCAGCATTTGGACATCGCTTCTTTGGACTTCCAAAAATTCCCCCAAAAGCCAGCGGGGTTTGGGATCTGGGGCTGGGCTGGGCGCCAGGAGGAGGAATTCCCGGGATTGCTCCAGGTAGGATCCAGCTGATTTCCAGCTGCCACCGCTGAACCCCAAATCCTGGCAATTCCAGGGCTCTCGGCCCTTTCCCACCACGCAAATCCCGGGATTTGCAGCCGGGCTGTGCTCGCAGCTGGGCCCGGATCTTGGGAATCGGGTTCTAGACTCGGAACTTGGGGTTCTAGACTCAGAACTTGGAGTTCTAGGTCCCCTGTCTCGGGGTTCTAGACTCGGAACTTGGGATTCTGGGTCCCCTGTCTTGGGGTTCTAGACTCGGAATTTCGGGGTTCTAGGTTCCTGTCTTGGGGTTCTAGTCTCAGACATTTGGTATGGTTTCTAGACTCTGGAATTTTGGTGCTCTCATCCCAGATTTTTTGGGTTCCAGGCCCAAATTTTTGGTGTTCTCATCCCAAAAATTTTTTGGGTTCCAGGCCCAAATTTTTGGGGTTTCCTGCACTAACCCTTCTCATCCCAAATTTTGGGTGTTCTCATCCCAAATTTTTAGTGTTCTCTACCCTAACCGTTCTCATCCCAAATTCATGGGGTTCTCATAGAAAATTTTTGGGTACCATATTCAGAATTTCGAAATTCTAGGCTCTGGATTCGGGGTTCTAGACTCTGAAGTTTGCAGGTTCTTTCTAGACTCTGGATTTTTGGGGTTCAGTCCAAATTTTTGGTGTTCTCATCCCAAAAATTATTCGGGTTCCATGCCCAAAATTTATTGGTGTTCTCATCCCAAATTTTTGCTGTACTCTATCCTAACCGTTCTCATCCCAAAATTTGCGGGTTCCAGGCCCAAATATTTGGTGTTCTCATCCCAAAAATTTTGGAGTTCCAGGCACAAATTTTTGGGGTTTTCTGCACTAACCCTTCTCATCCCAAATTTTTGGGATTCTCATCTTAAAATTTTGGGGTTCCAGGCTGAGATTTTTTGGGGCTCTCATCCCAGATTTTGGGGTTCTCATCCCAAATTGGATGCCGTCAAAGCCCTTGGAGCCGCCGTTCCCAGCGGAGCAAGCTCGGGAAGCTCGGCGTGAGCACTAAGGCATGGATATTGTGATAAGCAGAGACCCTTTTGTTCGCCTAAACATGTAGATAGGATGCTTTGCAAAACTATGCTTTGTGGAATCAGGATGAGGTTGAAGGTTGCTACTGACGCTTGCATAAATCACTAACGGCCTTACGAGCTTTCTTGAATTCCAGAAAGTCACCAAAGATATGCCTTACCAGAAAACAGTGAAGAAAGGTCAAAAGGATAAGATTGAGGAAGACCTATGATCTTCATCCCGCGAGCACCAGAAGGTAGCAAAAAGACCCCCTAGCAACCGGAGACACATGCACAGATACAGTCCCGGGAATGCGATCAGGATCCCGGGAAAACGGGGAGAGGAGACAGGAAAAGGGAATTGGGGACCCTGGGACAGAGGGAAAGGGATGAGGGAACGGAAGAAGGGATGGGAAGAGATTCCTGCTGCAACCGGGGGGAAATCCAGCGAAATTTCCACAGAAATGGGGAAATCCAGAGAAATTCCCACTGAAATGGGGGAAATCCAGTGAAATTCCCACCGCAAAGGTGGAAATCCATTGAAATTCCTCCCAGCATTTGGACATCGCTTCTTTGGACTTCCAAAAATTCCCCCAAAAGCCAGCGGGGTTTGGGATCTGGGGCTGGGCTGGGCGCCAGGAGGAGGAATTCCCGGGATTGCTCCAGGTAGGATCCAGCTGATTTCCAGCTGCCACCGCTGAACCCCAAATCCTGGCAATTCCAGGGCTCTCGGCCCTTTCCCACCACGCAAATCCGGGGATTTGCAGCCCGGCTGTGCTTGCAGCTGCAGCCGGATCTTGGGAATCGGGTTCTAGACTCGGGACTTGGGGTTCTAGACTCAGAACTTGTGGTTCTAGGTCCCCTGTCTCGGGGTTCTAGACTCAGTACTTGGGTATCTAGGTTCCTGTCTTGGGGTTCTAGACTCTGGTCTTGGGGTTCTAGGCTCAGAAGTTTGGATATGTTTTCTAGACTCTGGATTTTTGGGGTTCTCATCCCAAACTTTTGGTTTTCTCATCTCAAATTCTTTGGGTTCCAGGCTCAAATTTTTGGTGTTCTCATCCCAAAAATTTTTCCAGTTCCAGGCCCAAATTTTTGGTGTTCTCATCCCAAATTTTTCCTGTTCTCTTCCCTAACCCTTCTCATCCCAAATTTTGCGGGTTCCAGGCCCAAATTTTTGGTGTTCTCATTCCAAAAATTTTGGGGTTCCAGGCCCAAATTTTTGGGGTTTTCTGCACTAACCCTTCTCATCCCAAATTTTGGGTGTTCTCATCCCAAATTTTTGGGGTTCCAGGCCAAATTTTTAGTGTTCTCATCTCAAATTTTTAGTGTTCTCTACCCTAACCCTTCTCATCCCAAATTCTTGGGGTTCTCATTGAAAATTTTTGGGTTCCAGACTCAGAATTTTGGGATTCTAGGCTCTGGTTTTGGGGTTCTAGACTCAGAAGTTTGGAGGTTCTTTCTACGCTCTGGATTTTTGGGGTTTATCCTAAATTTTTGGGGTTCCAGGCCCAAATTTTTTGGGGTTCTCATCCCAAATTTTTGGGGTTCCAGGCCTAAATTTTTTGGGGTTCTCATCCAAAAAAATTTGCGGGTTCCAGGCCCAAATTTTTGGTGTTCTCATCTTGAAAATTTTGGGGGTTCCACGCCCAAATTTTTTGTGTTCTCTAGCCTAACCCATCTCATCCCAAATTCTTGGGGTTCTCATAGAAAATTTTTGGGTACCAGACTCTGAATTTCAGGATTCTAGGCTCTGGTTTCGGGGTTCTAGACTCAGAAGTTTGGTGGTGCTTTCTAGACTCTGTATTTTTGGGGTTCATTCCAAATTTTTGGTGTTCTCATCCCAAAAATTTTTTGGGTTCCCGGCCAAATTTTTGGGGTTCCTACTGTAACCCTTCTCATCCCAAATTCTTGGGGTTCTCATATTACATTTTTAAGGTTCCAGACTCAGATTTTCAGAATTCTAGACTCTAGTCTTGGCGTTTTAGATTCTGGTCTTGGGGCTCCAGGTTCCGGTCTCGGGGTTCTAGACTCAGAAGTTTCGAGGTGCTTTCTAGGCTCTGGATTTTTGGGGTTCATCATAAATTTTTGGTGTTCTCATCCCAAACATTTTTCCAGTTCCAGGCCCAAATTTTTGGGCTACTCCACCCTAACCCTTCTCATCCCAAATTTTTGGAGTTTCCAGGCCCAAATTTTCAGGGTTCTTACCCTAACCCTTCTCATCCCAAATTCTTGGGCTTCTCATATTACATTTTTGGGGTTCCAGACTCAGAATTTTGGAATTCTAGACTTTGGTCTTGGGGTTCTATGTTCCGGACTTGGGGTTGTAGACTCTAGTCTTGGGGTTCCAGACTCAGAATCTGGGGTTCTATGTTCCGGTCTCGGGGTTCTAGACTCATAATTTCAGGGTTCTATGCTCCGGTCTCAGGGTTCTAGACTCTGGTCTTGGGTTTCTAGACTCAGAAGTTTGGATGTGCTTTCTAGACTCTGGATTTTTTGGGGTTCCAGGCCCAAAATTTTGGTGTTCTCATCCCAAATTTTTGCTGTTCTCTACCCTAACCCTTCTCATCCCAAATTTTGCGGGTTCCAGGCCCAAATTTTTGGGGTTCTCATCCCAAAAATTTTGGGGTTCCAGGCCCAAATTTTTGGGGTTTTCTGCACTAACCCTTCTCATCCCAAATTTTGGGTGTTCTCATCCCAAATTTTTGGGGTTCCAGGCCCAAATTTTTAGTGTTCTCATCCCAAATTTTTAGTGTTCTCTACCCTAACCCTTCTCATCCCAAATTCTTGGGGTTCTCATAGAAAATTTTTGGGTTCCAGTCTCAGAATTTCGGGATTCTAGGCTCTGGTTTTGGGGCTCTAGACTCCGAAGTTTTGAGGTTCTTTCTACACTCTGGATTTTTGGGGTTTATCATAAATTTTTGGGGTTCCAGGCCCAATTTTTTGGGGTTCTCATCTCAAAATTTTCAGGTTTCAGGCCCACATTTTTGATGTTCTCATCCCAAATTTTGGGGTTCCAGGCTGAGATTTTTTGGGGTTCTTACCCTAACCCTTCTCATCTCAAATTCTTGGGTGTTCTCATCCCAAATTTTTAGGGTTCCATGCCTAAATTTTTGCTG
Organism: Cyanistes caeruleus; assembly: GCF_971803275.1. NCBI lineage: Eukaryota > Metazoa > Chordata > Aves > Passeriformes > Paridae > Cyanistes > Cyanistes caeruleus. The sequence goes on along the minus strand of NC_141708.1, from coordinate 11,172,505 downwards.
TTCTCATCCCAAAAATTTTGGGGGTTCCAGGCCCAAACTTTTGGTGTTCTCATCCCAAAAATTTTGGGGGTTCCAGGCCCAAATTTTCTGTGTTCTCTACCCTAACCCATCTCATCCCAAATTTTTTGTGTTCTCATCCCAAATTTTTGGGGTTCCAGGCAAAAATTTTTGGGGTTCCAGGCCCAAATTTTTGGGGTTCCTACCCTAACCGTTCTCATCCCAAATTCTTGGGGTTCTCACATTATATTTTTGGGGTTCCATACTCAGAATTTTGGAATTATATACTCTGGTCTTGGGTTCTAGGTTCCGGTCTTGGGGTTCCAGACTCAGAAATTTGGCTTATAAGTTACGATCTTGGATTCTAGGTTGCTGGTATCAGGGTTCTAGACTCGGAAGTTGGGGTTCTGTGTTCCCGGTCTTGGGGATCTAGACTCAGAATTTCGGCGTTCTAAGTTCCCGGTTTTGGGGCTCTAGGTTTCCGGTCTCGGGGTTCTAGACTCAGAAGTTTGAACGTGCTTTCTAGACTCTGGATTTTTGGGGTTCATCCCAAATTTTTGCTGTTCTCATCCCAAAAATTTTTGCGGTTCCAGGCCCAAATTTTTGTGGTTCTCTGCCTAAACCCTTCTCATCACAAATTCTTGGGTGTTTTCATTCCAAATTTTTGGGGTTCCAGCCCCAGATTTTTGGGTTTCCTACCCTAACCCTTCTCATCCCAAATTCTTGGGGTTCTAGACTTGGAGTGGTGTCTGGGTTCCAGACTCGGAAGTTGAGGTCCTAAGTTCCTGGTCTCGGGGTTCTAGGATCCCCGTCTCGGGGTTCTAGACTTGGAACGTGGGGTACTAGACTCGGGACTTGGGGTTCTAGGTTCCCTGTCTTGGGGTTCTAGACTCGGGACTCGGGTTCTAGGTTCCCTGACTTGGGTCTCTAGACTCGGGACTGGGGGTTCTAGACTCGGGACTGGGGGTTCTAGGTTCCCTGTCTTGGGGTTCTAGACTCGGGACTCGGGGTTCTAGGTTCCCTGACTTGGGGTTCTAGACTCGGTACTCGGGGTTCTAGGTTCCCTGTCTTGGGGTTCTAGACTCGGGACTCGGGGTTCTAGGTTCCCTGACTTGGGGTTCTAGACTCGGGACTCGGGGTTCTAGACTCGGGACTCGGGGTTCTAGGTTCCCTGACTTGGGGTTCTAGATTCCCTGCCTTGGGGTTCTAGACTCGGGACTTGGGGTTCTAGACTCGGGACCTGGGGTTCTAGACTCTGGTCTTTGGGTTCTAGACTCAGAAGTTTGGATGTGCTTTCTAGACTCTGGATTTCTGGGGTTCTCATCCCAAACTTTTGGTGTTCTCATCCCAAATTCTTGGGGTTCTCATACCAAATTTTTTTCGGGTTCCAGGCCCAAATTTTTGGGGTTCTCATCCCAAATTTTTGGTGTTCTCCACCCTAACCCTTTTCATCCCAAGTTTTGCGGGTTCCAGGCCCAAATTTTTAGTGTTCTCATCCCAATTTTTAGTGTTCTCTACCCTAACTGTTCTCATCCCAAATTCTAGGGGTTCTCATGGAAAATTTTTGGGTTCCAGACTCAGAATTTCGGGATTCTAGGCTCCGGTCTTGGGGTTCTAGACTCAGAATTTCGGGGTTCTACACTCTGGATTTTTTTGGTGGGTTCTAGGCTCTGATTTTGGGGTTCTAGACTCAGAAGTTTGGAGGTTCTTTCTACACTCTGGATTTTTGGGGTTTATCATAAATTTTTGGGGTTCCAGGCCCAAATTTTTGTTGTTCTCATCCCAAATTTTTGGGGTTCCGGGCCCACATTTTTAGGATTCCTACCCTAACTCTTCTCATCCCAATTTTTTGGGGTTCTCATCTTAAAATTTTGGGGTTCCAGGCTGAGATTTTTTGGGGCTCTCATCCCAGATTTTGGGGTTCTCATTCCAAATCGGATGCCGTCAAAGCCCTTGGAGCCGCTGTTCCCAGCGGGGCAAGCTCGGGAAGCTCGGCGTGAGCACTAAGGCATGGATATTGTGATAAGCAGAGACCCTTTTGTTCGCCTAAACATGTAGATAGGATGCTTTGCAAAACTATGCTTTGTGGAATCAGGATGAGGTTGAAGGTTGCTACTGACGCTTGCATAAACCACTAACGGCCTTACGAGCTTTCTTGAATTCCAGAAAGTCACCAAAGATAGGCCTTACCAGAAAACAGTGAAGAAAGGTCAAAAGGATAAGATTGAGGAAGACCTATGATCTTCGTCCCGCGAGCACCAGAAGGTAGAAAAAAGACCCCCTAGCAACCGGAGACACATGCACAGATACGGTCCCGGGAATGCGATCAGGATCCCGGGAAAACGGGGAGAGGAGATAGGAAAAGGGAATTGGAGACCCTGGGACAGAGGGAAAGGGATGAGGGAACGGAAGAAGGGATGGGAAGAGATTCCTGCTGCAACTGGGGGGAAATCCAGAGAAATTCCCACCTCAACGGGGGAAATCCATTGAAATTCCTCCCAGCATTTGGACATCGCTTCTTTGGACTTCCAAAAATTCCCCCAAAAGCCAGCGGGGTTTGGGATCTGGGGCTGGGCTGGGCGCCAGGAGGAGGAATTCCCGGGATTGCTCCAGGTAGGATCCAGCTGATTTCCAGCTGCCACCGCTGAACCCCAAATCCTGGCAATTCCAGGGCTCTCGGCCCTTTCCCACCACGCAAATCCCGGGATTTGCAGCCGGGCTGTGCTCGCAGCTGGGGCTGGATCCCGGGAATCGGGATTTTCCCTCTGGAATTTGGCTCAAATTCCCTCAGCTCCAGCCCTGGAGTAGGAAAAGGGAGGAAAAACTTCCCTAAATCCATGAAATCCACGGGAGAGGATGGATACCTCCAAAGCGATGATGCCACCTGGCTGGAAGAGCTCAGACTCTCCCGTGTCCCACCCCGGGATTAACTAATTAATTAATTAATTGGATTAATTACCCGGGTTAATCACAGCTGAGGCAGCGCTGGGACCGATCCCGTTTTTCACCTGGAAAATCCATCCCTGCCTTTATCCCAGCACCGCTTGGGGGGGAGGAAAATTTCTTTTCCAGCCCGGAAAATTCCATATTTTTCCCACGGATTTAGGGTTTTCCCCTGCCCTGCTGGGGTCTCCTGTCCCCCCAGAGGATGTCCCGGGATTTGGATGTTTTTCCCCAAGAAAATTCCCAAGATTTTCCCTGAATTCCCAGCTCAGGGAGCCGCCAGGCCTTGGACAGATGTTTTCCATAAATAACCAAACAAGGAGCGCACGGGAACAGGGAAAGCAGATCCAATTAGGCCGGAGGAATTCTCTGGAAAAGGGCTGCGCGTTCATTATCAAAATACCAGATTTTACCTCTGGATTCCAGGTTTTTTTTTTTCCCAGAAAAAACCTGGCAGGGAGCGCGTCCCTCTCTCCCTAAATTCCGGCCCAATCTTCTCATCCCAACCCCTCAGAAAAGAGATCGGGAACAGCTGAGACAAAAAAAATTAACAAAATAAAAGCAGGGAGAAAAGGGTTTTGCCAAGGGGAGGGGAAAAGCTCCGGAATTTGCTGGATTTGCTCGAAGAAAAATTGATTTTTCTGCCTCTGGGATTTTGGCTCGGGATCCCCTGGGACTGGGATTTGCAGGGTGGGTTTCACTCAAATGGACAATTTGTTGCTTTAATTCACTAAAAACCCAAAAGCCACAGCGGGAGCCAATCCCAGCCTTTCCCACCCCACAAATCCCTCCCTCCCTTCTTTTTTCTTTCTTCTTTTTTACTGGTTTTGTTCCTTCTGAAATTCATGGGGAAGAATGAAATATAGGAATCTTGCATCCATACAAGTCTTGGCTCCAGCCTTTTCTGTGCATCTAAACCTTTGTCTAGAAGTGATCAGAAACAGATGATGGGTGAAGTCACTTTTATTAGTACTCCCTGTCTAAGCCATTACTTGTTCCCACAAACAGATTGTACCAGAAAATTGGGACCTCAGTGAAAAAATGAAGTTTGAAATAAACTTCTTTTCTTTTCAGTATCTTCTTGAGAAAGAAGCAATGCCTCACATTCAGCTGTACCACAATTCCTGAAATACTCTGGAGTTCTTTTCCTTTAGGAAAGAATATGTAATTGCATGTAATAGTATTAGTTGATAATCCTTGACATAATATTTATGTTTTAGGACAACTGGTGTCACTGTACAGTCCCAGTGTGTACACAAAGTAAAAGAAAATCCCTGTCTCAAAACACCATACTGTTCAAATTGACAAGGCAGACAAAAGCACAAAGAGACTCTCATGATCCTCATCTTGGAGCTAAAAATTCAAACCTTGGGGACATTAGAGAAGCATTTTGTTGTAATAAAGTGGTTTGCTGCTTAACAGGGGGATGAATGGAATCTCGGGTTCATGTTTAACAATAACTAAATCAGTTTGGAAAAATTATTTGCAGAAACACAATCCAGCAGTGAGTGGTCTCCTGGATTCAATTCATTCAGTATTGTAGGACAAGATGCCAGAAATAAGAATCATATGGTATGACACTCAGAAAGATATCTGCTATTAGGATGATATGATAATGTTGCAATTTGATTTAGCTCTCAAATTAGAAAGTTAGAAAGGAGGAAAATATAGACTGGAAAACCTGCAATAAGCTGCTACAAATATGTTTTTGAGATGTACATCTGAGTTATGAAAGGATCTTGATAATTCTTTTGTTGGGATATGTTGCATGTCTAACACAGTCACTAATGAACCTTTCTGCAGGGAGTGCTTGGCTGTGAAGACAACTTCCCTTGGAATCTCAGCAGTGAAACCCATTCCCACACTACTCCTGTCTCCCACCAGCCCTCTCTCACTCCCAGACATTACTGTTTCTCCACCTGCAGCTTCCACTGCCTGTGAATCAATTGCCTGTGCTGGCTCTTTCAAAAAACCCACTGGATCCAAGTGTCCAGCTGCACTGCTGCAGAAAACACAGCTATAAAACATCTGGAAGCAGCTCGGGTCTTACTCCCCAGGGCAGAGAACCCAGCAGTGTTTGAAATTCTGAGCAGGGTCTCTGGAAGATTTTCTCAGGAAAATCCACAACCAGAGGTTGTCCTCTGTCAGAAAGGAGACAGAGGAGTCCTGCAACTTCATTGAATAAAACGGGAGAGTCCACAGGGGCACACATGCGCGGGGTTTTCTCACTCCGGCTTTCAGAGGGTTCAGCCTCATTTTATCCCAAACTCCTGGCCGCATGCTGCCCTCTTGCTTTCCCTGCTGGACGAGGCACTAGGAAGGTACAGCCTTCCCGAGCTGCCTAGCCCAAATCTCCCCTTGAACCTGTCGTTCTAGCCCGGAGTTGTGAAGGTGAGGCTTGTGCAGGCCTTTGTTTGTTCCAGGGGCCCGGCTGGCTGGGCCCGGCAGCAGGCCCGGTGCCCAAAGGCAGTAGAGACATGGAGACACGTTTCAAAGATGTTCACACCCACACCTTCACCCAGCATATTGTTTCTAAAGACATCAGCATTGGCTTTCCTCTCATTACGATATCACAGTTCTCGTGGTCTTTGTCTGATGACACGGCCCTGGTGCAAAGATCTTTCAGCTCTGAGGGCAAAGCACTGAGGAGGGAGGGAGCATTGCCATCTTCAGCAATTGATGTGGTTTGGGTCCTGGCTGCGTGATTTACAGAGGGCATCAGCTCGATTGAAGTGCCAATACACAGAGCTGAGCACTTCCCTGAGCCTCCTCTTAAGCCCCAGGTTTCAGCTCAAAGTGCCTGATATGAGAAGGTCATGCTGCAGCCTGCCAAACTGTTCTTTTCCTACTAGGATGGTGAGAATGTTTCCCACACCCCGAGGCAGCCTGGAAAGTGTTAGAGGACTGTCCTGGGCAGAGGAAAGTGGATTTTTACCAGCTTCTTTCTACACCCACAAAGAACAGGCTGCATTGCATCTAAAGGCTCTACAACAGAAAAGGTGCAAGTATGCAATCTTTCTGTCAGAGCAAAAGTGGAAACAGGAAAGCAGTGCGAGTGTTAGGGGCTCCCATAAAATCAAACAGCATCATGGAAGAAAATCCATCAGAACTGTGAACTACAAAAAGGACATTCTTGCCTTAAGAAGCAATGGTTTAGTGCAGTCCAGGAGAGTGTATCATGGAAGTTTTGCTACTTGCTTGCCCTGCTCTTATATTCTTCCTAGAGGATCTTTTAAATTCTAATGTTTGAGACGCTAAACTGATGGGATGAAACCTTATGGTGCAGATTTGATGTGGTCCCTTACTAAGACTTCTGCAGTTTTACCCCTAATTCTTTTTCAGAACAAAACAAACGAACAAAAAAAATGAAATATCTAGGAAGGCAGAAGAAGCTCATGAAAAGTAAGGCCTCATTGCAAAAATAATAATAAGTATAATAATAACCATAGTAGTAATAAGTGATCAGTCTTGCTCCAAAAATAGTACAGTTTTTTTTAAGAGCTTTGACCTTGAATTTTTTTTAGACTGGTGTAAGTTACTCAAAAGAGCTGTTGTCTTCCATGCCCCATCTAGTACACTTTAAAGTGTGTGTGGGGGTGTTTTAACAACTGAGAAGTTACAAAATGTGACATATATTCACATCTGTCTCACCACCAAATCACTGTGTAATATAAATAAGACAGGCAGACAACTTTAAAGTTCTTTGAAAGGAGATGTTTAGGGACAGAAATGGTCACGCTTTGCTTGCCAAGTGGGACGCTGTTTAGAGTGATTCTGTGACCTAAGTATCAGACACCCATTGACAAATGCAGAACTGATTGCAGTTATCAATTATATCGTTATGCAGAAAAAAACTGGTGGTCTGTGCTTTCAGCCAACAGGTTCATGTGCTTAATGCTATGTGGAAGCAAAGGGTTCACAGCATAATGAGCCAGAGAGCAAAGCAGTGCTTAGATGGGCTTTTAATGTGGAATTATTTAAACCTGTATTGTTGCAGAGGGTGGGCACAGCTGGTGTGCGTGGCTTTCACTGAGCAGCTTCAGGAGGTGGCCAGGCCTGGTTTCCCTAATCCTTACAGTGCACAGCTCCCCAGAATTAAAATCCCATGTAAACAGATTTAAGTGTTTGTGATTTCTAGCCATGTTTGAATTTTAAGAATAGCTTGGAGGAATGGATTTAAATCCACATCCCAAAGGTGAGCAATGCCATAAGCTACCGAATTACTCCTGGCCCTTTTCTGTATATGTATAGCACTGTCTCTACAAGGAAATCCCTTATGTCCTTTCATTCCTGAATCCAGGTGGTGTATTTAACCTGCATCATCCCCAAACCTGCTCTTCAGAGCATTTAATAATCCACCATATGGGTCAGTTTCAGGTGTGGGAATTGTGAATCCTTGAACTCAGGGCTCCTCGTTCCTCTTTCCTGTGCTAGAGATCATGCTTACACGCACAGAACAAGTTGCCGTGGGACCAAATCAACACTGCTTTGATGTGACTGGCATTCACAGCTGCTTACCTTGGCTGCAATAGCTTTGGGATGACCACCTTCATAAAAGGGGGGCTTTAAGTATGTGCATTTTAAAATGATTTTAGAAGCAAACTTTATAAAATGTTAGAATAGTGGAGAGATGGACAGGCAGATGGACAGATAGAGGCACAAGCAAGAGGTTTGACACAGGGTCAATTATCTGTGACCCTGGTCTGATAACTCTGGGGATTTCATGAGGTGAATGTTAGTGAATGCTTTGCAATGCTGGCACCTGAAAAGACTTCAGGTCTTTTTGAGTATCTGAACCCACCCACTTCATCTTTCTGTGCTTCAGCTTCCTCAGCTACAAAGTATGGATAAAATACCTTTGCCTTTTTTTGTCCTAGCTGTGAGAGCTGTATCTCTGAAATAATTTTCTAAGGGCAATATTCTTCACTTGAGTTACAGTGATCCTTCCAAACTCATATCACTTTAGATGCTTTGTGCTGCTGCCAAAAGCAGGACTATACATTGATGTAGCAGAACAAACCATCTCGTTAAAATGCACTTACAGACAGAGACCTTAAGCATTGCACTTGGGCCACTTCTGACCCATGTAACTCATTTCTGCCATGTGGACTACACAAAACTGCTTCACAGAGACCAGCAAAGCTCCTGAGAGATGAAAAGTCATCTCTGATACATGAGGGTATCAGCAGCAGCTCTCTCCAAATTCTACACTAGAGTAAGTGAGGACTGCTCAGCTCAGCAGTGGGACATACACGTGTTACTCGTCCATTGCTGAGGAAAGTTGAGGAATACATTTTAAATGAATCTGATGTATTTTTTTGTCTGTCATGGATTAGCAATCTGGCCAACAGTTGAGTGGTATCTTTTTAAGATGCTACCTGAATTGCTTTCTACTGAAATACAAATCCCAGGCATTTCTCTGTGTCCTCCAGTGTTTCTCTGTGCTTTTTATCTTTGCCCTGTAAAGTAAGACAGAGCTGCACTAGTCCCATTAAGAAGATCAGATAGTACATCTCCATGATCCCCATTATCATCAGGAATTGATCTAGGGTAGTAAAGGGCATTTTTCAGCTCTCTTCCTCCAGTCCCTTAGCTCCCACAGCCTGCACAGCTCAGTCTGAATTTCAAAGGATTATGATCTGGAGTCTGCTTTTGATTATAGTGATATAAAGCTGGAGTCCTCTGGCTTTGAGGGACAGGTCCATTGCATTTGCAAACAGACACAGGTTTTCAGAGAGCATTTTTGCTGGTGTGCAAACTTCCCCCACCTTTCTCCCTGGCCTCCAGCTCCTTCCAGTCACTCATTCTGAGATTTTATTTATAAATGAGTAATGAACAGGGAGAGAGTAAATGATCTGCTGAGGGAACTGAGATGAACCTTATTAATATTCTGTCTTTTCCCTCAAGTCACAGGGTAAATGACCAGAGTCCCATCAGGGAGGTCCTGCCTGCTCAGTTCTTTGGAGAAACAATTATAAAATGCAAATATTGACAGAACACATCAGTATCTCACAATCTTCAATATTATTTCCTGGACACGGGTTACATGTAAGAAACAACATCTAATAAGCCTTTTTCTCATTAGACTGAGGTTGCTGTTCAAATAAGATTGAACAGGGCAGGGAGAAGGCTAAAGTGGATGTGTTTTTCCATGAGCCAAACCTGCTGAACAGGAGTCACGTCAGACACATCCCAAAAACTTCTTATTTTCACCCTTAACTGACTCCCAGGGTCACATCTCTTCTCATGTCAGCTGCATCCTGGGACAGCCTGTTCTCATTTCACTGGGAAGAGAAAGGCTTAAAGAGCTCAAGTTTGGAGGTGTGGAAACAGGGGGACAATGAGGTGTCCCAGTGTCCAGCCCCTTCTTATCATTGTGTCCACAAAAAATCTCCACACAGAGCTCTCCACTGCCTCGGTTTGTTTCTCAGGAAACTGATGCCACCTTGCCTTCATTACTTTGTCAGGCTGGGTTTGAATTAGAGGAAAAACCCTTTTAGACACTGGATTAGGGCCAAGACTCTTGAATGAGGTGATGTGTGGTAAATTATCACACAGACATCTTACAAAAACCCTTCCGATGAGCACAGTCAGAAAAAAAAAACCAAAAAAAACCAAACCAACAGAAGGAAAAAAAAGGAGCACGAGGGATTCCTATACTGGGTGCACCATTTGGATAATATGAAAACAGGGAGAGTTTAATGAAGAAGTCAAGCCTGGATTTGTTTATTTAGCAGCTCTGCCTATGGCAAATCAGGTACATTGTCAAGCACCAAGAAAAAATCCAACTTCAAAATGGAATAGAGTAGAATTTATTGAGAGGTATCAATATATTACTCCAAACAAAACAAGAAAAAAAAAAGTAAAAAAAAAAGTGTTAGGATGTCTTCATTTTATGGTTGGATACTTCTAAATGGTTTCTGAGTGGGAAAAATTAGGCTCAAGTCTCAGAAATTTGTCCTGATGATGGGACACTATTTTTGCCTTGTAAAGCTGTATCATGTTAATGCTAATGCTGTCATACCAATAAGGTTTATGATTTCTGCCTGAATTTTCTTGCAGTTCTCTATTTTTAAAAGCTTATTAAAATAACCAGGTTACTTGCAAAGAAGGATAGTCTTGCAGTATCACACGGAAATGAGACTCAAGAGATCTGGATTTGACTACTGATAGTCTCCCTGGACTCCTACATAAGCTTAAGCAGTGGCTCAGGTGTGGGTATGGAAGTGAGTTAACTCGCATTGCAAGACAAACTGGCTCATTATAAACAAAAAATGCAAAGCCTGCAAACACAAGTTACAGGCTTTAACTGTTCTAGTTGTGTCCCAGGAATGATAAACTTACCCCTGGATTAATCTGGGATAAGGATTTCATCATCTAGAACATCTACTTTTTTCTTAGTTTTTCTTCCTTCGTACACAGTTTTGACTGGGTGAATTGTTGGGTTTTATACCCTGTATTTTATTTCTCAGTTCAGGAAAACTCTTATTCACAATCCTTCATTATGTAATATCTTGAGCTGGGAGGAACCTTTCCACATGAGCAGCTAGAGATGGAATGAATTCAGAAATTCAGGGGATTTTGGTAAAACATTTCCATCAAAAAAGCAAAAAAGTGAAAATAAGAGAGCCCTGCTGTGCTAAGCCAAAGCTTTTGCAGAGGTTCCATTTCTTTTTCTGGAAACAGTAATGATAGAATTTTTTCTAATTAATCTTTACAATAACCCCGGAAATCAAACCTCTCTTTTATAAACTGATAGTTATTCTTTAGTGAAGTGATTCCAATTCGAGACACTGAAACCCTTTCATCAATCTAAAATGATTGATTTTTTGCTTTGTTTGGTCAGTGGTGTAAATGCACAAAAGAAAAATCAATTGTTTCTGCCAGGCCTGCGTTTTATGAGGTGAGAGCCTCAGCACCTCTTGTCTTTTCATCTCTCCAGAGGCTGTGGTTACAAAAGCATTTCTTTTGGCAGTTGTTCTGATTTCAGCTGGGCTCCTCCCCATTATCTTGTCACCTCTTCCCCACCCTTGGCCATATGTTTGTGATCCCACATGGTTCTCCTCACCCCAGACCTTTAAGGGGCTATCTAGATCACAGAATTGAGCTGGTTTAAAATAACCATTCCTTCCCTTACCCCTTTTAATAAATTTTATTTTTAGTCTAGATCAGTTCCTTGAGTGAGTGATCAGAGAACAACATGATTCACCAGATTGGTTATGACAAGGCAGCTGAACTGGTGTTTTTCCAGTTTGCCAGCTGTTTTTTGTTTTACACAAATGGGATTTAAGCATTAGGAGGAGGTGGTGCTGGAAGAGGGGACTTGCAGTTGCCACTGATTTAAGCACTGTTATGATGGCCTCCAGTCAGAGCTGAAATTTCAGATTCCTTTGGACTCCACAGGTTTTAATCTACTGCTAATGCTGTGGGCTTGTCAATGCAGGATAAGGCTTAGTATGGACTATTAGATAAAGAATTTATCAAGTATTGATTTAACTCCTGCTAGGTCATCCAGCCTTCCCTCACCCTTCTGCTGCTTCAGTTTCATTGCTATTCATGTCTGAATAACTGTTAGCAAAAATTAGGGTTGGTAATTTGGGTTTGTAATTGGATCTGATAACTAAATAAGTAGGAGCAGAGGGAAAAAAAAAAGGAAAGAATAATGTGCTAATTGTGAATAATTACAAGCCCAAATTAACAACTCTATTGCCTCTTCTCCAAAACAAACACACTCCACTTCAATTGAGTTCCAGAAACTAACAGGTATCTGTTGCAGATTCCCAAGCAAAAACTAGAAAGAGGTTTTATTCTAGCAAGTCCTCAGCACTGAGACCTTTCAGAACTAAACTACTGGACTGGAAAACATCATTGACCCAGGTTTGTGGCACAGAAATGGTAGCCCTGGTAAAAGCATTTTTCAGAGATCAGCAAGAGCTCAGGGACAGAGCACAGGGGGACATTTCTGCAACACCTTTCATTCCCTGCTGCAACAAGCGAGGAAAGTAGGACAAGTCTGAGGTGTTCCTGTGAGAGAGAGTTATAAGCAACTGGAAAATCACACAAAACTTCTCCCTCCCTCACTACAGCCTTCAGTTGCCATCTCAAGGCCCCACCTGTCATGCCAAGGAAGTGATTGTAGAAATAGACCTTACCTTGGCCATTTTTCACTTGTCTATCATTTGACACGTGGCGTCCTGACAAATTGCCTTGCACACAATATTAGCACTTTGATTGACTGAGGAGAAGGTTGGCCTGTATGTGGGGTGGGCCAATCCCCCAAAAGATCTAGGCTTATTTTCAAGCAGGCTTTCTATGTCACCATGATTTTATCAGCAACAAGCAGCCTTGGTACAGCCCTGATCAGCATGGCTGGGAAGCTGCTTGTACCCACTGGACAAAGGAACAAATATTTTTGTCCTTCTGCTGAATCACAGTTATGGGAATCTCATTTTGTATTGCACCTCATTTGTGGTTGATAAAATGGAGACTGCTCTTATGGCTCTATGTGCCACCTAGGGACAGTGCAATCACCAAAAATGCAGCGTGGAATCCTTGTCAAAAAACTTTTGCATCACTCAGAACTTGGCCATTGTCTTCTCCTGACAGACAATTATTGATGCACTGCTTTACTATGAATTTATGGATGAGATCTGAATCTTGCATGGTGGTTGGCAGCATCAAAATGCTCATTCCCAAAAAGCAAGAAATATTTAGGTAATCTGGGAATTTTTGAACTGCCACAAATAGCAAGGTGGCTTTAATAGGCTAAAAGATTCAGCAGTAACAGTTCATTTGAAGCTTGACATCACCTGGCTTAAGAAAATTCATCTGCCTCTAACTAATGTCCTCATTTTTTTCCCCCCCAATAAATCAGTAATAGAGGCCTCTTGGCCCACTGTAGTGTCCTAGTTTAGGCTTGTGTGTGGCATTTCTAATAAAAGCTGTAGTACAGTGGCAAGCCTGTCTATTTTCTTAGGAGATTGCAACAAAGGGTTTACCTAGAGTTCAGTGTATAGGAGTATTCCTCCATCTGTTACCAGTATTTTGCATTACAAGCTAATGGCAAAGAGGCAAGGAAGCAATCAATAACTAGATCATTCAGTACCCTGAGGAGGGATTTAAATTGTGGAGCACTCTTACCCTCTAGACTTGTGTGTACAGTCCAGAAATACTGCAGCTGTGTGGGCATGGAGATAAAAATCATGATGATAGATGTCCCTGAGGCAGCTTTTCCCTGTATCTCTGGGAAAAGTTTTGGGAGGAATAAAAAGGCACTCTGAAATCCTGTATAACTCTCATCTGAATATACCAGCTTTGACAAAGTATTCATTTCCACTTTTGTTTTACCCATTTTTTGACACTCCCTTCAGGTTCTCCTGTTTGCATCTCCTAATATGGATTTGCAGTTGTCTCAGCTCCTAATTTTGCAAGCCCCTGTTTAATCCATCAGAATTCTTCAGCCCTTCCATGTACAGAGAAACTCTTTTCGACTCTCCCTCCATTACTATGCACAGTGTCCATCTTGTTGTTGCACCCAGCTAAAAAGTGGGAATACAACAGCTGTGATACTCATGACACTCAGCAAACAGGCCATCTTTGACTTCTGCTTCTTAGAACAGTTTTAATTTTAAGAAATTTTCAGTAATCTGGTCTCACCTCTCTTGGGAACATATTACTTTGGTGTGTTGGTACAGAGTATTGCACATGTAACACATTTTTACAAGCAGTAATAATGCAAATGCAAACACCAGTGCTACATTAGCTCCCTGTATCCTTGAGCACTGTGCAAAGTCCTAGGCAGAATATTATAAGATGAAGCAAAGCTGGGATTCAGGTTCTACAAATGCTTTTCTCTTGTTACCAGATTTGCTGTCCTCCAAGGATGCACAGGTCTGAAGTGCTCTGCATCCTTGCAGCGACTGCAATGCTCGCCAGTGTGCTGACAAAATACACCTGCTGGGCAGGGGGTGTCCTGTGTGTCTGTTTCTCTGTGTATATATGCCTTAAAAATGGGAATATGGAGTTGAAGTGTTTTCTCAGTCCTCCCACTCCTTTTTTTCCTTTTGTGAAGCCTTTCTCCTCCTCCTCCTTATCCTATTCTTCGTGTCTGTTGCAAAGCACGCTGAGGCAGTCTGCTCCTTGTCACATTTTAGGAAGAAAATGACATTGATATTGGACTAAATGCAAAAAGAGACTTTCCCCTTGTGAAAACTTCCTAATTGATGTCAAATCACATAACTTTAAAGAGCTGTGATGGCTACAAATCGGATCAGAGAGGGAAATACCAGTTCATTCTACTTCATGCAGGAGCTGTGCTTTGCAGTTTAAGCAACAACACTTTGGCATTCAGAGCTTCTTTATAACCCAAACAAATCAAATCTCAAATATTTTTGATCTTGATGCCTGACAATAGCTTATGATTAAAACCGCCGCACTGGAACCTGGGAATGGATTATTATTATTATAAATAGCTGCAGTCTTGCCATTCCCTGTTCTTTTCTGTGGGTCTGGAGGCTTGAGGCAAGAAAAGCTGGGGAGAATATTATAGATAATAACATGAGAGGTCAAGTGAGACCAGGGGAAAAAAGCTTTATTCTAATAGATTAATTTTAAAGATACTAAGATTCTCTGTCTCTTTACCTCTGTGATTCAGATTTCAGCCTAAAAGGTAACAAAACATAAAGGTTATTTTAAAAGCTAAAACCTATTTTCCCAGTGGTGAGTCTCTAAATTAGAACTGAATTTTCTATTGCTCTGCATTAAAGAAATACAGTTTTAGACTGTGTCCATTCCTTGTAGCAGAGATGTAAGCTCACTCTTCACAAGTTCCTCATGGCACATGAGTTATCCCAAACTCTGCTCTAGGCCACAGAATACAGTAAATAACAGCAAGAAGTCCAAAAATTAAGCTAAAAAAGGGCTGTGAGCAGAGATGATTAGCAGAAGGAATTAGAAGCATTAGAGGAATTTTTAACCAGGAGGATCATCAATTTACTAAGGAGGGGAAGTTTTCCTTAGTTGTATTTGGACACAAAAGCTTTAGAGGGCCTCAAGCCTTTTCTAATAAGGTTATTAGAGAGGATGGGACAGAAAGCACTTTTAACCCAGAGGCCTCAAAGCACATCAGAGCCCTTGGTTGTGCCAGCCTGTCTGAGAGGGCAGGTAGTGCACAGGACACTGCCAACACAACTGGGAGGCTCTTGGGTGGAGGGTGGCTTGAAATCACTCACAAATAACATCACTTCTGTATTTCTGCCAAGAACTGTGAGCCCTCCTAATTGTAGGATGAAAACATAGGAATATCTATACCTGTTGAGTTCAAGAGCTGTCAGAGTTTTTCCTCCAACTGTAACCATCAGCAGGTACCTAGGGAACAGTAAGAATGAGACAAGTGATTTTTCAGTTTCCCCTGAATACTGTACCTACCACAGTATTTCATATCAGGAGACTTCCTGAACCTGGTTTCCTTTGCCTACCAAGCAGAAGAACCTGTCTGGAAAACAGGAAAATCTTCAGAATGAAAATTCTTTGGATTTTTTCAAGGCAGTGGACTGGATCCTTCACTGGATTAAATAAGCACAGAGAAAATGAGGTTATTTAGTTGACAGCAATGCAGGAAAAATATTTTTTGTTGTTTCCAAAATTTTGAAAATTTTACTTTTAAAGACACCCAACTCTTTTGTGGTTTCAGATTTACGTATGCAATAAAAATACATAAGGAGCTTAGATGAAAATCAGTAATGAAAACTTTTGAAAACGTTTCAATTTTTTAATAAAACCCTTGCTTAGCAATATTCTATCACTCTGTTAGGAAAGACAATCCAAGCTATATCAAACCTGATGAATAGGGTTGCTCAGATCTGCTCTGTGGCTCTCATTTTATGCCAATTCATTAAGAAAGTATTGTGTATTTTCAGGAAGAGCACACCAGGTTTTAAAGCTGACTTCAATTTTTTTTTTGTAGATTTTTTTTATTTTTTTTAAGAATAAAAATGGAAGACAAGCCATGTGTTCAGGTGGGTTTAGTGCAAATTAACATCAGTCCTTGCAGCGGGGGCTTTGCATGTTCTAAGGCAGCCAGGTCGTATGTAATGTTTTACTCTCTGCAGAATGATAATTACTATTAAAGACTGATTCTCAGTCTGATTGCTGGCACACATTTACAATTTATCTGATGGCAAGCTCTGGGTATAGAACATTTTCAGAACTGATTGGGAGTTAGGCAGAAAAGATTAATGTTAAAAGACAACCGTTATAATTTAGTTAACAAACAGTTTTAAACCTAAAATTATACTTTCAGATTGCTTTTAGCATTGATAAACTGTAAAATTCCACTCCTGTCTAGGTGTGAGGAGAAGGGAAAGGTGAACAGTTATAGCAGTGGTGTACACCCAGACTAGAGAGACCCAGGTGGTGAAAACTAATGATGAGAAAAGAGCATGGAAGAAAAAAGTTTCACCACTGCTTTTCACTGTTTAGTTTTGGTACTGAGAGAAATACCGGCTTGATTTCTTTGTTTTGTACCCACAGCACGAATCAGGAATTGATATGGCAGATCACCCTTAATGCTGAAAACCATTTGTCTTGTAAATGCAAATGGTGGCCAGTTAAATAAAAGTGGAAAAAGTGCCTTTTCTGCTCTTTACATTTCAATACAAAGCTGATCTGACATAAGAGCAATCTTATGCTGCAGTAGTGGCCAAAACAGAGGGACAGAAAGGGATTCAAATAATCATTAGTAACCTAGAAGAATGGCTTATAAGAAGACTTTTTTTTTTCTCCAGGAGTCTATAGGGTTGTCAATATGTCCAATGAACTTGGCTTTGAGGAGCAAGTCACAAAGAATTTAAAGGACAACAGGCTAAATCAACCTCAGTCTTTTAGCACTGGAATTGACCTGGAAGTACCTTCATTACAACCAAGAGTTTTTCCTATCTTTAATTTTCAGGCTTTTTCAGTCACCTTGGCCCATTCAGTCCTTGCCCTCTCTGTTGAGGCTACCCCCAAGGAGAATCAATGTCTGTGTGTGACGGTAATTTATTGAGATGTGGAAATACCTTCAGCAAAAAGACCCTAACGACATCATATTCTTTCAATAAAAAATTATTCAGCCCAAAGGAAGGCAATAGTTACCATATTGCTGTGTCTTGGATGCAAAATAGCAGCATTGAAACTCTGCAGCATTGAGCTAACAAGCCTGCCTGGTGGTGTGGTGTGAAGGGGCAGTGATTTAAGGATCATTTTAAACATTTACTCTCTTTTATTGCAGTGAAGACTTTCCCTTCCCCAAAATTTAAAATTTAAAATGTGCCTCCTCCGAGCATAAGGGCAGTGCTTTTTGCTTTCTGAGATGGAACAAAGTATTTCTGTGATGAAAAAAAATATGATTTTGATTTTAAGCAGTAGGAACATTTTCCCATTGCATATTTTTCATGCTGTGGAAACTAACCATCCACCAAATATTTCAAATGCGAGCTCTCAAACAGCTCTGCTGAAAGATATTTTCCTCCTCATTTTATATTAAAGCATAGCCCTGAAAGTTGTGATTGCAAATAATACTCTCCCAGCATCCCTTCCCCCTGATATCATGGTATCATTCCCCAAATTCCCTATGCATAAAGGAAGTTTTCCATCCCTTTGTAGGACCTGAAAAGAAGAAGGATGAAGTTAATGGGCTGGAAAGGAAGCGGGTAAGTAAGGAACCATATAATTTCATTTTTAATCCTCAAAGTGGGGGAGAGGGGAAGACAGAACAAATTTAATCTAGGTACATGGTTCATAGATATGTACATGAAAAAGTACAATAGCACAGACTCCATCTAGTGAACAACTGTACAGCCTCCCTTGAGCTTTGGTGTACCCGGGAGATTAGTGAGACTAGTTCCTCTTTAAAATAAAAAAAAAATAAAAAATATATATGATTTGCCTTAATCCATGTAATATTTGACATCCCATTAACCTAAACTAAAGGCTTTCTTGTGGGTTTTTAATTTAGCACAGTGACCCCCAAAATGGAAAGGCCACTCACAATTGCAACCCCCACAGCGCAGCCACGGCAGTCTGCGATTTGCAAGCCTCCTCACCATCCCAAACGTGTTTGTCTTCTTGGCGAGCAGGAAACCTCTCTTCTCTGGGGGAGTTCCAGCAGATTTTCACCCATGTGGTTTTCTGTGAAAGTTCATTAATTTATATGTCTTTGGTGAGCTAATAAGGGGAAGGGAAGGAAAGGAGTATGCATATGGCTGTTATTTTATTTCCTGAGGCTTCATGGGTTCTATAGAAATTTTCCAAAGGGTGAAAAACTACCTGAAAAATATACACCCCAAGAGAATCCTGGGAGAGTTTTCCCACATCAGCTCAGGTCTGCCTTGTGCTTTGCAGGTAAGGTCAGAGTTCAAGCAGGAGGCTGCCACTGGAGGGTCAGGTTTAGTTTGCCTTGAAGACTCAACAGAAATCTCCCCAGGCAGCTCTGAGCTCGCCTGTGAAACAAAACATCAGGGTGCTTCTCATCATGGCAAAAGGGCTTTTTGAAGAGAGAAGGGAGGAAATGCTTTCATGTTGGCCATGCTGTGTTGCAGATGGACCATGCAAGGAAGCTGCAGATGTGAACATAAGCTGCAGAAACAGTCCTGGAGCTCTGGAGATACAGGAGTTTTTAATGCAGCCTGTTACTGTGCCCTCACTGGTGATGGTGCCCTGCATCAGGCTGGAAAGGCCAAATTTGTTTCAGAGACAGCCCAGTGATAAATTAAGGTAGCTTAATTAACTGGAAGGTGTGTGCAGAGATAAGTTTTTAGGTGCCCAAATTGTCACTCTGGTCTTTTGCTGGACTCTCTGTGCAGCAGATGCCTCTGACACATGTTTGTCTGGCAGAGCAGTGGAAGGTGGCTCCTGCCCTCACCCACAGCTGGGATGAAGATCATGGTAATTATGGGATTTGTTGTGAAGTGCAATGGCTTTTGGTGAGGCTCCTGCTGTGTGTCCCGCCCAGATGAAGTGTCCCACCAAGCTGTCCATCAGAACAAATTTGCACAGCTCAGCCTGGCTCTGGGCTAGCTCTGGGGCTGACCTGCACACTGGAGTCACCTACATCACTCAGATGGGGAGAGTTTCTGTCTGCTCTTGCAAACAAACAGAAATATCAAGCACCCACTTTCTGACTAAAAAAACAAAATCTCATTTTAGGTACCTAAACCAAAAATTGAGTCTATCTCCTTGCTAGCCAGGAAGAGAAAAAAATGTTTGGTTTATCATTCATTTGGTTAGTGGTTTGCACACAGTTATCTGGGTGTATCTCAGTATTTCCATGGCTGGAAACTTGTTGTTAGTCCTAGACCTTAGCCTGAAAAAGGTACTGACGTGCCTTCCCTTATCCAGGCCAGCCAAGTAATTCAGAGTGGGGATAAATCCACAGAGCAAAAAAATGTCTATTATTTTTTTAGCTCATATAGTCTCTGCTCTCCTTTCAAAATAAAAGAGAATTCAATCCACCAAAATCCCAGTGGATTCACCAGCCTCCCAGTCTTCTGCCTTAAAAGGGAATGAAATGAATTTAATCTCCATAGATTGTATTGCACACTGAGTTGCCAGCTGTTTTCTTGCCGGGGCTGCTGTTGCTCAAAGGTCATAGTGCAAATCCCTTGATTAAAAAAACAACAACGAACACATTTTAAATGGGTAAAACCATAAGACACTGCTGTAAAACAGATTATGCGAAGTAGATACTGCTAAAACTGTTTAAATGCCTCTTTCAGGCATCAGTTTAGTTATCTCAAAGCATATTAGAGAGAGCAATAAAATGTAATGGCCAGCAGTAAAGTGTTTATGCGTGGCCCTGAGCAGGCGTTGCCCAGCCGGAGGATGCGGTGACTCTGCCAGGCGCACCCTGCAAACGGGATTTGGGCCCACGGGGGCTGGCATTAGACCTGCCTGGGGACAGCTCGGCACAGAGACTCCAGACAGCCCAAACTGGGGGAGGAGGGAGCCAGTGCTGCTGCAGAGCCATCAGGGCAGCAGTTCTGGGCTGCATCTCCCAAGGACCTGATTCTCTTAGCAGCTCTGTGTGTGAGTGTGTTGAGGCACAGCCCCTGAGAGGACAGGAGGGAGCTCCAACCTAAAAGCTGTTGTTTTTCCAGGGTGGCATGAAGACTGGAGTGCTTCCATGCTGACTTAGTCAGGAGGATCCTGGTTTCCCAAGGTGCCTTGCCTCTCCTCAGCTGTGCAGTGGTGCATCCTAGGAAAAGCCAGCACTGTGCCATGTCAGAGATAGTGCTGATGGTCATTTAACATCAGACACAAACTTCTGATGGACCAGCCCTGGTAGTCTAAACCTGACTGTGCATATGGACACAAATAGAGTCATACTCCTTCAATAAATTAGTCTTATCTCCAAAGTAACCAGATATGTTTTCAGTACTTCTGTTTCCTCTTCTTAAATATGCAAGTATCACAGAGGTTTTGCCTCAGACAACTTCAGACACCAGGCTGGCTGGTTACATCTGGCTGGTGCAGCCTGCTTAGTTACTTGAGCTTTTCAAAGTCCAAGAGCTCATTTCCTATCCAGGGCCTTGTTCCCAGTTAGGGAATAAAGCCCAACAACGGCTTGTGATGCAATTATCAAATGCCTTGTTTCCAAGTCTGATTCCTGGACTCTGTTGTGCTGTTTCTTTGTTTTTGCCCTTCTCTCAGCTCACTGGGAGCCTTGACTGCAACAGGGAGAGTCCATCTCCCATGGGATGGACTCCTTCTGCTCATGCACAGAAAGCAGTGCCTTCCCTTGCCTGCAGCTCTCCAAACCTGGCTGAAGTTCACATTTTTGATAGAAAGTGAAAAAGGAAATCAAGAGAGGGTCTGCTTATTCCTGCTGAAACATGAAAGCAGGCAAAAGAGGAGACATCAAATCAGGGAGGAGAGGGAGAGGAGAGGGAGAGGGAGAGGGAGAGGGAGAGGGAGAGGGAGAGGGAGAGGGAGAGGGAGAGGGAGAGGGAGAGGAGCTGGAACACTGCCATAAGTAGCAGTCAGTGATGCATATTCAGGATAAGTGGAGCAAGCAGAGATATATGCATGGGCACAGATTTTTCAGTTCCTCAGAGCATGCATTACAATATTTCTTAAATAAGTAAAAAAAATGGTTTCAGTCAGTTCTATTTGTTTTCACCTGGGAGGTGAGGATAGGCAGGGAGGTGAGTAGGAAGAGGACCTGCATTTTAATTTTCAAACTGGCTAACTTTTTGTTTTAACCTCCCTCAACTTGTCTCCCAGGACCATGCCAGCCTCTCTTGCAGAATAAAGCATGGAAGGGGCTGTCTCACACACACAGCACGGTTTTGCCTTCATTCTTTCTGTTTATCACTAACCAGACTGCACAGCCCTGATTTTCACACTGGGCTGGGACTGGTGCGTTGACTCTTTATTGAAATGTTCTATTATTCTGTGAGCAGGTACAGTTATACCAGCAGCACATCACTGCTGTGTTCCAGGAGCACTCTGATATTATACCTTAACCAACCCCAGAGCTCAGAGGTGCTGGGGAGCATTGAATATTTCATCTCATTTGTGAAACTGAAGTGTTGCCATTTTTGCTTATCAATACATTGGGCTCTGCATCAAATTATTATCTTCAGTTACGGCTTAACCTGGTTATTCTCATCCTTTATGTGACACATGCAGAGTTTCACTCACGTACCCAGCAATGGAAGCTGCTGATTTTTCAATGGCTGTTAGGTTTGAGTACTTATGAGACTGATTAACCAAGCCAGCAAGTAATGAATTCTCCTTACACCTTGCTCTCCTCATTTGGATAAGCAATTGACTAAGCAAGAGGCTGCTTTTAATTCCTGCTCATAGAGCACAGCTTAGCTGCTGCTCCTCATATGCTGCAAGGGAACATCTCACCTTGTCCCATCAGTTATGCACTGCTTCCCTCTACATCATGCCATGCCTAGCAGCTGAAGCAACAGTCATTTAATTCTTTTTTTCCTCAGCAGAAACTTATGTGCCTCTTGGCTTAGGTGGATGAAAAGTCTCCTTAAATCACAAAATCCTTAGGCTCAGGAAGCAATGGGAATATAAAGCTTTAAGCCCACACATTTTAAAAATAACCTACATGAGGTGAATATATATTTTTTTTTCCTGAATTTTAGTAGTTGAGCTATAGACCATTTTCAGTATTTAGAGTGCTGCTCTGTGAGTTTCAAAAGTGCCTGGAATGAGGTCTATGTTTTTTGGCTGTATAGGAAACATAGGTTCCAAAAGCATCAGTTAAATCGGGCATAGATGCCTCCCCATGTATTCTCACCAGCCAGGTCATCAGCCAGTAACATGAGCTAAGATACAAAAATGCCAAATATTTATAGATGTGATCAGAGGTCTCCCTCCACAGCAAGGTACTTCTGTTCTCTTTCTCCTGCTAGATAACAGAAGACTACTTTTTTTTTTTTTTTAACCAAATGTCTCTGTGTGTGGGAAAACATATTAGAAATAGGGAAATTACTACAAAGGAAAGGAGATAAAGTTTTTGTGTCCAACAAAATTGCCTCAGAATTTGGCAAAAGGGAGGAGAAGGGAAAGTAGGGAAATGCAATAAAAAATGAAAAGCCAAAAAGAAAATGAATTCAAAATCCATCCTTGTTACATAATGTACACTGCAGGGATTTTAAAGATTACATGTAACTTATTAGTAATCACTTGCCTAGCAAGGTATCTGCTGACTTCAGGAGCAAAAGGAAGCCGGAGTATTTCTCTTATCACTATTTAAATGTCTCCTGCAATCCCTGCTAACGGGATTATCTCTGTGCTGGAGCTGTCATTCTGCAGGCCTGGCTGCCAGGCCCCTGCGAGAGGCAGAGGTGTGTGTCCCTGTGTGTCCCTGTGTGTGTCCCTGTGTGTGTCCCTGTGTGTCCCTGTGTGTGTCCCTGTGTGTGTCCCTGTGTGTCCCTGTGTGTGTCCCTGTGTGTGTCCCTGTGTGTGTGTCCCTGTGTGTGTGTCCCTGTGTCTGTCCCTGTGTGTGTGTCCCTGTGTCTGTCCCTGTGTGTGTGTGTCCCTGTGTGTGTCCCTGTGTGTGTGTCCCTGTGTGTGTCCCTGTGTGTGTGCCCCTGTGTGTGTGTCCCTGTGTGTGTGTCCCTGTGTGTGTGTCCCTGTGTGTGTCCCCCCATGTGTGCCCCCCCGTGTGTGTCCCTGTGTGTGTCCCTGTGTGTCCCTGTGTGTCCCTGTGTGTGTGTCCCCGTGTGTGTCCCTGTGTGTGTCCCTGTGTGTGTGTCCCTGTGTGTGTGTCCCTGTGTGTCCCTGTGTGTGTGTCCCTGTGTGTGTCCCTGTGTGTCCCTGTGTGTGTGTCCCTGTGTGTGTCCCTGTGTGTGTGTCCCTGTGTGTGTCCCTGTGTGTGTCCCTGTGTGTGTGTCCCTGTGTGTGTGTCCCTGTGTGTGTCCCTGTGTGTGTCCCTGTGTGTGTCCCCGTGTGTGTCCCTGTGTGTGTGTCCCTGTGTGTCCCTGTGTGTGTCCCTGTGTGTGTCCCTGTGTGACCCTGTGTGGGTCCCTGTGTGTGTTTCCCTGTGTGTGTGTCCCTGTGTGTGTCCCTTTGTGTGTGTGTCCCTGTGTGTGTCCCTGTGTGTCCCTTTGTGTGTGTGTCCCTGTGTGTGTCCCCGTGTGTGTCCCTGTGTGTCCCTGTGTGTGTGTCCCTGTGTGTCCCTGTGTGTGTCCCTGTGTGTGTCCCTGTGTGTCCCTGTGTGTGTCCCTTTGTGTGTGTCCCTGTGTGTCCCTGTGTGTGTCCCTTTGTGTGTGTCCATGTGTGTGTGTCCCTGTGTGTGTGTCCCTGTGTGTCCCTGTGTGTGTGTCCCTGTGTGTGTGTGTCCCTGTGTGTCCCTGTGTGTGTGTCCCTGTGTGTGTGTCCCTGTGTGTGTGTCCCTGTGTGTGTGTCCCTGTGTGTGTCCCTTTGTGTGTGTCCCTGTGTGTGTGTCCCTTTGTGTGTGTCCCTGTGTGTGTGTCCCTGTGTGTGTGTCCCTGTGTGTGTCCCTGTGTGTCCCTGTGTGTGTCCCTGTGTGTGTGTCCCCGTGTGTGTCCCTGTGTGTGTGTCCCTGTGTGTGTCCCTGTGTGTGTCCCTGTGTGTGTCCCTGTGTGTGTCCCCGTGTGTGTCCCTGTGTGTGTCCCTGTGTGTGTCCCTGTGTGTCCCTGTGTGTGTCCCTGTGTGTGTGTCCCTGTGTGTGTGTCCCTGTGTGTGTCCCTGTGTGTGTCCCTGTGTGTGTCCCCGTGTGTGTCCCTGTGTGTGTCCCTGTGTGTGTCCCTGTGTGTGTCCCCGTGTGTGTGTCCCTGTGTGTGTCCCTGTGTGTGTCCCTGTGTGTCCCTGTGTGTCCCTGTGTGTCCCTGTGTGTGTCCCTGTGTGTGTCCCTGTGTGTGTCCCTGTGTGTGTGTCCCTGTGTGTGTCCCTGTGTGTGTGTCCCTGTGTGTGTGTCCCTGTGTGTGTGTCCCTGTGTGTGTCCCTGTGTGTCCCTGTGTGTGTCCCTGTGTGTGTGTCCCTGTGTGTGTCCCTGTGTGTGTCCCTGTGTGTCCTTGTGTGTGTGTCCCTGTGTGTCCCTGTGTGTGTGTGTCCCTGTGTGTGTGTCCCTGTGTGTGTCCCTGTGTGTGTCCCTGTGTGTCCCTGTGTGTGTCCCTGTGTGTCCCTGTGTGTGTCCCTGTGTGTCCCTGTGTGTGTGTCCCTGTGTGTCCCTGTGTGTGTACCTGTGTCCCTGTCCTTCTGCACAGGTTTTTGCCTCTCCCTTTCCTGGTCAGGGAGCTCTGTGACTGTCCCACTGGGTCTGTGCACAAGAGTACTTCACAGCTAATGGGAAGATGGAAAAATTGGGATACTTCTTCAAACAACAAGAGTTGAAAATATGTACAAGCTTTTGCTGGCTATTCCAGTGACTCACAGTCTATTAGAAAACTTGCACACATTCTGATAAACAGTAAAATGGACAATGAGGTCATTTTAAAAATCAGTGTAGAGGTTCCTCTCTGCTTGAGGCAGGCTCTGAAGCATTAGAATTCAAATTTCTTTAAAATTAAAACACCAAACCCTTGCATTTTAAAATCAATTAATGATTAATTTATAACCTAACAAGGCTCCAGAGAAGGAGGATATAAAAAAAATAATTACTATACAGTTCTTAATAGATTAGAAAAATAACCATTACTCCCTTCAAGACTAATAGTAGGAGAAAAAAATTGTATTGATTTTGGGTATGAATACATTAACCCATATATTATTAAGGAAGCAGAAACTATTTTCTTCCAGCTGTAATGAAGGGTGTAATCAGATGAGTTCTTAGGAGCCAGTGTTAATTAGTTAACACCAGTCAGCACCAGTTAACTGGCTGTTTGTCTGAGCTGAGCTCTGGGGAGAGGTGGAAGGATATTTAGTTAGACTGGTATCTGGATTATTTTCTGAGTTGTGCACATGGTCCTGCAGGATCTTTTCTTCTCAGATGCAAAATTCATTGAGGGAAAACAAAAAGGACATTTATTAAGCCTGGAGAAGAGAGATATCTCATTGTGACTGCACATCACACTCTATTGCTCTCTGATGCATGAGCCCATCTCCCCCTGAGCCATTGGAAGTATTTGGGGCTCCCTTTCAAGTCATAGGAGCTACTGTGCTAAACACATGATGAGCTGCTTTAAAGTGAGGGTTTGCTGCTGTGGAACAGGGTGCTCTTCCTTCTCCCTCCTCCTCCCATCTCTTTCCCTTTCCCTGTGCCAGTTTCCTGTGTGTGAAACTGCTGAACAGGTTCAACTCTCAAAGCAGGCAAAAAGCACTTTACATTTTGCTGGTTGTGCTTTTCAGACTGTCTGTTGAGCAGAACCAATCCACCAAAGGTCTGGTGAGCATCAAAGCCTGTGCAGACCACAGAGCAGGGCCACTCGTTTTGGTGTCACCAACAAGATTAATTCTGGTTTTCTCACCTTCAAGAACAGAGAGTAAGGTACTGCTGGCAGTTGTGGGTGGGCTGAGGGAATAGGCTGTGGGTGTTTCTGAGCTGTTTCTGAAAGTGAAAAAACTTCAGTGAGAACACCTTAAGCTTTTGCCTGGTGGTTACATGCCCTGTCTAGCTCTCCAGACAGCTGTGATCATTCTTGTCTCTTGCCACAGAGCATAAATATTGTATGGCTGCGTTATGGATATATGAAATTATCATCATTATTGAATTTAGATAGAAAGCCTGGATAGATGTGAGGAAAATGGTTTAAAATTCAAAAGAAATGTTCTGTTAGTGAATAGTGCTAGAGGAATAAGTCTGGAGACTGAAACCTTTTTTATCCAGGTTAGCCAGCCTTGTGTGAAAACTACAGCTCATGCATTGGTAGAGGCAGTTTTTAGCTTAAAGCTATATCAAAGAGAAATTTGATTCCTGCAGTCTGATTTCCCTGTTATCTTTAATGGATTAGCTGGTGTATTGACAAACAGGAAAGGTGGCAGGATTTCAGATGTAGATAAATGCCCACCAGGAATTTGAATGACTTCATCTAATCCTTCTACAGGGAACTCTACCAATAGCAAAGTAATGACTTCTGAAACAAAATCAGTTCTTGAACAATAGGTTCTTGCTAAAGTTCATGACTCCAGTGCAGCTATCCTTATTTACACAGTACTTCCCAATTCTGCTCACAATTAATCTGGACTCTCTGTTGACATCAGCACACTTACACAATTTTGTAAGAGCACAGTCAGGTGTCTAGAGAGAAATATCTCTTTATTTCCTGGAGCCACTATTCCCCAGCTGTTTGTTATTTCCAGCATCTTCTGTTTCTCCTGTCATGAAGGTGAATTTCTCACTTTAAATTTGCTTCATCCATCCAATCATCTTTCTGTTTTTCTGCCTCTTGTAGTATATTTGTTTTCCAAGGACACACTCACTACACCCATTACTGTAATCATTTAATGGCTTTTAAATTCCTTCAGCCCCCATCAGTGGGCTCTCAGATTTTGTGCTGCAATATTTAACACAACTGTACTGGAGGAGGGAGTGGAAGAAAGGACACCCTTCCTTAAAGTCTTCACCAAGAAAGTGACTTTTAGTGTGGGGTCTATGAACTGGGCTCTTCTACCTTTCCAGCTTACATAGACAACTGTTAAATCTTTTTCCACACAAGAGATAAATCTTTAAAAATATTATTTTAATTCCATTTCATGATAGAAGTCCTATTTCTACAGGGAAAAATTCAAGAGGAAAGTGATCTTCAAGGAGCTAATCAAAACTGAAAGTGGGACTGGAGGACATATAGGATGGCAGAAAATTCACCTCTTCTTGAAGATGGACAGAAGTTAATGACAGTACCCTCTCTTTGTACCTTTCTCTTGGCATCTCTCATGATCATTTGTACTTTGTTCCCTTTCACAAGGGGATCTTTATGTTTTGAGAAATTAGAAGACTTTTTGTGGCATAAATACTTTCTTGTCCCTATGCATGTCTTTGTCTATTTGCACTTTCCTCTGCAAAGTCCAAGCTTTCCCTTTTGCTCTCCCTCCACAGCTGTACCTGTGGGCTGGGTGACAGTGCAGAGGGGAATGTGGGGCATCCTTGGGGAGTCTGGGCTTTACAGGACTGCAGGTCAAAGCTCTCTGCTCACAGCATACTGCACAATGCTGGTAAAAGAGATGTACTCCACTAGCTCTTCTAGAAATCTCCAGTAATCACTCATCAAGATCCTGGTGCTGCAGCATATTCAAGGAGAAACAGCCTAGAAATACTTTCCATCTTAGGCATTAAGTCTTGAAAGAGAGATTTTCTCCTGCTGAAATATTTCACAAAGTCCACAAGTGGTTTTTAGAGGAATTGAAGTAAATACTGCAGTGCTAAGAATGATATTCAGAGACAGCTGGATGTGCTAAGTAAAGCTGATATGAAGAGATATAGCAGGAATTCAGCAATGTACAATGAAACCATGTATTACCTGAGATTTATATCTTTCTACAGCTCTGGTGTTGCTGGTTTTACTAAGGAAAAAAAGACCCCAGAAATGTGCTGGGTAAGATATACTGGTGATGGGATCTCACCTGGCAATTCTATGGATGCTGCAGAAGCTGCTGCATCCAGAAAATTATAGAGATTCCTTTAGCATCTCTAAGCGTGGGACAAGATGTTATACTGTTGAAGATAGCTTCAGGAAATTGCAGCTCCAATCAAACCTGCAGGCCTTGCAATTTGTGTTGAAAGCAGATTGGAGTTGGAATTCTCCTTACCCAGGGGAAAATAAAGCTGCAGGGGCAGAAGTTAAAGCTCTCCTCTGTGCAGAAGATCGCCCAGCAATAAATTTTTAACTGCTGGCAAGCTCAAATAATTTAAACAGATAGTTAATTGAAGGAAAACGTGGACCCCTTTTGCAAAGCTTTTTGGCTACTGGAAGGGTAGCCAAAAGCTGGAGCCCTGATAAACTAGTTCCAGCCTGCATTAGGAAGCACAGCTCACCCCTGCACCCCAGAGCCCAGCCTGGCCCCCTGCAGCAAGCAGGTACAGTGCATGGCTGAGCTTTCAAATCCTGCTCAGGAGCCAATGCTGGCAATGCAGAAATGAACACTTCTGCTCTCAGCAGAGGACTGTCTGAGAGCAGGTAAGCAAAGCTTCAGTAGGCTCTTGTCAGGGAGAGGAGGGAACATTACTGAGATGAGGCTGGTCCTGTGGCAAATGGAATTTTCAGACCCCAAGAGGTATGTGTGAGATCTAGAGACACAGTCTGTGTTCTGTCTCTTTAGGATAGTCCATTCTCTTGGTGTAGGGAAACTGACTTCTGCAGTGTGCATCTCCCCTAATCTGTTGATGACATCTCTTTTCAGAATCCTCAATTTGGTTAGATAACCAATTTATCAGAGTAAAGGAGCTCTTCTTGACTTCAGAGGCTCGCTGGGAGTGTATGTGCTAGGCCAGAGATAACTGTTTACCATGGTGGTGGGAAAGCCAGACCTCACAACCCACCTGTTCTCAATACCAGATATAAATCCTCCTCACCAACAGTTTACCCCCACAGAAACATCCCAAAGCACCTTAGGAATGCCACAGCACACACACTAGAAGCCAGGAGCAGGAATTCAAGAACAGTTAGTTGTGAGTTTACTGAATTCATCCGTATAACTGAGCCCCAGACAGAACCTATCACAACTGCAGTCTGCAGGACTGCCTGTTGCTACATTACAGGGCTTTCGGGGGAGAAGGGAGTAGGAACTTCCCTCCTTCAGTTTGCCTCATAAATTTATATATAAACTACATCTCTGGAAACTCCTTTTTTTTTTTTTCTTTTTTTTTTTCATGTTTAACTCAAGAAAGCTGGAGATTACTTTTCATTACTTTGTGAAAGCCCAGAGATGGAGTGAGAAATAGGGAAGCCAAAGTCGCTCCCTAATTCTGGATCATCTACCTGAAAGCAATAGCATAGACTTGACCTGTTTGATAAGAAATATCTACAGACTGGATTCCTGAATCTGAACTAATCACCTTGAGCCATCTCAGCACAAGCAGGGAGGAACAGTGTGCAATTTATCTCAGTGTAAGATAGGCATTTGGAAGAAGATAAATACATTTATTTCTCACCACTGGCAGTGAAGCAGGTGTAGCAAGTAGCACAGGCAGAGCTGTTCCCACTGTAAACAGCTGGAGTTAGGTGAGGAGAATCCACAGCCCTGGGTCTGGTCCTGTGAGGCATCAGAGTTTACTTATTCCTGACACCTTGCCTCTCCCAAGCACTGCTATTAGCAGTGGAAGGCCTTCACATGGTTTTGCTTGAATTGGTTAGCTATATTCTCTAACCTACTCTCTTAAGGAACTTCTGGAGAGATCCCAGCATCTTCTGTTTTATGTGGTGTGAATGCACTTCATGGGGAACTTTGCTCCCTCTTGCCATCCACAACAACTCGCTGTGGTGCTACAAGACAGCTGGGTCAGTCTCAATTGTTTCATAGCAGGTTCAGTTGCTTAATTGGAGTCCATGCTGCAGAAACTTTGTGAACTTGCAGCAAAAATAGCCCAATTAAATGCATTTTACCTCTGAAAATGGACACAGCATATGAACTAGCCATCCCCTTTCTCAGCAAAACTCAACAATAGCTAAATGAAGCTAACATTTTCCAACTCAACAGTTCCCTAAAACACAGCATTTAAGCAGGAAATAAAAAGAGGGTTTATTAGCTGACCCAGAAATTATGACCAGTGCCCAAGAAATAACCTATTTTGAGCAAAAGGAAGAAATGTAAATTGCTCAACTACAAAAAAGGGAAAGGTGACTGAAAAACATTTGAAAGTCTGCTTATATGAGAGGTAACTTCACCAGAAGTGCTCACTGACAAAAATCATAATACACTCATAACTATAGATGAAATTATGTATCTGAATATAGAATATAAATATCTTCTCCCAAAAATCAGAAAGAGCCCAGAGTTTCTGTGCTGATTTCAGTGAATCCAGTCAGTAGCTTGGATACAGTATGGCTGAATATTTCACATTGCACTGGGGCTGAATTTAAACTTTGCTACCATAACAGATGGAGAAGTCTCACATTTTGGGTGTTTTCTTGGCTACCACAGATTAAAGCCTAATCACAAAGTGGGGTTCACACTTGCAAATGAGATCCATGGAGAAGAGGAGGAACTGTGTGGCAAAAAGTTCTAACATGCTGGGTAACAAGATGAGTGAAATAAAGCAGATGGTCTACAGTCTTATTCATAGCATCAAAACTCAAAAGTTTGGACACTGGTGCATTACCCATAATATTAAATTTATATACTTATGTGGAACTGAAGCCAGACAACATCAAGAAAACATTTATAACAATAAGACTAAACTCTTTTACCCTGCAGAAATAGGATGGCTGTATCCAAAATTAACTATTGCAACAGTGTCTGATCATCTCCTCAGAAACCAAAAATAATTTTGGGGAGTCATAGATCACCTGTGTCAACACCAGCCCTGAGAATGTTCCTGAGCCTTGTGGAATCTACTGGTACAGCCAAATACTGGCTTAGCAGAGATTAGGGTTAGGAGAGGTTTCCCAGAGCCCACACTGTGACTTGTGTCTTCTGGCTCATTAAATTTCTGTTAACAAAAGCTTCATGTTAAAGCACAGATGTGCTGTTGTTTGCTTAACTGAGGGGAAAGATTATTGCAGTGTGATAGAGAACCCAAACAAAACAAATTTTTGAGAAGTGCAGTCCTTCCAGGATGGAAGCTTCAAGCAAGACCTGAGATGTTTCAAAGAAAAAAACCATCACCACTCTACAGCAGCCTAATCCTGCTTATCTTCTCCCCAAATGACTCCCCCTATTCTTCAGGAAAATCTTAATGTGACAGTGGCACTTTAGAATCCTAGACGAGTTTCATGTAAACTGCAACAGCGTTAGGTATATTAAAGCAAGGCTGGAAGCAGTATGTGCTCTGAGTGAATTCCTTGATAAACTCCACTTTGTCTTTCTTTCAAATAATTCACTTTAATTAGTGCAATCCTATTCAGCAGATTATTCACATACAAGCTTCCTCTGAGGAGCATATGGAAGTTAATGCCAGCCTCTAGATATAAAGATTCATATTCCTGCTGTTTGTCATCACATACTGAGGTTCTTTCTAATCCTTTTCTACTTTCAGATGTGTAAAGCACCTCCTGCAGGCAAAGCACAGCAATCCCAGATTTACCTGTTGTTTGTGGAGCTTCTGTGACTGCTGACAATCACCTGTGGTCAAGATGCTTATTTCAATCTTCCACTTTTCTCTTCAGCTGCGGGGCTGGATGACAGAAAATTTGTTTTGGTTCTTTGCTGCAACCATCTGAAACCAGAAAGAAATGATGAGGAATTGGGGATTAGCACCTCATGAAAATGAATAAGGATCAGCAAATGGAGAGTTAAGCACACATTTCCAGGCAGGTGTATTGCATACCTATTGTCAGGAGTGTATTACAAAGAAAAAATTCTTAAATAAATGATTATGTTGGTGAAGTAGTCAGCATTTGGAAACTGTATTATATAAGGCGAAAGCTTCACAAACTGAAGGAGGAAAAATATTATTATAAAAATAAAAATATTAAATAGATTCAACCAATTACATTATTCCTTTCATAGAAAGTAGAATTAATCATCAGCTAACAAAAGCTGACTTTGTGTCTCTATCTGTGATCTACTCAGTATCTACAGACTGTGAACTATTCAGTGGATGTATTCATGCTATTTGCTGAGTAAGACAGAGTTCCCATGAAGGTTTTTGGGAAAGGAAAAATCTGGAAAAGGATCATGCAGGCTGTGGTTGTAATAAATGCATCTATTCACAGATATTTCCTATCTGGCTGAGAAACCACAATGTTCTTCATGTAAGGAAGCTACAGTTTCTTGACTATCTTGATATTCTGTGTTGGAATATGGTCTACCAGACCAGAACAGAAGAGACTTTTCCTCCAAATTCCTTGTTTTATGTGACAAAGCACACAAAAAACTGTCAGAGAAAACAGAGGAAAAAAAGGTAAAAATTGTTGAAGATCATGGAAACCTACAAAATTACTGTTTTATTCATTGAGACAGAGAAGCTCCTAAAAACATGTATTAGACCATCACACAAAACACTCTCAATCTGTCCAAAAGACAAAATTTGTTCTTCTTTCTCCTCCTGCACCTGCATTTCTCCCCTTTTGTCCCGATTTCATCTGATAATTTAATGGCATATTTTACCTCATACTGATTCTCAGCTCTCTATTTCATTTCTCCCTAGCCTAGTAATAAGATTGCAAGGCTCACATTTCAGCTTCACCCTGTGGAGAAGCAATGCTGATTTGCTTTCCTTCCAGATGTGAAGCAACCCGTTTATGTTTAATATTCTCTCTTCAGTCACACAGAGGCCTGCATTTAACTACATTTTTATGCATTATAAATGCACATGCATTTGAAAGAATAAAATTCCTTCTACCCAACATCCCTCTTAATGGAGCTGAGGTGATCTCTTGTTTCCCTGAGGCAGCCTGACATTTGAAGATCACTTTTAACCATTCTGGTTTTGAGCTGTGCTTTTTCCCTTCGTAGTTCCCTGTGTCTCCAAGTGCTTCCATGAAACAGGCAGGGAGTGACGCTCCAGACAATGTGATAAGGAGGAAGGCAGCTGGAAAAGAGAACAGGCAATGTTAAGATCTATCTCCCAGATTGACTGGAGGGCTCAGGATCCCTTCAGAAGGCTGTGGAAGGAGCACCCAGAGCCCTGCAGTGCACTGACACCTTGACTTAGTTCCCAGGCAAGTGAAACTTTCAATCTCTACAGTTCAGTGAAATTCTTGTGTCTCTAACAAGCCTCCACCAAGCCATGATACATCCACCAAGCTGTGATAATTCATGGCTGCCCCTGGATATCAGCATCAAGTGTCCAGGCCCTAAGGCTCTGCAGTGCCAAAAGAGCAGAGGATAGTGCCTTTGTGTTTTGGGTAAGATGCCACATCCCATGGCACGAGCCCAAGCCTTTTGCAACCCCACTGTGCATGGCACAACACTCCTCTCGTCTTCATGTGGCAGGTAGGGATCACTGGTCAAGATTCACACTGCTACAGAACTCATGCAGCAAGAGATGGCAAAATACTCTAGAGCAAGACACATTTCAATGGTCTTCTTAATCTGTGTACTTGTGGATGGCTTTTTCTGAATGGTCTTCACAAGCCCCACTTTAAAGTCACAGTATATGGTGAATAATTGCAATTACTGAGAGAGACTGAGACTTTGATGATTTGCTTTGGACAAAAACCCAAACAGAACCTGTCTCCAGCACCAGCTGGA
Source organism: Cyanistes caeruleus (assembly GCF_971803275.1). NCBI lineage: Eukaryota > Metazoa > Chordata > Aves > Passeriformes > Paridae > Cyanistes > Cyanistes caeruleus. The sequence continues at coordinate 11,138,812 of NC_141708.1, read as the reverse complement.
AAATAGTTTATGGAGTGGAAGCTACTTATCACATGATGTGAAATGAAGTATTTTATGGACTGATCCTTTTAGATCTCCAAACCTAAGGACATTTTTTGTTTAATCAGAAATCAGTGTGGATCCATCACAGAGCATCAGATGGAGTGGTACTGACTACTGTCTTTGTTTGTTTAAAGATAGGGTCTCACCCTGACATTGTTGACTCTGATTTTTGAAAACATGCAGAGAAGCAGCTGACAATACATACTGCAAAATCTAGAAGCAAATGCTGATTAGAAATTAGCAAGGAGGATTTCAACACATATAAAGCATGACCCATCTTGTAACAGTGAAAGGAATCACTAAAGATATGGTAGATTTACCAGCATATGAAGCTTTGAAATTCAATTGTTTTCAGCCACAGAAGTTTGTGCAATTTAGGACATGGCCACATCAACCTTTTTCCTCAGCAGAAAAGAGTAGGAGAGACTGCACAGCCAAGGATAAGACTATTCATTTTGGCAGTATGCTTACATCAGCTAAAAGAGTCCTGCACCCTGAGGAAGCACAGAATACTTTGTAGTATAAATAAGATTATTACTCTTGAGGAGCTTATTCATTGTGTTTGGAATTCATCCCATACAGTTCTGGATGACTACAACTGAGGTAGTCATCTCAGGCTTCCGTGCTAATTACTGATGGAAGAAATAAAGCACAATTCTTATGGCTTGGATGAATCTCATCTTAGAAGTGTTTTTTTCTCTCCACTGACTCTCAGCAATGTTAGTGTGGCTGGGAGATATCTGCTTTGTGAATCTCATCCCATGAACTGATAGCAGAGACAGCGAGGTGATACTAAAGAAATTCCATGCCTACTGATGCTTCCTAGGATACCTGAAGCCATAACTATGCAGCTCCTACAAGATATTTACAAAGGTAATTTCCCTTAAAAACTTCTGCCAAACTCTGTTGTGTTGTGTGGCATCAAGGAAGTGAGACAGAGCACTGTCTCCTGCTGCTCTCAGTTTGGCCATGACTTCAGGCTGGAAGCAACAGCTCGATCCTTTGGGGCAGATACACAGAGTGGCTCTGTTATAGACAGGGCTGGATTGTGTCCACCTTTCTCCCAGGCAGCCGTTTCGGTCTGGAGTAAAGCCCCATGGTCTTAATTCACTAGCTTGAAAGCAAGCCCTGCTGTGGGAAGGGAATCTGGGCTGGATCCCAGCAGCATAGCCCATCTGGATTTCTTGATGTCAGAAGGGGTTTCTCTGCAATAGATGTCATGGACATATTAAGGACTTTAAGGAATATCTAGCCAGAGAGCATAGAAAATTGGATTTCATAGAAAACAGACCCCAGACACCTTCAGTGACCTTTAAAGAGAGAAGCAGTGTCTTCCCTAAACACATGGAAGAGATGTGAGAAAAAAATAAAAGAGTAAATGACATTTATTTCATTTTTAATCTTTCTAAATGAAATTTCAGCATGATCTGAAAGACAGCAGCATGAGCAGAGATTGTTACTTCAATAGGATTATTGTCAGAAGCTGGCAGTGTTTGTACTACAGTGTGGATACATTTCCATGTTTGATAAGTTACAAAGACTGCTAAATGTATTTCATTTTAGATATCAGATTTGCAGAAATCTCTGTTTTTCTCATATCTGAAAGATTATATCTGGGAACATCTCAGAGGGCTGAAATCTGGGCTGTAAGTTCTAAAGTCAGTTTGTTTAAAGTTTGTCACATGGTGTTGATTTACCGATATGTCGGGTGGGTGTAATAGAGTGCCTGTCTTTAGGAACCTGCCTTATTTCTCTGGATGGATCCAGAAACTGTGGTCATATCTCTACTTGTGACACTGAATTCCCCTGAATTCACTGAAATCCAGTGTTTGGCTGCAGACACTGGTTGTGATCTAGGCTGGAGAAAAGCAGCAGCTGCCTCCTGAGCCTTCCTTAGATCTTAGGATAGCCCTGAAAGCACATTCCATATGGGACAGAGAACCTGCTGGGTGGCTCTGCCTCCCCATGAAGTCCACTGTGCTTTACAGTGGTGTTATGGGGGCAAGCACCAGGAATAGGAGTCAGATGGACTTCTCCCTCACTGCCATCTGCCACAAGGGACTGCAGGAGTTGTGAGGAGTTCAGCTGGTGCGTATCCAAGGTAAATACAAGGTGTTCACCTCTACACTGCTCCCAGACTCTTGCACAGGTGCCTTAGCATTGATATTATTTCTAGTGCTAGATTTCATTTCCCTCAGCTGGCAGACACCCAATTAATTCTTTGAAGCTATATTTAAGAAACAGTGATTTACAGTTAAGTTGTCTCAGCTAATCACAGCGTAATTAATTGTCTGTAATACTTTTATGTCTTGGAGAAGGAAGCCTTTAATACCAAGGAATTTTGGCTGCACAGCAATGATGGTTTGTAGGACATCACTTTTTTTTGTAAAGCTTTTGCCTTGTTGTTTGGGAAACTGAGAATTCCAAATAGCTTGAATGTAAATTTGACATTTTGATATATTGTTCATTACTGCAGCATTTTCAGCTCTTAGGTAGGATAAATAAACACATACCAGTTGAATTTCATTTGCTGATATATTGTGAAATTTCCCACTAAGAATGCAGCAGACAATATCCAAGATCATAATTCAGAACTTTTCTATGTATACCAGAACATGGGATAAAAATAAACTCGCTGGGCTGGGAATCAAGACTTCTGTTTTTTCCTATCTATTTAATGAGTTGTCAATGTAATCTGGAGGAGACACATGACCCTCAGTGAACAGAGGTGGTTTGGAAAAAGTAAGGAAGGTTGCCTTCAAACAACCACAAAACCCCTGTGAGAGTCAAATCTGAACTTTAGATGGCCTGTGGGAGCAGGATAGGCTGCAGCTTTCCCTGGCACAGTCCTGTGTGGGAAAACCTTTGGCAGGAGCTCCTATCTGCCAGAGCATCCTTTGGTAGATCAGTCATGCCTCTGCTGAAACATTCAGAATCATAATGTTAAAAGCTGATTGTGTCTCTTTCACTCATTCATTTAATCCTGATGCCAACCCCCACTGTGTCCTGCAGGACCCCTTGCAGCAGCAGTGCAATGTCCTCCAGGCAGCAGGGTTTGGAGAAGCTCTAGTGGAAGGCTCTCTGGGCTCTGGCTGGCACAGCTGATCTGATCCTGGGGGAAAGGGACAGACATCAGGATCAAGGCCTGTGGAACCTCATCCTATCCTCCATGTGGAATCCCAGGAAGCCTGGCCAGGCTCAGGGCTGGATATGCCAGCACAAGACAATTCTATCCAGTGCTCTATGGCCAGGCCAAGAAAATGATTCCCACAGGAGCTGCTTGGAAATTAAACTCTGGCCCTTTTCAGCAGGCTTTGATTGGAGAGGCTAGCTTACTTGTCAGGAATACCTCTTCCTGCTGTTTGATGGTCAGCCTTTGCATTAGGCAATTCTTTTAGCCTTCCTACTAATTCTACTAGAAAGCTGTCAGCTGAACTCCTGCTGCCTCATTAAAAAGTTATATTAAACATTAACATTAAAAAATGATACAGTAATTTAAAATTTAAATTTTTTCTTGAGAGAGATGATTATGAAATGTGCAAATAGTTTTTTTCATTTCTGTTAAGAGAAAAATAACCACTTGAATGCTTTCTATTTTCATTTCAAATAAAGCACTCCATTATGAGTGATATTTTAAAAAAAGACCCAAAAAAATCAAAACAGAAATTCACTATTGTGTATGCAAAATTTTCTTATGTTCTCATACCAAGCTTGTTGAAGAAATTCAAACAGGTTTTCCATAAAAAGGTACCTCAAAGACCCGTGAAGGACCCTGCAAACAGGTTTCACATTGAAGCTAGCAAAGTGAGTAAGTAATGCAGAGCAGTCACCTACACCTGCATTCTTCTGTCTGCATAAAAACCTTTCTTTCAGGATCCACAGTGAAGAACCACTTGACACCATTTGACATATCTGGAGAGCGCCCAGTACAGTAGCATTCTGAAAAATCACTCCATAATTTTCAAAATACCATTAAGGATAAGTGAATTTCAACTCATGGGTCTCTTGGAAGCTGGATTTGCCATCTGGACTCTGGATGATTTTGTTAGGAGGTACACTGGCTCAGATGAGTCACACAGGGCCTTGCAGCTCTATCTGGGTCAAATTTGGCCATCACAACAGAGAGGGAGGGAGAGATCACATCCCTGAGTCTTTGATTCTCTCTGGGCTAATATGGAAGGAAAAATACAGTTTGTGCTGCTCAAAGAAGTCAGAGAGAAAGGATTTGCTCCCTAAAACTTTTTAAGGGATTTTCTTTCCACCTAAGTATATTTTCCTGGAGGTCTCAATACTACTTGCAAAAGAAACCCCAAAACCAGAACAACCCTGCTGTATTGATGACATTTCAGTAATCTGTCTGTACTTCACACAAGCACTGGGACATGTTCTCTGCACAGCCCTATGCCCTTCAGGTGGCCAGGAGGGGACACCCAACCATGGCACCTGGTGTCACTTTATGGCACTATCCCTCACAAAGTGTTTCTTGTTCACTTTGCTGAACTGACCACACAGGCCTGGGACTCTGATCCTGAGTTCACAGCCTGACTCCTGATTAAATGCTTTTTGGAATATTTAGTCCATGGAGAGGTGATGGCAATGAAGAAGAGCTTACAGATGACAACGTTAATCACAGTATCACCTTGTCTGCAAGTAACCTCTGAAATTCATGTGTTTTAACCTATGGAACAATTAAACTCAGGTGGACCTTTGATTAAAAATAACAGTTAGGAACATTTACAAATTCAAAGGGAATATGTTACATTTTTACAGCATAGGTGGCAGAATTACAGATTGTTTCATGAATCCAGCAGGAAAAATTTAATTAAGATCCATTTAATTAATTGCTGCAGACCCAAATTAGTATTCAGTTAGTGCCAGGACTTTTAATTTTCCCCCTCTAATTTTTTTTCAAAACTGTGGAGCTTTCCCTCAAATGCTTAATATATTCCTGGGCCTTACTGTTAAAGTTAAACACTAAAAAAAAAATAGTTAGGTAACAACTGCCAAGGAGTATTAACCTTTTTCTTTTCTCAGTTACTGTAGATCATTTTTTCCCCCTCCTTCACTCTGGTATTTTTGCCATTTGTCATGGTTCTTGAGCTCCAGGCCCTGACAACAGCAGGTGGGATACAGCCCTCTCATTTCTTTAGGGCATCAAGAGCAAGTAGGCATCGAACCCACTCTCTGAACCTGGCAGACTTGTTTCTGCTGAGAATCATTTCCTGGCAAAATATCTGCTCATAAAAAAAAAAAAGAAGTATATTTTATAACTGGAGTAAAAATGAATTGTGCTGATCATTTCCCACTTTCTGTGGAGGATCACAAACAGCCCCTGCTCACTCAGGTCACAGTGCTTGTCTCTTTAGGGCTGGAACACAGGAGAATACCTGTGATTTTTTTGGTAGCTATCACAGTCCAAGCTAAAGAAACCAATAGGTTTCAAAGGCTACAAAATATATCTCTTTATGTAAATAGCCTTCAGCTGTTACCCATACATCTATGCCATGGGTAGACATGTGTCTATCACTGCACTTCACAAGCTGATTTTGCCTGCTGTCCAAGCCAACACAGGAGAGGGCTGGGATGCTGAAAGGGATCAGGGAAATGTGTGCCATCCTCCTACTTCTGTGTCATGGCAGGAGAGAAAATGATATGCGAGCACAACAGCATCCTAAATACCCTGTGCACATCTTCTGGAAGTCAAAAACCCACTTCCACTTGATCTGAGGAAGATCTTGGATTAATTTATGCAACTCTGGTACCCACAAAAGGATATTACTGTGCTCAGTAATACATAACAATGATTATTCTGAAGATCCTCAACTAAGAGATTTCTAGTTTTTATTAGTATGTCCCTGCTCCCTCCTCCTCCATGTTCTAGAACTGACACATAAATCATCTTCCTTTCTCACCCCAGGAGCCCTCCTCGACTTTCTGCACCCTGAAACCAGGACAAGGACTGGCAGTCTCTTTCTACAGCACCATCCCTGTATTTACTGCCTTTGTCTCAAGGCAAAGCAGACAATCCAAAAGAAACAAGCAACAGATGTGCCAGGAGAAGATGCAGACATGGTTACTCCCTTTTCCTAAGGCAAAAGAACATTCCTAATCTGTGTTTGGGGGATCACATCTGGCACTTATTCATAATAGCATCTCAGGACAGAAAAAGAAGATACAGCACATGTCTCCAGCCATTTTATATCACCTGTACATATAAATGCTCTTATACACATACTGTATGGTATATAGTATATAATATTTAGTATAGAATACTTACTATATTGTATAAAGTACATAATCTAGAAATATATTTAACTGATTCAATTGAACTGCACCTTGGAAACAGATTTTCTCAGCACTTGAACAGCTTGGACCTGGCCCAGGGCCAGGAGAAAAAATGAGAGCTGCTTTAGTTCTTACAAAATGACTTGCTACCAAATGACCACATCACAAACCCCCCTGACAGGGGACCACACTCATCACATGAAAAAGATGCACATTACTGGAAAATGCTGCCAAAGGAGTTCCACACACCCCTTCCACTGAATAAGTAAAGGTCACTGGAATAGCAAGGGGTTTTTCCAGAAGCAGACTATGTGACTGAAATCCTTTGAGCATGTCCCCTCGTGTACCCCGTGTGTTCCTGACATCCAGAAGGAAAAGTGTGTTTCTAATCAGCATGCAAGGCAGGTGAGCTGTGGTTGAAAGATGATTGCTTGCAGGCCCCCCACAAATCCCCAGTATCAACAGTGTTAAAATAATACAAACATCATTAGTGACAAAGACAGATTCATTGCCTCCAGCCAGACTGTGCTTGTTAAAGGAGTTCTGTACAGCTCCATAACTGGATATGAATTCTAATAAAGTTTGTTTAAAAATGTGATGGTATTCCAAAAGCAAATGTGCAAAATAGGCAATTCTGATTTTAAAAAATCTACTCCTTGTAACTCCTCAGAGATCTGTGGGTTTGATGAGAAAGGCCCTTTTTCCCCTTTTTTGAACACCTCATACAAAGAATGCAGAAAGTAGGATGCTTTCCTTATTCCCACTCCCAAACATTTTGGGTCTACTTAAAGGAAGCAATTATTTATTTACATGTGCATATATAGTGAAGTTGCCCAGATATGCAGCATGCAGAAACCCATGTAGAAAACTTATTCACAGCAATGAGGCATAAGCATGCTCTAATCCCAGAGGGAGAAGATTGCTTGACTTCCTTCACTAGAAGGTCATGCTCACTCTGAGATGATGCTGTTGGAGGTCTTATTGAAAAGAAACTGAGTGACTCTGAGCTGAGAGATATCCTGGGAACTCTTCCAGACTACACAGTACCTCTGGAAAAGTAGGGCCTTTCGGGTTGTATTAGCCCTCAGACACAGAAGGAATGAGCATAAATGGCAATTGTTAAAAAAACAAAAGAAAAAGAAAAAAAAGAACAAGGGCACAACAATGCCAAGCTCAAAGAATTTACTCTGAGGACAGATGATCCATCCCTCCTTTTGAAAAAGACTCAGTTTTTGTTCCAGCTATGGATTTTATAGGAAGACAGAAATCACCACCTAGAATTGAAAATAAGGGTCTCTGTGGGTTTTGGTGTGGAAATTTTCATTAGAGGTAATACAGAAAAAAGAAAAAAAAAGAAAAAAAAAAAGATATTCACTTAGCAATTTATCAATGAACAGCCAAGTGGATACTTCACCATGGCACCTCAGGTGTTGCTTGGCAGGAGCTGCAGTTTGGAAGGATAAAGCCATGGCTGAGCAGAAGCTCCTGCACCTCAGTGCCACCCACACTGCCCAAACTGCAGGACAGTGCTGCCACTTCCAGAGTGACAGAGGGGAGCAAAGCACAGCACAGGCAGACACAGAGGTTAGCTGAGTAAACTTCTGCACTTGAGAAGCTTCTGAAGGAACAGGAGGTTAAAGCTGATCTTAAGAATTCTCCATATGGGAGTACGTACAGCCTTCGAGCTGGGATCAAGCGTAGTGAGTAACATATTAAATACACACACAAGTAAATAAGAAACATAGTAAATAAACTCCTACGTCTTTCTTTATACTGTTTTGGAGAGTGTACTTTAAAGAGAGAAAGATGCATTGCTACTATTTTGATTTTTTGTCAGGAGGGGTGTGTTTCAGACTTCAGAGATGCTACAGAAGCAATTACAGTGGCAAATAAAACTATTATTAAAACCCTGACGTTTTTAACTGCTATTTGCATGTAATCACTCTTAAATAAATGAAGGAAAAGTAAACGTTAGGAGAATAATTTGCTGTTAATCAAGACTAATAAAGTGAGCAGCTTCATTTCCTTTCCAGGCTTGTCTGATTTTAATCTCTCCGAAGTTTGACAGCAGGAGAAAGCAAAAAACAAAGTTATGCTGTTATGGTGTGTGTGTGTGTGTGGTAAGAAATTCTGGAGTCTCACTACTGTGGGTCTTGTTCTTTTCCTCTCCCTTGGCTAATGCAGCTGATCTGTTTAGGTGTGCATTTTTACACACTATGATTGGTAGTAATATAATGCTGAAGACTCTGAAATTCTGGACACTTCAGCTTTATCCTGAAAACACAATTTCTTTCCAGAAATTGGACCCTTCTCCAAGAAAAAAAGTTCTAAAATATTTTGAAGGCAGATGCAAAGAGTCTCACTTATTTTGAGGTAGTTCATTTCACCCCTGCTCCCTACCTCTAACTACCTAGATTAAAGACTTTCACTTAACTGTGGGAGCATAATCTATTTATAGACCTGTAGAATAGGAAAAGGAATCAACCTCTTTTTCATAACCTAATTTTAATTTATTTTGCTAACTGAAAGAGTGAGATTTTTCTCCTTTGGAGCCCATATTGGGATCTGAGTAGAAATCCTATTTCAAGGTTATAACATTAGTGCAGCATCTGACATAAAAAAAGCAAAAGTGGCCAATTGGCTCAATCATACTGAGTCCCTGTAATGATATCCCTGTGTACAGCAGTGATGAAGGCACATGACTGTGTAAACACAGGCAAAACATTTATGAACACGTGCTTATTACCCTGTTCTACATTGTGCATCTAATAATTTCTGAATGAAAAATTCAATTCACTCCAATCACAATACATTGTTGCTGGTAAAATTGAATATAGCTTCAAAATTGACAAGAGAACTGCCAGTAAATTTGTACTGGATGTAAGCAAGGGTGGGAGAAGCTTCCACAAGTGTTGCACAGTATTTTAAACAAGCAAAGTTTGATTTTGATAATGACTTTACTCTCAAAGCACCTCATGCTTTTAATTTATCCTTTTATTAGCCCATTCAGGAGGAATGATACTGGCAATAAAATAGAAATCATGAATATCAGGTGTTCCATGAGAGCCCTACAGCAACACCTCTGAACTCCCTCCTCCCTGTTTTCCTCTACCATCCCTACACCTCTGCATGCTCTTCCCAGCCAGGGCTGGGCTGGGCTCACTCCAGCTCGCTCACTTCAGGCTTTGGAAGTGGGGAGCTGTGATCACAAATCACTGCAGCATTTGTGACTGATTTGGGTGAGAATCCCCATCAGTCCTGGGCAGAATAGTTGATAGACCTCACAACTCCAGTTCCACCTATGTTGTATACCAAAGGCCAGAGGCAGTAAGGTCTGGTATCCAAAACTCTACTTTTCACCTGCATCTGCTCTTTTTGGCACTTGTTCTGGACTATCCTAAGTACTTATCCTCATAGGCCTGCCCATTAACTTTCCCACGGCTCTGTAGTTCTCCTTTTCTTCTCATCTCCTACTCTTTCACCTACCTTTTTGCTGCCTTTGGTGTCTCAGGGGCTTCCAAAATACCTGTCAGGTATTATGTCAGGGCTTGTTCCAGGGCCAGATACAGAAGTGCTGCTGACAGGTTAAAGAAGGGGGAGGAAAGGCTGTGCTGTGACATGACAGCTCTGTCCTTACTCCATCCCACAGACCAGTGCAAGGACAGTGAACAGGATGAAAGGTGAGGTGATTTTTCTCTTAGGTTCCTGTATAAATCTGTTTTATGTCACCTCTTCTTTCAGACTTTGGAATGGACAGAAAATGGAGTAAAGTGTAGATCAGTAACTAGATCCAGATCTACCTTTCCCCAAAGCCTAAACACAAGGCTCTTCATCCGCTTCTCCATTTTAATTTCCAGCTTTCCATGAATACATTCACCAAATAAATTTATGAGAGAGAAGGAATAAGTTTTAAACCCCTGCTACCAAATACTTCCAGGGAAAGATTTCATATTCATCCTGTTCTAACCAGACATTTGATGTGGCTCCAGTTGGAACACACACACTGTAACTGTTGCACCAGGGTCTGGCTTTCAGCAGCGTGATATTTGCAATGGATGGTTGGCTTGGACTCCATCTGGAGGTGGTGAATTATTCATAGAAATCAAATGGGAGATACTTGTAAATACAAAAAAGACATCTCCTTCTTTGAAACAGACAGGTTTCAAGGAAGAGAACATAATTTTAGAGTAATAAAGAATCAGTGCTATGTGTGGTTTAGCCCTCACTTTTCCCCAGTATCTCTCCCCAAATTGTTGACAGTAACCTGGAAAGAACAGATGAAAAATTTGAAAACATACACTGTGCTGTGATAAGCTTTTTCTGCACTATCCTTTGCTAAATTTCTGGGATACCTGAGGAAGGAATTTAATCTGTACAATAATTGAAATATCTTCTATTCTAAGAAATAGAAAATGTAACTGCTTTTTTTTTTTTTTTTTTTTAATATTATTATCTCTCCTTGTTTTCTGGATTCTTTCTTGGAAACTTTAATGGAAAACATTTACCCTAATTAAAACAAAAACCCAAACACACAAGCTCCAAATACTTCTCTTTGGTTCAGACTGGTTTTGGGGCTACACATGTTAATTTCTTGCATGGTTTCATTCTTTTAAAAAACTATTTGTCAATCTTGGACCAATGAAAAGTTTCTGTTAAATCAAGATTTGAGAAAAGTAAGAAAACCATAGAGAGGGGAAACTAGAGTGAAAAATAAATGTCTAAGTGATAAAACTGTGATATGACTATCCAGGGTGGGTGTTAGAAATTTGCCAAATATAGAAAATTGGGCCAGCAGCATTGAACTGTACAGTCTTACAGAAAAAGAGTCTTTGTGCCACTCAGATGATGCTGGCACTTAAAATCTCCCCACTGCAACAGTTTTTCAGAATGTGGTTCCTCTTCCATCTCAGTTTTACCTTCTCCTTTACCCTATTTCTCAAATTATTGAAGGTTACTCATTTTTTTTTCAGCAGCACCCTCCAAGACTGATAACTTATTAGAAATGACCACCCTTGAGAGATGCAAAAACTTCTGTACAAGCACGTAGTGAGCTTCCCAGCCCAGCAGTCATTCAAGGAGACCACTAAAAAAACAATCAAAGGTGATAAATCTTCAACAAATTTAGCCTTCTTTCTGATTTTTCTGGCCACAGTACATCATCTTCAAATCTTATCGTATTTATCAAAGTTATACTTTCAGGTATTACTCCAGTTTTGAAGCTAAATCTTATTTTTGTGACAAACCTTTGAGAGGATTCAGAGAGATGTTCAGCTAAGCCCATCTATGTTGCTTGGAGAAATATCATAACTAAAATGTCAAATTCCTCTCCTTTTTATGAACATATTATAAACTATATTATATATATATTATAGGCTGTGGACAGTCAGAACATTTAATAACATCTCTAACATGTCTAAACAGACTTTTATCTTGTTATCTCTCCTCTTTATCAGCAATGACAAGCCCCATACTCAAATTAATATTTCTACTGAATGCAGCTTCATCTTGTGCAAGCAGGGACAGTAATATTGATATTCAAACCTGAGCCAAACCTGGGGTGAATTCCCAAGTTTGGCACAACCATTACCACCTTCTGCAAATACATCAATTCTTATATAGGTAGAGTGCAAGAACAAGGGATGGCTCTTAACACAGGCATAAGCACCTCTAGGAAAAGGCTCTGTAGCTGTAAATGGAAACTTGCAGTGCTTGTAAAACAAAACCTATAGTAATTATATACTTTAAAATTGTTCTTTGATCTGTTATTTTGCTCCTGTAAGTTCTTGTCTCACTGGGCTCTCCGCTGGGGCTGCAAAACAGTATGAATGTACAAATAACTAGTCACTGTATTTATTAATTATTGCACAGGGAGAGATCTCTTCAGTTAACCCTGTTGCAAATAATGTTGCCCTTCAGATTCTCACACTGGACTGCAAAGGAAAAGCACCTTTATCATCTGGAGAAAGCTGTGAGAAATGTCCCGAGCTTTTCAACAAACATCCTGGGAGCTGTCCAAGAACTGTGGCACTCATATAAGTGAGTTTTATATATATATATAAATAAATAAAAATAACTTATATGTAATAACTGAGTTATTATGGCAATACTATTATTATTGCTTGGATTTGGACTCACATTTTTCCTAACTGGGGCTTGTTTAACAAACATTGAGGGCAGAGTGAAGGGCTCAGCTTTGTTTTCCTTTCTTCTGAAGCTAAATCACTGTGTAGCCAAGGGTACACGAAGTAGAAAATCAAGAGCAATAACCTCTGGGTGCTGGAGCAGTCTGAGTTTGTGGGGTACATTTCAGGGACTGCCAAGCTTGCAGCACCCTGGAAAACAAACAGCATGTTTAAGCATCAAGACTGTTGGGGTACAAAGTGAATAAATATGTATTCTATCTGCTGTCTTGCATACAGGTAAGCTGCAGTGGTTCTTCAGGCTCTGTGTGCCTCAGCAGGGATCCTCCTTGTCATGGGAAACTGGTTGTTGAGACCAGCTTCAAATGCAACTGTAGAAGCTCTTGTGTAGGAATCCTTTGAGAGCTATGGAATAGGAAGGTTTTTCTAGCTCAGGAAGTGCCTACACTGTCATTACTGGAAGGTGAGACTTTCTGCCCAGCAGCATCCTGAGCTCACTGTTCTTATTCATACCTGGGCGTGGGGATGGAGGGAAGATACCAGGTTAGATGTCCCTGTTTTCTGAGCATGGTAATTCTTGCATTTTCAGGTACACCAACAGTAACTCAGGTGGTATCTGGGAGCACAAAGTCAATCCCATAGAGAACAGAGGTTGGATCTACAAAAACACCCTTGGGACACTGCTCTCTTCCAACACCCAGCCCCTCTACCAAGCCTGATACAGCACCACACTTTTAGAAAGGCTGTTTCTGGGTATAACTCTTACAGCTGAGCTCCCTTTATCCCTGCCCATGAAAATTAGTTACCACAAGCTCCTGTCTTGCTTTTCAAGTATCTCCCCGCTCCTCGCTGCTTTTCCTTGGCATGGGCCTTTCATCAGAGACATGTGGCTGCTGTGCTGGCACTGCCAAAAACCACATCAGTGGGAGATGCAGGCAAACAGATGCAGCCCAGCAAGCCTGTGTGGACTGCCTGCACAAGGCTCTCCGTGCTGAAAGCAGTGCCAAGCGCCTCAGCTATGGGTAATGGGCAGCACGCCCTCCAAACAGACGGACACGAGCACAGACAGACCGGACACCACAGCCAGGCACTGAACATAAGCCTGTTGTGGGCCACTCACAGCCAGATGAGTCAAAACAGATGGCCAGACCTGCAGATCTTTGTTTTACTTGTCTTAATTACATACCATGTTTACTGACCCTGTTGGAATGTCTCTCTCTTTTAGGACCCTTTCTGTGCACAAACCAGGGTTTTAAAAGAGCTGTCAAACACGTGAGAGGGGAATAATCGCCTTATGGAAAGAAGCAGCTCGTTTCTCTGTCTTTTGTAGATTATGCTTATATAGGAAGGGACTGGACTATAATCAGTCAGATTAAATTCAGGACAGATAGATGGCAGAGAAAAACTGAAAAGCAGTCTCAGTAAAGAGCAGGGAGGAGGGGCCAGCTGTGCAGCTCAGGCTCTGGGGATTTTTGCTGACCACAGGGTGAATGGGAATCAGTAGCACATTGCTGTCAGAAAGGTAAGGCAACTTTCCAAAATCAGCTTGTGGCCACCACCAATTTGAAGGTCAGGGAAGATGGCCTCTCTGTACTTAGTAACCTTTACTAGACCTTTTTTCCCCCGTTGCTGATTTTGCAAGACCTGAGATGTAATTATTTCAAAGCCCTAATGAGGCCATTTGGTAAGGTATAATTTTATACATCCTACACAAACAGACATTTAGACAAAAGGAAAGCAGTAGGGGTAATGAGTGGTTGAGGAAACATGACCTAGAGAGAAAGGCAATTGAAATGAGGCCTATTTAAACTGAGAAAGCAAGAGAGGCCTATAATGATAGTTCTTTACATTGTCAAATGCTCTTAATAGCACTGGCAGAGCTTAGCTGTTTTTCAAAGGTGATAGGATGTGAGGTAATCAACTCAATTTGTTAGTAGGACATGACAATTTAGGATTGAAAAGTAAGTAATTTTACATGCAAACTTGGAGGGGGATTTTAAGATATTAAATTTTATGTTGCACCAAATGAAAGCATGACATTATCTAAGGATTGTGATTAACAAGCACTGTCCAGCTCTGATATTACCCCAGAGGACAGCAAAGATATTTTTACATCACTGCATGTACACAAGTCATGCTGTCTGTGTAGGAAACCAGGACAACCTTTTACAGAAAATTTCAGGAAGTATCTCTGTCTGGTATTTTCAATTTCCCTCCAGGTTTTACAAAATCGTTCTTGTCATAGAGTTGTAGCAGCTCTCTGTGTCAAGGGGGAATATTAGAATGAGATGTTTTCAAAGATGAGAAAAGGAGGCAGCTTCAGTTCTGGCATTTTAGGCCTGAGCTTACTTGTGGGTTGCTTTCTTGCTTGTTCCAGGGGTTAATGAAGCCACTTCTACAGAAGAGCATGTTTCACATTATCAGGGTGCTGGATTTCCACCATGCATACAATCTGCTGCCAGACAGGATCCTCATGTCTGTCTAGTTCCAGGACAGGCCATTTCACTGACCAATTTTTGCTCAACGCTCTTATTTTATTTTATTTTATTTTAAATTTCTTCAATGCATTTGGCCTTGGTCAGCTGTACCTTCTTTTGTTGGACATTAGATCATTTAGTTAGAGAAGGAGACTGGGCAGGTGTTCCTGTGCCAATATTGGGTTCATATTCAAAGTGGAAGATCTTGAAAAGCAACCAACAGGCACAGAAACAAATAGAGAGAAAAACATGGACACACATACACCCCTTCCACACACCCTGAGATCATCAAGAAGAGGAAATTTTCTCCTCAGTATATTAGCCACAATGCATCCTGGTTCAGATAAATGAAAAATTTAGTATTAAAAATGTGTTTCTCATTTGAATTAAAAGAAATAAAAGAGCCCCAGATCTAATAAGCCTCCACACAATATTCTCATTTGGAAGTTACAAGGCAGGCAAGGTGGAGATGTGCTAAATATGAGAACAAATAGCCATGAATGTTAAGAATTAAATATTAAGAATTTGAAGCCAAACCCATTTGCTAAAAAGCATAAATAGAACATAATTTTGATTGGTTAGATGCCAAATTAAATGTAAAAAAGAGATGAACAAAATAAAATCAGAGCAGAAAATGTTATTAGGAATTAAGCTAAAAGAAAGTATATGTGAATATTTTCTTTCCTGATTAACACAGGCCTGTTTGGGAGGGAGAGGGACAAGTTTGAAGGGCAGGTGATAGGTTTGCAAGTCAAAACAGCAGGATGCTGTGACCAACACCTAATGAAGGCAAAGACATAATGCAGAAAGAAGGTTTCTTTTTCAAGTGATGTTTGTAAGAAAACTGAGCTCTCTACCCAGGTGATATTGTGGAGGATTTAAGTGGTGGAGCAGGGGATTGGATGCAGAGAGAAAACCTCCTTTTGCTTTTCTGGAGCACTGAGAGAACGTGCCCTGAAGCCCATCTTGCTGCGTGTCTGGGTGTCACTGGAGGGGTGGTTCTGGACACACCTGGAGAACACTTGAAGCAGCTGGGACCCCGTTCCTCCCCAGCACTGAGGTGACAGATTTTGGAGCAGATGGCCCCTGACTCTTTGCAGGGATGCTCTGGGGAGGTAGCAGTGGGTAATGTTGGCCATCAGGGGGACTGACCTGCTCCTGGACAGTGCTGGCACTTCATGGAGTGGATGATGCCACTAGGTTTCACACAGGGTGAAAAGGAGTGTAGATTATACAGAAAGGAATACATGATACAGAAAGGAATGTTCCTGTGCTGCCTGGGAGCACCCTCCCCTTTTCTGTCACAGCAGGAGCCTCCTTGGGCTGCCCTCTCTTACACTTCCAGGGCTAGAGCAATTGCTTTCAGAAATGGGAGAAACCATGAGAAAGGGAGAAGATGAAAGCAGAGAGTGAGTTATCTGAAGAGAGATACCCAAGACAGATTTCTGCAGCAAGGGAGCTCCTCCAGAAAAGAGTTAAGGGGCCTAAGTGCTCTCTAAATCTTTGTCTTATCAATATGTAGCAAAGGAGCAGAGACCAACTTTGTTGTCTCACATGAAGAAGAAGAAAAAGCTTTCCCTGTACTTTCAGTTGTCCCTTTTTTGCTTTAATACCTCATCATTTAAAGAGTTCATTTTGCAGCCCACACTCCTGCTGGTCATGGGGGAAACTCCTGAGAAAATCACATCAGAGGCCCCTCTTTTCCTGTCCTGCAGCATGAATTGTTAGCACAAGATCTGTGCAGATGTGTAAAAGGCTCTTACAGAGTAAGAATATTTACACATGGTGCTATCCAGAAACAAGTGGCTGATCCTGAGTAAGCTATTCCAGTACAACTTGATTTTGAGACAAGTTCTTCAGCACAGAAAACCTGTCATCAAGGAGACTTAAATACAGATGACTGAGAACTTTTCCCCAACCATTTTCCTGATTAAACACACATTTCCATTTTAAATTGGATGGAAATCCTGAATATTAAACATTTAGTTTTCTGACATAAACTCAGCATTTTTTCATCAAAACTGTTTTGATTTCTGCTGATTATAGATCCTCCTTTTCAGCAGAATCAAGGGATCTGTGCCCAGGGTGTGCTGCCTTCACCTCTGTGACAGCCTGTTATCACCTGGGAGGATCCACACACCAGGCAGGGTGAGCCAGGACCCACAGCCAGTTCAGCTGACAGCAGGGCTGGGGCCAAACTGAAAGAGAAAATGCAGACCTGTAAACACAGAGACAGAAAGGTTCCAGTTTTGTCCTCTGTGCCCTAGCAGGGAGGCTTGGTTACTATTGAACTGTCTTACTTTTGCCATGTGGCTGGAAGTAATTCATCTTAAGAGCATGGTTTGACTGATGTGCCTTGTCTGTGCAGCTCAGAGCAACTGGGAGGAAGGCAAGGAATAGCCAGTGGAGTAGCTACAGGACTCACAGATGCTCACAGAGCATAATAATGGAATTATTACAGTTTATATAGATTCCAATGGCTTAGAAATCTCTGTTTAAAAAGTCTAAGATTTCCGAGGAAGACCAAGCAAAAATAACCCCAAGACTTATTTTAGACACATGAGGAAACATTCTACAGGTCTGCCCATGCCATTTTGAATTAGCAAGTTGTTCTCAAACAAGGTGTAATGGGAAATAAACCTTAATGAAAGCAAACAGTACCATGTGTTTCACAGCCTGTCACTCGTCTTGTGTACCACCCCAGAGAAAGGCACTGAGAAATTTCCCACAGAAACAAATTTAGCCTCCAATGCAGCTTACTACTGACAGAAATACACCCACTACCACTTCTCTCCTTTACAGATATATTATCTTTTCCATTTTCCTTTCAGGATTTACAAGAGGAAAACAGAACACCTTTTTGTTCCACACACCTTCAATCTATCTGTTGTTGTAAGTCTACATATATGGAAGTGAACTTTAAATTAGGAGGGAGAAAGTAACAAAGTAAGAGATGTTTGTTTTTGATGAGCAGCAGAAGCAGAGCCAAGAGAAGACCTTTCTGAGGAGACGTTCTTGCTCACACGAGTCCAAGGGGTTTGGACAAGCACCCAATAGCTGACCCTTGTTCCAGTTTAATTGGGAGCTGCTTCACCCATGGGCAAGTGCTGGCCTTTCCCAGAGCTGCCACATGCCCAGCACCAGCTGTCAGCCCAGATTTCTGCAGCACTGATGTTGTCTGAGTGGGTGATAGCTCCTTCATAATTCTCTGTGGGTTCCTGCTTAAGGCACTTGTTCAGTTTGCTGGCCTTAGACCTGGCCTTAAATTTACTGGCAAGTTTGTAGAGAGTAGACCTGTCAAAGCTCTGAATCTCAGAGTAACTCAATGATTTTCATAAAACCTCACCTCCAGGATTCATGTGATTTTTATCTGATTCCCTCTTTTACAAAGTATAGAATTAATAATTACCATGCTTTTGGAAAACCTCTGGAAAAAAAAAAAAAGGGTCATTGTACCTTACAGACACAAAACCAGAAGAACCAAGAAGTACACTATAATTAATTTCAAATAAAGAAATTATAGACACAGTAAAAAAAAAAACCCCAAAATGCCTAAATGTTGTGGAGCACCTAGCTTGCAGGAGCTAAAGTTTTTATGCTATATTTATAAAATGGGTGCCTCATACCCACAGAAACACAGTCCCTCAGAGAGACAGCTGAGCTTCTTCCCCAGAGCTGTGTGCTCAGCACAGGCCCAGCAGCATTTGAGCAATTTAGCACTTTCCAGGAAACCAGACAAACTAACACAGCCTGTTTATTTCCTCTTTCATTCAGTACTCCCACGCTGGTGCCTCTGCAAAGGAAAATATTGATGGATCTGAAATATGTACAACATAGGCTCAGAGTCCGTGGCAGTCACCCCATGGCAAGCTGCTTCTGAGGCTGTTTTCTGGGGTGAGACCATGAATTATTCTGTCCTTCTCTTAATCCTTTTATTTTTCTTTGTGTATCTGAACATGTCATCTGTTAACGTGCTGAATAACTGCAACATCTATGCCATGGAGGAAGAAATAGGAAAGTCCACTCTGCAGTAAGGTGTTTGCAGAAGATTTCAAGAGTCAGTAAATAAACCACTTCCCTACTTTAAAAAAAACCTAAATCAAACCAACCAAACAGACAAAAAAACCCACAAAAAAACCCCATCCCCCCAAGAAAACCCAACAAAACAAAACAACACACACAAAAAAACCCCTAAAAAATCCCCAAAAACCACCAACCTCCCCCAACAAATTAAAATAAGGCCAGCTTAGCATATTTTAAAAATTCCACTGAAATTTCTGATGATCCATTTAACTTCTAGAGGGTCTGAGCCTTAATTGCAAAGAAATCCTTTCCATCAGATGACTAATCCCTACAGAAGACTTAAAATCTCACTAGGGAGAGTTTAAAGTGAAAAAACAAGGAGCCAGGGAATGGCTCATGGAGCCCAAACTGAGTGTGTCTTATCCAACCCTTTTGTGCCAATGTTTTCTGGTAGGAAACAGAGAATATTCCCCTTTGAGGACTTGCCTGGCACTGGGCATCATCCAGCAGAGGTCTGAGCACAGGCATGCTGTAACTTCCCAGCAGGAGAATGCATTGTGGCAGCTCTAACAGGGCAAGATTCAATAAAACAACAATGAAACTTGGTTTTTTTTTCAACATATGAAGAGAGATTATTTATTTTAGTTATGACTGGAGGGAGGCAAGTGTTGAAATTTTTCATTGTTAACCTGCATTCTCCGCTGAGCCTTCATTTGGTCAGGAAGAAAGAACACAGCAATGTATATATTATATATAGACAGCAATCTTCTTTTTCTTTTCAAAAATTAACCCCTTTTCACATTTATGCAAAATTCACAGCAACCAAAATCATTCCAGAAACAGACTATCCCTGTAATTTCTTTTTCTTTCAGAAAATACCTTCCTTTGTGAAAATATCTGGTAAAAATAATGGCTTCATCTTCAAGGTGTGTTAAATCACAGTGGGAAGCCAAAGATCAGACACATTCACCTGAAAAACCCTTTGAAACCCAAGCAGAGATACTTTAACATCCAGAAGGGATAGTGATTCATGTGGTTGCATTTTCTTTTCCAATTGTATCCCCATGTATTCGCCTGTTAGGCTTCCCTTTTCCATCTCAACTCTAAGACCCCAATTAATCAAGACCCTGAATTTACTTCCTGGAAAACCTCCCAAGGCAGGGGGCCCTGTGGCTCTGCAAGACCCACATGATTGCTTTAATTTACAATATTTTCTGTGTTATTAGCAGCAAATTCATACATTTATACCCAGAGACCAATGAATTTCTACAAATAAAGGCAAGACTAGCAAAAAAATATATCAGGAGTTTTGTTTATAGCTATATTTTGATAAAGCAATGTGCAGAATAATCCTCCCCCCATCAAAAATCTACAAAAACCTCACTACAAAGTAGCAGTGGGTGATTTTGCCCTGCTCTGTTTCACAGTTCAGTCCCTGTGCTTATCTGCTGTTCTGATCCAGACAGGATGATTTTCACGAGCCATTGTTCTGTGCAACAGAGCCACTCTTCAAGAGAACAAACCACACCATGTTGTGGAGTCTAACAGGCCATTCTGGGAACAGACTGAATGAGGAGGAGGAAGGGAATGATGAATAAAAATTTATATGAATACACAATTAGGAACAGGAGGATCAGAAACCATACAAATGTCAGAAGTGGCAAAAGGGCATTAACGAAACTTAAGGATGATTGCAGGGGTGATATAGTTGAGGTAGGGACAAAGAGCTACGAAGGAAAAATTTGTCTTCTCATTCCATCCTTTGCCTTCTGCTGCAAGAAATAAAACTGACATGAAGAAATGTCATCTTTTGGCTTCTCCCGCCCTGTCTCCTAGGGCCATGCACCCGTGTAAAGGGTCTCCAGCTAGTCATCCAATTTTCAGCCCAAGGTTTAGTCTCCTAAGACAGATCAATCTTATGTAGGGCTTCTGGCAGGCATCTGAGAAGAGATATTGTGTGAAAAAATTTGAATTACCACCCTAAGTGATAGGACTGATGGTAGACAGCAGAAATCCCACTCCCTTCACCTCTCTGTCCTGTCCTCTGGAGACTCAGTGGCAATGAGGAGCTGCTCTGCTCTACACAGGGAGCATAAATATTTCCAGAAGGGAAAAGAAAAATCTGCAGGCAAATACAATCCTTGTTACTCTGAGGATATTTATAAGCAAATGAAGAGGAAAACAGGAACATTGCAAGAACATTGCACTCAGCAGGACATACCACCACAAGGGGGTAAGAATGAAATTGCCTTGCTAAGAAACTTTAAAAAAAATAATCTGAAACTATAAGAAAGTTGGGTTATGCACAACTCTAGCCCATATCTCAGCAGTATATTATATTCCACTGTCTTGTTTTCCCTTTGGGTGTTTATTTGCATTTAAACCAGCCCAACATCTGGTGGAGGACAGCACTGCATGTTTCAATTCCTCCGCTTGGATAGCATCACTTTAGAATAAATGAGTGCCTGAATGCACTGCATTGGGAGTTCAGTGATTTGTGTAGTTGGTTTTTACACATTCATTTGGAGAGACAAGTGGGATTTGAAGCAGGTGATGAGGGAAGAACTGCATGTATGGCTAGCTCAACCTGTACTACATATTCCGAAGAATGCAAAACATGGTGTGTTGCAGGCTAGATAAGAAAACTTTTTAAAATCATGTCTCTGTGATAACAGAATAGCTTTGAGGCATACTGCTGGTAAATCACAAGGAACCACACAAATAAGGAAGAAATGGGTAATGTTTGTTAATACCACGGCAACTCTCTGGACACACAGAATTCTATTTGTTACAATACAATTTCTAGCTCTATTTTCTATAAACGCAAACAATTTGTTCAGCTTCTCTGCCTGTCTTTTGTGTTGGATTTCTAACAAAATGTCCTTAGTCCTGGCAAGTCAAGCAAGATGCAAGGTGACATGCCAGCTTCCCTGAAGCATCTTAGGGACTACCAATTGCACATCTATTCACCTGCACATAATCCACTTAGCTTTGTCTGCTGCAGACCATGGCATCCTGTTATCCCTCATGTGTTTGCTGCATAGTCTCTGACACCCAGTGCAGAACTAAAGTACCTCCCATCTTCCCTCATCATCTTGAGTTATATGGGAGGCTTAGTCAAAATAAAAGATTTCAACTGAAGTAGAAACAAACTGGAAGTTTGGAATCAGCTCTCTTAAGTGAACAGAGTTATTGTGGTAAAGATATGAGGTCCAAGTGCATAGCATGGGGAATTCTAAACAGAATAACCTACACAGGAAGCAAGGAGGAACAGGGAGTCCCTGAAGAGGGGACAGCTGGCAAGCACCAAGTCAAGAATTTAGGTCACCAATTGTATACAATAAAAAAAACCCCAGACCATGCAAAAGTTTCAATTTTTCTTGCAAACCTACTTACATATTAAATTGGAACACTTGCTTTCCTCAAACCTCAGGAAAAGTACCTGTTCTTTCATTATAAGCAATTCAATCCGTATTAAAAATTAACATATATCCTTTAATAGGCTTTTGCACAGATGTCTATATGCATTTGCTCTTTTGAACCATCCTCTGGAATGTCCCATGTCTTCCTTATGATCTGTATAGTCCAGGACTTTTTAAAGGAAATGCAAAAAGAAGAGCAGCAGCAGATGTGCAGAGCTCTCTAAGCTCATTCTGGGGCTCAACTACATCTACCAAACTTCAATTTGAATTGAATTTATGGCCAAGCAATGGTCCTCTCCTTCTCTCAGAAACACAGGAGGCAAAAAAATGGGAGAGGAGAATTGGTAGAGTGTTCTGATTCAGGAACCTAACATCTGACCAGGTAGGAGTTTCATCAATTAGAGCAGAGCAAAACAGAAAGCTGTGTAGAATCATCTGAGACTTCTGTAATTCTCCTTTTCCTTAAAAAAATGCCTTGATTCCACAGGGTTCAAAGCTACAGTGCAGAATTACACTTGCAAAAATCAGGAAACAGGTTTCAAATTATTTTTTTTCAGACACAGTGAAGCCTTTTCTGTGCTCAGGACTTTATGGATGACTTAAAACCAAAAATCATGGAGAAAACATTTTTCACTCGAGTGTTTCTGATGAGCAGCAGTAGTCCTGCTTTCACTGTCTAAAAATGACACCTCTTTAAATATCTCTCTCCAAACAAGGACAACTTATTGCTTCTTTCCTTATTTTTGCAGAAGCAAGTGTCCCTAGAGATTTTCTGTGTCAAATCTCTTACTTCCCAGTACATAAACATAATCAAACCCAAAACAGCATCAAAGAAATAGCTCATTTAGAATAAGCACTAACAATGACTGCATGATCTCCTGGTTTGATAGTTACCTTTCTTTCCTTGTGGAAAGGGTATTTATGGGCCTTAGGGCAGCTGATTTTATTTTACTCCTGTCTCTTTGATTTTAGAGAGATTTTGCATTTCACCAGAGAGGGGATGTATGGCCTGTGTCTCAAGCAGTTAGGGTAAAAAAAAGATGACCAGGTGATGTTAATTCCTTGGCAGATGTGCCAGATAAATGGAAAAGCCTTGAGTGTCCACACTGATAAGGGGTCTGTCATGGCAGAGAATAAGGAAAAGTGCAATATTCCTGGAAGTGCTTTAAATTGCATCTTCATTCTGACCTACTCTTCCTGCTGTTTGAAAGGTATGCTTGGTGATGACAAGGGTGAAACTAAGTGTGATTGGTAAGAAATCTAGCTTAGGAAAATTAAGTCTAGCTTGTCTTGGTGGCTCTGACTGAAAATAACACCAAATTTACTATGATTCTTCATTCATATTTATTTAATTCTGTTGCTGTAAGTCTTGCTACTCAGAGCATTATCTGCAGGAGCCTGTCAAAGATTGCAAATAACCCTCAAAAAAAAAACCATTTTATAGTAGGAGTTCTCCAGCTATAACCAAGGCAATCGCTTAAAAATGTGATTATTGGTGAATTTTGGCAGGATTGTTTTCTGGGCCTGGTTTTGTATCAGTTATGACTGTGATAACCTGTTCTAGAGTCTGGTGTGATGTGAGTGTCCAGCTCTTCTCTCACCTTCCCAACATTCTGAAGTGCAAGCTTCCAAACCATTCCAGCTGTTGACCACAGCTGATGTTCAATCCATAGGACTCCAGATGCTTCCACAAGATACTTTATCTCCTGCACTGGAAACCAATTTCATCCCATATCCCTCTTCTCTTGACTATGAGAGAAAGAGATGCCCTTCTAGAATGTCTTGCAAGGCATGGCCAATTTCTCACAGTCCTTTGAGGTGCCTCCTGGCACCTGAAGGATTGAAACACCCAAGTTAGACACTAAAGAGAGGCAGGACAAATTAAGGTCTTTGGTTCCAACTCCACTACACTGTGAGCCACCTCTCAGAGCTGCTGTTGAGCTCCAGCTGCTGGTTTGTGCTGAAGGTAACTAGAAAATGTTTGTGGGAACATGGCACAATTCCAATTTCCTTACTTTTTTGCAAGGAAAAAATAAGGAAAACTAATAGCCATCACTAAATAGCAGTCACACATGCTGGAAAACTGAATGAGAAACAAGTCCTTTGCACATGGGACAGTCCCAGACAAAACTGCAGGTTCAAGTCTGTAGTTTCTTAAATACTGACATGATTTTGTCAAAACACAGGAAATACACCCTAAGAATAAAATATAAACAGGAATATGGTGGATAAGATCCCTAAGATATGGCATATTAATCCCATCAACCAGAAAAAGAAACAATAAGTTGTTTCCATTTCCTTGACTTCTCCCTGCATAGACATCAAATCAGCTCCTGCTGGATTCAGCAACATCCTCTGTATCTTGAACATCTACAGGAATTGAGGTTCTCTAGAGCCTTTGATTCACTTTTAAATTCCAGTCCCAGGAAGCATAATTTTGTGTATCACCTCCATTAAACAAACTGGGCTACAATTCAGTCAAGACTTTCCAGTTCTAAGGACTGAAATTGATGGTTTCAAACAATTTACAGACTATAACATGGGGTAAGAGAGAAGCTCAACACCCGCATTTACATAATTACTTTTTAATTATGTTAGACCTTTTCAGGAAGAATATTCCAAATACATGTATGTCTTTAAATAGTCTTAAAATAACCCCAGCTAAATGAGCTCTCAGGGATATACAGGGAAATTAAAAAAAATAAAAATTGTTCAATGGGGTTTTGTATAGTTTGCTTTGGTTTTAAACCTTCAGGTAATGCTGTGGATAGGGATGTTAGTAAAGGAAATAAAACTGTGGTCACAAAGTACTTGCATACCAGAATAATGAAAGGTATAAATTTGAGTGGACTAACATCCACAACATTTACATGACTTGAATAGTAGACAGATAAGCACTGTAAAATTAGACTACTTCCTTAAAAAACTGCATTATATGGAAACATTCCTACTGAGGTATAAATTGGCACTGTAAAAAGAGCAGCAGGTGCTAAAGCAAATCCCACACTCATTTATTCAAGATGAAATCTTGCCAAACCACATGTACGTCAAATTTGCTGCTCCCAGTAATAGTGGGAACTGTTCTATTAAGGGCTGACTTCCACAGACAGAGAAACCCTGGGTTGTTTTCCTGCAGCCAGGCACAGTCAATTGGACCTGCAGTAAAATGAGTGTCTTCCAAGCCTGTGAAGCACTGACTTGTTTGTTAAGCCCCATGTGGCACCAGGCACTCCTCCAGAACCAGGGGGAGTAACAAAGTGATTATGGGATTCTGTGATGGATGGCTCCATCACATGTCTGAGATTCATGGCCCACATGGCCACATTTCAGTGATGGCTACTGGTGTGTCTGCAGAAAATGCAAAGGAATTTGCATTTTAATGTAGCTCAGCCAACAGCAGGAAAGGGTTAAGGCTAGTCATCTTAATTTGCAGAGTGCAAAATAAGTGCCTAAAGACAATAGCCAGAGCTTGGTGCTGTGTGTGCTGATTTAATATGGCATCTGAGCCTCTACAGTGGAAAAATCCTCAGTGGTCTGGTTAAACCACATACCCTCAGGCTCCCTGACTTTTAGGTATCTGTTCACATTGAGTCTCAGCTTTCTGCTGTTCCCTTTCACTGTTTCTTCTGTTGCCTTTGGCTATCAGCTTGCTGTGTGCTTTAAAAAGGCAGCCTTGCCTCTAAGGAGATTTCAGGCTTTTCTTCTTTGCAAAATTAGACAACCTCCACTCTATTCCTTAACTAGAGAAAAAAGGCTACACTTTTAGCCTTTCCATACTTTTAAGGACTAACATCCCCTTTTTCCTCCATTTCTTTTCCCTTGTTTACCATGGCCATCAGTGTAATACTTCAAGTGCTCCCTTTAGAATTCAAAGGTTTTAAGACCACTCATCTAGATTCTAAAAGAGGGGTTCACCCTCATGCCTTATGTGAAAGAACCTAGATTTCAGTGGCTACCCAGAATTCTCAAAATTCAGTCCTTTGCCAAAATTCTTCTGCAGCTTTCCTGAGGAAATGGTTCCTCTTCTGGAGTGCTTGTTCATTGGGATGTGCAGCTTCCTTTCAGACAAATGAAATGGGCTGTGCTTTCAGCCTTGCAGCCCAGGTAGCCATGGAAGAGGCACCAGAGGCTTTCGGGCTCAAGCATTTTGTCATAAGCAAGCCATGGTTATGGAATCCACATTTCTGTTTTCTCAACACAGGTAATAAATCATGAGAGTACAGCTGTCTTCCATACAAGTAATAACATCATATATAAGTTATATTATATAAGTTATATAGATTATAGACACTGAGAATGTCCCTGAAGTTGCCCATGGCCTGTTCTCAAGGGGATTTTATCTACTGGTTTTTTCATAGGGTGGGTTCTAACATATGGCACTCTTTCTCTGACTTGATCAGTCTTAGCAAAAAAACCAAAACAGAACCAAAGCAAAACTGGAGAAGAGCTGGTTATCAGCTCACAATCAAGAATGTGTGCTATACAGTGTCCTTTTCTCCCTCCACATCTTGAAATTAACAAAACTTGGTTGGAAAATGCTATTAGCAGAGACAAGCACTGAGCACAAGAGAAGCCAGAGAAAAGATTCCAACACCATTCCCCTTCCAGTGTTCAGATGACTAAGAAAAAGATTTTTTAAAGCAAAATGTTTTTCCCTTTAGGCTAATTTACACGAGCAAAAATCCCAGACCTTTGAAACCACACAGAAAAGCATTAAAGCAAATGAGTTGCTGCGAGATCAGAGAAAAGAAGCCTGGTTCCTGCTGTTGCAAGTGGGAGAACTCTGGAAACGGTCTCATTATGTTATCAATATTGATCCTGGAACCAGTTAGCATTCTCCCTTTGCTAGTTCTTCTGAGAGGCTTCTCCAGCGCTCTTTTCTGCTGGTTACCAGTTTTCTACCATTTATGGGCCTAAATTATCATCTTTATTTTGCCATTGCTTTGCTCCTGCCCGTTTTACTTCTCTGTTTCACAGCTTCTTTCAAATAAAACCACCATTCTGGATCTTTGTCAACTGGCAATTTGAGACAGATTTCATTTCAGGCCTGGTCTAGGGCCCTTTTAAGTCAACAGGAGCCTCTGTTGAGTTCAGAATGCTTTCCAAGTGGGCTTTATAGGCCATCCCTGTAGTCAGCTGGATATTAGAGTTCTATACTAATAAACCACAGTGCCTGACCAAATTATACTGCAACTTACAGACTGCAGAATCCTTCATTTACCAGCTTTTGTTGGACAGTTGAGTAATGGAAGACAGGGAGACAGAATATCCAATATTTCAATAAGAAGTGGGATCTCACAGACAAAAAGGAAAGGCAGAAAGTGCAGTGGAACACTTCCTAATGAAGGTATTATGGTGACATTACCTCTGGAATTATTTTACTGCCATTTGTCTTCATTTCACTCCTCTGGTCACTTGGGCACAGCACAAAGCCAGCATTCCTGGAGAGAAAAACATACAAATGCTCTTCTCATGTTCTTCTCATACACACACAGCACATACCTTTTTTTAATCACCTGTAAGAGGGAAATCCTGTAATTGTCCCAAGGTGATGTTACCATTAATTATATATAACTATTCCAAAAACTTAGAGCTATTTGATTGTTACCAAATACATAAGAGATCCCTCATTCTAGCTTTCTAGAGTTTTTCTCAAGTGTCAGCAAAGAAGTGAAAACAACACTCTTTTAGAAGTAACAAAGCTGCTGTCAATGGATTGTTTGACCAACATCACAGACTGTAGAAATTTAAAGATGATTCATGGAGATAAAGCTGTCACATAATGTG
Organism: Cyanistes caeruleus; assembly: GCF_971803275.1. Lineage (NCBI taxonomy): Eukaryota > Metazoa > Chordata > Aves > Passeriformes > Paridae > Cyanistes > Cyanistes caeruleus. The sequence goes on along the minus strand of NC_141708.1, from coordinate 11,110,636 downwards.
AAGCATCAGATGTTAACTACAAAACTAACTCGAGACAAAAGCAGCTTGAGACACAAACAAGCTGCAGGGAAAAGATTGGCTCAGTTCAGGATTTAATGTGACCTAAACCCAGCACAGCAGAAGGGAAAGTAGAAATGGTGTGAGCTGGAACATTTCAGTAGAAGGGTAAGCCCCAGCAACCCCAAGCATATAAAATCCACACTAACTCAAAAATTCCTTAGCAGTCTTCCCAGAAGAGTTAGGCTTGTTTGTTCCCGTCCTCTGTAACCCCACACTCAGCTAAGGAGTTGATTTAACTATTTAAATGTTTGCAATCATTAACCTTTCAATAAAAACACAGCTTCAGCTTATTAAGCTCATTAGCCTGTAACAAATGAAGCTTTTGAACATGCCAAGGAGGAAAATATAACTGGATTCAGAAAGCAATTAGATGCATTTGGAGAGGATGATAGGTCTCTTGAGGACTGTTCAGCACAGAGATGCAGATAGAGTCTCTGATTCAGGAGGTCCCTAGGCTGCAGGGTGGATGGTGGTATCGAGGGAACACCACACTTGCTCTTCTGGCTCTTACTCTCTGTGGCCTCTGGGTCAGGTACTTCTTTGATCTGTGGATTTCTTATGCAATATTAATGCATGGCCAACAGCCACACAGTGTCAAACTAGCTGGAAGAAAGTAGGAGAAAGCTTTGGTTTTCACCTTACAAACTAAACAGCTCAGGGATACAAACACTAGAGCCAAAGCTCACCACAATTCTTGCTGTTGACCAAAGAATGGAACATGAAAGCTTCCTCAGCAGCAGCTGACACCAGAGTAATTAGTAACCACACACAGCTGTCACAAACCATCCCAAGCCTTGGATTATTTTCCTTGTCATTTTTCTTTCTCTTTTTTTTACCGGTGGTAGGAACACCTTTGGAACAGATAGATTTTCACAACTACACTGGTCATAAAGGACCAGTTCTTAGTGCCTTGTAAACCTAGGATCTGTCAGGAAGGAATATGACCATGCATTTTACAACTTCAGACCATGTATTGTTTTCTTGGAGGATCACTCTTCTCATCAAAGCTCTTTATGACATTTCCAGGACACTCCTCCTCTCTTTCCCCCAGGAACTCTCTCAGGACCAAAGCTTCACATGCACAGATTTCAGTTCTGCCACATGTTTTTCAGGAACCTGCTTCAAGTATCAGCAGCGGTACACTTACAGGTGGAGTTTTCATTTGTCAGATGGCAGAGTTGACAGACTGAAAACAACGCCAGAAGAATAGGGAGCTATTCAAGCTACTTCTATGATTAGTGAGAGGTAAACAGTATAAATCCACTTCCAGCATAGTTTTTATTCCAGTTTTCATGCTTGCCATGCACTCTACAAATTTCATATCTTCAGTCTTGTGTGCTCTTAATGCCCCAGAGTAATGTTATTGCTCAAGTAAATGCTAAATCCAAAGGAACCACTCAAAATCACTGAGCTGACTGTGCATCTGTTTTATCCCAAAGAAAGTTAAGGAAGAAATGAAACATTTTGTTCTGGATCATTCAACCTGAGCTCTGCCCATCATTCTACTGAACTGCAGCTGTGTGCCTGAGAAAAATGTTGTTTTCTTTAGTGGCTGAGATTATCTGTGCTGTCCACGATGCAACGTGGATTTAAAACTCAGAAGAAGCATTAGTGTAGGAGACCTCTCTGCCATCAGGCCAAGCATGGTTGGGAGCATGTTCATTCTGGCATACCCAAGCCACTTACACAAGGGAAAAGTCTGCATCCTTCCATCTCCTCTGTGGAGCAGGTATCAATGCCACACGTGCCAGCTGCGGCCACTACAAAAAGTAGGCACATGATTGTACTCTGTTTCAAGATCATCATCTTGTGAAAAGTTGTCTGGAAAGCTTGATTTAACTTTCTGAGGTTTCTGATTTTCTGTACCACTGCATGAATTTCTGATTGTCCCCACAGGACTCACATCACACAGATGGGCTCAAACATAGCGTGGTTGCTATTACAAAGGAGTGCTCACATCTGGACTGTGACAAACTACTGCACAAGAAAGGCTTAGGAATGATACTAGGGACCTTAAAGTTCAGATGCTTTGGGGGGGGTGGGGGGGAGTCTTCCCCCTCATTTCCTGAGATTTCATCTGAGGAGACAATGGTATTGTTGATTTTATAAGGGCAGATTTCACAAGCAGATTAACATGCTCCATATGCCTGGTCAGTTTGTTGAAGAGCCCAAAATGTGCATCTGTTGAATATAATGAACAAGGAATGGTAGATGGTGTCTCACACTCCCCCAGCTATAATTAAACAGGAGGGAGAGACTGCGGGGTACAGAGTGGGGAGAGCATCCTTCACTCACAAATCCTTGACGCAGAGACGCCACTTGCTCAAAAGAGGTTTTAACATCTCTGACAAGAAGACAGCAAGGGAATGGAGAAGTAAGCAAAACAAAGCACTGGAAGGGCATTTTAACATTGTGTTAGTCAAATGAGTGGATAAATGATGACTGTATATTGGATGGCAGTGGGAGGGTTATAAACATTACAGAGACAATTGCCGCTAAATGAGGTGTATCCCAGGCAGCTGTCCTGATGCATTAGGAGGCTGTTTTCAAAAGAAAAGATTATCCCATCAGCATTAAAACAAAACAAAACAAAAAGATCTCTTCCACACAGCTCACATGCCATGAATAACTCAGCAGCATGTAAGTCAAACCCTTCCAGAGGCAGGCTGTGTTCTGTCTGCCTCCTTTTGGGCATTATTTTAGCATGGATGTGCTCTCTCTGTAAATCTGAATTATCAAAGCAACTGTTTAAGCAAGCTAGCCTGCCTTGTTTATTGGGACTTTGGTCTTATGTCTCTGTGATCTATATATGACAAGTCTGAGAGCGCCTGTGCCACCACTGGAGGGGCTTGGTTGATGATTTTCTAACTGTATTGCTCTGATCACCAACATTATTGGTTTCTTTCAAGGTACTTTCTCTTTTTTTTTTCTTTTTTTTTTTTTTTTATTTTCTTTTTTTTTTTCCATGCCATATAGATATCTGAGCTTTCTATACTTCTTTAGTAGCAATTTCCAGCATGCTGATGTAAATGCAGTGCTGTCTGAAGAAGAAATACATTAAAACTAGCAGTGCTTGTTTTGTTACTATTAACAATATATTCAGCTATTGCAGAGCACTTTTCTCCAGTATGCTTCAGATTACATTATTTCACAGGCAAGGAAACTGAGGCAGAGATAAACACAACATCTTGTCCTGGGAAACAGAGCCACAGATTAAATACTATTGAAGATTTTGTAATTGTAGTGCAGTGACCTGTCCAGAAACGCTGTTTCTCTCTGGCATCTAGGGAAATTATGGCCTACAACTACTGTGGTTGCTACTTCAGTGAAATATTCTTACTTCTGAAACCAAGCTCATAACCAATACTCCTTCATGTCCTTATTATGCTAGAAGCCTCAATAATGCTGACTTCAGGGAATTGAAATACTGGGTCTTCCCCATTGCACTAATTGATGGATGCTGGCAGAGGGTTTTCAAGCCACATTTCTTTTTCAGAAGTCAGCAGATCAATAGTGATCCATGGTTCTCCCTCAGGTGTTCCATGGAATGATTGCAAATCCCTTTTAACCACCAAAAAATGTGTCTAGGCATAGCAACACAAAATCAAAATAAAGGAAGAGGCAAAGTCTACAAGTAAGTTTTACTTGACTGAAAGTGAAATCTATTCTGGCACAAGATGGTACATGGTGTTTTATCTAAAACACTTCACTTGCTGCAGAGTGAGTTGTCTCAAAGATTTGTAAACTGGCTGTCCTCCTAGGAGTGCTGAGAGGTAGGATTGCAGAGATTCTGCCACCATACAGCCCATCACCTTGGAAAGGAATGAGAACTACCTGCTGTTTACTGCTCTGACAAGAGAGCTGTGTCAGAGGGAATGTTGATATATCCCTCCGAAATGCCAAGATTGTCTGGAGCTAAAGAGCGTCTCACTAGGATGGACTGCATAAACATAAACAGTTTGCATAAACACAGTAGTGCTTTCTATGAGCATTAGTGCTGCTGTTTGTGCTACAGTAGCATCCAGACCTGCTCCAGGGTATCCTGGTCTGCTGTGCACACTTCAGCCATCTCATGGAGTAACAAGCAGCTCTGTCCCCAGGGCACTGGAGCCTGGTGGGCAAAGGGAAACACAACAGCTGAAGCACACAGAAAAGCTGGCCTGTGTTTTGGGGAGACACTGACCATTTAGGATAAAGCCAAATTCAGAATAAAAGTCTTGTGAAGCAACTTGTAAAATGTTGTATTTTTTTGTCAAAAAGGGTGTCTGACTATAGAGAGAGCTGGCCCAGCTGCATCTGGAAAGTAAAATGATGCAGCCTTCTCCAAAGAGCTGGTCAGCAGCAGCTGCAGCAGGAGAGATGAGCTTCCAGAGGGAGGTGGTCTCCACCAAGCTGCTTTGCTTCCCCCTTTAGCAGTGTCCTGTGCAGCCCTGCAGCAAATCTCCCTCAGGGCACAGCAGGCACTCAGCAGCCTCATGCCCACCTCCACCTCTGCGCTCTTTGGGTGTCCTGCCACTGCTTGTGCTGTGCTGCCATGAGCCCAGCAGAACAGGCTGGAAAGACTGTGTGCCCCTTCTGAAATAGTGCTAGAGTGTCCACCTCCACTCCTGACTTTCACAAGTCCCTTTTGGAGACAGCTGAAGTAGGGAAAACAGCAGAAATTAAATTCTGGCATAGGCTTGGAAAGAGTGATAGTGGCAGTGGAGGAGAAAGTCTTTAAACCAGGTAAAAGGAAACATTTTCTTGTGATTGAAAATAACTGGGCTTCTAGCTAGAGTCCACCATCCCCTACTAGGGGAATTCCTCAGGGGTGTTGCCAAAAGCATATAATGAAAATCTCTAACCTGTCCTGGTAGGATCCTGCTTAAAAACAGGAAGAATCTTGGCTCCCCTGTACTCTGCCTTCCCACATAGCTGGGAGGAGGGAACGGGAATTATTTTCTCCATTGCATATCCTTTGAAAATTGTAATTTTCCTGCAGGATTGCTTCCATCAAAAAATTCACCCGGAAGAATTTTCTTTCTCTGTGCCCCTCTGCCCCACTTTCTCTTCCCATTTTTTCAGCAGCTGAATTTGAAACCACTTCAACATTTGAACAAAACCGATTCTTTTTCTTTTATTTTGAGAAATAAAATCTTATAATTCATTTGATGAAAGCTTCTCTTTTACAGGGAAATTAATTCCTCCGTCAACCCCACTTCATTTAATAATAGACACTAGAAAAATACTCATTCCCTCCAAACCTGACAGGCACCACCAGAAGGTGAGAAGGAGCCACTACTTCCTTCAATACAGTCTGTTTCAAAATATGCTATGTACATGGAAACACTTAATCATCCATCATTTGAAAAGTTCATCTCTTCCTGCTGCCCTTCACCCCACTTTCAGGGCTCCCAAGCCATCTGTGGCTGTGTGACATAACTGACTTTGGTATAAATAAGAGCTGAGGAAATGGAAGAAATTAAGAACTCCTCCAGCCCTAAGGCTGAGTATCACTCTCCTATTTGTTTTCCTTGTATACGAGCCTTAATACTTTTTCTCAGCTGGGTACACAAGCTAATATAGTACATAATCAGAGGGAAAGTATCGCCTTACAGAAATCTCATTTCTTATCACGCTTGAAGTTTCAGTGGATACTGGAAATACTTTGTTTTTTTCATAGTATGTGGGCAGAATAGGAAGAAACAATGCAAGGGAATAAGTATTTTCAGGAGTAGGGTCTTATTGCATTAAGGAGTCTAAGCACTGGAAGTGAAAGGAGAGTCAATCGTGCATGCCCCCGCTCCCATGTTTGCTGCCTTGTTGCTGAAATTGTAATTTCCATGGAAGAATTCAGCTGATGAACAAACCCCTAAATTCACCCCGTCTCTGGTGTGCACTTAGCGATGGACATTCACAGTCCACCTCCAGTACACATTTGCCAATCACAGCAATGATGTGAAGCTGTCTCCTTATCTACAATTTGTGTTTTACCCCCCTCCACAGGGTCCATCCTTTCTGTGTGATTGGTGGCACTGCAGGGCACATCTCTCTGGATGTCCTGGTCCACAGGAATGCAGACTGTGAGCAAAAACCTACTCACAGAGAACCTGTCTCTCCAAAATGGGTCAGGAGTCCGACAGAGTTCAAGTCCCAGAGTGCTCCCCTTTAACCAGATGATTTTCACAATTCATCCACTCATAATTTGTCTGTGGTTAACAAAAAAAGAGAGAAAAATATTCAGATAAAGGCACTCACATTAGGAGAGAAGCTGGTTAATCAATATAGCTCCTATCCTTCCAGGAGTCTTTTAAAAAGCTGTAAATATCATAACAAGGAGGTAATTTGCAAAAAAAAAAAGAATGGAGCATGAATCAAATATTCATCAGTTTAAGCAGAAATTGATAAAACATAAACCACACAATCTCTGTCCTCCAAGCCAAGCCTCAAGACTCATCTTCAGTCTCAGCTGTATTGGAGGGCAGACAGACCTCAGCCAGCCACTTCGCCTGGCTTGTGAACCAATTTGGGCACTGATTATCTAGTTATCTAAATTAAATGAAAGTCTGAGAAGAAAAATGGGGTGTAAGAGAAAAAAGAAAAAAAAAATAATTACTTTTTCAGTCAAAACCCTCCCCAGTAATTTTGTGGTCTTTGTCACTTTCCATGTTAGACAGTAAAAATCTACAGTGAAGAGCCTCCATGGGGGCAGTTTTTGCCTCAGGGCTACACTCCAGAGTCAGGATTGTCCTGGAGTGCCCTGGGTGACAGCAGTGAGCTGAGCATGGCAGTGTCAGCCACAGGACCAGCCCCCTCCCTAAGGAGACAGAGACCCTTGCTATAGCACAACAAGCCATGCACAGTGCCAGGCACACATCTTGCTGGGAAGGAAGCTAAAGCAGGTGAAAATATCTGCAGAGGCTGTCCACAGCTCTTACATCAGCTGCCAAGGAACTCTGAGCATTGCTGCAAGGATAAAAGATGCAATAGGAGAGGCTAAGGGTCATGCTCAGACCAACCACTGCAAAGCTGGAAAGGAGTCTAGAGTAGGGAAATTCATGAATTATCTGTGGATGATTCATATTCCCCTTATTCAAAATCCTATCATATAGTGCTGCTGCTAGAGCAGACGCCACACGAAGCAGATCCATAAGGAACTTTGTCCAAGCCTTTATTGTGCCTGTACACAGCGTTTTTACACCCTTCTGACCCCACAGCACACCCCATTTCATTGGCCATCACCACACCTCCCCTCAAGCCCATTGGTGGAAGAGCTGTTTTGAGAAAGTACCCCCAAAAATCCAAAGTACGGATAGATCTTGTTTTTCCATGGTGTTTTTCACGGCACAGATGTTCTTTGTTAACCTTTATCTTCCTTTTCTTCTCATGAATCCTGCTGGCTTCTTCTTTTCTGTTAACTCTTTCATCCGACCCTCAGCCTGCTGTGGGCCCTCTCCACAATACAGTGCATAACAGTGGGCATCCTGCTGATGAGGAAAAGCAGGATTGCAAGCTTACACACCCCTACTAAGATCCATTGGACTACAACTTCTTTTTTCTCTACAGTGTGAGGAGTTGAAATAAAATGGAGTTTATTTTAGTGTTTCAAGTGCCAGCATACTGCTCAGAATATGTCTGATTATTTATCTGAGACAACAAAGGAGATGAATTAAAAAGCACAGACTTGTACTGAGCCCCTTTAAGTAATCAACAATACCTAAACACCTTCCGAACACGGTTCAAAGGACAAGAATTTTTTTATCTGTTAAATATCTTTGATCTTTACTTAAAGATGTAAAGATACTTCTTGTTGCTTTCAATGTATATTTTAGCTCTATCTTTTGTATAGATGAGGGAATACTGAACAGTGCAGCACATTTGCAATGTAAGATGTTATTTGCAAGCCTTTATTTTGAAATCTCAGGAGCCTGAAGATATCTGATTTTGCCATATTCTTAGATATTCATTCATACACATTATCTCTAGATTCCAACATTTCAGGAGCAACCGAAAAATTCTAATCTTCCTTTCCACTCCTTTGTCTTCTCATGAACAGCAACAGAAAACAGGTCAAAAGATCACAACGTGACTTTTTAAAACCTTCTGACTACTGAGCTAATATCACGAACTGTCTGGCAAGGGTTTGACTTGGGATTTATCCTTGTCTCAGCTTGGCAGTGTACGTGCTGGTCTACTTGTAATAGCAGACAGATGTGTGATCCTCAGAGCACTCTCCTGTACTTCTCCCTGAATTGGTCAATGCTTCACAAGTCCCTGAGTCTGTGTCTTGTGGAGCTGGATGCTTCTAGCAGTGCAGTGCCGATGGGAGGAAAGGGAGAAGATGGAGATCATCAGGCTTTCAGTGCAATCAGAACCACATGGAAGCAACTGCCCTTCCTTAAAGGAGATCTTTATAGGCAGTAATAAGAAAACCAGAAAGCCCTGCAGAGTGTCTTCCTCTGGAGATTGTGCCATGAGAGCCATGGGCCCTGAGGCTGATTAACAAGAACGACTCAGAGCCAGGATCTCTCCCTTGCACTGAAGGCACGTTTGTCCCTAGCATAAGTGACCGGTGATGAAGGGCTCCCACCGGATTCACCAGGAAAAGTGAATTGTCTGCAGATGGATCCAAACTGGTGATGAACACTCTGTATCCTCGTACTGACTGCCTTGGGTCACAGGGGGAGGGAGGGAGGGAAAGGAGGGAAGGGAAGGGAAGGAAAAGAAATAACAGCCCAGCACCCCACTTTAAGAAAGTTAAATTCTCAATAATCCTCTTTCAGATTTGTAATTCAGCACTCTGTTTGATGTGATGAATCTGAACTTCAATATCCCTACAAACCCTGCTTCTTCTCCTTGGACATTTGTAAATGCTGTGAAATCCATTTCCCATGGCTATTGACAGGCAGTGTGTATAGATAGAATATAGTTTATGTGCATGCAGAGAGACATAAAGGTTATGGGAGGAACAACATAGAAGATTTTGTTCTCTTCAGGTCCCAGTGTGGATCAAGCTATAATTTTTTTTTCACCAGATGTACCTTTCAAAGCAAAGCAAGGTGCAGTTCAGCCTTATGAAGTGGTACCAGAAACTTTGGGAGATGCAATGTGAATGACACAATTTTTCCACCTGAGTTATGTGTGGCTATCAAATTAAACACTGTTGATGGGAAGGAAGGCTACCATCCTCAATCTTCCATAATAATGTTAAATTCCTTGGCCTACTTGGAGATTAAAATGGGTCAAACTTGTAAGTTTTGTTCTGTCTGAAGATTTATTCAAGAAGATACACATACTAACAGGCAGAATCTCCTTCTGAGCATTTCATAGATTGTTTGTGCAAGCAGGATCTGGGAAAAGCAAGGAGAAAAAAAAAAGCCTCACTGCTTCCTAGGGAACAGTTGTGTTCTTTGAGTTTGCTTTTACATCATGTCTTTCTTCCTTCTCTTTTTCTTGAACATCTAAAGATACTTCAAACATCTATTTTGCCCATTTGCATACTAGAGAGGCATGAAAGTCAATGTAAAGTAAAATCTTACCTTTGGTTTTGGGAGAGATGATCAGTCAGTGATAAACTCACACATGTAAAAGCACACATCAAGTTATGTATTTATTATTTTAACTAATGCATGCCACTAACCTATGGATCTGTATTCCTTCAAAAATATAGAGTATTATATACATCCTGCTTTCATCACGTTTCCAATCAAAGAAAAGTAACTTCTCTTTTTGTAGGCACATTTCTACCTAATTAGTAAATGAACTGATATTATCATCTAATAATGTGACAGTGACCTGTCTTCAAGACACAAGTGTAAGTAAAATCCCCTACTCCCTCTCCAAGTTCCTAACTTAAATGCTGAAGTCTTTTCCCAGCAAGAAATCTCTTGTCCAGTCTGTAAGAACATTTCTATGACAATCAGTATTTCCACAGAGAGTTCCACTCTCTGAGCAGTGCCCATGTGGCCTATCAACACACATCCTTTCCATGTTAGGTGGGGAAGTGTTCTGGAAGCATGACACCATGGAACAGGGACACTGAGTAATCCTGACGTGGAGGAAGTTGATGGAATGAGATACCATGGGAAGCAGCTAGTACTTTTTCTTGTCATCCTATAAAAGTATTGATTAATACTGACACCTGGTTGTACAGTTTATACATGCAATAAAAATTTTTACTCCTCTCATCATGGGGTCTTTACTCACGTCAACATCTGGAAGTAGGACCCTGTGCTATAATGTGAATATGTCCATTCACGTCATAATTACCTTGGAGCTTTTACATTGTAAAGAAGTGATAATGGAAAGGTAGGGAAAGGAAGTTCCCTTGTCCCTGCTTTACAGACAGAGAACTGAAGGAGAACAAACCCACCTCATCTGCTGCACCTGAAGGGATTCTTGCAGTCAAAATGTAGTTAGGCTGTGGTCCTGAAAGGTGTTAAAAGAATTTGCTGAGGTCATACAGCAAGTCTCATGAGGATCCCACATCCAGCATCCTCTCATAGTGCTTCAGTGAGTGAATGCTTTTCCTTTCCCTCGCTGATATTGTGTACCAGGCTAAACCACCAGAGAAGTCACTGTCCTCTAAGCATCACTTAGACCCGTGAGAGTTAGCTGCTTCTAACACACAGATCTATCTCCCAGCAGCACAGAAAGAACACTTAGCAATTTTACCCACTCCCTTGTTGTTGGTATGTTGGGGCAGTGGTACAAATTCATTGCTGCTTGTCAGCTGTCTGGCATCTACTGACTATCTTCAGGAAAAGTGAGTGGTTGTATTTAAATATCTGTCAGCAAATATGACAAAAGACATGAATACTTCTCTGGGATTTGCAATGACCTTTTCATTTGCCTTGAAGAGTTGTCTTCCTCTGATCAAGAAACTAATTAGATTGCTGAAACTTCCTGTACATCTCTATCACAGCTCCAGGGAAATCCATTTCTCCTTTTGACAATCACATTGCAGGATACCTCTATTCTCTGCAGAAGCCTGTGGCTACAAACAGTTGCACTTCCTCCATAGATATTTATTCTGAAGGTGACAGGAGACTGACCAACCTTGGTTGTAAGCAACCACCACACCTGGCAAAGCTGAATTACCTTGGAAGCTCAAAACACTGAGTTTCCACAGTGCATTGGCAGAGTTCTATAATGGGCCCCAAGCTGACAGCTCATGAAAGTAGGCTGAAGGGGTGAAAAGCAGCCACAGCTTTGCAGGTATCAAGACAGTGTTTTCTGATTCTACACAGAGCATACATGCACCTGAATTTTCATAGGATGGGGAGGGCACACCTAGAAACAAGCTGGTAAAATGGATTTTCAGTGACACAGCAACCATCAATGGTGCTGAGAATGAGGCTGTTGTCTGCATTGTCACATAGATGAGCAATGGAACTGTGGCATGGCCCATGGTCTCAGTGGATTGTTTGCTATTTAATGTCATGATTTGCTGAAGACAACTGGGAATTTAAGGAGTTGCCAAGAGACACTCACAGAAGCTTCAGGTGGATTAATCTCATTTACACTGGAAAAGAGATGTAGATTCAAACTCCATCTGTTCACCACAACATTCACCTTTTTCTTCTGGAATATGCTGCTTCTGGGAATAGGCAGACTTCTCACAACCGATAACCAGATGAATATGCCTCCAAATCAAGAGTAGGCTCTTTCTGGGATTTATTTGTTTGCTGAAGATTTCACAATGAAGGGAACCACTAAAGTCTTCAGTCTGCACTCCTCCATAGCACAGGCCCCTCAAGTTCATGCTATTGCTCCCCCAGTAGCTGTGGCCAGCTAAACCCTGCCAGGACAGGGACGCTGCACAGCAGGAAACTACTTCCAGGGCAGATACAGTGTGAGTCTACTCCCCTCTTCCAGACCAAATGGCATTGCTCCACCTAAAGCAAGATGAGAAAATAATCCAAAGCATCAGTTTTACTTTGTTTAGAAGACTCTCTATGGAGAGAAGTGGGCTGTTCTTACCAGCTCACAGGAGGGCTGTGTGTAGGTAGCTTATTCGTGTGCCCAGCAGGGCTGCTCTCTGGAGAAAGGCATCATTTCCTGTGCTCTAAGTGCCAGCAATATGTATCCCAGTGCACCTTCAGCTGGGTCATAAAACTTCCCTTTGCTTACAACAACCATGAAAGCACTAAGTGCATTAAATTAAAATACTGTTAAAGTGGTTTATAGGAACTGCTAATAAATAACCATCAAGATCTAGCCCCTGGGAAAACACTGTATTTCATGCAGTTTTGTTCCTTGCTGTCTAGAGAGAAGGCAAGCTTCATAATATGCACCTTCTCTATTAGCAGTTAAAATTCTTGCCTTTCTTTGGGATGCTTTTCTTCCTTTTTGCAGACTTCCCACTTCCAAAAGACAAACACACAACTGTGTAAGTCACACAGTCGTGAACCCTGCTGATATTCCAGGCAGGGAGTAATTCGGAAACCCACGTCTACATGCAGCCTTGATTGCCTCAACTTTGAGCTATTAAACAGAACCCTGAGCCTGGGTGCCCCTTTGTTGGCAATATCAGCTCCCACTGATGCAAGGGCTGAACCTCCATTGGTGTCATTAATCCCTGTGACCTCTCATGACCAGGGTTTTGGTGTCCCCAGATGTGGCACAACGCTGGTGTCTCCTGTCACTGTGTGCTCACTGCCTGCCTGCCTGCCCTGCTCCCCTGGCTGGCACCCACGTGTGAGTGTGACTTTTATAGAGATGGACAGACAGACAGACAGAAAGGCTGATGCATAGATACCCTCTCCTGTGCTTCAAAACCTTCACCTTCTCAGAAGAGAAATTATTTCTCTCTGTCTAAAAGGAGGGGTGGAGAGAAAAGCTTGAAAAGGAGATCTCTGTTTCATGAATGCTTTCATCTAATCCTTCAGTGTTTTATCACTTATCCCTAGGTTTAAAGGACTAAAAATTATGATTCCATGGGAAATTAGACCTAAATTACATACCAGTGGAAATCAGTATGCAACCAGCCTTAACTACAATGCTTCTTACAAGCTCCAAAATTATTTATATTGTATATAGATACTTGACTTAGTCTTTATCCTCTTTTAATAGAGACTTCTCATTAAAATGTTGTGGATTTGGCTTGGTTTAATTTTGTATGCTTTTCTTATTTTTTTTTCCCTTCTGTGTCTGTAAATTGTATTCTAGTTTATAGAGGAAAAAAGTTAATTTTCTGACACTGAGATACTATTTAAATATCTAAATTTTAATATTACTCTAAATTTCCCCTTTTACTTCTGCACTTCTATTTACTTGGCAGATGGAAAGGAGAGAAGCAAAAGAGGAGGAGAGGTAAAAATACTTCAAAATATCCCCAGGAAAGCGAAATGTTTATTCTCTGAAACTTAAATACCTCAAAACCATTTTTTTATAGTAATTTCTAATGCACAGAAGCTTTTTACATGATCATCTATAAAACAAGATAGATGAAATCAATTAAAAAAGTTATTGACTCTTTTCCAGGACAGCTCTGGTTCAGAAGTTCCTATGCCATGAATATTAAGGGATGTGGGAGGTTTCATGCCATTATATACCACAGAGAAATCACATTTTTTTGAGGTCATTATGCTTGCATTTGCATTCTGTATTTACAAAACCTTTGCCACAGTAGCATTCCTAATCTGGATCTGCCCAATGGCCCAGTCCTCTCTCACCAACCATGACCAGAACCAGCTGCTCCCAATAGCAGAAGCAAAAATTCAGCTTCTGCAATAACCTAGCCAGGATGAATGTTCCTGCCCAGCCACCATTAGTTAGTTAATCTACTATAACAATTTTAAAAAGCACATAATGAACAATGGGCCAAATGACTTCAAGAATGCTGCATCAGTAAAAGGTCTCATTTAGTTGGCTGCAGCTGAGCAATGCAGCTGATCAGCCAAAGCACCACAAATGGATGAATTCACAGTACAAGACAACACTGTAGTTAATTTACCTTCCTTTAAATCCTTGCTGGATCACTTTGACAAGCAAGCTGTGTCAGACCAGAAAATGACCATGACATCATTGCCCAGAGGAGCAGGCATGTCTATTTGGTTATAATCATATTCCAATAATCCCCCAATAGTCACAAAGCTGGGCATAGGGATCTCTGATAGATGGGTTTAATGGGCTGACACTGATCAAAGCAAAAATGTGAGTTAGGTGCTGTGAGCAAGGGCCTAACTGAGATTCATAAGGGGATGCAACATTCTCCTGAGGTGGACGCTTCATCAAACAAGGCACTTAGAACCACACTGGAGAGAAGCACTGAGCTGTTCAAATGCTCTGCTGGGGAGTGAACAGACACACAGGAATGGAAGGAGACATCCAGGCATTCAGCACTTCATTTGCAGGCAGCAGGAATTTAGGATGGGAATCTATGCTAGATCAAGGGATTTAAGTACAGATATCCCCATCTGGATGCCTGCACTGGGGCAAGGTGTTTAAAAAGCTGCTGGAGTCTGTGGAAACTCCAGTCCTTCTAAAGCAGACAGTGTCTGGTGGGCTAAATGAGCAGCTCTGCAGTCTCCAAAACAGGTTTTTTATTGACTATCCCGGAAGGTCAGACATCAGCTCTCACCTAGATATGCAGTGTAAGTTTGTAACCTTCAGCTGAATTCCAGCTCCAAGAGGAGCTGTCGTTCTGTGTGCATTGCTGAACAGCCAGAGAAACAAACACCATGTGCCCCATAAATATGTGCTGAAAAAGGCTGGTGGTTTACAAGGAGAGATGTTTCAGTTTGGTGCTCTGGGTGAATGCCTGCAGAGCCCTTTGAGGTGTCCTGGGTGATCCAGTGCAGGCACACAGGTTTGCCAGGGATGACACAGGACTCACAGAGGAGCAGTGACATCCTACAACAGTAGCTGGTGACCAGACATGATACCACAGGATATCTTAACAGACACCATATTCCTATGTTTAGACAGTCATAGTTTCAATTCTCAATAAGGGAAACTGCTGTCTTTTATTAGTGATTAATTCCTCTGTTGATAAGGAACCATTCTTTTCTTTCAGGTAAGGGAAATAACCTAATCAGGCTCCAGAGCTGCATTTGATACGCTGCAGCATGGGAATATAGCAGTTACACTGCAGAAAATCGCTATTAGTAGAACAACTACAAAGCAAGTTATGATTAGAGAATGGATTACAATGGCATGTGTTAAAATAAGAAATATTTAGCTGAAGGGAAGTTATTTTTGGAATTCCCTAGAACTGCCATCAGGATGATATTTCTTCAGAAAAGTAACATACAGAGGCTGTGCTTATGAAATTTGCCATGACACAGAGATAGAGGAACTGGAAAAAAATTAAAGAAAATCTGAATATTTTTAGTGTGAATGAGATGTCCTTAAGATCTGTACTAATTGAAATCAGATGATTAAAGTTCAAACACTTGTTCCCAGAAAGTATAGTCAATCAGAACAAGGTAAGATGGTCCACCAACCTTAAGGTGAAATAGAGTTATAAATTTCTCACTGGGAATCAAATTCTTCATGGTTAGGATGTGGAAGAGTCTTAGGCTCTGTGATGTTTTTCCAGCTCTCTGTGCTGCAGGCCCAAGTTTCTTCCATAATTTTCCCAATCTAATAAAGCAAAGACTTTGCAAATCTTTGCACCTTTCTCATTAGATGCAACTGCTAGTAGTTATATTGCCAATTATGTTTAATGATTTTCACAGAGTCCAAGCACTGTTTACTAAAGGTCCTTCCAACCAACTAGACCATGAGTCTGCCAGGGTTCCACAGGAGTGGAAAGGTAAATCACTAGCAGAGGGGTGCCCTGATTCACTGTTATCCACAGCAAATTGTTCCCTGCAATTCCTCACAAACCCTTCATGGAGACAAACACTTGCTGTAAGAATAGATTCCTTGGCAAGGATATTTTCTACAAAGCTGATAATATCAGCTTAATATCAGCTGTAAAATGCATGCAGAATTTCTTTTACATCAGGGATATGATTGTTTCTAGGAATGATTTTTTTTGTGGGTGACCTTGTACAGTATTATTCAAGAGAAGTTTTTCCAGCACTGAAATGGAGTTATAAACATGTCTCAGCATTATATATATATATAGGTATTACAAAAACTAATAATTCTGATGATGCTTTTGAATGAAAAGAAAATCAACTTTGATTACTTGCCAAATGCTGCTGGAATATTATAATATCTGGAAGTTACTTATTCATACAAAATTCCTTTATTTTATTTGTTCTCAGGAAAGAAATTCTTGCTCTTCAGCATTCTCTTCCTCCTGCTTCTCTTTTTTTCAGTCTCTTCTTCATCTGTGACACAAAAGCATTTTCTTTGCAGAGACATTACGTTATTAATTCAGGATTATTCATTTGTGACACTACTTTCCTCAACTTCTGTCTGAGTACCTTTATTCCAGACTCATTCTCACATTTTGAAATTACAATATAGTACTTGAAAAGAACAGTTCTTGCATTTTTCCCCTTGAAGAAATAAAATAAATTAATAAAGAGGTCAGACAGCACTGTTTGCAGGTGTTTCTGTGTGAAACAATTGATATTATTGTATAAAAGGAAATGGAATGAGATGAGTTTTACTGAATTCCTTAGGGAAATCATTCAATACTCGCTCTTATCAAAGTCTAATAATGGCCCTTCTGCTGCCTGTTTGCTTTGATGAAGCTGATAATAACAGAAATCTACATTTATTTGCATTTTTTCTGCTAGAATTCACTGAGGCATCTCCAAATGTCATTTTAAAGTATTACCACATGTAGATTTGTGAGTTGCATTTGTGAGTTGTATTAAGTAGAAAGAGATCAGACACAAACTCACGAGACCCAGTCCCCAGGGCTGTGCTTGACCCCCTGCATCCTTTTTGGGAGTCACCAGACATGAGCATTCCCCTCTGTCCCAGGTATCCAGTCACAGCCAGAGCAACAAGGGTGCATCAAGAGGGAGGACAGAGTGAGCTGCTAAATCAATGCTTTTGCAGCTTTATTGAGGCAAGCTACAAAGATGTAGTAAGGAGGTAGAAAACCCTGCAAGCTAAGTAGGAACCTACCATAGCTTCCTTCTCCAGGATCACTAAGTCACTAACACCTGAACCTCAGAGGCCAGATATGACCCCACAACCCATTTCCAAAGGTTTCATATGAGGCAGAAGACTGCAGCAGACATCAAGCTCTGTTTCCAGCCCTGTCACCAGCTAAAACCCAACAGGACTACTGCCAAAATCTGAAAGAATCCAAACCAAATGTTTATACCTTAAATTTTGTCTACTTTCCATATCCTGGTTCTCTGTTTGAAAAGATGATTTTTTGAATCAAAAAGGAAACTGATTTAACTGGTGCAATGGATGTGAAAAAAGTTAAGGAAATTTTCTGGTTTGGAAAACAGATTTCTTAAGACAGATTTTCCAGAGGAAAAAGGTTCTTGTTAGAATGCCAAGGTATTTGAATGTCTCTGCTCAGATCTAAAGATGCCTTCAAAGACAGAGTCTAGGAGAAATCACCACACTGCAAACACAGTCACATCCTTCTTACCAAGATTTCAGCAGAATACTCTCGATAATCTGCATCATTTGTTCTTTCTTCCCTTACTTTCTCTCATTTCTGTGAATCCCTCCTTGTCACACAGCTACTGCCTGCAACAAGGCAACAGCTGCTCGTGCTAACTCCACGTGCTTCATTCCACTCCTCCAGTGAGGATTCTGTATTGACTCAGTTCTCTTCCTCTCAAGAGCCCAAGACAAACTTTGTGGTTTGCAAAAACTTCCCCAATCAATACCTCCTGAGGTCCCTGAAGTGCTGTAATCTGAATCAAGGTCTGTGAAGCAAAACTGAAAATGAGCTCAGCAGGGTTTAGCCACAGCCTGTTATCTGTCACAGGAGGGTTTGGTTTTTTTCTGCATGGTTTTGGGGGTTTTTTCGGTTGCTCTTTGCAAGTTTGTTTTCCACTAACTTTCACTTCTCAAAAGGCAGCTCCTGTTTCTGAATCTTCAAGCTGTAGCTGTGCACCACAAAAGTGACAATCAACTTTGAGCTCAATAATCAAAATACTTCTGATTTCTTCAGATCTCCCAGAAACAAAAGATGCATCTAGGCTGAAAGCATCTAATTTTATGTGTTTAGCTTGATTCTTCTCCTTCATTGCAATTTGAAATAATTGTTAGAACATAGTTGAGATTAAGGTCGTGCATCCTTACAGGGCACAGGAAAATTTCAAGTGATTTTTTTCTCTATTCCTCAAGGAATGATCCATTCATTTTAAGTCTTGATCAAGAAGCTTTTCTGTAGCATATTATTCCATTGGGTCCCTCAATCACAGCTAAAAACATCCATGAGTTATTAGGAAATGTAAAAAAATTTCCAGTCAGAGAAGTAACTCAACATTAACATGTTTTTACTAAAACAAGTACAATTTAAGAATATACTCACAATGGAATTATTCTTTTATTTTTACACACATAGCTAAGAGATGACCACTGACTTATGAAGATTCATGCTCAATTATTATTATTTGGTGAGATAACCATATTTACATTTTGGCATTGCTTTGATATCTGGAAAAATGCATTTTGAGTATTGCTGAATTGTCTCTGGAACACCTGAAGAACCACCAAGAGATTCTCCTGTATAATCTCTAAAATTTGTCTTTATTCCCTGGATATGTGTAAGTCATCTTGCATTATCAGGTGGGAGAGGGCAGTAAGCTGCCTCCTCTCTGTCTGATGCAGATTAACTTGCATAAATTAAACTCAGCATTCTGTGCATGTAACTGTTCCCAGCAAACCAGGGAGTGATGGGTTCTGCAAAAACCAGAGCAGAACAAGAATGTCCTCACATCCCTTGCTCTGAAATGTGGGCTCTGCAGCTCTGATAGGAAAGGAGTCACAATCATTCATCCGGGGCTCAACAAGTAAGTCGTCATCTTGTCTGAGTGTTAGGAAAGAATAACATAATCAATATTTTCCATTCTTGAAAAATCTAAATCCAGTAAGAAACATCTTTTTCAAAACAAGAAGCCATTTGACATTGTTTTTTTAAGGAATATTATGGAGCCAGAATTTGCTGGTTTTACATTTCAGAAATGAGAATTTATAAGGATTCTTCTGTTCAAATCTGTTTTTATTTTGACAGTGACTTGCACTTTTTCTAATACAGTAAGATGGAAACAATTTCTAACTCTGAAATATTAGAATAAAATGTTATTGGGAAGACTTTTTTTAATTGTTTTATTAAAAAAAAAAAAGGCAGTTAGTTTTGTGGGTCAGTCCAGTATCAGGTCAGGATACAGCCATGGATATGAACAAATTGATAAATTGTCACGTGGCTCACATAAATTTGAAAGCCTTTTCTCTCTTTCTACCCTTGTGCTTCAGAATAAAATTAAATGTGATTAGGAAAAAATGCAACCTTGTAAAGCTATTTCTGGGGATTGACTATACCTAAGTCTAGAACTTGAACATCACTTAGTTTTTCTTGGAGCTTTTTGGTGCTTCTTTTTTGGGTTTTGATTGTTTTGATTTTTGAGGGGTTTTGTTTTGTTTTGTTTTTAACTGAACAGTTTCTATAGTCAGACTGTTTCTGGAAACTTTCTTTTCTGAGTCAGGGTTCAAAAATAAAAGCCAGCTTGAAGCACACTCATCAAGCACTGTGAGAAGGAACATTTGTAATAAGTGATACTCTTGCAGTGAGCGGGGCTTAAACAAAGCTGAGTGATGCTATTTCAGGACTGTGGAGTCTATCCATCCTATTCCTCTATGAATAGTTGTAATGGTGAAAAAATCAGGATTAGATTTGTTTGTGCTTCGTGTGTGGTGTCTGTATTTTGTGCATCTGTCAGTGTCACTGGAAACAGCTAATTCATGTGCTCTCTGCCTGAAACCTACTGTAACAAATGTAAGTGTACTGAAACAAATGTTATGGCTGTAATATAAATCCTGGCTGATGGGTTTTAGTAATAGAAACACAGGGAGGGTGTTGCCAGCTGCAACACCAGCTTCTGATAAAAACTTCAGGAGCTGACTTTATTCATGTTCAAAGTAAAGAGATTTAACAGCAAACAGAATTAACCACATGGAACTCATCTCTAGGTTCAGTCTGGGTGAAATATTAAGGAAGATTAATATAGAGTCTAGTTTTAGGGGTACAGGACAGCAGGAGCTGCCATGGTACCTAGGCTGTCACACCAGGCAGCAGTTCAGGGAACTGGGAGTTAAGAGTTTCCACCAGCTCATCACCCAGTTGCCCCACCAGGTTCCCCATCTCATTTTTCCCCCTCTCTTCTCCCCCTGCCCCATGCTGACATCTCACAAAAGCTTTAGCAGGGATTCATAAACACTTATCTTTTAGAGACACTGCTGTGAGCCTGATGAAACCTTTCCTTTACAGCATTAACTAACAAATCTGCATGGATTTAACAGGGGAGGTCTGGGAAAGGGAATGTTGTTCTTTTTGGCAGAGTGAGGACAACACTTCCTCAGCACAGAATGCTAAGGAGGTGGATGTGGAAGGATCCACACCAGTCCAAAGGACTGACTTTATTCAAGTTCATGACTCACATCCAGAAGATGCACTATAGGCTGGACCCATCCTTAGTACCAAAAGATATTTGCTAGCCTTTGTTATTTGTTATGGATTACAAAACCTGAGCTGAGGATTTTATTCTCACCCCAGAAACTTAAAATTAAAGCTGCCTATTTCTCACTAAAATCAGCCTGTACTAAGAGGAGTGCCAGGGAATGTTTTCCCTCACTTGTCCAAGTGCTGAGGCACCAAACATTTGCCTCAAGCTGAGAATTCATAGCCCAAGTCCCAAGCTGCCTTCACTGGCCATGAGGGTGGAGTTTGTGTAAGGAGAGGGGATAGCTGGGTGGGCTGCAAAGGGATTTCCCCCAAGGAGCACTGCCTGTCCCTGTGGCTGCTGTGAGAAAGGGAAGAGCACTGCTCAGCCAGGTGTCAGGGCTTATCTTTTGCCTCACATTTTGGGACATTTTGTGTCCTGCACATCCATCCCCTTAGAGGATTTCATTTCCCATGGGTATTTGATAGCTATCCCTTGGCTGCAATGAATAATGGAGCAGTGAATTGCAGGCATAAACAGGGATATTTTTACACTGGTTTCTACGTAGTATGGGTGAATTTAATTTCACTTAGATAAAAGTTAGATGCTTAGGCTGCACTGCTATCCACAGCAAAACACAGCCATCTCCAGAGGGTCGTTTTTCCCATTTGCTTTAAGTATCTAACATAGGGTGGAATCAATCTCTTGCTGGTGATGCCAAACACTTTACTGACTATATAAGTGGTATATGCAAGATTTCCTTAGCCTAGATATCTAACTTTTAGGCAGATACCTCCAACTCAATGTCACTGATATTTTTTTTAATGCTCCAAGGGAGATTGCAAAGCAGTTTCACACAGTTATTGTCTCCCACCACCTTTACAGAAAAGGGCAGTCCTGCCTTTTTAAGAGAGTTTCTTCCTCATTTCCCAAGAATGGCTAAAGGTCTTCTTAAGGTAACCATTAAAAAATACAGATACAGGAGAGAGAAAGTGTGTGGATTGATTCAGTGGGAAATACAAACACATTTAATTCATTTCTTCTAGAGTTTTCAAGCTCCCCATAGAATTTTGTGTTCATACTTCCTTTGGTAAAGGCTTAGAAATCTATTTAGCCACTGTCAAATATCACGGACTATAAAAGATACATACTCGTGGTTATGATTAATTCTTCCCACATAATCAACCATCTTCTCTTGTTTGCTGAGAGGAATGGACTTTTGCACATTGACTGAAAAAGCACATTGTAATTTTTTGTTTCTGCTGCTTTGATTTGTGTTGATTTCTCTTCTCTAAGCCTGGCAAATATATTGTATATGAGTATGCATAACTCGACAGCCTTTGTCTGACTTGGAAACAAATGTCTGATTGTTGTTCCAACATTTTGTGGGACAGAAATTCAAGTGGCATAAATCAGTTTGTCTTCACTGATTGAAAAGAAAAACCCCAAAATAATTCTGGTACACAGATTTAAAATATATGAAGTTATACATCTTGGACCTTGATCCTTTCCCTCTTTTTTTTGCTCTTTTTTAAGAAATGCAACACAATTCACACAACTCAGCAGAGACAAAGTCACTTTCCTGAATCCCTGTTTACAAGGACACACTCAGCAGCAGCAACTGACTTGTTCCAACTGGATCACTGGCTGTAGCAGATAAGATATATTAAAATTTTAATTGTATTTCATCATGAATACAACTGTTTTGCATCAGTCACTATAGAAGGCCCATTTAACTATTCTCTGCTGGTTTCCGAACAAGAGAGGCCTCAAATTTAATTAGAAGTGTGAGATGCAGCCAAGAATTTGATAACTAACAGCAATTCTGATGGAGCTAAAACCCCAAAAAGGGGAACAGTGAGAGATAAGATTGCTTTTAAATAGAGGTAGTGAATGCAATTTTGCTTTTGCAAAGGTAAGATGCAAAGGTAAACGCCATCTCCAGCCTACAATGCCAAGTTACTCTGCTTGGTGGCAATATAATTTCAGTCATCTTGAGGCACTTTCTCTTCAAATTCCTGACACAGAATGAAGTAAAATAAGTTTATTTGCATAGCTGATAAATTATGAGGGATTTGATCTCAGCTGGTGTGGTGACTCAGTGATCATGACATTCAAATCTCAAATTTCTGACAAGCAAAGAAATGAGCACAAGGAAAATTTCAGCTATTTAGCAGGTGTTAAATTTAGGTGGAGGACAGCAAGTACAAGGTGAAGAGTTAATGGGAGAGAAAGACTCAAAATTGAAGGAAAATCTGACTTTTTCAGGTAAAAATAACTATAAAAATATAACACTTTTTCTGGCAAGTGTCATAAAGATCAACTCTAATATCTACCTGGAATAGTGATCTTAATCTTGGAGTTAATTTTGCCTCACACACAGGTGTTCCTGAACTTTTCCTGTTCCATCCAGCTTGGGAGTTGGTGTTGCACCACCAGCTGACATGATATAAACCCTTTTGGGATTTTTAATGTGGAGTCAAAACTTTGATCAAGCCTGCAGCCCTGTCATGACTTTTGGTACCTTGGAAGTCAGATTGAAATTGTCTTGGATATGTGAATGTCTAAACTGCTGTAAAATTTACATTTTCATAGTAGATACAGGCTTCAACT
This sequence comes from Cyanistes caeruleus, assembly GCF_971803275.1. Taxonomy (NCBI): domain Eukaryota; kingdom Metazoa; phylum Chordata; class Aves; order Passeriformes; family Paridae; genus Cyanistes; species Cyanistes caeruleus. The sequence continues at coordinate 11,087,444 of NC_141708.1, read as the reverse complement.
TCCCCAAAATAAAACCTCCTTCTTGGAAATAAGCTTTTTTTGTTGACAAACAAATCCAGGGGTATATCAATAACCTGGTTCAAAAAGGCTTGGTATTGTTGAAATTAGCAGAGCTAAACTCTGCTGCTGGAGGAGGGACCAAAACATAAAGACTGCCTGAGATTCAATATGTGATCTCTAAATAAACACTAACGCCATTGACATTAGGGAACCCATCTGCTTCTTTATTTCTTTACCACTACAAAATCTATGATATGTGATTGTAACAGATGTTTCATGTCTGCAAACGATGATATGCTGCTTTATTAAACCAAGAGGGTCATTAAACTGAGTCATAGGCACTTTTTCAGTCTATAACTGCAAGATCATCAACACATAACCTTAGGGTTATGGAAAACCCTCTCGTTCCTCTCCTGACTCAGTGTGTAACTCATGCAGCAAACACTCAGCAAATATCATGAACATCTCCATTAAAGCTTGATAACGCAGGAGTGCCTGCAGGCATCTGCACAACTGTCAGTGCTAACGTGTCTTAATGACTTTTTTGCCAGAAGCAATTCTACATTTAGCTGCAACTTGAACTAGTCAAATCACACCTAGATAAGAATGTGAATTCTCTATCATTTTAGGTAATACTATTGGTTTGGTCTATTCCTTGATATCAGAGAAGTAAACAGGGATCTCTGCTTGAGCAAGGTGTCTTTGGTTTTTTTATTATTATTAGTGTTATTATTATTTCTAGATTATTTTTCTCTTTACCATTAATCAAAACCTCAGCACAAAGGGTTTTTCACATGTAGCTGCCTTCATTACAATTCTATTCACACAGTATTCTTTCCTACTGGAACTGCTGCAAACGTATTATAGTAACACAGATTTCCACAAATACGTGTATTTTTTGGCTCCCTTTGGATTGAAAAATGTCTATTTTCCATTTTCAAATATCATGTACGAAGCTTTTGTTTTGTCTCTGAAGAATGACTGACAGAGTAACATGAGCCCCAGAGTGAAGCAGTTTTTATTGAAGGATAATATTTCTTTATTGAAAACTTTAAAAAAAATAAAAATAAAAGGATTGGCTCCAGTCTTTCAGAGATCCATTTAAATTCTTTCATTAAAATGTATCTTCTTATTTAGCAGGATACTTGCAATTCTTATCCATAAATTTTAACTCTAAATTTTCATAAATGCAGTGATATTAAGGGCAGAGTTCCTGGTAAGCATAAGGAGAATTGAAAAATAATATTTAAAGACACTATATTCGGTTCAAGCAAGTAATGTTAAATTCATGTGGAAAGCATGAACATTCTATGAGTTAATCACAGATCACAGTCAAATATTTGAATAAAACATTTACTTGTAAGTTTATTAGTATTCATGCGTGCATATGTGTACTGGACATGACAGCCTTGTCAAAAAGAAAAAAAAAATAAAGGAATAATTGTCCTTTTGTCCTCAGACAATCAAAACTATTTCTTTTAATCTTTTGCTGGCAAAAAAGCAATGTTTTTGGTTCTGTCTTGCAAAAGTACTTGTGTTTACAAATGTCTTAAGACATTTGTAAGCATTGATTTTTGCAGAATATTCATGGTTTGAAAGCACTTGAGGTTGCACAGATGTTCCCAGGGAAAGATAGCTATACAGAAATGTCTAATCACTTTAACCTTGAATGTGTGAACTGCACCTTGAGTTTCAGTATGGATTTAATTTATTATTATTATTATGATTATTTTCTTTATTTTCAGGGTGGGCAGGAAAGAGCAGTAACAAACACTGGGAGCTTCTGGAAAAAGATGAGACAGGAAAGCAACGCTTACCATATCAAATGTAGTGAGAAGGTGTACAAGCAGCTGCAACTCTTATATGCACATTTCCAAAAATCTGGATAATTCACTCTAGGTGGCAGTCTCTTTTGTCAAAATGGCCAGAGCAAGTGAGGATTGAATCTAATAGATCTTCCTTACTCTATAGAAGCTTATCTTTCAGATGAGAGGAATAGATAGATCACTGGAAAAGTGTAACACTACTCACATCTCAATTTTTTTAATACTGAAGAGAGTCCCATCTGATTATCTCAAAGTTGTTTATCAAAAATTACCAGTACCCAAAAAGGGAATGAAGACATTGGAACAATAAAAGGGATGCTGAGCAGGCAGAGCAGGGAGATCTCCAAAATTCTCACCTAGAATATTTTCTTGTAGATTACACTGTGCCCTCAAAGGCCATAAGGCAGATTCATCTTTCATTGTGATTGATGAAGCAATGTCACTGTTTCACTGAAAGTGTTTATGAATTGTTATTTCCATTTGTCCATCTGCCCTCCTTTGTTGTGCACTAAGGCAAAGGTCCCTTCCAGGCTTATTTCAGGATGACTCCTTGGTCTCCACTAGGCTCTCATGATATCCTCTCCTACTTCTGTCAGGTGTTTTTGGAAGGGTCCTGTGTCTGTTGTGGATGTAACATTTTCAGCTGGCCTGAATACAGGTATGATTTCCACATCCTGAGGCAAACATCTCTTCACACTTGTGTGTGCTGCTGTCATACTGTCACTTTTCATGGAAAAATAAATAAAGCAGTAGCAATGGCCACTGTGCAATCAATATATAATGTCAGTGCTCTACTGGAAATGTTGTAGCTACCAGTATGTTATTCTGGACTAGTACATCTGGTGCTTGTGTCTCCACATTCCTCCGTGAAGGAAAATACTAATATTACAGACTGTGAAAGCATGGCCAAGACATTGCCCGTGGTACATTCAAGAAACACATGACTTTCAAGTGACATGGGTCCAGTGTTCAAAAACCTGTTCTATGAGGATGAATTCATAAAGGAAAGTAGAAAGTATGCTAGCAGTGGAAATTCGGCCAGCATGTGGGCAGTAAGCCTCTGACTTCAAAGACTCAATTTCATCTCTGCCTGATCTCAGTAAAAGGAGAGTCAAATGCATCTGACTGAGAACTTTTGGAGATGTGAAGTCAAGGCAGATGAATTTTTCAAATATTCAAGCTAGTAAATACCATCATTATGTGTACTACTGGGTATTACTATAGCTGACCAACTTGGAAGCATTTCTATTCATCTGGGCTTTTAGATATATGCTGTATGGCTGATGAAAAACTTTGATTCAAAGTGTATTTGGATGCAAAATCATGGGCAGCATTTCTCCAAAGCCTCTTGGAAGAACTGAAATATAGTGTTTTCACTTTCTTTACAATTGTCATGTTGCATTTTGCTTTTGAATGAGGGTTTTTTCTTATTTTTATTGTTACTTTTCTTTAAGAAGTTGCTGTCTTTCAAAGAAGAGATTGTATTTAAGATCAATAGCATTGGACTAAATGAGCCCCTCTGCTTTGATATTGAAGTTAATCTTCTCTTGCTTGGCCTTTGAAACCTCTCAGGAGTTTTTTATGATGCATTATAATGACAGAGTCCTTAACATGAAACTTCTACTCTGTTAGGAAGTGGATTTCACAGGCTTTGTGTGACTAACTGGCAAGTTTGTTTGTGTACTGCATGAACCTTAGCTACCAGCTATTCTTCCTCTACATATTCTGGCTGCAAGTAAACAGTTCTATTTCACTTTCCAGACATCTGTACAAACACTGCAAATTCACCAGGACAAAGTTTCACAAGTGATGTGTCTTCCTTGTTATTCCAAGAGCTTTCTTTTTCTGTTCAGGTGCCATAGCTCCCTGCGTAATGCTCCAAGCCCATAACCGAGCCTGCCATTCCTCTAACCCAGAGTGCAGAAAAGTACAGCACTGCAAGATCACTGTAATTTTTAAACAGAAAGATTGTTATACCCTGGACACTTCCCACTGGGCACCATTTCTTCTGTAAGAACTCTCAATCAGACCTGTCCAATGTCATGCTGGGAATCTACAGCAGAGTCTACAAAGCCCCCAAGACCCGGCTTATGTTCTGCTGCATCTTAGCATGTCTCGTGTCTTCCCAGACAGGCTTCTCATCAAGACATCAAAAAACGCTGCTGTATTCACAAGGGTGACTGCTTTTCCGTGCTTTCATTAGTCTCATGTCCCTAGACAGAAGAATTTACTGGCCTTAGGTTTCCCTAGAGTTCTCTCCAAAGTGTTTGCTGTTATTTGGAGTTTTTCCTGGGTTACCAGGGTAAAGAGCTTCATTTTGCAGTGCTATACAGAGTTTCCCTTTGCAGAGATGTCTCTGGAGTTCCACATCAGAAGGAGCAGCCTCTGGCGGGGATTCTTAACATCCCATGCCCAGCATGGGAGGAAATTTGGGGTCAGTTTCCAGGTGATGCAGTAATATCAAATTTTATTTGTACACTGTAAACATGATTTGCAATTCAATGTCTTGTTTTTCAGTAGAAAAAGTAAATAAAATTGGGCTGACTTTTGTTAGCACAGACCAACACAGTGAAAACATGGCCATTCAGGGACCGTGAAAATGCTTCTTCATCAGCTTTACTTTTACTCTCAGTTACTCTTGACAGAGGTTTTGCTCTTTGCCAGCCAAGGCAAAAAAAGAGTACAGAAAGGTGTCTGAAGAGATATTAATACTGCAGGCAAGAAATAAATTTTGGTGCCACCGCTCCGCCCCTCACATCATCGATGACCTAGAAATATATTCCTTGCAGTCTAACTTTGGAGAAGAAATCACAGAGTTGATGAAACATCTAAGTTCAATTTTTTGTGGATGAGAGCACAGTGTGGTATTTCATTAGAGACCCCTGAAATTTCACCTTTTCTCCTTGTCAACACCAATCAGGTGTGAACAAAGGGGTTGCAGGTGAATTTAAACTCCCTTTCTATAAGGATGTGGGCTTTCAATCAAGTTTACAAACGATCTGAGGAATCTCATGATCCAGTGAAGTCTAAATTGAAACTGCTCAAGTGGACTGTAGTGACTGTCCATCCTCTAACCCTAACCTAAATCCTAACCCTAAGCCTAGCCCTAATCCCTAACCCTTAAAGATGGCAGTGCCTAGTACTCATGCAGTTGGGGAAGCAACATGGTGGTGCCCACAGGGTCTGGTGATACGGGAACAATATGGTGGCAGTCACGTACTTCCGGAAGAATATGGCGGTGCCTGTCTCGGCCATGCGTGCCGTGGACCGATTGAGGAAAAAATGGTGGCGCACATGTGGTCACATGATGAAAAATGGCAGCACCCATGTGGTCATGGGATTAAAATGGCGGCGCCTGTAGTGTGATGTAGCTCTGGAAAAATGGCAGCACCAACGGAGATTACGTACTTCCGGAAAAATGTGGCTGTGTCTGTTCGGTGATGTGATAAAAAAGTGGTGGCGCCCATGCTGAGTACGTATTTCTGGAAAAATATGGCGGTGCCCATGAAGGCCTGTGTTTCTGGAACAATATGGCGTGATATGTGGGTGACGTAGTTCCGGAAAAAATGTCGGTGCCCGTGTCGCTTGCCACGGCGCCACTGCGCCACACCGCTCCACCACACTAGCGGCGGCACAGCGCAGTTTTATGTGGCATGTGGGGGTCGAGGTGCGAGTAATTAGGTGATTCTGTGATTGAATGAGTATTTTATCTTGTTAATGACTAATTGCAGAGACAATGCGGTCATGTGATACTGGGAAACAGTGACTTTGTCTCCATCATTGATTATGTCATACATTCTCTTGCTGTATCAAGTATCAGTGGATCTGTTTGGATCTGATTTAGGGTTCAAACTTGAATCTTCCAAGACTGTAAGATCAGAGCATGGTGCTGCTGCTGGATCTAAAGGCCTGGAAGCTTCATTTGACTTCCAACATTCACTTCTGGAGGTGCAGGCTTTTCTAGCACAGTTATTGTAAAGGTTTCCAAGAAACAACAACACTACCTATTTGTTTATCAAGTTGGCATGCAGCCACATAAAGATTTTATTGTATATGTATGTGTATATTTGTGTCATTACCTGTTAAGAGAGAATTACTGCATTTACAACAGAAATGCTTAGCTCTGTAATGATGCAATCAGGCATCCTAAAGTAGTATCACACCAGAAGACAGATTTTTATTTAAGAGAAATTGAAAAGGGATTGCTTTTCTTCTAGCTATCTGATGGAGTTTGTCCAATGCAACTGAAAGTTCAAATATGAGGGAGGGGAGTTTGTGAAGCAAAAAGAGAAACAAATTTTAATCGTTTCTAGGTTGTCACAATTTCCTGGCACACCGTATAAATCAGCTGCTGGGAGCTAATCCCTGAGAATATCTGAGCTATTCTTGACAAACACCATTTAGTTCTTTAAAGGGTCATTCCTGTGACACTCTACTGCAGGATTTGGTTTTGCCTCTGAAATTTTATGTCAGAATTCTTCTGTAATTGAGCTGTCACTCCAAAGCAGTGCTGTGCTATTGATCTGACATCAGAAAGTCACTGACAGCAATGACCATGTGTCGGGCAATTTTGCATGATGTGAGGAGCAGTTGATATGTCCAGAATGAGGGGCAGCTAAAATGACATGAGCTCCTTTGTCTGCCACGGTTGGCAGATGCTGCCTTGTGACTTTGGTGTCCAGGGGAAGCAGAAGATTGAAGAGATTTGGGTCTCTTTCTTGCTTCATTTTTGAACGCCACAATACATTGAAATAGTCACACAACTTCCCTTTGCTTTTGCTGTCAAATCAGGTTTACACTGGCAAATTTTGCTGGCAGTTTCTCTTTGTTCAATCACATAACATTTTGTCCCAAAGGACAGTGAACATCTTGTCAGGCAAAGTCTCCCCAGTGAGGCAAGCAAAGAGAGCTGTAGTATCTAACTGTCCCTTTCACTCCCTTCTTTGTCTGGGGAAGTCAGGGCTGGTCCTTAACTACAGGTGTGATGCCACTTCAATGAATACTTCTGAGTTGGTTTAATTTTTTCAGGTAGTTAAACCCTTCTTAGTTATTGAGGATCAATATTAAAAAATTAAATCAGTTAAAGAAGCCATCTTTGTCATCTTAGGAAGGCCATTTTAAAGCTGAAATTTATTTTACTAGACTTTCAGATGAATACTACCTTCCTCTTGAAATACCTATGGTATTCCTTGATCAAAGATTCACTTGAGAAGCCTTTTTTCTGACTGCCATTATTCATTGCTTACACACTGTTATTCTGTGTCTTTTGCAAACATTTTATAGTTGCTGCTGTTTTCTTTGGTTTTTTCATGATATTCTTCTTAAAAAAAAAAAAAAAAAAGTAGCTTAATATTTTCAGTAACATGTATTTCCTTTTTCCATTGTACTTCCTGGAGGGCTTTTCCTTAGTTAAAAGAAAATAATTCTAGATGGATTGAATCTTTCTGGTTTGTGCTATTTCTTGAGAACAAGGCTCAGTCCAAGTTTTTTGACAACAGAAACAACTAACAAAACTGAACAAATCTGCAGCAGATGCTGGTAATGTCACAGTAAAAGACATAAATCTCTTCCTTTCCAAGTTGCTCTTTGTCCTGTCGCTCTGTGTTTCACACAAGTCAGAAAATCACCATTGAAAAGAACGTTAATAGGCACAGGCTTTCCCTTGCAGCATGGCAGAGCTATCTGGACAGTAAGTGGAATGGATTTGGTTAGTGTCTCTGAGAATTACCCTAGCCAACATCAGCCTCACTGCAGATATAGAATAAGTGTGCTCGGAATGTTGGAATAGTGTGATGTGACTGCACCAGGTACTGTCAGCCAACCTAGCCCAACCTTCAGAAATCTTTCCAGACTCACTGTCTCTACAGCCAGGCCTGGCAATGCTGAATTTATCATCCAGTCATGCTGCTACGCTCACCAAGGCATCAGGAACACGAGATATCACAGAAGGCACTAGCAGGAGCAGCAGGCACCTCTCCTTAGCAGGCTCCTGGAGAATCCTCAACTCTCACAAAAGTACAGAGGTATAAGAGATATTATGTCTACGTTCCAATTAGCATCAATGTGCTCTCTTTTTGCTAACTGTCCAAGAAATGGATTTCATTGCTTTCAAAACTTTCAACAAACTCAGATGACCTGTCAAAGAGATGTATGAGCCATTAAAATCCACAATTACATTACTTCAAGCCATAATTAAAACTTCAGTCTCAGACTCTTCAGACTGAAGTAAGGTTTCAGTCCTCAGCCATTGATTTTTAAGGGAAGAATGTTTAACTGGTGATGTAAAGCCCAATGAATCACCAGACTTCAAGCTGAAAAAAAAAAAAATTAGCTCCTTCCAAACAATCTCCTATATTGAGTTTTACTGCGAAAGCAAGGGGGGACAGGGAGAAAAGGGGAAGTAAGGCTAAATGATTCTAAATTTGTATAGTGTTTTTACAACCATTTAGGATTGAAGTCAAGTATAGTTTGACATTTAATTGATATTTCCAGTGTTTAAAATGGACAAGTACTACATTAAATTTTACCACATAAATCTGACGTGACACTATAAACCATCTTGCACTTTGCCTAGCAACTGTTGCAGCACAATGCAAGTAGAAATGCCATGTAAAAAAATTGTCTGCTTCTGTCCACTAATCCTTCCAAGCTTTCTAAAACTTTCTTAACTTACCTGAACAAGCTTTCCTACTCTATCTTTCCAATTTCATCTCTATGCTGGGGATTTTATTTTTTTTTAAAAAAAGCAATGAAGGCAGCTAAAACTTTTTGCTTGTTTTGTTTTTCTTTTCAGTAGTTGCTGTATTTCTCCTGGTGACACTGAAAGTGCAACTCTTCTCCTCTGCTCCATGTGCTTGGTGAAAGATACTGAAAAGGCATCACCCTTATATGAGCACCAGTTGTATCTTTCCATATCTTTATTGCATGCTGACTGTCCTCAACAAGAGCAGCAATAGAAGAGTAGCATAGCAGTGATAGAGTGTTTGCCATTCTTTGTATTATGCTTCCCTGCAATATGTACAGTTCTTCACGTCTTTTTTTCCTGAAGAATGTTTCTGCTGCTCCTTACTACAAAAATCAAGTTTCCAACAGCTTAAAACCCCCAGAATTTTGTCACCAATATTACCCATTACAATTAAGATGTCCCCCGAAGAAAAAAATATCTGTTGAAGGTATAAACTTGTTTGGAGTCTAAACACATATGGGATCTAAAGGTAAAGTACAATACAGAAATGAACAGGTTAAAGGACTAAATCTGTTAAAATAATATATCTCATTGATATCACACCAAGTGGTATTTCATTAAATGTCTTTGAAAAAAGAAAAAAGAAAGGTCTTTCAAAAGATATAGAGAAATAAGTGTGACAAGAGGGCTGATGTGCCCCAGGAAAGACCAATTTTTGTTATTGTTTATCTAAAAAGAAGTACTGTATGAATATCTGGAATAAACCTCTGGAGAGCAGGGTTCACAGAGATCAGGAGAATGTACGAGGTTCAGCAAAGGCCACCTCTGTCCTTAAGCCACTATTTATCTGTGTTATAAGGCTCTTAAGAAAATGACATTTCTGTACACCAGTGCAATCTGTTAAACAGGCTTCTACTGCATTGGAAAAATCTTCTGCTGTCCATTGGATTTGCTGTAGGACTTCTGACTAACAGATCAATGGATCGCTCTGTCCAGCATTTTCTAGTCTAAGGTGCGCATTGCTGATGTGGCTGGAAAGATAGCCAACTTTTAATCCTTGTCTCAAAGCACAGGGATGAGATCCTAAAGGTTTGAAAGATATTTGGACATCTGAAAATCAGTTTTCTTAGGGCTCCTTCCATTTGGTGTTTCCTGCTCATCCTACTTTCATTGGCCTACGGGCACTCTTCCTCGAGGCAATGCAGAAGTGTCTGAGGAATATTTGCTCCCACCTTCTCTGAGACTCATTACACTGCTCTCTGCTGTGCTATGGATGCCATACCTGTGCTTGGTTCAGGAGGGAAAGGTTAAGGTTTTCTTTTTTCTAATTGGCAGGAAACTGGATCCAGTTTAACTCAAATGGGATAGCCAAGACCCAGCATGAAAGACATGAAATCGTACTCTACAGCTGATAGGAAATGTAGAGCAGCAGGATGGGTGAGAGGTGGACCCCATCCCTCTCAAGATATTTGAGTACTTAAACCCAGGACAGGACAAGACATTTATTTCTCACGCCTTAAGGTTCAATGATTAAACCATGAAATTTCAGTTTTTTGGGGGAATGAGAATCCAGAGATTCTAAAACTTCAGCCACTGCACTTTTTCACACCCAAAAGAGCTGCATCTCGTGGGGAGTGAAGATACTGCAAAAATTATAAGTGTCATTTCCACAGTGACTGTTAAAATTTGATTTTCAGTCAGTAAGTTTTCTACCTTAAAGCATGTAAGGATCTTCTGCAATGAAAATTAGAATAAAAAATGAATTATAAATCCTGCAGAATTTAGCTTCTTCTGTCCACCATGTGTGAAAATAACAGTGATTCTTTTGGGTTTGTTTTTTTTGTTTGTTTGTTTGTTTTTTTGTTTTTTTTGTTTTGTTTTCCCTTTGTTGATACCTAGTAAATGCCTGGAGAGAAAATCCAGGTACATGACAGGACATCTGAAAGTATAAAGAAAATGTGAAAAAAAATGCAAATATCAGTCATGATGGTAAAACAGCCAGCTTCAATGAGCACCATAATATGTAGAGCATAAATATGCATCCATTCCTCATTTTAGTCCACTTTTAATGTCAACAGTTTCCCCAGAACTGGTGATAGGAGTGGCTGAATAAGAAAACTGATGATTATCCATTTCTGAGCTCTCTCACCTTTGCTTATTCCTCCTTTGGAGAGGTTTATATAAAAATAGCATGTTACTCTTCAATTCACAATCAGGCATTGAAATATCCAAATCAGCTTTGTTGGATTTGCCTGACCATGGAAGCTGAAAGAATACAGTACACAGACTGAGAAATTAATTTAGAGAGATTTTTCATTGCTAATAATAAAGTTATACAGAAAGGGGAGATTCAGAGAGGGCATGAGGCAGTTCTCTGTTAGTCATTAGAAAGATGGGATTCAGAAACCATAATACTTTTCATTACATGATTGCTGTCTATCTGACTTACATTCAACAAATAAAGGCAAATCCTACTGAGGCATACAAAATGCTTTCAGCAACAGATGCTGACAAGGGCATTAATAAATCATGATAATTATTAGAATTCTTAAACCAATATTTTGCTGCCAGACATGCTGTTTATTACAATTTCTTATTTATTTATGCAGATTATATTAATCTTTGCATAAGACATTAATTATTCAAATGACTGTAGCAGAGTAGTGTACAAAGGCCACGATCAACAAAACTGGGGTCTGGAACAAGAAGCATCAAACAGTTGATGCTTTGACATGGAAAATGAGAGTCAGGACTCTGGAGACCAAGAGTTAATTGTGAAATGTTGAGTGTTGTCATTGACAGTCAAGCTCAAACAGACCTGGATTGCATATTTTTTCTCATTTCACCTTTTCCCAGATCCTAGCCAATGAAGAAATTGGATAAGCTGGAATCATCATCCCATAAATGGCAATATCCCCTGAAATTTAGAGACAGCTTTTGTTTTATGTGACTTAAATGCTGCAGATATCTGGTACTCCAAATTGTATACCTGATGTCTTTGGAAAAAGAAGAGAGGAGATGCTGTAGCTAACCACCATCCTACTTACCTACTTTAACAGAAAAGACTGAAAGAAGAAATCTTATGAGCTGATTCACCTGCAAGACCAGATCACATGTGGCCACAATAGTAATGAATTTCAGTCCTGCATCCACCACGCAGATTCCCAAGAGTTTTCTCAGAGAATGTCCACAGTCACTGGAACCTCCTATTCCGTATCAATGACCTGAGTGACAAAATCACCTGCCTCCTCCAACTCCAGTGCCCCAGAGTGAGCAGACCAGCATCACACTGTTTTCTTTTACTTCCTGTACAAAAAAAGACATAATTCAAGTGCCCTGGGTCATGCCAGCTGCTCTGAAAGGATACCAAGGGAATATGTTCCTCTGAGTACTTTCCATATTTTGCTGAAGTCATGCTTAGAACGAGTGAAGCTCAGACACTGACTTCACCTCACTCAGTTGTGTTTAAAAGCCTTTGCTGATCAGGGCTCTGGAGACTCCAGGAAAAAAAAAAAACCCAATAAAAAACGCAAGAGAGAAGAAGGCTTCATTCCATATAACTGCTATATATGGACAGCAATGCTCTTTTACTTCTAATAGCTATTTAAAAACTTACGTAAATACTGATTTATGTGTCAAAGCTCTAAGCACTCCATTGATCCGGTAAATATACAGCTAAGGACTGCTTAGCACAACAGACTTGGTGGCTGTTACGCTCTATCAGACTAATGTATATTTAGCCCAAAGTTGAAGCATGCATTATTTACTTGGTTGGCATTAGCAGCTTGATGAAGCTGCTCTGGGAGCTGTTCCGAGACACAGTGCAATGCAGAGCGGCAGAAACCATGGCACATGAAGCCCTGACTCTGTGCCTCGCAGCAGCTGTGCAGCCTCATAGCTTGCTTCAGAGATGAGTGTGGGGCTGTGGGCAGGAAGCAGAGGCACGTTTTCCTAGGAGAGCTCACAAGCCAGTTTTCCTGCACTGCATTCTTCCCTTGCTCTTCAAGATTATATTAAGCTCCCACTTGGCTGGAAGGGTAAATTGCTTGGGATAAAAAAGTCACTTCCAAAAACCAAGCTGTGTTTGTTTTACAGCTGATCTAGGAGCCAGCCTTTCCCAAAGGCCCAGCTCAAAGGGGAAAAGGTGACTGACAGGCAGTTAGATATGAACAGGATTGCTTCTGATAGGGTCTCCTAAATTAGGGGTTAGAAAGTGACTGAAGAAAACAAAAAAACATCTGTATGAGAGAAGAAAATTTCAAGAAAAAAACCCAACTTGTTTCTGTAGTTAATGTGATGCATTAATTGTTCCTCAAAGTCACTGTTTAGCCCTTCACAATCCCCACTTCATAATTTTCCATTTTGGTCATACCCCAAGTATGAGATTCCCTCCCTTCCCTCCCTTCCCTCCTCCTTCTCCTTCTTCTCCTCCTTCTGCTCCTTCTCCAGGATTACACAAAATCTAACCCCTTGTGAATAAATTCAGTTTAAGAAATTGACAGAAAACAACCTTCAGACAAGGAAATTAGTTTCTCACCTGATCAGTTCACAGCAAAGTCACAAAGATGCTTGCAGTGTTGTATAAGAAAGGATCATGCATGGAGCAGGAGTGAGAATCCAGAGCTGGGAGGAAGGTGGAAATGTCCTCTCCAGTGGAGATGCTGGTTTCTCCCTCTTGAACTGTCATGCTAGGTACAGGATTGGCTGGCTCAGCTCAGGTCCTACATGCACAAGGTGGGACTGTGTCTTCTAAGTCAGCTTGTTTATAGACAGGAAAAAGAGCAGGAGTATTTTAGAGCCTGCCACCAAGCTGTCCACCTTGGACAGATGAGCAGTTTGAAGCATCGGCACTGGGGAAAAACTTGGTTTGACATTGAATGTGTCACTTCAGAGGACAGCTTCCCCCATCCCCCATTTCTGACCAGACCCTAACCAAGAACAGACTTTGCAGCCTGGTTTTGATACCGGGTCCCTTGCCTGCATGCTCTAACTTGTTTTCTTCCTCTGACTTTATAGGGTGCAGAGCACTTGTGCTCTCCTTTTTGAAGTAGGTGTGATTATTTCACCACTCTGTGTGTATGGCAGCTGAGAGATGCCATTATGATGTGACTTATTCAGGTTGTGAATGTGCCTTCAGAAAGCCCCCAAGCCTCCCAAGTGTCCTAGGTGTTTGTTTTTATCACAAAAGTGCCTTTTCTCTGAATCAACAAAAGAAGTTTATCTCTTTTATTAACATACCCGTAGCACAGCCCTTGAAAGAGGGAATATCTGTTCCTACATTGTCTTGCCTGGATATAAATTAACATTTGAACTGCACAGGAAGAAAAATCATGTCTATTTATGATTTCTCATTCTTATATTTATCATTTCTAATATTTATCACATAAAACTAGCACATTCCAGACTATGGCACTAATACATTGTGACAAAGCATTTTTTTAACTGAATAAATAAGTTTAAATTATAAACTTTAAATTGTCATTTGAATTTAAACTATTATGAAAAGAAATACTAAGGAAAACAATTAGGAGGTAAAAGAAAATGTGGCATTTAAACAATACAAAAATAGGGAAGTGGTTCATTTGGTTGTTTTTCTTTAAACATTTATATTTTTCTTTATTCGTGGATTGGAATGGAATCTATTTAAACAAGAATCTGAGGTTAATCTAAAGTGACATTTATTTTAGTTTTAAGTTAGGAATGCAAAACAAAATCTTTCTAGTCAGAGCAGCCCACTGTGTTTGTTGAGTCCTTGTGGATTAAATAAATTTAAAAATAAAGTCTAAGTATATTTCAAAGCTCACCAGAATACTGAATGTAGGAACAGGCATGGGTTGTTTTCCCCAGAAAACATTTAAAAAGCCTAAAGCAAGTTAACAGTCTAAAGGCAATTTTTTGCCTGATTTCTTCTGCCAGGAACAGTGGCAGGGAGAGTCTCCCAGGAAGTTGTGCAACAAAAGATGCAAACATTTTGGATAGAAGCTGCAGAAACTTTTTGTAGATCTCAAGCTGCAGAGGGAGTTCAGGTGCTAATTTAAAGATTATTGGCAAATTGAAAGCCGAGATTTCTCCTTAGCTGATGAGGCCTAATTACTTTATAAGAGAGCAGTGGACTAAATTAGCCTCTGGAGGTACCCATGTCTTTTCATTACTTCCACAAGGAGTGTAGGGTGAAAATGTTCAACAGTTACCTGGGTATTAAGTAGAATTTTCAGAAGTTAATTGTATTGCTGAATCTTTCTTTTGCCCCTCCTAAATGTATTGGTTGCATGATATGTGCTGAGGATGCTGGGTTTGGGCAGCTTGGAGAAGGCGGAGGGGTGACCTTGGTGCTCTCTGCACTTTCCTGAGAATGGGAAGAGGCAAGGGAGGTGCTGAGCTCTTCTGGTGGCTGATGCCTCATGTCTGTCAGTCTTTAAGAGGCATTTGGACAAACTTGAGGGCCAGCCCTGAAGGGGTCAGGCAGCTGAACTGATGATGATGATGATTGCAGGTCCCTTCTAACCTACAATCTATCCTATTCTATCCTATATACACATAAGCTTCTACATATATTCACATACATATTCCAGACTGTGACTAATACTGCATACCTTTCATGATAAAATAGGGCTCTCTCTTGTTCCTGGAACTCCCAGCTGCTCTGCACAGATAAGTTTACCTGAGTTATGGAGAGATACTGGATTTATTTTCACCTGATTCATGCATCTTTCATTCAAACCTAACTGTTTCTGGTCAAATGTCATACACAAATTTTTCAATGTGAACAAAGTTGAAAGTGTACTCTCTTACTTCCTTTATCCTTATGTTAACTACTCCAGGACTGAAATATTGCAGATTTTCAAAGGGGAGGACAGCCAGGGGATTCATGCCTATGAGAATGCAACCTGTTCTGCAGACAAAGAATCTGCACAGAGACTCAGCACAACACAATCAAAAAAAGATCAGTGACATTCATGGCAGATATCTTTTCAAGCCTCTTGTCTGGAAGAAGCTCCTGTGCACTGACCTTATATATGGTTTGTGAGACTGGGCTGGTATTCTGAGTGTTAAAGTGACAAGGGAAAGAATACTTGACTTTCTAAAGACTTTTGTGCCTTTGGTAACAGCTTCAGCTGTGATGTCTCTGAAGACCTGTCTTTGTGACAGTTTTGTCATTTCGAGTGGGCAAAAAAAGGAGGAACCCTTTAGTGAGATTTGGCTGCACCACTATACTTGTCAGATACCTTTTAGTATGCAAATCAAGAATGGTTCTAGTTAAATTCAATTCTGGTCTTTTTTCTTTCTACTTCTTGAAGTATATAAATCCTAAACTTTTTAAACCCCTCTAGACACAAGCCTTCTCTCTCACAGAGAGTGAAGTCTTGCTTTAAAAAAACGAAACAACAACAAAAAACAAAGCCACTTTAACACTGAACAGAGTCAGAGAGAAAATTCTGCTTGTCTACTTACTGAAAAATACCAAACCCAAACAAATATCTGTTTAATGTAAAGCTAAAATATGGATGTATGCACACACACATATACACATGTACTGGTGCTTCAATAAAAAAAGCTCTTCTGGATGGGAGAAGAGGCTTGGCAATATGGATACAGATATGTTATTTAAATTCAGATATAATCCTAAAGGTAAAGAAAGGTCATCCTACAGGTGAGCAGCACAGAGTTAGAAGAGAATTGAGAGGGTCAGGGTTGCTCCTGCCATCACTCCTATGATGTGTAGTTTTGCTGTTTCCATAATCCACTAACTACAGACACGCCCTGTGGATTTGCCTGAAATTTAAGAGACCCTCCTTAAAGGTGCTCCAACTCTCAAATATTTTCAGGTGAGGTCCTAAGGTTAGCCATTGTTTAAATCTCCATGGACTCTTCCTCCAGAGGAGGAAGCAGGGGATTAACAGGTTGCTGCCAGGAGTTACCTTCTCAGCAGAAGGAAATGCTATTGACTGTTCAGTACTTCAGTGTGTACAGCAGCCTGTGAGCTGCAGCAGAAGTATATGAAGTAATCATAGTAAACTTCTCATGACACAGAAATGTCCATGTAGGGCAGGGAAACTGCTGGAGAAGAGAAGATCTGGAATACCCACAAGTATTACCAAAAGACCTGATTCTTTCTTCCTCTCCACTTTGCAGACAAGGAGAATTGCCTCACAGGTGTAGTATGAATAATTATAATTATTTATATATTATTATTAAATAATAATTATAATAACAACAATTATGTGATACTCAGCTCTGCTATTAATGGAAATTACTTTAGTGCCTCAGAAACATCAATCCAACCATCAATCTGACCTCTCACAAGTAAGTATTTTGCCCTTCTAAAGGTCTAAATTCCAAGGCAAGCACCAAGATTTTAAATAGCTTATTTGATAGAATTATCCATTATTAGTCATGGCAGAGCACAGGCAAACTAATGTTCTTGCAGGGGAAGGAACAGATCCCTCTACACAGTCAGTTACAGGCATTTTTCAGTGATTATCATTCATGAATACCTTCAAGCCAATTCAACCCTGCTTGGTATTTCCTCAACATGGAGGACATGACAGTAAAGTCTCATCTCCCCTGAAAAAAAAAAAAAAATAAAAATTGCTGTCTTGTAAACATGGAAGTTTAAGTTTACCTAACAACACTGAAACGAAAGTTAGTGCTACTCAGTGGAATCACAAATGTCAGCAGTGGCACTTTAGTAGAGAAAATAGTCTCAGCCATTGCTGTTCATCCACACTTAATGAGAGGCACAGCCAAATAGAATTCTAGTGCTGGGCAGAGTGAAACTCTCTGGTACCATTACATTTTATCTCCAGTAATAAAATCATGCCCATTAGGCCTTCAAGAAGTTGAACATGACAGTGGGGAGATAAGCATGGTGAAGGATAGTTCATTTTTAATTGCTAAATCATTACCTGCTAGAGCTCTAATGGCTGAGATGAGGCTTCTCCTACTGGTTTCAGTATTCATAGCTTCTTTTGGCTTTGGGGAGGGGCTTCAAGTTGCTCTGATTTTTGCATAGATGCCACAAAAGTGGAGGGTGATGGAGGTAGGAAAGTAGAAGGCATCGTAGATGATACTCTGAGAGTGAGGGGTTATTCAGGAAGTGGTTGTTTTTGAAAGGAGTTTGCAATTTCATTATTTCTCTCTTTCTCTCACTCTGCCAGCTTTATTTACCTGTGCTTTTGATTTCCTCTTTTATTTTTAAGATTTTTTGGTTGGACAGATGCCAGAAGTGAGAGGCCTCCTTTACTCATTCACTTTGTGATGGAAGACATCAGTTTTCCCTACGAACTCCGTAGTGCTGAGGGGAGAAGGAGTTAGGGTGCCTGAACCACAGCAGTGGGTTAATAATGTCAATTGATGTGCAGAGATGAAGTAAACAACATGGAGATTTAATGTCAAACCCACAAATACCTTGCTTTGGCTTTTCAGGAAAATATGGTATTTTAATGTCTTGGAAAAATCAGCTGACAGACATTCCAGTAGCTGTAGTAGATTTCTTAAGAAAGATCCTGGTAAAATACATGGCAAGTTTCCACAGCAATATATGAGCAGACTGGGAAGGGAAGCATTAGCCAGTTCTAAAGCAAACATACAGATCAGAATTTGAGGAGGATGTCTGTGTTAGCAGGTTTTGCATTTGCAGAGGGAATCAGGTGCTCTATAATGTGTGGCATGTCTCAGCTTGCTCTGAGAATTCCTAGCCCAAGGCAGTTTGGCTGCAGATGGGTCATGTCTTTGAGCTTTGTTGTGTTTGTGAGACATTTTTTTTGGATTTTTTGGAAGCAATAGCCTTGGTAAAACAGTTTCAAGATAATTTAGCAATAACAGCAATGGGCCATATGAGAAACAAAAGCTAGTTTTTTGCTGAAGTGATCTTCAGTAAAAAGATTGAGCTGCTTGCTGCTTTGAAAGAAAATGTGCAGGTGAAAAGACAGGAAAGGAATAGGGCATTTGCCCTTTTTTTTTTTTGTTCCAGCTTAATCAACACAGCACTAATTGAAATAATCACTGTGAGCTGCTGCTGTTCTTTTAATTTTTCCCACAGGTAGCTTTTTCCCTCAGTGTGCCTCTACCAGATGAGAAATTAAGAACCACTTGCTGACAGTGATGTAGGCAAGGGAAGGAATGACCACTGAGCTGTTGCACAATCTGTTTGACTGGCATCCCAGGATGCTCCAAGGTGTTAAAGAAAAGGAGGTTCTACTGCCAGTCTGCATTACTTTCAATATTGTTAAAGAGAACAATTTTTTTTAATAGTGAAAGTGCAAGTGGACCAGGGACTTACAGCTGACATCTTCCAAATGAAAAAATTACTGTGTGGAGGAAATGAGATTTCTGAGTTGACATGATTGCCTGGGCAAAAGGCAAAATTTTTGTATCTTATTCTTTCATTTCAACTTTGCCTAAATTGGGAACTCAGTGGATCAGTGCATTAGCCTATGGGAAGTGCATGCCTTCTACTCAGCCTCCTTTGTGTTGGCCCTCGCTGTTGGACATTTTTTCTCATAGAGCACATGGCTCCCTTCTCAACATCAAATGCCACAGAGACCCTGGAAACTTAGGTTAGTTCAGCCCAGATCCTGTAAGAGAGGGGGCATCTGGAGGTTCATCCCCCACAGGCACTGCATCAGTGCAGGCAAATGTTGCTCAGTAGCAAAGCAATCTTCAGTGTTTCAAATCTAATGGCATGGAGGAAACAGATTTTCCTATTTCTCTAAAAAGAAAAAAGCAAAGGAAACAAAATTTTTGACTTAGCATGGTAAGAACACAAATGTGAAATTATCAGAAATTTCAGTTTCTGGCAAGCTTTAATAAGTACAGTAAACATGAGCCAAATGTGTTTTCTTTTAGAGGAGTTTGTAGTTGTTCCTGATTTGTTGGGAGTGAAAGATGTAGCAGCTATACTTTGGTGGTGTAAGGTATCAATTAAACAGCAGGAGGTGCAGGCCATACAGCCTGTTTATAACTCACATTTCAAGCAGTTTCTTTTGTGGAGACAGAAGTCAGTTCCCATCGTGCCTCTTGCCAGAAGGTTTAACTCCAGCTATCCATTCATTACGATACTTTTGTGTGATGATTGCCTATACAGTGGCATCAGCAGTACAAGTTTCAAACCCAGCTGGCTTCTCTCTCATACAAAGGAGACAATTCAATTCTACATGAGGATAAGCTCAAACTCTATCTCTTTGTCCCATGGTTTATCTTTCCAACAGGAAAAACAATTTGTGCCCTTTTTGTGAGAGATGTACATGAAAATATTAGAAATAGGGAACAGTAGTAAGTGCTTTCTCCCAAATAGTGGAAATCCTGATTTTTCTCCCAGAGTACTTTTATGATCTTGAGGAAATCACAGTTTATTTGCCTGGTCTCCCCAGCTTTCACAAAGGGCAATAATACCTTGGCATTTCAAATGTGTGTGGCAATGATAAATATTTATTCAGAGATGCACAGGAAGACGATGCAGCAGAAGCATATTCATAGATAAGTGATAGCCTTGTTTTTAAGCATCCATGAAAACAAAAGTGATTTCATGACTTTGCAGAACAAGAAAAACTGTTGAGTTTTAAAGCTCTGCAAAATGGCATTGTGGGGCCTAAGCTTAAGAAATGAGTTCTCATTTTCTCTGCACGTCATGAAAGTTCCGGCTCCTTAATGAAAGCAGCACAATTGTTTGACATGGAGTGTTGTATGAGACATTTATATATCTTTTCAACTTGACTTTTGATGTTGTCCAGCATCACCCAGCATCCACCTAAACACCCCAAAACAAGAATCTCAATTCTTCAGTCGTTCTACGTAAAATAAACAGTGTCCATGGATGAGGTTTTGTCTTCATCTCTACACTGTTAGATCCTACAAGAGAATCTGCAGTTATTAAATGTGCTATACGGCCCAAAAATTCCAAGCATGAGGCCAGTCTGCATAAAGAGATACCCAGCAGCATCTGCACACACAGATGAGGGGGGCAGTTTTCACTCTGTTGCAGGAGAAGCCCAGCTCTGGAATCCAGTGAAGCACTACATGGCAAACTGCCCTGGACTCGCCCCTGTGCAGTCCCTTCTGAAATTAGAGACCTACCGTCCATTTAGGAGGATGTACCAAATTAAAGTTTGAAAATCTATACAATACATGGATGAAGATAAGCCAGAATGATAGATTCTTAGAAGACTTGCTTCATTCTTACCCCACATGAGACCGTGAAACAATGTGTTACAAGGAAAACTTGACACTATCATTTGTTTGCTCGCATTTGGAAGTAGAACTTCAGTGATGGTAGGGAAGAACAATCTATTTAAATCTCCCATTATCACTGCTGGTAGCTATTGCTTAATGCTGCTGTGAAGCACGGGGGCTCAGGCTCCAAAATCTGTGGTGTAAAGGCGTGGAAGTGGACGGGCAACAGAAGCAGATGATCAGATCTGAAATCACTGTCAGGATGCAGGAAGATGTGAGGAAGGGGTGAGAAAGAAGATATAAGCTGGAGCAGACTTATGCAGCAGTCTGATTGTCAAGAAGAGGAATTGTTGTTCTCATGTTTCTTTTTCCTCTGTCAGAGCCATAGCCACAACTGAAACAAATGAGGTAAAATACTGATCATAAAAGATCTCCTGCCTGCTGCCATGACCGAGATAAGAATGAAAGAAACTGACACGGGACCTAATTCAGGTCAAGTCTGGGGCTTTGTAGAATATAAAGCAATATGATAAAAGAAAAACAAGACCTGGATAAGTGATAAACTATGTCCCCCATCCTAACCCTGTCATTTTTTCATCTAATAAACAAGAAGATTAATTGACAGAAATACAAAATTCACTGCTGTTCATGGGATTTTCACTGTTTCCAGCAGGTCTGACCACTATGTCGCTGATTTTATTCTTTCCTTCCCTAGAAAACAAAAGCAATTAATTCTGCTAAATATGATTCTATTGAGGCTGGGTACTCATTATACCAGGGAACTATACACTGAACTGTGTTAAAGAAGAAAGACAACAGGCAAAATATAGAACATGAAAACTGGCAGGATGGCAGTTATTTGTGAAACTGTTTCAAATTTTGCAGATAGTATCAGCACTTCTTCCTTGCACTGAAAAAAAGGAAATGGTTTGTGGATAATTGATTTTTAAAAATTAAAACTATAACACTTCACTACTGTCAAAATGAGAAATAATACTTTGGATGTTAAAGCTTTCACAATTTGAGAATTTGAAAATAAAGAGTTATGAGTGTCTTTCTTTTAAATGAAAACCTGGCAATATGAACTATATTAAAATGTATTTTAAAAAAATATAAAGGATTTTTCAACTCCAAAATAAAATATATCACTTTTCTTGGGATTGAACACAATATCTGAAGATGGCTTTTATGGAAAGTAAAAATTACAAAGAAGATATCTCCATTTTCATTTAATCTACAGCAAATTCTTTTCATGATTTTTAAAGTCAGCTACTGGATAAAAGATCTCATTCTCATCTAGTTGTGATCTAGACAGGATGATGTGAAGAGTCATAGAACCTTTAATTCACTGATGGAAAAACAGAGGACTGAGAGAACAGATGACTTTCCAAGCTTGCATTTGACAAGTAGAAGGAGGGCAACCTAAACACCATCTTAAATTATACCCTAATTTTACCTCTACTGTGTGGGGAACAGTGAATGGACTTTCAGATTCCAATATACCTGTAGATTCCTTCTTTGTATAAAATAAGACTTGCCTGTCTAGAAGTAATTTGCACAGCATTTCAAGGTATCCATCCCAGGTCTCCACATTTGCTGACAATATACCTGTGGATAAGACAGCCACAAATTTATCATTATCTGTTGCAATGACTGAAGATGAAATTTGTTTTTCACCTCTGAAGTCCTTACTCTGCAATACATCCAAGATGATGCCTGAGGATTTCATGAGCAATTTTTCCACCACAATGCAAATGAATCTCCTTGAGAGCCTGATGTTTTTTAACAGGTGTGTTGCCTAGAAGTGATTTATTTGGCAGAAATGATCTAGTTTCTTTCCTCATTCCTCTGTGATATACTCAGAACCTGGCCTTTCCTTTACTGTTGTACAAGAATCTCAAGGTTAGCAGCAGCTGAGAGTGTTCTGTTCACACATCCAAGGCAGGGAAGTACAACACTGAGGTTATTGCACAGTCAAGAAAGGAAGTTTGAGCCCCAAATTCACACTGATTTCAAGAAGAAATGGAAATGCTTTAAAAGTCACTCACTTTAGACCTACACCTTACTTAAACCAGGGTTTCTTTCTGAAGGTTTTTCAACTTGAGGCACAAGGAGAGTAGTTGGTTAATGAGAACAGAAACGGGATGGCAACAAGGCAGTTCTGCAGGGCACCAATCTCACTGGAACACTGAGGGAATGGAACAACAATGGGCATTCAAGGCTTTATGGAATTTAAAGGCAATTTGCCTGTCTTCTGCTGTCCCAAGATGCATGTGGAGAACAGAGAAGACACAGAGTGAGAGCTGAACTGGCCTGGGAACGAAAACAAAATTGAACTGTGCTTAAACTGCTGAAACTTTTACATTAGTACACTTTTATATTAGTACACTTTTACATTAGTACACTTTTGAGGACAATGATGGACCCTGGTCAAATAATGGTGCTTTTGTTGCCTGCTCAGGGCTCTGAAAACCTAATCCCATGTTCTTTGTCTGAAAAGCATAGGTTGCTCTGGGACCAGTTACTCAACATATACTCAGACTCTCAGAAGTGGAAATATTGTCTTTACTTAGTCACATTTGTAATTTGAGCATCAACACAGTGAAGTGCTCTGATATAAGATGACTATTTAATTATCAACAGACACAGACCCAGCCGCTGTTGCAGTTAGTGGAAATGTTCCCTTACTACACAATAGGAACTGCAGAGAATCTATATTTTAGCTTTTATTTTGGCATTCATTCAGTATCTTGTAATGACCAGCATAAAATCTTTCAAATCACTAAAGGACCACTCACTGCAGGGGAGGAACATCTGTACACTTCCAGAGAACCATGACCTTCCTGTGCTAAGATCAAGAGCTTATTTGACTGAGATTTCAAGCCCCTTTTAGATAAACGGAGAGGTAATTACTCCCTGGCTCCTCTCTCTTCTGTATAGAGGGAACTTCGGCTTTCTGAAGCACCAATTAAAAAGCCCCACAACTCTCTCTTTGAATTGCTTCATTACTCCTGTTAATTGTCTCGTTTGAGTCTCTGCCAGAGTGAAAGTACCTTGTTACAGAGCTATGAACCTACAATCAACTTTGAAAACTTCCACTTTACAAGTGCAATCTTGTGGGGTTTTTTTTAACCCTAAATGAAAGGGAAAAAAAATTAGAAAAATATATTAGGTGTTTCCTAAATCAAAGTCTTTAATAACATGTTAATCTAAGTTTTTATAGATTCTAAAATGCAGTTATAGACAGCTGAAATTTTCCTATGGCTTACTGTCAAATATACAAGAGACTGTTTGGAAAGTCTGTAAGCACTGTAATCACGGATAAAATATATTCTGCAAGGGGACTCGAAATTTGCAGTAATTATGTACCATTTAGTTAATCTGTCTCCATTATTTATGAAGAGTATTTTGTAGTTAAATACTTGAAGAGTTGACAGGGTAATGTTCAACAGCTACTTGGAACAGAAGTGATGGAGAGGCAGTAAAAAAATAATTTCAATTTTAAATGTCTCTCTTTGTGTTCATTTCCATGTTTGTTTTTAACTCAAAGGCATAGTGTGAGATCTCTTTTTTTAAAGGAAGATAAAAATAAAAGTGTGCTCTGTGTGTGCAGAACTTCTGTGTACATCTGCAAGCCAATGCCTGCTCTACAATGAGACACAAACAGCTTGGGTTTTTCCAGAGACCTCTGCTACCTGTCCTTTCCCACACAGCTCTGTGGATGCAGTTTCCCACACTGATTTCTCATTTACAAGAGGAGCTGAACTGGATCGAGGTCAGTGTCACAACATGGTGTTTACATCACATAACTGATAAAAATATACAAGTGTACTGAACCCTCATCCTCACAATTATGGAAAATGCAGAACAGGAAAGACAACAGGGTGCAAAGATGCCTGGGCTGTTCTCCTTGCAGAGAGACCAGGACAAGCCACCTTTCTGCAGTAACTCCTGTAACCTGGAAAAGTGGGGAGGAGAGATGGCTCCCAGATGGAAAGGACAATAGGTGTAGATAATGTGTCAAATGTACACATGTTCAAAAGTGGGCCTGACTGATAGAAAGTCAGGTGAACAGTCCCCTGACTTCACAGCAATTGCTGTTGTACATGTCTGAATCCCCTGGGAGTAGAAGGAGGGTGTCTGTGTGCAGGGAGGGAGGAGGATTGAGTGCATGTGTACAAATCCTCCCAAAGCACCGACACTACCACCAGCTGGGACAGGTTCATAAATTATTTCCCCTTGTTTTTCTCTACCTCCTAAACCCTGAGATTAACTGTCATTAGAACAAATTCCCAACTCCCTCTGGGATTTCCTCTATGAATAAAATCTCCTTTATTTGCCCACGTGAGCTGTCTGTACAGCATGTATCAGATTCATGTGTTGTTTATAACCTTGTGAGACGTAACATGCAAAAGCTGCTCCTTCAAAATCAAATTAATGCCATTCATTATAAGGTGAGTGGTGACTCACCACCAGATGACAAGCCTGTTGAACACAAGATTTATTCCTCATGCAAGTTAGTGGCATGAATTTATTTATTTATTATTTTTTTTTAAGCTGAAGCTGTGTGCACTCACTCTCCTAGAAGGGAAGAGTCAGTCAGTCAGTTTTATCAGGTCTTACTGAACATGCAAAAGGATTATTTTTGTGATTCACTGACATCCATGGTTATAATGCATGCCTGTAAGGCACTGCCACTAAAATAAGCTTTATTTGAATCAGGTCTCTGTGTTGCTTGGGGTTTTTTTATTGGTTTGGAAGCAAAGGGCATAACCACACAGTATGTGCTGCAGCACGTGCTATGGTATGTGCCATGGCAGTGGCTCCATCCAGCACGGTTACGTGCCACAGTGGCCAGCACAAGGAGTGAACAAGCAGCTGCAAGAGAAAACTGCCCCTTCTGATTTGATGGGTTTGATGAGGATCTGGCAGCCTGAAAGAGAAAGCAGCTTTGGTAGCAAAGTTCCATAGAGTCACAGGCATTTTGTATTCATGATTTATTTCCTGAAGTCAGAGGACTTCAGGAATCTCAGAAGGATTTTTCAGGAAAAAAATCAGGCAGATGCACAAGACAGCCACTTGTCAGAGGAGGAATGTTACTTTTTCTCCTCTGATTCCTTGTCCAGAAATGTGGGACATGTCTTGTAAGTTACTGTCTACATTCATTTTTTCAGTGAAATGCTTTGAGGCTTACTGGCAAAAAGAAATACATAGTACTTTTTTATGAAAATAAAGAAAAGCTGGAGATACAATCCGCTGATGCGAAGTACACAGCGTCCTGCCAGGTTCTACAGGATTTGACACAAGAGCTGCCTTCTCTGTCTCATCAGGTAATGAACTCTGGGAATCTGTCAGAGCAGCACTGCTCTTATTACTGCTGTGCCAGGAAGGACACAGCAGAATGAACTCACCCAGAGCCTGCCTGGTTGGGAATGTGGCGGTTCTGCTGCTATCATTCCAAACACATCAGAAGAAGGAGGCAGCTTAGTGCTGCCTGACTGCACACGTGCTGCTACCTACCTGCCTGAACCTTCTCTTGACATTTTTGCTCTGCAGAGAAAGGTGAACAGTGAGGAGCCTTGCTTTGTGTACATTGCTTCCCATCTTTGGATTGATCATCCTGAGATGCAACCCCAACTTTCCAGGCGTGATCCTTACCAGAGCCTGGAGGCTGAGACTTGTGAAAGGGGCAAGAACCAGCTTCAGTGAGGAGAGGGTGAGGAGATGGAGAAAGATTAGGTCCAGCAACAGTGCAGCTGCTGCAACATACTGCAAATAACCAATTCCTCTTAAATCTGCTGTTTAAATCGGAAGGATTCAAGCTAGTGTTAACCTCTCTAGCTGAGGGTGGTGTTGCAGCATAACTGCAAAAGAACAGAGCCCAGCAGTCAGGTGCTCCATGCTTTTGTTGTCAGTTTTGTTCTTAAACCATCTTTGATGTGTCTTCCCTCTGCAATGCAGACATGAGAAGAAGGTTACTTTATACTGTAGTTAATGCAGGAAACACACCTGAGACATTACTGACTGGTTCCCTTCAGCTTTTTGCCACTTCCATCTCTGCCATCCTTGGCTCAGCTGCATAACAGTAAGTACAGAGCCCATGCTGACTGTGGAGAGCTGAATCAGCCCTAAACAAATCAATGACACCTTAGGTACCTTTTCTTTTTGGATATTATTTTCCCTTGCGCAGTTATAGAAAGACATTGACCATCACAGTGATGAGGGAAATAAATAGGCTATAAAATTCATGGTGCTAAACTCCCATTTGGTCTGAATTCTCAAGTGTTAGAGTTTTTAGTTTTTCCGCTCCTTTCTGGCATTCAAGGTAAACAGGGTATTAATGGATGCCTGGCTCCTGACCTGGGAGCCATCCTCTCAGGAACGATTGGCATTTACCACAGGAATCAACAAAGACTGAAACACGATTCCTTTCTGACTCACCCCGTCATTTTGCTGAAGAGGGTGGGTATTTTTGAAAAAGGAACGCCTTGAAGGATGGGTGACACGAGAAAGCAGTTTAGTGAAAAGGAACTGACAGGTTTCCATGTGCTGAGCGGGTCTCGCCTCCGGGCTGCAGAGTGATGAGCACGTCCAGATGCACACACTGCACACAGCACTGCCACTCACTGATGGGCTGCAGGGCCACTGCCTCTGGCACTGCTCTCCCACTGCTGCTGCAAATGCAGCCCTACCCTCAGACAGGAGGGGAGGCTGTGCCTGGCTTGGTGTGAGGCTAAAGAAAGAGGTGATTGCTAAATGTACAGACCACAAGAACCCGTTTTGATGCTGGTCTCTGAAATCTGAGCAATGCCACCCACAGTGTATGAAGTCTGCTCTGAAAACCATGATTCTTTCAGTAATTTCTGATATCCTATTAAAAATGAAAAGCTGAAATGGGATAATTGTCAAAAATTATTTTTTTTCTAAACATTTTTTTTAAATTCTGAACTTCTAAATTTTGAAATTAGATGTTAATATATCCTTTTAAAAATAATTAAATCATACTTAAATACTTTAATAAAACAAAATTATGACATACTGATTACAGTATGAGGATTACACAAAATGTTTTTACCTTTTTAAAATGAGACTTCTTCAAATTAATTAAAGTAGGAATGTTGAAGTAATGTCACATTTCTTCATATTTTATCATCGGAGATGTTTCATGTTCAGAAATGTAAACTGGATCTAAGTTTTACATCAAGTGAGCTGTTCTCTTTCAAAATAGTGAAGAAAAAGGAAAACAGTTAATTTCATAGGGTTTTAGGCCATTTTTAAAACAGAAACAGAACACAATTCTGAGGTTTTTCAAAGGAATAGGGAATAAACCCATTAGCTCTCTGAAGTCTTGAGCATGGCTTTGACTTTCCTGTGGAGATCAAAGACACCAGATATTCAAGTAGGGACATGCCCATTCTACAAGCAAATTGGAGACTCTCAATTATACAGGGACCCTAAATGACTTTCAGGGAGAGGCTAGAAGCCTTTGGGCAGGTGAAGGAGTTGAACTCAGTCCATTATATGCACAAACCATGACATTTCTGATGGATAAAAATTACAGCTGATCCACAGAAATTACCTGGGTTCTTATTCACGGAACACATAAGGGTGCTGTGTTAGGATGGAAAACAAATGCAGACCTAGGCAGGGTACTGAAGTCATTGCAGGCAATTGCAGTTGCTGCTTTCTTTTTCCTCTTTTTAAAACCCCCTGTTTATTCCAGATATGAAAATCTAATGAACAGTGAAAAATAGCAAGCTTTGTTTGTCTCTTTTTTTTTTTTAACCTCAAAGGAATGCTATTTAAGAATGAGATTTATGAACACTGCTTCAAAGTCCTTTCACCAAAAGGCTTTAACAAGGAACATGACAGGTGCTAGGATAACTGTTAACCCAGACAAATAGATAAATAAATAAAATATTTGAAAATTCAACTTTGTTCTGCAGTGGACGTAAGCAGTTTGACATTTCAGACTGGAATCCCAGATTGTCTGTTCAGCCTAAGAATTAAAGAACGACAAGTATTTTTTCCTTTCTTGCTTTTGTAAAAGTGCTCAAAGAAAGCAAGAGGCACAGTCCCAGAGAGCTGTGAGTATAACAACCCATTTAAAAGGGCAGAGGAGAAAGGAAACAAGGAATATGCTTTCTCAGGAGTCTGGTGCTCTGCTTCTAAACTGACTTGAGAGATTTCACCTTTTTGTTTTATTTCTGCATTAGAATTAAGTGTAAAGCTTTAATGAAATGGAATTTTGCTGAAATTCCCCTTTCCACAATAAGAAGGTTGGAGTTTTGGTGAGTTTCAAAGTCCTTGAATCATGAATGGAATCATCCAAGATTTCTTAGGAATATTTCTGTCTAGGGTGCCATTGACCAAAGCATTGTTAAATCCTGATTTGATCCCAACAAAGTAACATTAGAATAAAAATAAGTTTGTGTTCTGAACAGCCCTACAAAGGATCCTGTTGGTGTTTGGTGAGTGAGTCTGTGTTCACTCTCACCTGCCTTGGTTATGGGTCTGTCACCTCAGCCACCTGCCTACCACCAGGAAGGATTGAATTCTTTATTAGAAAACTACTCGAGGCTCTGTTCATGTAGGACACCTCTCTGAGTAGTTTTAAGCTGTGAGGAGCTGTCTTGTCTCCTTCTTAACATGGATCGCTTTGAAATGCTTGACCCATTCGGGGCCAGAAAGCTCAGCATTTTGGAAGATCAAGTCAATAAGCAGCTGATTGAACTGCAGAAATTATCAGCTGGAATTCTCTGGCTTGTGTTCTGCAGGTCACACTGGATGATAATAATGGCTCATTCCATTCCTAAAATCTAGAAACTGATGAGCTTAAGGAGACTACTAATAAGCAGAAGCCTGTTCTGGACCAAGGGCCAAGTAGCAAAAAATAGAAAAAAAAAAAATCAAAGAATTGAATTTGCTGCTTCTTGCCCATCAATATTCGATTCTTTCATTTATTTTGCATCTTGTGGTCTTTGTATTTTTGCATCAAGATGAAGATGGACCCATATGAACTCCTGTACACATTTGATTATCATTAAAGATATTTATCCTGAAGGGAAGAATGGTGCTGACTGGTTACTTTGTCCTCTGCTGAGCTGTTCCGCTATTTGACTTTGCAAGCAGTTCTGCTTATAAACTGAGAAAGCAAATGTTATGGATGTTTCT
This sequence comes from Cyanistes caeruleus, assembly GCF_971803275.1. Classification (NCBI taxonomy): domain Eukaryota; kingdom Metazoa; phylum Chordata; class Aves; order Passeriformes; family Paridae; genus Cyanistes; species Cyanistes caeruleus. The sequence goes on along the minus strand of NC_141708.1, from coordinate 11,057,588 downwards.
GTCCTTCTGAAAGTCTTTCCTTAATTTTTTGGTTGTTTTTGCTGTTGATTTTAACATAAAATCTGAATTTTGGAACCAAACCAAGTGCATATGACATTTTATTGTAAAACTAAATAGTCACTCAAAGGACAAAGAGATTTGAAACACTGATGGATAAAGTGGGAAAAGGTTAACAGATTTCCTTCACTGCTTCCTTTGAGAAAAAGAAGGTCTCTCTAGTGTGTCTGTCTGCCTGCCATCTCGCCCCTCAGCATCATCACTGGGTAAGTTGGTTGGTGTGAACCACATCTGACTGAGAACTCGCAAGGGAAATCTCAAGGTAAGTGGCCATATAAATGTGAGACAGGGATTCTTCCACAATAACCCTCTGTGCTAAATGTGGGAATACTGGCCTTCATGCTCTAGCAGATTGAGAGGTAACAGAAAAGAAAATCCTTACAGATGTATAAAATGGTGAGCACAGCTTTAGCTGTGTTCTCAAGGCACCAAAAATCTGTGTCCGGGAACTGACACAAGCAAGTCCTGGCTGTCTTCCCCTGATTGTTTTCAGCACAGCTTGTCCTAACTTTCAAATAAATAAATTCTCTATATATGTAATGCTTTTCCTATTTTGATTTTTTTTTTTCCTCCTTTATAGTAATTTTGGCAGTGAAAATATTGAATCTATCTTCTCTAAAAGCTGGTGGCCACACTAACAGCTGGAGTGGTTATCTCAGCCTCAGTCATCAGTTCTCTATAACTGGCTAATAAAACTTCAAGTTCATTTGAATAATAATAACCTACATTTTTCCTAACATCTATCTAAGTAGGTACATGACCTTCATTGTCCAAGAACCCCAAAGTACACGAAACGTACTAATTAACTAAATCCCACAATTGCTAAGTACAATAAGCATGAGACTGACATTAGATTACTATTTCTAATTATATCTGGGATGCCTAAGGTATATTAAGGAAAGCTCAAAATCTATTATAAGTATAAAGATTAATCTCACTTTCCCAAAGGCAAAGCTGTGGAAAAAAACCTCTGGATTCCTGCCTCCTGCTTCCTGGCTCAAGCCATGCACATGATTCCTTTGTTTAACTGTTTGCCCATTAAATCCCTGATTCAGCAATGTCCTTTAGCACAAATTTAATGTGAAGCCTACAAAAAATTCAATTAACTCTGTGTTGCATCTAATACTTTGAGACAGGCAAATACTCTGTAGAAGACCTGGCTGAATAAGGCAGTTAAGGATCTTTCAGTATTTCAGGTCTTCAGTTAACAAATTCTCTGATGAAGGCATTTTCCTAAATCATTCCTCAAACTGGTCTACTAATCACCCTGCAGTCCTTCTAATAGTTTAAATTCTTTAAAATATGTTGCTAATATATTGTATTTCAGTGCAATACTTATGTGTCTTCAACAGTGAGCAATGCCAGACCATGAGAAATGCTTTTGTGACAAGCAGAACAAAAACTGGGTCTCCATGAATTTGTGCCACTTGATTTACTGACAACTTGTAGAAAAAAGAGAGACCTGAGGGATGCTTTTCTACAAAGTTTTGCTGTTACTTATGAACAGGCAATGGGATCCTTTTCTGTCTGACAAACTTGAATAGAATTGATCAGGGGTTTAGAAAGTTATTGGTGAGAAATACCAAGCCAGCAGGATGTGACCTCTCTATCCATATGCAATTACACAGGTCTGTGTATACGCACTGAACAATACACACAACTTGACCTTTGATTCCCTAATTTCCTACTAGAACTGTATGTTGAGAGAATGGCTGAGTGCATGTGAAAGATAACACAGCTGGATTTTCCACTCTTGGCTGTATAGAAATAATATTCATTCTGTGTGTAGTGATAAATTTACTAGGTACACTTGAGGATCTGCCTGCCAGTAAAATTATTTCCCAGACTTCTCTCCCATGGTGGTCCCTCCTCTGTGGGACTCCAGTTCTGTGGCACAGAGGTAAGAGGGGAGGATGGCTGGGGTCTGAAACTGCAGTTACCCATGAAGGTGTCCCCAGAACCCTGTCAGTGCAGAGAACAGACTGTATACAGCTGCTCTGACCTACGCTGGAATTTCCTTCAGAAAGGAAGTTTGCCCCTGCAGCACCATTGTGGATCACTGAAGGTAACAGCCCGGAGCAGGGACATCACCCATCGTCAGGCTGAAATAAGGATCACTGTGTGTGACAGAGAGCTGGCAACACAGAGGAAGGGGCTCTGTGAAAGAGGATTTGACTCCCACACTCTTCCAAAAGTTTTCTGCTTATGTTCAACCACATGGGCAATTAAAACAGTGCCAGGGGCCTTTATCACTCCGTGAAAGGGAAACAAAGCTGCAAAATGGTCTTTACACTTAGCAACAGCCGTCCCTTCCTGTCTAAAAACGAGGGCTGTTTGCCATCCCTTTCCTTGCTGAAGCACCTTTCCCCTCCCACAGTTTCTAGGAGGCAGTCTGTGCCCCAGGAGATGGGGAGCCTGGTGTCCCCAGCTCAGCTGGCAAGAACTGGGCAGTGGGAGCTCATGGGGCAGTGTCTGCTGCTCTGTGTGCTCCTGAGGTTCCACTTAACTGCATACGGAGGTAAACCAATCCATTAGCTTATCCTAACCATGCTCCTAATTAGCTGCATATGTATAATCAGCATGCTCACAGGCCTCTCATCAGGGAATAGCAGGCTGACAGACACAAATTTGTTACTCTGCATCTTCTGCCAGATTTGGAAATCTGAAGTTTTTGAAAATGAATTAAAGCAACAAAACCCAACCAAATTTGCCAGCTGGCAATGTTCCTTGTGAGCAGATGGCAGGGAACACCTTTTGTGAAGAAAGCCCCTCTCGATTAGAGGACTTACACTGTCACTAGGTTCACAGTTAGGAAGAAGTCATACCTGAAGTGAGGCCTTTCTCTCCTTTTCTGGAGTTTATATATGCATCATGAAAGACAAAGAAGAGAAGAACTCAGTGCTTTAATTCCTGCTACTATGCAGAGCGTTGGGTGGGGCTTAATTTTTGGATCCAGATCTTTTCTATAGCCTGACTGAATTTTCATACCGAAAAGATGCTCCCCATAACCATTAACCCTGAGAATGGTGGGTGTAGAGGGCCACAAGCCAAAGTAATTCCCTCATTTGTGTTAGAAATTATTGATTTTGTAGCTTACAGTGATGTTTTTTTCCTTTGCAACATGATTTTAATCTGAAACCATAATGTATTATTGAACTACTGAATTGTTCAGAAGTTCAAGAAGCCTGAATTGTTAATAAAGGAACTTGTATAGATACACTCATGGGCTTGCCAGTGCATCAAAATTAGTGTTCTTATTTTATGTGGTTTTATTACATACTTTTATTCGATATGGATAAAATCATAGCTTTGCTTAGACTCCCTAAAAATTTTAATCTTGTGCCTTATAAAGTTTAGCCTTGCTGAATTACAGTATTAACATATTTTTCAGCTCATGTGGGTTTTGTTGGCCTTTTTTTTTTTTTTTTTTTCCTTCCCTGAGTGCGTGTTGAAAGAAAGAAGTTATCTTTATGGGCTCACTTATATTTGATTTTCCATAATTATGGGCTATTTTGTGATATTTTCCATGGTGATAGGCTCTTCAATGATATGTGACCTTTTTTTCTGCTCTCTTTATCTCAGTTGAATATTTTACATATTTCAGTTATGATTAGAAGAAAAAATATTCATAGAAGACTCATCAAAATAAATATTAATCTTTCCTATAAATCTTAACACAGTCGTTATTAACTAAGTATGAAAGCTGGAGCCATAACTAAGAAAAGAGTCTAGCAAAAAACCCCAACACTATAAGCAAAAATATTTTTCAGTGGTGACAAGATTCCACGGTTTAGAGCTAAGGGAATTTTAACTAATTTTAACAATATGGTTTAATCAGTTTAGCAGAACAAAACCTATGTAGGAAAAAATCTTGTTTTTCTCATTATACCAGGCAGTGAACAGGCATAGTTTTGAAAGGATTACATGAAACAATGTAACTTCTTAAAAATTTAGGTGTTTTTCCTTTATTTTTGGAAGGCAAATGTATTATTACATTTTGCTTCTTTTCCACTGAAGAATCTCATATTAGAAATTAATATTTTTCCCCAAGGAAATTTACTTTCAGTTGAAAAACATTTCCTTTAAAAAATGTTTATTATTTCATGGCAGAAAATAATTAGTTAATCTCTAAATTTTCCCTTTGGAAAAATTCTATTCTGTAAGACCTATCTCGGCAAAGTCTGGGACAGAATCTCTTATGCTACCCCAGGGAGAACAGGTTCATAATTGAGGTAAAGATTCAATTGTTCTCTCCAGAGAAGCCTGATACTTAAAAAGTGGTCAGTAATACTCTTAGCAGGATTTTTTGAATGGTCATTTTCAGAGAACAAATCTAATTTATCCTAAAGTTGGAAGCAAATTTATCATCTCGTTGAGTCACTTCAACCGAGTTTTCTGCATCATCCTGTGTTAAAACAGCATCCAAGAAGCAATTTCAGCTAGAAATGATCAAAACAGAAAGACTGGCTTCTAGAAGATGAATTCTGGTTACTAAACTTCCTCTTGACTTTAGACAGACCTTTATGAAAGATAAAAAGCTTTCATTTTCCAATTAATTTTATAGCAAGTTAATAATCTTGGGTCATACTGATGACAAAGAAATGTCAACGATAATGACATTTCCAAGGCTGTCTAAACTAAACTTTATAGAAGCTCTCTTCCTGAGCAAAATTTTATATTTAATCTCTACATTTACAGGTGTTCATTCCATATGTTGGATAGAAAAGAGCATTGGTTCTGCTTAGAACCTGCTGGACATACCAGAGTGAAAATGCATATTCCATTAATAAGGATTGACAGCAGTGTGGCACAATGAGAAGTAGATCCTTCAGAGAGCACTCAGCCGTGCCTTTCATTGTGCAGATGAAATAAAGGTTGTTGAGAGCTCGTCTCCTGCCCAGGGCTGAGAACACCGTGAGAGCAAACCCTGCCAAGACACTCAAGTTAATGTGCACAGCTGGCAACAGGGCGATGCAGGACCTGTCCTTATTCAAAGGGGAGCTTCATCCTGGCCACCCACCCACCTGCTTGTCTCAGCGAGCTGATTGTTGGGGCAGCCACCTGAAATCCATTATGGAGATGAAAGGGAGAAGCTCTGGCAGTGAGAAATGGTGGATGAAATCTCTTTCCTTCACACTTGTCTGAAATTCCATATGACTAGAGGGAACTTTTGTCCGATTGACGTATTTCAAGAAAAGAAATCAGTTTCAGCCTGTGCAATTCTTTTCCTCTTCAAACATCTAAACATTTTATAGAATGGAGAGTGGAGAATCCAGCTTTTATTATTACCAAGGGAAGAGTGGTGATTTAGGAACAGAATGGTGTTCTGTTGAGAGTCAGAAAGCAATGGAGATCACAGACCAACCCATGAGTCCTGCCTCCTAGTTCACTGCTGCAGCAGAGTTGTATAAAATCCTGTATTCCTACCTGCATTATGTGAATGGTTAAGAGACTTTCAAAAGATTTAAAGAATTAAAACATATCCTTTGCAGAAAACTTATGTGTTGATTTCTTCTCTAGAGAGATTTTGGTTATATGTGGCTGAGAAAAAATAAGTTTTGGAATAAAGCACTTTCATGAGTTGTTTTTAGTTCTATTCTAATATCTTGTTTGACAAAATAAACTTAGTTTTCACTTACTGTTACCTGACAGGATGCCTTCTTTGGTATCCACTTACAATCTGTACGAAAATACAGAAGGGTTTAACCAGCTTTTCATTTTTCCACAGATAAGGCGCACAATGAGGTGAGAGGAAGTGTTTGATGTTTCTCAGTCCATTTCTCAGTCATTAATGAAATCCCCAGTGCCCTGACATCTCCAATTAGTACACTCATCTGTTACCTCTGCTTTGCTCAGGAAGGCTGATGTATTATAAAAAGAAAACCAAGGCAAACTAGTTGCTGATTAAATAATATTGTGCTTACACAGAAGGGAGAGTGCGGGAGGGAGCAAAAGGGAAACAAACGATCAGGGGTGTTAGAATTACTGATTTAGTTAATCATCAGTGCACAGCTTCAGGCAGCTTTCCAAGCCCTGGCTGTGGGGAAATACTCTGACCAGTCATTCTGCAGGTCCTCAGACAGCTGTAAGCCACAGATAGGTACATGGTGGGAGGAGGCAGCAAAGATGAAGCCACTCATAAAATTTTTTAGAAGATGCTTTTCTTTACGAGGGAACTCGTGTTTGTCTCCAAGTGAAAATTTATCAGTCCAAACTCACCTTGAATTCAGAGGTTCTGTAATGTGAGTTGATGTTTATGGTAATTTCTCAGCTCCCAGATTTATTTTCCTTTGGTGTCACCTTAGAGGTGGTGGCTTCAGACTGTGACAGAGGATTAAAAAAAAAAAAAAAAGAAACAAGAATTAGAAAACCTATTAACTAAGATTTATATAGTGTTAACAAGCATGAATACATTTGACAGATTCAATATAAAGGCATCCTTTTTTGGCTTACGTTCATGAATCAGAACCTTAGCTTCTGGCTCTGAAATTCTGCCTAGTAGTAAATTTCACAGTTCGATTTGGAATAGATTCTTCGTGTTTTTTTGAAAGGGTCTTTAAACCACAGTCATATCTAAACTGAGAAAGCAAAGCTTTCCTTGCAATGAATAATTGCCTAAGTGATACTAAAACAAATACATGCTTACTTGCAATTCCCAGCCTAATACAGTATTGTTGGGAGAGCTGCCAATAATGCAAATAATGTAAATTAGAGTGAGTAGAACCTGTATGTTATGAACCTGGTTTGGAACAAAGCTAGTGAGCTCATTTCACTCAGTTCTGGTGATAAATACTTCAGATCATTATTAAGCTTCTTTGGCAACCAGCATCAAATCAATAGTGTAATCAAGGGTAAATGCTGAAGAATACAGCTCAGCCATGTTTAATTTAACAATATATATAGGAGACAGAACTTCTCACTGCTTGTTTGGGAACAACAGGTTGGAAGGTTTACTCACTTTTCCATGAACCACTTTACTGCTATTACAGTGAAATTTATCTTTGTAGTACTTCTGCAGAGTTACCTACATCTGAAGTGCAGAATAGGGGCCACCTATCAAGGTTCCCTCTTCTGTGGATGGAATTGGGTTTCTCTCATTTAGACATTTATTTTAGGATAGAACTGTTCAGCCTGCAGAGACTCTTACAATTGCTTTACAATAAATGCCTACTTTTAATGATGTAAGGCGTGTCCTGTGATAAAACCATGCTGTCAAACTATTTCTTCTGAGTTACCTGCCTTAATTATCTGTTGGTTTTGAAATGAAGCTTGTGTTCTGGTTATGTAATTGGATCTTACAGTTGCCTCTGTTCATGGTAGTATTTTGCCTTGTAAGCTTTGAATTGGTTGAGCTAATAAACTGGATGAAAAGGACAGAAATATGTCAACTTACTGAATAATTCAGCTTGGAAGAACCCTTCAGAAGTCTCCTGCTCAAAACAAGACTCAAAGTTAGAAAATCTCACTTGGGTGTTTTTTTAGCTAAGTTCCAAAAATCCACATGGAAGCATAATCCAGAGCCCTGGATGGTAGAGGGCTGCTGCCATGGTGGGTTTTCTCAAAAAGTGAAATTCCTGTTTCTGCAGCTTGTGGCTCTCGTTCCATTTCTGCAGCCTGAAGTCTGGCTGTTTCTTTTGCTGAAAACCTTGACTGCCCAACTCCTGTTGAAAACAACAAGCAGCTCTGTTCTTAAGCTCCCCTTGTGCAGGTTGACAGATTAATCTCTCCTCCATTTGCATCAGCATGTCCATGTCTCATTTACATGGGTAGCCCACAACCAGATGCTACTCCAGAGGCCAATTTAACCAAGTGCCAAGTAGCAGAAAAAATTAATTCCTGGGATTTGCTCTTTATGTCCACTTTTAACCCAGACCAGTACTCAGCCTTTGCTGCCATAAGGATGCCTTGCTGAGAAAGGATTCGTTTTGCTGCTCACAGCCATTGCTGCACCCTTTGTTGCAGAACTGTTCCTTGTCCATCCCAATAACCTGCTTACACCTGGAGGTTTTAGCTCTTGGTGCAGGACGTTGTGCTTGAAATTTTTCAACTTCCTGAAATTCCCTACTTTTCTGTGCCCTCTCTGAGCAGCAGCCCTGCCATCCAGGCTTTCAGCAGCTCCCTCTCCCCTGCCCAGTGAAATATCACCTGGCACTTGGCTGAGGGTGTGTCCTCTCCTGTCGAGCATGTTGTTAATGAAGATATGAAATCTCATTGTCCCATGACACCCGAGGAAATACACCACATCATTTAGACTTCAAATTGTTGTACCATTTCAACAGTTCAGCCAGGTTTCCACCCACTTTGTAGCCCACCCGTGCAGTCCCTCTCTCCCCAGTCTGTCTCCAAGGAACCAAGCTCAGATGAACTGTGGTCACCAGTCCCCCCTCGTCTACAGAGTCAGTTACCTTGGGATAGACAATTTTCCATCATCTGGGTGTGGAAGAGAGAGGGGGGTAAGGAATGTTTTCCATCAGGAAGACTTGCACACAGAGAACAACTGGTTTCTGTTTTCCAGTTCATCAAAAGAAGCCGACAGCCTTCTGCTGAGTATGTGACAAACTCCACGTGTTAAGGGTTTAATAAGGCCATTATTTATATGATGGACAGCCCAGAGCAATTCACAGTAAGTGACAAAAGTAGTGTAGGACTGTGAAATCTAAACTTCTTTGTGGATCTGACCCAAAGAGACATGTAAAAGCCCTACCTTGGGTCTCTAGCCTATCATTAGAAACATCTCTGCTGCTGGAGGGGAGAGGAGCAAAATGAAAGTCCCTTTACCTTAGTGATCAGTAAAGATCCTGGGCTACTCCCAGGGCCCTAGGCACGCTTGAGTACAAGTCCTTTGCTAGTTTAAAATATCCCCTGCAGCTTCAGCTAAAGATCTGTCTACTTTTAGACTCTGCAACACTGTGCTCTGTTGGAGATTGTTGTATTCCTGTGGGGTTCAAAGAATTAACCTTCCAGGGGGCAAAAAAAAGTCAAAAGGAAAACATTATTGGTACATTACAAATGTTTATTTCTGCTCACAAAGTTTTAACTATCCTTCAGAGGGCAAACAAACAGAAAAGCCCTGATTCTAATTGCAGCTAAAATGCTATAAGGTGGATGCTTTATTGTCATTCCTTTCATGTGAATTAGTCAAGTTTTTGCACCTATTGAAGTGATATCTGACCCAAGGAATCTATTAATAAAGCTGTTGAATAACTCTATCAAGAGCATACCACAGCCTAGTAAATGATCAGGGAATAATATGGCATAAACCAGCTCATAAGGTTAAAATATTCTTTAAAGCTCTAAAACGGAGATTTCCCAATGCAGTGACCTGACTGCCTCCATCAGTCACTGGGAGACGAGTTGTTTCTTGTGTGCTGGGCAGATGGCTCATTTCCCCCACTGCTTCTGGAGGGGACAGGGAGTTGCTCGTGCCTTGCCAGGAAGATGTTTCCTCAGGAGGTTGTGGTTTATGTGCTCTGATCAAAGTGCACAGCCCGTGCAAAGTCGTCTGCCATCTGGAAAAAGAGTGAGCCAGGTAACCTCAGTCAGACTGGAGGCTCCAAGGCAAGGGTGTACATGAGTTTCTGAGAAAGGGGGTTGTCTGTTTCCTCTAATTCTTTTTGTTTGTTTGTTAGTTTTTAGGGGAGAGAGAGTTTGTGGCCAATGTAACAGCATTACAAACCCTTTTTGTAACATTTCTGCCTTCTCCACCAGTCTCTAGTCCCAACTCACTGCTTTAATTTGCCTCTTCCAAAGAGGCTAATCATTTTGTATTTCTCTCTTGACACTGCACCAGTCAGGGGGATAGGGACATATCCATGTGTCTGAGACGACTCCTGCTCTTCTTTGAAGAGGCTGCAAAGGCTGCTGAGCTAGTAGGGCACTTTCCTTTCTTCAGTCTCACTGCAAAGGCCTTCTCTAGTTCTTTCACCTGCTGAATCCCCCCTTTGAAAGCTCTGCCTCAGTCACTTACTCTGCAACAGACTGGGGCAGGAAAAAAGGTTTTTCAAATGATCTCCCCAGTGGAGCTGGCACTAGGGGATTTTGCAACACTTTGAACTGTGGTCTCTGTTATCCAAGAGGCTCCAAAGGACTTCTAAATTCATTAAGTCCTGATCCACTAGCATTATTATCACTTCTTGGAGATAAGAGCACCAAGCCTTAGAGCAAGCCCTGCAGGTAATTGACAGGCCAGGACTGAGAACAGGGGTGTGTCACTCCCCAGGCTTCAGCAGTAACAAGAAAACACAGCTTTATCAAAGCCTGTTGATGTGACACTCTGCATTTTACACAGCTTTCACATAGCACTACATGATTTGTGTTAGTGCAAATGTTCACGGTAAAGGTGCGGAACTTGCCATGATCAAAGGAAATTTATGATATTCCTAAGGCAAAACCACTTGAATATTAAATTACATTAACAATCTCAATTTATATTGTACGTAATAATGAGGTGTTAGAATGTAAAATAATTGCATAAATGATCTCCTCGTCCATCTCTCTGTTTTCACTTTTTAACTGCAAAGTCTAGAGAGAGAGCACAAAGTAGGGGGCAAAGAACTTACATCTCAATGCCAGGGATGGACCACACTCCTGACAGAGATCACTCAGTCATGGTAATCCATGTGTGCTCAGACAGATGCTGATGCTTGACAAAATTGACAGTAACCACAGAAGGTCTCTTTGTTAAGATATACAACACTGTAAGGGCAGGAAACTGAATATTCTAGGAAGCTCATGATGAAAGGAAAATATAAATGTCCTGCACAGTCTTGCTTTGTGAGCACAAATCAACAGGCTGGAGGCTGCTTGCTATTCCAAAGTCTGTCATGGATTTATAGTTTGACCTTGGGAATAGTTCTTCTTGTTTCCTTTACTACCTTTTGCATTACCAGAAGAGGAGTGAATCAGAGTCAGATGAAATTATAATATGATTGAAAGCCAGAAAATGGCCTTTTCCCTGTCACGCCACCCAAAGCGTAGGCTGTCCCGGTTATTGGGAAAGAGGCAGAAATAGTGCAGACCTTCTCTCTCATTGTGTAAGTTTATGTTGCCTACTTTGAAATAGCAACCTGCTCAGCTCCCAGCCACCAGCCACTGCCGCAAAAATAAATAATCAAAATGATGTATTTGCTGGGATTAATGAAGTCCTGCACAAATAGAAATGGCTGTTCACACTTGCAGGGAAGCAGTGACTCATGACCAGGCAGCAAGGCTGTTGCTCAGGTAGAGCTCAGCACTGAAGTTTCGGGAGGAAGCAGGAGAGTGTCCCCACGGGGAGATCTGCAGCTCCCAGCGCTCAGCCCTGGCTCAGCTGTGAGACAGGAGCTGCTCTCTGTGCAGCGCCGCATTCTGTGCCTGTTCCCTGTGCCCTACAAATCACTTGGGGTGAGCCAACAGCCATCTCAGCCTTTCAAAGCAGCTTGTTCTTATTCCTCAAGAAAGTGTTTATAGCTAGGATTTAATAAGTCTGTAGAGCTTTATATTTTGGGAAAAAAAAAAAATAAATCACATTCTGCCCAACACAAGCTATGTAAACAAGAGCAGTGATTATACATTCAAGTGATGGAATAAATGTAATGTTTATACAGTAGGATAATAGAATATTTCTGATTCAATTGGTGGTTATTTGTCATAACCAATGGAATTTTTATTTTAGTGCAATAGGCTCTGACATTTTCACCCTGGAGTAATTGTGTTCACAAATTTGGTATCTCTCCAGTCTATCTCCTAGATATTCTAGCCCAAGATTTTCATGCTGTGCAGCAATTAATTTTGTGAGGCTTCTATGTGTGTTGTGGTTTTTTTTGCAGAACTTCACTCTTTATATTCCCCTCACACAGTTTTTCAGCACAACTGGAGCTGAACACTATTGGTATTAACAATAGTGCAAGGCAATCTTTCTTAGCTAAAGTTAGATATTTGGTTTTCTCCTTCCTTAAATCACTCTGATGATGGCAACTACACGTAATAAAAATGGACGTGCAGTAATAATACATTTGCTTCTTTACTGTCATATCATGTCTCATTTTTCATCTCTCTCTTCATTTCTTCCATCTCTTTTGTTTTTGAAATATTCTCTTTTCCTTTATTTAGTCCTTATCTGAGAGAAATGAATCACCTCATTCTACCCTGCCTTTTTTCCTCCCACACTTCACCTTTACTCTCTCACTGTAAGATACAAAACATCAGGCTGAGTAGGAGCATTAATAGGGAGACAGACAGGACTGCCTAGAGCCTTTAATTAGAACCTTCCACATCTGAGTAGAATACGGATTAATGAAAGACTATGCATTGTGGTTGTTCACATATTTATTTTTTTCTTTTCAGACAACAAAGAAGAAATCAAAGTCTTCATTATGGGTATTCTATTGGACAAATCCAGTAAAACACCTAACAGACACAGCACACAGCTAAAGCAACTACCTATTCTTTTTGCTGTCTTATGTGCTTGAAAGGAACTGAGAAATCTGTACAAGCAGCCAAGAAATCACCAGAATGTCTCAACCTTTTTTGTCTAACCATGGAGAGGATGGAGCCTCCTGGAACTTGCACGTTTGAGGTCATAGGAGAGACAAAATATTCTGAGGAAAGGCACATTAACGATGCAGAATATGCACTCAATGAAGAATAACTTTCTGCTGTCTTAAGTATTTATAACTACATGGGACAAAGCAATAAACTTCTACCACATCTTCCAGGTAACAAATGTGAGAGATCAAAAGCAATTCCCACCAAAGAGGTTTTCTTACTGCCTTGTCACTATTGCTGTAGGTCAGAGACCTTATCTGACCCGAGGCAACCCTCCTTGTGCTCAGAACATTTTCTATTGTGTTTTAATCCCTTTATAAATCTCTTTGTGGCCTCTGCAATGTATTTTTTTTTTGTTTTATTTTTAACATTTCCTCTTCCTACTAACAGGAGGATTGCAAAGGTGTACTATCTATAATATATATAAGAAAGCAATAGGTCCAGGACCCAGAACAAATGACTTTGTTTCTTATCTTTTCATTGTTTCTTTCCTTTTTCATATAGAAAAAGGTTGGTGTACAGAATAAAGGATGAAGAGACATCAATGTGTCTGGCTTGGTCCATGCACAAAATTCAGGGCTATTGTGTATACAAATCCCAGGCTTTTGTGGTAGGAATATTTAGACTATAAATGAAGAATAAAAAAAAAAATAAAAATCTTGGGGCTAATGAATGTCCATCAGTACTGTGGATTTAGTTTGATGCTTCTGGAGGACATCTGCCTTGCAGTCTGTTAATGAGTGAGGAGTTACTCCTGCCAGTGAGGAAAATATTCATGCTGCTCTCCACAGATGGGAAAAGTGACTGTTAATGTGGGCATTCATAAAGGCTACTCTCACAAGGGTAATACTAATCTGTTTTATTGTTCAGAGCATATCCCAGCGTGGGTTTTCAGGGTGACTTTTTCAGGAAGTTTCTATCTTCCTTTTGACAAAGGAAATTTTGGGAGCAACCTGAGACAAGATTTCTTTTCCTGGCTCGGTTCCTAGATTTCCAGAATGACAATTGACAGGATGTATCAAGAAGCTAACTTTAATTAAAGAAAGCAAACAGGAAGAAAGTGTTATCAGGCGTGGGTGAACAATATGGTGCTCTCCCCCAAATAATTTTGAGAAAACTTAAAAAAGTGTTTTTGCTAATGTTTCCAAGGAGAACATGGAAACTCAGAACTTTAACCTAATTTTTTAAGTTACAATACACCTAGAATGGTTTTAGGTTACAAAAAATAACACAAAAAATTTAAAATATTTGTTTAAATGTAAACTTTTGCATAGCCCATACCCTCTCATAATTATTAAAGTACTAAAATGGATTTTGTGTTCCAAAAAAGAACCCAAAAGCTTTCTAATGGAAAGACTATTACAGTTTTTTTCCTTCAAGTCTGTGTTAGGATTTGAAGACAAAGGAAGGGCAGATGAGGTCCCTAAGGTTAGGATAACTCGACAGTGTGGCTAAATCTGTTTATTCATCTGTATGACTCAGAGGACTTGTGTCAATTCATTCTAAATAGCAGAAGACTGTTAAAAATGAGTGTTAGTCATATAATGTGCCAGCGTGTGTATTACTTGTTCCTCTACTGGCTGATTTGCTACAAGATAATAGCCTATTATTGCTACCAGCTGCTAATTAGCTGCTAATTAATAGGTTGATAGACTCTGAAGCCGGGAGGGACCATTAGCTCATGCAGTATGACCACAGAAGTTTTAACACATCTCACCCATGCTACCAGAACTTGTGACAGGCTGTTAAAGCCAGTCCTTGGCAGCAGCACCACACTACTGAAGTCATCTAGAAATTGAAAATCTCCTGGTGCTTTTACAGTTATTCCAGTATTTTACCACCATCAGTGATAAATATTTAGACCCTGATTCTCACTGAATGTGTTTGCAACCATTAGTTCTTCTCCACCAAGACAAAGAGCTTTTTATTGTCTGGTACTTTCTTCTGACAAAATTGTTCACTTATTGTAAACAAGGTGCCTCTCCATCATACGATTCACAAACTAAATAGGTCCTTCCTGTTTACTGTCTGTCCACAAAATTTCTCATTATTCTCTGGAATTATTTCCTATACTCCCTTCACAGTTTTATTAACATTTTAAAAAAGCAGCGAGACTAAAACATCCCAGAGGTTTTACTAGGTGGAGGATTGAAAACAAGCTTTATGCATCCATCACACAGAAATGTCATCTAGATATTGTCTTGAATTTGTTAGAGGTGACGAGGCAGTTTACCTCACTATTAGATGCTTCACCACCCCCATCATTCAATCTATTAAGCAATATCTTCAGATCATTTAGAAGGGATTCTTTCTGAAACACAAAGGGAGATGATATGCCCTGCACTGAAAATGGCTTTAGTTTTTCATAAGAACATGCAGAGAATCATTCCTTTGTCACTTCCCAAACAATGGGAATGTGTCTTCAGTTTCAGTGTGTGACTACGATGTGATGGAAGAGAAGGAACAATTTCCCTGGAAGCAGATTGGCATAAGCACAGCACAGTAACCCTGGATCCCCCCATTCTTGCTCAAAGGCACTCCATTTGGCACTCTGATTCCTTAAGCCTTTATTGTATTTTCCAGCAAAGGTCACATTTTCATTTTCTGTGGCACTAACTCTGAGGAGATCCGATGTGATTTCCTCTTCTTCACGTTCTCTTTACTTCTCACTCCAGCCCCTCCTGGCACTGGTTTATTTTGCTTATTTATGTGAAATTTTTGGTATATTTTTAGGTTAATCCGTGGCAAGTTATTATTGCACACTTGATTACATGTAGACTTGTGTGATTATAAGAAATGAAGCAGAAAAGTAAATCGGTTCACAGCTTTTCTACCGCTGTTATCATTCCCAGTGTCCTACTAGCATGTGGAGAGGGGTGACACCAAAGGGACTTTATTTTGTGTGCATTATTATCACGAGACAGACATCACAACATCACTGCCTGGGTGAACTCAAGCACAGTGCTGGGAATGCTGTGCCAGGTTGTACAGCCAGGTACAAAAAAAAGATACATTCAGCAGCACACAGTAGACAGGGTGACTGCACTCTGTGGCTCCCAAAGTTTTGGTGCACTCTTCTCCTAAGCCACTGATACTGAATGTTCTAAAGAACCCAGAGATATTCCTAACTTTGTTTATTAAGAAACTTTTCATCACGAAGTAAATTAGCCAGCAAGTCTAAACCACTGAATGTTTTATTGCAGTCCTTTCATGGCTTCTCAGCTCCCCATTTAGATTTTCCTCAACCATGGAGGAACATACTTTTTCTTCAGAAAATATAATGAAATGCTATCAGCAATTTAATAAATCCCATAAGATCCTTCTTTAAGAAGAAATATATATTCTGGAATACACACATGCACAGGGTTAGCTTATTAATATGCTTTTGTGCAGACTGCTTTGGTTTCTTCAGCCTGGCTTTACTGTATAAATATACTTATCAGTAACCTGTTTTCTGGACCAACCTTGTGAGTTTAAATTCATATAGTTAAAAGATGTGTGTGAATTCTGGGAGTGCAAAGTCTTTGAAACAGACATGGGCTAAGGGTTGTGCAGTAACTACCATGGTGTGGTCACCTCAAGTGACAGGGTTTGAATGATGCCAGTGCTATGGGTTCAGATCACTGGAGCTCAACAGCTGCTTTCCCCACATGGGCTGGCCTCAGCTATCTGCTTCCATTCCATGGAACAGAAACAATTAATCAGGGGCTGCAGACATTACTGGGGATAGCAAAACATAAAACATTAACTCCACCATGTGTAATCATTACTGGTATAAACAGCCAGGAATGTTTTCCAGACCATTAGCTATTTTTTTAAATTGTAAGATGCGTCTTTTGTTCCAGTTTTTGACAGCAAATCCCCCTGTCCCTATTTCAGGAAGCAGAGTGGTGCAGTGATTCTCTGGCTTCATGCCAGCAGCTAATAGAAAACCCAGAAACTCTGGTTAAATCTTTTGTACTCAGCTAAATTCTTAATATAGTAAAAAAAGTACTACTTTCTGGTCCATGGGGACCTAAGAACAGTCCTGAGGATGTGTGGTACATAATTTAAAGAAAATCCTGAGTGATGGGAATTTCCCTGTACACTTGGATTGTCTGATCAAGACCCACATCCATTTGATCTGATCCACGTCTGATCAAGACCCACAGGAGCAGGCATGGGTCAATTAGGAACAATGTTGTCTCTTATTTCCTGATGTTCCCTCTTTGAGCTATTTTTTGAACTGTTCCTCTAAAATTCTGTTCCTGAATATTGTGTATAACTTTTCTTCCATGATAAAACATCCATTGTTGGAGCACAACAACCCAAGAGCTCCCAACAGAAACCCCCTCCATGTATGTATATATGCATAAAAATATAAACATATATATTTATATTAACAATCTATTCTCTCCTAAGAGTAGGAAATAATAAATTCAGACACAGGGGAAACATGTTAAATTGCTTTTATTGCATTTCTTTTAAATATAGAGTATGCCAGTTCAGCTCTCAGAGGCATTAACTGAAAGAACCCAAAAGCAACATAAACAAATTGAAGCACAAATAAAAACAAATTCAGCACTCACAAGTAGCCCCACAGTAACCTGGCTTCTATTTCCAAGTCAGGGTTGTGCTCAGAGAACCTAATATTTGAAAATTAATTTTTAGGCTCCTTATATTTCCCTGTTTCTGGGTATAACATCTCAGGAATTTGGGGGGTATTTTTGACATTCAGAATGAGACTTTTGTCATTATTTGTTGTTAGATACTATGTAGAAAAGAAATACCAAAGGAAAACATTGAAACCGTTGAAGAGAATGCAAAAAATAAAAGAAAACCTATTACAGCTGCAAGGTACAATAACAATAATTAAGGACCTAACTGCTGATTATATTACAGAGTTTTAATTGGTTTTTTGTATTGAATGCTTATGGCATGTACTTTGTCTCTGTAGTACCTATCCCCTCTGTGGGGAAACACCACATCTATTAAAGTAACACCAAAAAAAGAGGTAGAAAAACTTATTATAAGCAAATTTCTCAGATGACCTAAAAAGGGCTCATTTTTTCCAAGCAAAGTCAATAACAAATTCACACATACTATCAAAATTATCATGACTAATCTCAGAAGATCAGAGCTTCTAAATCTCTGAAAAAATCTGTTCTTCCTATAGGACTTGCTGGCCTGGCTTTGAAAGAAAATCATTGCCAGCCTTTTCAAAAAGCAGCCTTCTACTGTAGCCTGCAATATGTTGGTTCCAAAAGGCATCTCCTGGAACTTGCTCCACTGCTGGTCTCCAGATTGTCATTTTCTGGAGCAGATTAGTCAGCAAATTGTGTGCTGATTCATTTATAACAGTGTACAAAAGAGATGGATCAAACCTTGACAGAGGAGACAGAGAGACATATACATTAGTGGGAATGGAGACAAAATGCACAATGTGTTTTTCAATAGAAAATTGAAACTGGGCAAACCTGATGCTTTTCTGTTATTTTTAATTAGTGAATGGCTTTGAGGTTCTGTTTATTTGGGGTTTTTTTAGATAGAAATGGTAGAGAGACTAAGATAAAAAATCCTAAATGATTATTCTCTTTTGTGTTGCCCTTGACAACCTGGGCACGAAGTCCTGCCATGACTGATGCCAGCAGCATTTGGTTATGATGCAGACAAAGTGAGAAATGCAAAGTTAGGACAGAAATAAGTTCATTTTCTGCCTGGGACTGAACATGTGCTGATTTTCCATGCCTGTTCTCCTGGCTTGGGACAGGAAGAGTTGTAACAAGTTACAAGGAAAGGAAAGGAAGAGATGGAAAGTGTTTTTATGGACATTTATTGCATGACATGCTGGAGATTTTATTGTGCACAGTCCAATGGAGATATACTGCAGGGATGCTGTCTCACCTCTTCAGAAAGGAATGGCTGAAAAGAGATTCAAACCAACCACTGATTAATCCAGTTTTTATGTTACGAGACTGGGATATGAGAAAGCCAAGTTTAGTTACTGTCTTGGCATCCAGTCACTTATATAACCTCAGACAA
Source organism: Cyanistes caeruleus (assembly GCF_971803275.1). NCBI lineage: Eukaryota > Metazoa > Chordata > Aves > Passeriformes > Paridae > Cyanistes > Cyanistes caeruleus. The sequence goes on along the minus strand of NC_141708.1, from coordinate 11,038,985 downwards.
ATGAAGGAATTGCTCTGTGAAGTTCCTCATCTATTAAATGGTGCTAGAAGTACTTCCTGACTTAGGAGTAGATGTTGTGGGGAAAAATACATTAAACTTTACAGTATGTTCATCTCCTATTTTAAAAGGGTCTATGTGAGCATCATTCTTCCAGAAGCTGCCACTGGATTTAATGGAAATGGATGATTTCCAGTGAAAAATTAAGTTGTTATTAAATTTATATAAACACTTAATGGGCTGTGTATAGTTTGATTCTAGCTGCTGTATCTGGGAAACTTGGCTTATTATATTATTTTGTTTCTAAGTTTTTTGCTCCCTGCAACTTCAGGCCTTAAATTGCTTAAACACCCTTCAACCTCTAGTGCTCCAGAAACCAAGCTGTACTGCTGAGGAAGTATTACCTGTCCATGCAGGAGAGGAATCCTGCTTGCCCAGTTGGTGCTGAAGGACACAGCTGTTCAAAGTGTGCAGTTGCAAGGCTGAGATTGGCTGGTGCCTTCCACACCCAAACCCAGTTTAACAAACCTGTGTTCACACAAAAGCTGGGGACCTGTCAGCTCAGCACTCTCCTGGATTTAGTTCTAAAAACTTTAGTGCTGTTAAAAGGCCACAAGAAATAAGTGGAACTGGGACAGAATCAGAAGAGGGCAAGGAGAGGAAAACATCTCAGAACCCTTTTTCATTTAAAATGTACTCTTTGGGGAAAATGTCACTTACTGCAGATAAAAATGCAGTGCATTGCTGAGCAGGTGTAAGTAATTTTGTCTAATTACTACAAATGGGTTTTCCATGTATGTGAACCAGCTGGGATTACTGAATGGTGAAAACATGTAGGAAGAAGGTAGATTTGGAGAAGGCAGAAAGAAATGCTTTTAATAGCTGATTACAGCGAGTACTCTGGGGTAACAGAGACATTGAAAATGATCTTAAGCAGTTTTATAAAAAGAAGCTATTTCAGAAAGATACTTGGAATAGCCTTTAGGAGGCACAGGAGAAAAATGTAACATCTGCAATGTTTTATTTAAATCTCTAAGTGTGAGAAGTCCACTAAAGCCAGGAGAGGCGTGGTAAGCCCCATGATCACCAGTGTTTCCAAGAAGTTGCCTGGCTCTTACTGCGATAGCCTACTTAGGCTACATCAGAAATCAGCTTTCTTATATCAAATGATTAGTGACAAAATTTAGTGGGGAAAAAAAAAGAAAAATCTGTTTTGCAGGGATTTGTTTTCATGGAACTGAACTAGAGACATGGCAAAGGACCTTGTGTGTTCTTGCAGATTTCTATGATTTAGCAGTTCCTCCTTTTACTTTAGGAGGAAAACTCTTTAAAGAAGGCCATAAGAGAGGGAATTCGCTGTTTGCAATCATACTAATCATAGCTGGGGCAGGTATTACTCATATGCATCAACTTTTGGGTGGTCCATCAGAACTTGAAGGACCAAATCTATGCAGTGATCAAACAGGAGCCTGGTGACATTTATACCAAGAAGTTAGGCAGTTCTGATCTCCTACAGAGGATGGCAACCATGCACCCTCTGGCCATCATCCTGCTCTCTTTGGCTTTCTCCTCTAGAGTTCTGTGTTTCACTGGCATCCCCTTAGTGCTGCTGAAGGACTGAACAAACAGCATCTGCCTTGATAAAAACAGGTGAGTGCCCTCCTCATGTGTGGGCTGCTTGAGACTTTGACACTGTGTGTGGTTCAGAACCTTACTCTGTCCAAGCTGAGATGCCCATCAGCTCCTCCTGTGGATGGAGCACTTGGGAGCACGAGGATCCCTGTTTGCCTGGCATTTTGACACGCAGAGGCTGCGATATACGATTCTAAAAGGTCAAGGACAAAAGCATGTTGCTACAGGTGGGTAGACATTAACTCCTCTGTGTGATGCAGTGCTGTCAGCAGCACTGAAGATACGTGCTGAGGAGAGGGGTATCTATGTTATAATCTGTTTTATCTCAGCTAAGACAGGTGATGTGTTGTTCTTTGAGCAGCAGCACAGTGGGAGCCATCCTTCATGCACAGTAATACCTGAGAATCATTTCAGTGGTTTATGGCACCTCATAGGAAGTCAAGATTTGGTGGGGAAAACAGGAATTGGCCTGAAAAACAGATTGGTTTTATAAGAAGGGAGAGACAAATTATAAGTATGACAGATGTGCTGTGCATGGTTATGTCAGAGTGGTTTAGAAAGCCACTGGTCCCCAGCTAGAAGCTGAATTTCCCCATCACTTGAAGCACAATCTCTGATCATGTGTGCATTTCCAGCTCCTCACATTGCAAAGTAATCTGGGTGGATTACAGCAGCTGTTTCCCTCCTTGCTGCTGTGCACAAACAGCCACATGCACACTGGCAGCTTCTCACATCCTCAGGTACTGAAACTGCAGCATTGCCTTAGCACAAGGTTCCTTGAGTTTGCTTTCCAGACACACACTGAGCCCTGCTCAGAAGGACCCCAAACACTCTGAAAACTTTATAAATGGCTGTGATGAGATCTTGGAGCAGAGGATAGGAGTATGGATCTGCAGCTGCATTCCAGATATGCTAGATGGGCTCTCTTATTCTTTTTTTTTTTAATACCCAGACCACCAGCAATGTGATGGGTGGAAAAGAAGGCTTTGGGGTACTCTGAAAAGCAGCTTTCTCTGGGATGGATGACTTGACCTATGAGTGGGTATGTAGTGTTGCAATGTCAGGCTCAGAGGACCTGAGGAAGGAAGGATCTCACAGCCCATCAACACAGCAAGGGAACCAACAGAGCAGTGGGTAGTACTTGAACTCAGGAGGCAAGGGTTAGCTCTCTTCAGTTTCCTCCTATACAGCCGTAACAACATACACAAATGTGTCTCAGGGAAGCAGCTGCCTTCACTGAACTCTTCTTTTCCCTCTTAAGCAGGAAATCTCTTAAACCATTAAGCTGTGAAATAAACTGCATTGCTTCTGCTGCCCAAGGCACTTTCCTTGACTTTCGCTAGAAGGACAAATAGTCCTATGGATCTTTAAAGGAAATACAGGGTGGATCTTATGCTCACCATCTATAGCAGTGCAGCTCCTCCAAGGCCTTCCTTGGCATCCAGAGAAGTGCCAGACCCACTCCTCTCCCTCTGCTTGACTCCCACAGCTTCCCCTCTCCCACCTTACGGGGTTGCCAAGCAACCTCCTGTGAGAGGAGTGAGCAAGAGCTGTCAAGTTTATTATTTTTTGTCTTAAAGAAGCAATGTCTGCTACATAGCTGAAAAATTATAAGAGAGAATTAATTTTTGGTTGAATATCACAATTAGGCTTCATCTCCTTGCCTCTCCCCATTCCCTCACTTGGTGTTCTGCATAGTTTCAGAGGACCCAGGAAAGGGTTGCACCTGAATACCTGGAATGAAATAAAGTTTGGAGCCCTCTCTGTTTCTCAGATTTGCAGCTGCTTTAGTACTGAGTAGACCAGCAGGGTCTCCCACACTGTTGAATTTAGAATCTGAAACATTGCAGGAAATTGAAACCATGGGGGGAGTGTTGTATTTTCTAAAGGCAGTGAAATGATATGGATTTAAAAACAAAACAAGATGCAGATACAGCTGCAATACATTTCTCATTGTGACTGGCATGTCTAATCTATGCTAAATGGGGCTCTGCTGGCTGACCTTAAAAGGAGACAAATAACTGTCGAGGGGAGAGGTGGCAGTGACACCTGAAGTCACCTAGCATGAAGAAGTCTGTGCTCCACACACATTACATCCATGCACAGGTACACAAGGAGCCCACACAGGATCACCCTGAGCTGTATGTGCAGGTCCAGTTTGGACAGTGGGTCACAGCTGGGGACAAATAACCACCATGTCCTCTTCATCCAAACTCCTGCTCCAACTCCTGACAGACTCGTGGGCTTCATCTGGCCATGGCCAGAGTGTTTTGGAGGTTTTATAGAAGTTGTATAAAGAGACACCATGGCTAAAATTAATAATACATAGAATGTAGCTGGGTAATGAATCAGGATTTGATGAAACTGTCTGAATAGGGAACAAACATGTTCACTGGCACATTTATGGACCAACATCTCAAGTGTCATTTGCTGCTACCTAAGCCTTTGCTTACTGGTTCTATTCAAACAACTAATGGGTAGTGATGAAAATGCAGCTTGTGATTCACAGGCTTCATGAATTTGCACCAAGTTTGAGTTCTCTGTTCATTACTGTCCTTTTTTTGGTTTTTTGAAAAAAAAACAAAAGGATGAAACAAAGGTTTTGGGGCTCAAACTAAACTAGTGATAATTTTGGGAGACAAATAAATACCAAGTGAGATCACTATTCATCTACTATTCCACAGGTAAATGAGGGAGTGGGAAAGAAGAGTTTTTTAAATCTTCACAAATCTGGAGGGGGGAAAAAGCTTTATTTTTAAATTTTTTTTCTCCTTTTTAATCAGATTTACTGGCTGTGCATCATAATGAGATGGTGGTGCACTTTATTTTTGAGATGGAACATGTACTTCTTACAGTAAGGAACAGTCATTAACAAAACTCTTCCTCACTAGTAGCTCTCCTTATCTTTCACTATCTGTGCAGGGATTTATAAAATTGTCAATCTAAACATGCAAGAAGTTCAGGTAATGATAGAGCAGGTGTATCTTGGGAGGATTAAATTCTGGGAGTCAATGAACAGTTATGGGGTAGCAGCTGGATGATTGAAGTAATCTTAGCAGCACTAATAGTTACAGAAAATAATGATTTTCCTGCTCCATGTGGAGGTCTTTTAATGTCCAGAACATAAACTGACAGATTCAACCATTTTTTACATTTGAAAATTCATAAATAAGGCCTACTGTGTTTATGTGACCCTGGGTGCTGTCATAGACTCTGGTAAGATCTTGTCTTTCCAGTATTGAAAGTCCATAGTGCGTCAATAGGGGACAAAGATGATGTTCATGGCAGAAGATGGAATAATTTACATTTATTTCAGCAATATTTCCATGGTGTCATCATGATCATCATGACTCTTAAACCAGAAGAATTTGCCACTGAAGTCTAAAAAAGTTTGGTTCTGAACAGTTGCATCTTCTCCTGCCAAATATTAGTATGTTAATCTCTTGTATGTCAACAAGTGTTTATGCAAAAGGTGGAAGGAACAGTCCCCCTGCTGGGAACCTGAACTCTTCAGAATGTCAGAATTCAATAGAATAATGTTTCAGAAGTGACTGGAACCATCTCAGCCCTTTTTATGGCAGAGTACATTTGTTTTTCCCACTTGAGGTTACCTAATCTCATTGTCTTTAGTGAAGGCATGAGCAAGCTTTGGGGCAAGCTGTTAAAAACAGAAAGCACAAGAAATCATTTGAATGTCAGAAATACCAGTGACAGTGAGAGGAAACCCCGGGCACCATAGCTCTTTGGAGAGAGGTATCAAGATCATTAACATGTAGCTGAATTTTTTTTAAGGAGGGGGCTACTGACAGTAATTTAGGCATATTCATGTGGGATTACAATAAAAAAAATAGTATTTTTCTTAGGAGATTCAGATGAAAAATAATCTGTAATATGCAGGGCTACACAATTTAGAATGTTAATGAAAAAAAGAGTCTAAAACTGATGATTGAATCTTGTACTTAAGTCACAAGAGAAATGAGCTCCCTCAGCTCTTTCCTTTTTGCAACCTCTGGAGTATCTTTCTGTCATCCAGAATATGAGAACAGATTCTTCAAAGTGTAAATCTGGGTGTGCAGTGCCAGTGTATGAATTAAAATAGACTGAATGATAGGGGTGATTTAGCAAGCAGTTGATCAGCTTTGCTTTTCTGAGCTTGTTCTTGACAAAATAGACCAAAACCAGGATAAAAAGTGTAAAAGGAGCTAGAAGTGAGAATACTCTTCTGACAAGATATACTTGATTCTACAGATTTCTTCCCCAAAGTTCAAAAAAGGGAATGTCAATATCTGGGGCATTTGAGCTTCCTTCAGGATGTATCTTATGTAAAAACCTCCTGTCAAATTAAAGCTTGAGAGCCTTGACTGCTCGATTGCTTTCAATGGCTTCTAAAAGTGTAAAAGATTATTTCTAAAAGTACAAAGATGTCCAGCATCTGGTGACTGAGTGAAATGTGTTAAATTTGGTTGTCCCTTGGCAAACTTTCTTGTTACTGTGTATGAAAATGGAGAATGGGTGTACAGCATACTGATGACTCCAGCTGGAAAAGATTTATCCAGGGCTATTATATGATCCATTTCTCAATTCTCTGTAATAGTTTATGAAATAAAACGTGTGGTGGAAGAAAGAAATCTCTTCCAAAATGTTATTTTCCCCCTCTAAAAATCACTGCCTCAAACAGAGGAGTGTCCTTTTAGATATGAATCTTTGGCAGGGGTTTTATTATCTCAGACATATTTTGGGGATCAGGACCTCATCCAACAAGACAGGATTTGTTATCACCTGGAGATGGAAACACTGCAGGTATTTACCCTACAAACTCATCACCAAGATTGCTTTATGGGAAAAACCGTCTTTGATTTTGCATATTGGCATCAATTCTGGATCTAGGAGGTGCTCAAAGAGAAGGCTGATGCCATGGGGCTTGGTTGTGGGACCACTTCCACAGGATGTAGATACAGGACACCCTTTGGGTCACTCACTGTGCCAAAGACAGCTGACCTCACCCAGTCAGGCTAAAGTCTGATGGCTTCTTGTGATCAGCAAGAGCTCCAAAAAAACAAGGACAATTCTCATGGACAAGCCAACACTCCCTGATCAGCTAAGCATGGAAGGAGGCCTCAGCCCTAGTGCAGGTGACAGTGATCTCCCTGATCAGTCACGTTAGTCCAGAGTAGCTTTTGTGAAGTTGGACGCCCAGTAGCACATTACAACTTGTGAGAGATGTGAAAAGGCTCTCTGCAGAGTGAAAAAACAAATGCTGCTGAGCCACAGACTGACTTTGAAGGTTAATTGGACATTTCGTTTTAGCTGCTGTCACAATAGATCAGTCATGTCACACTGTAAGCAAAACTAACACCTTCCAGCAGGCTTGTTAACTATTCTAACATAGGAGGCAATTGTTTCAGTAATAATGGCAAAGGTAAGGAATATTCCTTTGTGTGTTGCAGACATTTATAGCAGCAGCACCACCTGTCCCCTGGAATTATGAACTGTTCTGTTTGTGAAGGAATGACCTGATTTTTTTGTTTGTTTATTTGCTTGTAACACACATAGAAGTCTGGCTGAATCAAAGTAATTAATGGTAAAAGGTCAAACCTTAAGAGCTGCTTGGTCCAGAAGATGTCAATAAGAAGACTTACAAATAAAACCATAGCCTGCAAAAGAGTGTGGCTGTATTTTTATATTGAAATATATTGTATTCAAGTATACAAAAAGATAAGCCTAAAAAGTTCTCAGACAGAACTGAGGATCTGAAGACAAAATTATTCCACAGAGATGTGTCTTCAAGGAAGAATGAAAACAAACTTCACCCACACCACAACCATATTATACACAAAGAGGCTGATGGTTTGGGCCAAGGGGCACAACAGAAAGGAGGGAGGTGACATTCCTTTTAGCACCTGCTCTGTACAGCTCTGCCCAGGAGCTCCCAATGACACCTCCACATCTCCTGACATTCCCAAGGCTGTATGGTGCACTCAGCTTATCACTGACACTGTGACAACAGCAGATTTTTTCAGCCCATCTATTAGCCTTTTCAGATTCTTCTTATTTTTTACCATGATTGGAAGGTTTCCATGTTTCTTTTGGCATGACTTGTTCAGGAAAGACTGAAAAATTAAATGTAAATAGAAATGGCATTAAATGGCAAAATTAAATGACAAATAGAGGAGAAGTATAGATGTGAAAGGAAATGCAATGGAAGTTTTCATAAAATTCCAGTACTGATTAAGAGTATTTTAACAGGTTGTGTCATATCCAAATATTGTGACTCCTTTGAATTGTGTTATTGAAAGCACCATTTTCCCAGTATCTATATGTACTATAAAATAAGGACACAACCTTTCGTATGGTATATTCAGACTGAACAAAATTCTTTAGAGAAGGAAGCATGGCAGGAAAACTTGGCACAAAAATTAAGGAACCAACCAAACAACAGTTTTCAGGAAGTTCATTGCATTCCACTGAAAGAGATATGAATTTGTCTGAAGATATCTCAATTCCATGACAAAAAAAAAAAAAATACTAGAAAAAGAAAAATCTTCATGAACATTGTTTTGTTCATGATTGCACTTTCAACTCAAAGTGTTGTATTTACAGACATATATGTCCCTCATCTACATGTGAGGGGCAAACGTATTTTGTGAAAATAACAAAAGATATTAAGACAGTTGGAAGAGTATTACTGCAATGAAGTGGTAAAACTGTAATATTGTCTGGTGAAAAAAAAAAAGGGAAAAAAGAAGAAACATGAGCAGAGGTGAAGAAACTCATAGAATAAAGATGCAATTCTTCTTCAAGACTGAAGAAGGAAGAAAAAAGTGAAAAAAGGCAGTACGATTTGTATTTAATAAGACCATGTTGCTACATAGCCGTGACACAAGAATAATCATGTTTTACATCCACTACCTTTAGGGCTGAGGACTCTTAGCCCCCTTCATAAATCTGTTCCTGAAATTAGAAAACAAAGAGCTCCAAAGTAGTTTTGCTCCTCGAGCCCAGGGTGTTGTGAACATCCCTGCATTCCCCCTTCCTCCAGGCTGTTTACCTTGGCAGCTGCTCAGTTTTCCCACTCAGATTTGTGTGTCACAGTGAAGCTGCTGATAAGTTGCTGTGTACTTGGCTGGCTGGGGCATCTGCTGCTTGAACCTGTTGGCAATTCCCTGGTAGGGAGGGATTAATTCTCTAAAGGAGGGAAAAATCTGTGGACTATAAATACATTCCTTACTACTCAGCCTGCCAGAAACTTAAACTAGAAAGACATTTTTCTACTTTCTTCTGTACAAACTCATTGCTCAGGTTTTTTTACTTTCTTCACTATCAGTAGGTGCTTTTCTCAGTATAGCTGCAGCTGACCCCTCTTGGATGGATGGTGTCACACAGTGCTTTACCAAAAATATTCTTGATAGTTACAGAGCAGCTCGGATTCCTTTGCTGGACCAGAAGCACTGAGATTCTCCAAGTGTAGAACAGCAGGGACAGAGATGAAGAAGCAAGATGTAAGCAACCCAACCCAGAACCTTCACCTCTGCCTCACATGTGAGGCTAGTGCCCTGAGGCAGAACTTCCCATAAACCATCCCCCACAAATTTGGCTAATCTTTCCTTGGCAGAAAGCACAATGTGCCATGCTGTGGACCCCGTATGCCTCTGAGATGTAAGAATTACTGGCCTGGGAAAGGCAAAGTGCTTCTTTCTGAGCCACAAGCTGAATGGCAGCCACCTCCACTATACATCTTTGCTGGCTCCTGCAAAATGGTTGGAAATTTCATAACTAAAAAATTCTCAATCTCATAATTTCTAATTCTCTTCACAACAGCAAAAAGACATTCTCCCTCCAACTGAGCCTCTAAGGGACAGAAAAAAGAGAACTCTGGGCTAGCATCACTCTCTAATCAGCAATAAGTCTTCCCTGTGAAGCTCTGGAGGGCCTGATTAAAAGCAGACATGGGTAATCCTAATGAGGGAAAATATTACAACTTCTGTAAGAATTAAAAGTTCCATGAAGGCCCCTTGACTCTGTAGCAGGCCTTCACACAGGGTTAATAGATTTGGGCAGGCAGCAAGCTCTGGTTTTATGATGCTTTTTGTGAATCACAGGAGCTGTGTGTTGCACTGCAGGATGAGCTGAGGGGATGTGCTAAAGCTCAGCCCCTCTCTAGCTGCATGGCTCTAAAATTAAAACAGTTCTGTGATCACCCTGAGAGGTTTGTCCTCCAGATATCCATGTGGTTGCAGGCATCCCTTTTATTAGTGTGCAGTATCTCCTTGAAAAACCTGAGGGTAGAAGAGAAGGATTGTGCCCAGCAAACGTGCCAAAAACAAACCTTGGTGAGGGGGGACAGTTTCACTCTTCCTAATTGGTAAAGCTGGTGGATCTCTGCCAGCCAAGGGGCTGAGGGGTGATGTGTTCCCTTCAGACCCTTCTGGCAGGGAAATGGCAGCAAACTTTCCAAAAGTAATTAAAACTTATCTTCAGCAGCAGGAAAAACAAAACACACACAAAATGCCTTAACTGGCATCACTGTGAACAGGATATTCGGGTTTATAAAAGAAAAGAGCTGTTCACACATCAGTAATGGACAGAGCCTCGAAAAGCTTTAGTGCAGGAAAAAAATTACCCTTCAAGACTCTTCAGAAAAACTGGAAACTTTTCTCAGTGGCTAAATGCAGTGATTTTTAATTGCTTTTAAACTCCCAAAAGTCTCTAGAAATGAGGATCTAGTGTGGACATGTCGTTTCCATGGACTGCATTCACGTGCATGAACTGGCACTCCCCCAGGTGCCCAACAGGGGTGTCTGAGACGTAACTGAGGGTCAAGAAGTGCTCATGGACCACAGAACCCTACTCTTGCTTTTGGCTGATCTATTTAATCAAGTCTCCACATCAAAAAGCCATCTGAACATCCCCACAATATGTGCATCCTTATCACATTCCCATAAGACAAAGTGATACTTCAGACCATATTTCAAACTAGATATTTCTGACAGTCATGAATAATTTTCCATATTATTTTTGTCACTAAAATATCTTTGTCCAAATTGTTTCACTATTAAGAGTCAGATGACATGACATGACATGACATGACATGACATGACATGACATGACATGGTTAAGAATTTTCTCTTAAAATTTTCTCTCTAAAGAATTTTCTCTCATTTTAAAATAGAATTTTATTGTAACTGTACTTTTAACAGAAGAGTTATTTTGGATGAATTTTTAAGCTGGAAATGGGCCAATGTTGTCCAAAAGATTGCTTTGACACTCATAAAAGGAAGAAAAAAGTGGTTTAATTTGAAGTGACTTTGTATTTAAACATTAAGCCAATTTTAGTCAAGTCTTTTTTTTTGAAGTGAATATCTAAATGATTATTTTATGATTTTCATTTGAGCCTTTTCAGTGGGCCCTGGCAGAATACATTTCAGTGTGACAAGTATGGGGAAGAATCTGTGGTTTACAATTTTCAGGTTTAAGGCGGCATTTCAAATAGAATTTTGAGTTTGGTTTTCTTCAGAGATGAAATTTTGTTTTCCTGACTCAATTTTCCCTGTCCTGTTCACTTGGGAGATGGCTAAATAAACAAAAAAACTTTACTATTTCAAAATATCTCCTCATTTTCATTGTAAGTTTTTTAAAATGGCCTCCACACATCACAGCCTCACAGCTATGCAAAATTGAGAATACTTTTGCATATTTGGATATGCATTTACATCCTAGTTAAAGTGATTTCTTTTCTAAGGTAGAATATACTTCAGGAGACCTCTAGGAAAGAGCAGTGGTCTCAATGGTAAATGTGTTTGTGCACCTTAGATTCCAAATATGTAAATAGTTTTAGGAGGCCCCTTTTTAGTGAGACATGTATCTATAAATTTTGGGGGTTTTGTAAATTCATCAAAAGGACTGAGGACTGAAAACAAAATGCATCAAAAAGAGTAGGAAGTCTCCAGAAATACTGTGCATAAACAAGAGCACCTGAAAGAAAGCCTTTTTGAAACTGTAGAGAGGCTGTTATGAAAATGTGTGGGGATCCAGGACATGTCTGTGCTGAAGCAAAGTACACACTATTTCCCAATTTAAACAAAGGGGAAAATTAAGGAAAGGCACTGGAAATGAGCCCAAGCTAACTTTATAAATGATTAAGTGATAATAATCCAAAATTAATTCTAGTCTGCTAGAATATCTGCTAGATAACTTAGGCAAGTAATCTACCTACAACGTTTTGCTCCTCTGAGAGAAGTTCCTCTAATGTCATGGCTTGAACTTCCCCATCACGACAGCAGCAGTAGGTGTTCTTGGAGAGCACCTGGATGATGTTCTTTCCCAAAATGAAGCCTTTTGTCTACAGCTTTTTCATCTGTAGGCTATTTCAGGGCCAGTGCTGGGCAGAATAGTTGCTGGGTTTGCTGTGGTTTTGATGGTGAAGGTCCAGCCACAAGAAAACAGCAGTGGAGGTTTGGTGTTTATCTGACCACACCAGCCAGCAGAGCGTTTCCTGCAGGATTTGTTGAAGCAGAGAACTGAGCAGTTTGCTGGCTGATATTTGTGTGTCACGCAACGCAGCTCATTCGCTCTAACGCAGACACATTTACCTCCCAACTGTGTTTACACATCAGCTAATTTCTACTTGTGGCTGCCAGTGTTTTTAAGGAAAACCAAGCAATTGTTCCTAACAATTCTCTAAAAATAAATGTGCCGCCTTTACTGGGGTAGTTAGAATTCTAAATAGTGCATTTCATGATCATTTATAATGCAACAGCCTTAATGAACACTGCCAAATCAGTCTTAGTATTCTTGAGCTACCATTGCATAATTCCTCTCTCTCTTTCCATTGCCTTTATGGAAAGAATAACAATAAATCCTGTTATATTTAGAAAGTTCTTTTTTTATCCAGAATTAATCAAAAGGATTAACAGCCCTCCGAACAGTCCTCAAGCCCTCATTCTAGCAAAAGGAAACATCAGCCATGGCAGGAATTAGAACAATTACTGGAGCAGGATTTATCAGTACCTATTTATTTTTGATGCAGATATCACAGAAGAACAGAATAGGATGTAAAACATTCTGGGTCACAACCAGAACTGCAGAAGAGAATTTGCTCAGCTATTTAGCATAAATCACTGTTCTTGAAGAAAATTGACATGAGCTTTTTAATGACATGAATCAAAAATTCTTTTTTAAAGGCTTCTCTGAAAGGTAATAAGCTCAAAAGATGTGGCCTAGTCTTTGGATATTGACTCAGTATGGATCTGTATGTTAAACCATCGTCCAAGGCTCAACAGGACCACTTCTATTGGGAGAGACTCCATCCTAGTCCCCTAACTAGCTCTGTGATAAAGGTTACATGCTCTTCAGCATATTTGATGTGAGCTTTTCACTAGAGCTGAAGCAATTGAATCCAGTGCTGTGAGTTCTTCTTAAAAGGGACACTGGCTGAGAGGAATGAATGGCTGAAAGATATTGATGAACAGTGTTGGATGGCACAGTGTTTAATAAAAATGAGTCACACCTTGGCAGCTCTCAGGAATGACCCTACAAATAATTAGGAAATTAAACTTACTGGAAAAGAATCTGGTGCAGTCAATTTTTATTTTTCTTCTTTTATAATCAAGGATTTTTTTTTTTTTCAACTGCACTAAAGTCCCCTTCAAAAGAACCCAAAACCACCAAAGTTAACCACTTCAGAAGTTACACTCTACTGCTGCCAATTTACTTTTTCTTATTTGGTATATTCTCTTTTCTACCAGTGACAGGGCTAGGGTTTATCTGTTTGGTAGAGGACATCAAACATCTTTCCAAGTTCCCTCAGGCTACCAAGCTGAATGTCCTATGAAAAATGTCCAATGAAGAAGTTGATTTTTAAAATATCTTAAAATACAAATTTTAACCTCTTTTCTTCTCATTTTATAGTGATTTTGGGAGGGGGGGAAGGGGAGGAATGGAGCAGTTTAAGAAGTTTACAACAATTTATAAAATGTATTGGTTTTGCATGGCAAGGTGCTGGTAGCAGGTGGCTTTTGAGAGAAGTTAAAGCTTAACTACAATAAAATTAAAAGGCTGAATCAAAGTTGAAAACCACCTGACATTTGAAGCAAAACATGGCATAGTTATGCTATTTGATAACAGCTTCTCAGATTGGTGTACCAAAGGTGTTTTTCTCTTTCATACACACACTCTTTTTGCTCAGCTATAAGCAATTATTACTTCCCAATATTCCATTTAGATATTTCAAATCAAAATGGCAGCTGTTCTGGATATCAGTTTAATCCAGATAATCCATATCTTGAATGGGTGAATTTGTGCAGAAGAATTTTTAATCCTTGCTGGATTTCAACAGAAAACAAAGCATCACAAAGGAGAAGAGATGCCGAGAATTAACTGTGTATAAACAGTGCAAAATCCCAGCAGAGTACTGAGATTCCACTGCCTGCTGGTTTATTGTTGAAGGCTATGAAAGACAAGAAAGCATTGACATAAAACACACATTGATATTCGGTCTGTGGTGTCAACAGAGGAGCTGAAAATAAGGGGCAGCTCAGCACGTTGTTTCATTCTCCCTTCCTAGCATCCTACCTGTTTGTAATAACACAGCTTGCTGAAATTCAGCCATCCTCCATCTGCTTATCTTAGAAGCAGAAGCACCAGAAATATCAATGTGTATGAAACACATGAATTATCATTACTAGTAAGCATCTGGCAATGCTAAAAGCAGAAACATTAAAAAAAATAAAAGTACATCGTAATCATTTACAACTAATACAAATGTGTGTGGAGGAAAAGGACTTTATAAACAAATTCTAAATGTCTTCTTGTTTTTTTTTCCAGACTGAAAGAATCTTGGAAAATTGAGTGCCTCAATATATGTGCAAACAAGCATGGAGAGAAGACTTTCCAACTTCCCATAGTTCATAGTTAGGAAAAGACTTTCATAAACACCCAAGTTAAAACAGTGACTTTTGTATATATAAAATATTGTTTAACATAAACCAACAATAAACCAGTTTAAAAACAAATAGCAGCAGACAATGAAGAGCAGTTAACATTTCATGAGTGATGGAAGAAATACAAGTTTGTGTGCAAATTTTGGCAGTGAGTGAGACAGCCACCATCCCTTCCACTCATCCTTTTCTGCCTGCATGTTCATTTTTATATGCTCATGATGTATTACCTGCTTAGCTTTATGGTGACATACAGAAACACAGATTTTCCTTAGCAGTGTCAAATTCCACTAAACATAGGCTGTTTTTAGCTTTGTGACAGAAATAAACATTAAAAAGTCAAGGATATGGCAAGGATTTGAACTGTATCCTCCTGGACATGGGTGTAGCAGGGACTTCTGGAGGAAAGATCAAGACTCCACGTGTAGTACACCTGGAAGAAAACAGCCTTATCCCCTTTGCACCTTAAAGACACATGTACAATATATAGGGAATTAATACAGGAAGTGAATACATCACTCCTGGTGAGCCACTGCAGAGGCAGCACTAATTCAGTTCAGTGAAGGAAAAAAGTCCTGGCAGGAAACTGAGCTAAGGTAGCTGTATAAAAAGTTAAGCTTGTGGTACTGTGGCATGAAGAGCTGCAAAGAGTAATTAGTGGGAGGGGAACTCAATTAACTGAAACAAACAACTGATTGTGCAATTAAGGAGCACCCTGTAAATCATTACAAACCTCTTGTCGTGGAGCATTTCTCCACAGTCCTGCTGTACTGGCCCTGCTCAGTCGGCTAAGAGTTAGGGCTAGGCTGCAATCATGTTTTGATTGCTGTATTATGAACCACTAATGATAATGATTTGTGTACTTTCCTTAATTACCTCGAATAACAATGCACATCGCTAACCCTCCATCTCACTAATGTTTTTACATACGGATTATGTAAAAGGAAGAGAGCAGGGAGTCATACAGAAATACACAGCTCCATACACCATATACCACATGCAGTTACTGGTTTGCATCTGTACTTTTTGTACAGAAGACCAGCCCTCCAAGGGAAGGCACAAAGCTCCTTTATTATCAGATCATTTTGCCAGAATGCAACAAATGGTTATATTTTAAGTTTCAAATCCACTCAGACATCACTGGGAGGAAAACTAGATTTGCACTTCTTTGATTATAAGGTTTGCTTCTATTTAGAAGAGATAGGAAGAGAGAGAAGAAAAGATCTCATTTCAGTATTATTCAAAAAGGGAATAATAGAGAAAAAAGAGATCAGTACAACAAAGCAGAGTAGTGATACTATGTGAGAAGGAGAGGATGTAAAAACTAAGTTGTCTAGAGATAAGATGCCTTGAAACTTCACCTTTATGAGCTCCCTTGTTGTTATTTCACTAATTCTTTGTGATGAGATTGCTGTGTTGGCTGAGGATATTGAGTATGTTTATTCCCTAAAATTTCAGTAGAACTGCATGAGAGATGGAATTAAAATGTTTGTGTTCCATTTTGTCATAGTCTTTCCAACTACATGAAAAATGTTCATGTGAAAAAAAAAAAGAATCCTGCCATTGTTCATCTGAATTTCCTGGGATTTGGTTTTCTTTTCCTTTCAATCCTTGTATGTCAAGAGAACTTTGTTACAAAGGCAGCAGCTGCCCTCATGGTGGTTGGGCCATCACTGTCACCTGGAAAAAAGGAAGCCCTGCTCCCCAACCTCCTTTCTGCCATACTGAGATGCATGAGCAACTCCTTTCCGAAAGCACAACCACTGATATGTCCTCCAGCACTGAGGGCTGCTAGTGAGCAGTGCCATACTGACTGCTCTGAAGAAATGCCATCTTTTCACACACTTTTCACAGTACAAGCAGCTGTTTCCTACATTCCCTTGCTAAATGCATTTTTAAACCATGTTGGCAAAAATAATCTCTAAGGGAAATTTGCCTTCTGTGGCCCATTGTTCCTTGGCTTGGGTTTAGAGAAGCTACTAACGAGGCTGGTGATTAGTGACAATTCTGATGACAGTACGTATGGTGGGAACATCTGGCTGGATGCTTTGAACTGGATTCAGACCCACCAGCCTGACCCACCATTTGCTGCTGTGCAAATGGCTTTATATTACAGAGACTGCTGGCTCGTTTATCTTCATTAAGTGACAGTCCCTAAACCCAATAATTAATGACAACTAGTTTGGAAATGACTCTGCAGAAATGTGAGTACTAACAGAATAAACAAATTCTAGTAAGAGGAAAAAGTGCAGGCTGGAGGAAAAAATGATGTGAAAATGTTTTCCTCTCTGAAAGCTCTTGGGATCCTGAGAGGACATTTTAGTGTGGAAGGAACCAGTGGTATTTCTTGACCAAAGTGATGAGCCCAGTGGCTGTGTAAAGCTGTCTGAATGTGTGAAAATGACACAGCTGGCAGAGGGCAAGCCTGGCAGCTTTCCTGGCATCCCAGGCATGGGCTGCACTGGCCTCTGGCTGCTTTTCCCCTGTTATTGCCAATAAATAGGAGAGCCACAGCTGGGATTCATATCTACAAGAGGAATAGGAGGAGGGTCTTCATGTGAAGTGTAGACAGGGTTTATGTTTTTCCTTCTGAGTTTTTTGTGCATCCAGTCCCAAATCTCAATCCATCCTAGCTTCCCACTTTCCTGAGTTACCTGAATTGAATTTTCCCTATTCCTGGAAGCAGAGTACAGCTTCCTTGGTGACTTGGTATTCAGTCTTTGTAAATAAAGTGTACAAGGCACAGTCATAGGATGTTTCCCATCCATGGATGGCATGATTTCAAGTTTCCCAGAAAAAAATCTTCAGTGAAAAAAAGTTGACAGCTTCTATCTAAGAAGGACAAAATAGTGACAGAAGATGTAAAAATAGACTTTACAAACCCAGTGGACTTAAGGAGCACAGCAGAAGGAAGCCTAGTATGCAGCTCTGCCCAGCATCATGGGCTTCTATTACAATTTCCACTAAAATCCCCAGTGACCATAGAAAGAAAGGTGATTTCAAAAAGCTGTGGTTTAAGGTAAGAGGGAAAGTGATTTCTATTTACTCTTGTATTATGTTAATTCACACAAATACTTGAGAACTGAACTTTAGAAAATATTGATGGGAATTGCTGATGGGTTTTGTCCAGTCTCTACAGAGAGGATTTTTCATCATTTCTAACCAGCATTAAGACCCAGCACTAAAATTGCACTTTCACCCCGAGCCCACTGCTTGACTAATCACTTTTCATTACTTCCTAGTCCTTTTGTCAAAAAAAAAAAAAAAAAAGAAAAGGAGGAAAGCCTCTGATATTCTTCTTCAGGCTGTTCTGCAAAGAATAGCACATAAAATCCCTCTTCTCAGGGCTGTGAAGGGATTTTAACTTTAAAATGAGAAGATTCCTTTATCAGCAAATCCCAGCAATGTTCCAACTGGACTAGTGGGGGAGAAAGTTCTAACTCATTTAAAGTAGCCTTGACAAGTTTATAATGAGCTTGTATGAAGAAGCAACCTCAGGTCACAGAGGACTGGCCTTGATCCAATAAATATGTTTTGGTTCCAAGTTTTAAATGTGCTGAAGGCTGTTTTATATTTTAATGAAATTTAGTAATGTGCGAATACCTTTTTCTTCTGGTGTTTCGGTGGTTTTAAAACATGAGTAGCATTCTGTACTTACTGAGAAAAAGTACAAGTGAGTAACAGCAGAAGAAGCAGAAGTAAAATGATAAGGAAGCAAAGACATGAGATTTGGGCTTATTCAGAGGGCTCTATTTTTTATAGTAAGGATAACATGCATTGACCAGTGATTCACAGGCTGCTGGTGGTCTGCAAAACCATTCTAAAAGGCTCACAACTGCTCTAAGGAACTTCCCATAGCTAAGTAAGAAGAAAAAGTCACTCTCTCAGCAGGAACCAAGTCTGGTTCCTGGGGCAGCTCAGTCCTTCAGCATACATTTCTGGACATGGACAGGAACCCTGCACGCTGGTTCCCTGCACAGAGAGCTGATCACCCTGCAGTGCCAGAGCCACGTGTGCTCATCCTCACAAGTGCAATCCAGAGACCCCATTACCTGGAAGGGAGGGAGAAAGTCCCTCCCTGAGTGCTGAGTCTGGGTGACCACCTCCTGTAGTGGCTGTGTTGTCTTGGCTTGCAGCGATACACAGACAGAGGCTGGTGGGGAGCTCAGGCCCAGGCACCAGTAAGTGATGGAGTTCTGTTAACCCCTTTGGCACCTGATGGATGGAAACCAGCATCCTGTTCAAAGGCATCCCCTCCCGTGGGGAAAAGGAGCAGTGTGACCCTGCAGGAGCCAGTTCCCTTTATATGTGTGTGTTAAATTCCAGCCATTGTGAAGAGCCGGTGAAAGCCCCCGGGCACATCCACAGTACTAATAATTACTTTGCTATATAAAGAGGTTCCTGTGCATTCCTGCATAAAAATTCTGCACAGTTTTGTGAACTTCAGCCTGTTCCTGTTTCTCCAGCGAGCACCAAATGTCAGAATCTGGTCACTGATCCTTTGCTTGTTAGGAGCAAAACGCTCAAATAATAATAAGCAGGAAACCTGTAGGAATGCTCTCCCTTTTAGAAGGCAATGGAACAGATGGCCTGGTTATAGCACAGTTTCCCTCTGCAGTAAAGGTTTTGCTTTAATCCTGTAAGTACAACTCATCTGTCTCAGCCAAGGGGATCCTAGAGGCTTTGTCGGTTTAGTGTGACTGTTTGGGGGCAAGACAGAAAAGTTGCTTGCCATGAAAAATTAATGTCCTTCGATACAGGAAAGAAAAAAGAGAGACACATTTTAACCAAGGAAACAATGATTTTTCATGCAGGGCAGGAAACAAAACATAAAATAGGGTATATGGGGAAAGAGGGCAGGCAGAGCCCCAT
This sequence comes from Cyanistes caeruleus, assembly GCF_971803275.1. Classification (NCBI taxonomy): domain Eukaryota; kingdom Metazoa; phylum Chordata; class Aves; order Passeriformes; family Paridae; genus Cyanistes; species Cyanistes caeruleus. Next base: position 11,019,549 of record NC_141708.1, on the reverse strand, counting down.
CTTGTGGCAGAAAGTCCAATTCCTGTTCCTCCGGCTGTGGTGAGTCACCGTGTCCCAGTGACAGTGCTGTGGGACATCGCTCTGTGCAGCTGGCCTTTAAATATTTAAATGTGTTGGACTACAAGAAAGATGTCTGTTCTTTGCCAAGCAGCTGCCTATAAACAGCTTTCTAAATTACAAGTCTAGACTGCACTAGTGTAATCCGGAAGAGAACAGGAGGAATGGTGTAATTAGCTTTTCCCTTTTTTTCAGAAAATAACCCCTTTGTGCTGGGCAGGCAGGGATGGGTGTGAGGAAAGGAACTGAAGTGATGCTGAGCTTTGTTGGTGTTTGTTTGATCAGTTTGGGAGTTTGCTGTGGTCAGGAGCAGGAATACAGCTACATGCTGACTGCTGGCTGCTCTCTTGTTAAAAGAGAATTTCTCCAGCTCTCCCTTGCACCCAATCCAGCCACCAAAACAGACATTTCTGCAGGTAATTTCATGTCCCAGGACAGTCACCCCACTCAGATAGCTGCAGGAAGACAGAAAACTATCAGTCAGTGACCAGGAGTTGCTATTTTGGGGTTTTCGTGGTCCCAGAGCTGCAGGAGTGCATAAGGAGTGTAGAAGTCTCTACAATTTGTGTCCTGGCCACCTCTTCTAGGATTTCCTTCTGTGACAATCTGCTGCATGTCAAGCAAGACAGGAGCAAATAACTTGCAGCTATGAATGTCTCAGTCATATCCATGGGACTGTGTGAAAGAGATCAGAGATGAATTCACCATTTTTTCTAGCAAAGATCCAGACTTTTAAGAGATTTTGGCACATTGCACTGATTGCACTGATTCCAACAGGATCTGAACTTTCTCCTAATTTTTCCTAAGGACCATCAAATTCTAAAATTTCATGATTGGGGACTTTCCTGATATAAAGATATATTTTTCTGAATACAGCTTACCTCCTGCCTTAAGTCTCCTGAAAAGATTGGAAATCATTACAAAGTTCTCTCCTGAGCTTTCTCTTGATTTCTCATCTCTGTTAATGAGCATTTATATATGGAGAACATGTTCTCCCATGTCATTTTGTTACCTGTGCATCTAACAATGAAGTACAATGAGTACAGAAAAGGGTTTTGCATACTCATAAGTTTATTGGAAACTTTTGTCAAGTCAGATGTTTCATTATGAACTTGGTCCAAGACTTGTAGACTGAGTTCATCCAGGTGTTCTTATGAAGGACTTCCTAGAAAGTAAATTGATGAATCATTTTGTCCATTTATATTTCCAGCTCAGATAAGAGTCTCATGGTGACTCAATGAGTCTGTGGTGACTCATTTCTGCTTTCTTGTGAGTGAAAGTGCAGTAAAGAGCTGAGCAGAACCCTGCACCTCCCACAGAGACCCATGCTCAGAACAAATGTGCCCACAGGTCACTTTTTAGCAGCCTTTGCCACGTGGCTTCTTCACATTCTCAGTTCAGGTCCTCAAGTGTGGGCATTTGTAGCAGGAAGCTGAATGGCAACTTATCAGAAAACTGTCATGGAAAAAGTGCTCCTACATTAGGAAATCTGTTCCTAAGAAAATAATCTTCAGTTCTTTCTGAAGAAATATTTTGTGGTGAATGCAGCAGCCATTACATCCTACACACACAAGCTTTTTTATTAACACTTTTTCCTATTGGAAGCATCCAATTGTTGCCAGTCTGCTGCACCATGTGTGCTACAAGGAGGACTTGAGAGAAAGTGCCTAAGGATCTTCAGGCTGAGCACAAGAACCAATTAAAACAAGAAAATTAAATTCATAAACAGAACCAGGGAAAGGATCTATATGTTCTGGCTTACAAACACCCATTGGGCCACACTCACTTCCACCCTCTCCTTCAGCCTAAGCTTTCTCTGCCCTGTTGGATATTCTTTCCCTGCCTGGTGGCTCTGTAAGAGAAATGACTGGACCAGAAACAAAATCATAGAGTAAAAGCTGTGATTTATGATGGAATGGTTGATAGAAGCGCTAGAAGGGCATACACTGAAAGATCAAATGGCATTGGGGAATCTTTGGATTTATGGGATGGCATGCTGAGGCAGAGGGAGGTGACATTTGAGCATACCAGAATCTTACTTACCATAGAAAATATGCTGATACTTTTTTTTCATTCTAGAGAAGTGCCAACATCTCTCCTAGCAGCATCAAGGGACGTAGAGGGATCTTCAGTGGTAGAAAAGCAAAGCACAAATGCCAATAGCATGAGCCAACTGTGGATTATTCCCTGTTTCTGGAAGAATGCGGAAATACTTTATTCAGTATTTTTCAAAGTTTTGAATTTTCTGTTAACAGACTTTAAAAATACTTCACAAGGATTATTTTCAAAAGGTCAGGAAGTGGTATTAGTCAGGTTTGTTTTGCTGAGCATCCTTTGAAAGATATTTTTCTACAGTAAACAAAAACTTGAGAAATCCTTAATTGGCAATTAAATGTGGATATCCCCATTTTTTAAAAAGGGCATTTAAAAAATCTCAAACTGATATGGGGATAAATTTTCAGCTTGGCTTACTAATGCAATGTAAAAATTCATTCTCGGTGTATTTCAATGTGTTATTTGCAAATGTTTGTCCAGAACTCAGCTCTGGCTCCAGATAAATTTTCTTTACAAGTAATATTATACATTATGTTTCTCCCCAGCTATTGTTCACATGTTTTCTTTGCTGGTACTCAGTTGTTGGTGTACACATTTTGCTGCATTATGCAATGAACTTTCTCAAGAGCTTTAACTGAGGGAAGATCTTGTGATTTGTGGGGGCCAGGTCCTTCCCAGGACACGTCACTGTCAGAGTGCTCTGAGCTCTGGCCCTCAAGGCAGAGCTGGGAGTTGTTGCAGTAGATGCCAACACCCAAATCTAAAAGGAAAGTTTTTCTCCTTTCACAATAACGTTCAGTCAGACAGAAAATGCTACAGCAGCAGAACTCCCTTGCCTTTCCTTGTATCACTTTCTCATAAATCCCAGGGTCTTCCCTGCACATCTGTAACCTAATAGAAGTTTTCTTGCCCCTCTCTCTGTCCCTCCCCAATTCTCCCCAAACACAGTTTCTTCTTTATTATCTGTATATCCCTGCTCTGACCATGTATCTGAACAATTATTTTATTCTCCACAAATCAGCTTAGCACCAGTCCTTCTGTAATTCACACCACATCCTGCCTGCTGCTGAGTGTTGTTTAATTCTGTAAAGCTTTCCAAGATACAAGCTGCTATGCACTGTGTCATCTTGTATTGGCATCTTGAATCTTTAATAAAGTTGTTCTCAAATAATGTTTCAATAAATGAAATGTACGTGCTGAGTTGATATTTTGCATATCAACATGATGAGCAATTAATGGGAAAGGAGATATAGTCAAAGGGAGTGATAGAGTAGCTTAGAAAGAAAGAAAAGAAGCCTTCCCACTATTTTTCTTTTCGCACTCAGATTTCAGTTCTTTTTGCTTGAGATTTCTCCCACATAATTGTCAGATTTAATTATTTAGAACACATACCTAATAAAGCACTAAGACTAATTCCCTGGAAAACTGTCAAATGTGTAAAAAGGAGTGGTGAGAAAAGCCCTGGAGGGATTCTGTTTAACATTACTGCAATTCAGAAAAAGATGTGTGCATCAATACTAAGGGCTTGGGTATTTGCATATGCCTGTAGATCTGCACACGTGTTTATACATGCATATGTATTCATTTGCATACTAAACAATTCCTAAAAAATAAAATAAAAAAATAAAAAAAAAAAAAAAGAAAAATAGATGGCAGAAAACTGTCTCTTTTTAGACAGAAAAAAGATTCCCCTCAGAATATCTAATTTCTGACTCTGTGCATTGATGCAAACAGTTGATGGAAAGATTAGTGCTGACTTATTTGTGATGAAGAAAGGTTGGATTTCTGTGAGGATTCATTATGCAACTCAAAAACTCAGATCCTTACAAGTGCAGAGGCACCCAGTTACAAATAAAAATCACTTTTTTTCAGAAAAAATTACGTCCACCTCCTTCAGAATCTGAGCCAGAGCACCTCATCTGAGGCCAAATTTTTGGTTTCCAGGGGCTTGGGTACAGGTGCTATCTCAAAGATGCTGCAAATAGAGATAAGGCCAAGGTCTGCTGCTCAGCCAAGGGAAGATAATGTGTTAAAGCATTGGTGCACTCAGCTCCCTGGCAGCTTCCCTGAGTCCCCAGCAGCAGCAGGGATTGGGCAGAGTTAACCAGATAGAGAAGGACAACGCCAGGACTGGAAATAGCTGAGAAGCAGGAAAATGGGTGCAGGACAAGTAGTTTAAACTACCACCACTAGTCCAGATATTCCCAGTGCTCCTCTGTTCTTTGCTCATGGATTAGCACTTATTTACTTCATAAAGGTGCAGGAGGGACAATACACCAGAGCTGTGCTGAAAGGAACTGCAGACATGTCCTGGGTTACAGGGGAGAATCTCCTAGAAGCCAGCCAGGGTCAAGCACTCAGCTGAAGGGCCTCAGAAGATTATGGACAGAGGAAGCAGAAAAGGATGTTCTTCATCTCTGTTCTACTTTTAAGGGACACAAAGTTTGGTGAAGAGGGGCTTTCAAAGAGCAGAACCCTATAAAGCAGCTATAAGCCCCCTCTGGTCTGTGCTCCCTTCTTAAAATAATGAGATTTTCATCCACACAGAGCTGTCAAGATGGATGAAGAAAGGAAGGACTTAGTAGACATTATTTTGTGTCTAAGAACACTGAAGTTTCAAAGGCCACGAGACATGGTTGAGCCTACTCATTAAGAGGCATGTTTGCTTTCCCCCTTGATTTTCTCATTTACTTCAAGATGTCACAGACTGATCACACTATCTGTGCTATTCTTTTATTGGGGACTTTTGTGTCTGCTCAGGTGTACTTTGTGCACATGCATGAATGGGCACGTGCATGAGATTGAGGTGTCTGGATTCTGCACATGTGGCTTTACACAATCTATAGACAAAGCCTCAGGCTGTAGGAAGAATAAAGCTGGGAGAATCAGCACAGATAGTAATAGCTTCTGCTAATGGTGGTAATTTAGAGAGCAACCAGGAACTACATCAGGTGCGTTTAACTTTTTGCCAGTATAAAATAGTGATCCTGGTTGCTTGCTTTACTCAAGAGTATCCTGAAAGTTAGAACTGGGGAGAAGCAATTAATATTATACTTCTCAGATGTTGAGAAACTGTCTCTTGGGAACAATTTCTATTATTCAGAATAAAATTAGAGCCTGTAAGAGTTCTGCTACCCAGTATTAAAACTCTTCCACTCCCTAAAATATTCCTTGATTTTACCATTTCTGTGAGTACCTGAGAATGGATGGTAATTCCCCTGAAAAGAAACCTTAATAGCGTAATTAAAGCTGCAATGCATCCTTTCTGCTCCAGTTTTGAACTTCAGGGGAGCTCAGTGCTGTAATCTCCCTTCTGGGATGATATACATGTCTTCCACTGAGTTACTGCTGATTCTGAAATGCATCATCTGCTGTCATTCCAGATCTGCCCCTTCTTTTCCCTCTGCTTGCAGGTCTGCTGCAGCACCTCAGGACCTACTGTCCCAGCCCTATCCCATCCTAAATAAACAACTACAAACCAGAAAGAAAATCTTGCTGTTGTAAATGTGAGCTAAGTCATGTTTAGCCATGTTCTCAGCCTGGCCAGGCTGCATGGTCTCAAACCAGCCATAGTTTGAGCCTTCCTGAGGTTTCAAAGGGGACAATTTCCTTTCTTTTCTCTCCTCTGTCTTAAGACCTGATCTGAGATTTCCTGAGATATTGTAAGGAGAAAAAAAGAAAAAGATGGTCCAGGCTGCTGTGAAACAATTCTTGAAGGGGTTGCTGTTGACAGGCCTATAGCTGACCTTGGCAATGTGATGGATTGCTCCAAACCATCCGTGACATCCCAGGGAAGACGCACAGACATTTCCTCATACACATCTTTCAAATCATTCCTCAAAGTGTGGATTATACCATGGGGCAAGAGCTGAGGTCTTGTTGATCTTCCCAAGATGTTTTTGCTTAGCAGAAAGCACAAGCAGATAAGGTTTATACCTTATTTATACCTCATTGTCTGCTTGATAAAAACCTTGTTAGTTAATACCTGTATTGTTTGCTTGATATAAATAAATTACATTGTGGGTCAGATGATGTACAGAAGCTGTCCTATCAGCTTCACAGCCAATAGTGAGGATCTGGTGGTTTTGAAAAGGAAAACAAAGACACAATATTTTTGCTTAGTTAGAAAGTTTGAGTTGTTTTATCATGAAGTACAGAGAACTATGAAGTCAGGCTGTAGTAACCAGGAGACCAAGCAGGATAAGTGCTGAGCTAAGCACAGCAGAAGTCTTCTGGGTAGCCAGCAAGAGTTATGTCCTAATGTGGGTAAGAGATGCTTAGGAAGTGAATATGCAAAAGAGCTGCAATAAAGTAGGAAAGGCAAGCCTGAGGGGGTGGCTGTTTTCCACAGGACAATATTTCTAGGTGTCAGAGCACCCCACATCTGGCAGGTTGTGCTCAGGTAAACAAGGTGCAGAATTGCTTTGATGTTGGAAATATGCCAAAATTTTTAACTCTGTTTCCTGATTTTTGCTTAAGCAAGCCTGCTGCTTTCCCTAATAATCTTTGTGTGACTGATCAGAAGCAAACCACGCAGAGATAAAGAGTGGCAACTGTGCTACTTAATTTCAGTGTTATCTGATGCCTGTGATCCTGGTGTCCTGTAATGCTGGTTATTGATACAAAACTAGTCGATTCTTCTCTGTCAGAGAAGCTAAAGCAGGCTTGCATTCTGTCCAAATTCCCCATTGAATGTTATTGTTAGGAGAGAGACATTTACTTCTGTCCTGGGGATAGAGTCATTAGGGGAACAATTAACGAAAGCAATCCCTTTCCTTGCTGAGCAGTGAGAGGTAGCTTCACCTAGACAGCCAAGGAGGGGGTGAAGTGTCTAATTAGTGAGGTTCAGTGGCACAGGGTTTGAACCCAAAAGAGATTGATCGGGATTTGGGATGCACATTACCCAGAAAAAATGAATTCTAAGATTTCTGAAATAGTTATTCAGGTGTCTTGAGTTTCACAGAGTCTGCAGGCAGCTGAACATGAGGTGTTGCAAGCTAAGAACAGCTGTTGCTCTAATTTATACCTCAGGGCCCTTTTGCTGCTCAATATCTGTTGAAATGGAGTGGGCCTAAAGGGAATGTAAATTCATCTTATTTTTGCCCTCACTTTAGTCTGTTCTCCCAGAGTGTAGCATGATACACTCTGTATTTTCCTATGAATTTCTTTTCGATCTCCTCAATATATATATTTTTTTAATTATTGTTTTGTCTCATGGTCTATAGTTGACTCCTACTGCCGAGTGTGTGAGAATGCAATGAAACTCATTTGGCCTCCTAATTTCTCCTGTGCAGAAGTGGGTAGTTTTCCAGAAAAAAAGCTGGACTCTTAAATTCCCCTGGAATGAAATGCTAGTTTTCTCTGAGTCTCTTTATAATGAAAGGGACCCAATTTGTTTTATAAAGCTGTCTTTAGCTCCTTGTAAGAGCTAGTGATAGAGACGAGCTGGGCCTGAAGGATAGCAAGGAACATGATAAAATGTCTAAAATCCTTTCACTATTAAATAGTGGTTCTTTCAATGAAGGTGTCTTCCGCTCAAATACATGTGTCACTGACAAAATTAGACCTGCCACTGAATCACAAACTCTTTGGGGCAATTAGGTCGTCTTACCCTTAATATCTCCTCTTTTACTGAGCTTGCATACTACTTCCTCATTCTGTGTTGGCTATATTTTACCTTGTGATTTAAAGTTCTTCCTGGAAATCAGTCACTGCAATACACTGGGCTTATATCAAGGATGCTGTAATTCTCACTCACAAAGCAAAATTCAAAGGTTTTATTAATATTTTTCAGTATTCTTGTGTATGTCTCATTATGCACATAGCTAGGGTTCTCTTTAGCATATGTACCAGTGACATGGATATAAACTTAGTTACAGAAATAGACCTGCACCCAGTGCCTTCCAAAAATAGCTAAATATTCCTTCTCTTCTTTACAGATAAGACTTCTGGAAGCTGTCAATATATATGACAACCTCTGGATCTAATGTGCATTACTCATAAAGCTACTTGTAAGAAATGCAATGGAGCCACAAGGAGTGCATGGGAATGTTTTTTACACCACTGAAATTTAGGTACCTTGACTCATTTTAATTTTCACTCTAAAAAGGAAAGATCATGATTCTAAGAAGTTGACATTGTCTCTTCTTAAAATTTTTGAAACTTTTTTTATTCATTTGGAAGTCACTGTTTGCCTACTTTGCTGTTTTTTTTTTTCCTATAGATAAATATGTAATACTTCAAATAGCAATAAAGACATAAAGGGTTTGTGGTTTTGTTGGAATTAAATGTCTCTGAAGACTCCACACAATCCACTCTTGCTCTTCTTGGTCACTGGGTAGAGCTCTCCTTCATGGGAAATTTCAAAATTTTTGGAGGTTTTTCTCACCTCAAACCCTGTCTCTATGCAGTTCCTGTCACAGTAACACAGTTTGTTTTTTTTTTGTCCCTCTTATAGAACCATCTGCTTTTTAAACTATTTATTCTTGGTAATATTGTTGACCTGTCTTCACATTCCCCATTTCAGTAAGCACAGTTAAAATTTCATCTCTTTACTCACAGGGTTTCTGTAACTTGAAGCAAAGATAATACTGAAAGGCATTGCTTGGCCTGATCTCGCCAGCTGAAAATGCTTCGTAGAAGCAGAGCCAGGGGACTCAATTGACCATGAGATTTGACTTCTGTGGGTTAAATCTAATGTTTTTTTCTTAACTCCCTTCTGACCCTGGCCAAGATTTCACATCTGACTTCATCTTGCTCATTTGCTGCAAGAGGCGGTTTGAGTGTCTCTATTTAACTAGTATTTTTTTTTTAGAATTCATATCATATTTGGGTCTCAGAGACTATTTAGAGAGGTTTAAAAGGAAGCAGACTTCTAGCTTAGGGGAATGTGCTTCTTAACTCTGTGCTTTTGACTTATTATTTCTTGTTTTCCTGACAATAATACTATCAATACCAAGTCAAAGGGAATTCCCTGGTTGAACTTGTTTTTCTCACCAACTTCTTATCTGTCTGAACATTCATCTGCCCAGAGCTCAGATCCTGCCTTAAAGTTTTATAACATTTATTTTTATCAGATAAGAATCTTCTTTTGAATATTCTTCCTTTTCTCTGTTAAAGAAGGCTGATTTTCCTGTATAGCACTTGCTTTTATCAGATAGAAGGGGTTTTGAAAATTATCCTCTTTTTTTTTGTTAAAAAAAAGAGATTTCATGTAAACTTCATCTTGCAGAATCCTGTGGTAGCTGCAGAGTTAGCCTGAGATTCGTGGCTGAAATCAAAAGTGCTAAAAGAAGGAAAGAACTCTAATGCATTGCTCCATCATGGGTTTGATGCCACAAGTTGCACCCCAGATTTTTTTCAGAATGTGCCCTAAGGACATCAGTAACATTATGGTGTTGAGAGCATTTTCTTATGTGCTTTTGGGTATAGATACCACAATTACTTACGTGTCCTGTGAGCTCATTTAGCTCTGGATTGATCTTTTTTGGATCTGTATGAAATGAAAATGAAACAGAGACTACTTGATGATCAAAAGGGTTGAACAGCTGTCTGTTTTGTACAGCAGGTGCATTTTTTAACCTTTTGAAAGCCAATAACATATAACAAGGCCATTTGTCTAAGCAAGTGCCCCTGACATTGTGGCAGGGCTTTCCAGACCTTCACAGGCTGTAAGTAATGCACCCTTTAACACAATATAATATGTTGGTCCATAAGAGAATGCTGCTAGCCACAGTCCCTGACACTTAAATCTCTGGATGTTTGTAACACTGCCTGCCATCTGCTCCTTGCTGCCTGTGCTTTAGCACCTGCATTTGAAACAACTGTTGCTTTTCTGCTGTATAATTTATGTTTCAGAGGTTAAAATGCTAGAAAAGAAACGCGACTAAGTCATCTTTGAATTTTAGTGAGATCACATCACACCCTGTGTGCTCTGCTAAGCCCTTCTAAACAGCAAGTAGGAGATGTGACAGAATTAAGTTTGTGCCTGCTGCCCTCTGTCACAGTTTGGCTGCTAAAACAAAAGCTTCTCCCATCACTACACTTAGGCTCTGCTAGTGATGTTTGTCACCTCAGGAGGCAAGCACAGATTGTGTTGGGAGTGTTACTGCCTGGCTCACAGTGTCAGATCACTCTGCTCTATCCGATCAGAATACGACAAGAGTCCCTTAAACCTTTCATAAATATTTTGTTTAAGAGTAATACTGAAAAGGTATTCACAAGGAATTAATTTATTCATTTTCTTAAGATACAGCAAATAATTCAAGAAAATAGTTATTTAACCAACTTGACTGTCTATCACACAGCTTCTTTGCCAATATAAAATGACATAGTTCTTTTTATTCAGTGGAGGTACACTAATTTATATTTTTGGAGAATCTAGCCATATCTCCTTATTATGCTAAGGTTATCTTATTATGTTATAATGTTATTGAATATCCTCTGCTGCAAAGATCATTTACTTTGTATGGAAATCAGCTCAGAAACAACATGCTAGATCATATTATTCCTGACTGTTCTGGTAAAATACAATCAGAAATGCAGAAACCAACTCTCTTTCATGAAGGTGAAAGAGCAGTATAGAAGATCAGAGTTATGCTAAAACATCTAGAAGATGTCATCTTTCCTAAAATGCATGTTTAGCTGGAATTTGATTTTAAAATGAGCAATATACATCTTGTTATATTTCAGATATAAATTACATTTTCTTGAACTGTTTCCTTTTCTTTCAACATTTTAATGGAAAAATTATTTTAAAAAGAATATTAAGAACTCTTACTAAAAAAGTGAAGTAGTAAAATTTCACTAATATAGAAATTGTGGGTATTTTCAGATTTATTCCTTAACCTAAAGCTTAGATTTCTATGTTTCAGCATGTACAACAATAAAATTAATGATAATAATTGATTGTCGCAGCTGATCAGCTCAACAAAAATTTGGAATATTTCAGTCACACGCATAAGCAGCCTGTTCTAGTACAGTATCTTTTGATAAAAGAGATTTACAGTTCAATTTTGGATGAAATAAAGTCAAGCATTTCAAAATACTTTCATGGACAATTTCAGAAGCAGGCACAAATCACAAAAATATCAATTATGTGTACAATATAAAGGGGGTAGGAAAACTGACCTCCAGCTTGTTCTGCATTTGGGTAGCATTTTCAAGAGGGCATGAAGGTAGGTGGATTGGGGTCATCTGTAGAAGAGATACACTTGAGTACAAAAATCATGATATCAGGTATATGAATCTCCAGCTTTCATTTCTTCAACTCTATTATATTGATTTCTGGCCTTGCTTGAGCCTCTCTCACCCAAGACAGAAGGGTCTTTCGAAGTTTCATGGGCTCAGTTTCCCTCGGGTTGGTATCTTCAGCAGGAAAAGCAGCATGGATACACAGAGTGTGGAGTGGGGCCTTCAGAAATAACAACAAGAAAAGGTGATGAGGGAGTTTTGTACAGGCTGTCAGAACTCTGTGAGAAATAGGAACATTTAAACTTGAGCATTGCTCTGTGTCTCTCAGCTGGAGGGTTCCTTTGTCCTCTGTTATTTCTGTGATCAATACTGAGGCTATCAGAACCCCGATTACAGGCCCCAGCCCCACAGCTGCTATAGTTAAGCAGAGATTTTTTCACTTTGCTGTAAGAAATCAGGCTTATTCAAGTTTTTTTACTGAGTTTGTTAGAAATGTCTTTCTTTTTTCCTCCTCTGCAGCTAAAAGACTTTTCCCCTGGCTCACAGCAAGGAACAGCTTCTCTTGGGAAGGCTCTCATTTCTCCTGTTCTCCTTTGGCCATCCCAGACACTCAGATGGCTCCTCTGCTTCAGCTGCTACCCTACAGACCAAGAGAGCTAAATCTTCTCTTAGTTCACTTTAAAATAATCATACATAAACAGCAATGGTTTCTCAGTATTGGAGCTGAGCTGAGGGAATTCCAAAGGGGCCTTCAAAAGTGTTTATACATTTTCACCACTCATGGTACAAACTCCCAAATGGTTTGGGCTCGTATAATAAAGATGTTCTGGTCTCTCATTGAAAAAGACATCCCTTTATCTGCAGGAAACCTTTTCCTTCTCCAACAATCTCCCATTTTCTTGACAAATAAAGGGCTAAGCCTGAAAAGAACAAATGTTCCTGCATTAAGCGTCATTTTCTCTGGTAAGCCCTGCTCAGTTTGGTTCTTCTCCCTCCTAAAGAAATTTGAACTCTTCACAGTAGTGCCAACATTTTGAGTCTAAAGACACACGTTCAGCAGGGCTGAAGGAAAGCTGTGAAAAGCCTCACAAAACAAAGCCACAGATTTGGTGCTTGAAGAGAGAAACTCACTAAATCCCAAGGTTTGTTAGCAAGCAAGGACCCAGTACGTTCTATCCATCCTTCTGCCTGAGGGAAAGATGCAATCATCTGGCACAGGCTTACAGGGCATGAAATAACAACTTGGCTGTGGCATCTCAGGTCAGATCCCTTCTGCTGCTGAGCCTTGAAGAGGGGAGGGGAAGGTTGGGAGCAAAGTGCATGTGTCTGTATTTTCCCATGCTTAGGATTTGATATAACTGCATTAACACCTGCTGAATGGAAAACTGAATTCTTCCTGCCACTTGAATGACAAAGCTGCCAAAACAGTGCTGAATATTTCTTTCAAGGCTGATAAAGTAATCTATCAGTGCTGGTCACCACTGAGTCTCTGGGAAACCTTCAAATGCAATTTTCCCTGTGTAGGATTGTACTTATTTTGATTTTCAATGAATTGTATCAGCGTGAAGCCACCCGAAGAGGACACACAAGGAAAGAAAAAGACTTAACTGGTGTGTTTCTGATTGACTGTGTAGTTCAATATTGTGCTGTGAGCTGCATTATCAGTTAAGCTCATCCTTTTCACAGGGAGTGGGATGGTCTGGAGGGAAAGCAAGTTATCTAAGCTATGTAAGGGACAATAAAATTGTGGAGACTGGTTGGGATGGGGTCTTTGACATGGATGAGACAGAGTAAACCACCACCCACCTTAAATCTGACATTTACTTAAGAACAAGTCATATCAGAGCTTTTTTAATTAGAACTTACTGAATTATCTCACACATCCACTCACTGTTCCCCTGCACTGCACTCACCAGGTCTCGGATTACCTCCCCACTGCCAGCCCAGGCTGCTGTCTGACCCTCAGCATTTATCTTCCTGATCTCCTTGATGTTCCCCACATCTGATATCTTTTCCCCAGCAAATCTTCATCTTCTTTCTCACTTCCTCCTTTGGAAACCGATTCTTTTTGAGAAACCCTTTTTTGGAGTCTCTTTTTTTTTCCCAATCCCCTAAGCCCACTCTTTTCCTGACCTAAACAGTCAACATGCAGAGCAGTACACCACAGAAGAGGAACAGCAACATAATTCAGCCTTGGTCATCCACCCCATCACACATGCACACCCAGTTATGTGCTGCCATTGGCATTCACTGTACAAAGTGGTTTTTCCCCTCTAACAGTTTCAGAGCTTTCAGAGCTATTCTGGTATCTGTGAGCTGACTGGCCCTGAGCCTGCCCAAATTTTACAGGCAGAAAAGGGGACACCAGCCTTTTCAGGGATCTTTGTTTATCAGAAACTAATCCTAGAGTTGAGAAAGTAATTTTCTTACTAGCTTGAATATTTGTGTGGCTGCTGTACAACGGAAACATGATTTTGCTCGTTAAAATCTCATGTACAACATTGTTTGAGCATTGTGTAAACCCTTCATATAAAGAAGATTTACCGCTTTTCCTCTTAATTTTCCTTGTTTAGTTCAAGTCCCTGTGTGATTTCTTTAATGCAGGGGTTTGCCACTGAGGACAATTTGAAATGCAATGCTTGCTACTCCCCCAGCAATGAGGCCAGCTAAATGAATCCCAAGCTGGAACAAATTTGAGTGCTCTGCCCCACTTCATATTGATGCAAAAAACAACAGTACAGGGAGAGCAGGGACTGAATGAGAGGGACAGCTTCCCAAGTAACCTTGTCAGGTACATATACATATCTAAAATCCCACACACATGTACACATATACACACATATCTATACACATATATACATACATACATATATATATATATGTATAAAACATGTATGTATACCTCGATGCCTTCTATATTAATTTCCAACAAGCTCAGCTTCTGATATTTCTAATATCTCCACCTTCACCTTTTTTTCTGTGAATTAAATCACTAAAATGCAATGGCAGGATGATTTTTGCATGTCTGATCTCAAACTTCAGCAAGTTTTGTTTCTTACCTCTTGCTTTACACTTCTTCCTCAGGAAGTTTCACAGATTTGGTAGGAATAATTATGATGAGCCTTCATGTGTCCTTGCCTTATACTGCATATCACCAGTAAAATGAATCCTTTGGAAAATAATTTTAGAAAATTATGAGATAATGGTCTTTAAAAGGCACCTCTTTATATCTGTGCAGACAGAGCTGAATTCCAGCACTGCTGTTTTGGGCTAAATGTGTGCTCTTTGCTCCAAAATATTCAGAACCACCTCAGCTGTATTTGTGCCTGATACACCTACCTTTAAGAACATTGCCTGCCCTTGGCAAACTTCAGCTGAGAGCAGGCTCAGCTGAGCAGCATGAGCTAAACTCTGAGTGCCTCTGTCTGTTAATAGTCTAGGAAAATCACTGATTTGCCATTTTTGAGGGATGTGAGCCAATAGTTTAAGATTCTCTATGCTTATATAAATCCAGTCTCCCCTTTCAGGGATGCTTTGTCCCTGGGATAGCACTCAGGGTGACACTGAGGCACTGAGGGCATTTGATGGGATGCAGGATGGAGCTGCTGGCTTGCAGGTTGTGGATTCCCCTTTTATGTGACACACAAGTGACAAGAAATGGGAATTTATTAGGAAGCCCTCCTTCTTGTGCAACAGATAGATGACACATACTGAGACAGGATGGCAGGTTAATGAAAAATAAGACCTGGGAACTTTTAGCTGCTGTGGTAAAGTAGGGAAGCCAGGCTGCAATGTCTGTTTGTAGTTTGAGTCTTCTACGATTCTGAACTACTTCAGAGAGCAAAAGCCAACTCTGTACATGCAGAAGCAACCTAATTTCACATTTCTATGGGCAATGCATTTGTTTAGTTGGTGCTTCTACTCTCTTCCCTGAAATGGGGAGCAGCCCCTTTCCCATGGCTGCAGGAATTGCTCAGAAGGTGCTTTACCCATTTCTAAAAACAAAACAAAACAAAATAAAACCCCAAACCATCTAGATGGAACATCTGAGAACTTGGCAGTACTGAGCTGTTGCCTGTGCAGAACTGTGGTGAAGCCCCCTTCAAAGACTGTTTAATGTCCCAGCTCACAGCTGGGGGCAATAATCCCTGCTCCTTTTCCATCACAAGAAAACCTTCCAGAAACTGCTCTTTTTAGCCTCTGAGTCAGTTGCCTAAATGTTTAGATTCAGAGGTTTTGGAATTGTAGCTTTGGAAGCAATCAGGAAAAATCTGACTTTGTATGCAGTAATTCTGGAGGAAAGGTGATTTTTTGCCTGAACTGAGTCATGAGGTAGAACAGAGGGCTCCAGCCTCCTTCTCTGAACCACAGTCACGTCACATAAAGTCTTTCCTCTTTCATAACATCATCTAGGAAAAAGCAAGCTGGTGAATATGGGTGGGACATATAAACTGATGGACTCGTTTAGGTAAGAGCAGACCCCTAAGGTCATTGAGGCCAATCACTAAAGCACCTCCCTAAGTGCCACACCTACATCTCTTTTAAATATCTCCAGAGATGGTGATTTAAGCACTTCTTTGAGAATCCTGTTCCAGTGCTTGACAGCCCTTTCTGTGAAAACATGTTTCCTAATATCCAATCTTAACCTCCCCTGAAGCAACTGAAGCCATTTTGCCTTGACCTCTCACTTGTTACCTGGGAGAAGAGATTGAACCCCACCTGTCTGAAACCTTCTTTCAGGGAGTGAAAGGTCACTCCTGAGCCTCCTTTTCTCCAGGCTAAGCATCCCCAGCTCTCTCAGCCAGTCCTCATCAGATTTGTGCTCCAGATCCTTCACCACCTCCATATTTCTTCTTTGGAAAGTGAGCATGTGGGGTTTGCAATATTTAGTAGCAGCAAGAGGTGGATTTCTGCTCTCATCAGAGAAATATTGACAGTAGAGCTCTCCTCTGCATCCCGCTGAGGCACAGGGGCCATCCTGGAGCCTACGGGCTTGTCACTGCTGACACCTGCAGCACCCCTGGGCTTTGGGAGGGTCTGCTGCTCTGCCTCCTGACCTCTGTGTGTGTGATCTGGGATGATCACAGCCTGCAGAAATACAGCCACAGGCAGAAACAGAGGCTATCAGCAGCTCTGGCTGTTCTGAGCTGGAGATGGGCAGATGATGAATCGATGCAGGCAGAGAGGCACCGTGGCAGCAGAGCCCTGCATGCAGCAAGGGCTGGGCTCTGTCTCGGTGTCTGATTTATGTCAGCAGGCTACAGATGAGGTCAAAGTGCTGTTCACATGGATGGGAAAATGAGTATCAGAAGACATATCCAAAAGATACCTTCTGGGGAAAGAAAAGTTGAAGGATAAGGAGCTTTACCTAGATATGGCCTCCAGCTTCTGACCTCCCCTCCTCTCTGGACCCCAAGTGGCTCTCTGGACAAGGGAAGGGAAGAGGAGAAAAGGATCAGCTGCATCTCAGGACACAGCTCAGCTTGACCTCATGCTCTTAAATTCACTATAAATCCCTGTACCAGCTCTGCTGCTGACACTCTGTGCCAAAACAGACAGGAGTAAATATCACCAATAACATGTTCCAGGCAGGAAGTCAAGGAAATTACATGCAGGGTGTCAGCAGAGATGAGAAGAGAGGCCACTGCTTATCGAGTCCAAACTTAGCACTGACCCATGCATCCAGGCTAGCAGGGACTTAGAGAAATCAGAGATATGTGGACCTTCAAAGATCACCCTAAAGTAACTAAAAAAGAAAAAACAGGTCATAATAGTTGCCAGAAATTTGACCTGAAATGGGAGATGACTACAGTTTTTCTCTCTTTTAATCAAACTTCAGGACATAATAAACATTGAAGGTTTTTATTTTCCACATATCTGTGTTAGTTTTCATACCAGCATAGTGTCTGGAGCAGTAAGGAAAATTAATATATTCTTTCACATAGTTAACAATTTGTAAGAAAACTACTTATTTCAGCAAACACTATCTCTTTTTCCCCATGTTTTGAAATGACAAGAAAATAACTAAATTTTGCCATTTTAGCTACAAGATTTATTTGTGTGGCCTGCTACCTAAAATTGTGTCTGACACTAAAAGATGGTTTAGGTGGGTGAACACCCTAAACTCTGCAATGGGCTTGCTGCTGCTGCTGCTGCTGCTATAACTGGGAATTTTAATTTTCTCCAGACAGCAAGGCACTGTTATCAGAAGAAGAGGAAGAAAAAAGTAGAAGAGGAAGAGGAAGAAGAGGTGGAAGAGGAAGAGCAGTCAGTGCTCAGCTCTGGGTAGTAGCAGGGAGATGCAAATGCTGGACTGAGAATTTGTGCCAGAGCAGATAAACATGTGAGAGGGCTGAAAGAAGAAAACATGCAGCTTGGAGCTCGGCTGTATTTTTAGATGTGAGTAGGTAATTCCTGAATCTGGCCTTCTGTACCCTCAGGTGCTCAATGTCAGGAGAATTTCCTTGGTTTTAGTGGGAAAAAGGGAGCATTTGTTTCCAGTTCCTGTGGAAGTGTTGTGTGGACCTTGGTGTTGCAAACTTTGGGTTAACAGCTTATGACTTAAACACTCCAGCATAAAAGGCAGATGGGGCTTTAGTTGCCAGATCACTGAAATAGTTCTTCACATGCAGTCCCATGTTCCAGGTATGGTGAGTGCTGGGCACTTCCCAGGAAATTTCCCACTGCAGTTCTCCTCTTGTGGCCCCAAAATGGAGTGCTGTTATGTAGGCACTTGAGGAAATATGCTCTTTTTATTACCAAGAGACATCTCATTGAATTGGTTAAAGGAATCCTTCAGCCTCCATTTGGGGTTTCTCCAGAAATATGGTGTTAGAACAAATAGAGCTGATCCCATTTTGCCCATCACCTCACACACCAGTGCCAGTTCTGGGAGCAGTGGTTAATAAACAACCTCAGTCAAAAACTTCAGTCTCTCCCATTGTTTAACAAAACTTCCAGCCTGGAAGATTTTCCTTGTGCCTAGGGAACACTAACTTACCTCTCTGCAGCAGCCTCCTAGGCACATTTGAAGGATGAAACACTTTCCTCAGGCTTCCCTTCTGATCCCCATTATTCCAGCCTTTCCTATGTTTTAGATCTCTGATGAGCCCCTTTTTGTTTGTAGAGTTCCTCCAGTCTTCCCTATTTTTTAAACTGTGGTGTTCAAAATTAGGTATATTCCAGATGTATTTTTAACAACTACAGTGAAATGATACCTACCTGCATCTCCACAGCTGAGCACCCTTCATGAATATTAATATTTATAGTTTACATAAATCAAGTTTCTTTTCTGCAGAAGGATGCAAGTGTTCCTTATTTTGCAGCTTTTGCAGTTCATTATTCCTGTGCACGTCTTCCTCAATTTATTTTCTGAATCAGCTCATTTAAGATGACTTTCACATTCCTGTTCTGATATCCTGCTACACTCCCAGCTATAACTCCATCATTTAGTATTTTAATGTAAGTGCAGTTTTTAAAATAATAATTTGAAGGAAGACATAGTGACTTCTTTGCAGGCATTATGAGATTGTTCCTAGCACAAGGGGCATTGGGAGAGAAAGTACAAAGAGATATTTGTAAGATGTGATATCAGAAATCAGTTATCATAAATGAAAAGTGAGAGAGCTTTCAGTGCTGAATAAGACCAGGTGGAGAGGGGCAGGCAGGCAGGCTGAGCCCCAACACATTGCATTTTGATGTGAGAAGGAACTGAAAAATATAGAGGAAAGATGAGGTGGAAACAGCAACAAGCTGTGGAAACATCCTGTATCTGTATTTTTTGTGAGCTTAAACTGGAGGAAATGACCTGTGCAGGATGAGTATGCATATGAAAGAGTGCACTTGGATAGTTTATTTGCTTTCTGACTGATTTTGGGTTTGAAATGGGATCACTGGGATCACTGAGTTGTGCTAATTCTGATGAGATTCATGGTTGTACTGCTAAATTTAGGGAAATTTGTCATGCTCAAAGAGTAGGATGTTAAGCATCCTACTCTTTGATTTGATGTGATGGTCAAGGATAGTGTATTCATGACCACATAAGACTAAAATCCGAAGTATAAAAGATGTGTAGTGCAGACTGAAAGGACAGATAATGATCTCAAATCAAAACTCACTTCTTGCCCTATCATGCATTCAATTTTAATTTTTCAAAGGCAATTAATATACCAGCCACCCTCAAAACTGCTTTCCATGTCAAGACAAATTGGCCTTTGCAAGCAAAGAAATTTTGAGAAGCCTGATTGGAAAAGATGTGTTCCACCTCCTTCTGTGGGCATGCTCTCATCAGAAAAAGGGTTTGGTTTGACTGTCTTTGCTAGCAGAATGTGTCTCACTTCAACTGATTTTCTCTGTAAAGGATGTGTGTGGGGTGGGATGTCTGGTAAATCATCCAGATGAATGTCATAAATAGAATTATTCTGGTTTCACTGGGTTTACATGACTTCATGCCACACTAGCCTCATTTATTGTCTCATGTGTTATTTTAATATAAATATGAAGTGCACAAAGAGGAGTAAATGACCAATGGAAGAAGTAAATTCCATCAGGATTGGACTTTGGAGTCAGCATATTACAAGCATCAGAGACTGCTTCTTGCATTTTATTTGCATCTCAATTTTGGACCGATACCAGCTCTTCCCAAACACTACTTGATTTTCCTCAAGGTGTTTTCCTTGCCTAAAACATCCTGAAGAGATGGCAAATGTGAAGATCTCCTCTTCTAGCACCTGTAAAAAGTTGTGTTTAACTTTATTACTTTTGTGTTCTCCCATCTTCCCCTGAAAAAAAAACAACCCTTTTTTAATTTTTAATTTTTAATTTATTATTCTGAATCCATTTTTTTTAAATGATTGAAATGGATTTTTGAAATGGATTCTCTGGGTAATCTGTGCTGGGGCCTCACCACCCACACAGGGAACAATTTTTCCCAATATCCTATCTAACCCTCACTGTTAAGCCATTCCTCCTTGCTCTGTCGCTCCAGGCCATTGTCCAAAGTCCCTCTCCAGCTCTCCTGGAGCCCCTTCAGGCACTGAAAGGGGTTCCAAGGTCTCCCTAGAGCCTTTTGTTCTCCAGGCTGAACCCCCCCATTGTGTAAGAACCATCATACTTCAGAACTTAAAAGGAAACTCAGGAAATCTGTGGTATTATGATGAGTATCTGGTCTGCTAAGGAGTTCTGCATATCATATCTCTTTTGGGTTCAGTTTCTTCCTTTGAAAAGCAAAGGTATTTTGTTACTGATCTCTTTTATAAAGAGCTCAAGAACTGAAAATTATTAATACATAAAGATACCCCTATCTTTGGCTAAAAAAAAAAAAATATGAAGAGTTGAGCCTGTAGGTATTGTTCCAGCTAGCAATTTACATCTCATTATCTTCGAGAATATCAACTTTCATCACATTGTGGAATCTCCTTACAGTGTTTCCTTTCATACTTAGGTTGACTGTAATACAAAATCACAGGAAAAATCTCTCTTGTTCAGTTCAAGTTAATTGTGCTGTAGTTGAGGGATTTTGATAAATTGATACTTCACCCCCATCATCTTTGGACCTGAAGAGGATGGAAGAAAGAAGGATGAGATTTTATCCTAATATTTTTCTTTGAAAATGAGAAAGTATATGTAATTATTTTCTTCTTTTAGATATGATTCTGTGAAGGCAAACTATAAATGGCTGTACTGCTGATGGTTGGGCTCACTAGGGTGAGAGGCTCTTTACCTCAGAAGGTGTCAATTCTCCTTCAAATGAATGATGATGGTATGTTTGAGGGAAAAGGATGCAGGTTCTCATTCTGACCTTCCCTGGCAGTTCCACAGAGGCACAGCTATCCATGGTATGTGGATCTGCGTGTCTGGGTGATTTTCCTTGCACAGGCCTGGCCTTCATCAGACACAGATCACAGGATCAGCAAGGCAGGAGGTGTCTGCCTTGACCTCCTCCCCAAAGGAAGCATTTAATCCCACGGTTAGCAGCAGAAAATGTTGATTTTTTCAAGTGGATCATCCTTGTGCCTTTGCAGGGAACTCTGCCAAGCCTTGAGCTTGTGGCTCAACCCTGAGCCCACCGCTGAAAATGCTGAGGGCAGACCCAGGAGCCAGCTGTAGGCTCACTAACAGGACTCTGTAAAAGGAAAGACTGTCACAATCCCACTTTCCTAATTTTAAGGACCAAATACACCTGCTGTACATCAGCATAGTTCAGCTGATTGAGAATAATCTTAGTGATTTAGCACATTGCCCTTATGCTTCTTTGAAAGTTGCTTTTTAAGGAACAAATCCCATTTCTCCTGTCTTTGCTTCCTTGTAATTCTTCCATTTGGCTTGATGAAGCAAGATGATTTACAATGCTGCAAGCATCACAATTAGCACAATATCAACATATGAAGAGGCTTCTGATATTAATAATCCTCCTGACCATCTGAACTATCTTTTGCAGATTCCTTTTCACCTTTTCTCTTTCACAAATGTGTGCATACATAGATGTAGAAGACAGGTTTTGTTTATTGAAGAGTTATTTAATAAAAACTTTTATTTTCCCCCTCAAAAATCGGTTTTCTGTGGTAAATAATAACACAGAAGCTCACTACTATCATCCCTTTTACCCTGGATTATTAGAGGCCGAGGCAGATTTTAATCAGAATAGAGAACTAAAAGTTTCCTGTTTTGCTTGTTATATGGTTTCTGAATCCTTTTAAAAAAAAATAAAATTAATCAATAGATGAAGCTACAGAGGTTTGAAGTGTTTGAGATTTTTTCCACAAAAGATGTGCAGTCTCTGCTCTTAGGCTTACAGATACATTATGTCAGAGGTCTGCGGCCTGGTCCTTCATTTCAGGTTAATTTGACACCAAGAATTGTGTGCCTTGTAAATGACAGTCATGCTTTCAGGAGATGCTGAGGAGTCTTCATGTGCACTAGTGAACTAACCAGGGCCTTTCAGCAGCCACTGATAAAACATAATTATCACAGGATGAGCAATGGCAAAGGCAAACTGAGCTGTCCCTGTCACACCCAGACAACTGCAACCCCCAGCACATGTGATTTTATCCAGCTTGTGTGTTACCCACAGCACCAGGCTATGGCCCCATCTACCACACTTTCATCTTTCTGTCTTCAGACCCCTAAATATTTTCCAGCAGAACAGTGATTGCAGAAGATCAGATTTAATCTTAATGCCTTTCTTGGTCAGTTTTGTTGGTTCCCCTAAAGATGCAAAACAAGCTGAGAGGCAACAGACAAAATGAAGGATCCTTCTTCCACCGAAGTGACACGAATCCAAATCCTCCTGTTCCAGAGCAGGCTTTAGAGAAGAAATATTTATTTGTCTTTGAAATGGACCATGGTAATAAACTTCCAAAATACCCCATGTTTAGTTGCAATTTGCAGCAATATCACTGCTGGGATAGCTCATTCCTTCTCTTCAGACAGGAATGGAGGGTGCTGCTTTCATGGCCTCTATGAGAGATGAGTGTGTACAAATTCCCAGCTTCTATTCAGAATGGTATTTTCAAGTGTAAGGTTTCCTCCTAAAAGGCTAGGCAGTTCATTTTGTCATCTCTGCCTCGACTTCAACAGAAGCAGAAAACTCATTTCTCTCTTTGAAAAAATGTAATTTAAAACAAGAAAAAGAGCAAACTTTCTTACAAAGAGAGGCATTTTGTTAAATCTGAATGTTAAAATGAAACCCAAAGTTAATTCAGGAGCGACTATGATTTCTTTCTATTATTTTTTTTCTGCATCATTTATATGCAGATTGGAGGCACTTTTCAGCAAGTGTCAATGGGGAGAGGACTAATGACACCTCAGGGGCATTAGGGAAAAATTCCCACCTGAGAAAGAACACAGACATCACTGAACCAAACTGCTGTGGATTTTCAGTTCAGTTTTCAACACCCCAGCTTCTCAGTGAGATCTAAAATGGCAGAAATCAGAACAGCTCCACTGAAGTTCATGATGGTGCCAATAAATTGGGGTGTATCTTAGTCTGGCTTTTTTCTTTTAACAACAAAGCCCCCAACCTGATGAGAAAGCACTGCAGTGGTCATTTCTGCAATGTCTTCAATAAGTACATAGGTTGTTACTTCCTCCATTATTAGCATGTTTTCCCTATTTAATTACCATTACTTTTATCTACACCAAGTGTTTAATTTCCTACATAGAAATACAGAATGGCTCAGAACACAGAATGGGTCAGAAGAGAACCTTGAGGGTCATGTAGTTCCAACCCTCTTGTCACTTTAACTTCTGTAACATACAGAAAAATAAGTTTCCCAGATAAGTAAAGTTATAAATAATTATTTCAGGTAACTGTTTATCTAATACATTCTTTTACTCAGAATGAAAATGAGAGGTGGAAAACAACAAACAAACTTTTGCTAAATACAAATCTGGGCATTCCTGATTCTGAACAATTGTGTTGCTGCTGCAACATGGATTTCTTTCTGCATGTTTTCATATTTTGTTATGCTTTCTGAGTTGAAACTCTTTTTCTTCTCTCACTTTCCCAGGTGTCCCATTTTTGGAACACCTGACCTCTTTGATTTTACCTGTTTGACTCAATATTTAGGTATATATAATATATATATTATATATATTTACTGGTGGATAAAAACTAAGATGCTTCACTTACGTTTCTGTAAAACAAGCAGACACAAGCTTTCTATGTTAGGCATTTGAAAAGAATGAGATGGAATAGTACTTCTCTCCAGAAAGATATTCTCTACATATTTATCACAGTGATGGACTGTGTTTTCAGATTGGCAGTATACTGGATAACAACACAAAAGACCTGAATATAAGGTCTGTTTTTCCAAGTGGCTCTGTCAAGTCAGTCCATGTGATAACCACTCTCTATCTTAGTTTTCTTTCTTAGACATCATCACCATATGAATTTAGGCTCAAAGCTGGTGGATGTAGAAGTTGTCTCCTGATGCAACTATGGCACTGCACACAAAGAGAGACTTTTCCTACATTAGAACCTCCTCTGATTTACTGAAAAAACAAAATATTTGTAATGGTTCTTCCAGAACATCCCAGATATACTGGATGGGGAAGTGAGGAAAGGAGGCTTTCAAGTCTTACCTGCCTCACAGCAAAATGCACCTGAGATATGATGAAGAACTTTGTCTGAGGCTGATCACAGCTCATTGTGCTTTCAGTTTGCATTCTGGTTCCAAGTCCTGAATCATCACCATACCTATTCCATACAGCCGTCTAGAAGAGTCAGTTGCAGATGGGAGCACGATTTAAAATAATGAGCCAATCACAGTTAATTTTCTTGGTATTTACTGTAATAACATTAATTTTGATGAACCCCTCCATTATTAATGTGAATGTCACAAGTGCTTCTATAGCATTTTCACTTGGATTCCATATTAATTACCTGGGCTGTTAATCTAAAGTGCCTCTACAGGAATATAATAGAACATAACCATGAGGGGAAAAGATTTCTTAGTCAATGGGAAGGTATGAGATAAAAAAAATAAAAATTACCTTCTCTCACAGATTTCTCAGGCACAGTGAGGTGTCAGTACCTTGGACAGAGTCACGGTCCCATAATGGATGCCATTTACTCTTCTGGAATGTGATGATACATGGCTGGATTACCATTTGAACTCATCCTTCTTTACATGTAATGGACATAAATTGCATTTATGTTTTCTTTATAGCCCACTTTAGTGCCATCATGGAAAAAAGCTTTAGAATAAATGAGAGCAGACCCACATTTCTTATCCAGTTTTCAAAACATGGACTAACTTGACTTTTCTTATGGACTTTGCAGCTTAGCAGGGTGTCCAAATAAAGGATGATATTTCCATCTGTGAGATGGAAACTATGTCAGCACTATGTCAGGTTCTTATAGCATGAGAGCTGTAAAGCTAATCTCTCCTATGACTTCTGTCCAGTGCCCCTAATCACCCTCTTTATGAATTTTCTATATTGCAAGGTTATATTGCAAGCACTATATAATTCACTAGCTGAGCAATATCTGTTATATTTTTCCTTTTATGAGCCATTCCATGCCCCCTCAATATAGATTATCCCAGATAATTTAGATTCCAGGAAAAAGCACTCTTCACCTCTTCTACATCATTTTTTTAAACCTGGGTGGAGTGGTATAGAGATGGATTAAAAGCATCATTATTAATGTGAACAATAATGTGTGCTTTTTGCAAGTACTCTGCTTGATACCCCACTCTCTCATATCAAAGTCATCAAACATTTTCATTGACATAATCTAAAATTCCCTCTTATTGCATTGCTGCGCTCCTGGAGGTCCCTTTACCAGCCACTGCTTCAGACAGTTCTTAGTCTCTGGATTCTCCTCCTGATGCCCAGATGTAGGGCTGGAGGCTCCAAAGAACCAGTATCCTTTGTGTGCTGCCACAGTGTCACTGTAAATTACTCATCTGGACCCCTCGTTTGCTCCTTACTTTCCCAGCACCAGAAAAGCCTTTCTAGCACTTCATGAGTGGCCCTTCCATGTCTCAAACCCCTGAGTCAGTTTCCTTTACAGTCTTACACACCAATATCTTGTCTCCACTCATGTGCCTCCATCTTCTTCTCTTGCCTGTCTCCAAGCTTCAGTCTACTTTTTCCTCTCTTCCTCTGTGTGCACAACTTATTATGGAAGAAAAGAGAAACCCAAGGTGTGTCTTGCTCTGGATGATTACCCTGGAGTGGTACTGGCACTCACAAACACCTCATCACAGCTGTCCCTGATGGTCAGCACAGATCTGTGCCTCATATAAAGCAAATCCTATGCACAACTCCCCTGCTTCAAAGAGAAACTTCCACTTAGAGTATGATTTGAATACAGATTTTGATGAGTTGCTAACTATTCCTCACAAACAGAAGGTGGTCCATGTGCCATCTTTGATAAGAGCTCTGTGAGCTGTCTGCCTGGAGAGGTTTGGGTCCTGCTTTCTCCTGAGTGATTGAAAACTGACTACAAATGTATTGTTTTAACTCCAGAAGAATCCATAGCACCAATTTTCTGTGTGGCTTCTTCTCGGGTTTGGGAGATATCAGCTTTCATCTGCTTTCATCAGACAATGCCCCATCTTATACAGAAAAATCCGTGTGTTTAGCGTCTGTCAACACCGACTTCATCACAGTGCTGGTGAAAAAGAGTGATGAATAAGTGAGAGAAAGACATGAAAGCGTAATAAGTCTTATCTATCTCTCCTAACACATCAGTGTTGAGGAATTATGAAGAACCCTTTTCTAAGTCTCAGCCTCTAAGATCACAAACCTTGTCAGTCAAGCCTCTAAAACCCAGGGCTGCTGAACGTGTTACAGTATTGTGATGATGTAACAGATGGCAGGGAGCAAGACACCAACAGAATGTGATTATATCCTAAAGAAACTATTTTAAAATATGGCAAACACATCAAAACCTCCTTTCACATATTCTTCCAGGCCTAACAGCAAAATACTCTAACAGCTCAGCAAGAATATTAGTGAAGCTCAGAAAAAGTAAATGCTTGGAAACTGCTTTTCCCAACTCTGGTAGAAACTACCATCTATGTCTAAAATAATAAGAGCTTTATGCCAGAACTGGATTTCTTAAAAGAGAAGCAGGAGTTGCCAAGCACATTAATTATTAGGGAAAAAATTTAATGATGATTTTAAACTTTGGTGAGAGATAGACTGCATCAACTGAGCTGATGTGTCACTGCTTGAGAGAGGGTTTTATTTTAAAGGAAATGACCTTTCTAGGCACTGTGGGCTGCCCTCATCACTTATGATCCTTACACAGTTTCACATGTCAGCTGAGGACATGGTTTAACTTGTGTATTTTCTGCAAAAGCAGAAGAGCTACATCAATTAACAACATCCAAAAATCTGCCTCTTTTGCCAGGCTGTGTCTCACTATAAAGTACATCAGGATTTTCAGCATTGCCAGCTCACAGTTTTATTATGAACCTTGCTTTCATGACTGTATTCTGCCTAGAATTTAGTTGTTTTAATTCTTTTACTTTATGAGATCATCCTTTCAACAAATGATTTACCTAGAGAGCAGGGAAAATTTGACTGAAAAGGGCCCCAGTTAGCGATCAAATTCATCCAAAGGCAGTTCTTAAAGATAATGAAATAGCAAATTTAAGCCTTTTTTGTGTTTGCTTTTTATTTTCAGTCACCATTTGATATTTCTGCTTCCAGTGAGGTCTCTTGGGCTGACTGGGAAGCCGAGTCAAGGAGCAATTATCCAAAAGGTTTCAAGGGTGTCAGTATACTCAGTGCTGACACGAGGAATCTGGGATTTTCCAGCAAGCAGACACCTCAATTGTAGCTCACTGCCTCAGTGTCTGACAGTCCCAAAGGCACCAAAATATTCCTGGAGGGCAGGAACAAGGTCTCCATGGAGAAATCCCCCCACAGGGTCAATCCCTTAATTGAGTAGCTAAGAATTGCCACCCAGAATAAGAAGAAAAGTACATTTATTATTCTCCTCCCCTTCAACTTTCTCATTTTGCTGCTCCTTTATCAGCTACCAGAGAATGCCCTTTCTATCAGCATATTACTGCACAGACATTGTGTAAAGTGCTGGGGAGCAGACTGAGCATAGCTGAGAGCTTATTAGTGATAGACTTAACCAATTAATAAGCATGCTTTCTCTGCTCTCTCAAAGCCAGAATGGAAATATTTTGGGCTCCAATTCCTCTTGCTCATGATGTATTTCTTCTTCACTTTTGCTTTGTGGGGTCTTTGATTCATGGCTGCTTTATACAATGTTAGCATATACACTAATTAAAAAGGATTTATCAGGTTGAGCTCATGATGACTGAAGGATCCTTTCTCCCTTGGCAAGGTTTGAATATTTGACTAGCTCATTAATGCTTCTGCTTTTTCTCTTTGTGAGAGGAGACTGAAAAATGAAAGAAGGGATTTTCTCTGCAGCTTTAGATGAAAGGTTGGTTCATTTATTTTTAAAGCTGTCTAAAAGGGTTAAGCCCTACTCTGATTTACACCAAAGGGCAACTTATAACCCCTCAGCAAAATAATTACTCATTTACATTGACAGACACCATTTATTTGCAGGATCTATTCAATGTAAACAAGAGAAAAATTTATATGAGGTTTTTTCCTTTAGAGGGTGTAAAATTGACAGAGCTCTTCTGAATTTGTGTGAATCAGGAGTTACCTTAGTTGACCTGGTTTTGATATTTTAGACCACGATAGCCTTCAAATTACAGGAAAATACCTTTACTTATGCCACCTGGGGTTTACCCTTGAGTTAAAAAAAAAAAGTCTAGTATTTGATTCTTATTCTGCCACTATTCACACACCCCTCCAAGCAGAATTACTCCAGATTTACCTTGCCACAGGTGAAATCCCTGTGTCTTTGGAAATGGAGTGCCCACAAAATAGTTACAAGTTTCAAAGTCATTTAATATATTCAAAAATATACACATGTCTTCTAAAAATGCCTCATATCAGTGCTAATAGTTGATGTTTGTCTGGATTCTTATCTCATGAAGATTGTAACCCTGAGAGTTTTAAGTGCCCACTATGTCTTCCCTTTTTATTCTTTCCAAAAATACTTGAAAGATCACACTGAGTCAATTACACACGGTATCTCTTAATAATGTCCTCTTCCTGGCACATCATTGTTTTCCTTTATGTTTATTTCAAAAGGTTAAATTAAACAGGAGAGTAGAGATAAATCCACATTATGAATTATAAAAAGTTACCACATGCTCCTGAGAATGCCTGGAATTTTGATGGGGAGGATTTAGTGAAGCAGTGCCCTGGGGAAGTCAATGCCGGAGAAAGCCAGGATTGTTTAAGTCAGAGGAAAGCTGGGTGCATGAACTTTGCTGTTTACAAGTTTATTTTTTCCTGCACTAGGAGTCTGGTGCCAAACACCCTCTTGTCTGCTGACTCTGACAGTTCCATTTTCATGCCTGAAAATCCCTGCACGACACAGAAGATTAAGTGCACGCCAAAGAAAGTGGAGCAAGTCCCAGTGGTTGGGAATCTTCAGGAAAATATTATTTTGACACCATCCAGAACTGATTTAAGTGCTGACCCTCCTTTCAGCAAGGTGATCCTTGGAAAACCCTCCAGCTCTGTGATTATCTGAAATTTTGCCACAGGATGGAGTTACATTGTGTGGGGGAGAGAGTTGCTGCTTCATGGGAATAGCAGTAGTGGGCAATTCAGCTACAACTGAACCCCAAAACCTTTCCTGGTGCTGCACCTCTTTGGAATGAAAACTTAGCAAATTGTATGACTTTGAGCTTTATCTTCACTGTGGACTATGAAACATCTCTCACATCAGAGTTGTATCTCATTATGAGTGAAATATTATTCATATTGCCTTTGAGTGAGTACATAAAGCACCTTATGGGCCTTCCAAATATAAAAGGTGATATAAAAGGAAATAGCAATATGCCCATATAAATATTAAGGGAAAACTGACACTTCCCTTTTATAAAAGCAATATCCATTCCTGACTTAATATTTTCCAGAATATACTGAAAGATAAAATCTGCATGTCCACATTTTATGACTATATTCTCATCTACAAAATTTCACTTGCAGTTTTCTCACCCTCCTCACTTCCTCCTCTCCTCCCCAGTAAATCATTAAAAACAATATGGCTTGTAAACCTGTTGAGTACAGGACTCCCTGAAATTCTTGTCAAAAAAGTTCAGGAAGGAGAGGTTTGTTCTGAGAAGCAAGTGATGAGAAACAAAAGGAAAAAAATCTCAGCTTTTTATGCTGCAAATAGAAGAACACGGTGCTGAATCTTAGCAGCAGGCAGCAGCGATAAATGTCAAGCATAGTGGGTAATAAACTCTATCTCCAAGAGTATGAGAAGTAGCCAGTGTGTTACACAAGTCATCATTCCTTCATTGTCCTCTTTTTCCTCCTTTCAGCTTTCCCTTTGCACATGGCCACCTGAAACCAATGAAGTCTGTAGCCAAAAAAAAAAAAATCCAACGCAGGGCTTTCCCTGTGATAAGGATAAAGCCTATTTGCCATCTGCTCTAAACTGTTATATTGCCTAACATAAATTGATTTTGTCTGTCACTTAGGAAGTCTCTACTGAAATTGCAACAAAATGGTTCTCTGGGCTTGCTTTCATCCTCAGTGACATTTCATTGGAATTACCAGCACTTCCATTTCCAGCTTCCTTTTTTGTCAGTACTGTATCATGAGGAAGATACCTATAATAGGGAATGGGATATGGGGTTATTGCACTTAATTATAAGCATTTGCACCAACTGGTTTTGATTTCCATGTCTGAACCAAGGTTTAGATCAAATAATCTAGTTTGAAGACTTGTGGAGGATGAAGAACCAGTCAAGGCAGTGACAGATTATCTGCATCAGCCTTTACTCAAGACTGTGTTCCCTAGTGACATATCCACCATTCAGAGATGCACAGAATGAAGCTGCTCCTGCCCCCAGTGGTTCTGGAAAGGGCAGGTAGGAAAAGCAGGGGGAGCAGAGTCCCAGCCATCTCCAGCTGAACTGCTCTGTGGCCACACTTGTCACTGCTGGATGAGCATCAGGGACAGTGCAGGTTCAGGGGCTGAGGCTCAGCTGCACCATGGGGCTGGAGTAGCTCACTCCCTTTAGCTCTGGGATGCTCTGCTGTCCTTGGCTGAGGACAGGTGGAGAGGCCCTGAGAGGGGGATGTCACATCCAGCTCTGGAAACTGAAGAAGAACCAAGAAATGGTGTGGGAAGCAGCTGCTAAAATCAAATGTGCAGGACATCCTGCCTCAGTGCTTCTCAAAAACTTAGCCAAAGCCTCACTTGTGGGAACAAGCAAGCCAGGGCTGGGCTGCCTCTGCCACAAGGCAGGAGTGAGGAGCTGAAGACACTGCTGCTGCAAGGATGGCCACCCGTATTTCAAAGGAAAAATGCCTGTCTTTTTCTGTGCTTCTTTCTCAGAAGGGAAGACTATCAGCACAACCCAACTTTTCCCTTGGCACCTCTAACCTGGGCTGTAGGGTTTTAATGTATGCAGAAGGGGGAACAGCCATTTTTTTATCTCAGTTTTCTGCTACACCAGGCCACTGCCTGCTTTGCTTGAGGCTGGAGCTGCCTCTGGAGCAGTCCCTCCAGTGGTGCCAATAAAGCAGAATGTCACAGTTCCTGTGGCTTTGCATATTAACAAGGCTATTATGGCTCCTAAATGACATAGTATGACCCTCCTCATCCCCTGGGAACTCCTTCTTTGCAAAATTATTTTATTTACATGTGCAGTGGAAGTGCAGGTAGTGATTTCAGAGAACTTTGTGAATTTGTTGCATTTTTCAAAACCTGCTTGAGTTTACAAATTTTTATCCCTTGGAGTAAATTATTTTTAGGTTTGAGTTTTGTTTTGTTTTAATTTTTTCGTTAAATGTCATCCTGCTTCTTTAAAGAAATCCTGAATCATCCAGGCCTTTAATTCTAAGTTGTGTAGCTGTTGACTTCTGTAGAATAACTCATCAAAAAGTATATATATTCAATCCATCTACTTTATATTACACTACTTCTTGCCCCACCAGTGCTGTTCTCTCATTTGTTTTCTGTGCTGACTGATTATTATTTATGTCAGGCCAAGAATTTCCTGCAATGACTATTGCCCTTTAAAAATCCCCATTTTACAGTTCCCTAATTGCCCTTTAAAAAAAGCTATTATTAAGCAGCAAAATGGTCGTAAAAAGACTTGGCAATTCTAACAAAATCTGATCTATATAAACTCTAATAGAAAGTCATGATAATTTTGCACAATTCTATTCAGATATTTCTGGATTGGAACATTTTGATTTTAAAATTACTTAATTGATGGATTGTAATTTTATTGCCTTTTATAGATTTTTAAAGAAATCATTTGGAACGTAAAATTTAATGTTTAGTTAGATTTTTTTTTTTCCCAGACCTTCACTTCAAAAGAAGCTGGTCCTTCTTTCTTTCAGTATGTGTGTGTGTGTTTGTGTGTATCTGGTTTTTTTTTGGTCCTATTATACTCTCCTCCCACAAACTATCATAAAGGAATTATGGCAAAAATGTTATTTACATCTCTGACCAGTTACAAAGAAATTAGTAATCGGAACAGATTCTGTAAATGGTTTGAATTTTATATGCAATTACAATACTCTTCTTTCTCTCCAACAAAAAATGCACCACATTGGTCTTTGAATAAAAAAAAAAAAAAAGAAATATGCATAGTAAGTTATACCAAACACCCTCAAAGACAGAATCTTTTCTAGTGCTCTGTAGTGGATCCTCTTCCTATACTCCTATATTTAGTGACTTCTTGAGTTCATAAAATTGTTAATATTTCTAAACTTGGACAGATTCAGGAAAATATCCGGAGTGAGAGAAGACCTCACCCAGAACAATCCTGATGCATTTCTGCCTTATGGTAAGAAAATCCCTTAGACTTTTTTTAGATCTGATGAAAATTAAGCAATTCCCAGCTAAGGTACAGTATTTGGAGGATCCTGGGAAGATGTTGTCCACTCTTCTCTGCACTTTAACTACATTCTTTCCCCATGGTCTACCTGAAGCAATGGGTTAATGTGAAAAGTTCAAATGAAGCTGAAGTCAGACTTCTCAAATATTTCTACAGACAGGATGAAAGCCCAGTTAAGGCAACTCCTCCCATCCTTAATTCAATTAAGCTATTTTCATGGGGATTGTCCTCTGAGATGTAGAAGAAGAAACTCAAAGAGAATGCAGAGCTGATCCTTTCAGAATTTCTTGATATTCATGACTTGCTGACAGTGAATTAATATTAACCGTGAGTAAAAGCTTGAAAATGAACTTTAAAAGCTGCAAATTGCCCCTGTTTATGCCTAATGATCATTTTCAAAGTAACAGGTGGCTGATTGAGATCTTCAGCTGTCTTAAGAGGTGATAAATGATGTTAGTTCTTCTCCAGGTGCTGTTCAATTCCCATGTTATCCTCAAAAACCATGTCTTTTCCTATTAGCTAATGTTTCATGGGGTGTCGGAACATTTATAAAACTGTCATATTGCTGAGTGGCAAATAGCTGAGAATGAAAAAAACCACATTTACAGTGAAAGATGATGTCCTCAAACGATTAAACTAAAAGATCAAGTAATCACAGAAATTATTATTTACCAAATTCCTGGTGAACAGAACCAGATTGTTATTTTTCCTAATTCAATTTGTCTTTTTGCACACACTATTTATTCATGTCCATTTTTTGTCCTAAGTGATTCTCCCCAGTTCATCTCTCTACAAATGAGGTCCTCTTCTCAGTCATTTTGTGCTGCTGCTTTATAAAAATAAAGACAAACCTCTAACCAAACACCTTTACAAATCATTGCCTTTCCTGATTTAAAATTCTTCAAAATTCTTCTTTGTGGAGGCCTACAAGTGAAAGAGAGACTATGATATGAAATTATTAGGGAAGACAGAAGATCACCGAGTGACTGAGATATTATACAGGGATGATTCAAGGATAAAAAGCCTCTACCAGGAAACAAATAAATGCTGTATAATTTGTGAGGTGATGAGAGAAAAACACTGTCACTTTACGGTTCAGAAAAAATCTGAAGTCATTGATTCTACTCATTTTGCACTTTGCAGAAGTACTTCAGCTTGTTGGGATCAATAGTAACAACAAATATACTACCAGTCACAACTGTTATTCCAAGAGGCCATTCATCAAAGGCAATCATGTTCTTTTCTTCAGAAGTCCATGCATTAAGTAGAAAAACATCTGAAGTGAAAGTAAAATCCTGTGCCAAAGTCAGCATGGTTATTAGATCACCACAGCCATAGACATTAAAATGGAGTTGTTCCTGTACTGAGCCCACTAACCAGCTCTCAGTTGAGATAATTCTGCTGGAAAGATAATCCTTCAGAGGATTTCCAGACCTGCAGAATCTATGCCCTCCATAATTTCTACAAATTTTTACTTTGTTTCAGTGCAAGTTTCAGTGTTCAAAATCTTTATCTTGCCTCTCATCTAGACATGCCCAACTTTAAACTGCCAGCTCTCTGATTAGATTTTTTTTGGCTGGACTAAAGAGCCCTTTAGGATCTTGTATTTTCTCCCCACGAAAGTACTTACACAGACAATCAGCACAGCGACCTCCCGATTTGGGGTGCACATTTAAAAGTTTTACTGCTTAATTATTGGAGACAACCAGCCAGGGATTTCATTGACTCAGGCGACCTTGTCATGGATCAGAAGCAGTGGTAGCACAGCTGAAAATAGAACAATCCTTCTGGGCTCTGCTTATGTGCACTGATCATAAGCTATCTGCCAGATAATATTCAGACTTTGCTGGAGTACACAATCAGGAGTGTATTGCTCGAGACATAATATGTTGTGCCACTAATGGAAGGTAGCTCCAGTGGGATGGGGAATATAATCAAGAGGAAGCTTAAAAAGAAGTTTGGCAGTTTCTACATGAGCTCCTCCACTGCAACAGACTTTTGCTCTGATCTCAGGTGCATCACTTAAATTTGCCATGTTCCAGCTGAAAATACAGCCCTGACAATACAGTGTGGGGAGCAGAGCATGAGACACTCCAACTCACCCTGTGTAACAGGAACACAAGGCAACCTTTAGTGAAATAACCTTTATGATTCAAATCCATGCTACCTTGCTGCATCAAATGCCACCAAATCTGAGCATTTGCACCACAAAATCTGAGTTTCTGAAAGTGCAGAAACATGAAACTCCATCTTTAATTAAAAATGAGCACTTCAATCCTTGTATCAAGAACATGTGAACCATGACATCTTAACACACAAAAAAATATTAATAAATAAAGTTTTATAGTTTCATCTGCTTTTTTGCCTTTCAATCATTTTTTGGTGGATATAGCTGGTTATAACAAATCCCCAAGGTAAACACATAAGCCACAATTAGTTTCAATCTCCTGTTACTGTTGAGGGTTTGCTCTGAGTCAGGACATCAAACTAGAGGGTTTCAAGTTTCTTTTCTGTGTAATGCTAATATTAAAATGTTTCTTCTTTATTCAAATTCCATAGATTTCTGGTCATTATTTTCAGACTGGGTTTCTTTCATTCATTATCTCTAAACTTAGATAGCCTTACTTTCATATTCATGCCTTCATGCAGAGGGAAGTTGGTTGTGAAAATGTGAATTAATAAACATATAAAAAGAAGACCTGGTATTTTATAAGAAAATAGATCCTCATTGAACAGAGAAGTATCTCTTTTGAGGAACCCAGTCTAAAATACTGAAAGAGGCAGGGGTCTTGTATGGCTTGTTTGCTCTTTTTGAGAGTACCCAACAGTGAAAAATATACTTCCAAGGCACTAAAACTTGGATTAGAAAAAAAATTATTTTTCATATACATAAGAACTCCATTTAAAATTTTATATATCTATATTTTTTTAATCCAGATTAGGCTTTTGAATACTACATGCTTTTGTAGTTTAACAAACCCAGTGTTCCATTATGTAACTACTCAAATGTGTCTATTTAATGGACAAGATTTATTTCAAATAATGTCATCCCAGAGAAAAAAACAGCTTTAAATAAACCCTGGTGCAACAGCTGTTTCTAAATTCCATCTGAATTGTGCCTCACACTGCACAGGGCTAGGTGTGAAGGTGACAGCCTTCTCCAGCCAGAGCTGGGCACTTTGTCTACAGCCTCCACAGACATTTGTATATCCAAGATGATATTAAAGGAAAAAATATCGAGTAACAGCTTCCCCATCCCTTGCCTGGGTCATGGTGATGCCTTCCCTAGCCCTAGGCAGAACAGTGATATGTTTTTAGGGGGATTTTACTACTCCCCTGGTACCATTTCTGGCCATGGCCACAGATTCGCTGCGGCTCCAGCCCTCTGGACATGTTCCTGTTAGAGCTGTGCACACACACGTGTGTGCACTTGGAAATTAGTCATGTTAGATAGGAATCAGAAAGCACACTAGGTACCAGATCAGCTAATTATCTTAAAATAACCATGAAGAAGTCTCATTGGAGCAGGGCATCCTGCCAGCTGTGTCCCAGCATGAACCAACAGCTCTGCTGGGGAGCATCAAGGCCTTTTCTTTGGAGGACTGGAAAGCACTTTAAAAATTATAATTAGATGCAGATCAAAGATATCCCTAGGAGCAGCCAGATATTAACATCCCTGTTCTGAGCTCCTGTTCTGAGTGAGAGGAACCAAGTTCCCCTGTAAACTTGAAATTGGTCAGACAGATAGAGGCAGAAGCAAGGATGGCCCCATGGCAGGGTACTCCAACTTGGGAAGGTGAAGGTTCATCTATAACTGGTGCCTCTGAAGATGTTTGATCTTCTCAAAGTGAAGATCACACCCTGAAAACAGCTGGAAACTGACCCCTCTTGACAGCAAAAGGGGACTCAGCTGCACTGCCTGAGGGGAACAGCCCCAGTGTCACACGCCTGTGCAAACCTCTGAGGGAATACATGGTCATTTCCATCTGTGACAGGAAGGAAAAAGATTCTCCATCTGCTAACATTCTCCACTGGATATCTGATAATTCAGGAAGCTGCAAGAGGGTAAATATATGTTTTGATTACAAAGAAAGAGATTTTGTGCCCTGGGGGCAAGAGGACAGTCATTATCTTTGCCTGCAGTGACAGGGCCAACAGGCAGCAGAGCTGGGAGCAGGAGCTGTTCTTTCCTACACCAGTCCTCCAAGGAAAGGCATGTGCTTCTTGCAAGTACACAGTAAAGTAAGGATTTACAATAATAACTCTAGAGTTTGAAGAAGTTGCTCATTAGGTCAAACAGGTAACAGCAAACACCGTTTTCCTCATAATGATTTGTCTGAGGGCACTCGTAGGTGTTTGTAACAGCATAATTCATCCTACAGATTTTAGTCTACATATTGTTTTCCTGGTTCAGAAATGGAAAATGTCTGATTTTTTGATTTAAAGGCACCTGCTCTCACACTGGTCCTGACAGTCTTATTATCTGTACCTGAACTCTGAGATTTTCAGGGCTAGATCAGACCATGGGGAGAGCCTGCCCCATGCTGCAAACACTGATATTCATTAGAGCTGAGCAACAGCTGATCTGAAACAGAGCATTGCTTTTGTGGTATTTCCCTTCTGAGCTCATTTCCCTTCATACTCTGATCAAGCAGATGAAGACACCTTGTTTGTTTTTAGAGAAACACATACAAAACAGAGGAAAAAAAATTAAATATTACTCTTTGCTGTGGTCAGAAAATTGTGATAAGTTGCAACTTTGTTGCCTCCATATCTTTTTTTGCAAGCATTTGTATTTTTTCAAAGCACTACTAATAGGGGAGATTGAAAAACTGTAGTGTTTTTTACATAGAGTTCTTGTCATTTCAAACGATGTTGCAGGATGGACACTGGGAAATGTATTAGTTATTAATTCAATCAGATATTCTCTTGATTATTCCCCTGTGAAAGTGCATTTTTTTTCTTTTTTTATGGTAGCAAGGAGAAGGGAGAGAGATATGGTATACATTTTTCTCCCCAATTCCTCCAGTTCCTCTGTCATCTTTCATCTTTCCATTGAAAGCAAAAGAAAAGGGATAGAAAATATGCAGAGAACATGCTCAGGAAAAGAAAGGGAGAGCTCTTTGAAAGTTTACAGTCTAGGCAAAAAGGCTACTTTGGGGGGGCAAGAAGCTCTAAAAATGTTAAATGAGTACTTCAAAATTTGACATTTCAGACATTGATGTCTATGGCTGTAGGGTAAACATTCGATAGATAATGCATTGGAATCTTTTGTCAAGCATAAATCTTAGATTAGTAAGATAAAAAGGTCATATATAAATTTAAATAGAAGCATTAGAGACTATTGAAATGATGATTATTTGAATCTTTGGTTTTAATAGTACCATGACCTACACATGAGAAAGTAGGCCTGGAGATTTATTATCAGTTTTTAGCTGTAAAAATGTTATAACTTGCTTAGTGAGGGTGGTGGTCAGAGTTAAGGCAGATCATAGGATATTAAGTTAAGAAAACAATCACGGCTGGGTCAATGAGACAGAAAGATCTTTTCAGACTGAAATAGTATAAAAAGAAGCAGGATGAGAAACTAAGTAAATTAAAAATAAATGAAAAAGAGTTTATGGAATCCCATGGGAAAATCCTCGGGGAAATAATTATGAGCACAGACAGGGATGTGAGCACTTTGCTTCTAAGTTCAGCCACTGCTTTGATGGTGACCACACTGTGTATGTTCTCAAAAAATTGAGTTTGCAGCTGGTTAGCCTCAGAAATGTGATTATCAGCAATGGGAAAGCGTTAAGAAAGGACCACACGAAATGAATAGAAGGAAACACTTCCAGATGGTGAAATTAATTAGAAAGTGAAGCATGCACGTGGGGAATTTCTAAGAGCCTCACAGCAAAGGTCACTGAGCACAGGACTGAACCAGGCATGGCAGATATCAGCTGAGGGATTTTTCATGGCCAGCTGTGGCTCGCTCTGTTACCCATGAAGAACCATTTTTTCTTTGGGGGCTGAAAATCTTTGCAGAGTTTATATCAATAGTCAATTTCTACAAATATTAATCAGGATCACTGAAGGACCCATTTCTTTAAGTAACATGTAGGAAGTCTAAATCTTTTATTCACCACAGGTGGTACATAAACATACGTTAAATCAAAACAGAAAAGGACTTGGCTACTTGACACATATAGCATGATTTCAATTGCCAGTCACAAGTTTCCTGAAACATGGGGAGACTTCAAATGTCAGTGTCATGAAGATCAGCAAGGCTCTTTGAATTACCCTATAGCAGAGTCATTGTGGCTTTATTGGCTTTATTGCAGTCTCACCAGGGGTGTGAACACAGAACATGATTTATTTATAAATTTTGCCTGGCACACACATATGTAGCATGAGACAAGCACCTGAGCAAGGCCAGGTGCCATAATATGAATACAGTTCTTTTCTCATCCTGCAATTAAGCTGACAATAAGCCCCAGGCCAACTCTGCCTCACGTCAGAAGGATACCCAAAGTCTTCTGAAAGCAAATGATGCTGCACTAATGCACTGCATAATTTACTTTCCAAGGGATGGAATGGGGATTTGCAACAGCTAAAGATGTTCATGGATTAGGAAGATATCTATCCCTTTAAGTGCTCTGTGTTTACAGGGACTTGTGGGAATGCTTTGGAAGTACAGTGATTTCCTGCATTTTTTTTTCCTGTACAAGTAATATCTTACTCCCCACAAAATAAATGAATTACACCATGAACTTAAAGTGAAGAGTAAATATTTCTCCACAACCAGAAAGAAATATTTTGGGGGAGAATCTAATGATCCTGGGAGAAAAAATCAATCATTCCAATTT
Organism: Cyanistes caeruleus; assembly: GCF_971803275.1. Taxonomy (NCBI): domain Eukaryota; kingdom Metazoa; phylum Chordata; class Aves; order Passeriformes; family Paridae; genus Cyanistes; species Cyanistes caeruleus. The sequence continues at coordinate 10,979,969 of NC_141708.1, read as the reverse complement.
AGTTTCAACATGCATCACCTTTATTGTATATTGATTTTCCACCTTCACAATCAGCTTCACACCAGAAAGTGAGATAGGATGGTGACCCACCTCCCTGCTTTACCACTATCAGCTTTTACAAAAATCCATGCTGTGCCACATCACTGGAACAAATGTTACATTTACAGGGTTACTAGAGAAACTTTAAAAGTGAAAAAGAGAAAAACAACTTCATGGTCAATGTTTTAGGACCAGAGACCATGTGGAAAGGGAAGCCAGTAACAAACAACCAGTAAAAATGTAAGGCAGAAAAGAGAGTTTTAAGCAAGGTGGTGGCCAGCAATGCACTAGAAGGATGCAAGGGTACTCCTTGAAAGCCAATCTGGTCTGTGTCTAGAACTGAGAAATCAAAGCTGTGATTATAGGAATTGTGCAGGGTGCCTGTAGATACATGGAAAAACTAAAATTTGCTTCTAATGCCCATAGCAAAAGCCAAGGGATAACACTCCTGGTTTTAATCAAGTTCTAGCAGACTAGAACCAGTTCATGGGAGTTGGTTCTGTTATCAGCTATCAGTAAGTTCTCTTCAGCAGTGCACAGATATAAGACTGGATCAGATCTTTACATTTTTATCTTTTATAGGACTTTTTTTTTAATTAACTGACCTATGATTTTTGCTGGTTGAGTAGAGTAAAAGTGGTAAGAATCAGCTGCTGCAACTTGGCCTAAGGACATAGGCCCTGAATGCATAATTCCTAAGATGCTAATCAAACTGTATTCATAACAGCTTGACAGATTTTAAAGGAATTTTTGAGGAGTAACTGCAGGACAAAAAAAAAATCCAAGAAAAAAACAGTAAATCTGTGCTGCATCCCTGCAGGTCTTGGCTACAAGATACACTTGATGTCACACTGAAGATCAGATAATCCATTCAATATTTATTGCTATTTCATAGAGTGAAAGGTTTCCATCACCCACTCAGTAAAACTGCCAAATTAATGGTCACATGCAAGACTTTGGCAAAGATTTATTTTATGCTCTTGGTAAACTTTCTCACAGCATTCCTAAGCTCAGAGCTTTCTTCCTATAAGATCCTGACAGAGGTTACCCTCATTTTTTAAGAGATTTGTGCCTTGTGAATTGCTTAAAAAAATCTGCTCAAAATCTCCAACTTTTTCTTAGCCATAAAACCAACACTGCCAGGTTAGAATTTCCTGCCATTATTTCTGTTCTATTACAACAGCCTTAGAGCAGTGCAAATCAGATGAAGAAGAAAACCTAACTAAACCTACCGATTTTTTGACATATTTGTATTTAAGGGACCAACAGCATGACTGTTGAAAGCGGATGTTGGCAATATTAGCTCCTCCACAGGTGGATGATTAAAGTAAATATTGTTATAAATAATCCATAAATCTCCATAAGAGAGCATTCTAGGATTAGGAAAATAATAAGAACCAACATGTGCAGATATGTAATGGAACTAATGTCCCAGTGCAAGGTAAACTTGATATTTCTGCACTCCTTTCTCAGATTATGAAAATGAAAAATATTCAAGTATATTAAATTATTGTGAATTTTATGTATTAAATTTTTAAAGGCGTAATTGATGATATTTATTATGTGAACTTTATATGCTTGTATACATATTTATTTACACAAATATGTACATATGAACAGACATTAACTTTGGAGAACTAGATGAAACACTAGACAATAGGCAGAGAGATTTCATGGCTGATGGGAAGACTTTTCCCTGTAGCTCTGAATCAGTTGGAGTTTGTTGGAGCATAAACACCCAATCTATTTTCAGGGTTAGAGCAAAGACTGGAGGGTGGAAAGAAAACTTGAAAACGTGAAAAAATGAAATGAAGTTGACCAAGAGAGAATGAAAGTCTGGGGTAAAATTCAAACTTTCTGTCCCATCAAGCATACAAGACACGCTTGCCCCAGGGCCCTGGATCTGTTGCTGCAGATTCTGGAAGCGTTACAGCCCAGGGTAAAATCTTTCAGTAGGATGAACACTCACTGAGCAATTCTCTTTCAGGTCTGCCAGCCAGCCAGATTTGCTTTCAGCAATATATACAGGGATCTCTAACTTACCTGTGATTGTTTCTAGCTCTTCAGCTTCACAGTTTTCCTTTTAGCAGCTGGACCTCTCTCATTTGAATGTCAGCCTAATTAGGCTACAAGATTTTGGCAAGCTTTGTCCATTCCTATTATTGCAAATGGGCCTCAGTGTACTGCAGAAGCCTGTCCAAGTCAAAGAAAAGAGTATTTGCTGTATTTTCTTCACTGGAAATTTTACAGGCTTCTACATGACCTTAAGCTTGGCTCAGCTAGTAGATGGCCCCAAGTCTCAGCCTGAAATCTGGTGGTCAGCTTTATGCTTCTGGAAGCCTTGTTGAACATCTGGGTGGGAAATGAGTTTGATCATTTTAAAACATTCACTTTCCAGAGACAAATCAAAATCTGAATGGTTTTAGAGACATTCAGGATAGCCAAAAATTAGAATCCAGGTGGTGGTGGGTGATCCATAATATCTGCTGAGCTCTACCAGCAGCACCTCCTGCAGACTTTGGATCAAGTTTGGGCCAAAATTCTCTTTAGACATTACACAATAGTGAAGGTGGGTACATGCACAGTACAGCAACAAAATGGCATTGGGAAGCCTGTTAGCAAAGCCTGTTAGGATGTGTCTGGGATCACTTACTGGAGAAGATTCTTTTTCAAGGCAAAGTCTGTTTCTCAAAAAAAAGGAATGTTTGTCAATCAAAAGAACATCTAAACACTGTTATGTGGTCTTTGATAAAACATTTCATTACAATGTATTCAAAACAAGATGCCGAGATTTACCCAAATGAAAACCAGCCAAAAAAATAATGACTTTAAGATTTACACTAATAGATTTGGATTTTATTCATAATTAAAGAATGAGACTGGGATCATTTTCAGCATGACTGCAATTGTTAGTAAAAGAAATAAAGCATCTTTAGCATAATTTATTACCTTCTATTATTAGTCTTTAATATTAGTCTGGGTTTTTTTAAAAACAATCACCTTGTATTTGCCCAAGAGTATAATACAAGAGCATAATATTACAGAATGTATGCCTTTCCTTTTACTTTTTTTTCCAAAGCCTGTGAGTTAACCATCGTAATCGAATCAGTCTGTTAGCCACTTTATCCTATCCAAGATTCTAACACTCCTATCCCTTAAAACCCTGCCTCATTAACCTGCCACATTTGCATGTAAGGGAGCCCATCAATTCATGCAGCTCAAAATAAGAATCACATTTTCATGACAGATCATTCAGAGCAAGTATTTATGTAGAGTAAGTGGGAATACAGACAAACAACCTCAGAGTACCCAGGAGAGAGAGCTGTTTGGAACAGCTGTAACTTGATTATTAAAAAAATAAAATTTAATGGGTATAGAAACATAAAACCCACAAAGGCTAGAGTTTCTTTATGCATAAACAAACATTGGCAGTCTTGATGATAATGAATGGCCTTCAATGAATAATCTGTTCTGTTTAACAGGTGGTATTTCATTCTCAGACTTCATCAATGGGATAATTTTCCTGTTAAAGAAAATAGATATTATCTTAACAAATAACTGCTGCTTCCATGCATAACTGCCTTTGTAGGCTAAGCAACAAGGGGGAAATCCTGGCACTGTTGGTGCAATGAACATTTACTTGTATGGTGTCTGAGAAAGGCTGCATAGGCTGCATAAAGGAAAATTTCTGAGTAGGTGGCTTCTTATATTTTCAGGTAGGTGTTCAGCAGCAGCCTAATCTTGTGATGCAGATGGCCAAATCTTCATCCAAGATCACTGTCTTTTAACTGGATGGGATTAGAAAAAAAACCCAAAAATTTCAAAGTGATTTGCAGTACAGCACCACCTGTAAATCCAAACTAAAACTCAGAAATGTTTTCTGTTGAAAAAACATATTGGAAAGTAGTCAGTCTCTTTCCCAGAAAGTTTACTGTCTGCATTAAAAGGAAAAAGGATAATAAAAATACTTGGTGCATTTTGCAGGTGTAAGAAATACTTGCAAAACTGAAGCCAGATCTACTGAATGCTCATCTTGCCCTAAAATAGCAGAACACTCACATCTTCCCAACTATACTAGGTGCTGTATTTCCATGGAAATATTGTATACCGTGCCTATTTAGACTCAAAAGCCTCACAGAACTGTGCTTAGAGCTCAAATAGTAAGCTCTTTAACCAAAAGAACCACCCATCTACTTGTTTTCAAATTTCACATATCTCAAAACAATTTCCTGAGAGGTCCACTCTTGTGACTACCGATTTACATAAATATTCAAAGCTTCTGAAAAAGACTGTCAGGAGGAAATATTCTTTTCATTTCATGTTTCTCTGCTGGCTGCTCTCTGACAAGCAATAACACCATGCTTGGAGAGCTCAGTGATACCCCGAATACCCAGGTAATCCCATGAGCTGGTTGAAATTGGCCACGTGATCCTCCCACACCGGTAGCTGACATTCATAAAGGTCTTGGAAGCCCATCAGCCAGCCAGCACTCGGTCCCTTCCCCTTTAACACTTCCCTGTCACAGCACCAGCCAGCCAGCTCTCCTTACAAGATCTTTTGCTGCAGGAAAATAGGAGTCTGCCATCCCAACAGTTCTAATAAAGCTACTTGGAGGGATTTGCCGGAGCAACCAGTTGCTTCTGTTATCCATCACCGAGCTCATTGGCTTTAGCTAATCTTCTGCATTAAAACTGCTGATGAAAACCCAGCAGTTGCCAGGGAATAAACATTAGGAAGAAGGCTGAGTAGTTTTTATGCCATGTGTATAAAAATAAGCGGAAACTTGGACAGAACCATGCATTTGTAACAGAAACCGCCCAGTCTGCAGAGATGGCACACGAGTGCGTCACACGTGTGCCATAGCAGCAGTTTTGTCATCAGCTGCATTAATTCCCAGAGAGGAAGACAAATAAACACCTTTTTCCAAGGGCATTAGGAGAAGTTGTGATTCAACTTGACATAAATAGGTAGAATAAAATCAGAGATTGTTCATTAGTAGAGTGACCATTAGCAGAAATCAATTGCTGCCCAGTCTGCATTTTTCACTGCAAACTTGTCTGATTCTAGTAATGGGAAGGGGGCTGAAAACCTAAGTGCTCCTGCTGTTTTGAAACACAGAAATCTAAAGTAATTGAAAACAAAGAAATACTGTCATTGGCTGATTGTTGGGTTTTTTCCCCCTAGTTCAAACCTGAAACACTGGTTTCCTAATTTGGCTGGAACTTCAGTGGGAGATTAGAAGGGAAAAGAAAAAGTAAAATCAAATGATAACATAAGACTCTTCTTAGTGGAAGTCATTCATGATTTAAGATGTCAACAGTATAGCACTGTAGGCTTCCTTCATAATTAAATTAGATCCAGTTTCCTTGTATTCTACCAAACACAGAAGCTATACAGTATTTCAGCAGGTATCTTTTAGTTTTTGGACTTGCCCAGAAAATGGTGTAGAAAAAAAATGCAGAGGGAAATTTTAAAATTCATAATGAATAAATGTTAATTTCTAAAGAGAAGTTATTACTTTTGCATTCCTTACTATTGATGGAGTAAGTGCTTTTTGCATTATCTTTTAGGTTACCCTTCCAGATCAAACAATTCTTAGGAGAAAAAGAGGTTCTATTAAGCAGACTCCCTCTTGCTTCTAAGAAATGCACAAAGACTGCAAAAGAAAAGCTAGACTTTTACCTTCTTTTCTCCTCTTCACATTGTCAGAAATGAAATTTTGATTACCATGAAAATGACAAATTTTTATACCAGAAGAAATATAATTGTGTGCTTTTATATTTTGGCAGGAAAAAAAAGACATAGTAGGTTTTTACACCCACTTAAAAATCACTTTCTTTCTATACATCCACACAAACATGCATTTTGTGGATTTTTTTGTGGATTTTTTCCCTTAGATAAAGGGACATAGCTTCTGCCTCTCACCCAATTAGCACATGATCCACTGTGACCTGTACCCCAAGGATGGAGAAAGGCACAACTTCATCACTTGCTTTAGCAGTGCAGTGGAAGCAGCTGATACACGATGGTCCCAAAGGCACAGAGGGCACTTCAGCACTTCCAGCAGAGCAGTTCATAACAACCAATATTTCCCCATCTCCCTTCACCCCCAGGAGACTGCAGATAATCTCCCTGAGCCATCAAATCTGTATCGCCTGCTCCTCAGTGCCAGCTCCACGCCAAACAGAGTGTGCATGCCCAGCATGGGTCTAGGAGGTTATTGCCAATATCATACTAGAAAAGTCTAATTAATTCATCTCTGAGGCCACAATGTAAATTAGGGACTGGCTCTGTTTGACTCTACAGGATGTTCTCACAGCTGTCTCCCCCTTCCCAATCTGTTTCACCTCAGAACAAGAGAAGTTCCAGGCTAGCCAGTGTACATGCTGAATTATGCATTCAAATTCCTTGTGCTTAAACCTCTAAAAAAAAAATCTTAATGTCCTAATTAAAACCAGAAAGTGCACAATACATCTCCCTAAATCTCATCTTCCAGATTGCTCTCTCTTTGAAGGAGCCAGCAGTGTGACAGTAAGAATAACTAATATGGCAAGAAAGTTGGTAAATTGGAAATGATAACTTCTAACCCATTTAAATTATCTCATCAGGCATTGGTCAGGGAAATGTCTTGGCACAGCAGACCATAGGAAGCACCCACTTGGGTTAAAGAAATACCAGTGTGTATTCCCAGTGTGTGCCTGTGGTAGGAAAACAGACTTTAGCTAAATTCTATGGTGCCCATTATGTCTCACCTTATACAGAAAAACACAGAGGTCCATGCTCTTTGGAGAGGTAATGGCCATTTTCAAAAAAGAAATGTGAGGTCTTTGTTGAAAGTTAGAAGTCCAAGACAGCAAAATTCCCTAGATTTTTCTCCTGTTTTTTCACAGGATTATTTTTAAAGGATTAGAAATTACTAAGATATTTTTTCAAGATAATAATGTTTTATTTACTATTTTGTTGATTTCTACCAGATACAAGAATGAATGTCCTGTGTCATTTATCCAGTGTCACTGCTGGTTTTGTTTTGTTTTGTTTTGTTTTGTTTTTTTAAAACCTTGGATTTCTTTTTAACCATTGTTTCAAACTCAAAGTAGTTTATTGCATGCAAACACACTCTTTCCAGCCTGTCTGTAGCAATTAACTTGGACAGCAGAGTCAGGGCCAGGACAGGAGTCCCTGGTGACCACCTGAACCCATCTCTCTTATCCCATTCAGATGTTAACGGGGTGCACAGGACACTAATCTGCACTCCAGATTAATTATAATCCAATTTCATGTTAGCAAATCAAAATTCCTTGTGACAACAGGAATACCCCATGGTGCTAGTGACTTTCTGAAATGTCTCATTAGATCTTTGTATCTGTGTAAATTAAACAGGGTCAGGTTTGGCAGAAGCAGACCCGGCTCCCCTGAATGCTGATTGCCCTCAGCTGCAGAAGCAAGGCTGGAATGGAGCATCTTTGCAGACATTTTTCTGGTTCTGGTGCTGTTTTATCTGGGTCAGAGAGGAACATGCATGCACTGAATGTGTGTGTGAAGGGGCTGGAGCACAAGTCTGATGAGGAGCAGGTAAAGGAGCTGGGGTTGTTCAGCCAGGGTTGTTTGGGGGTAAAGGAGGCTCAAGGGTGGCCTTATCACTCTACAGCTCCATAAAAGGAGGGAGCAGCCAGGTGGAGATCAGTCTCCTCTCCCAAGTAACAAGTGATAGGACCAGATGAAACAGCCTAAAGTTTCACCAGAGAACATTTAGAATGGATATTAGGAAAAAAATCTTCACTGAGAGGGTGGTCAGGCTTTGGAGCAGTCTGCCCAGGGAAGTGGTGGAGTCACTGTCCCTGGAAGTGTTCAAAAGGCATGTGCATGTGGCACCTGGGGACATGGTTTAGTGGGGAACATGGTGGTGCTGCCCTAATGGTTGGACTTGATAACTTCAGACTTTTTTCCCAACCTTAATGATTCTATTTGATTCTATGATGGAAGAAACTTAGAGAAGAAGTGAAACAGTAAGAAGGTCTGCTGGGTGAAAGGCTAGGTCTCTAACAAGTTTCCCCCATCCTTTGCAGAGATCTGCCATGACCTTTTAAACCAGTCTCCTCTTGTGCATTCCCCAGTATTTTATTTACCCATCTATTTAAATATCTGTTTTGACAGTTAAATATCCTCTCCTTGTCAGAGCAATTTTAATGGATTCTCAGAGAGACCAGGTTGATTTCAGCACTCTGAACTTACCCAGGAAGACTAAATTAAGCCTGATGTGCACCAAAATATGCTTCCAGTTCCAGGACCACGGAAGGGCTGAGGGAACAGCTGGAATTGCAGCCACTAAGTCAGAACCATCCTGAGTAGATTTCAACCTGAATCTCTTGCAGAATTGAAAAGCAAGAAAATACATTAGAGACTGGTAGGAAAAGGGTCTGAGTCAGCCTAGGGAATGGTTTAAAGAATGTATCAGAGAGGGTTCAAAAGCAAAAGGAGATTGAATTCAGTTACAGGGTGGAGACTGGGAGTCAAAAGAAAGGATAGGTAGAAAGGATGGTGCAAAGTCCTGTATGATTCCTTCACATTTTTCTTTCTAGTGACTTAAAAATGAGCTGTGAACAGCCATAAAAGGAACAGCTTACAAACACTTGTACATTACTTCAGCTTGTGTAAGCACACGCCTCTGATCTTAAAGACAAAAGTTCAGATAATATAATAATATATAATAATAATTATATAATTATATATATATAATATAATTATAATATATAATAATAATAATATAACCCCTGAAAATATCGTGATATGGGAAAATGAAATGGTTTTATTGCCTACATAGGCTTCTGCAGCAGGGAATGTATTCTAATAGGAGTGGCTACTGCAGTCCCAAAAACCACTTGTTTCACACTGTCACAGTGTTTCCAGTTCTGTGATCTCATAGCTTCTCCCTCCCTTTCCCATGGAAAGGGCCTGGCGTGAGGAGTGTGGTGAATTGTCTGGTGTCAGTAGGTAGACATTTTTCATAACTCTCCATTTAGTAACCAAGGACTCAGAAAGGTGGGAGATAAAAAATTCCAGGGTTGGTCGATTACTGATGTCTTCCTACCAAGAAGGAAAGCAGCTTAGAGAGGCAAATGGTCCTGGGCCTTGGCTGCACTGCCAAAGATAGAAAAGAAACCTCTCAAGAGAAATGGGAGTGTCCTGCTGAAAATGGCTACCACAGCTAAAGTCATCATGAAAGATGAGACCTTTCCTCTTGTCAGCAAAATGAATGGTGCAGATGGCTCTGTTTAAAAGGGAGTTTTCACCATAGGATGAAAGATTTTCCAGCTGAGAAACCCAATTAACAGAGGTGACCAAATCATTTAATATACTTTAAACATGGATGATGCTCTGTTTTCCTTTCAAAAGAGTTAACAGGCAATTCACTAAAAAAACACTCATCATTTTCTATCAGTACAGATTGTGACATGTCAAAGTTCATATTTTAAATTAGGGAATAGATTTAGACAATGAAGTCATGAATTACAGATCTACACATTCGGTTCACCAGCTCAGGCAGGAATTCGGCTTAAGGGCTGAATCTGAATTTTGGCATCTTCTTTTAAATGTAAAGTGAAGCTGTGAAATTCAAGTCAGTAGCAGAACTTTTACAGAGCTCTGTAGGTGCATGGATCTATGTGCCAGAGGAGGACCAGCTTTATTTCAACTCAGAATAAAGGTAGGTATATTAAAACAGGAAAACAACAACAGCTCTGAAATTTGCTTTAATGAACACATTTACCAGAGTTTTACAAAGTTCAAATTTAGTTCAAATCTAATTGGTGTAAGACTGGATATTTTTACTAAAATCAATTGAACTTGTGTTTCAGAATATCCCTCAAAACTTCCCAGGCTTAAAGACTTGTCTGGCAATTCCAGCAAGATTTTCACTTCTCCATGCATTAAGGCAGAAAGCTCATGGGAAGAGCAGCATAGCAATCTCCTGGCCAGACCTCTGAAACTCCTGTGGAAGCTAGGAGATGTTTGAGACAAGCCCAGAAAATATTTTCTTAAATAAAAGGTAATTTCAGAATCTGGGAAGAGTCTGTACTGGCTTTTTAGTGGTGGGGTTTTTTTTGTTTTGTTTTGTTGGGTTTTTTCTTGTTATTTATTTCTTCTGTAAAGTTAGAGTAGAATAGCTCATATATCTGTCAAGACTGAACAATGAGGGGAATGCCCCAAAAGTCTGCTAGAAATGAACACTACATATTATGTATCTGTCAGAAGCTTTGATTCCTTGAAACAAGTGAGCTCTTTGTGTTTTGATTTGCCCAATTTAGCTGTCTTTTTCTGATAGAAACATGGGAATCTCAGCAACTTCAGCTGACTCAGAAAAGTGCATTTGATACCTTAAAACAATGTCTTTCTTGGCAATTTTTTTGGTTTTTTTTGGGGGGGGGTTGTTTGTTTTTTGGATTTGTTGGGGTTTTTGTTTGGGTTTTGTTTTCCTTTTTGTTTTGTTTGCTTTGTTTTGGTTTTTTTCAGAGCAGTACTTCAAGGAAGAGCTTAGATATAAAATCAAGTACATCCATTGCACTTATAACTGTATGCAACACATGAAAAAAATCCTACTCACCTGCTGGACCTGGCACCTGCAAAATGCCACCTAGGAAATTTGATACAGCATCAGTTCAGTGAAAGAGCCCCTGCTCCTGGGACGCTAAACCTTCTGAGCAGCACAACTGTGACATGAGATCTTTCACATGTGCAGGGATGAGAAGTTCCAGTACTCAAAGGATCTGGAGCAAGCCCATCTATTGCAGAAATGCACAATGAGATCCATTTGGTAGACCCAGTTTGCAGAAGTAAACTAATCCTTAACTAGGATTAAATTACTCATTTTTACAGTGAGAGTGGTTAATAGGTAGATCTATTGTCAGAGGAAATACAGCAGCTTTTCCAGTGCTGAGAGTCTCTAAATCAAAACTAAGTGCTGAGAAAATTATACAATCATAAGAACTAGAATCAGCAAAATGTTTTCCACATAAAACTAAAGTGCCTGCTTTACATATAGTAGCTATAGCAGTCCTTTACAGTTTTAAAACACACAAATATTTAAGAGGAATCCAACTGCAGGCCCTTATTCAGTAGAGGGGATATTGGAACTACACATTTAAACAGTCAAATGTCCTGTGTAGAGCCCTAATTTGCCTCAGTTAATGTGCTGCTCTTGCTTAATCCAAAGTAGCTGTCCTTCTGGCTCTGGCCCAGACAAACTGCAAGGTATTTAGAAAACCAGCTCCCCTGATGTTCAGTTGGGTTTCAGTGTCCAGTTTCCTAAAGCCTATTAAAAACTTGATGGCTAAATTAACTTGCTGCCTAAAATGGAGGAAAATAATGGAATAAATCCTTCCAAATAAACAGTCCATATCACCAGCTTCTGATCTCTCTCACACGTTTTTCCTTTGCCATTCAAGCAAAAATTCGAATCTGCCCTGATAGGGCTGCAGCAACAAACCCTGGAGTAGACAATTCCTGAAAACAAGAAAGGACGTCCCTGTTTGGTAATATTATTTCTCATCTCTATCAATATAGTTTAAAGGCAGCTTGATCTTTTTCGCTCACCCCATGGCCATTTAACTTCTAAGAATTGTTACAAGTTGCTTCAGCAATCCAAGTCTTCTAGGATTGCTATTGACTGTATGTAACATATTTACAGAAACTGCAGCATACTCTGGAAGGCACTAGGGACAAGTAAAGGCAGTGGGAAGCTGTTGGTGAACAAACTTACATTCAGATCCCTCTACGTTTTCATTCAGACTGAAATCTGTCCAAAGTCAATCATGCAGAAGAATATTTGGCATAAGCAAAGGGGTTTCTGTCCACCTGTGAGGATTTCCTTGTGCACAGAAATGAATTAAAAAGCAGCTACCAATGCATTAACTAGCAATATAAATAAAACTGAGGACAGAAAACAAAGCCAGGCTATCTAATTATGTCAATGCTTCCTGATGATCAGGTCCTGAAATGAAAATTACTCCTGAATTACATGCTTCTGCCTTGCTGCACCACAGCAAAATTTGGATCTGAACAATCCTGAACTCAGCATCACTCCAAAATTTCAGATAGTTTAGCACTCATTAGTGTGGTAGATTAAGAAAACCTTTCTGTAGTAGGGGAAGATCCATGAATTCAGTCACCACTTCCTGACATTGCAGGTAAAAGGACTCTTCCAGTAAAACATTTATCTTCATCTGGCTACTTATTCTGGTCCCAGCTGTGCTATTGCAGCTGCTGTAATAAAAAGTGAATAGATTGGGGGAAGATTTTTATTCCATAATATTGTATTCCAGCTCTAGTCTTGAACATCAGTATTTAAAGTGGTGCCTAACTGCAGTCCTGATGTTCATTTTATGACAGCACAGCAAGTTACCACCCGTCAGCTGCCTGCAGATACCTTAACATACCCCTAGGGCCTTATAAAAGGCAGTTCTTTCATGGAGGTTGCTGATACTTTTAAGCATTTAACTGTACTATAATAAGTGAAAATGTTTATTTGATGTTGAACAACTGATGATAGCATGAAAGTAAGACATTGTGAGCTTTCCTTCAGGTTCCACTTTTGACCATTGTCAGGAACAGCATACTGAGCTGGAGGTGCCTTTGGTTTGAATAGTTTGGATATGGAGTGGCTAAATCACAATACATCCCTAACAAAGAAGGAAACTAAGTCTACTCATGAAAGGGAATATTAACTAGAAAAGTTAACAAGAAAGTGAATATAAATTATTGTAAAGTTGCTAACCATGCATCTGCTGATCCATCTTATAATTTGCAGTTCTCTCTGCTGCAGGTCAGCTCTGGGCTAGAGATCTCCTTTAGTGTTTCACACCTGTGATGCTCCTGCAGACAGACTGCACTGTTCTCCTCATCCTGCTGCCCAGGGCAGGGGGTTTCCTCTGTGAAAACAGGTGGGTTAGAGATTGGTTGGGCTTCAGTGGGACTGCTATTGCTGCTCTCTAACAGCATCTGTTAAAGAAGTATTAAGGCAAATGGCTTGTGTTCTGGAGAGGAAAATGGGGAAGGCATTCATTTAACACTTGTTAAGAAAAATTCTCTCCCCTCTATGCTGCACCTCTCTCTATGTTCTAACTGCTAAACCTACCACGAAAATCCTAAGGAGGTGTTTCAGCCTCAATGGGAGCTTCAATGCCCTACACACAGAGTGGGTCTATCATTTGAAACTCAGCTATGGAAGGTGCCAAGTCTGCTGCCTCCAGCTCTCTCTCCTCTCATCGTTCTGAGGTCTCACCACTTCAAATAATCTGGCTTAAATAAATGGTCAGGGCATTCTTTACACAAATATCAGATTTATCCTACACAGATCAGTAGAAATACAGACTCTTTACCCTCTGCACGATACAGCTATACAAAGTAGTGGTCCAGGTTAGCAAGAGAATTTTTCCTCTATTTTTTAATGGTCAACCATGGTTGGTGTTGAAAGCTTCAAATTTGGGTTTTCAGATGCTTCAACATTTGCATTTTCAGATGCTCTAGGACTCACAGGTTGATAAGTCTGGCTGAGATACTCAACTAGGCTCCATCTCTTTATGTTTAAATTCATTCCTCATCATTCTAAAAATCCACTAACATTCATCCAAAGAGGAAAAAAAATAAAATCACCCTCTATCCGCTTAGGGGAGAGAAAATCCTTTCTATCAGCTAAACAGACCACACTATCTGGGCATTTGTCACAATCACAGCACACTTTGGGGATTCAGAAAATATTGTTTCCTTTTTTATTTCTCATTATATCAGCTTTCAAAGGATTTGTATTAAACAACCAAGAGGAATTGTTGGGGCTAGGGGCTGTGTACATGCAAACTGTCACCGTGGAGAATGTACTAGTGAAATATACCAAAAAACCAGCTGGAGACAGTTTCAGATCTTTCATAATCTGGAAACTGAGGTGGATAAATAAATTCACCCTTTTTCATTCTTGTCAGTGAAATGGCAGCACCATGGATTTAGGGCAACTTCAGTTTGAAAACTCCTTTTTAACTAATTTGGATTCTCAATCTAAGTAGGTATGTTTTTTAAAAAGTCACTTTTATGGGGAATTACTAGCATGTATTCTAGGGATACAAACTTTCTTTAGGGAGGGGAAGAAAATGAGACGAAGCAGGCAGATGATGTCTGAGAGTCCTGGCTACTCATGGAGTGGTCCAGCACACATCTCCAAGGGGATGTCAGGGACAGGATTTGCCATAATCTCTGCTTTCCAAAGAGGTGTATGGTGGTCCAGTGGGCAGTTTTGGCAGGAAACATCATGTTTACCTTTAATGCTTATTTGTATTTTAAAATGAGAGAGGAAAGAATTATAAGTTGTATGTTAAGTATTAGAATTAGAAATTTTATAATCAGAGTAAACAGTTATCAAAATTGGCTGAAGACAGCCCAGAAAACCTGCTTTTCTTAGTCAGAAATTCACTCAGTACAAAAATCACTTCCTGTACCTATCTGCCATAAAAGCTGCTGGTATTTCTTATGTAGCGACAAGCAGAATGTCAATCTAATTCTTACTTTAGCTTTAAAAAGTCTTGTGTTTTAATAAAAACCTTTGCTGACAGCTCTCTGGCTGAACTCAGCTTCTTTTTTGGTACACTGAAGTCTCATAAAGATACTGGCATTCCAGAGGAAATTTAGCTTGCTGGGGGTGCATTTCATTTTTCTGTTATTTCATTTCACCCGCTCCTTACCGAGTTCCATCTGCCATGCTCTCCTCACTGTGGACATCTTTTATTCCATTTTTCATCCACACACTGATCATTATATGATTTTGCTTTTGCTTAGCCAAAAAAACCAATTGCAATGACCCCAACCTCCCAGAAGTCAAGACATCAATATAAGTTTGGAATGAAAGCAATATTGACTGCCAGCACTTCTATAATTCCCAGCAATCAACTCCAATCTCTTCTCTCTTAATGATAGATAGATAAAACATTTGACTTCACTTTTCCAATCTATACAGAGGCCTTCACCATCCTCTATAACCCTCAAATTCAAGACAATTAGGACTTGATTAAATCCTATCATCTCTCAGGTCTCTTAAGCCAACTAATGGCTTCTTGGAGAAGCCAAGTAATTTTGCAACTTCTCCCATTACCTCCCTCTTTTCTGGTTCATGTGCATTTCTGGCTCTAAGCATGAGTTTAATTAAATGTACTTGACATCCAAAATAATTGAGGAGATGATTCTAGACCTTTAAAGTAGAAGCTTTATGTTTTTATTAGCAATTTGGCTAGAAAAGAAACCCAACATACTTATACATATTTTATGTATACATTCATATTTGCATTTATATTTGTATCTTTACTTAATTATATACTATATACATGTGGATATGTATTACATATATATGTGGTACGAATTCACAAGTCTCCACTTTGTCTTGATTCACATCTCTAGACTGACTCCATGTGTCCAAACTAATTTCCCCAAGAAAAGAGCTAAATAGAATGTCTGAGCTAAATATGTTCCATACCTACTATCATATGCTCCAAACTATGTGGTGTCACACCACAAATACCTAACACACATTCACCTTCAATTCAATGATTTCCCACACTTTCAGGATCTATGCTTCATAAAAGACTGAGTCCCTAAACAGAGAGCTCCAGACTTTTCACTCTCTTTCAGTGACAGCCCAGTCTTATATCCTCAGCCTTCCTCACTTTCCAGTTTTCATTTTTACTTTTCAGTCATCCTACTTTATTTTGGCAACATCTTTAATTGACAACTTTAATATTTTCTTTCTTTCTTTACACTATTATTTCTATAATTCTTTTACCCTTGCATTCCATGTTAACATTTGCATCTTATATTCAACACCAATTTAAGAGTGGTAGGAGCTGAGATCCTCAGTTGATAGCCTTATGTGATGGTTACACTGGGATGCAAAGGACCTCTTCATCACGACCAATTTTCACATCATAAAGGATGAGCAATATTTCAAAACCTTTGACAATGGCCATCAATGGCTGTTGATTGTCCTGCCCAGGCTGAGGGGAAAAATCTGCTTAGATAAGAGACTCCAGGTTCTGGACTGTTCAGAGCTGTGATGAAAATGTTTGCATAGGAGGGGAAAATTGGACACAGGCAGTCTCTGAGTCTTTGAGTCTCTTGGCTCAAATGGCAAGAGAACAATTTTGAGGAGACAGAAAGGAGCTTCACAAACATGTGATATTATTTCTGTTGCATGCAAATGAAGAGAGAAAGGCTTGACTTTGTCTGTCAAGTTGTGCCCACACAAGAAGTGAACTTCCTCCCTGCTAATTCCAGAACACAGCTTGGTAAGAAAAACTCAAAGAGCCCATCTGTGTCTTGTGTTTGTCTTGTAAAATATCAGTGGGATTCTCTTTCCAGCTCTCCTTCTGAGAGCTCCTGTTGCCCAAATGTGGTCATAGATGGCTAGACCTTCAAAAAGAAAATATGGGAGTGGGGCTATTTTTAGTGATCAAATCATAGACTGTCAGCCTGCAAGGCAGAGGAATCCACCCAGAAGTCAGAGGAACAATATTACTGGACATGAGAGAGGTCAGTTTGCAGTCAGGTTCCATTTATAAATTGTTCATTAAGAGCTGACAAATGACTGAGCAAGGTTTTAATAAGTGATTATACTTCAGTAATAAGGTTAAGCAATTATAACATGGAAGCATTAGTAACAAATACTAATTGAATTTCTAATGTACTCATAACAATGTGTATTATAAATGGCAGAGACTTATAGAGAATCAGCATTAAATAACACCTGTTAAACTGCATGTGGCTCCTCACTCTTCAATAGCATCATTGATGTTACTGTTTTGTCCTATCAGGAAGACACAGCAAGCTAAGAGAAAGGTTGAAGAGATTCCTTTGTCTGTCCTGGAAAGGGTGAAAGGTTTCTGGCTGATGTGCACCTTGAGGCACACTGCTTTTCCAGTAGCAATCATCTCAGAGGCAAAGCGTGCTCCAACAGCCGAAGGCGTCCCCTCGGTCATTGGAAACACCTCCTGCTCCACTACAGAACACCTGAATGGTCTGAAGGTTGTGCTCTTTCTCTAACACCTAGGATACCATTTCTTCAAGGGGAATCTGCACCAACATTTTGAACTGGGGACCAAAGCAAGGATCTTGCTTGGATACAACAAGCACCCCTGGAAAAAAAAATTAAAAATCCTTTTTTGGGAAACTGCGTTGCTGTTCTTGTTTCAATAAGAATCAGCATGACATATTGAAACTAACATTATATTTCTCTTATCTTTGTTAAGAAATTACAGAAATATAGGAATAAAAAGTGAAAGAAAGTTCAAACACAGTTTCCAACATGTCAGAAAACTGTGTGATGATTCTTTAAATAAAAGGTCAATGGAAACCAACATGGGTAGGAGCTCTAGACAAGTCTGTTGTCTAGAACAGTTTTGCATTGCCTCTAGCTGTGTGCTGGGTCCAGATTATGTATTTATTCTTTTCCATCTCAGGCTACTGTGTTGTTATAGAGAGTCCTGAGACAAAACTGTGAAGTACTTATGCAAAGCCAAATTGCTCTGGGGTAAAAAATCACTTTTCCCTTTGACGAAAAATAGATGTCTCTGAGAAGACAGGAAAGGATGAAAACAACATCAGTAATTGTGACTTTCCAAGGCCAGCTGACTTAATTATGCTAATCACCCTATCAATCTTAATGGAAGAGACTGTAATCTTAAAAATCTGGTCAGTGAGGCACCAACCAAATTCCAGTTTTCTTGCCTTTACTAGGGCCACTTATCAGATGGAATCATTGTAAAGACATCACCTTGCTTCAGATCCATTCAAATGCCCAGGTGGAAATGGCTGGCACTGACTGCCACAGGAGATAATGAGGAGGCTCCTAAAGCTTGTTATGCAAAAATCTCACAGAGGAGAATAGAGCCATAGACAAACTTTTGTTAAACTTTAAAAAGGCTGTGAAAAAACACCTCTCTTCTCTTATATTCTGCCCCTTTCTGGCACCCTTGTTAAGTCCTTCTCACTTTTGTGTGTAATCAGGCAGTAATATAATTCAGACCATGGAAAGAATATGAAATCTGAGCCTCTTGAGGAATGGTGCTTTAACTCAGATTTCAAACCAAGAGCTGTTATTAATAATGGAGGTGATTTTTTTTCTGAAGAGACACACAGATATCTCAGTTCTCTGTAAGTTCTGAATAAGAGAAATTTCCCATTCCCACCTGTGAGCATGGAGGGGTTAAAGGCTGCTATTCCTACCTGGTAATGAAGGAGGAATGGGGATCTGATTTGACACATGATCAAGCTTGACCCTGCTATCTCAGAGAGATATACTGTGGCTGGCATACATTAATTCTCCAAAAGGATCACCCAAGTTTACTAAAACTGCTTACATAGGGCAGTATCTGCTCATATATACAAGGGGAGAATCTCCTCTACTCTTTAACAAGAGTATTTCCATCTCAGTTCTCTTCTTCAGATGCCTGATGAATGCAGATGGTGCATGAAGTTTTGGCTCCCACTTAATTTGTTCCTTTATCTCTTACCTCAGAAAAACCCTGTCGCTTATCATCAGCTCTGATTTGGTCATGTTACAGACTACAGCACAGATTTAGCAAAAATTGAGTTGTGTTTATAGCTTTATAGTCTGTCTATAGAATCACAGAATATGCCGAGTTGGAAGGGACCCACAAGGACAAGACCAAGTCCTTTGTGAAGAAGCACAACTCAGTCAAAATGAAAGGTGACCAGAGACTATGTGGATGAAGGGATAAATGATAGAATATGCTTACTCTTCTCTCAGCTTGTTTCAGATTGGTTGTTGAGCAGAAGCTCCCTAGTTGTTTTTTTTCCCTGGAAATCATTCTCCCTGATCTGTGTTTGATGATGTCTATTTT
Source organism: Cyanistes caeruleus (assembly GCF_971803275.1). NCBI lineage: Eukaryota > Metazoa > Chordata > Aves > Passeriformes > Paridae > Cyanistes > Cyanistes caeruleus. The sequence goes on along the minus strand of NC_141708.1, from coordinate 10,961,040 downwards.
TCCCAAAACAAAATCATCAAACAGCTTTAATTTGAAACTCGAGCATCTCCAAAATACCACTCACACTGTGGTGGATGACATTTAAGTTAAGGAGCTGGAGTATGTATAGGAAAACTCCATGTTCAGAAAAGGCATCTCCATTTCCTACCTCAATGGTGATAATATCATGTGAACTGTTTGCAATTAAAAATAATAAAAATTTAATATAAAATCTTCTGATCACTTAGCAGTTTTCTCTCTTGCTCCACCTAGATGAATCAGTTTTGTGCAAATTTAAACTAAAATAAAAAAATTGGGTTTTTTACCAACTATGTTCATTATTTATGTCTAATAAACTGTACTGGGCACATTCTAATTTTAACAGGGAATGACAATGCTTTCAAAAATGCATGGTGATTTCTAAACAAAGATAAATTTCAAAGTAATTGAAATTTTTATTTTAAAATCAGTGAAAATATGAATGAGAAATATACAATCATGGACTGAAACTGTTCTAAATTCTGCACATATTAATGAATAGATTTTGTTGTCTTGAAATGGATCATATTGAATATTCAATTCTTAAAAGAAATAAAAGATGATGGATGTTATTTCAGAAAAGCACATTTTCTTCATCTTAAATCCAGTGATTAAATAAATATTTTGTTTTAAATTGTGCATTATTGCATGGATCTCGGGAGAAGACGTAAATCATAAACACATGCTTGGTTTTACTTTTTGTGGTTTATTCCACTTTTTAACTTTTTTCAGGTAGATATTCTGAAATTTCTGAATTTGAACCACTTGGCACAGTCCAATCACATCATCCTACCCTGTTATGTAGGATGTGTCAGGGCAGTAGGCAGCAATCTCCATCACAGGAAAAACTCTTTCCTCGCTGCTAATGCTGATGTAACATCCTGAAGGCTGATATCAGGTTACTTGATCTAAGGTACAGAGAAAGCACAATGATTTCATGAAATCGTTCAGCACTTCAATAAATCCAGCCATACCTTTCAGATTAGATGGTAATCTAACATCCTGAGAGCTACAGACACTTCTATACTGTTTTAAGTAATATATAAATCTTCTATTCATTCTTAGCTAGTTTGGTTTTTTTGGTAGTAGATCAATTGTTATTATTGCAATATGTGACACCTTACATAAGTCACAAGAGTGTAGCAAATAGAGAGCACCCAAATTCTACATTTGTGAGGCAGAGTACTCAAATCTCCAATTCCAAATATCCTCTTTCACTCAAACATTGAAGACTGGATGGAGCAACCAATGTAGTTACTGGAGTTTATTATACATAAATGAAGAACAATTTTTTTTTTTTAAAATACAAGGCATTTACACCCCACTGTAATATTGCTCTGGGTTTAACAATTTTATGCAATTCGGTGTTCATCAAACACAGCATCATCAGCAGGGCCAGGGAAGGGATTGTCCTGGTCTGCCCTGCCCTGGGGCAGCCTCACCTCAAGGGCTGGGGGCAGGTTTGGTGCCACAATATAGAAAAGGCATTAAACTATTAGAGAACATCAGAAGGAGGGCCACAAGCATGGTGAAGGGTCTGGAAGCCATGTGAGGAGTGGCTGAGGTCACCTGGACTGTTCAGCCTGGAGAAGAGGAGACTGAGGGGTGACCTCACTGCAGTTACAGCTTCCTTGAGAGGGGAAGAGGAGGGACAGACACTGATCTCTGCTCTGTGGTGACAGTGACAGGACCCAAGGGAATAAGAAGAAAGTTGTGTCAGGGGAGGTTCAGGTTGGACATTAGAGAAAGTTTTTTTCCCCTAGAGGGTGACTGGGCAGTGGAACAGGCTCCCCAGGGAAGTGGGCACAGCCTGACAGAGTCAAGAGGAGTTTGGACACAGGGTGTGACTCTTGGGGATGGTGCTGGGCCAGGAGTTGGACTCAATGATCTTGGTGGTTCCCTCCCAGCTCAGCTTATTCCATGGCTCTATGATCCTATGAGTTGAGGTGTGCAGGCAGGGAGAGCAGACATTTGGCCAATGGAGCCACATTAATTCCCAGGAACCAAGGCCCTGGTGCTGCCTGGGAGGAGAAGCTGCTGGGCTTGGCCTGTAAAACAGCTTAGGGCTCAAGCGTGATTATCAAACCAGGAGTGTAAGGCCATGGCTACCAAGCTGTGCAGTGGCCCTGTGCGAGGCACTGGGAGGGCAGGGAAGTTCTGACACCTCAGCTTCCAGGGGCAGGTGGAGTTCTCCAGGTGGGGTCCACAGAGGCGTCTCTGTCTGCACTGCCCAAGACTGGTAGGGGAAACTGAAGTCAGTGAAGCTGGGGGTGCAGAGATCTTTTGGAATAGTTTTAACAATACCACCTGAATAAAGAGACTGTGTGCACCTGTGAAAGAACTGTGAAAACTCTTCAACTTTCATATGTGCCAGTAAGTAAAATAGATATGAAAGCAATGTTTATTAAATCTTGGCTTTCAAGCCTTAAGAATGGCGTGTCGTGATCATGGCTGTCCTCTTTGCATCCTTTTCATCTGGCCACCTGCACGTAAAGCAGGCCGAAGAAAAATTTTGCTGTGATTCACCACAACTTTTTGAGCAACAAAGAAATACACTATGTTCTCATCCACTGAGTACTCTGAGCCTGCTTAAGTAACATCTGCGGCACACAGAGTCCTGTACAGGATATACAGAGAGCAGAAACATCTTTGTTTCCTGTGGTGCTATTGCAATGAGTTCAAGGAATATTTTACTTAAAAAGGGAGAATATTTTCAGAAGGCAACACCCATAAAAGAGCACTCTCAGCAGAATCCACTTTTCATGTATAGCTTTAAGCTGTGCTGATGTGCTGACCCAAACACCCTCATAAATTTAGACTATGTGGAAGGCACTGAACGTAATTATCTGAAGCAGCTAGAACATTTATTATGATAATTAAAGTAAATTACTTTTATGACAGGATCAAAAAATAAACACCACCTTTAACACTTCCCTCATTTTCCTATCTCTTGCACAATGTAATATTGCCACAGTAATTACTGTATCTTACCATCCTGCTGGCAAATTCCAAAGGCATGGACATCTTAATTCACTTGGCTAGTCTCCTTCCACATGACTGCTTCACTTAGCAGCAGTAGATGGATATCTTCCTTAAAATGCTGATATCAATCCTGACTCGGTTTGCTTTAAAAAATGAGTAGTTTATTGTTGTCAGAACACCTCTGGATAATGAAGAATGTGGTCTGAATTATTGTTAGGAAATTATTAGCTCATAACCAATGCTAGACACATCCTAATGAAATGGGATGTCATTATTACTATGGGAACAATATGAGACTAAGAATATCCTATATCATCCATTGCTGTGTAAATATCTTTCTGTTTAGAGATGGAGCTGAATAACAGTCTACTAAAATAACCACAAACTACTTTTCCTCTTGGGATTATATTCATGGCCCAATTAACATATTAAAAAACTTATTGACAGTGTTTAGAAAGTTTGATTTTCAAACTCCTACTGAAATATACTTCAGCTGTAAGGCCAAGGATGTTCCATTTAAGGCAAACAATGTCCCCTAGGGAAATAGAATTATGCAATTTGTTACCAGCTATCCTGTTCAACATCAGCTGTTTGATTCTCTGTTCTTTTCTTGGTTCCACTTTGCAGTTGAAACAATATCTATATCTATATCTGTTGTGATATCTATATCACAACAAAGCCTTGTCCAGGCCTCACCTCTGAGGTCACAGATCTTTAGTGCTGTGTGCTGAACTTATACTTTCTGAGAAAAATTCCCCCTCCAATATTTTCTGTGATTTAAACAAAGACTCTTGCAAAAAAAAAAAAATCCCAAAACAAACAGACAAACAAAACCAACACCCAAACCAAAACAAAAAACTCACCCCCCCAAAAAAATCAAAACCCAAACCAACAGACAAACCTCAGAACAAGAAGCTTAAACAGTCAGCTGGTTGCTGCTTTTCACAAGTGGTGGAGTCTTCTACTGTGAGGGACATCTCCCAAAAAACTTCATGGAAAACCCTTGAGGGACTCAAAGATTCAGCAGCACCTGAAGAAATAGATACAGAAGGATTCACTGTGCTGATATCTCAGTCTCATTTTAAAAGGCAAGGGGACATAAAGGGCTGCATTGTCATTATAGGGTGATCCTTCCTTTAGGGGTGTAAATCACATTGTGACAGTGATGTCCTGGACAGAGAATGACCAGAACTGGAGGTACCTGTGGGGAGCTGAGTTCTCTGTCATGCTCTTATTGTGGCAGTCAACAGCCACCAAGCACCTGGGATGTGAGAGACTGGTTTACTGTAGCTAGGGTTTGAATGCCAGCAGTTTAAAACGAGCCCTGGGAGCACTGGTGGAAAGAAACTATAAGCTCAGCATAGGAAGGAGAGGATGCACAGCAACCCTTGCTATAGAGGGATGCACTTTACTGGGGCATGGGGATGTGAGTTTTGCAGAGGGCTGTGGTGATGGGAGGCTGGAGAAGGAAGCCTCAGCTTTCTGCCCCAGCAACACCACAGGCCATGAACAAGAGCTGGAACTGAGATGGATTTATTGAGCGTGTGGGTAATGTGAACATGTGGAAATTTTTTTTCCTCTCAGGCTGTGTTTCAAAAATACATGTGTAAAATAATATTGAGGAGACCTGGGATCCAGAAATATGCAATTGCTGTAAGGCCCCATGATTTGCCTGCCTGTTGCAAAATAATACTTGGAGTCTTGGGGTCTTCACGTTCCCAAGCTAATATCCAAAGTTAATTAGCAGGTCCTGTTACAGCTTAGTCTGTAGCATTGCAGATATCTTAATTTTCTCCACCTTGTGGGCCATTTCAAAGACAGGAATGAACACACTGTGATGAATAGTGACCCTTAAAATTCTCTCTGATCCGGGCCATGTGCCATTCTATGAGTATCCATGCAAGCTAAGCTGAAGATAAAAATAATTGGGTAAAAGTCAGTGTGAAGTGCAGTAATTGACATTAGATGATGTAAGTTTCTTTTCTCCCCTTGACCAGTTTTTCTTTTCCTCATACCCTGCTAGTCTTTTTGTCCCATTATATTCCATACTGGGGTATCTTAATTTGGATCTGTTCTTCCCTGAAACTACCCAGCCTTCCTTAGGAAGAACTTTTTGGTGAATCAAGCTATTCTCTGCTTACAAATCAATCATTCTTAAAAAAATAATAGGACATTAACTAAATGTACCTGTGTCTCTATTAGTAAAGCGAGTGTGTTGAAAAAAAAGTTCAAACTCTGATTAATGAATTTAATCATTTCCATAGAAAATGTCAAAGAGAATGAAAATAGCTCATTAGAAAAGATTGTGTGAAAGTAAATATTTAGCCTGCTTAAGTTTCCCAGGGTAACTAAAGATCTTAAAGACCAAAAAAGTCATAAAATAGACTTACCTCCAATTACAGCATTGTTTTTGTTGCTGTTTACCAGTACAAAGCTGCGTTATAGCAATGAACTCATACAGGAAAAGATACAGCTAGAAAGTTTTACTTATTTCATTATTATAAACTTGTAAAACATTAGGAACAAACCCAGGTTTGGCTCCCAGCTTCCAAATATTTTCAGACACAGCAAAACAATGAAAGCCACTCTCTATACTGACATATTTCCTGTATTTTACGCTGCTCATGGGAACTGTGAACTCAGATTCAAAACTTCCAGCAGTCAGGTATGGCTATGAGGCAACCACTCTCAGACATATACTTATCTTTGTGGGGAATTCTCCTTTATATGTGTATGCTTTATTCCAAGGAAAGTGAAATATTAAGGAAATTAATGATGATGAACAATCAAAACAAAACACAAACAACTAACCTTCCTTTATCAAGTTGTCGCTTGCTGCACAGCAACAAGATAAAAATTATACCCCAAGGAGGCAGAAAACCTGAGTTTTTCATCCTCAGCCACAGAGTAACCTGGACTTATTTCCTGATTTCAATGAGCTGAGCCAAAGAGAATGTACCAACTGGCCAATACCTGAATTTTAAAAAGCCTTCTAGGTGACATAATTATGGAGAGATAAGTAAGGGAAATTTTTTAAGCTACTGTGGTGGTTTAAGACCAGCAGGAAATTAAACTCATTAATACCTGGTCAAAATGCAGTTATTAGAAAAATTAGATCCTTCCAAAAGAAGTTGCCAGATCACATCAAAGTCACAATTTACAGTAGCAGCTTGATGGAAAATGCATCATGAGCTCAGGCATTTGGCCAAGAGCACTGCTGGTGCTGTACCCCAACATGGAATGGCACCTGACATCCCAGTTCTTGCTGCCTTTACCCTCTCTGCTCCAAGGTACTTACAGGCCCATGTCAGGAGTTCTAAACAAAGCCTGATATTATTGTGAAGACCTAAAATGAGATCATAGAACAATTGTAGAATCCTGATGGATTTTAAAGATACTTTAGCCCCTCTCCATTTACAGGGTCAATACTTGAACTGAGACAGGTTACTTTTGGCAAAAGAAATGAAATTTAGTAAGTAGAGGGCTGGCAGTAAGAGACCTTTGAATTGTACGAGAGGTTTAGCCACATTCCTAGTGAGCTTAATCCTTGGACTTTGGAACTGTCCCTCAGAATAGCAGTGGTTACAATGGTTTAATAAGACAAAAAAGGGAAAACCCACTGAAGGTTGGTCACTTGGTATTAGACATCAAAAATGGGAAGAGGAGACTGCAGATGGCATTTGGTAACTTGCTGTGATTCTGGTCCTGTAAAAACAGGCTGAAATAACATTAGGAACCTACTTCTCAACTGGTTTTTGTCTTCACAGGCCTTTTCAGATAGAGTGGTTCACTTTATTATTCCCTCCAGTGGAAGATAAACACTATGAAGGAAATCTCATTCAGATCTTTATGTCTGATGTCTAATGATAAAGATGTTTTCAGGTAGTGGAGGAGAAAGTGGTGTTTAGGGGATTTGTAATTAGGGGAATTGACATGTTCTGAAGGCTTTTATCCCTCTTCACAGAGAGTGTACACCCTCAGTGCAAAGAGAAACTTTTCCCCTCAAACATTCATTTTGTCTGGATTGAGGGTCAAGCTGCTCTTCACTTCTTGTGGGGCAACCTAAAATCTGATTAGTGAATTATCTGAACCAGCAAAAGAATTTTTTCTGGTCAGAAACTGAATGAATCAAGTCAGACTAAAAAGAAAGAATAGTTGAAAGAGAGGTAAAACTTCACCCACCAAAACTTGAGGGGGGAAAAAGAAAATCTAACTGCAGGGAAGCCAGGCAGGGAACATTCAATTAACTGGTTGGCATTTATGCAGGATCCTGGGATAAATGTCCTTTGCAGGCTCTCTGCCAGTAGTGTACAGGCTATTTCTCTTTGAAGGGCTTCAGGTTCACAAGGGCTGAGGGTTTAGAGATTTTTTTTTACCATTTTTATGCAGTCAAATAATGATGACAGAAATGTCAAGGAATGAGATCAAATGTATTGAGGGTCACTACCTCTCTTTTACCAAGTGCTTCTGGTGTTTGGCACCCAGACCAGCTCAACAACACATATCAGAGGTTAAAGAAAATAATAGCCTGGGCACAGTAGAAAATGATAAGAAACAAGTAGCAGGGCGGCAGATAGCACTGTCTGAACCCAGTGTTATTTCCAAAGGTTAGGAGAGAATGAGTATTTCTCCTTTTTTTAAATGTCAGTTTAATCTGAAAGACACTGAACCTCAAATAACATTTCAGACTAATGCAGAACTTCTGAAAACAAGGTAATTGCTGATCGAGCAGACAGGGATTTCATCTTGAGCTGACTGTTAGTTTCAATACCCTTGTTGTGTTATAATGTAAATATCAGTAAAAAAGGTGTAGGAAGGGAAGGGGAAAAAGATCCAAGGACAGCTGCTGGGTCCTTGAGCCAAAGGAACTGATGTGCTGAGATTTAAAGAAGGATGAACTACTTTCTGTCTGAATATTTTGTGATCTTCCCTCACTAAACGGAGAGGCTGCTACAGTAAAAGCTTTGTGCCTTTTTGATAAGAAATCAGACACTTTAAAGGTGAAGAGCCTTGCCCAAGGCTACACAGGAAATCAACAGTACATCTGAGGAATCCAAATGTAGGGCTTTAGTGCTCCACGTTTCTTTTAAATGCTCTTCTTACACTATAATCAACAATCACATAACTTCTTAAATATCTTTAAACATACTCTGCACCTGGGTTGAGACATGGTAATTTGCTTCAGTTTTTCTATATGAAACAGAGGATGAGGAATTACAGGAATTTTTACTATCAGTTGATGCAGACAGAGATGTTCAGCTTAAACATTACAAAAAACTTGGCCAAAATACTGCCATAGTTCAGGGACAGGCCACACAGAGGGACTGTGGAGTCTTTCTCTGGAAGGTTTTTCACACAAGTGAACTATCTCTGCAAATATATCCAATTATTCCTGCTCTGGGAATGGAGATGTGGACAGGGTACAGAAATGGATCAACTGGTGGTTCTTTCAAGTAATAATAAGAACAGCAATCTGTGAGCAGAGTTCAAAGTGCTCACTCTCACTTCATGTTCTAGATACCTATCCAGGCTTTAAAGGCTCAAGCTGAAAAGCTTTCTTTGCAGAACCACCATCTGATTAAGCCAATAGTTTGGGGTTTTTTTAAGCTCAAAATGATTACAGTCAGGCTAACATTTAATAATTAAGTCTGTCTGTAACTTAATTGCTGAAAATTCTTTGTTATCAGCACAAATTTTATAGTAAATCAACTGCTTCAAAAAATAAATTGGCTGACACATATAGGGCTACTGCAATTGTAGGTTCATGCTTATTTTGGATATGATCTAAAAATTAATGGCTTGTAGTATGGAATCCAGGATTCAGAGCAGTCTGTGTGTGGTGACCTTTTCCACAAAGCAAAATGGCCTTTATACAGAAATTAATATAACAGTTTCACCAATATTAGTTCTGCTCCTATTTATGCCAATGGCAGGGTGAAAGGAGATATTTCTGTTTAGGAGTATGGGGGAAGGCATGTAAGGAAGATTCAAAAGACTAGAGAGATGCATAATGCATTTGTAGAACTTTGATGTTTTAACTGTGCTGCAAACTCATCTGAACTTTTTTTATTTTTTTCTGTATTAATTTAAGTTTTCTGGAAGTGTTGATTGTCATCTTTAATAGAAAAAAAATAAAAATAAAAGGGCCCTGCCTTCATCCTCTCAATCAATGCTGTAAAGAGAGTAGCAGCACAAGGTTCTGCACAAACCATTATCATTCAACATGGTCTAAGTCCTGCATATCCCATGAGGCAGAAATCATCTACTGCCATATTTCAAGAGAATGATCTGCATAATAAAAGTGGTAAGTGGTGATGGCATTTTGTGATGTATGCAGTTCCTCAACAGGAAATATGCTAGGATTCCAGATCCAAAACTTCACATGAATTTTTAAATAACCCTCGCTTCTTCAGGGACCCTGCACTGGATTTGGAATGAAAATTTAAAATGTAAATGCACCTTCTCTCACATCTCCTTTAGGGCTTTATAGGTGAATTTTATTCTGTGTTCACTTGCTTGTGAGTACTGTGAGTAACTGTAAATTCACTGATAAGAAATCCTAATAATCCCCCTCGATCAGAGATGGAAGTGATCCACTAAAACCCTTTGAGAAGTAGAATAAGATCATCCAAACATTTACCCTTCTCTCTTCTCTCCCTCCTACAAGCTAAGTAGTGTGACAAATGGAAGTTGTTGTCTAACTGTTAGTTGGTAAAGTTTAAAATGCTCCTGTGCGCTGCACTGTGAAAATGCCTTTTTTTTTTTTTAAATGACGTTTTCTAGTAAAAACTACGTGTTCCTTCACAAAGGAACAGATGGTATTCCAGGAATCATTTTGAGGTCTCTTTTCAAGAAAAAAATAATATTTGTCACATCTGAAAACCAGCAACCTGATCAAAGTTCCATAAGACCAGGATGAATTTTGTAGTGTCTTCCACTGGAGTTTAGAAGTTTGCCTAAGCCCATCTTCAAGGCATGACAGGCTACCTATTGAAATTTGTGAGAGCATATGTAGGTTCATTCAGAGTTAATGGCTTTTTATTTATTTTTTTTTAATAAATGAGGGGTGATTGATTCTTTTACACTTGGAACAATCTTTACTCCCATCTGTGTGTGCAGGAAAACTGGTGTGCAGGAAAACTGGTGCTTCTATTTTTGGTCACAGGTGGCCAATTTTGAAACGGGCCTTCAATGAGCCACAAAATATAGATTGCACAAACAAAATGGAAAAAGTACAAGGTGAAAAAAAAAAAAAGAGTTTTCCTATGCTTTCTAAACACAATCTAAATTTTCTTAACTAGAATTCAGCATTATAAAACAGAGCTTGCGATAAAAGTAAATCCACAAGTGAATCACGAACCAGGTGCCTTCAGACAGACTATGCAGAAGTACAATCAGGCAGAATTAACTCTCAGCAGGTGGATCCCATGCTGAGATTTTAGCCAAAAAAGGCGCCAGTGGAGTCAGTGGATGATATAACACATTATGTAACACATGCTGCAGTTCTCTGAAGAAGCCAGGGAGGTATTTCTGAAGGGGTAGGAAGTGTCTCCTCTGCATCCTGCAGTTTGAAGAGCTGACATCTGATCATACATGAATAGCTCAGACTTTGATCAGATCTTTAACTGTGTTTGTGTTTTGTCTTCTGTGAGAGGCATATTTGCTAAGTGCTTTATTTACACTGTACAGCAGGAGATAATGCAGAATGAGAATTGGATATACTTGGCACACTCTGATTTGTGAACATGCTGTCTGTGCAGAATATAGCTACAAAGTCTGCACTGTTGTATTTATACCAAAGAAAAAGCCAGCTTCTATTTATTACTTAGGCTGAATACTGAGAGCTTCCCATGTTAGATCCACTCAGCTGTAAATTCTGAAAGGTACAAAGGGAATGAGTTAAAGCATTATGCCCCCATTGCAAAAACCTTCTTGGGAGTGACTTATCGATATGTCACCCACACCCAGTTTATTAGATATGTATCAATGACAAATGTGTACTTCTCATAGACTTATAAATGAATCCAGCCTGCAAATTCTTTCTTATCTCTTTAGAGATTAGCATCTCATCAATACTTTATCCATGTATATGTACATACTCATTAATAACTGCCAGAAAAAGAATAAGATTAGAGTGTCTTTTTGTACAGGGAGAATATTACTGGAATTTGTCAGGTTTGTATCAGGCATTGGTCAAGCATTTTCTGCTCCTCTCCAGGCAGAATAAGCTCAGTGTCTGAAGGAACACTGGACTTTCAGAAAGGTTGTTGATAGCTTTCTTCCTACGTGAGAATGCTTGGTGAGGGGAGAAGATTTTTGCCCCTTGTTTTCTTTTTTATGAGCACACTCCTTTCATATCACAGCTGTTATTTTTGAAATCAGCTTCCTCTCAAAATACCAGTTTTCTGATTAAAAAATGCACACCTCCCTTCAAAAATCAGGTCAAGAAGCTTGGATTCCAAAGCATTCACACTTCAAACATTTTAATGGGTTAGGTTTTCAAGGGATACTCTAATCATGGGGGAGAAATTTTGGTAAGTCCAGAAAAAGTTTTACCCCTCTTTATTTTTGAATGCATTTCCAGCAGAGGCTCAGAAGTTGCTCTTGGTAATTGTCCTGTCCAAGACCTGAACTGAGAGGCAAGAAAAGTCATCCAGTTCTTGTCTTTAAATCCTACACATAATGGGTAAACAAATCAGAAATAAATGCTTAGCCCACAGGCAAAGGTCTAGTCCTCCTTGAAAGATAATTAGAAGCATTTTATGGAATCAGAAAATTACTATTTCTCCCCTTTGGAGTTTTCCTTACCAGTAAGAAATCTTTGGAGTAATGTTCTGGTTTTCATCAGTGCCCCAAAGCTTAAACCTTCAGCCAAGGTGAGTGGATATAAAGGTTTTGGGAAAAGCTTTTTATTCAGTTTTAATCAGGAGTAGCACTGAAAGCATTCTTTGCTTCCCAGTGACATACCCACAAATCTGCATGGTTTTTTTTTTGTTTATTTTGGGGTTTGTGGTTTTTAAAACTCTTTTTCTCCTTCTTGAGACAGCTTTAACTCTATCTGAGCACCATTTCTGACATATAACTTTCATTTATATCTTCTCAAAATCTTAACAAGGCCAGTATATGCTGTCAGAAGGAAGAAGTGTTTCTCGAATGCTACATCTTAGTGGAACTTGAATGTGGCGCCAGTTCCCTCTTCCAATGTCTCCTCAAAACATTATTCCAAATCCCAGCCACCTCCTAAGACACAGGGATAACCACAAGCAATGCCTTCATTTTATAATTATCTTGATAAAATACGAACTTTTCATAGGGACTGTTCATCTTACAACTTCAAAACTATTTCATCCAGACCAAAAGCAGGACATTTCTGAGCCATCTGTGAAAAAAATTCATTTCTGTTTAGTCCTAGGAAATATAAATGTTTATAAAAAAAACCTAGATGTGGTGATATCCATGAGTGCCCAGGTTGTGCTGTGCTCCTACATGTGGAATGGAAGTTTGGCTAGAGGATTCCTAAGGAGCAGCAGTGAGGTGATTTACAGGAGAAGTAATTTTTTGCTTTTATTGTTGGTACTGCTGTGGCAGCTTTATGGCCATTCTAGAATAATGTGCCTGATTTGTGTCCCATATGCAAATGCAGTCCCAGTCCCCTGCAATACTTGGGTGGTAGATTTTGTGGGTAGATTTTTGTCTGTACTCTGCATAAAGCTGAGGAGTCTTAGGCGAATGCAAGAAAATACTGCATCTGAATGTTAAATTAACTGAAAAAAATCAGAGTTTAACATACTCTCACATGGTAGGAAGGTAAGCACGTCTCAGCCTCTTATTTTAAGCATTTTTGCTTTCCTGTTGAAAAGAGAGAAAATCCGTGTTCCAACTGGGTTACAAAGACTGGCAAATGAAATAGTGAAACAGAGAGGTAAGTTCTTTAACTTCTTTAAGTGACAAAGAGGGCACTTGCTGAGAAAAGACAAACTCATGTTTACACTCCTTGTGTTATCTGAAGCTCCAGAGAATTACTTTAGGAATTGAAATTCCGCACATAGCAAAAGTCCTTAAGAAACTCACAATACCAATTCTAATATCACAGTTAGAAACCCATACAAAAATCCTAGAAGTGGCAACCTGTCTTTATGTGAAAAAAGATCTGACTTTGGATCTTAACACTTACACATTTTCATCTATTTATAACACTGCCAACAGATTTCCCTGGCATCTCATTAGTCCTTTCATCTTTATCACAGCATACATTCTCTTCTACTCTCTTTAGATCAGAAGACCAAATAAGCTACTTAGAACTTGAAGAAAAAAAGGTTAAGTAAAACTGGTGCTTAATTTTGCCCTCTGCTACAACATAAAGAACACACAAGCATATTTTCATTGCTGTTGTAGTAAACATTATCCAAATGATCCACCCTGGATCCAACTACCAAAAAGAATGAGATTAAAATAACAATGTAAATGAAGCCTGAAGGTCAACTGATTGTCTTACTGTAGGAAGTTATATGATTTCCAGAAAGAAGCACCTGAAATCAAAATAAGAAGGTTGTTATCCTCAAGCTCAAGGATCAAAGCTCAAAGTCAGAATTTTCCTATCTGCAATGAAGAACCCTGACCAGTTCAGAGAGTAGATCCCACAATGACAATTAGGAGAATGGAAAATGCCCAGATTTGCTGAAATTGTGTTAGAGTCATGACCAGCATCCCCATAAATTTCATAGAATTAATTAATACACAGAGTTTGATCTTTTTTTGGACACGTGTATGGTGCCTTTTCATCATGGTGCTCTCCACTACTCCCTCCTTTAAGCAAGGAAAGCTGTGGCATTCAATCCATTTCCAGCTGTAAGTCTGGTTTCTTGAAAGGTTTGTGATTTTACCCTGTTCATCAAGCACTGCCAGCACCTTAATTTCCCTGGAGTATGACACAAGTAGCAGTAGGCAGGCAATGAAAGTTTTGATTCATTAAACTCATTAGCATTTTTTTTGAGTTTCTGTTGAGCTTGAGCAATTACTAATAAAAGCAAAAAGACTGTCCTTGACAAAAATTCTGCTGAAGTACTGATGCAGCCAACAAACCAACTGCATGGATTCTGCAATGGCAGTAGTCTGTTCTGCTCACATACTGAAATTCTTCCCATAATGATCATTGTGGAAAAAATCTTGTGTAATACATATTTTTGGAGGTTGGCTAAAAAACACAGATCTTGATTTAAAAAGCTCACAGTAAAGCATCAAATTCAGACAACCAAAGATGTTCAATTTAAATAAAAATTTAAGAAAGTCAGACTTCTGTGGGATTTAAACATGTAAACCAATGCTTAACATTCATATAGAAAATGAAAGACATTATATTGAATCAGGTTTTTCATGGAGAAGAGACAGCAGTTTTGGATTTTGATAGGGAAAATTCCACAATTTACATGCTTTGCAATTTGTGAATTTGCTTCTTTGGAAAGAGTCTGGTACATCATATGAACAATTAAAGTTCATTAAGGTATATGGCAACTCTTAATCAAGCAAAAACTTTAGGCTCTATGGGGATATACATCCTACACAAAGGTTTGCAGGACCAAGGCCTTTTGCTTCTGATAGACTTTAAGGTACAGCAAGATCCATTTATTTCACCAGCCTGATGATTGCACCTTCCCTTCGACTTGAACAGGTTTAGTGATGGAAACCCAAACCAGCTCCACTCAAGAGCATCATACATTGTCCTGATTGTTCCTCTACTCAAAGCATTTCCTAATGTACAACTGACATTTTCCCAGCAACATCCTAAATCTATTAGCCTTGTTCTGTCCTTGATGACTCAAGAGAATAATTAGTCTCTCTTCTCTGTAATATCCCTTTATGTATGTATAGACAGTTATATCTCCTAAGTGCTACATGTTCCGTCCTCTTTATCATCCTTGCAATTTCCATTTTCCACGTCCTTTATCATTTTACTGCTGTTGCCCTCTGGACTGCACTCCATTTGTCTGCAAGGTCCTCAGTAATCCAACATGCAGAAAAGAACAGCCTTGACACCTTGTTCTCGTAGCAAGTGATGGCTACAGGAACATCCCATCTTTCACTTGCAAGATGGAAACCGGCTCAAGTGGCTGCTTCACCAAAAACCTTTGTAGAAGTCGTTAAGATGGGCAAAAAAAGAAGAAACACCTCTTCACAAAACAAAACAAACCTGTTAAACAGATTTCTTGACTTTTCACTTGGCAAACTGAGGTAATATGCTGAAGTCCAGGCAAGGCAGTGCAGATGCACAGCCCTCCTGCTGCAAAATATCTAAAATGATGCTTCACAGAAATGACACTCTCCCACTGAAAGCAGAAACACTGCAAACAAACATGCTGTATTAAGGAATCAATTCTCTTCTGTTCGTGGGTGGTTAACTATGGGTTTAAGTGTCACTCTTTTCCAGTTCTGAAGGTGAAAGTCTTTGGCTGACGTTGTCACAGCTGAGAAGTGCAAGCAGATGCATTAATCCCCATAAAGGAGTTAAACTGCTCACATCATATTTCATGACCATACCATAAGACAGAGCAGTAGATTTTCTATTTTTACATATTACTCTTCTTGCATTACTCCCATCATTTTCTCTAAAATAGCTCTAACCCTAGGAAGTCATTAACACCTAATTCTTCCCCAGTGTGAAACGTAAGTATTTATCTGCCACACAATTAACAAAAGGCTTCTTTTCTCAACTGACAGTGATTTAACTTTGCAACAAAATGTGGAGAATTATGCATGTTTACAAGCTATTCTCTAATTTCAGTGGACCATGCACTAACAAAGCATTCAAAGGGTTGATAACAACTACTTATTTGTGGCAAAATTATTCCAGCATGAAAATATAAAGTTTTATTCCTTGCATTCTTATACCAGACCGCAGAATATGCTCTTCATATTTTCAAAGTTATGTTTCAGTTCAAATGTCAAGGTATCCACACAAGTCCAGTATTAACTTTGGTTATGTTAGATAGACACCAACTTTGAGCAAGCCTCTCTTGAAGAATCATTGTGTCAGTCAAAGCATGAGGAGCGTCCAAAATACGTAATGAACAATCAGCCAGGACACAGACATCTCTTTAAAAACATAAAAATGTTTTGGTCATGGGGTTTATGGGTTTCCAGAGAATCTGAAAAGCAGTGTTTTACCGTGTGAAAGAAAGGACTGTTTGTCTCAGCCTCCTGTTCAGCTACAGGACCATTGCTACTGTAGTACATAAATGGCCAAACAACATAACAGGGGGACTGAAGCATAAAAGATGGACAGCACTTGCCAAAACAAACTGTTTCTCTGGTCTCTCTTGGACAGGGAATTCAACAACCACACAAGGAATAAACTGCAAAACTGTTTTTTAAATAGAATATAACGTCCATTGACTTAAAGTGAGATATTTAGCTTGCACATACAAGGAAATAATAGAGGTTGTCTGTAGAATTTGCCTTGTGTTTTATAAAAGACATTTGATGACATAAATAATACATTTGCAGTATTTTGAAACTTGCCAATATTCACAGTTACTGCAATAGGCTTGAGCAGGACATTAAACATGGCAAACTACAGGACACAGCAAACTACAGGAGTGCACTGGGGTGTAGCATTAAGAAACTTGGTCCCTAGCTAGTTTTACTTATCATATTTCTACTAACATCAGTGGAACTGCTGTTTTTTAAGTTGTTTTGGCAGAAGAAAAAAGAATTTTTAAAGTAGCAGCAGAACTTAAGAACTTTGTTCCTTGAGGGCGAGTTTGTTTCTTTGGAAACATGACCATAAATCATTTTCCATGGAATTCATTTAGACATTTGTGAAATAGCTCATTAACAAGACACTTTATCAGAGGCAATGAAATTAATACTTTTAGCTTGTTAGATTGATAATAGCACTCCACATTTGTAATAGCCCCTTCCTGCCAGAATCTTCAATCATCTTGCACTATTTATTAAGCCTTACACCACATGTGGGAGGCAGGTACAGTGTTTTATGTTCCTTCAGGCCAATCCTCCACGGACCACAGAAAATTCCTGTCCCAGAGAGTGTTTGCTAAGGATATTTAGACTTATTGCTTAGCAAGATACAAGCATAGTTTATCCTTCTGTTCATGCAGTCACTTCTATTACATCAGGCTGTGGATTTCTGTTTGTTGCTCTACCCTCCTGTTCCTCCAAATAACCTGGTCCTAAGTGATGCATCCCTACCAAGTGGCACATATGTGACAAAAGTCATGGTTGCTTGACTCATTATGTTTCTCTCTCACATTGAGTTTCTTTTCTGTGAAGAAGTCATGAAAATAGAGAATTATGTGGACATCTACCAAACCTAAACACACAAGACGAGCTGCAGAAACTCTTGGGTTCAAACCCAGAGAAAATGGTGTTATCCAGTCTCATATGTCCTCGCACCCTTCAAGCTAAATAATACAGGAAACACCATGAAGAGTCCCAGGGTTCAGTCAGGTGCAGACAGACACTAGCAAGAGTAAAAGGGGACTGCAAAGCATTTTGCCTCATGTACTAGAAATGTATCTGCTAGGCTTGAAAACCAGTCCTCAACCCCTCTGCAGGGAGCAATATTCTTGACAAGGACCCCTGGGACTCCTTTTGCAAGCAGAAACTACAATAAGAGAACAAACCTAATAAGAAGTGCCAGTAGAAATAAGCCATGATGAGCATTTCAATTCCCTAAATATAGAGACTCTTTTCTAAACTATAAATACCAATTCTTAAACAATCACAGGTGCACCCTCACTACAAATATTGACACTCTCCCTGTAGGAAACTGTGAGAAGCCCAGCCCACCTTCTTTCCTGCAGCAATACATTAGGACCTTAGAGGAGAGCAGGGAGCATAGGGAGTCTCTAAAGTTGAACTGTAGATTACTCTGCTGCTAGGAAAGACTTCCCAGTAATAACCAGTATATAGGCAGATTCTAGCCTAAACCACAAGATTCTCAAAATAAGGGGATACCTATTTATAAAACCACTTGTTACCCTAAAATCAAGATTGAGCTTTTCATCTCTTACCATCTTACAGCTGAGCTAAAGAGCTACTTGTC
This sequence comes from Cyanistes caeruleus, assembly GCF_971803275.1. Taxonomy (NCBI): domain Eukaryota; kingdom Metazoa; phylum Chordata; class Aves; order Passeriformes; family Paridae; genus Cyanistes; species Cyanistes caeruleus. The sequence continues at coordinate 10,942,979 of NC_141708.1, read as the reverse complement.
CCTTTGCTTTCCACATCCCTTGGCTCACTCCCTTCTCACTAGTCAGGAGTGCTGAATGTTAAAAGAACCTACAAGATTTACTGTAATCTTAACTCCAAACTAGCATACACCCTTCCCTTTCAAAACAACTTTGTCACTAAAAATGAAAAAGTGCTTAAGAAAGCAGACTTGCATAGGTTCCATGCTTGGTGTTCCAGGATATTATGGGAACTGGGAGGCTACAAGTTTCAGTTAGTTAAGGTTTTTGTGCACAGTTACAGCTGTAGGAGGAAATGAAGAAAGGAGCGAGTGAGTAAGTAAGCTTGATAGGTAGCAAGATAACTGCTTGTGAATTTATATTGCAAGAAAGATTTATGTCTGTTAGAAAGCTGAGGTTCTAAAAAGATAGGTAAGGGTAAGCAAGTGGGTTTGATAGGTAAGAAATATTCCTGAAAAGGAACATTTGTGTTTTTGTGCAGTGTCAAGGGACTGTCTGATCACTTACTGTTGTTTGCAAGCTTGTGTTTCAATTTATTCTGAGATTCACAAACAGTCTTACCAATACTATTGAGTACCACTAAATCTTTAAAAAAAGATAAATTATCTTGAGAGTCAGGGCTGTGGAAGAAATGCACAGAGATACCATTTATACATTCTCAGTCATAGTTCAAAGAAGATACAATAATTTTACCCTCAAAAGAGATTTTATTATAATGAATGATGAGGAAGCAATCTTAAGGAGTGTTATTTATACTTGCCTTACTCCATACTATAGGTAGAGGTTGAGTTTGGTTCTTCATTTTCTCATCTATACATTTTTCATCTGAACCTCCCTGAATATGAAATGTAGGAAATGATACATTTCCCTCTGAGGATCAGCTCCCAGGTGCCTGGTGATTGCTGCACCCAAAAGAAGTGTTTTGGGGTGCTATATTTTAAGCAAGAAGAGAAGATCAGGGTGTTGCCTGGACTATTTGCTTTCTGTGGATTAGAGGCTGTTCACAGCTGCTTAAGACATGAGTATGCTTTCCACAACTCAGCTTGAAACAGGAGCCTTTCTTTCCTGTGTGGAAATAGTCACTGCTGTCATAATGAGACATTTTTCATCTGTGGTGCCTCTGGAAAGCTGATTTGATCATCCTCTCTAAGTTTACCTTTCACAACCTTTTCATCAGGTAAGCACACAAAATATTAGGGAATATGAGTTAAAAGGAGAAAGGCAAATTCTCCACTTGAGGTCTCAGAGAAATAAAGTTTTACTGTATTCCTGGCATAGCAGTGGATGCTGCAGACAATTAAAAAGGCAGAAAGAAAAGGCTTCAATAAAATGGCTTTAACATAAAATCCCCTATATTTTCTCCAAGAAAATTGCACTTGATATTACACCCATTGCACTTAAAGCATGATTTCCTGTTCCACAGCCCTTGATCAATACCTTTTCCAATGCAAGAATCAACACACCATAAAATCCTCCTTTATGCTGTCGTGCCAGCTCCTGTAATTTCTGCCCTGACTTAATGAGACTTCCTGAACCTAAACATCCTTTGCCCATTACCTGCTTAGCCTTGTGACAGGATCTGGGCTTGGAGGGAGCAGCAGGAGGTGGGGGGTGAGATTAGAAGGGGAACCTGACGTGATGGCAAGAACCTGCCAATTTGTAAGTGGTGGTGGGGGGTGGTGGGCTTTTCTAGCCCTGAAGTGCAGGCATTTCTGCCTTTCTGCAGCAGTTTATTACCACCTGTGTGTACACAACCTTTCCATTAACGTTGGCCCAGGTGGTTATCCTCGGGAAAGGTGAACAATGGTGTTTCGGAAGAAAGAGCCACCTCCTTGTGTCCTGAGGAGGAGTGAACTCATTTTGTTCCATGAAGCTACATGCTGCTCAGAAAATGATTAGCAGATGTTTTCTGTGCCTTAAGGAAATCTTTCTGTGGTGCACATGTATTTCCCACCTGCTGTCTCCTGTCTGACATTTAGTTTGCAAACCCTTGGGGACAAGAACACACTCTGATTTTGGGTGTTTGCACCAGATAGCACAGGGGAGGGGTCTAGACTTTGATTAAGAGTCTCCAGGTGCTGGAGAAACATAGCTACATGAATACTGACCTGTTCTCTTTTTGGGTATGTGACTGAATTCTGAGTTAGCAGTTTTAACTGGTTATTTTGGTTGGAAAAATAATTGTGTGTAAATATATCAAATTTCAGAGAGGAGAAAAGGTGAATGAGCTGTAGTGTGAATGGAAGAACTGAGCTGCATTTCCTGGAAGCACGATGGAAGGGAAGGATGGATGTGTCCCAAACTCCCTCTCCTAGTAAGCAAAAATCAAGAACAACAGAGCTTTCTTCAATCACATTTTTCTCCTTTTTTTTTTTTTTTTTTTGTGTAGGATCTAGTTCCTCTTTTCTCATCTGTTCCTGCTTAAACAAGGACATGTGATTTGTCTATTGTCTTTAGACTGTTTTTAGAATAAAAACATTATTACAGAATTTCTAAATTTAGCAGCTGTTTCTTTAAAAGTTTAACATGCTACATATTCCCCTTTCTTTGAAAATTGTGCTTCAGATATTGAGTTAGGATGTGTAGAGTTTATTGTGGGTGGGAAAATGAAATTTTAAAGTGTCTAGGCCATAGAGAAGAATCAGTTTGTCTTTGTAAATCTGATTTGGTTTTAGACCAGAGAGTATGGGGGGAAAGTGAAAATAAACCCCCCTCTAAAAAAAACCCAAAACAAAAACAAAGAAAATCTGACTTTATTCTGAGGATAAAAAGCAAGGTTATCAAGGAGACTGACTGAAGAGATGCATTTTATGACTCCATCTGCCCTAATCTGAAGCAAAATCATGACTTCCTCTAGAAGCTCTTGGCGTTTAGACATTTGTCTCAAAGATCTGTTTCTCTGGACAGTTCCAGAATCCAGAACTTCCTGGGGTCACTTGGTGGAAGAACAAGATTGGTTTGTAAAGTCGATTTCCACATGACAGTTAAAGTGTATCTTTAAAATCCTAGAATGCTAATCTCTACTCTCTGGCTTGACAGAGAAAGTCAAAAGCTCTTACCCAGAAACATAAGTTCAGCATTAAAAGGCTTAACAGAAACGCCAGTCCAGGAGATCAGAACGCAGGACAATACTGGAGGGATGTGCTGGAGACACAGATCTGAGAGGAGCCCTCAGGAGTAATTTCTGCAGCATCAAATAATTGTTGTGAAGTATTTTCCTGTAGCATCCCTGGGGTGTATCTGCAATAGCAATCCATTTAGCACAACAAGAGCTGTTGTAAGGCAAAGCAGTACAGTTCAAGGACCTGTCATCCCTGGTGATCATTTGTGCCACCCAGGGCTAGGCTGGTAATCTTATTTCAAAGTCTGATTTTGCAAAGTGGGATAGGGGATGTTGCAGTCACGGTCTTTGTCTGACTGTAGCTTCCACAGGGGTTTCTCTGAGGAAGATCCAGCTGGGGTCAGGCAAAACACAAGCTAAACCACTTCAAAATTAGATAGGGAGGAATTTTGTGTCAGAAAAGTGTTGACACTACAAAATAAATTTCCAAGGAAGGTGCATCCTCATTCTGAGAGCTGTTTCAGTTCTTTTCCTGGCACACTGTAAGAAAAGTATTTTATTTCATGTGTTTTAGGGCTGTGTAGGGGGCTATTCAGTTGATGTTGTAGCGGAAACTGCAGCTATTTTCTCAAAAGCCTTTTAAATGTTTCTTGCTGCATGCAGTATGCTGGCTGCTTTGGCTGGACCTCTGGAGCTGTCTCAGCTTCTTTTATGCTGCTGCTGCTTCTCCCACTCAGGGTTTCTTCAGTTTCAGGAAGAACTTGTCCCTTGTTTCCATGTGTGTGAAAGGACAAAAGCTTTGCCAGGTGTTGTCAGCCTCCCAGCTCGTGTCTCACGGATTGAACAGCCTGTGAGGGCTGTGAAGGTACAGCTCTGCACTGGAGGCTGAGGTGCAGTTACAGGAGGAGTGGAAGTGATAACCTAAAGACTGTGGTCATAAATTGCTCTGGAAACATGGTCATACCACTGTGATGGAAAAAGCTTCTTTGGAGAAAGCTTGCAATATTTATTAATAGTTCTTTCAGGAACTGCACACTCAGTATTGATGCAGTTGGCTATGGCATTTTGCTGAATTTGGACATTATTTAGCATTATCAGTGTATATTTTATTACTTAGATGTTTAATTCACTCAGCAGCATTGTTTAGAAAATAGCATGGACTGAGCAGAAGAGTCTGTTTTTTGTTTCCTAATGGTGATCTATGCAGTGATGAGCTGTGTCTGTTTAGTTATTCAGTTGTTTGCTGGGTGAGACTGACATGCCAACCTCCTGCTCTGCTTAGGGGTGCAGATCTGAAGTGCTATGTTATGCTCAAATGAGCAAATGCTGCCATTGTATCACAGGGTTAGTCAAAGGAAATATTCACAACTACTTTATATTTAGTAGATTTGCAAGCTGCTTTTTATGCAGGGATGGGTTTCCTGTACTTTCAGGGCAGGGACACGGCTGCCCTTAGAAACTTCTAATTGCCTTCTTGGTCTGATTCCTGACTGGACTTGTTAACTCTCATGCCAGGTGTTCACTGGTCTGTTATTTTGTCATGGTGTTTGTAAAAGCTGTAGCTGTGAACCTTGTACAGCTGACTGCAGTACAAGGAGACCAAAAGAAATTGCCCATGCCTCGAACAATTTATAGACTACGTGTAAAACAGAAAGTCCCTTGAGTCTCTATACAGTATGAAATTGCAAGTTTAGAGGTTGGAGATTAAAAAGAATAGATTGTCTTGTACAGCAATTCCATGTGTAACATTTCCACAAAAAGAACTGATGGAATTTGAAAGTGCATTTTATTCTAGCAATACAAGTTTTTGACTAGGTGTCCTTTTATAAGCACCAATTACTTTCATATCCTGTGCTTGGCACTGGAAAATCTTAATCTTTAAAGTTAATAATTGTTCCACAAGACTTAACTGAATTCTGGTTGTAGAAGCTAAAGGAAATTGGAGGGATGAGAAGAGTTGAATATAGAGCATTTCACAAGGAATTACCTCTTAGTTTGATTCACTTGTTCCTTCTCTAGTTCTTCCTTCTTCTCCCTCCCTTCCTCTGTCCCATATCTCCTATGCTCTGCTGAGCTCACCTGGAAAATGCATGTGATCAAAAGGCAGATTTTGCAGAGGAAGAGGGAGATGATCAGAAGGAGTTCTTGCTGAATGGGCTTGAAAACATTCAAGAGTGCTATCAAACTGAAACAGAAAACACTTGCTTTGGTCTACCTGTGCTTCACCTTGGCTTGGCTGCTGCAAAATCCCCCAGCTGGACTGAGTGCAGTGACCCTCCTGCTTTGGACTAAAGCCACTGCACTAATGAAGGCAGCTCTGATGGGCTGTCTTCACTCCAGCACTTCCCTCGTATCTGCCTGTACAAAAGCACACAGCAGTGTCTTTCTGGTATTTTTAGGGAAGAAGGATTGGTCTGCATGTAGCATTTCCTACTGTGGTGCTGTGCATTTGCATTTTGAAGGTGGTTTGAAACTTGTTTAAATGAAACTATCCCACAGAATTTGCTTCCATAGCTGCAAGCTTTGTTAAGAAACCAGACTTTATCTCTGGAGTTTGACACTGCTGGTTCTTGTCTGATTGGGCAGGGAGTAAAGGAGGGAGATTTAAAAATACATATATATATATAGTTTGAAATTCCAATATAGGAGTTTTTTAATGGCATTCCTTGCCAGGGCTAAGCAGGCTCTGAGATCAAATTTATCTACCCACCCATGCCTTTTTAATAGCAAACTATAACCATTTTAATTCCTGCCTGAGCACTGATTAGATGAGGTATAAAGTGAAGTGGCAGCCTCCTGCCTCTTGAGCACTGGCAGAATGTGCAGCCACAACATTCACATAGGATTTATCTCTAGAACCCTTCAGGATGAACTGGGGAGAGTGGCTTAGTGGCTTTCCACATACCCAACAATATGCAAATGCTGACTTTGCAGGCTGACACAGCTGTTTTTAAGCAGAAATACAGAACAAACTTCCAAAACATTTGAATATCTACATCTCAGTATCCCAAGTGATTCCCAGTTAGGCCTGGAGATAGGTGACTTAGGAAATAGATGTGGAGTTTGCAAATGCTGCAAGATGATGTTTGCTGGATACTTTGAAAATCTGCTCTGATAGAATCTGAGAACTTTTTTTCACTCACTTCTACCTGCCAAGGATTGTGGGTTGTTTCACTTTTCTCAGGCTCTGTTTATCACCTCAATGATAGCTGAGTCTTAAAAGTAGTGCAGAAAACTCAGAAATAAACCTTGCTGAGAAAAAAATGGGAACTAGTTGCTTACTGTACAAATCAGCTGGGGGACTGGGATCCAGTTAAAAGCTTTAGATTTTAGTATTTTGAATAGATTAGCCATTTAAGCTAATAATAAAGAATAATAATTATTTATTATATAAATAATAATAATAATAATAATAATAATAATAATAATAATAATAATAGTAAACAACTAGTGGGGATTCTGAATAAATTCTTCAGCTTTTGAAATCTTTGTTTAGATTCTCTCAGCTTTTAATATTCCGTGATTATGATATTGGGAAAACTGTTTCCTCAGGTGGGATGCAGAAATGCAAAAGTTAATACGTCCTCTTTGGCAATAATGAAATCTGCCAGCAGTGGGGATGCTCTAGTGACCATGTTTTTAAGGAGTAGAGGGAGAAATATGTTCTTTCTTCTCCTGTTACTAAGACCATTTCCTTGCCCACATTTGCAGAGTACACATAAGGTCAGGCAGATTGCTATTCACTAAGCAGAATAAAATGTGCAGTTAAATAAATAAAATCTGTAAGTGAATTTTTATACTGACTGGATAAACAACATGAAGTTGATTTATGCAGTAAAGGATTCATGCTTAGCCAGATCAGCATTTGTCATATGCGGTTTCCTTCTCAGTTCATCAGGAGAAAAGCCATCCATGGTGATTGCTCTTTATCCAAGGGTTCAGCAATGCACTCTGAAAGCTCTTACACCAAATACCTAAGGAGGGAGAGCAGAGGTAATTGCAGTACATTGCCAATAAAATAGCCAGCTAAGTACTCCTGACATTTGATATCTGGAGCTTTTCCTGGCCCCAGAGACTGGGAGGGGTGGTGAGAAGTAGGGAGGCAGAGGATCATTCCATCCCCAAGCTGCAGCACTGCCTGGTGGGGCTGGCTGGGCTTTGCTGACGTCTCTGGGCTCCGTGTCTGGACCAGGCTCAGCCCAGGGCTGGGAATCTGTGCTGGGCTCTGAGGGAACTCCTTCCTCCATGGACACAGCATCCCTGGGAAAATGGGCACATAAACAAGGGAGGCACCTCTAAACCCCAGCCTCAGCCCTTATGCTGCTTCTTTAGTTTCCTCTTGCATCTGATAGTTAGCTTGTAATCTTTTAAACACTGTGCTTTAAGTAAAAGTCAATTTTATTGGAGAGGGAAGAAATACAGACTTTTATTTAAGAAAGTATTCTCATGTGAACCCAAATCTTCTGGAAGAGCAATTTCTGAAGGCAGAAGTTTGTCTGCATTTATTGTGCTACACGGAAATTTCACATAAAGGCATTTATATGGACTTGTCCTTCAAATACAAAGAAATAAATTATGTAAGTAAATTACTTGGATTACTAAAACATGCCAGTTAAGATGATTCACAAAGATTAATCTATTGCTCTAAAGCACCAAGAAGCCAATTAAAATTTGCATTCAGCTATAAGATGCTGGGAAATTAAAATTTAGCAATCCTAATTCTGTGGCTAGTTCGACCAGAAAATAATCAAACAATAAAGAGTTTGTCACAACCATTACTATGTTAAAACAAATAAACAAGAACTTTTCCTTAGCATTTTTTTCCCAGCTTTCCTCAAAGTAGGGAAAAAAATACAGGACTGTAAGCTTAAGCAGTAATTAGCTGAACAGACGCCTGAAGAAAATACACTGGGCCAATTTTCAGCAGTTTTCTTCCAGTGGAAAGAATATTTCTTTAATATTAAAGCAAAATGGACCATGTCTATTTACTGGAAAGATAACAATGCTGCATATTTTAGCTGAACAGAGCATGAGAGGAAAGATGGATTTGTCTTTACAAACAAGCTGTGGGTATGTTGGTAAATAAAACTATCACTAAGAGATAAAAGAAACAATGGGAAGGATTCCAGTTGTCTACTGATGTAAATAAATTTCAGTTTGGTCTGGTAAGGGTGAAGAAAATAAATTATTATGTTTGATATAAATGGAATTCAGAATTGGATTAGAAGTGGACTGAAAATACAGACTGACTTCACAGAAAATACAGAGGTTTTGGATATTCCCATTGGATGTGGAATGAAAATGAATGACAGTCTTCTTAAAAAAATAATTAAAAAGTAAGCTCTGCCTCAGTCTGAAAGGTTGCCAGATGATTAGGTCACTCTTCATACAGATTTTAGAGTCTAGACATGAAGAAATTCTGCAAAAATCACTAAGGTTTCATGCACCTACAACCTGAAAGAACAACTCCCTCAGCCAGGTTTGGTGGTCAGCGATAGGACCAAGGGAATGGGCTGAAGGTGAGTTCAGGGGAGGTTTGGGCTGGATATTAGAAAAAGATTCTCCACCAGAGGTGGTTGGGCAGTGTGCCAGGCTCCCCAGGGCAGGGTCAGCACCAAGCCTGACACAGTTCAAGAAGCATTTGGACAAAACTCTCCTGTTTCGATTCTTGGCCTTGGTGCTGAGCAGGGCCCTGACATGGACTGGACAATTCCATGATTCTGTGCTTTGGAAAAGTCTGTATAAAGGTGCAACTTGCTACACTGTTTGTCAAGCATAAACCCCCACCAAGTTCTGGGAACAAAAGCTCTTTTATGGGATCAATGCTTTTTGCTTTGAACATAAAGCTTCTGCACTTTAAGTAACAGCAGGAGTCCATTATTTTGCAGCAATATTTTTATCCTGCATATCACTACATGCTTCTGATCATGCTTGAAATGTCAGTTCAGCTGCCTTTGGTGGTGTCTTGTGTGTGATCACAAGGCTGTGATCTGGTTCCCTGTGTGAGACACGCGGGGCATTCCCAGGCTCTGCAGGCTGGGCAGGCGTGGGCAGGAAAGGCACAGCTCGGATTAGCTGGGGAAAGGGCTGGCCCAAAGTCATCAGGAGCTCCCTGGATCTTGCCAGGGCTTCACATTTCATGCCTTAGAGGTCTCTGAAGCTTTCCTGTATGGAGCAAGCTGAAGCACTTAACCCATTTATCCAATACACCTTATTTACTGATGCTTAAACACAACCTAGAGCAATGGTGCATTCCTGCCCTTGTGCATTACTGGGGACTTCTCATGTCAGCTCAAGCTCTCAGATATGAGCAGGAGGTAGTTAACATTCAACATAACAATTTAAATTTTTTTTTTTTTGTAAATTAATGTGTTTTGGGTTTTTTTTTGTTGTTTTTTTTCTTTTTCTTTTTTTTTTTTTTTTGTCTTTTTGTTTGGGTTTTTTTGCCAGTTCATAGCAACTAAGTGTTCTCATTTTATTAGGACTATCTTTATAAGAAATAGCTTTTTCTTTCTTTCCTTATATGATGGTCTCTTAAATCTCAGTTGTGCTCCCCTCTGCCCCCGAAAAAAATTTAATACAAAATTTTCTGTTTCATCCCAACAGATAAAAAGTCATGGGAGTTGCCACTATCTACAAGTTTATGTCTTTCTGCAATGGTGCAGTGTCAATTGTTACAGACAGATTGGATATTTTCTACAGGTTAAAGAGAAGGTGTCTGAATCTATTCTACTAGTGGGTGGCTCTGGTGGAGAACATTGTCTCCTTGAACTGTCTGAGACTTTGCAATGAAATTTATTTTTTTTCCTAACATTTAGTTGTCAAACTAAGCTATGTTGTATTTTCCTACAGCAATTATTTCTGGTCACGTTTAACTGGGAAAATGTCTTTTTGTTGGGTCACTGACTCAGTTGAGTTTCTGCTGTTACTTTTATCTTTTTCGTGTGTCTGTGTGTAATATTCTTAAATTTGTATACATCTGGAAACCTTTACCAAAGGTCATTCCTATGTTTATCAAAATCCACTGCATATTTTTTATTTCACTGAGTTGTCAGTGATTTATCTCCTTCATTGAAAAAACATATTTTAATTCTGGCTTGGAAAACTCACTGCACAAATCAAAATCAATTCCTGCTTCTGTAACAGTTGGCCAGTGTAGGCATAAAATGGCATGTGAAGTGGGAGAATACTGACTAAAGAAAACTAATGATGTTATCCCCTTGTAAAATACTCTGATGTGTTTTTCAAAGTGGGGTAATATTGGCTGGGGAGAAAACACATTTTCAAAATATTTTTTCTCTCACTTTTCCTTATTTCCTGCTTAAAAAGAAAAACGCTAAGGAAGCTGAGAAAAAAGGATGATTTTCTAGGAAAATACTGTGTTTTTATATCAAAGCAGTATTTTCTTTCCAAAGCCTGAGAATTACACATACTTTAGAAACATATTACACTTCCCAGAATTTTTGACCAACACTGACAATTTGTTTTCATTGACTTGTTTGGCAGAGGAACTAAAAATGTCTTCCTCAAAGTGCTCTGATGCAAAGAGCAGTGTGAGGAGCCAGGAATCACTTGCTTCTCTTTTCCAAAAAATGGTGAGGTTTGTTGGTTTTTTCCTTCTTTTTTGCCTTCCTTTTTTTTTTTCTGAAGAGAAGGTTGAAGGGGGCTAACCCCACTTCTGTTGTTAGTAAAGGTTTCTAGATTATTTCTCTGTGTTTTCATCCTGCTGAATATGACCTTACTGATCTTGCTATGGAACTGTGAGTAGGGATTCTCTCCTGTCACTGTTTCCCCTGTTTTTAAGGTATTCATATTAGTCTGAACCATTGTATAGGATTCAGTGTTGATTATGGAAAAATGCTGTATGAACAGGGTAAATACATTTTTTACTTTGGCCAAAGGTTTTTGTTTTTCTTCTGTACAGAGGACTCTTCAAATGCAGTCCATCCCACCATGCAGATATATTTTTATCTTACAGTTCCACCCTCACCTGTTCATAGTAGATTTCACCCTCTGATTCTTATTTATTTGGGTTGCAGAGATGAAGAAAAGGAGGAGGCTGTGTCATCCTATCTGTGGCTGAGTGAAGGATTAAGAGGGGTTATTCTTCCTACTTTGACTGTTTTGGCTATAAAGGAGATGATTTGCTTTGAATTGGCTTCCCCTTGAGACAAGGTGGAGAAAGAGCAAGAGCTGCAACATCTTCCTGCAGTCCCAGGAGCTGCTGAGGTATGCAAGAGTGAGAAGGTCTGTTTCAGGACCAGGTAATAAATTCAGAATTACAAGACTGGATGCATTTAGGGAATCAGTTTGACAATTCATTCCTTGCTCTTTTCCTGGGGTGAAGCAGAGTCCTGTATTCTCCTTAGTCATGGTGAATTTCAGCTCAGTTCATCACCAAGTCAAATAATAAAAAAGTGGCAGTTTGCAGAACTCTTTAGCATCCAAATCACTTTTTTCAGAATAAATCCTGTTGATGTTTCCTCAAGTGAAAAAAGATTCGAAGGAGAATAAATGTCCTCGGAAATTTTGCAAAATACTGTTTGATCTTCCAACCAATTCTCCAGAGACCTCTGAGTTAGATTGGGGCTGTTAGAAAACTTGTGTGTTGTGCCAAGGACTGTTTTTCCTTCCTCAGAACTGATGCTGTCATTTCACAGTGAGTAGGAAACTTGCAGCTTGTATGATTTAGAAATCACTTATTATCAGGTGGAAGGATTTTGTTTTGTCTTTTTGGTGTTTCTTGGGTTCATGCTGCTGCAGAACCTCACATATTCTTACCAAAGGTACTGTTGTGATCAGAGCTATATTTTGGCTTTCAAATGTAGCAGAAATATATTATCCAGGCATTTAAAAGAAAAAATTATTTCAAAGTTTATACATATGTATATATATATAAGGTTTTTAATACTATTATGTTTGCTCTGAAAGAAAGCACGATGGATTGGCAGTAAATATTTATTGTTCTGTTCTTCCACTTTGTGTACATACACATAATCCACATTATCATCAATTGATATATGCTTATATTCAATAAAGAGGAGATTCCCAAGGAAAGTAATATCATTTCTCTGGTTTTCATTGAGCTTCAAGGTGTTTTTTCTTTTTAATAAGATAGATACATTTGCTTAGCATGTGTTCCCTAACAGGTCTGAGTAATTGAGTCATTCCTCACTGCTGTAGTCTCAGATCACTGTTTCTGAAATTGCTGAAAATGGGACTTTCTATCTTGAATGTCTGAGAAGGAATAAGCTGTGAGAGTGCTGAAGTCATTATGAGCCCAGAGGAGGTCCACAGCTCTGCTCAGAAAAGGGCAGCAGGTATTAAAAGCAACCTTTTCATATTCAGCAAATAGTGGAAGAACACATTCCATAAGAGGAACTATTGTTTCTGCTATACACTTTCCCCCACTGCCTGGGGTACCTGGAGGGCCCTGTGCACTCACTGTACCTGTATCCTTTGTGTGCCTGAAATGAAAATCACTTACAGAGAACCCACTGGAGAGGTGCAGATCAATCCTGGCAGCCACAGTGATCTTTTTCAACAGCTTTTTTTGCTTTTTCCAGTAAAACTTCCCATGCCAGGGTAATGAAGGCCTAAATGCACGGATAGTTTCTAAAGCCATACCTAATTCTGACTTGACTAATCAAATGTAGGATAAAGAGCTTGTGAGAAACTGGATCAGTCTTTCTCTGCTTCCCTTACAAATTCATGGCACTTACAGCTGGGAAATATTAATATTGTGATATCAGTGAGCATGCCTTAAATCAATAGGATTTTGGAAAGTCTTTTTAGGTCTGAAATACAGCTGTTGGATATAATTTAGACAGTAAGCTGTGTCACTTTTTAAAAAAAAATTCTATTCAAAGAAACAAAAGCATGCAGTGTTAGTATTCATATCTTTGTGTATTTTGAGGGAAGAACTCACAAAATGAGATGATCTGCATGTCACATTTGGTAGGTCGTTGTGAATGTCACTCACTCCTGTTTTGGTCCTCTAGCACATAAAAGACTTTTTTCCCATTCTTGCAAATTCCTTGTAGTGGAAAGAGACAACAGGCATGACATTGGAACGTGCTCTGGGACAGTTTGTAGAGCTGCCTGAAGATATCTTTTAGTGTATCTGGAGAGGAGGTGGTTGTTCCTCCTCTACCCCACTTATTACCTCTGTGACAAGAGAGAATAGCAGGCATTGGATAAATCCTGTCTCCTCTCTATATTGTCTGGTGAGTTTATTTGCCTTGGCTTTGCATCCGTTTTTTTTAAGGAAAATACAGAGAGTCAGTGAGTGCACCATGGCTCTCAGCATCCTTCTTCAACTCCTGTTTTGCTCAAAAGTGAAAGCAACCCTCCACAAGCTGAAAATGCTCAGAAGGTGATGAGCAGGGCACACCGCCACTGAACACTTTCCACCTCTCCTGGAAATGACTGTGTCCAGCTTTCCTCAGAAAATATGTCAATGATCCTCTCCTTATTCCAATACCTGGTTCCTGGTTGCTTCTCATTTTGTTTTCTGTCTAGTCTTTTGGAATGAAGTGTTTTCATGAGGCTAGTGTACAAGCTTAGCAAAATCCAGTTTATCAATTAATACAAAAGAAGTCAACTGTGTGAAAATGTTGCTTTCTAAAGAATTAGTGTCCACCTCCTCAGGATCCTGCTTGTAAAACTAAAATCATATTGCAGCTTTGCCTCTGACTGCTGAGGTGAGGTAAGTCTTAGGTGTGTCCTTCAGCCCTTGCTTAACCACTTTGCCATTCAAAATAACTCCTGCATGTTGGGAAGGTGCATTATCCACTGGCAGACCGGCGTCCCTGCCTCAGAGAGCTGCCAAGCATCGTGTTCAAGTGGTGCAGTGTTTTGCTGTCCTGCTTTCCCTCTGCATCTCCAGCAGCTCCTCCCTGGGTAAAAGGAGAGCTGCATACCTTCTCTTGTAATGTTTTAGATCTTCCAACATAAATAACTCTCATGAAAATATTTGCAGGAGTGTTTGAAAGACAAATGTTCCAGTGTGGGACAAGAGCAAAGTGACATCTCTAAACTGCCATAATTTGGGTTACCTGGAGCTTTTTATTAACTTCTCCTAAACATTTTGGCTTTTCTGATTATAGTTTTGTACTATTTTTCAGAGACCTACCCTTGGTAAGTTGATGAAGTCTCAAAGCAGGAGTGAAAGGCAATAAAGGTGAGTGAAAAACAGGCTGTCTTAAATGCAGTAGATTTTGTTTATTAATTAATGGCCACCACAAAAAGAACTACAAAACAGCCTGTGAAAGGTAGATGGATTTATGTTTGAGTCAGAAATATTTGAAAGACAGTTTACCCCAGTAGAAAAAATATCTCTTTTAATACATAACTAATCCTTCGAAAAAATGCTGGAAGGACTTTTCATAAAAAGAGATGAAAATTGCTGAGATTTGAATTGCAAATATTTGCGGCAACCACTGTTTTCCCAAAATATATGTTAAGGTGGTTTCAGATTTTGACTCTTCCTATTTATTTCCACATATGACAGATCAGCCTACCCCCTCTCCCTACTAAGTCTAAACCATGCAAAATGTGGTTGTTTTTTTTCACAAAACCTGTATATTTGACTGTCCTAATCCATTGAGATTAGGACCCCCAAGGGGTGTGGTTGCCAAAACTCAGAAATACTCTAGCTAAATAGAAATTAGCTCATGGTAGCCAGAGAGAAAAGACACCTCTAAAACATTTTGTAGAACTAATGATAGTTTATTTGTTCTCACATAATCCCCTTTTGTCACAATTCACATTTATTATACCTGTTCCATTTATCTACAAATAAAACTCGACAGGCTGCAGTTCTGCTGCTGGATTTTTTATATATATTTTTTTTTTGCCAGTGGGCTAGAGATGTCTGATTTTACTTCTATCTGAATCCAGCAATTTCAGTCATGTTATATTCAAGGGATCACATCTTTGTTTTTGTGATAAATGAATAAGATAGTCTGGTTGCCTTGATTAAATTAGCTACGTGACATGGGAGCTGAAGTGAGCTTGATATATCCAGTTTTATTTTGTCAAAGTCAATGGACAGCACTAAAACAAGTTGGAGATATTAATTTAATTAATACCTTACTGGGGGACAGGTAATTGATTGTCTGTGTTATTTTGGCTACTGCTATTCACAGCCCAGTGGTATTAAATAACCAGGAATTCAGGTTAAAAGGGCTGTAGCCCTCAAGAGCAAGGCTGGCTCAGGTCAGAGCTGGTATTCCAGAGGGGGAGCAGGACTGTGGACAGACAGCCCAGTGCCAAGTGTCTTTATGAGCGTTTTGGTTTAGAGCAGAAAGATGTTTTGGGGAAGTGACAGCTCCACCTTGCAGGCAATATTGAACCAGGAAACCAGCAGGGACCAAAAGCAGCTTCTAATCCACCTCCAGGCCAGTGGCCACTAAATTGTACCAAACCTGAATCCCAGGGAGAAGGAGAGCTACCCAGGGTTACATGGGTCTCTTGAAGAAAAAGGTTAGAGCAGTGATCTGCAAGGTGGGGAGCAGGTTCTCAGTGCAGGCTGCTTTTGTTTCACAGGCTGGATTTACGTGCTGAGCCTGCTGCTAATGGCTTCCCGTTACCTGGCCATTTACAGCTCTTGTGACACGAAATCTTCATTTTCCATAATGAAGAAAATGTCCACAAACCATTCAGATAATGACCAAAGGAACAAGGAAAAATTTGTCAGCAATTTAAGTGTTTGCTCAGTGCTAATATCAGGAGCAGTAAAGTCTCTTTTATTTATGTTTCAATACTAATCCAGCTTCCCAGCCTATGTAGTAATTATATGTTTCTTATAACTAAGTCTATTACATGATTGCATTTAAATCATAAACTTAAATCCAAAGCAACTGCATTTAACCTATAACAAGATGAAATTAACAATATAAGCAGTCCTGCTATTAAATGGGCAACAATTATTTCTCCAAAAGACTTTTTGGGTACTGAGAAAATGTAATTTTAAATGCATAACTATTTTATTGTTGTGCCCTTAATTTTTGTGAAATTTGAAAAGTCTGGCAGAAATGGATGTGAATATTAAATAAAGTCCTGTTCTCAGTGACAGTGTAGAAGATTTTGGACTCCTACTCCAGATTTTCTCTGCTCTTTTCAGCCTACCTATGCTATGCTTGAAGCAGCTGAGCCCTCATCTAGTGAAAACTGAAAATGTCCCCAGCTCCTTCACAGATCTAGCCTGCTGCTAATTTTCTATTAAAGGTAGCAATACAGCTGCTCTCAGCATGAAGTGATTTTCAGACCTACTTGACTTAAATTGGTATTTATTTAAGGAAGATGAAATCTACTGGTAATTCATCTTCTGAGTGTAATTGGTAATCTGCTGCTGCATCCCAGCTATGGAGTTGCAATAGCTTTAGTTGTTATATTTTATCTACTACCCTCGGGAACCAAATTAGATGGCTAATAGACTGGCCAAAATAACAGAAAATTTCTTCATAATTGCTTAATCAGATTTAAGTCAGCATCTTTGAACCCAAATAAGCAATTGAGAACTTATTTAAATGTTATATTATCATCTAATTATATCAAAAAGCATAGCCTGCTTGTTTTTTTAGAGAGAGGAGGTATGTAATAGATTCATTGTACAAATACTTGTTTATGAGACTATCTGACTGCACAATTGTAATTTCTCTGGTACAAGACCACTGATATTTAGGGACACATTCACTGCCATTACAAACATATTAGAGGAATTAAAGTCTGGTGGGTTTTTTTATTGTTGCTTGGCAAATGCAAGAAGGTTGTTAATGTGTGAAGTGGTATAGACTTAATTCTGTTAAACTCGTGTTATAAAAAAATAGTTTCTCTCTAATTGCCTTATTTTCAACTCAATATCTGCTTGCCAGGGTTAACACTTTTCCTTATTCAAATCAGTTACCAAGAATATTTTCTCCCTAAGCTTTTTTAATCCTTCAGTCTTCAAATATAAATGCAGTCACTGATAATGGGAAATGTAGATTTCTACCATGCATAATGGCCAGACTGAAGCTGCTTGCTTGGCAAAGGAACATTGAGTTAAAGGAATTGGTGTTAACAGTCAAATATCAAGAGTTAAAAGCATTCTCATTAGGGGCTAAAAATGATTGACAGAGAAATGGAGCTACCAAGTGTTTACTGGAATGTGTGAGGGCTTATTAATATTGGCACGGGGATGGTCCTATTTGTCTAGACAGAAAATCTAGTGTGTCTGGATTGTGATTTGTGGGAACCTTTCCCCTTTGTAAACCGTATTTTGTTCTCAGTGATAGACACGGCCCCGAGTACACTGCAATATTGGCCTGGAGCTTCAATTGTCTTTGATTGAAACCTGCTAGTCACAAATAATGGTGTAAAACCATTGCCTTTTTTTAATTCCCTTTGAGCTGGGGATCTGGAGTGTGGTTTCAGAAATCTGCTGGGGAAAAAAAAAATATTACTTTTCTGATAGTATAATTTCAGAGCCTTTAAATTTATTTTTCTTGTTTTACAAAGGATGTCTGGGATTTCAATGTCTGGAAGAAAGGGACATAATACCTGAGGGAAGAGCATTTCCTAAATTACTGCATAACGCTTTGTGTTCAGGGCACAGTTATTTCTTCTCTACAATGTCATAAAATGGTTAATAAACACAGAATGCAGAAAAAGGGCAAAGTCCCCAATTCTTTGCCATTCCCTTTCTTATTTTCTTTAAATTCTGCAGGCATCCTCTTGATAGTCTTTACCAGCAAATTACTGCTTTCAAAACTTCTCTCCGCCAAAAGACTACAAACATATACTCTCAGTTGCTATGTAGGTATTTAGTGTTTTTTCACTTTTCTAAGCCACACAAGTGTTTTCCAGCTTAAATATAGTATCCATGATAGATGGCTGCATTGCCAGTGCCTATTAAAGCCATAATGTCACAGCAATTTTGTCAGGAAGCGGTAGGGCTCATTTGACAGTAAACCTTTGGCTGTGGGAAGCTGGGCTGCAGGTTTAAGCCTGGTTTGCAGACAGCTCAAGGGGGGTGGCTCAGCTATGAAGCAGTGCAGCCATCATTCTGGGATGTGTGCCTCAAAACAAGTCACAGCCTCAAATAACGGGGCTGTGCCTGCTGCCCTCCCCTTTGGGATCCACATGGAGATATGTAGCAATGCTAGCAATGCTGTATCTAAATATACCAAGAGCAGAAAAACAAGAGGCAATTTTCACGTGACAAAGGGAGCATTTTCAGAGCTGTGGAATATCCATTGCCTGCCTTACCTTTGCTGTACTCAGGTGACACAAAGAAGATTTTACCAGGTACCCTATTGCATTGCTTTGAAACCGAGCAAAAAACCCTGACAACAGAAACAAATCTTTAGAAGATTTAACACATACATTTCTTTAAATAGTAAAAAGCTTATCTTCAGGGATTTTTTGATTGATTGGTTGGTTGGTTGGCTTTTAATTCCCAGAAACAGCTCTGGGGTCCTCACCACAGGACAGATGTGGACCTGTTGGAGCAAGTCCAGCTTGACAGCACAAGGGGTAATGACTTTAAGATGAAGGAGAGCAGGCTTAGATTGGATATAAGGGAGAAATTCTTTACTGTGGGGATAGTGAGGAACTGAAAAAAATGCCCCAGAGAAGCTGTGGATGCCCCATCCTCGGAAGTGTTCAAAGCCAGGCTGGATGGGTCTCTCAGTACCTCGTTTAGTGGAAAGTGTTCCTGCCTATGGCAGGCATCTGGAACTAGATAAACTTTAAGGTCCCTTCTAACCCAAACTGTTGTATGACTCTACAAAACACATGTGAAAAACAGTGACAATTTGGGCTGGTTTTGTTGTTTTTTAGTGCAAATAGAATTTTCTCTTAAACACAAAATCAGATTTCAGGAAAATGGGTGTTTTCTGGCAGATTCTCTGTCTCCACAGAACTGGACCCCTTCACTCTCTGGGAACCTTTTCAGTTGCTATATTTCACTCAGCCCTACTCACCAGTTTTCCCAGCATGCACAGACAGGAGAGGGCTGTTGTGCCCTTGAGAGGCTTCAGCTTCAGAGAGGCCTTGCATCACGATGAGTTTCCTTTGCTGGAACAGAAGCTGCAAGTGTGAAAGATCAGGGAGATTTTACAAATGGCCCCCTCATTACAGCCTCCATTCTTTGAATGACACCTGGTAACACATTGTGCTTTTGCAATTTTGCTGTCAAAATGGATGGTGTTTTATGGCTGGTACATCTCATAGAAATGGATTGCACAGCTCGCTGAAGAAGCAGTTAGTCAACAAAATGCACTCTGGCACTTGGTGTAGTGACTGCAATTATTTGACTGGTGGCCAGCCTAGGTAGCTCTTGGGAGCCATAAATAGTATTTAGAGGTTGCTGTAAAAGCTTTTTAATTTGTTACACCAGAGTTCATTTACATTGTACACCATATGTCATGGCAAAAGCACCCTCTCTTTGTAGAGCATTATGCACAAAACAATATGTTATAAACACAACTTTTTAATGGCCTCCAGAGTAGCTGTAGATAGCTCATCCAGGAGGCTGCCTAAAGATGGATCTGTTACGTGGCTGGAAATCTGAGGTCACTTCGTTTTAGCTAATGAAATGAGGCAAGATTCCCTCTGCATTTCAGATGAGAACATGGCCCACTAGCAGTTTAATCTCAATAATGTGAAGTCATTCATTACAGATTAATGCAGGAGTTGTTCCTATAACTGGAGGATGGCTCCTCTGGAAGCAGAGAGGAACCTTGGTTTTGAAGGGAGGGAGTCTCTGGATGCACCTGAACCCACAGCTGATGTGAAACAAGACATGCAGCCCCAGCAGTCCTGGGGAGAGCTTATAGCACATGTAGGGGAATTAGCTGCTGTCCAAGGCTGTGTGAATGTATTCTGTGATTTTGTCATATTTTCAGTTCATGAAACTGAAATGGGGAGAAGGGCATAAAGAGTCTACCAAAGAACAGAACATGTGTTTGTGGGAGAAGATGAAAAAAGCTTAGCTGGCTTAGCAGTTGAAGGCTGCAAATTGAAGGCTCAGAGAAGATAGGATTATTCTAAATAAATGCATTGGAGAGGATTAAGGATGAGGGAGGAAGAATTTTATAAACTGAAGGACAATGATGGTAGGGAAAATAAAGGGTTAGGCACTGTACATTAGCAAACAGTCCAGCAATTGAATGATGATTAACCTTTAAAGGAATAATTTCCATACTCCTCCAAGATGCTGATTATGTGAATGGGATGGTAAATGGAAAATATGCACTAACCTGATGAACAGGTAGCACAGTAATGTTCAACATCTAAAACAACCAGGAAACAGAACAAGACTTTTTCTTTATAGCCTAAATACAGATTTTTTGTTTGTTTGTTCTCTGGTGAAGAAAATATCAGTTCACCAAGAAATTCTGGACTACTAGGATCTAGTTCACCTGCTTACATCATCTCCATCCAACAGAGGAATGAAAGTATTAGAGATTTCACTCTGAAAATTAGATATTAATCAGTTTTCTCTTTTGGGATATCACACTGCTTTGAGCTTTGTCTTTTTTTCTCTCCTTCTAGTTATTTCCAGCTTTTATTAGCTGAAAAAAATCTATTGTTGTGTATTGATGTAGGGCCTATGCTTGGTTGGGGGGGTTACTGTGATGTTGATAAACATCCTTCTTATGTTAATAAGCATCTCTCAGTATGTTTCTGTATACTTGTATTTGGACCCTTGTAATTGCTGTTAAAAAAACAGAGAATTAGAATTCTCTAGCCTATTTGATTTTCAGAAGATTGGTAACTTTCTGAAGTACTAAAGATAGAAAGAAATAATTTTAAGTCAATCTTTCTTACTGTAATTCTGCTCTGGCCTTTGTTGCTGGCAGAATTATCCTGTTTAGTCCTGCCAAATAAGATAACAGAGGCCTAAAAAAAGCAAATTATACTCAGTTTACCTGGAATCACATCCCTCCACGAGTTTCAGTGGTTTGGAGGTTATTGCAAACTAATTGCAATCAGACTCATAAAACTTGTAAACACGGTATGTTTCTCAGAGAAACCAAAAAGAGCTTCTGAAGTCAGCTCACTGTGTCAGGATGGGTATTCTGGTCTCAATGATTCCTTTATGGATTAGCCTTCCTGTTACCTGCATTCCTCCAAGAAATTATGAGATTATCATTCTTACATGCCATCTGTAGCACTGGGCAGAATCTCCATGGGAATGGAAGTGGATAACATCCCTGGAGAAGCTGTTTCCTTGTCACGGCTTCATGCTTGTATGTCTTGCCACCGTATCTCTTGCTGCCTCCTGAGGTGAGGAGATGCCCCAAGGACTTCCTCCCACCAGGGCAGTGCAGCAGGGCTCAGAGAAGTGTGGTATCTACAGGCACAGAGGCAGTGGTCCAGGAAATGGAGGAGGAATGTGCAGACCTGAGAGAGTAAACATCCTAAAGGATCCACATTTGCTACAGTACTGACTCCTGCACTCCCTAAATCTTCCTGTTAGAGGGGCAGCTTATCTGCCTTTCCAGAGGTGAGCAGGAGGCAGCCAAGCAAAGGCTGCTCCTGTCAGCCTCAGCCTCTTCCTATGGATTGAGGTGGCCCTGCACATGACCCATCCTTCACCAAAGACTGCATTTTACATCTAGCTTTGGGTTTGGGTGTCTCTAAAAAAACTTTTACCAGGTGCTAGAGGGAGGATTTGTACCATAATGCCTTGCAAGAACTGACTGTACCTTCAAAGGCAGCAGCAGCTCTGATCATTCTGGTGTGCAAAGCAACTTCTGCTTGTAAAACTTCCCTCCCTGGAGAGAAGGCTTTTGTTGAAATGCGGGAACTCCCTCCAGGGATGTGTGGCTCTCTTCTTCCAAGGCAGGGAAATAATTAACTGCCATGATCTCTCAACCATGCTGTGCTTCTCACAACACTTCGAAGGAGCTTGTTAGATGCACATAACTTACTGTGCTCGTTCCATGTTAAACCCTCCAATTTCTAAATCCACCTTTTCAAGCTGGAGACAGAGCCAGAGGAGTGGGACAGTCACATGGAGTAGGTGTGGTTTCCTGATTTCATTAATTTCGTTAATTGCAGCACTTCTTCAACCTGCATCAATCTTTTCTGTGTCTTATAAAGTCCTTGGTTTATAGATTGGATTGCTGGGGCTGCTTGATGATGAGTTGTGAAAATTCTGGTCTTTCCCTCATGAATGTTGACTCTGTCTTAATGCCCACTCAGCCAATCAAGTCAAATGTCTTTTATAATGACCTTTTGGAGATGTGATGAAGTTTGAATGCCAAGGGCTGGAAAAGAATCATGGTATTTCCCAACTTTATTCTGTGATTCTTTCTTTCTTTCTCCAAAGCCCTCCTTATTGCAGCCTTAAACAGATTTTGATCTTATAAAGAGGGAAGATACACTTAGTGAAAGTAAATAAATAATTACTGAGGAAAATGGATTTTAGGCTGGTTAACAATGGTAAAAAGATAATGTTTTGGTCTGATTTGGAAGAAGGAGATTTAGTAGATCCAAAGGCTTAGTGCATTTAGATCAGGTTTATGGATTACCAATAACTACCTGTGCTTTCATACAGGGCTCAGGAACACCTTTGCACCCTGGTTCCTTTAACAGCTTCATCAGCCCTCAGAGCTCACTGGAGTTCTGATAGATTCTTTTTCTTTTTTTCCCCAGTATTGATGAAGGCCTGAAATACTACAATTAGCAAAAGTTTTCAGATGTGTAAATTAGAATTCTGAAAGGTAAATCCCACAGAACCAATAGTTAA
Organism: Cyanistes caeruleus; assembly: GCF_971803275.1. Classification (NCBI taxonomy): domain Eukaryota; kingdom Metazoa; phylum Chordata; class Aves; order Passeriformes; family Paridae; genus Cyanistes; species Cyanistes caeruleus. The sequence continues at coordinate 10,920,197 of NC_141708.1, read as the reverse complement.
AATGTAGCTGTTGTAGTCAAAGGATTTGTGCATGCATAACTCAAATGTGTGTATTTGTGTACATAACATCAAATTAAAAGGAAAGTATGATCTTATATGAAGCTTCTGTAATTTGTTTGTGCCTTGAAACCCCAGACCTCTGCAAATACTTGTTCATTCTAACAAGTTTATAATTTTTCACTGCCAGTGGCAATTTTTGTATTCTTTTATTTAGTCTTTTTGTATAGCTTGCAAATCTTCTTTTTGTCTTTTAGCACATTTTCAGAGATATGCCTACATTATCTGTGTGTTGTAATCCAGCAAATCTGTTACATAAATATGATTCCTAAACTTATTCTGGGAGATTTTCAAATAGTACTACTACTATTACTATTACTACTACTATTAAGCCAAAAGATATATGGAGCATTGGAGTTTAGTGAAGTAAATCTTCCAGTTACATCATTATTATTTTACCTTTCTTAGGGTTATTTTGTCATGCTGTATCAGCCACACAGACATTCCAGAATTCAGCCTTTATTTTTGTTCTATTTAAAGGTGAATCTTGCAGTATCTCTGAAAACACACAAATGTAATCAGAGGAGCTTTAGTCTGGTAAAGCAAGTTACAGACCTAGGAATAATTGATGTGATTAGCTCTTTCCAGAATAAATAAATGACAAGGATTTGGCCGTCAGCTGTCTTTGCTGAGTGTCTAATTTCCAAGCAGGTAGTTTTAGAGGCAAGCCCAATGTTCAGAGCTCTGCAGACCTGCTTGCCAGGAGAAGCACTCCTTCTCCACTGCCATGGATCACATCCTACATGCCCTGACAGCAGCTGCAGCAGCCCCACTGCAGCACATTGGGTGGCCATGGGAAACTGCCGTGATTTGGGTGGCTCAGGGTGATGATTTGGGTGGCTCAGGGTGATGATTTGGGTGGCTCAGGGTGATTTGGGTGGCTCAGGGTGATGATTTGGGTGGCTCAGGGTGATTTGGGTGGCTCAGGGTGATGATTTGGGTGGCTCAGGGTGATTTGGGTGGCTCAGGGTGATGATTTGGGTGGCTCAGGGTGATGACTTGGGTGGCTCAGGGTGATTTGGGTGGCTCAGGGTGATGATTTGGGTGGCTCAGGGTGATGATTTGGGTGGCTCAGGGTGATGATTTGGGTGGCTCAGGGTAATGATTTGGGTGGCTCAGGGTGATGATTTGGTTGGCTCAGGGTGATGATTTGGGTGGCTCAGGGTGATGATTTGGGTGGCTCAGGGTGATTTGGGTGGCTCAGGGTGATTTGGGTGGCTCAGGGTGATGATTTGGGCGGCTCAGGGTGATGATTTGGGTGGCTCAGGGTGATGATTTGGGTGGCTCAGGGTGATGATTTGGGTGGCTCAGGGTGATTTGGGTGGCTCAGTGTGATGATTTGGGTGGCTCAGGGTGATTTGGGTGGCTCAGGGTGATGATTTGGGTGGCTCAGGGTGATGATTTGGGTGGCTCAGGGAGTGGCAGGGCTGGCCCAGCTGCTGAGGTTCCAACAGGAGGAACAAACCAACAAATCAGGTGCTCCATCAGCTAATGCTCAGGACAGGGGTGACCTCACAAAGGGAGGCCAAGGCCCTTTGCAAGCAATGTGACAGGAAAGCAGGATAATGTCGTGTGGCAGATGCTGCATGGAGGGAAATTGGGGTCATTGTGAGAGCCCCTGTATAATGCAATGTTATGCCATAATTATGACACTGGATAGAAGCAGTTGAGAAGGATTAGCTACTGATCCATACATTTTCTGTTTCTGTTTATTTAAGATAAAACCTTATGCTAGACTGATTTTTAAAAAATATTAAGCCTCTTTAAAGCTTTAATTTCCTTTATTTTCCTTGTAGATCTATGGTTTTTAATGTGTTTATCTCTGGTTTAATAAAAAGATGTATTTCTAGAACATGGCCTGGCTTTAGAAGTTGGCCTATAAAGCAGGACAGAGATCTGTAGAATTGAACCATAAACCCCATGATTCATGGCAGCACTATACCCAAGGGGAAGTATGCCTCCCATTTTCAGGGAAGGGTGGAATGGTCTCACTTTTCAAGTATAGGGAGGTGATTTTGTGTGCTTTCTTTTTAAATAATGTAGTTCCCCATGAAAACTGGACAGTCCTAAAATATTCTTTCCTCAAAAACAATGATTTCCTATCAGTAGACAGCTACGACTGGAAAATATTACCTGCTCAAATTCTGGAGAGAGAAATGAGGAGATGTGAAACTTTTCTGTAGAAGGAAGTTGTGTACTGAAGGCCAGAGTGGACATGAACTCCTTGGACCTCTGTTAGAAGTCAGGTTTGAGAGAGGAGAGTGGGGACAGGCAGAAGTAGGTTGCAGTCAATTAATTTCTATCACTGGTTATTTCAAATATTCAAGAAGGTGCTCAGGAACAAAAGGTTGGGCCAACCACCTGTTTGAAAAGTGCTCCAGTGAAAATGAAATGATCAATGAGTATCAAAGGCAGACTTTTTATCTGACATGGTAAGTGATAAAAATGCAAAATTATGAAACCCTGTGAACAGATCCCTTAGAGTTTAAGATATGTTTGAATGTGAAGTATTTTTTTCTAGATAAGGAAAAATAATCCTGTTTCTCTCTCTTTGCACTTTTCTCCTCCTCTCTTTTTGCTTTTCTGTGCTGTTTTCTTGCTTTCAGCAAATCTCCATGAGTATTTCCAAGTTAGATAGCACAGCTTTATCAATTTTGTTCTTGTTTGGTCCTTTGCAATTCCCATGGTACTTCAGTGGAGCTGAAGGTCTTTGAAGACCATCCCTGTAGAGTTCTAAAGAGAGTTTTTTCAGCACACTTAGCCTGGAGATTATATTCCTCCATTTTTTGGAAAAAGATAGGAGAAGAAAAAACCCCAGAAACTGTTTTAACTCTTGAGAGCTGCATCGTATCAGTGCCAAGTTCCCAGAGGATCTGTCAATTTCTTCTTCCCTTGGTGGGTTGGACCAGAGGCCATTCTGCAGAAAGCAAAACCCCTTGTTTGAGGACAATTTGCCTGTGAGGGAGGTAAAGATTTGTCTATATTATTGTATCTGTTTCCTTTCAGAGGCTGCATAGCTGTGGTTAGGCAAATTCACCATCTGGGAAAGAGTACTTCTCGTTACTCAGCTGAAAAAAGGCTTAGACATACAAACACACCACAAGGCTCTTCCACTGGGAAAAACCCTCTTGGAACCAAGGATCTGACATGCCATATAAATTTCACCAAGAACAAGCAACATTCAGTTGAAGCACATTTGTAAACACAAAATGTTAATTTTAAAAAATAAATTTAAACTCCATGTCTTTTGAATGCCTTTGTACCTTTCAGTGCCTCCAGTTCAGAAAACAGATCATCATTCATATTTATGAGGAGAAATTTGTATCAATTCATAATTATCTTGTGTAAAATTCATTCTCTCAGTGCATAAGTAAAATATTCAAAAGGCAAAATGGAAGGGCCATAATAAAAGCATTTGTCCCTCATCCCACACTGCAGGACCTTGTTTAACCTGGAGTCTTGAGCTATAAAACCAGTGACTAATTTTCCTGGAGGTAAAAGTTCAAGGTTAACTTGTTTCCAATGCAAACATTTTTCCAGTCATGGATCCTTTCAAAATTATTTTGGAATACAGATATCTCTGTGTGTTCTTGAGACTGTATTTTCTAGGACACGTGTACTGTGAGCTCTGGGGACCTGAGGGAAGGCCAGTTTAAGAACAGGCAAACAGCAGGTACACTGCAACTTTTTCAGCTGCTCTTCCCCTCTTTCCCTTGCCTACCTGTGTGCTGCCACGATTTCTGTTTCCAAGCACTACTGCTATTAATAGTGTTTTCCAACAGACTGGCTCCTTTCCCTACCCTGGACATTCTGGGCAGTCAGTGACCTTTAGCAGATGAAAGCTTGAGGCAGTGCTGAATGAACCTGTTCCCTGCAATCAAAGCAAACCTCAGATTATTAATTGCATTAAGTTTTAACCATTGCTTTTAATTGCAAATTTACTTTTCTGTATGGTTGGTTGGGTTTGTGGGGTTTTTTTATGATTCCACCCAATGGCAACAATGAGAGGAATGTGCTATTTTGAGCTGTTAGCAGTTCTTTTTTCTCTTTAACACCTCACCTGGATCCTAATCAATGCAGTAGGAGGTTTACTAAATTTATTGGGTTTTTATTAGTTTTGTCTCACCTCTGGCCCTGAAGAGAGAGGTAATCACATCAGACTCTCTATAGCTTGGTAATCTGGGGATCTGCATGGCATGGAAATGGATGTGTCCAGGTGTGGGTGACTGGACTTAAGGTGTGCAAGTATGGGAATTTATTAACACAATCCAGCTGGGAAAGATGGCAATCACAAACAAAGTGTGCCAAGGCATCCTTCTCTGGAGACTGTCTCTGGAGTTGTGGGGAATTCATCACATTCTTTAGATCCAGAGATGCAATTCTGTCCCACCATTCTTGGTATTCTTTGTTTGAATGATTAATTGTCTCCAATTTTAGATGTTTTTTTACATACACCTTAAAATATCTCAGGATGTGAAAGCACAGTTTTGGACAACTGAAAGCAGACAGCCCCAGAAGGAAAGTCCTTAAAAATCAATACAGACCAGGGGAAAGCTCAGGCCACTTGATTACTTCAAGTTGAGTCAGTGGCTAAGGAAAAATGGAAGTGGACATTCCCAATTTTCAGTAAAACGACACTAAGTGGAAGTCTATTTGGCAATGTGGTTTTACAGCCAGAACAGAGAAAACATTTACAGAGTCCTCTGTATATTTTGAAAATGAGCGTAATGCACTGAGGTGGCCACAGCTGGAGTCCTTCAAGGTTTTTCCCAACATTTAAACTTTGTTAATTTAAATCTGTCCCAACTATAAACTTAAGCCTATATTTCAGGCACTCTCCTTCTAGCTCACTGCATGCCAAGGTAAACTGCTTAGTATTTTTCTTCTGAGATCTGCCTTTCCTCACAGGTGACCAAGGAAAGTGTCTGTCCTCTGTCAGGACAGTGAGTGTGCTGAGAGTCTGACAGGTATTTGGTTCTGGTTTGGAGACATTCATGTTTACTTATTCCTCCTTTGATGGAGTAAGGTGTAGCAATATGACACCTGCAAATCACTTTTAGCACCAGGCAATTTAAAGGAAAAAAAAAAAAAAGGCATTCATTGCAACTTAATGCAATGACTATTTAAGCATTTTCTAAATTTAGTAGTGCAAAATAAGAGACAAATATTTTATAAGTACCTAAATAGTAATTTAGCTCTGAAAGGTTCATTGTGTGGATCAGCCATTCAAAAAGTTAACAGATTATTTATATCACTGTCTGTTTTCTTCTGCACTGTCTCCAAAGAACAGGCTCTTGATATGGAGACAAACCTCTTTTCCATATATACCTATTTTTTTTCTGAGATTCCATTCAAGTCAAAGCTCCCTTTCTATGCTCAGGGATCTGCATAATAGAGATCATGATTTACTGGATTAAAAATATCAATTGTCTCATTTTCCTAACAGGATAATGGTAACCAGTTTGTATATGCTACTGCTGTCCCTCGTGTGTTGACAGAGAGTAAAGAAAAGCCTTTAGTGAATGCAAATGAAAGCCCGAGGACTGATGTTGTTAAGTGGATGTAGTTAAGTGGACTATAAATGGGTAACTATCCTCAGTAAATGAAGTGCTGTATATCTACTCCCTTGGTGGGGCTTAGAGCTCCTGTAGCTGGGCAGGAAGTTTTCAGTGAAAATGCAGTAAGAAAATGTCGATTAATTAATTTTATCACCAAATATGGGTATGTTTTGACAACTTTTGTCTGGAAATGTTTCTCTTTGCTCCAGGATGGGAAGATCATTTTGAAAAGGGATACAGCTCAGTAGAAACACAGCAGTGATTTTGCTCACAGCTCTGTAGGAGCATCGGGTTTTACTTCCTGCTCTGCCACCATTCCATGTTCCTCACGTTTTTGGCCATTCTGGGGCTATTTTACTGCAAATGTTCTCACTCTCTGAACAAATAGACATTCAATGGAGGAGAGAAAAAAGCTGTGGTGAGTGGGTATGCCCTCTATGTCTTCGAATGGAAGACAAAACCAACAATAAAATCTCATTGAAGTACAAGGCATGCAGAAACCCCAGTTTTGGTCATGTGATGAAAATGCATTTTTCCTGCAGATTGAGAGGTACCTCCAGAACCATATTCAGAGTAGGAGTCTGTGTTTGCTGAATCCCCTGGCTGCTGTGGTGCCTCCATCCCCAGGGACTAAAGGCAGCTTTGATTAACCTGCTCATTTGAGTTCCTAAGGTCGTTTCCATCTTCTTTCTACACAGCACCTACTCTGGCAGAGCAGCAGGCTCAGAACTACAGACAGAATTCAATACTAACATTCGTGTTTAAAGAGATAAGCACAGTGATGTCAGTGGCAGCAGGGCACATAGACATCACTGCATCTTCAAACTTGCTGGGTAGCACTAACAGCAAAGCAAATTACAGCCTCCTTAGATTTTTCTTAATCTATGAACTGTCATTAATCACGTGAATATAAATTAATTGGGAGATATATGTTCCTCTTTATTTCTTTTTCTCATTTAGGCTGCCCAGGTTGTCTGCCGGGTATCTGTTAAGTGCTGCTGTAGTCTGCTAACCCTCATCTTTATCAGCATTCTGATTGTGTTTAGTCTGGTTCTTCATGGTTCTTCTCCTTGGCTAATGGCAGTTTGGGAATCCACAAGCCAGCAGGACTCTTCCTGCCTCGCAGAGTCTCCTGCATGTCTGTCTGCTGCCAATGCACCTGCAACCACCCACTGCTGATGCACAGGCAGAGAAAAGATGTTTGGGATTATTAGCCCAGGCATCGCTCCCCCTCCTACATTAATTTAAATGTGCTGAAGCTGTGCTAACAATCCTCGTTTATAATTAATGTGAAATAATTAATTTGAATGCTTGGTGTTGCTGTTTGTCAGAGATGGTGGTGATGTCAGTTATCAAGTTAGGTAAGTAAATTCCTGCCATCTCTCCAGAAATACTGAATTCTGAACAAGTGAACTGGGCCACTCATTATTTACAAGAAGAAAGGAAAGCATGCAGGCTCCAAGTTTCTTACCTTTGTCAGCAGTGAGCATCTCAATGGAGAAAGAGAAGGTTTCCCTACCAAATATGTCTGTGGCTAATGGAAGCTGAGGAATGGATTTTGTAACACAAGAGAATACTTGTACCTTTAAAATAATATTTTGATCTTGAGTGAGTAGAGATTTTAGGAAAACTTATCCTGTAAAATAAAACCTTCTCCCAAGAAATCTTGAAAGGTTTTAATTTTGTTAAAAAGGGGATAGTGGATTTTTGTGTCAACTTTATGTTGTACATTCACAGAAACATAAATTTAATTTTTAACCATTTTACACAGTGAAGTTGTTCCATATAACATGAAAAAACATGTTGGAAATTGTAAAAATAAAATGTTATTACTTCTTTTTAAGTGCTGCTATAAAAATAATTCTCAAGTATTTTTTCAAGAGGGAAGCTGAATGGCTTTTATTATTTAAAAGGTAATGGAACTTTCTGTCTTATACACTAAATTGTAGCAACTTACCTAAACAAGATGAATAATATGTCCAAGGTAAGACTAGAAACTATTGAGTGATGTAGAAAGTGTGTTAAGATACGTTAAATTTTAGTTTGTAGCCTCTCTAATCAGAAAGCTAGTTCACAGAGTATGTATTAGGACATTTATCTGCCTGGCAAAAAGCTGCTCTTCTGTTATAGACTTGTTCAACCCAAAATTATGTAGTACAAATATAGGAGATGTTTGGTTTGGTTCATCTGCAGGTTCAAATTTTGCAGACAGCTTAGAAACTACTCAGACCTTGGACTAAGAACCCAGAATGCTGGAAATGTGGTTATTTCAGAATAACTCATCCCTAGTTCTTTTATGTCCTCTTCACTCAGAATTTTGTCTTTTCTCTTAATCCTTTTGGTGCTCAGAGTTGCGAATCTCAGAGCCAAATTGCTAATTTGGTTAAAACTTCCTGTTAAGGTGGCTGTTAATTTTAACTGCCAGGTGCAACCATAAATCACTGGGACAAAATCAGACTGCATCAGCATCTATCATTAGTTCTACTACATTAGAGAATTAGCAAACTCCCCTCCCTGGGGCAGATCAATCACACTGATAGCAGGTTCCCATGGCACCACCCCACAGCAACCGCTCTCTACCTGTTATATCCCGCACAAAATACCAGCAACCCTTCCCTGATCTTCATACTACTGCCCAAATGTTTAGCACACCAAAATCTCTGGAACAATCTGTGCAGAACACAGAGGGGCACCACACCTGGGCTGTTTTACAATTGTCCAGGCAATCAGCGCTTGCTCATTTCCCTGCAGGGAAATGGGCTTGGAAAAGGGAGCCTGTCTTTCCTCCTGGGCAATCAGCACTGCTACAGCCATCATGGGCAGAGTGCAAGTGAATCTGAGACTGTCCTAACCATTCCCATTCTCAAAACATTTATGAGGTTGTGGCCATATCACAGCTGGCCATTTAGGGAATGGGCAATAAGCTAAAACATTTCCCGTGTAGATGACAGATGGGATTGGGAGATAGGGAGTGATGAATATCACTAAGACCTCCCCATGAATATCCATACATCTTATTGATGCTAGAGCTAAAGCTGGCACACCTTGAAGCAGAGGAAAGGCTGTTTCTGATAATATTAGGGGGGCAATATGGAAGGAGCAAGACATTTTCTCATTAAACAAAAAAACAAAAAAGAATGAATATGTTTCCTAAGCTTCAAAAACAGTAAGAGTTGATCAGACTCTCGACAAAATTCAAGGATGATAGAAAATGCTCAGATACCTGTGGGTAGCCATCAAGATAGAGAGACAGAGAAGGGAGGATTTAATGGATGGCATATCAATTTGATCAGCAAGAGAGGCTTTCCAAAGCCCTGCATCCTCAGACTATATGGACCGGTTTTGATGGGAGGAAGAGAGTAATTAAAAGTGATTACCTTGTGCAGCATCAAGGTGTTAATGTATGTTTACATGGTATGAAAGCACATTTATATCAGCTGGGGCTTGGACTCTGTCACACCAGTGCCCACAGAGCTTACCCCATGGAGCTAGTGCCTTTGGACCCTGTGTTTTGACATGTCTGCGCCGTCAAACTGATTCACAGCTTAAGGTGACAAAGCACCACATTTGTCCTTCTTTCTTGTTGGTTTTTGCTCCCCTTCATCTTCTGTCTGACCATCTGGTATGCAAACTCTCTCCAAGAACTGTCACACTGCAGAGCTGAGCTGCAGCTGCCACCTTTGCAGCCACAAGGACTTCTGCAATTTGCTTGAGGCCTTGTGATCAAATGGGCAAAGTAAGCTCTTGAGTTGATCACTTCTCTGTTTTCACTGGGAGCCAAAGGGCAACACTTCACTCCACTGGAAGGTGGAAAACCATTGCAGACTCTGTCAAATAAACATTCATGTCCATGAGCTGAGTATCACCTGAGGTTCCTCAGAACTGGTGGTGGGTCGTTTGCTTGGCTTTTGCATGAAAGGATGAAAGGCATGAACTCTGCTCCTCCAGAGACAGAAAAGATGATTTTTTCATAGGCCTGGGAGCAATTTTTGTTTTACTTTCACACTGAATCCAGCTGAGTTCTGCAGAAGTAATTCCTCCTTGCCTCCCATCCAAAGGCTGGAGCTCAGAGCTGATGGCTGCTTTAGCTGCAACTTGCAGCTTTGCCTTCAGCAAATATAGTTCAAGTTCAAAACATATTTGCTCCTCTGTAGTCTGCTGGAATGGCAGTGCTCCAACCCAGAAAGTTGCCTGCAGCTTTAGAGAAAGTATAATGTTAGATGAAATGAGTTTTAAAAGGGAGAAAGGTGGTGTTGGAGTATCTCCTATTGTACACCCAGAATGGGACTGGCATCTCCATGACTTGGTGATTAAGAGCATCTGGACATGCTGTGCTGAAGTTATAGAAAACCAGATCTGAAATTGAAGAAATTCTGTGCATGTATATATTTTCTCCTAGCAGCTGAATGTTGTTTCCAGGAAAAATAGTATGAAGTTTGGAGGGAAGTTTGACATGGAAGGAAGTGGGTACATTTCTTACTTTCATAGTCCAGATGTCTTGTCAGTTAATATTACTGCAATTAAATTCACAGCAGATGAACCTTGGGTCTCAAAAAATCCAACATTTCTTGAGGTTTTGGTACTTCAGTTTTATCTGAGCAAATGGAGGCTTAAACCATGTGAATCACCTCTGAGTTTTTAAAATGTAGCTTTATTTTAAAAAATGAAAGGTAAATGACTTCAGATGGCAAACTGCATTAGGAAAGCTAAATAAGGAAAAAATATTGTTACAGTGACAGTAATATTAGCTGCCACAAACAAAAATCAGTCAATAAAAGCACTTTGGAAAGTTAAAAAGCCAAATGAATGAAAAAGCCTCTTCCCAAATTCAATATTTTGTTGTATAAAATATTAGGACTTGGACTGAAATCACCACTTGAGTATAGTATTTTTTCTGTTTTATCAGCAATCCTTCTCTTCCCCCTAGTAAATTTGTTTATTTTCCAAAACTGTAGTGTGTTGCCAGCACTTTCCAACATATGTATGTAAAATAATTCACTTTTCATCCACCCCAAGCCTCTCTTGTTCCACAGATTATTGATTTAGCTGTGCTGCTGTAAAGACAAACAGTCATACTCTCTTTCTGTGGCTAAAGTGACCAAAACTTCTCTTGCTTGATGAAATCTACCTCATTATAGGAAGGCACTGGGGACTGTGTTTGGCCAAGCAGGTGTTGAGGGTCACTTGCCCATCATCCTGCTCACTCACAATTAAGATTGTGCTTGGACACAGGCACAGCCTGATCTGTGGAGTCTGTCTGAAGCAGGAAATGCCAATTTTATCTGTAGACCCAAGAAGTTCATTGCTAAGGGGAAGGAGACAAGTAGAACCAGGGAAGGGCTCTTCACCAGCACATCTATCCCAGCTTTCATCTTTCTAAGCGGCTGAAATAGTGAACAAAAGTTCAGTGTCTTGGCTGAAAGTCAGCAGTTTGGGTAATGAAAACCACCCCAGGGACTGGAATGTTTCCATTTGGTTTGGGTCCTGTGTTTCTCTTAGGAATAGAGAAATCCCCCTCTCCCTGAAATCCATCAGCACTGTGTGGAGGCAGTGCTGTCTACATGAAAATGCAGATTTTGTCCTATAACAATGTGGAGTGATGTGTGGGAGCCCTTATGCTGACAGTGACACCACCAGCCAGCTCATCTGCTTTCTTGAAGGCTCATCTGTTTAATTACCCTTAACTCCTGGTCTGCAGGAGATTCTGAGGTCTGTATTTTCATGCACTTCTGCGTGTTCACATATCAACAAGGCTTAACCTACACTTTCTGTCCACAAGAAACACTTGCATTTTGAACTAAGTTTGACCTAAACAACTGGGAAATTTTGACCCTACCTTCTAGGTAAGAAGCCAGGTCAGTTATCTAGTTTTCCTCCACCTCCATGGAATGACTGCCTCAGCAGGCAAATTCAAAAAGGATACCTAAATCTCAGTTATAGATATTCTGGCATCTTCCCTTCTGTGAGTCTAAACCCGTGTCTGTATCACCCAGCTGACTTCTGCTCTTATATACAGATTTCTGTGCAAATCCTGTGATCTACAAACTCTGTGATAGTCACTTAAAATTGTCACAAATGAGCTGCAAGAAGTAAGAGCAGAACAGTTCCTAGCTGGCAGCCGTGGCTGGAGTTTTTCCCTTCCAGAGGCAAACATGTAGCCTAAATGTGTAAGAAATACCTGCAAATGTGATGGGATCAGGAGGGAAAGCTGAGAAGAGGCCATGGCACTTTGGACATATCAAATGATGCTCAGGTCCTTCACAGCCAGGGAGACACAGCAGAATCACACAGGAACACAGAATATGCTGCGTTGGAAGGGACCCACAAGCATCACTGAGTCCCTGTTAATGTCCCTGTATTTATGGCTAGGTCTCCACTCCTGCATCCAGTGCCACATCAGCCCATTTCTGTAGCAACCCAGCAAAGAACAGTTTGCAGTTTACTTCCAGATACCAGACAGTACCAAATTTGATGGTTTTTAGTTTGTTTATTTCCCCTGACAAGGACATCTGTTTACTAGAACTCATCTCCAGCGTTAGTGAACATCAAAAGGGACGTCTGTGAGACTGCAGCTGGATTTAGATGGTACAAAGCCCTTCAAGTGACTGTTTAAATTTCTTTTTCTTTTCTGCATCCCCAATCTCCAAATAGAAATGGGCTAATTTTAAATGTGTCTCCAGCTTTTTCCATTTTATTTAATGCGTCTGTCCTAACTTGTGCTTCAGGATCACCTTTGGGGTGAAGTGTAGCATTTATTGATTTAGAAAAAAAAACAGAATCAGAAAATAATAGCTATCCTAAAAGATATATATCTATCTTCAATAAAAGTAGGTAAGTGGGGAGGTGGGGAGAAGTGAGTAAACTGAGGAGGATCTTTGTTATTCCTCTGATATCAACCAGCATACACTTAATCTCAGGGAGATCTGATTTAGGAGTGCTGTGAATTCATGTCCTATGCCTATATGACTGTTTATTTAGTTGTGAATTGATTGATTAGGAAATAAGTGCTTTTCAAGTTGACAGTATAAATAATGAAACTTTATTAGTGATATATGTGACACATTTAACAATGCTAATTTTCCGTACTGCTCTGTATAATTCACTTGCCTTTTTCAGTAGGCTGTAAACAATAGAAGGTTTGAGGGAAATCACTAATTTGTTGGCTTTCTAAAAAGCAATGGAAAGGAATCCAGAATTCAGGAATACTTCTAGAGTGCCATCTAGTGTGAAAAGAAATGAAGCCACAAGAAAACGGAACTCAAAACACAGCTTTGGAAAGTATGTCTCAATACACAGAACTACCTCTTCATTTTCCTTTACAGCTAAACACAGACAGACACTAATGGATTTTATGTAATTTAATTATAACTGGGAAACTTTATTCATTTTTTTAAGTATACATGTGTATATATGTATATGTGTCTATATACAATATACATATATATGGTAGAAATAATTCAAATTAATGCCCTCTCTGCTTTTTAGTTTTTGAAAAAAATAACAAATGTCTGGCTTAGGCCCAGACTTAAGATTTGGTTTAATCACCTCATGTTCTCATGCTTCAAAGGCTTTGTCATTAATTCTTGATTTCATTTTCACTATTTTAATTAAGTTACAGACCTTTGCATTTGAAACTGTGATATATAGAAATTGAAGACCACTGTTATGAAACAAGCTTTAAAACAAAAGAGATTAAAAAGCTGTGTTATTACCTCATTGTTCCCAGGTGCAGTTTTATCAGAGGTGGTGCTTGATCCTCCTTAGCAAAAGCACACCTCCTGTGGTCCTGGATTATAGCAGACTCACTGCTACCTTTAAAGCAGGTTTCTATGACCACTTATCCCAAATTATGTAGGTGATTTTTAGGATGTCCCAAAACCCTAATTTGTCTGTCTTTGCAGATGCCAATTTTGCAAGTGTGGCCCCAGATTTAATGAGGAATATTTCAGGTACTCACTAAGATTTTCTTACTTGCAGGGCTTGTTATGGGCAGTCTGGCAGAGCCTGGGGAAGAGGGCAGACCAGTCTGTGCAGGTGAGTACTTTTGCATTTGCCTACCTGGGGGATAGATTGAGAGCAACATTTTGCAATCCAGATGCCTTTCTGAGGAGGGATCCCATCTGGGCAGGTGTTCTGGTACAGCTGCTTCCTGGAAGGGCACTTTGGTGATTTTAAAATAACATTTTATGCTCCTACAGTTTTCTTTATGTTCAATACCTGTCAAAGAATGCTGGTGCTGTGTTGGGAGTGTCCCCTAGGTTCATAAGTTTGGTAAAGACTTACTGCAATATCAGCTCTGAGAAGTGTTCCAACCAAGCATATCTGTGGTCAATGTGTTTGTCTTTTCAATCAAGAGCAAGAGAATTGTCTCTTCACTTTCTTTATACCTGCGTCTTAATTAATGCTCCTTAAATTTATCTTCAACCTATGGCCTCTTGCAGGGAACTATTTATGTCAGAGAAGAGCTGTGGTTATATTTGCACTGACTGGCTTTGGGATTTAGAAATGTTTTCAGTAAGCATGTCATCTGTCTGGGCTGTGGGTCTTTGAAAGGCAGAGATTTTATCTGTGGTGAAAGAAATACTTGCATTATGGAGGCTGAATATAGTGTATTGTTATGTCCATTTGGTATACAACACTGGTAAGTTTATTGATCTCAAGATGAGATAAAAGAAAGGAATGACAAGAAAACTGATGAGAAAAGAAATGTAGAACTGAGGGAGGAAGATTTTTTTATTCCTGCTGAGTATTGCATGAGCTGTGAAGGAGGAGACTTACACCACTATCAGTGAGCAATTAGCGAAAAGGAGTAGGGAGGATGTGGTGTGCAAAGTACTGCTTCCTGCTGAGTTTAACCCAGGCTCTGCTTTTGCCTTTCTTCAGCCAAAAGAAAAATTATGTAGAGATCACCCTTGCAGATTATGCATTTGAAAAGCCATAAGGAGAAGAATTTGTTGAAGAAGAACTTTCATGGCAGAATGGGGAGTCCTCTTTCCAAATATGCTGCTAAGCTCCTGACAGCAATGTTGAGAAAGAAACAAGGGTGGGAAGGAGCAGATAGGAGGTGCTTTGCTTCTAGGGAAGGTGTGTTTTCTAATGTGGTCAAAAAGCAGATTGAGTATTTTCTGTAGAGTACTTTACCAGCTTAACAGGTTGATATATCCCTATATCTAAGGACTCTCAAATTCTTCTGGAAGAACACATTATTTCTCCCTTTGGAGGTGCCATGTAGGAGACCTCTGGTGACATTCTTTTCTGCTCTAGTGTAATTTCTCTGTATTTTTATGGTGCTGGGTAGAGTGGTTTGAGATGTGCACATGACCGAAATCTGGAGCAAAAGAAAGGGATTGGGATGGCAGCCGTGAACGGTGCGGACCTGTATCCATGAGATACAGCAAATAGGCAATAAGGATCACTCTCTCCTGGGAGCTCCAGGCTGGATCTTACTCCTGTGATGGATGTGCCTGCAAGCAGGCAACTGCAGATGGGCACCATAAATAACTCCCATGTCACAGGAACAGCTCCTGGAGGCAGCGACAGCGGGAAAGTTGCGCTTTTCCTGCATTTCTATTTCACTTCTGCTTTCCCCATTGAGGTTGATTCATTTTGCTGCAGTTTCAAACAGATGCATTAGATCCTTTTAGGTTAAGTTTTGAAAGCTTGTTAGAGAAATGTTTCCAGTTTTCACCCTTATTGCCAAATCACTCCTGCTTGGATCTTGGTGTGTTCCTGAAGGAGCTGTGAAGGTGGACAGTCAGTGGTCTTGTAGAATCAGGAACTCAAACTTTATGCCCCTGAAGAAAAACCAGAAATTTGTACTTTTAGCTTAGAGATAAACTTGAGCTCTTGAAGTTCCTCTGCTGTTTGACTCAAAGTATTTGATGATTTTCCCTATGGAAAGAAGATATCTTAATTCATGTTTAAAGATGTCTCCAGCTGATTGTTTGTGGGTATTTTTACTGCCTCTGAGCCAGTTGTATTTCACTCATGAGAACCTTCATGCAAGCAGAAGAGCATGCATGCTCTTGAATTATTTTTGTTTAGCAAATATCTCTAAAATATTTGTGCTAATGTTTAAAATATGTGATTTGCACCAAATACAAGCATGAATACAGCATGAAAGAAAATACTTTTGTGCCCCTTTTGTGCCACAATTTTAAACCAACTGAGGAGGACAGAAAGCACTTTTTACTGCATCAGGTATCATTTCTGTCTGCCTTCAGCTTGTTGGTCACTGTCTGTGCAATGAGTGTTGAGACTGGAAGTTTACTTGTATCTCTCAACAGGTTTCTTGTGGTGTTCTCTCACATTCTATTCTCACCACCCTCTAAGAGTTTATTCTTTTTCATACTGAGATGGTCAACATTGCATTGAAGTGTCTGTTCCTGATGGCAATTCTTCAGAGCTGCCGTTAAAGAGTGATGAGTTCAGGCAAAATACCGTGAAGTTAATGAAAGTCTTTGCATTGATTTTCATGCTCTCCGGTGTTTGTGCTCCATATTCATTTCTGTGGGTGCTGGATCAATTGCCTCAGAATGCTCTGTAAGATTAGCCAGAAGTGGAAGTTAGGTACCATGGAAACAAAAGGCTTCAGTGTAATCCATAGATGAGAATCTTATTGTCACAGATGAATTTACTTAACTGATTTTCATATAAACACAGATATAAGGAAAAAACACACCAGCCTAGGTGTTGGTGTAAGGACTGTATCTTGTTAATTAGTCTGGTAAATATTTCATTAGCAACTGCAATAAAATATTGATTTTGGTGTCTCCATTAATCCATATTACTTTGGTTCTGTACTTTTTTCACTTTTAATAATTTAGCAAAATCTTTTTTTACTGGACACTTTCTCATCTAACTACCCCAGGATGTGAAACAAAATTTTTGTGGAAATATAATTATTTTTTTCCCTGTGCCATCTCTCCTAATTCAATTAATTACACATCATGTCATAGCATTTGGTTTTATTTTATATATTAATATAAGCTAAAAAAGTTAATGTTTTCTTGAAGAAAGCATTCCCCTCACACTCCTAAGACTCTAAAATGACTGTTGATAACATTAGCAGAGAGCAATATTTTTGAATGGATGGTATACAAAAGGATTCCAATCCCTTTCCATGGGCAAGAGCAAAGCATTCTTACTTGAGAGAGTCTGGCCTATTTTGGAGAAGCTAGAAACTTGAAGGAAAGAAAAAAGCCAAAGCAATATCTAGATACAAAGAAGGAAACAAAAGAAGTAAAATATCAAAAATCTTGCTGTTTTGCCTGTTTACCTTGCACGCATGCAGAGGCATTAAGGTTAATAGGCAGGTCACCTAATTATCCTCATGCAAACCTTTCCAACAATAGATAACTATTGTTTTCATTAGAACAGTTGAAGTCAAAGCAATGCTTTGACTAAATATGCTGAACACTTACCACTATTTGTAAAGGTAAAGTATGTGTTTAATCTCCTAATATTTTCAGTAGTACATTAGCACAGAATCCATTCATGGCTTCCTATTTCTTTTCTTCTAGGAAGTGAAAATACAGGGTGGCTCTACCAGATCCTCAGTGTCAACTGTGTAGTTGCATGTTAACATATAATGGTTAAATACATGTTAAATACCGAGTAAACACCTGGAAAATACATATTCAGCTTGATCTTCTAAAATCTGGTGTAAATGGAGAGTGGTATTTCCTTTGCATTTAATTTCTGTGGGAGTACTGAGCTTGTTTAATTCCTCTTAGTGCTGAAGAAATCTGCTGGCATCGGAGCTATTTACAGTGGCAGCAAAATAAATATGGAAACAAAGACATTAACTGCACCAAAGTTTAACTGGCAGACTTTTGGCATAGTGTTTGTGGTATGCTCTTGGTCATCAAACCAGTGAGAGCAGTGGTTAATGCCCAATGGAGCAGCTAATTTCTGTCACATGGATATTTGTCTGGGAAATTAGCCTGGGTCTGAGCCAGATGGAATTGCACAGTTTCACTAACTTTGCAGCTCTATTAGTTTGAAGTCAGGAGAGCAGACATGGCCTTGACAAGCATATGATTCTGTGCTGCATTGCCTGTCCTGGGAAGCTGTTCAGCTTTTCTATATTTAACAGATGAAAATGTCTCCAGAGTTCATCAAACACACACTCAAGATATCACAGGCTGCAGCTGGCAGCTGGGAGCTCTGCAGTTCAAGGTTAATGGGACACTAATTAGTAAGTATATAGGGATATCAGCATGTAACACCCACTTTTTGAGCAAGTAGGAAAATGAATTAATAGTCAAGAGAAGGAGGGCCCTTCTCCAGCTGCCTCCAGCTCCCTGCAGCTCTCATTCCATCTTCCCACAAGCTCCCAGGGCAAGTGCTACAGCAAGTTCCTGCAGGCACAGCTGGGAGCACCAGGGAACCTCGCAGGGTTGTCTGGCAAGGGGAGAAAGCCAGGTTAGCCCTGGAGAAGGTCAGAGTCAGCCTCTGCACTGCTTTGCCCCTTCCAACCACGTCAGACACTGTGAAAGCCTGGTAATGTGGCAAAACCACTCCACATTTCCCGGGTTATGGGAATCATTTGAGTGCCAGAGAAAAGCAGCAGAGAGAAACAGCCAGCTGACAAGCAGCCTCTCTTCTGGTGTCAGCAGGAATTGAGGGTAGGAGAAAGATAGGATTGAAAATTGCTGGAACACTGAGTTGAATAATAACCAGGGAATGATCCTTCTTAAAGTGGAAAAGAGCAAGATTAATGTGCATTTTACCAAGAGATAACACTTTCACAATTACTATTAAGTATCTAGAAGTCTCTAATTCAAAATATGGATAATTTACTGTAAATCTTGCCACTGACTTCCAAATTTTCAGGCTCTAAATTTAATAGCTGCAGGAAAAATTTGGTTCAATGTATGTAGCATCACACCCTTCTCAAATCTTTTCTTCTTTATAGCAGCCATTCTTTCAGGACTCAAAAGCACATTTCATTGGTTAGAAATCCCATCTGTATAATTTTGAATTATCCAAGATAAGCCTGGAGGATAAAATTAAAAGCCAAGTTTGATGAGGTTGGTTCTTAACTTCCTTGTCATTTGGCTATCTGGGACATTGATTCTTTAGGTGGCTTTATGTCTGACAGCCCATATTCCTAGTAAATTCAAAATTAGTGACTTTGTGTTCACAGAGATCTCAAACTAATTTTTGTCAGAGACTTTTGAAAATGTAGGTTACACAAACTCATCTGTGGTTCAATAGCTTTGCTGCCTCCTCCTATAACTCAGCTTTCCATTTTTACCCAGATCATTCTCCATTGCATTCCTCCTATTACAATATATTCTCCTTAGTTTGCAGTCAGGCATTGGCAATGAATGGGAGGGAAGGTGAAAGCTTCATGCATCACAGAAGTAGCATAAGAAGGAAGAAGTTGCTCAGATGTCAAAGCAGTATTAAGTCTAACCAAAAGGATAGTACTATTATCTGGGAACATTCAGGGAAATGCATTGAAAATGACAGGCTGAAATTCTGTGGGTATGAAGAAAAGTGAAGCTGCCTTGTAGTGGGGAAAAAGGCAGTAATGAGTGAAGTGTACAGCGATAACATTGCTTTAGGAATTATTTCATTTTGTACTGTTAATTAAGGAGACAGCTCTACTCTTGTAGGCTTCTTTCTTAAGTCAGGAGCAGAATTTCTACTTCTCACAGGATTGTTCCAGAGATGGGACCAAAAAGTCTTACTGGTATCAGCTGAGATCCTGTGAGCTTGAAT
The DNA here is from genome assembly GCF_971803275.1 of Cyanistes caeruleus. NCBI lineage: Eukaryota > Metazoa > Chordata > Aves > Passeriformes > Paridae > Cyanistes > Cyanistes caeruleus. The sequence continues at coordinate 10,900,851 of NC_141708.1, read as the reverse complement.
CTGGGCCTTGGAGAAAGAGTGCCCTGAAGAGAATCACACTGAGTCCTACTCACAAAAAGGTATCTCTGGAAAGGTCCGTGCTGCCTTTGTCTTGGTGCCACAGAACACAGGCACACCTGAGTCGTGGAGCAGCTGACACCAGACACAGCCACACCACTCTCTGTGGGGGCAATGTGGCTTTGAGTTTGAGGTGAAGATGACTTTCAGTCCAGTTGCTGCAGTACAAGTTTTGTCCTACTGAGTTTTAATTAGCTGGCAGAAGTGTGAGCAGTGAAACTGCAAGCCTGAGGTGGTTGCTTGATAAACCTTTGGGATGCTGGGATTTGATAACTGGAATGACCCAGTGACATTACAGCAATTTTATTTGTTAGGAAAACATAGGCATGGTATTCTCAACTTATAACACTGGGTTGCTCCTCAGAATGTCTCTCTAGTTAATAGTAAAGTACAAAAGTGATGTTAACCAAGATAATAAGATAGCAAATACTGATGGAAATTTGATTGCAAATGAGCGATTTGCGTAGCAAATAAGAATTAGATACCCTAATGTGTTAACCAAATAAGAATCAGGAAACACTTGGGAAATTAATGTGTAAAGTAGACAAAATAAAGCATTCAAGGCATGCTGGTCCCTGGATGTATTTTTTTTCTTTCCCAATTGTCAAGACATAGGATGAAGGTTACAAGTAGGGAAGAGATAGCCCATTTCTTTTGCATCAACTTTGTTCACAGGAAACTTTAATTTTAGAAATAAGCGAGGCCTGAATTTCCAGAGTGAGTCTGTAGCTCTTACAACCATCTCAGACAGATATGTTCAGGCACTAGGAGACATCAACCCCACAGCTGAAACTGTTTCTGCAATGTTTCCAGCTGTGCTGCCCAATCCAGTTTAGAATCCACTGTCCCATCTGAGCACCTGAGACACTCTCCACAAACACAGTGTTCTTGCTTAGAGATTTCATTACCTGAATATTTTCTTTGATAACCATCTTTCTCATCAACTTTGTCCTGTTTGTGCCATGGCTATTTTGAACCTTCTGAAGTGTCTTTTCTCATGTTGCTATTTGTGTCTTCAAGCAGCAGAATCATGTCATCTTGGTAGCTAAGAAAAACCAGTGTCCTACTGCTGTAAGCACTGAATCGATGCTCAGAATGAGACTCTGACCTCTCTAAACAGACTGCAATTAGAAGGGACCAGGCAGAAGGAAAATTCTACCTTTGTTGGGCTGAATACAGGATAAATTCCATGGATACATAGATTAACTGCCCTACTGCACATGGGAACCTCTGTTGAGATGGACACTCCATACAAACCTCCTGAGTCCCTGTCTAACACTTTGTTTACTCTTTCATTGTGCACCTCGTTACCCTTTGTCAGGGGTCTTTGTTCCATGACAAAAACCAGGAGGACTTTATTTGACAGAGAAAGCAAGTCATAAAGTTTATAGTTTTCCATTCATTATTCTTTTCCCTTTTATTAAATAGTATATAAAAATTGTTTTAGAACCTCTTAATGAATCCAATACTTTATATAGTGCTGTAATTACTTTGATGCAAGTGTCTAAAACCACAGCCAATCTGTCTTTTACACTTTTTAAAAGCAAGTGAAGCACTTATTTCCCTAGTAAATCTTCTGCTTTTCTAACAGAAACTGATTTTAAAATAGGGAAGGAAAGGAGAAAAAATAAGGTCACTGATATTCTTACAAGCTGTCTGCAAAGCACTATTATAAAAATAATTGCATTTTCAGCTAATCAAAGATGTGTTTAGGAGAACTTGTTCTGCAGGAATTATACATTCAGAACTTAGATGGAGCTTTCAATAGCTGCATGCCTGAGTCTTCCAAAGAGGCCAGGATATGCTATTCAGTACAATAAATTCTTATTTTCTGAGCATGCTTAGACTGAGGGTTGTTTTCTGAGGTAACCCAGTCTCTTCTTTTCCACACTTCTCAGTGCTGGTGCTCAGAGTGCCAGGGGAAGCCAGTGATGGAGAAATGTAATTTAATTAATTGGATAAAATTAATTGAATCCCATGTAATATCTGGCAGATGTTGATCAGCAGGTAGGCAATCCAAATTTCATACTGAGTGACTCTCATTGTTTTCTTGTTTTTTTTCCAAGTGTTTCTGTGTTTAGCTCCCTCAACACTCCAACACAAATATCAGGGCAGTCCAACAAGAGAAACTTTATGTTGTTTCCTGGGTCTACCTAGCCTCCAGAATAATGCTGTCACAGGATTTTGCATGGCAGTAGCTCTGCAGATACTTTTCATTAATATTAATCAGAGATAAAACAGTAATATATGCTGATCAGAAGTTCATTTCCCTGTTGTTTGCTCTCTGACAGTCTAACAGCAATGATAATCCGAGCTTAACAGGCATTACAATGGAAATCCTCCAAATGAAACACAGAGATTAGTGACTTCTCAACAGTACAGCCATTTCCTGTGCTTGTTAAAGTGACATTTCCTATAGAAAGGGGAGTATAAATTGAAGCTCAGCACTGCCACTTGTTTCCCTCAAGAGCAGGCTTTGCTGACAGTCCACTCAGTCTGAAATGTGAAGCTGTAAATCTGTTTGGACGATAAGATTTAGTTTTATCCTTGTCATCATAAACATCATCTTCAAATTAGCTTCTTTAAACAGGCTCCCAGGACTTGAGTTTTGCCATGGCAGTAGTGTCCTTTGCCATGCTACTTGAGGTTTCTTGCTATGCTGAGCAACTCCCAGTGTTTCAAACAACTAGGAATATCTAATAACAGAACTGGAAAATCCCTTTCATGTGATGCTAGAGTATGAAGCAGATTATTTTTCAGAGACAAGGTAGTTTAGCAGAATTACTGCCCTCTGGGCTTTTACCTCCTTCCAGTACAAGAGGATAACAGTCACATTTTGTCCTTGCATATGAGGCAAAGTAGGAGAGCACTGAAAAATGGTGAGCATTCCCTAGTGTTCTGCTCACAATATTGTAGAAACCCTCCTTCTGGTTTTAAAATAAAAATGGAGCCATTGGAGTAACTCCAGATGAGATTTGTGCCCTATGGAGCCACACTTTTCCACGACCAAACAAGCCTGAAAGGATGATCCTTCCTGCTCTTCTTCAGGAGTAAGGCAAAAGTAATCTCTGGGATCGGAGAACTGGAAACTGAAGACATCAGGAGTCTCTGGGCAGTGTCTCCAGCGTGCTGCCCTGGCAGGCTGTGTGCTGCTGGAGTTGTGTGGCAGGGGGGGACACAGAGGGCTCTGCTCTGCTCCAGGCACAGCCCCCTCAGCACAAGCCCAGGCTGCAGCACTGCCCTGTCCTGCCCCAGCTCTTTTCGCCATTCAGTAGATCTGTTGGTCCTCTGGAAAGCATACCCCGGGAAAGGAAATAGAAACAAGCAGAAATTCAGGCAGTCATGTGAGAAACCAGCTGGAAACATCTTCTTTAACATATAAGGTCCTCCAGGTCTGGGGGTTTTTGTTCTGTTTTGTTTGGTTGGGTTTTTGTTTTTTATTATACAGTTCCTTTTGCTGCAGAGGGACATCAGAGCTCAAAGGCCTCCTCATGTCACTAAGCTTCAGAAAGTACCTCCACAAGGGTGGCTCTGTCTCCTCACTGGTTTTCAAGACAGTTTTCAAAGTTCAGGTCTCAGACTGGTTTTCAAGGTGATGGCAAGAAATCAGAAGATTGCCTGTCCCAGCTGTAAGCTTCCAGATCATCTCCTGTGGAATGAAGCATTTTATACTGAATGCTTGTGACTTGCCTTATTCATATTTTACTTGTACTTCCTTATAAAAACACAGGCCACATTTATTGCTAATTAATTAACAATGACTTTATTATATAGATTTAGTTTAAAATTACTAGCAGCCAAAAAATGTACCTTCCAGATAATTATTTAATAACTATTTTATTTAGTAAAACTTCCCTAGAAATCAATTTCAAGTGCCTTTACTGAGGGTGGTGGGGAACAGTAATGGAAAGACACAATGTTCCCTTTGAGTGTTCTGGTCTCAAGATTGCTTTTACCATACCAAGGAATAGTAAAAAAAAATTAAACATATTAAAAAGCCATATTCTCTTTTACTGTATTAACTGACCCACAGAGGTTTTATAAGGTTATAGCAGGAATGATGAATGATCTTTCTTTTTATTTCTATATAATTATTTTTCTAAAAAATGGATTCTCTTTGTTACAAGTTGTCCAATATTTAGGGCTTGCAAGGCTATTTCTCTTAAGTGGTTTGAATCAAACAGCCCTGAGATATTTATTTTTTAAATTGACACGAGTGCAGTATATGTGGAAAGAAAGGCAATTTCCTTGAGCAGAGATCCCCACATGTGTGACTCATGAGCTCTGTGCCAGATGAAGCATCCTTCCTTCTTCCTGTAAGGTTCTTACTCACAGCTCTGTCATCCAACCTCTTCCTCTCTTGCTGCCTTCAAGAAGTTACCTGAACTGCATATTTTTATCCCCCCACATAATTAACCATTCATGCCTTGAGCAAAGATCTCCTCTTTGTCAGTAGATTGTTCTACAGACTTTGAGCCTTAAAAGCAGAGCTTTCTCAATTGTTTAATGAGGGAATAGGAACTTTGACTTTCCAAATTCTATTTATTTGCATAAAGGGCTCTTATTACTGGTTAAAAACCAGTTGTTGCATTCAGCAACTTCCACCACAATAAGATTTTTTTATGTATTGGCTATGCTATATGCTAGGTAAGGCAAGATTACAGATCTGAAAATACTATAAAATTGGCTTGAAGGTTGTTACCAGGGTATGACAAATGGGAGAGTTTTGGGATTTTTAAATATTTGTGCTGACAAATACAACTGAATGAACAGATGAAACGACAGTCCTTTTTGTAATGTTTGTCCAGGACTTGAACCTCTTTGACCAAAGACTAATGGTAAACATTAAGGGATATGATATGCAAGGTTGGTTTCCTATGGCTAAAAAATGTCTGTACTGATTTCTCCTTAAAAATCTCTTTGTTGGTGTGATGCTGCTTTCTTTTGTTGTATATTGCGGTTACTGCATCTCTAAATTTGCTGATTTTATATATAGTTTTGGAGCAAAGCTGCAAATTTACAGTTCTCACAGAAAGCAATGAATTTCCTGGTGGGGAAGAAAAAAAAATAGCACAGCAGCTTTTATGACAAACACAAAAATTTCAAACCCAAGAAGAGCTTTCTTTGACCTGGATGTTCTTACTGTTCTTAAGAATCTTGGAAGCAAGATAAGAGGCCTTTTCTGAAAACTAAGTCCCTGATTTAGCTGAAATACCTTGAGTTCTGACATTCTGAAGTACAGGTTCACGGCAATACTTTTCTCAAGCCTCAGTCAAAGGAACATCACAGCACACCACTTATTCTTCTCTGTTATCCAGAAAAAAAAAAAAATAAATCTGTGTCTTTTTTATGTGTGGCAAAGATATTTTTAGATTTAAATTATCTGTTCTTCATATCCCCTTCCTTGTATATGAATCAATAAGTAATTTGAAAACTAAAACACCAGATCAGGTAGAATGGTTTGCATATAAGAGCTGTGACAAAAGACAGAGAGAATACAGCTTGCAAACAATCAGCTTAGAAAGTGGTAACAGCAGTTGCACCTAATTGATTTGATTTGGTCTCTGCTTTGTACAGGTTAGCACTAGGGTGATTCCCAGGAAAATTTTCACCCTTCACAGCGTGTCTTTAGCCTTACCCACATGAGGAGGTTGCAAAAAGACAGTTTGATGTGCAGAGGCTGAACAGCAGGACAGCGAGGAGTTCCCTTCCACAGGCAGAGTTCCATCCATTACCTGCTCCCCAATGCACACTGCATTTTTTACTGGCAACCTGCGGGTCACGAGCCTCCTAAAAGGGGCAGGGATATGGATTAGTTCTGGGACTGCAGCTGTGACACTCTGGTATTGCAAATCACACCCCTTCCAGGTGATGGAGGAGCTTCTACCATAAAGTGGCTTAAAGATCATGAGTTTTAAAATGTAACAATGGATTCAAAGTCTCTTTTAATTTGTCTGTGCCTGATACAAAGTGGATCAGCCTTCTGTTGACATTGTTTATTTTTAAGTTTTTGTACAGGTCAGGCAAACTCAGAACAATTCAGTGGATTATTTTTTCAAAAGGGGACAAGATTAATGTATTTAACCATGTAACTCAGAGAACTATTGCTTTGGGAAAAAAAAAAAAACCCACACAAAAAACCCCACAACTGAAAACAAAAAACTGTTTCACACAGGTGATAAAAGGAGCTGATTACATTGCGGCCACTTCAGGCCAATTTGGCTCAGTCATATAATGCAAACATTTTTTGCAAATAACAAAGTAGGAAACTACATTGCAAAGATTTAACTAACACAGAGGATGAAAAAAAATTCAACAGAAGAGATTGCAGTGTCTGTGTTTAACCTGACAATTTTTCAGGATATTGCTGAAGTCTTCTGTACCAAAATTGATTTGAATTAGCATAATCCCATTTTATCCATGAACTTGCTATTCTTATTACTGTCTCTCAGCCTGTCATTCATTAGTTCTGCTTAGGAAGATCCGACTTTGGGACTCCTGATTCTGGATGGTCTTGTATTATGCCTCTTGTAGGTATTTTGGTCTGTCCATGTTTCATGAAACAGAGCTTGAAGATGACAGAAAAGAGCTGCAATCCCTGCATGGCCCCAGAGCTCTCCCAGAGAGGGCTGGTGGTCAGCCTTGCTTCAAAGGCAGGGCATAGGTGTTCAGGTTTATGGATTGCCTTGAGAGGTTTGAGATAAAAGCTGAATAGAGGAAAACACATCCCATCTGTACCCTTTGTACTGGTCCTACAAGATCCTATTATGGGAATACACAATCCCGAGTGGAATCTACTGTCAATTTATCTGTAAATGGAGTACTCCTGATGGATACCCCACGTGCAGAGCACACCTGTGCCCTGGGGCAGCAGCGAGCACTTTCTTTTTGAACCTTCTGTGGAATTCTTTGAGAGGCTTGTAGCTGGTTTTTGTTTTGCTTTTTTAAATCAAAATACAGCCTGAGCTGCACTAAAACGCTGCCCAGAAGAGAATGGATGTAGAGTGCAGGCTGTGGGCTGCTTTCAGGTTTCTCTGCTCTTTGTGGGAAGTCCACAGGGTAACCTGCAGCATTTAGTGCTGGAGCCTTGCTCTTGCTTTGGCCAAGATGATGACAGTACACATGAGGCTGAAGAGCAAAGAGTGAGTGCATCAGCGTGATGTTGTTGACCTTGAAAGAGGTTATACATAATGAGAAAAAACAACCTTGGTGCTTATGAAATCCCTGCTGAATTTATGCAATAGGAAGGCACTGTCAGATTCTGGAGATGGATATGTTGGTCCACAAGATCACCTTTCTTAGTTTTTCTATTTTCCTGAGAGCCTCTCCAGCTTTTTCTTTCACACAGGAACTTATTCAGCTCTGAGGCTGACTTGTGGGAAAAAGTGTTGGAGGTTACGTTACAATGACAATAAGCACACACATAATTTTGATATGCCCATCCCAAGTCAAATCCTATCTGTGAACCAGTGGTCACTGCAGCAGAAAGAAGGACTTTATTAATAGAGGATGAATGGAATTGACAGGTGGGGGAAATTTAGTTAGTGACATTTGTCATCAGTGGCCTGTAGGACTGCAGGGGGAGCATGGCATTGTTATATTCCCTGAAAAAACCACTAGATGCATTTTGTCAGTGTGATAGATTCAAAGGGCAAGGATAATTCAGAGGTACTTAATTTTTCTCTTCTGTAAGAGTTTTTAAAGACCCTCAGTGAAATCTGACATATTTTTTTGTCTGCATAATTCCAGGGAGAGATGCTTGATCTGGTATTATTTATTGTAGGAAACATAGTGACTAATTTCAAAATTAGCAAAAAGTGGATTTAGTGATGGTAAAAACAAATAATCTGTATGGGCTAGTGTTACTGCTTTTGTCAGTCTCATTCCCATTTCATTTTCAAAAGGCTCACATTGTGTTTGTGTTTTGTTTTGCCTCTTCTGTACACTTGAACACCCATTTGTCTTGGAGTCTGATTCTGTAAATATCTAGGGAATGATCATGGATGTAGAATTTCCCTTTCCATGGTTCAAATATTACAATCCAAAAGATGCATTTTCAGAAGATAACACACAGCTGGGACACAACAGAATGCATTTAAAATAAATATGGGGTAAACTCTTTTGTATTGAGAAGGGGAATAAATCAAGTAATGACAGATTTTAGGTGTTATTAGTGTTCCCACTGACTGCACTTGCTTTTGTTTTGTTTTTCACAATCAATATTATTCTGTAAACCCAGGAAACACTTAGAAGACAGACTTGCTGCAGCTAGATATCACCTTCTGTTAAGGGTACAGGTGGCTACTCTTTGCCAACAGGGATGCTAATAGTTTTACTTCTTCACATAGAGTTTAATTCCTCTGTTTATTTATTTTGTAAGTAAACTGTATTTTAGTGGCTTCACTGTAAATCCAGGCCTGTTTGAACAAGCCATGCTGATTAAATAAAACACTGGGAAAGCTATTAGCATAGCTGGCATATATTAGTTCTGAGACTGCTTTGGCTTTAGGAACTTGGACAAGTCTTGTTTGAGGTGATCTGTTGTTCTACTAGTTTAAATCTTTCCCCCTGTAAAGCTGCTGTCAGAAAAGATTAAACTTGTGCACAGAATAATGAGGTGGAAGAATTACAGTGAAGCTTAACGCCAGGTCAGAAATGAACCTCTGGCCCCCTTTAAAAATTCTCCTTACAGAGCAGTTGCAGAAATGTGAAAATGTTTTTGTTTCCTCCTATGTTGGGTTTTCCTACCAGCTATCACCACTTTTTCTTTTCCAATTATTATTCCCTTACCTCACTTATCCTTCACGAAGAAAGCTTTAGTGACTGGCATACATTCTCTATTTCCTCCCTTTCCTACTTTGCACATCCACCTGCATTCACCTTTCTGTTGAATTCAGCACAACCATGAGCGAAAAACATTTGTCTAGGGAAAGGAGTGCTAATGCTTCCCTCAAATCATCACTTGGGTAGCTCTTCTCCACCCTTCTTCTTCAAAGCCACAAAAAACATGTGATTTTTAGGACTTTTGAAAGCCAAACTCTTCTCCTGCGTAGGCTCTTTGAGAATGACTTGGCAGCCATCAGCCTCTAGAGCTCATGGATTCCAACATTTCAAGGGTTTCTGGGATTCCTGCTGGGGTGATGGGGGAGACACTTGGTCTCTGCAGACTCTTGCTTGAAGATGTCAAGCTTGAGGATGAGTGTAAGCATTTTGCTTCATGATGTTAAATCCTGTGTTTGCAAGAGGATGGAGTTACTCTCCAGCAAGTGCAACCTTCTGCCTCAGATTTGTTTGCAAGCTTGCATCCTGGCAAAGCAAATCTGGTTGATGAGGAATGCACAAGCATTTCTTCTAGCACATAGCACAATTTATTTTTAAAAGCACTTCTCTCTCCTTAATGTCCATAACTCTTAACATTTGTGGGCAGCTCATCTTCAGTTAGATGAAAATCATTGTTTAACTGAGGCCATTTTTTCTTCTCCTCTTTTCTATTTTCCTTTTTCTTCTTTCTTCCTTTCAGTGAATTACTAGCTGGCAGCCTGACTCTGCTCCCTTGTGCTCTGGGTTGAAGTTCAAGAGTGCCCTAGAGCTGCTTAGCTGAATTGCTGAATTAATGACATCTAATATGACCTGTTAGTTTGAGGGTGAGAGAGGGAATTTTCTAAGATGATGTATACCAAGCAAGCTCTTTTCTTATGTAAGTGCCCCATTATTATCTAAATTAAATGGTTATAACATCCTGGCTTTACAAAAAGTACCCCATTACTGTAAGTTAAAGATTATTTCTTCTTTATATCTCTATTACTGGGAAATGCTCAAGAACTTCCCTGTTGCTGACCTCACAGGCTCATAAAGTGCAACTTTTCATGGCTCAAGGGAAAAGGTGCCAGGAGTGAGCCAAAGGGGAAAATTATTCTCTTTCATTTTAACATATTCTTTTCCTCTCTGTGAGGTGATGGCTTTGTACATTTTGAGAATGATACAGGTTATGCACTGGAGAAGGGGTGCAGGTGTCAATCTTAGTGTCATTCAGAAAAGACATACCTTTTAAATTTTAGGGACAAAATTAGTAAAAAGAGAGAGAGAGGGATAACTGATAGTTTTAAAATACACAACTTTCAATGGCAGTGAATTATTAAGAAGTCAAGATTTCAATAGCAATCAAGGTCCCAGCTTTAGAATAAATATAAATCTGTCTTGGAAATGCTGATCTGGAGTATTTGCATAGACATTAGTGAAGTATGATGGTCTTGCTGGGAGCCACCTCTATTGATAGCAGAGAATTGCAACACCTATAACATGCACCTGCTTTCTAAAACAAATTCATGTGTGAATCACCTCATATCAACATCAAGTGGAGGATTTGTAAAGTTGCTGGCTTTGGGGTTTTGAAGGATGGGGGTCAGGGACGTGTTGTTCTCAAATTTTAGGGCATTTTATTATATTTTATATTTTATTTTTTAAATATATATATTTTGGGTTTTTTAAGTTTATTGAGGCACTTATCATCATCTAAGTTCTGTCCCAACAAGATTCTCCATCTTATCCCATCTGTGAATGAGAAATGTCTTTCTCCTCTGAAGTACAGGTATCACTTCCATGTGGTTTGAGGTTGACCACGAGTGTCTTTGCAACATGAAAAATTAATCCTACAAGGTGTGTTGTCACAATGTGTTATAAATAGTCTGCATGTATTTCACGAAGACCTTTGTGAAGACTTTTTCTCTGACACTTTCTGTGAGACATTTTTTTGGAAAGCCAACTGCAACTTAGCAGTGGTTTCAGTCTGAATCTGTAGAGATTCTGAGGCTGACCAATTCCATTTTTCCTTTTGGGAGAGTGTTAATCTGCTTTAATCAGGTGTGCATAGAACACAAGAAACACAAAAACATGCTCTGGGTTTAGGCAGGCTCTTTTACTCAATCCAGCATTTTAGATGGCTCTTTTACTCAATTTAGCATAGAGGGACTAGACTTTGCAGCTGTGGAAAGGAAGTTCTGTGAATTGCTGGCTCTTTCTATATGGTCAAGTGACACAAACTCCATTGATCAAAGGCACTGCCTGCTGCTTGGAAAACCCTGCCCTGCATTTTCATGTCCTGAGGAGGATGAGCTGGTGGCAAATCCGAGGACTGGAGGAGGTACTAGAGTGCTGAATATTAGAATCAAGGAAATTTAATGTCACTGTGACTTTTATGTCTCTTTTAAACTTGTGTGTGTGCACAAGTAAATGATAACAAGAGATAGTAAAGTAAATTAATGAAGGTTTAGTAGATCCTAGTTTTCCACCAGGCCCTGCAGGTACTGAATCTTCTACCATGACTCTCATTAACAAGTCTTTTTCATTTTAAGTGACAAAGCTTTGATTAAGTACAGAAGAATTTCACATTATCTGCTCAATGTGAAAATAACATGGCTAAAGAGCAGCCACATGATTGAACACATTATCTCTCAGAGCAGATGCAAATTTGATTCTTTCCTTTTGTAATATATGTGTTCTGTATCCCTTTGCTTTAGTTACTTCAGAAAGATATTGAAGTAGTTCTAGTGGTCTGTCTTTTCATCTGCCTATCTACATTTTCTGACTCTCACCACAGAAATATTTGATAATAGGATCTGACTTAAAACTCCCTGATTTAAAAGACGTCTTTCTTTTGACTCTGTGGCTTCCTGAACAGCTCCTTCAGCCAGCTGCAAGGGCTGAAAAGACCCAATTCCTGTAGCAGAGCAGAGCCAGGGAGCTCGATCCACCCAGAGTCCCACCAAAGCTCAGTGTCAATCAGGTTGTCCAATTCCAGCTCGAGAAAAATTGTTAAAACTCATGAAGCTCGACATCTCTTGGGTGAGCTCACTGTTTGTGTGACAATGTTGAGGTTTCCATATTTGCTGCTTTCCTATCCTTAGTGGATAAAAAAAGGATTAAAAAAAATATTTTATGAAATAAAATTGAAAAAAAAACTCCATCAGAAACACCACATTGTATATGCAAACAAGCTTCACTGACCTGCCTCTACCCCTCCCTTCTCCTTTCTAATCATACAGAGTAAAATGTTACAGTGAAAATTAAATTCAGCAGAATGCTTTTTTTGATAGAGCAATCAAATTATTTAATGTCAAAACTGCTGAAGCAAGATGCCTTGAGATTGTTAGACTTTCCTCCCCAACACACACAGATACACACACTCAAACACACACACATACTTATCCAAATACAGTTCCAGAAAAATCTATTTTCCAACAGGAGGGAATTCCTTTAAGGAAAGTGGTTTTGTTTGTGGGTATTTTTTTCTCCTCTTCTAAGTAGTTCTACTCACACTGTGCAGGAAAAAAAAAAGTCTTAACTTCCCCTTGAGTAATTGAGCTTGTTCCATGAGATCAAGCCAAATATTTATGAAAAGCTAACTTTATCACCAGTTTTAGACTCTCCATGGATCTGTGTGTGACATTTCCTTGGAGAAACCAAGCAAAGGGAGGCCTGAGGGAACTCATGAGAACTAGGGGCCAAAGGCATTAACATGAAATGCATGAAAAGCCTGACCTCAGAGGAACATCTCCTTGCCAGACAACCCAGTGACATTCCTGCTTGGCCTCTGGGGCACGAGGGCTCCAAAATGAGCAGCAACACGTGAACTCCTCCACCTTCCATCTACACTGCCGTGGAGGTTCACTGCCCACACACTTCCCTCAAAAGCCTCCAACGTGCTCTCCTCAGCTCCAGCAGGAGACACTTATTTCCACCCAGCGGGGAGGAGCGAGCAGCATTTCCCACCACCATACACATATCTCTAGCTGTGGTCTCCATCATCTTTTTGGATGCATTCAGGAACCATTTTTGTGCCATGGCTTTCTTGCCAGATCCATGGGTTGGGAGTAACCACAAGAAAACCGTGACTAATAGGTGTTCCATTTTACAGCTTTTTGGTCTCAGTTCCATAATTGGGGTGACTATCTTTTTCTTCCTTTTGAAAATAAATCTGTAGCTTTCTTGGGACTTAAACATTTTTCTGTCTGAGGCACTGTGCATTTAATGCATGCTGCTCCATGCAGAGGAGTGGCAGTGTGAGTCACTGGAAGGTTATGGTCTCACCTATGTGCCTGCTCCTTTTGCTCTCTCTTTGTGTCCTGCAATTATTTATGATGCGTACAGAAAAGCTTGGGGAGCAATTAAGATACTCCATTAAAGTAAATAACATAGATTATTGGGTTTGTGTATCTTATTTAAATCTTTGAAATTAAAAAAAAAAAAGAGACAGCTTAATGTCTACAATGAACACAAAGCTCAACTAATAAGACACCCCCTAGTCACTGATTTTAAAAAGAATTAAACCTGGCTATTAATAAACTAAAATGGACTTTAACCTGACTTGATGTGGTAGAAATCTCATTTTGCTGGTAATCCAATACACACAGGTAATTTTTCCTTCTTTTCTTTCATTTATTTTGAGGGCAGCCAAATGAATTTTCCTTTCTTCTGATCAGAGCAGTCACATTAAACAAAGCAACTTCCTGAAGTCCAGAATTTTGAATCTGCTTCCAAAAGAATTGATTTTTTTTCTAAACCAATGCATTTAGTGTGACTGTGAAATCGAAAGATCATTTTATTCTCACAGATCTAATTTGGGCTGCTGGTTGCTATTACGAAGGTATCTTATCACTAATCTTTTCTAAACTGCAGCTGATATGGTTAGCAGCTGTTACAAATGTCAAGAGCCTCCATACAAACATACAGAATAAGGGGTCCTGAAAGAAATCTTAGAAGAAAGCTCTGACTTTGCCTCATTCACTTTCATTTCACCTTAGAGAAGTTTCTAAGTATACACTTGTCTGAAAAATCAAGGGAGGTCATAAGCACTTTTTTTATTAAGGATGGATTTATATACATGCAGTTTCTTTCCAATAGCAAGGAAATAGCATTTTTGGGGATCAAAAATTCCATCATCATTTCTGTTCTTACAGAGGCCTTTTCATCTGCAAACAAAAGTATATCTCTCTCTCCTAGTAATGAAATAAATATGACTTAATTCACATATGTCTGAAATTTGAAGCATATTAGAAGATAATGTGAGCCCCCAAATATTATGGTTTAATGCTTTTAAAATCTACAAAGGGTCAGAATATTAAAAAAATCTAACAGGATTACTAAATTCTTTGCCAACTGATTTCTCCAGACTACATCAATTAATCCTGAGGACAGCAGAGTCTTGGTCTTTTAAATACCTAAAGTGTCTGGTCAAGAATAATAAAGGTCAGAAAGTAGGAGATTAGCCAATCTTCATTAGCACTGTGCTGAGTCATGCAGATCTCACATTTACAACCAGGACTGCTTTTCCATCCGGGTCCATCTGTGGGTCAGCTCCACCCTTCCTTCCATAGCCAGCCTGATGGTAAAGCTAAAAAGAAAATCTGTCATAGAGAAAAGCTTAATAAATACCCCTTTTGCCTTTTGTGGATCCCAGTTTATATCCAAGTGGGAGGAGAGTAAGTTTAGCCATTTCTAATATATTACATGTTGGTTTTAAGTGTCTTTGTGATTACTCACATCGCAAATAAAATCTAGGCATTATTCCAGGCTGGTATAAATCCTGAAGTGTGTCCAGTTTAGCCAAGGCTTCTGTCCCCAGCTTCATCCCTGCCATGTCTCTTCAGACAGAAAACTCCTCTGATAATTGTTCTGTGGGTCTGCAGGGCTGGGACAGGTCCCTTTGGGAACAGGGGTCATGCACCACTGCACAACCACCAGTCTGAGCATCCCTTCTGCAGAGAAGGAAACAGCCTCTAATGAGAGCATAAGGGAACCTCAGCTTTACATCTGAGAGGTGCTGAATCACCCAGGAGCTGGAGTCCTTGGTCCCAGAGACTGGGCAATAGCAGTGGCCAGGTGCTTTCTGTGTCTAAGCCCAGAAGGGCTCAACAGGCTGGTCCTGTGGGGAAAGGTGTAAAGCAGAGAGGGCATACAGACAGACATAAAAACATCCCACCATTGCTTCAGACACTGTCTTGAGAGGAAATTAAAAAAGTCTGAGGCTATGTTTCCCTCATATGCTAAAATTCTCTGCATCCTTTCATGCAGCAGCATTTTCTCCACTTGGCTGCATTGCTTCTCTTCTGCTTGGGTGTTGGTGCATTTAAAAGTTAATGGGATATTGGACTGGAAAGGGAAGAGAGGGAAGAAGAAGGGAAAAAAGGGAAAAAGAAAATCCAGGGACAGATTTTGAAATCCAAATCCTATTCTCAGACTGATTTTTCTCTTTGTTTGCTCAGCTGCTTTTCACAACCGCCTTACTGGCACAGACAAATCTGAACAGCTTGCAGAACAAAATGACAGGAAGATGGAAGGATAATGTGTGTTTAAATATCATTGACCAGCCTCTTTCTTGGCACTCTCAGCATGGGGAAAGCTTGTTATATACTGCCTCCTTTAATCATTTGAGACAGGGCTTTTCCTCCTGCCTATCTATCAAGAGGAGAGAGGATCTTCCTCCAATTGTGAGTGCAGTGATGGACAGGTGAATTATTAAAATTGTTTGCCACTGACTTTCCTTGTTATTCTTATTTGTTAAGCTCCCAGATGATGTGACCCATGATTTTTTTAGTCTGCTGAAAGCCTGACCCACTCAATCACACGCAAACTGCATGCGATCACCGAATGGATTTGAATTTGAGAGGTTTTTAAAAAGCACAGTGAAAGGGAACAATTCTGGTACCTGGAGCCCAGAGAAGCAGAGCAGAGAGGAGCTGGTGGAAGGCTGATAATACACAGCCTCCAGCTAATGAACTTGCTGCCAAGAAATTCATCATCTACTGTCTCCCTGGGACAGTGATGTGTGTCAAAACAAAAATCATACACCTTTGGTGAAAGCAGACCTTTGTTACAGCTAGCATCTGAAATGATTAAAATTTAAGCAGATCACGGATGAAGATAAAGAGAAAAATGGCTCTTCCCTTAATTGGACATTGTGTTTTTTTCTTGCTTCCTGGTGGAGGAGGTTGTTTATTTCCTCAGCCAGATTTTGCTCTGTGTGTTTCTCATGTGTGTGTGTGTGTTTGTGTGTACAAACCCTATAAGAAAAGCTGGAGTGCCTGGCTGTAAAGCAGGAATCACTGGCTGAAAGTTGCACAAAGATGTATCATTTCTCTCCTTGCAGGTCAACCTGAAGGTTTTCTTCTTATTTAGTCTTGGAGCCAGCTAAAATTATAAAGTGCTTCTTTTCATGTCACATTTCTGGAGTAAAAGACATTTTAACCTCGACTTTATTGAAAAAAAATTGAGGCATGGGGAAATTGTTCACAATTTCATTTTTAAAATAAATGAGGCTACCGGTTTTGAGTACTCATGTATTCAGAGCTGAATGCAGCCTGCCTACCTGGAATTTGCATCTGAGGCCCTGGGCTGAGCTGGAAGGCTTTCTATTCAGCAGGAAAGCATTCCAAGAGGATGACTGGCTTAGCCATAAAAAAAACCCTCATCCTCCATCTATCCTAAGGCAATCCTTCTGGATTCTCTGGTCAGGAAATAGGGCAAATGTGCAAAAAATCCAAGTGGCTGTTCCAGAAACTAGGGTCACCACAATTTCCTACTTAAATGGTCACCAGAATTGCTGTATTTTATTTTTTAAATTAAAAGAGTGAGCAATTGTGTGTAAGTGCATGAGTCTGTGAAGGCTGAGGCATTCTTTCATAATCTTTTTTTCATCAAATATTCCCTCAAAAAATCAGTTTGAGGTAGATAACCAGCCTCAAATTTCAACCTAAAACCTAAAGCAACTGGACAGGGAAGGTGTTACCCCTGTCTACACTAAAGCAAATATTTTAGTTAACAGTATCAGCCCATTTCAACAGCTATCTCTGCCTAGATAAAGCACTTAGGAAGCCTAATGTTAAGCGTATGCTTATGTAACTTGCTGAATGGGGGACCAGATGCTGTAAAAGGCATGTGGTACAGGGATGTAAAGTGGGTAATAACAATAATGAACATTTACATAGCCTTCTGCACTCTCAAAAGGATGTAGGAGCTGTAAGTATAGAGCATCTCTGACAGCAGGAGATATGAAAATGCAGGGTAGGTTTGCCTGGTTAAATCCTGTCTCCAGCTCCAACCTCGGTAAACGCAATCAAGCTGGATTTACTAACTAGGCAGGAAGAATAATTCAGCCCAGGGTCTTTTATGTAGGTAAAGGGCTGTTTCAAAAATAAAGACTTCCTCTCTCTTATTACTAGTGATTTCCATTTTCCTATTAGCTCACTGCAGAAAATATTGCTTTACTGTGATGGTGTTCTGAGCTCCAAAATAGATCGATCAAATCGAGCTAGCCAAAGATGGTATTCCTGGCCCTGGAGACTGATTTACACAAATCCACAGAGCTGAAAATCTGGAAGTAAAGGAGGGGGAAGAGAAAACAACAGAGAATTTTAAGGATATAGATACATAAATATGCTTCCTTCTGGACAAGTGACTCTATGCACCTAACCTTAGAATCAGCCTGTAATTAACCTCTTTAAAAATACAAATTAAACCAAACAAAACCAACATTAATCTCACTGATGTGTGACGAACAGGCAGAGGAATGAGTGCTTGGCAGGATGCCAGGCAGCATCAGAGTAGCTTTAGGAAAATGAGATTGAAATTAAAGGAGAAGTTTGCATTAGAAAAGTACCTCATTCACAGGCCCAATTTTACGAGCATCCTAAAGAGGGGTCTGGGAGTGGTTTCACAGAGCCAAGCCCTGGAAGGTTCATAAACAGTTTCTCAGTCCAGCTGGATGCTGTGACTGACTCTCATGGAAATTAAATGAGACAGCTCACAACAGCTGCTGTTGGCCATGGCTGCAGGTAGGATTCTACTTGGGCAGACCCCTCAAGTTTTTGTGAAAGCAAGAGCTTGTGAAAGCCTGAAACAGAGAGACCAGTGCATATAGCTCCTGTTAGTAGGAGAGGCTCCTCCTTGAGCCAGTGTCAAACTTGCCCCACTCCCTGATAGTTAAATGTTTAAATATTAGGTTCCTTGTATGACATTCTGGAGCAGTTTTTGCCCCTCTCACCCCTTTCACTTGAATCTCATTTCCTAATCCACCTTCCAAGATAAATGCTTGAAGTTCAGCAATACCAAAGTGGAGCAATATTTGAGTTTGAGGCAGTAAAGTCTCAGTTTCACAGTGTAGCAAAAAAGTGTGAGAGCACTGCTGACATCCCCTCTGTCTGCCCAGCATCTTTAAGGGCAATGAGGCCTTGGCAAGTGTTCCCCCACTCCTGGCTGAAGGACACTATAGAAGACAAAGGACTGCACAGCTCCATGCTGATTGCTATTAAATACAAAAAGTCTGTGTCTGGCTCAAAAAGGCTCCAGTCTACAAACTGTTTGGAGACTGAAGATTATTTTAGGAAACAACTCTGTATATTTGCTCTTTTGCTCTTCTCCAGGTTTGTGGCCAGAGTCAGAGTCTCGAGAGCAGTGTGCATGGATCCTTTCTTCCTTCTAGCCTTAGGGTCTGTCCCAAAATACTGCACTGAATTTATCAGATAAAATCTGTTTTGGTTTGTAAAGAATAGGCTGTTCTGAACATTAGTATGAGAAAATGTTCCCCTCTAAAGTAAGAAGTCCTTTAGTAGAGATATCAGGTTCAGCAAAAGCATGAGCTAAACCTACCCATCTGGACAAGCCCTGGGAAAAAGAGAGGGTGAGCAAAGAGAGGAAAAATCTGCTTCAGATCTTTAGCTCCCCAACACTGTTGTCAGTGATGCTGTGAAATTCACAGCAGCTCAGCAATGCCAGGGAGCCAATGTCCCCAGAACAGGCCACTGATCCAGCCAGTGCCAGGCTCAGATGGAACCACCACCAGCTGCATTTGCCACGCTGACAGCACACTTGTGCCTGGCAAAAAGAGAACTTTTCTGCTGGGATTTGATCTTTTGTCAGCATGGAGGAAAATTTTCCAGAGGAGATAATTTAATTAATCAGGTTAACCCTGAGATGTCTAATGACAAGAATTATTGTATTTAACCACCAGCAAATCTGGCAAATACTAAATAGCACTTGAGTTCTGTTTCTTTAATGACTGTTTTAAGAGAAAACAAAAACCAAAAAATTAAGGGGAGTTAATTATGTCAGGTTAACAACATTTGATTAAAATGGAGGGAAGGGGTTGCTGTAATTTGCAACCACCACAGAGAAGAACCAGATAGGAGACTACTGTGCAAACCTGTGACAGGCTGCAGCTTTTAATTAAAACTGCAGTTTTTAAAGATAGCCCTGTGTCAGATGGATTCTGGTTAATTGCTGTCACCCCTGCAATATTGCCAGCAGAATTCTTCAGCGGCTTCATGTCTTTAATAGAAATCTGAGTGTCAAAGACATCTTCATGTCAGGTTACATGCTGGGTCAGTCATGTGAGCTCCCCACCCCTCTCTGAGTGTGATGCTACAGATGAATAATGGTACTGTAGCTATCTCTTGGGAATGTGCAAGCTCTAGACAGGATGAAAGAGATGCTGCTGGACAAGCAAGTTCCATGTCCTTTCATTTAAGGACCGATATTTCAGTTATAAAAGGCTGTTTGCACTTTGTTGTGGTACTGATGCTCACAGAACTGTTGGAAAGACTTTGGCAGTGATGGGCTGACCCATTAATTCATTGTCAGCTCTCAGTCATTTCTCTTAACTTACCCACATCCCTGTCTCATATGCTGGGAAATAACAATCCATACAGCCTTATAATGGTGTTTGGGACCTGCACATAAAACCATTGTTGTGGTAAAACCAGCACAACAACAATGTCCTGCTGGCACTCAAAGTGTGAGGGAATCAGGTAAATTCACTGCAGAAACAAATGAACAATTTACAGTGTCTGGGAAAGTCAGAGATGTCAAAGGTGGTGTTCAGAAATATATTCACAAAGCAGTAATAAAGCACAACAAGGCAAGGAAGAGATGGCATCTGCTTAGTGCTGAGAAATAGAGAAATGACACTCAGTAAATTCACTGTCTGAACATATGCATGTGCTATGTGCTAATATATTGTTTTTGTTTTCCTAAACTGCAAACATACACAAGCACACACAAACATACTTGGAAAAACCTAATTTGGGATTCAGAAAATGCATCCTCAATTTGTTAATATGATTGTGCTTATTCAGAACACATCAGGCAAAATCTGAATTTTGGCTCATGGTATCTTTCATTAGAGGTGGCAGGAGTCCATGTTGAGTTGTCACTAGTAGTTTGGTAGATTTTGACATAAATATCATAGAAGTTTTAACTTCAGTGGCCTTTAACCTAGTTCTCTGTCTCCTGTCTCTGCGTTCTCATATTTTACCTCCGTGGTGTCTCATTATCCACAAAGAAAAGGTGGGATTTTACAGAGTTTCATATTCTTCAAACTGTGATGGAACAAAGGAATTTTCTTGTTGCCAGAGGATGCATGAGAAGTATATTCAGTTGTTGCTCCACCACCCTTAATTACTTTATTTCTCTGTGAATCAGGCCACATCTGTGAAACTATGCTTTTAGAGTTACCCCCATGTTTTGTCTTTTGTCATTCTAGGCAATAAAGTCTTATTATATACAAGAAAGACACTTACTGTTGTGGCCTTTATCTCAGCTCACTGCTGCAGAGAAAAAGAGTGTTTCCCATTGGTTAACTAACACTTTTTGTTTAATAAACAAAGAAACAACAGCAAGTCTAATGAATATTACCTGTCAATTAAATTATGAGAGCACAAAGTGTGAAAAACGTTCAGCTGCAGAAAATTATTTTCAGGTATATTGTTTCACACGTTTTAAAAGCTTTTTTTGTTTGTCTTTTTTTAGAGCAAATTTCTTTGAGGTAAAACTAGGCCTTTGTTGTTTATCATAAAGAAGCCAAAAAGCAAAAGTAGAGCTACATCAATCTAAATTTAATTTGCTTGTTCCTTTCTAACCAAAGATTTTATATATATTTATTTAAATAATACATTTTCTAAGGAGCTAAAAATTCACACACTGCTCTGGGATAACTTCATTACACTCAACTTTGAATCCCTTGGTCAGATTCTGCTCCCACACACATGGCTGTAAACATGCTGTAAATCCACTGAAGTGCCTGTTCATTTAACTCAATCTCAGAAAGCTGGAACTGGCCACCAGATTATTTATTTATGGATATCACAACCCCATCGTCACTTAAAAGTAGATGTTTGTATTTCATGTTCTTGATTTTCTTGATTTTTAATAATTCATAGGATGGCATCAAATATTGATGTTCCATCTATTAAAAATGTCATAAATAAATAAGCTACGTACACAGACCTGACCAGAAACAGCATGGTCCAGTTCTGTGTGCCAGAAACTGTCTTCTGTTTGATGATGTATTCAGCTGAGCCTGGAAGGTTGTGGGTAGATTGCAGACCTCTACCTTCTTGACTGCTGTACCATAAACATAAGGTGACATTTCTCTTGCTTCTTGGTTTAAATAAACCAGGAAATCTCTGAAAGGGAATATGAATAACCACACCTGGGTTTCACCTAAAAAAAAAAAAAATAAATAAAAATTAAAAAAAATGGTACTAGTGACCTTTTCTTACTGCCTTAGGTCTAAATGCTGTATTTTGACTCATATCTTTGGGAAAAAGGAAATCAAAGAGCCATTAGATCACTGAGTCTACTTGGATGGCCAATTTTAATCTGTTATTACTTTTTGAAATTATTAACAGAAAGAAAATACCCAAAAACTTAGTTAAAAACAACCTTTTTACATGCAGTCTTTTCACACAGAATGATCCTCTTTTAAGAAGAAAGTTTATTTCAAATTTCAGTTCAGAAGTCACCTTTTGAAAAAAGCAAGGACTAATTATACACTCAGCATAGACATTTAGGCTAATAAGTACTTTATTCCTTGAAGGGGTGTTAAGAAAATGGATCCACTCACAGTCCTGGTGTTTTATTGTTTAATTGTTTTACCTCCTGCAAGCTGCCATAATCCAAAGGACCTGCCAGCCTCTCCATGAGCTCCTCCCTTAAACATGTTTTTAAGCAGAGCTGGTCTCACACTTATTAGATGAGCTGTAAGTGCTGTGCCAAGGGTGTAGTCCCTGGGCTGGGAACCCCTGCCAGCGCAGAGGAGCTCTGGTGTGGACAGCAGTTGTCACCAAAATGACTGTGAGTGAGCCAGCTCTCCTGTGCCTGCCTCCAAGAGCCAGGGATCTGGGCTGAGAAAAGCCCATCCCTGCAGGTTCCCAGCTCACTCAGACATGGGGGCTGTCACACCCCACCACTGAGATCACCTGGGAGCCTGAACTGCTGGCTCTCCTGCTGCAGTGCTTTGGGTAAAACACAGGCTGCTGGGGGAAACTGAGACTGCTGTGTCTCATTTGAGCAAAAAAGGTCAAAGAAGTCTCTGCTGTTGCAGTGATTCATTTGACTTTCAGGGTTTTGTTCATGAAGTGGTGTGCCTTCAGTGGTGTGCCCAGGCTGGCAGTGCCAGTGCCCCTGGGAGGAAGGCAGTGGGGACAGGTGAGGGGCACAGCTGAAGGGAATGCAGGCTGGGAGCCCCATTTCCTAAAGGAGGATCAGGCAGTCACTCAGTGCTCTTGGCTGTGACTGTTTTGATCTCTCTCTTGACTCTTCTTCCCTCCTGCCCTTCCTCTTTTATTAATGGAGCTGCTGGGCAGTTACAAACGCGCCTGACAAGTCTCAAAGAATCAATTTCTTATAAGCTTGACACAAACAGGCAGCTGGTCAGAGCAGGCAGCCCACAATGTGTCTTCCCATCCCTGTCCCCACGGTGATGACAAACTGGGTCACCCCTGGAACGGCACATCTGCTAATACACAGGCACAAGAAAGAGCAGTGCCACAGGCTTCGAGGTGCCCTCAGTTTCCCTCTCCATGGGCTGGCTCAACCCAAACAGTACTGAGAGACTGTGGACACTGGGATTTTCTCTTTGGCAAGTCCTCTGCCTTCATGAGATAAGTTAATAAATCCATGAAAATCTCGGCAGCTGGCTGTGTGGACCTCCTTGGTGCCCTTTGATCCATGCACCCATGGCTCTGAGCTGATGCTTACAGCTGCTGACAGGAGATTTGCTGGGGTCTCTGTTCTTTGGTGTGCTTGATAGTGGCATGAAAATTTCACAGCAGCTAATGAGATCCATTGGCCACAGCAATCCATCCCCTGTGCATTGAGTGCTAATTAGTGTCAGACTGTCACAATGGCAAGATGAGCTGCAAAATAAAACCATCAAGTGCACTCTGATTCTGATTTATTACTTATTTTTCTGTCACTGTGACTGAACAATAATTTTAAAAAAAGTCAGTCTGGCCTCTTCTTTGGCTTCATGTGAGGTGGTGATGATTTCCCTGTAATTAATGAGGTGCATTATCTAACTCCCTCACCTTGCAGTAAGAAGAAAAGTCCCTTTTTCACTCTTTCATTGTTCCCAAAGAGAAAGTCTCTGAAAGCCTTAGGAGCACAAAATCATTCAGAGTGAATGGCCTAAAAGGCAGGCTCCATTCATGGTTCTGCAGACTCCAGGGTCCTTTTGTTCCTCAGTTTAATTAGATTTGCTGTGGACTGCCTACCCACACCAGTAAACACTGCATCCATGTTTCAGGTAGATGCAAAGCAGGTTGTTAGTTCTTGGGACCTGATCCTTTTCCATCTGAGCCCCTTTCCACAGTTCTGTCCTTACAGCACTTAACTGCTGCAGTTTTCTAAGGCAGCACAAACTTTGCCATATTAAAGTTAACTTCTAAATAAACAATGCATCTGGAAAATTCCTAGAAAATGGGTATTTATCACAGTTCTACCTAGAAAAAGCTTGGTGACAGCAGTCTTGCTCTCTCAGATTTGAGATGCTAAGCCTGGAATCAGTCTCACGTGGTCCATGCATTACAGCGCCAGACAGTTTTTCTCCCAGAATATTCATCCTTCTCCAGCAGTAAATTTTTGCAAATGGCTTGATTCATATTTATTGTATTTTGTAGACTCTGTCTAGAGTGTAGCAATTGTGATTAGAGTAAGTATCCTACTATTAATAATGAAGCAGCAAAATAAGAGTTGGCATAAAACTCATGTATGTCCATTTGTTGGAGTGTGACTTGAATTATCCAGTAGCAGTGAGAGAAATACTTTCTTTAGTGTCAGCTTTTTCTTTTTCCTTTTTTTTTTCTTAGCAATATTTATGAGGCACTAAAGTTTTACAAATGTTGTAGGAGGGAAAATAAGAATGATCTAGGTCAGGAGAAAATGGCAAATTACTGTTTAATATCATTCTCTCATCTCTCAGGTTATTTCCAGTGGTTTTATGCTTAACACCATTGAACGATCCATGGTCTGGCTGACAATTATTCTTGCAATTAAAGACTGATTCTTATACAGGTCTGTCCATTTTACACCACTGGTTTTTGTACTCAACTCAGTAGGACACGTCAGCAGGGTACTTTCTCACACTACAGCTTAAAATGATCCTGAGTAAGGGTGTTTCAGCTGTAATACATTTGAAATAAAGCAATAATAAATACTGTGTCAGATACCTTATTTCAAAGGAGACCTATTAGCCCGTTTAGACCTATTTCAAAAGGAAGTTTTGACTTCCCTGTGGCATTAAAAAATCAAAACTAATGCCACCATTTTTAGTTTGATTTTTTGCTTGTAAAGATTTAATTTGGTGTGGAGCCTTTTCACATGGGTATAACTGGACATTTTGTTGGAGAGTTTTCCTTTTTCTGTTCTCTGCTGGGGTCACTGGCTGTGAGCTAGACCAGTAACAGAGAGACCATGACAGCTTCCCCAAAAGTTGATTTTTTGCGGTTTACTCTTCTTGCTTTGCAAATAGATCAGGTCTCAGTCATGCACCAGCAGGCTGTCAGCTCAGACTCATCAAACTGTTTCCACCTTGCTCCCATTCCCTGCTTCGGTCCTGTCCAGCTCCTTTATGGCTGCTTTTTGGATTGGTTTTCTTCTCTCCAGATCTGATCAAACATTGGATGCACTGGGTTTTTTTATTGCTGATTATTTGGGGTTGCTGTTTGCTTGTTTGTTTGTTGTTTATGTTTTCCCAGAGAGGGCAGATTCTGTCCATCTCACGTAGCAAGTCCGTAACTGGAAGTGCCAGTGTGTCCACAAGCTTTCCTTTAATATGTAGGATTGTTTTTCTTCTGCTTGCTGCTATGGTAGCAACTAGAGCAAAGAAAGGTTTGGGAATCTGGAAGCTCTGTTGCTCACCATTTTCTGTCTCCCCTTTAAGAGAGTTTTACTTATTTAAGGACCTAAACGCCTTCTCCTGTTCCATGAATTTTTCTTGGTGTAGAAGAAGTTCTTTGGGAAAATTTCCTCAAACTTATTGTCTCCTGCAGGAATTGGACTGTGATGTCTTTTGTTTTCTTTTATAAAACATTCTGTACATAAATAAATAGGAGAAATGGGTATATAGCTGGACATGAAGAAAGAGTAGAGCAATTGTTTTAATTGGAGTTATTGTAGAAGAGGTAGCTTGGAAGCTGAATGTAATTAGTGAGATCAGGCACATTTATATAACCTGATGTAAATAAGGGTTCAATATTCAATAGGGTTAAAGTTTCTAATTTTTTAAAATCTGTTTCTTATTAGCCTTAAAAAACTGACACAAACAAGGTCATACAGGTCATGAAATAGGAGCATTTGTGTCCCCCTCTATTATTTGATCTACAGATTCATGTACATTCAACTGCATTTTGCTTCTGTGCAGCCTCTCATGATCCTGATTCTTGAGATATCACTGGTTAGGTAGCTGCTAATTTGGGGTGATTTTTCTCCCTCAAGTGTTCCTCTGGACCACAGAATTGTTCAGAAGATCTCCAAGACCCTCAAGCCCAGCCACCAGCCCAGCAGTGCTAGGCTTGCTTACAAACCAGGTCCCTGAGCAGCACATCCACATGACCTCCAGGGACTGGCAGCTGTGGTGACCCAACCTTGTCCCTAGCCAGCCTCTCCCAACACCTGACAACCCTTTTAGGGAAGAAATCATGATGACAAATATGGGAAGTGAATGACTAAAAGCCCATGCCTTTCTTTTTGTCTCAATTGAAATATATTTTAAATGAAGGCCTGGTCACCCTGCAGGCTGCAAGTGCTAGTTATTTTGTATAATATTTCATATTCAGACCTTTGGGGTACATGACAGGTGTAGAATAAGCAATCTGATAGGAGACATCTGTGCAAAAGCATGGCTCTGCTGACATGCTACTAATTTTTTTCATAAGTAGGTCATAGGAAAGAGCAATCCAATATGAGAGTCTTTGTTCATTTAAATGTCTAAAAACCAATCTAGCTAATTAAAAGAATGAGAGCATACAAGAAAAAATCCCACATGACAGAATAAACAGCATTTGAAAGAAGGCAGTTTGTTTTCTAATATGTGCTTTACTTTTTATCAGTTATAGCCCCAAAATTGTATCCCTTTGAGTTAATTTAGTTTTTAAGAACATAACTTGCTTTCTTTATTTGGCATAGACTTAGTCTGTTTACATAAAATACCCTAGCAAAAGAGATTGGCAGAGCTTCCCTTGTAAAGACAGAGTTCTTTTCAGTTAATTATATGCAAATCAGCTTTGTTAACAAACACCTAAATAACTCTGCCTTGTCTTCATTAGCCTGGGAGATACAGTACATTTCTCAAGGAACTAGACAAGGAATATTAATCAAAGCAGCTTGTAAGTTTTAATGAGCTTATTAATTGTTGACCTCTGTATTTCCAAGAAGTGGTATTAAAACTGAAAGATAACTGAGATATTTTTGCACAGAAATATTATGCAGATATATATGGGGAAAGCATTCATGGCCAAATTTGGGTCATGCAAAATAAAACCTTAATCTAGCTGCTGACATATTGATAACTCATGTTTTTCTAAAAAAAATATACACCAGCTGATGAGAGTTTAGGGATAAACATTCTTCTTACACTAAGAGAGCATTCAATGTCATAGAGGAAGATGAGAAAAAGTGAAATAAATTTCAGCTTCATTGTTTCCCAGAGCAGGTTTTTTAACTTTCCAAACCAGTAGTGATGAGTTCTGGATTTGCTTCCTAAATGGACCTCCTGAATATCAGGTGATTCTAGTTCTTACCTTAGGGTTTGAACAATTTATAAGGTAAAAATAATGCAAAATGCAAACACAAAATGAATATGGAGGCAAGGCTGGGAAAGGTCTCTGTCCTCCATGGGCAGCTGACCAGGTCAGGCCCTGCACATCAGCCCCATTAGTGATAATTGGAAGGTGAAGCCTGAGGAGTCTGGGGGTGAAACCTTCAAGTGTGACCCTCAGCAGAGCTCAGCCCCCTGCTGAACAGAGCAGTGCTGTGCTTCACATGGCTAATGGGAGAAATGGGATGAAACCTGAAACCCAGCCCTGGCAATAGCCTTTAGTGCTGTGTGCAGGAGCAGACTTTGGTGTAATTAATCCTCTAATTAATTTCTAATAGCTGTCTAGCCATGTGTCAATAAACAAGGAGGATACATGACAATAAAAACATCTGTCAGAGTCAGTAACAAGCAGTGTTGCTTCAGAGAGAGACAGACAAGAAGGGAGGGAAAATGTGTAGAACAAGAAATAAAACAAGGTAAACCATGGGCTGGGATTAAGTGGAGTCTAAGCAGGAAATACAGATTCTGAGTTGCCAGCTGATCTTTCCTAATTTGATTTGGCCATTTCCACTTTTGAAGGATAAATGAATTACATGGGTGGGAGGACAAATAGTTGATGGTTGGCTTCTGGTACCTGAGTCGCTCTGGTCTCCAGCTCTGACCCTTCCATGGCTACAACAGATGATGGTGACTATTTAATTTGTGCCACTGCTGTCCACATGAAACCGTTGTAAATCCCTGTAGAATTACACATCCAAGAGACTGTACCTGTGTAGTGAGGGACAAAGCTGGCAAACAAAAGTACTGGAGATTGTACCTCATTTGGTGCAGCAGAAACAAACTTGAGAGAAGCTTGAGAAAATACTCTATCAGCCTGTAATCTGTACCAGAACTTTTTCACCAAAAATTTTTGGAGGTTGGGAAAAAATTAAGATTATGCAGTTCTTATGAGTGCTTTTCATTTTTGATGAGGGAAGCTGAGTAAGAAATATTTTTATGAGTTCTACTAGGTTTGTTACAGATAAAAACAAAAAAACCCCAAAAACCCAAAACAAACCATTTAAGAGGTTTTTTTCTGAGATATTTCTAATTCCTGGTACATTAGAGACCCATGAAACATCAAATGGCCATCTGTCCAGAGATCACATGGTTTAGGGAAAACAGAGCTGCAACACAGCTCAATTCTTTAATTAGTCTTTGTCTTCTGTATTCCAGTTCTATCAGGTTTTAGATATCTCCTTGAATTTTTTGAGTCAAATAGTCATAAAAACTGCAACCCATCCCAGTTTCAAATCTGCAAAATGCTTGTGGCAATAATTCTGAGTGACATAAAGCACAGCATTTGCATGTGGTGGTGGCAGCTTTGCGGGGAGTTTTGTTTTGCTTTGCTTTGTTTTGTTTTGCTTTGCTTTGTTTTGGTTTTTTTCCCCTGTGAAAAAACATTCTGCTCTGAACCAGTCACAGACTCTCTGGAAACTGTAAAAGGGTAATTCAGTCTCCATTTTTCCATTTTAAATCTCCTCAATCAGTTCTTTCTTCCTACCATCATTGCTGACATTGATTTATTTCAATTAAGATTCTTGTGTTCAAGTACCATAATTAGCTCCTGTCTCTACTAATTCTCATCCCCTTGGATTATAGATAGAACTAAAATCCATGTGGCCTAGTTCAGAGGCATTTGCTCATCTGCAAACTGGAAGAGAACAAGCTCCACATTTTCTAGTGAGGCATTCTTGGGACCAGGAAAATGTTTCAATGCTTGTCTCACTGAATCTCTGGCTCTGTGTGTTTTGAATGGGTTCATGTACTTTCTTTCTGATGTTATTTTCTACAAATCTTCCTTTGACCTTCTTTAAAGGATGGAAATTAACTAGAAAACAGCTCTTCCCATAAGGCCCCAAAGGGCTCTAATGCAGATCCATTACTCAGAAGTGGCTGTAAGTTTCCAAAAATGTGCTTTTAAATTGAGTTGTTAAACATGCTGTTATCCTTGGAGGTAAAGAATATGAATAATACAAGTTACCTTGGATAGTTGTTTGCTACTCTAGGTCAGTTTGACCATTCTTCACCGCAGATCTTCAGAGGGGCTGTGAGACACCCATCACACTCCAGATTCCCCTGCTTCCACTCCCTGCATTAGGGAATTGCAGTTTAATGTATCTGTGCAGCCACCAGAAGTGTCCTGAGAAGGGTGGCCCCTACTCACCTGTGCATTTTGCTGAACCACACCAGTCAAATCCAAACCAGAATGCACACTGTTATGCTGTGCATAAGAAACACACACATTTTGATGGGAACAGGATATATCTGCATGTCTGCTTTTGTTTCTTCTCTGGGATATTTTTACAGCTCGATGTCCTGGTTCCACCAGATGCTTTTTGTCTTTTTTTTTTGCTTATGAAAGCCAAGAGATATAGAATGACATATTCAAATAAAGAGCCTGGAGATCAATGCCTTGCCTGGTGTGAAAGTCCCAGTTTGAGACAGCATCTTTTCAAAACAGATATGAATACAGTGCCTCACCTGCTCTGTAAGGAAAAGCCATTAGAAGGCAGCCTGGGAAAACATGTACCTCAAACTCCTCATACTCACACACAGAGTTTATTGTAAAATCAGAAGTAAATTGTTGTCAAGCTTTGTAAACATGGAACTCAGCACTGTTACATCCGAGTCTTGCATAAAATTCTTGCAAAAGGCTCCAGTAGCCTTCAGGGAGAAGGCTGTATACATTTTAAATGGTTAATGCTTCATGGGATAGAAATTCAGTGAAGCGGGAAAGTGTTTGTTCAATTGCTTTTTTGTAGGTTTTTTGTTTGGGATTCTATTCTGCTTCTTTTTATTTTTGCTCTTTCTCTCTGCCTGTGAGGCTCTGGATGCCCACTCGTGCTGGGGACTAAGGAAACTGGAGTTTGCTGAACCAGAACCTGTTTTAGACCTTAAACATTCATGTTCAGTGCTGCCAGCATTTGGGATGCCTTTTACTTTAGCTGAGCAGGTAGGATGAGTCTTGCACCTTAAGATCTTTTTCCAGACCAGCGACTCTACTTAAAGAGATAAGAAGCCCTGTAATATTGATCGGGTTAAGAAAGCATCAAATAACCTTTCACCTCTATCTGATCAGCTTTCTGTACCAAATATGAACATGAAAATAAGAGCATTAAACTCTGAGCCTTTCCCTCCACGCTCAGGAAAGCTTATATAGACTAAAGAACATTCTGTATCACAGAAAGCAGCTGTGTTTGAGGCCTGGGATTAAGCATCATTTGGGAATACTTGAATCCAGGACAGATATTTTTTGCTTCTCTCAGTGTATAGAGATCTGATTTTCTGATTCAGCTGAGGAGAAAGACTCCAGTTTTTCTTTAAACACAGTAATGTTTAAAGAAAAGTGGTAGAGAAAGCTTCTCTGATTTACATGTTTCAGTGTAGTTTTCCAAGGTATGTGATAAACCGAAATTAATTGGAAAATTTAGTCAGGCAAGACTAAAGTGCCCATACTGCTTATATGCCAGCTTCATACTGAAGCCTCAAGTCTTTTATTGAAGTGAATAAATTCAAAGTATATATATTACACATATAGATAAAATATCTCACATTTTAAATTGAGAAACTGTCTATCCCAGTGAGTCAACAGGCATAAGGTAGCCTGGGCTTTAATTCTGGAGTGCTTTTGGTGTGAGAGTAGTTCAGTGCCTGGCAGGGAAGAGCAAAGCATGTCCTTAAAGCTAAGTGGGGAAGAAAGAAGGGATTGAGATTTTTTTCCTGTGTAAATGGTCACGTCTGCAAGGACACATGGGTTTAAAAGGTATTAGAATAGCCACAGGTGAGAAACCAGGAGACCTTTTAGTGGGGAAATCAGTTCCCTGGGAGGGCTGGAAATCACCATCATTACAAATATTAAACTGCTTGTGTTGCTGTTATAAAAAGCATATTACAGAGAGGTGATTCTTGCTTCCTGAAGCCAGTTGGGTGAGATAATAATCCTGAGGTCTCTTTTGACTCTGATTTTCAAAATTATGATACAGAAAATGACTAATTTTCTGACAGCTAAATGTGAGTCCACATTCACAAGCAAACACACATGAAGAGTGTGAACACAATGTCTGCTGTGCTAATTTTTAGAAGTCTAGAATGGAAGAAAAAGTAAAGCATCCTTCAAGATAATGATCAAGTTAGCCTGTCTCATCCAAAAAAGCAGCTTAGTGTCCTGCACTAACAAACTATTGATGGGAAGAAGTACTAATAAAGGAACAGGAACCCTGGGGCTATTTAAAGGAACTAAAAAGCCTTGGACACTCCTACTTTCACCCTGTCTTTATTGAAAATTAACACAGTGAAGGAAAGGGTAGAAAAACTCCATCTGTCACATCTGCATGCATTTCTTTTAGAGTGAATGCCCAGAGCTGCAATTGTTGCTGGCCTCTGGAGCTGGGGTGGTGTATCAGAGGACACAGCACATCTGTATGCTCCTGGTCTCTTCCTTAGTTTTCCTCCATCAAATCTGGTGTATCTGTGAAGCCCCCCATCATATCACCCCATCACATTACCCCCATCACATCACCCACATCATATCAACCCCTATCACATCACCCACATCATATCAACCCCTATCACATCAACCCCTATCACATCCCCCCCTATCATAT
Source organism: Cyanistes caeruleus (assembly GCF_971803275.1). Taxonomy (NCBI): domain Eukaryota; kingdom Metazoa; phylum Chordata; class Aves; order Passeriformes; family Paridae; genus Cyanistes; species Cyanistes caeruleus. The sequence goes on along the minus strand of NC_141708.1, from coordinate 10,869,060 downwards.
CACCCCCAACACATCACCCCATCACATCCCCCCTATCACATCACCCCCATTACATCACCCCCATCACATCCCCCCATCACATCCCCCCCATCACATCCCCCCCATCACATCACCCCTATCACATCCCCCCATCACATCCCCCCCATCACATCCCCCCATCACATCCCCCCATCAAATCCCCCCCATCACATCCCCCCATCACATCCCCCCCATCACATCACCCCCCATCACATCACCCCCATCACATCACCCCTATCAAATCCCCCCCATCACATCACCCCCCATCACATCCCCCCATCACATCCCCCCATCACATCACCCCCCCAGCACTTCCTGCCCATCTCATCACCCCCCCACAGCATCACCCATCCCTCTCCCCGCCTGCCTGTGCACGGTGCAGCACCTGCTGCGGTAGCTGTGTCTGCAGAGACCCCTCGTGGAGATGCAGCAGATACCAGGAGAGGGCACTGCCTTTTATCTTTTTTTAAGTGTTTACGTTTAGCTGTATGAATTCCTTCACGACCCTAGTGAAATGGAGAAGGCCTAGGGAGAGAGGAGTTCCCCAGGAATTATGCAGTGGGACCCTGTAGGTGAGGCATTGCTGCATTTTTTAGATGCATCATAATGAGCACCCTCACAGAAATGTGTTGTGAAGGGAATTTAGATTCTGCTCTCTCACACAAATAATTTTTTGTGTTGATCTTAGTTTTTTTTGGTTGGCTGGTTTGTTGATTGGGTTTCTTCTGTCTCATGGCAATGAAACCCCAAGGAGGGCATGACAAGGCACGTGGTTCTACATTCTATGTAATATAGACATAATTTCCAGCATTTCCCATCACTGCACCTTCCTCAGTATGGTAGATTTAAGCTTGCTGGTTTGGAAGTAGGACACAAAGAACAGAGTTCTGCAATTCATGGAAGGTTTGATGCCTTCTTTGATCTTTTACCTGTTTGGAATCAGAAGGAGCTGAATAAAGCTCAGCACTGACTCCATAGAGTAATAAAGCATCCAAACCAGGACTTTTAGATCTTTCTCCAAACTCTTGCCCAAACTATCTTAAGTTCTCCCTCCTTTTCTCCCTCAATAATATCCTTCCCTGATAAATTCTCTCTGCAGTGTAAGGTATGAGCAGATTCTAATACTGTCTTCTTTTTCTGTTTAATCACTCTTGAAAGGAATGTTTATCTGAATCTAAGGGAGAGGCAGGGAAGCCTTCTCTTTCCTACCTGAAACATGGGGTCTGAGCCTGATATAAACCCCAAATTATGCCTTTTGCCAGCTATTGGCCAGTGTTCTATGTGTGCTTTTTCTTCACTATCATTTTTTTCCTACGCCCTCTCTGCATGAGTGTGTAGAACACTGATTTGTATGAAATCTGTCTTTTCTGTAGTTGTTGAATCCATTGGCTTCCACAAAAAAAAAAAAAAAAAAAAAAAAAAAAAATTAAAAAAATTTTTAAAAAATCAGTTCAGTGCAGCAGTTCCAAGCCTGATGTATGCAGGGCCAAGGTTCACATGTGAGAACTCCAGAGCATATCAGTATCCTTTTTACAACCTTTAGTTGTGAGCATCAGCTCCTTCCCAGCTAAAGAAACTAGACTTGTTAGCACAGCATCTTCGTGCCCCTGCTTACCTTCCTGCCTGGGCAAATTTTGATCAGATGATGAGAGAAGATGATAATATCTTAAATACATTGATTTTTTTTTTTTTTTGGTGGGAAATGGAAAAACAGAAACTTCACAGATGCTGAAGGGTTCAATCTGCAGCCTTGGAAAGAGCCTGGGTTAATATAATGATAAAGGTACACAAACATTAGGTAGAAAAGTTATAAACTTATATTTCTGTAGTTGTAAGTAAGAAATTATATTAGGTAAATTAGTGAGATGTTTAAGCTGTAATAATGTGACTTATGGGGTAGGTTAAGGATCTAGAAGCTATAGTAGGGGTGTGTATGGGTATGTGACCTATCAGTTTATTGGTTGAAAGACAGATGCAGTGCAGCAGAATTAGGCAAAGGTGATAGGTTATTAAGCAGAAACAAGTTTTGTGTGAGCTGTCTATTGGACCAAAATGTTCTATATTGCTGTGTGAGGAAGAAACCCGTGACTACCTTGAGCTGTGGCTGACTTGTTGCTCCTCTCCAAATCTCACACCTTTGAGACTGATATCTTAGCTGGCTTACTTGAGCAATAAATCATCTCAAACACCACAGTGGCCCCATCCCTCATTCTCCATCTCAACATTTTTTTACCTGTTAAAGCAGGCACAAAGGATACAGAAAGTTCCTCTCAAGATGTGAGTACACAGACAATCCAACTGCAATAGTTCAGTCAAATTACAGTAACTCATCTGTAAAACCTTTGCTGTTATATTTGCTCTCTGTTCCTTTGCTTGAGGAAGATAGACTTTACCATAACTACAGAGCCTTAATGATAAAGTCCAAATAAACTCTCATTGGAAACTGTAAATATATTCTTTGCTCGTCTCTCCTGGCACTTGAAATGTGTGCATACAGAGTTTCCAGAGGAAATTTCAGAAAGCTGATGGACACCTGTATAGATATATTCAGGTCTTCTTGGAATATGAGTGACTGTCATCATCACACAGTGACATCCTAAGCCTGTCAGAATTCTGTGAGAGAAAACAGAATTATTTTCAATTTTTTTCTCCCTAATCTTATTCTGAATGCTGTGTCTGGTTGCAGTGCAGTTGAATACAACAGGAGTTGTGAAAGATGAGCAAATCTGAATTTTGTCCCTTACACTTCTGAAATAATGATCAACTAAAAAGTTAGTGTGAATGCGTGTGACATCCACAAATCCAAAACAGAAAGATAAATACCTCCTCTGAAAGACTGCTAGGTTGAAATTAATGTCAGATTCCCACTATGGGTCCTCAGTAAAAGGTAACATGAAAATCTGTGCTTCTGTCTCTTGTCTAGGGTTGAAATAGTTGCATATTTTCCATTCCTTCTTTTCTCTTCCCTGTTGGCTTGGAGCTCAAGAAGAAGGTCCTGTATGGAATTTATTGGCAATTATAGCAGGTGAAAGATTTTTAATTAGCTATTAAAATGCATACTAATGTCAGAGTTTTAGAGAATGGGCTGATGTGATGTGTAAATTCAGTTTTAATATGGGAAATTAAGCGGGGGGAGGCTTTGTTAAAAAAGGAAGGGTCTATGGAGCATTTCCTAATGAGTTGGCTGGATCTGCTTGGTCATTTCACCTTTCTTGTTCCCAGACCCTTTTCACAGGGCTTAATCTAAGTGAGAGAAGTTGCAGGTGCACTGCCCTCATCATGCCAAGGTCCTTATTCCCTGACTATTCCCTGTATATTGCAGGCCAGGTTACATGGGCTTCTGACCTAGGGTTTGCTCTCACCCAGGTGCCACTAGGTTGTATGTCATGAGGAAGAAGCAAAAAGATCATCTCAGATCTTGTCAGAGGTGTCAGTAACAGCCAAAGAAAGATGAAGATTGATGCAAACACTATCCCTGGCTTGAGTTTCAGCCCACAGCGTGGATCTCTTCCCTCTGAGCTTTCTCTTTTAGTAATAGCAGAAAATACTTTGCATTTTCTCACCATAATCTAGCTCCACTACCAAAACTGGTTACTTCAGCTATTTTCCTTTTTAATTTGTTCCTGGTCTTTAGAAACGATCCCTATAGAGCAACCAAGAAACTTTTGTTGTGTTCACACTCCAGTGAGGTGGAGGCTCCCATGTAGACCAGTGAGAGCCACACTCCAGTGAAGTCTGTCCTCAGGTGAACCCACCCTGGTTGGTGCTACAAGCAGTGCTTTCCGTGTGAAAGTAGCTCTTTGGGAGAAAGAACATCCCTTCCAGAGCTGGATCCAGCAAGTCATGAACAAATAATGTAACTGTGATTGTTTCTTAATGTTATCCAAGGACAATGATTGCATGGATTTACAGCATAGGCTTTGTTTGATAAGGTTGGTACCCTTTTATGATATTTCAAATTCCTGTACACATCAGTGTTGCGAGAAAAACACTCTAAGAGTGTTTTTGGGTAGCACAAATAACAAAGCAGAATGTACAGACCTTACAACAGAATGGTGCTACAGAATTTGTGGTTTGATTATTAGAATCCCTTCATTTTAACTTGTGTCCCACTCCCAGTGATGCATCCATTGTCAATCATCAATATTTATATTGTTTCAGCCGAAGTGATACAGTTGTGCAAGAGGATTATGGCCTTGTCAATAGACCTGGAATTTGCACTTTCATTCACATGCATGAAAACCTCAGGGATTTAATTTTCAGATCACTTGATTCTGTCAACTGAAGTCTACAGGGGTCAAAGAATAATCTCCAATTTGTGTCTCCTGTGCCTGCATTAGGGGCCTGTGCACTGTGGAGAGGATAGTGGGGGGTAAATAACCCTGGTGGGTTACACAATAATGTATACATTATCTGGGGTAAAATGCAAATACACAGTACCTGGTGGACAGTGCATGAGATTCTTCTCAGAGTTCCCTGTTTTGTTGGTTTTTTTGTGTTGTTTCTAGTAAGTGATCAGTACCATGTCCAGATAGCTAAGCTTCCTGTTTCCTCTAGAACCATAAGTGGTATGGAAATAAACTGTGTATTTAGATTGGCCTTGTGTGAAGAATTATGTCAAGTGAGAAAATTGTTTTCTTCCAACAAAAAGGCTAAGTTACCCCAATGCCTTTAATTATTTTCTTTGCTATAGCAAAGATGCAAGCCATAAAATTTTAGGTTCTGTAGCTCTAATTGCTGATGCTATGCTCTCACCCCTTCTCACAAGTTTGAGTCACAAAGAGTCTGTTCCTTGTAATGGAGGAACTGAAGGGAAAATCCAGTGATTCAGAGGTTGTTTCTCCTCTCACAAGCTGATTGCTGAAGTAAGATATTAGCCTGCAGAACTGGAGGCCTCTGCAGGGAATGGTGTTTATGTGACAGAAGGAAGTCACTGCACCCCTGCCTACCTCCAGCTATGATAATGTCCCTCCACTGTTTACTTCCCAAACTAGACTTTGCCATTTGGGGTAATGGCAGAACCTAATTTCTCTTTCACCTTGAGTTTCAGTGATATGTCTTCATTCCTGCTGCTCTCTACATGTACTTTGCTACTCTGTTCCACTCCAGCAATTGCTGCATTTCTGCTTTGATTAGGGCTTTGCATTATACTTTTTCCAATAATAGCTGTGTATCTTTCAGTATCCTGGAGAACAATGTGACTCATTGCTTCTGTGTTGTTTTTTTTTTTCAGCCTCCTACTTGGTTTACATGTTATTGTCTTATTTTGATAGCGATTTGGAGGAAAACTTTCTTTAAGTGAAAAATATCCATGTGATTCTTAATTTGTGTTAGAGAATGATAATGTGAGACAGAGAATGTGAAACTGGAGAAGATGGGATTTTTTCCAGCAGCCCTCAGTTTCTAGTATAGTTTATTAGTGCAGGACCTAAAATAAATAAGTTCTGTGCAATAACAACCTTTGTGCTTTTAAAAGGATCATTGCAGCAGAGAGATGTTGCTGTAACTGTGAATGTGAGACAACTCTTAACTGTGTCTCCCTCTTGCAGTTAAAGCAATGGACTGAATTGTGACTTCAAAGGGTCAAAATACAGGAAGAACCACATGGTTTTCCAGATGCTGAGAGAAAGCCAAGTAGGAGAGAGATTTATTTGGAGTTGTGGTTACTGTGTCCCTAGTATGAGTTAAACTTGGAGCATCACAGAATAAACTAGGACATAGCAGCAAAGCTTCAGTCAATAAAAATATTTGCCTTTGTAGATTTCTTCTCTGGAAACAGAAGGTCTTAATGATACAGGTGTATTCCATTGATCTTGCTCTGGGAAAGGAAGAGGAAGGAATACCTGTCTTCTTCTGGAGAAGACTGGAGCTGTAGGTGCTACCAGATACAGACAGGGATATAGATGAGATAGAAGGTTCTGTGGCAGCTTCCTTGCTGCTAAAATAGAGACACAGCCTCATTTCACCTTCAAGAAAAGGCATCTTGTTCTGTTTCTAGATTTTAAAGTTGTTGAGCTCTTGGAGTCAATGGAGGTCCTGATTCAACTTTGTTATTTTTTCAACTTCTTCACTTTGTTATTTCTTTAATTTCTTTGTTACTTCTTCTTATTGTTCAATTTCTTCAGTGGAAAAGAAAGCCTGGGATATTTATTCCTTACTTCTGCTGCCCTGCTCTTGGGAACAGAGTGGACTGAGAAGGTGCTCTTGAAGCCTGGGACTATTTTCTTTCTCCATTATCAGGGAGAGCTGGGGCTAAGGACATGCTTGAGCTCTTCTTTAGAAATAGATTCCCACAGCTCACTGAGGAAATGCAAAGTGAATGCACAGTCCCTGAAGAAAATTTAACAAACTACATTCCAAGACTGGAAAATGAAAAAGATCTTTCCCTATCTTTTCCTTCAACCTTAGCCTTAACTTGGAAATAAATAATCCCTAACCATATTTTTAGAGTGAGTTTCAATGTGGTTTTTTTGCTTTTTTTTTAATATTCTGAGTCACATCTTCACCAAAAAAAAAAAAAAAAAGAAAAAAAGTACTGTCATGTCATTCTAAGCTACTCTAGTAGCTTATCTTATTTAATGCTGCTCCATCAAGGTTTCCACATGAACATAATCTTGTAAATGAAGGAACCAATGCAAACACGATCAGTGTCAGACTTTGACATACATTATATGCTTTTCTGATCATCCTTCCTTCGTGGAGATCAAAGGCTGGAATATACTATCAGATTAGCAAGGACCATTAACTTTTCATTCATTTATTTATTTATTTACAGAGATCAGGAGAAAATGAAAGGTTGCTTAAAAAATGGCTGTGAAGGTAATCTGAGTATACTTTTTTGGTTGGTCTTTAAAATTTGGGTGCTCCATCATGAAATGCTAATGCAGAAATGCCAAGACATGGGAAATATCCAACACAAAGATTTTTTTTCTGTTTATCAAAACATATTTCCTTATGTGCAATAGAGAACTGATCAGTCCAGCCATCCCCCTGGATGTTGGAGGTGTTACAGCTCCTGGCTTGCTGCAGGTTATGGAAGTTTGTTGGTTATGGAAGTTTACACATACTGGATGTGAATATATTTGAAATATTTGGTGAAGTGCACACTGGTAATTCTTATAAATTTCTTGCAATTATATATGCAAGAAAATTGCAGGTATATTGTGCAGGTAATTGCAAGAAAATCTTTTTATTGGTATAGCTCAGAGAGGTACTGTGAGCTGTTTCTGTAAAGAAACAGAACTGCTGACTTGTGTTGGCTTTCTCTTGCTTTCTTTCCTAGGAGAAATGCCATCCGTGCTAAGAGAGTTTTTTAGGATCACTTTCTTTGCAAAACTTTTAAAGTCAGACAAATCCTTAGAGATGCATCAAAACTAGATACTGTGAAATGTACAGCTTTTCATGAAATCAAATGAGTTCGTTATAACACACACAATTTATACAATATCTGAGATGCTCAAAACTCTGTGCAGACATTAACTCATTAAATGTGACAATAGTTGCAATCTGACACGGTTTTGATTTGTAGAACTTAAAGCCACACTCAGTTTAATTCTAAATAGACTAGAATTTCAATTTCCTTACTTTGTGGAAAAGATTTCGTGTGTGTGTGTGTGTTTGTGTGTGAATGATGCAAATGACACATGATTGTGTGTGAGAAATATGACCAAATGTTAGTGGATTATGAGAAGGAAAGCTAAAAAGAAAATCCATAGCTGTTTATTTCCACATTAGCACACAACTGTTGGAGGGCCACAACATAAAAAAAGCACAGAAGTCTCTCTTGGCTCATTTTCTGTGAATGTACCAGAGGAATAAGTCAAAGCACCATGTTCCTGAATCATCCACAGCTTGTGGATTTTTATAGTGGAAATTTATAGTTTGCTTTTTAAGTTCAAGTGGTTGGAAAATCAAAAAATCAAAAGTCCAAGATATGACCCCAGGACCTGCTTTTAAAAAATGCATAATTTGGGAATAAGCCTTGGATGAGCTGTCTCAGCTAATTGTATGTGTGATCACAGTACAGATATCTCCATCTGAAATAGACTCCTCAGACCCACTGGTAGGCAGTGAAATTAAATAATGGCTCCTCTGGAACCTTGCACAGCTTCATCTGCCTCTTGGAAACACTTGCAGGATTTGGTTGTTTGTTTTTTTGTTTGTTTGTTTGTTAGGTTTTTTGTTTGCTTTGGGTTTTTTTTGTTATATGCAATAATCATTGCATATGGACCATTTTGTGGAGCACATCCCTGAAAACTTTCACTTGCTGTTAAATGAGTGAATTTAATTTTTCAACCTTTATTTCTTTCTTCTCTTTCTTCTCTTGATGTCTGCAGGCCCTCTGTGCATGGGCACATGGATCCTGTGACAGTCTGATGAATTAAACACGCAATCATCCTAGTGTCTGACAGGCTGATGGCTGCTCAGAAACTGAGCTGAGGGAAAATCTAAATAAACCTCTAATCCAAATAAAGGGCAAACATTGGCCCTTAAGGACAATGACACAGTTGGACCCCAAAGGCAGGAAGATATGGCAACTTGTCCTTGTCCTATCAGGACATTTTTCCCTTGTCCTTTTGCTTTCCAGTCTTATATCCTCAATAGAGAAATCTCATGAATATCTGATTTTTCAAGAGGCTTGAATGTTCATGTGGAGAGTAGCCACTGGCTTCAGCCTCCTTCAGCAGGTTAGGCAACCTGCAGAGCATAAAAAAGTAAACCAGTCCTAAGATGACTGTTAGCAGCACATTGTCTCACCAGAAGCTCCCCACTGTATTTTGTTTAACAGGCAAAGCATTTATTGGCTAAGACAAGCACTGTTCCCTGCTAGCACCACATCCTTGAGAGACAAAGCTTTCTCACCAAACTTAATATGATAACTCCTGCACTGGAGAGCAGTTTCTCTGTTTGTTTTGGTCACTGTGGATGCAGCTGTAAACTGTGGGGTCTCTACTGTGCCTGTTGAACAGTCAGTGTGACAGTGCTGTTTGAAGGAGAGAGGGAAAGACAGCATCTTTGTGTCTGTCCAAGGTTTACTGCTAAAAGCATGTTTTTCTCTGCATTTGCATCCTGAAAACTATCAGGATCCCTGGTGATTACGCCGTGAGAAACAGGAAAATTGCAAAAAAACCAGTTACTGCTATTGTTCCTGTTGAAGAGGGCAGATACGTATTTCAGCAACATCTGAGAAAATAGATATGTCTGATACAAATAAAGTGGCTTTTTTCTTCCCGTGCTTAGCTCAGGAAGGACAGGACATCTGCATGCTCATCTTCTCTGGAAACTGCTTTTGATTTTGCTTCTGCCTGCTGGGAGGATAAACTCCTTTAACTACCTTTGTTTTCTGAGTTGCTTTCAGCAGCTGATAAGTAGTTCCCTAATCTTGTATAATAAAAGCACTCTACACTACCCATGAGCAATCTCATTCCTCTGAAGTTCTGTCTCCTCATGTGTGCCTCATATCTCAGCATCAGTGGAGGGGAAAGAGTTACCTGCACTATTTTCACACAGATGCCTTTAAGTGAAATTTCTGGCTATAGGACACATCAGCTCAGATACCACAAGATGCATCCATTTCCTCTGGGCCTGTTTTGCCTTGAAAGAATAGAGATTTGTGATCATTTAAATTCTCGGAATTATTTGTTCCTCCCAGCTGCAGGAGAATGTGGCAGTGGGGAACACAAAGCGAGGTTCCCTTTCTGCAATAAATGGCTCAAGATCGCTGCTATGGAGGAAGGATTGTTCTCTCACATTTACAGCAGATGTGGGAAGGATGGTAAAGGAAGGAAATTTATTGTCTTCTCACTTGTGCTGATGGTCCAGGGTGTTAGTTTGGTCAGGTCTTATGCAGACTCTGTTCTGCAGCTCACTCCTGGCAATGCAGAGCTGCTGCCTTCAGCCCTCCTGACATTCTTTAAGCCTGCCAGACACTACCCAAATGGAGCAGAAGGGAAGGGTTGGTGTAACCTCTGGTCTGGATCTTGCTAGAAATGGGGGAAAAGCAGTGACAATGAGGAAAGGATCTCTCAGATACATGGACAGGACTAGATTCTCCCCCAGGTACCCAAAGTTACAAATCTTTCAGTTCAGTGAGGTGAAGCAAAACTCTAGGGTGTTTTGATGCCTATCCTCGACCATTTTTCTGGCCTGTGGGGTAAAATGCTCTGTAAGGTGAATTTGCAGCTATTCTTTTTCTGTCTCTTTTGGGTGATGATCACTCTTGAAAATTCGATGTGTAGCCTCAATGAAGTCACACGTGTTCTGAATATCCCTCAACAGTGGGATTTCATAGCATGGAAAACTGAGCCCTGGGTTTTCAGGGAGGCCAGCCCTCTGTGCATGTGTCCATTAGTAGTTCATTTGATCTCTCTGTGTGCCTTCATTAGGTGTTTAACCACTGGCTATTGATCAGTGGCCCATTCTTAGTCGAAATTGAAATTTTAAAAAAAGCAAAAAGAGAATGAGCAGGGAAGGATGTGCTTATATTGCTTCTACTTAACATGCTGCAAACTTGTTCTGCTGCAGAGCTTCCACACCATTTGACCCAGCAATAGGGAGCTGAGTTGACTCTCTGGCCTAAAAATACTCACAAAGGCTCCCCTTGCATTTCGGGCTCCCTTACAATAATATCAAGTATTAAAGCATCAAAGCCAGAATACAGCAAAAAGGAGTTCTCACTCTCCCTGTTACGCTTGTCAGACCCATTTACAGACTGTCCCCTAAGCTCCCCTGACATCAGCAGGTGGCTTTCTGCAGCCACTGCGAGCTTGCAGAACGAAACAAAGCGCATTTCTGCTTCGACATGGGTTAATATTTGAATATGGATGTGTGGATGTGTGGATGTGCCTCTCGGGGGTCCGGCAGCAAAACAAAACCTTGACTGTTTGCCAGCACTGCCTGTGTTGTGAGAGCTGAGCGTTCCCCCACGTTCATTAAAACACATGTTCTGGGCTGAGGGCATCAGCGGAGCCGCCGGCGCCGTGCGGTGTCAGCGGGGACAGCGCGGATATCGGGAATGGCAGGGCAGGCTGGGCACTGCCAGGGATCCCAACACTCCAGCTGGGCCCTCAAGGAACACTTGCTTGAAATGGAAACACCTTGAATTTTCATAAAAGTGTGTGTGTGTGTTACGGGAACCTGTTTTGTTGGTATTTGCTGTCTTTGTGATACGCAATATCGTGATTCCTATCCATGGAATGCATGCTTTTCTTAGTGTACCAATTGTGTGAGAGCCTCTTACCTTAAAGTCCAACATTTTCTCACCTTTGATGGAAAATGTGTCACGGTGATCATTTACATAAGTTTTATATGAACTTGGTTTCTTTGCTTCCAACAGTCATGGGTAAGTGCTGGATAAAGCAAGTGTGGATTTCCCTGTGGCTCCTATGAGGAGACCCAAAGATCAAAGCTAATATTTCCCTGTGTCTTCAGATGTCTGGAATTCTAAAGTTGTTTGATATGTTAAAATATACATTACTTTCTGAAGGAAAGTTTCAAATGAATGCATATGAGCACACACATACACTAACAAAAGCATGTACAAAAATACACATTTCTGGAGTTCAGTTTTTAAGTTTTAATTTAACTTTTTTTAATCAGACAGTTTTTAAAGATAATCTCGATTGTCTTCAGCAATTAGCTGGTGATTTGGTGACTTTTTCTGTATAACTGAAAATTTCATAGAATTCATGTCTATCCTTTGGAACATGGACAGTGAATTGCATGTGAGGCAAAGCTTCCCTGCTCTAGCCTTTTGGTCAGGCCAGAAAAAAATCAACTCCAGATTTTCCTCTCCTGTTCTCTCCATAATGTGAAAAGGTGAACAGGGAAATAACAGAACAAATGCCAATTTTCCATAAGCTGTGTCTGCCTGATTTGAATGTGAAGACAAAATTTGTACCAGAGTTAGCTTCTGAGGTAATGTAAATCCAAATAGCCTTAATGAGTTCTGTTTACAATCTGGCCTTCAGTTATTATTTAATCTGGAGGAGCCAGCTTGTCTTTACTAATTACACATTACAAATACCTTGCCATGCTTTGCTCATTAAAGCAAAGTAAGAAATTCAATACATATGGGTTAATGACTTTTGGATCTGTGCAGAAGCTTGTCCTACAAATGCTTTGAGGTCAATGGGAAGTTTCTCCAGGCAATCAAATTTCTTGAGCTTGGACTCTGTGAAGTAATAAACAGCAAGAGTAATTAACAGATTATTTAAACTAGCAAAAAGGGGGCAGGTTCTGAATCTGTCCTTCTCTATCAGAGCAGGAATGATTTGGCAGAGGTTGGAGTCATCAGAAAATGGCTCCACTTTGTCATCCTCTGCTGATGCTTTGCCACGTCAGACCTGCCGAGCAGCAGGCTTGTAAACAAACATGTTTACACTGACACCGTGCAAAACAAAATGCTACTGGCTTCTATTTAGATGCCATTAAATCTTCAGTTGGAGGCTGCTGTGTGACATTTTTGATTTTGCATGCATAACGTACTGGAACTCAATGACAGTGTTGGCTCTCCCCATCATTCCTAAGCAAAATAGCTCTCTTAGCCAGGAGAATGTAGATGACAGATGTTTCAGATCAATCACTGCAAAGAGAGAACAGGACTGTCTTGGATCATTACAGGACATGAATCTTTGAAAGCAATTATAGGTGGTAACAAGTGGTGTGACAATTGAGTCCCTCCAGCCCGTGTTTCACCTTAGAAAACAGCTTTGTGGGATATTTCCCCATAGGAATGTGCTGCTGCCTGCCAGATCCTGCTGTTTTCATGTGAAGTCACATTGTGCATGTTAAAAAGGAGAGATGTTCTTAGCACAAGTTTCTTGTCAGCACAGCAGATCTAATTGGAATCTACGGAACATGGCCAGGCACAAGGTTGTCAATTTTCTCCCTTTTGATAATTAAAAAAATTAATGTTCTTCTCTTTGTGTGCTGTGCTATCAAATGTGATATTTAGCACACCGTATTTCCATGGTGCGTTTTATATACTCTTTCTTAACATGGATGTAATTTATATTTATTCTTTGAAGAGCTAAATTCTTGTTGACTTCAGCTGAAGCTGAATACAGACATACTAAACAATAAGGAAAATATTTAGTATCTCGTCTTTTCATTGAAAATACAGAAAGATAATACTGGATTAAAAAAGCTCTTCAAGTTTTAAACTCAGAAATTGTTCTGCTTCACTCTGATTGCTTCAGTTTGATTTAAATACTGTAGCATTTCATGTGTTTGTGTACCTTACTAGAAATCATTTATAAATTCTGGCTTGAAAATTGAGATATTCTAAGATACTGTCAGAAACTGTTAGTTAATAAATATCCTCCTCCTCTTTCCCTCTAGTTGAAGAGTACTTTAGCTTAAGAAAAACTTTTTGCCCTTTCAAGTAGTCTGCATGTTACTGCAGCCCTCTTCTCCCTGCAGCATGCCAGAGCAGCTTTTCTTCCATTTCTGCTTCAGCTCTTGTTTTCCTTCTCTTTTGTTCTTCTTTCCCAAAAACTATTCATTGCTTCTCTCATTACTCTTTGCTTTATTTCTCTTTTTTTGATTATGGTGCTTTCAAACAGTCTTAGTTAAAATTAGAAAAACACAATTGATTTTTTTTCTTCATGGAAGGTAACAACATGAAACTGTACTGCCCAGTGAACAGTCAGTGGGGACCTGGCCATGTCTCTCCCTTCTGCTCATATAAAAATCACACATGGAATAGATCAAATTTTACTGAAGGAGTATCTTAGCTGAATTAGTAAAGCCACCAGGCTTCTCATACGAGGCAACCAGAATGTGGGAGTGTCATGGGGTAGCTTTACCTTTAAGACAGCTTGGAGGGAGAGGAAGTTGAAGCTGCTGGTGGCTGATGGGAGTTTTTCCTCCTGACCAATTATCGGTCATTTCCAAGAATTGACAGCAGATCTGACCATTAAAAAGTGAATTCAACTTGTAAACACCCCCTTAAGAAGTACAGACAGAATTCTCTTGCTCTCTTTGGTTTCCGGCTTCGGACAAGGTAGCAAGGCTCTGTCTCGGCCTCCTCCCCCCCTCTCCAGGCCGACCAGGCCGCGGGGTGGAGGGGGGGGAGGGAGAAGAGAAGCAGCGCTGGCCAGCCGAGCTTGGTTTTCAGTTTTTGCTGCTAGACTGAAACTTAACACCATGAACTCTTGCAGTTTTCTTAAAGCTTTTAATTCTTTTACTACCTGGATAGGCATACAGATTACTCCTTTTCTCAGAAAGACAGAGAGAGAGACAATCAACATAGAGGAGACATCATAGAACCACCAAAAACAGTGAAGAAAAGAGTTAAGTTTAAATAAGAAAGAGAGAATAAGGAGATGCTTTACAGCTGAAATATCTTTCTGTTAAAGCTATGGAGATGGACAATAATAGTATAAAAAGACTCCTTTAATTCATGATAAGAGTATTAGGAGGAATGAGATATTCAAAGTGTAACTTTTGAGCAGAAGAGAGAGAGAGTGTTTGTGATACTGTGAGTTGCTGGAGTTGAGTTGAGTGAAGATGTTGAAGCTTTTTGGGGCAAAGAGAAAACTGTTTTCCAGGAAGGCTCACAGAGACAAATGAAGAAGACTTCTGCCTTTGAATAACTTATCCTTAAAAATGAGATTCCTAAACTCAGTGACCCATACACACCTCGGAGATGTGAAATGGGAGGAGAAGATCTAATGACAGATTTCCGGGCAGCTGGCATTAGACAAATAGAAAACTATGATGAAAAATAGTTTTCTAGTGAGAAACTCCGTAAGCTAACAGAAAGAGACTTCTGGTTCTCTACAAAGACTGATGAAAGACTGTAGCAAGAATTAAGACTGTTTTTAACCACCAGAATCCTAAAGTTATTTGTCTCTATGTTGTCATGTGTACAGAGAAATAGTTAAAATGTGGAAGATAAGGGGGTTTTCTGAAAGTTTATTCTGGTATTCTTGTTCTTGTAGTTTATTAATAAACTGTCTTTATTCCTCTTAAGTTTTAAGCCTGTTTTGCTCTTGTTCTAATCCATATCTCACAACAAGAAATAAGTAATTTTTTTGAGTTACTGATTTAAAACCACGACAGGGAGCGAGAGAGGGAACAGTCTGGGGAGCTCAGAGAGAGGCAGAGAACAGGGGACAGCAAGAAAAGAAACGCTCCTGGGAGAAGAGACAGGCAGAAGAACACACACTTGAGTTTCAGGGACAGGTATGCAGAACATGCTGTGAATCTGGAGAAATCATATACAGCAATGAAATATCTAAGGTCAGGCATAGCTGAACCTGCATCATAAAGAATGCTGAGGTAATTTCAGTATCTGTAAGACAGGGATAAACTGGAACTCGTGATTTGTTTACAATACAGCATATGCTGGCACAGGCTGCTTGAGGAAGGAAAATCCTGAGAAGAATAGAAAGGGGAGGTGTTCACATGATGCAAATTGGCCTTGCTCTTTAAAGAGAGTGGGATCTATGGAGAGAGACCAGTTTTCTGGAAATTTCCCGTGTGTACATTTACAAGGGTGGTTTTTCCAATTCCAGCGTTTCCTTGCTTCCCTCCAGACCTGGATTCATGTCTCAGAATGAATATATTTTAAGTCATCTGCCTCATTTAGATAAGTTATACTTCAGTTATCAATGCCAAGCTTTTAAAGTAAATTAGAAAAAGGAAAAAAAAAAGTATTTAGAAGAAATTCTGCAGCAGGCTGCATACAAACAAATTTGCTAAAAGCCAGGAGGCTTTAAGAAATATCTCTGGGCCTAAATGACTCAGTTCTGCTCATTCACAGGGCATTCACACCATCAGGAGTGCCATAAGGGGCAGTTTTTTAAGAGGCTTGATAACGAAGTGTTTCAGCAAGTGGCTAATAAAGAAATCAGTGTGCTGCCTCAGCTTGCACCAGCTGACATGTGGTGGTGACATCTGCAGGAAGGTGCGCTGCTTTCAGGTCAGGGGAGAAGAGTCTCAGTGCTTCTGGAATGATCTCTTTCCATTGACCTTCTCCTGGCTAAATGCTGTTGTTTAACATTAAGATGCAGGAGGAATAGAAGCATCTGTGGTGCACTCAGAGTGCTGAGAAAGACAAAGACCCTTCTCTTGATAAATAACAGAATAGTGTAAAATATTTTTTGTGTGCTGGACAAAACTCAGTGTGGGGATGGATTTAGTACCAAACTTCCTCATCACAAAGGGCACCGTGTGTCAAGATAATACTAAGTCTATGGTTATTGTAGAGATTAATAATTTTTTTTAATGAATAATGTGTAGTAGTACCCCCCACCCCCCTTCTTTTTGCTTTATTGGACAACCTCATGGCCTGACAAATATCTCAATCAAGTATTATTTAATCTTCTATTCAGCCAATAACATTATCCAATAACTTTTGTGCTGAATCTAACACCTCTCCTGGTAAAATGGTCCTGTTTTTTCTCTCTAGCTAGACTAAGGGTATTTTCAAAGTCCATATAAATACTTCTGTTTTCCAGACTAACTTTTTTTTTTTCCATGAGATATTACTGCAACTTCAGCAAATACTGTTTTTGCTGTAAACCTTTTAAAAAACAACAAAAAAGCTCAGACAGCCAAGAGAAAAAGCCAACAATCTTTTAATAACAATCAAATATGGTTGAGAAAAATCAATGTAAACCATATAAATATGGCCTATAGAATATAGGATTCCTTCAGTGTTACACATTTTAATGAAATGTGAATCAAACAGGTTTCACAAGTCATGCATATATTCTACAAGATGGATTGTCTGTATTTCTGCTGATTATAGAGATTATGGAAATTTGGAAAGAGCAGAAAAAACTGGTTTTGGAAAACAGCCTCCACACTTATCATGGTGTTTGTACTCTTGTTTAAGTTCATTTCTTTTTTACCAGGTAGACTGTCCTTGGAAATAAGGAAAGATGAAGGTGGACATGTCCTTACACACACTTGTGCTGGTGGTTTTTCAGTGGACAGCCAAATTGAAATAGATTTCTCAAAGGTGGCAAGTCTCCTCTCGCCAAAAAAATTAAATAAAAAGAATGTTCTAAACCCAATCTGATTCTGCACCTGAAATGCAAGCAATTTATCCCAAAACTCAATTTCTGATGCTTTACCGAAACTCTGTACCAAATCTCTTCAGTCACAATATCCTTTCCTCGTTGCTACCCAAATAGACATGTGTCACCTCAGGGCATATTGTAAAATAATTATAAAATAACGAGCCAGCCTAAAGGAAAGTTTCCAAGAAAATACAGCAAGCTGATGATGGACAGCAAATCAAGCCTCTATTGGCAGCAGCCCCTGAGGTGCTCTGAGATGTAATCGTCCTAGGGGCTGAGCTCTAAAGAAAGCTTTCTAAGCTATATGAGAAGTTTCCTTCTTAGATGACATCTTCAAAAAGACTTCTTGAAGTGCTATGGCAAAGCTTGCAGGGCCACACTGACCACAGATCATCAACTTCTATCCTGTTTAAGGCTGTCTCAGAGAGGTTCCCTGCACCTCACTAAGTCAGGGATTTCCTTTCTTTCTTTGCTGATTTCCCATGACACACCAGGTACAGAATACATTAAAATAATTAGTTCCTTGCAGCTTGGCTCTAAAGCTCAGTGGATATTTTATTTTACCATTCAACCAACATCAACTGAAGATCATTAATGAGCTTATACAAAATGCAGGAGGCAGTAGGCAATGAAGAGCAGTTCTCATCAACTTTCCCAGACTTTGGCTCAGCCCACAGAGCTCACTCTTTAATTTGTTTTTCTATCAGAGTGAATCTTCCCATGGCCATGCTCCTGGGTGAGCTTCTGTAGAATCACATTGCTTAAAAATGTCAGTCCCTCTTCTTACCCACCCACGCAAAATATCAGTCAAGAGAGCAAGGGCAGCTGGCAGCACAGCTGGATCAATGGCAGAGAAGAGCTCACTGTCCATTTCCAAATTTCCAAACATTGCACCAGGAATGGAAGCAGTAGAGAAAGGTTTTCTCTGGAGGTGAAAAGAGTCAGAATCTCTAAAAGAAGATGAAAAGAAGTTTTACGTGAAGTTAAGAGAATGTTTCTGGTTAAGCTGTTGAGGGAACCAAGCTTCCTTTGAGCTGATCAACAATTTCCAAAGATTCCTATTATGGTGTCTTTGGAAAGGAAAAAAGGATGGGGGGAAAAATAGTGATTTTGGAAAAATAAATTAATCCTAATGCTGTCAGTTACTAACATAGCTGACTTCATAAACACTGACACTGTTTCTTGCCCATCCAGTGCCTTGAGAGTGGTTGAGTGTATTATTTTGGGATTAGCATCAGATAAGAATATGTTTGTTTAATACTTGCAGAACAGGCAGGTCAAACACAGGATTAGAAATAGCTGGCAACTTAAGAAAAAGGAGCTCCACAAAACAATTTTCAATGTATTCTTGAACAATTCTGTAAAATTAATCTGAAAGCCCCAGGAGGTTGATAGTGAAAGGCAGTCTTATCTTAAGTCTTTAGAATTATTTGAATATATTTTGTTTCTTTTGTTGTCTTTATTTGAATGCTTGTTTTCTGACAGTGGAGCTAGAAATAAATCATTACAAGACAGGAAACAATCCCTTTTGTTCCAAACCTTTCTGTAAATAAAGTTTCAGCTATGTAGTCACATTTATGGTCAGTTCTTTAAAAAACAAGCCAACAAAAAAAAAACAAACAAAGCCCACATTGAATTTAAACAAAGGCAATTTTGACTACCTTAAAATTTAAATTTGTGTTGTAAATGCAGTGCCCAATAGCTGTTTGGATGGAATGTGTGGCTCTTGGGCTTAACTTCTTTTTGCAGTTGTAATTTCCTCCTAGCTTTATTAACAGCTAGTGTAATCTTCAAATGTGAAGAACAGTGCCAGTAGGGATGTCAACTGGCTTCAGTTTAAGAAGTTCTACTGGATTTTAAATAGAACTGCTATGCATCTGTTAAGTATTTACAATTAGTTGTGCTCCTGTTTGTGCAGTTCTTTATGAAATTGTTTTGGAATATCTTTGTGCTGTGCTTGGTTTCAGAGCACTGTAGCTCATTGTGACATCATGTGTTTCTGACAGCTCCATGGATATGCTCTGGTTTTTACTGCTTAATTGAGAGATGGGTAATTTACAGCTTCTGGGTCATCTGTGGCCTGCAATGTTGTCTCACAGAACCTGTGGCAGATCATAATTTCATTCTGGATAACACTGCATATTAATAGAAGGCCAATCAAAGACATTTGAGAGGCCTGTCTGGATCAGAAAAATGTCCTCATCTTAATCCAAAGTAGCGTTCAAAGGGGTAATAATGACAGGAAAATAAAAATCTTGTTCTGTGCATCACTGTGTTTAGATGTGGACCAGACATTTCCAAGTATTATCTCCATGGTAATTTAGATCAGCTTTCTTTCTGCTATGGCACTAGAAATCTGCCATTAAAGGAACTCTTGAGATGTCCTGGAAGCTGCTGGCTGGTACCATGATGATAAATGACTCTGATGGCTGTCAGCTTGTGTTGCCATCGCTGTGTCTCAGAATGTTCCTCCCATGGACTAAATCTGCTGTCACTGCTACCTGGTTTAGCATAAATGCCACCATCTTCCAGTTGACATGGCACATGAACTTCCTGCAGATAGACAAGGTGCCCAAAAATCTCTGGTAAGGTTTAACCATGATGGGGTTAATGGATAAAGAAAAGCCAGGTAGCTCCTGAAGTCAATGCTGCCAGAGCAGGGACACGAATCCTGGTGTTTATCCCCATAAAACCACAGGCAAGGACAGGCAAACCCAGCAGCACCACCAGGAACAGCAAAATGCCACAACAATTACCCCCTGTTTCACACACCCCAGAGCAGGCTATGTATGGCTGGAGCCATATCAGCTGTTCATTCATTACCTGTCCTCTCATTTTTTGTCTCATTTGCCCTGTCCTCATGCTCCTCCCTCCCAGCAAACCCACACAGAGGAAGCTGCTCCCTCTGCAAAAGCTCCTTTGTGGGTTTCAGGTCACAGCAGAACAGCAGGAAAAACCTCTCAGGTCTGACCCATGGCATTTCACCTACAATGACTGCACAAGGGGGTACTTTTGGAGCAAACCTTGTGATAAGGACTGGAAGCCTTTGGTTTGGTCCTCACTGCTCTGAGAAAGAAAGGGTATTATTTTTTCCCCCCACAATTTCTAGTAGTAGTAGCAGTTAGAACTTCAATAGATGGGTTGGCTCATTGGAAATCTCTGAAGAAAAGAAAACAAACATCACAGGTTTGGAAGGAAGCGACTGCCACTAGCAAATGAACATTAGAGTAGATTTAATAATTTCTTTTCCTAGCACCCATCAAAGCACTTGTTTTGTCTACTGCAGCAGTTCTACAAGTTTCTTAATTTCCTGCTTTAGCCATTTTCCTTCCCTGAAACTCTTGGAAAGACAGTCTCACCCCTGCCCTCCACTGATCTTTTTTCTTCTACAGTGGTGCTGCACTCTCCATTTGTGGGTTGCAAAGCAGAGTGCTGTAACTATCTGTGCTCAAGACCTGAAAACAGACAACTTGGTGCATTGCAAATCAGCTTCAAACCCCATTTCACTAGCAGCACCCTTGGACTGGAAGTTATAAATAATTCCAACAATTCTAAACATCGAGAATGCTATGAATTATGAGCTTTTCATCAGAATAACGTGTAGGATCAATAGCAACAGAAGGTGTCTAGATAAGCACATTTCATAATTACTGCTTAGAACTGCATAAATCAATTTACCAGCACACTTCAGGAAAAAAAGTTCAATTTTTTAAAGATGTATTAAAATAATGGTAGCTTGATGGAAGGTTACATTCCATCTCCCTTTTAATAATACCTCTTAAGAAATTTAATTTCAACTTCAAAGGGAGCTAAATTAAATATCAATCCTGTATAAATGGATCTGACACATTTATGTTTCATTATTTTACTTTATATCCTCCCCTCCCCCAAAGGAAATGAATCAATCATTTTGTTCCTCTCCAGTTCATCTTACTCTTTCTTGTGCAGAACTATATCCTGGAAATAATCAGGTTTCTTTGACAATCAGTTAATAAACAGACACTTAAATATTCTTTTCTTGCAGCCTAATAGGCAGGAAATGAGGTTGAAAGACATTGCATAGTGCACATCATACTTGTTCCTTTTCTCAGATTAATTTAATAAATCCTCAAGCTCTCTAGTACTTTTAAGAAGATTTATTTCAACTGTCTCATCCATCAGTTAAAAACAAAATATGAAAATTTGGTCATTTTGATGCAAAGTTTCTTGTATTAGCAGGTCTGATCATCCTTTCTTGGGATAAGTGCCATATTGGCTTCAAAATGCAGAAAAATCACTGTATAATTTCTCTTGGAAGTGGCCATGAATGTGAATAATTTTTCCAAATGATTTTAATTCATAGAAAATTATTTTCATTAGACTGTTTTGTTAAACAAATGGTAGTGTAAGACTAAAGAATAACAAATAGCACATAGTGATTTAAGAAGTGGAAGACGATGACGCAAGCCCATTTTTTTGGTCTTTATAGCCCTCAAATGTTTAAAACACCTTGATAGAAAGAGTAATTCATGTCAAAGTAGCTGAGAAATGGGATCAAGTAAAATATGGCCTTTCCAAAATAAATCACACAATAACTGCATTTGATAAGGGAATTTTCCTTACAGCAAAGGTAGGTTTTCTTGCCTTTAAAAAAGTGTTTTAGAAGTTACAAACTGGGGAAAAAAATACAGAAGGAAAAGAAAATTGGAGGATCAGAAATTCAGTGTAATGGAAGAATAATAACTTATAAAGTAAGGAATAAAAAAAGAAGATGATAGCAAGCAGTGTTGAAAAGAGGTATTGTGAAGCTTGAAAAACATAACTAATACAGTTCACAAAGGCCACATTTTGGAATTGATTGTACCTAGTATTTTCAATAATAAACTTGTATTAACACACTCCTGCTTCTTAGGCCAGTAAGTTGATGAAATGAAGATGGAAATAATTGTTAATGCAGATGGTCAGGTCATCCTACAGAAAGAAAGATTCATCGGCAATCTTGATATCGGGATGGAAATCAAGAATACAAAATACATTAAATATGCATCTATAAACATATATATATATGTTTAGAGACTAAGAATGATAAAAATAATTGAACTTGTAGGCTGGAAACAACACAAGAAGGATATAGATGCACTGAAAAATCAAGTATGACTGTTCACCAAAGTGGTGCCACACATGAAAAAGTCAAACACAATCCTAGGAAGTATTAAGCTAAGTTTCAATGCTGTTATCCCAAGGTTTCTGTCCAGTCCAGGCAATAAGAGCAGTTGACAAAGTTTTCCTCTTTTTTGCCTGTGCAACATAAAAGTAGCCTTAAAAATAAAGTGGGGCTTTTTTTTCCTTCTCTCCTTCTGTGACTCAACAAGTGAAATGGGCTGTCTCCCTGAACTTTCTTCACAGCTGAATTCACAACTGCTGACCCTGTGAGGGAAAAGGATTGTTTGAGGTTTTTGGTGTTAAACTCAACTTTATCACCTTGTATGATACATTTCACTCCTACAAGTGAGAAATCCTCAGAGGAGCAGAAAAATGAAGGTCTCGGCTACCATTTTTTTCCCTCTGGCTATAATGCCCTGTTATTAAATCTCCCCACAGGTATCTGGCTATGGCTTACTGCTAACATTTGCAGGTACCTATAAAATGGGATTAAGAGTAATATTTGAGACTATTCTTCTTCAACAACATATTGTCCTGAGTCACCCTGACATCGCCTATGGCATTAAGAAACAATCAAGTTAAAATTGAGATTGGCAGGAAAAGCAATGTCCTACTGCCTGTGGGGTTATTTGTTCAGTATTATTATTCCATTGAAGGTTGGAATGCAATTGGATTAGACCCATTTCCAGTCAAGCAAAGTTAAAGTACAGTTTATGAATTGCAGGGCCCCAGTTTAGCTATGAGATGTATGCTTTTTTTTTGAAGGTTTCTCAGGGAAACTGCAAATAGAGATAGGAATAATTAAAACTTGTATCTAAGTCACTTAGAAGTGTGCATAATGAGGTTGCTCCACATCTTAAAAGATTATCTTTAAATAATCACTCAGAAACTTCCTTATCATGCAGCAACAGCCTCTTCCCCCTTACTGCTTAGAAAGAGCTCTTGAAAGAATGCATCGCTCTGGAGAATTACACTGTCCCCTCAAACAAGGAAACAAACTGCATGTGTGTGTGTGTGTGTGTGTGTGTGTATATAAGTGTGTGTCTTCTGGGAGTGTACCTTGGCACCCTCAAAATGCATCTGTTTTTGCAGAACCCTTTTCAGACAGACAGAGACAGACAGACAGAAGTAACACATCCAAGACATTCTGAGCCCTTGCTAAGTCATGGGGCTACAGTGCTCCAAGAGCTGCCTCATTTTGGCAATCTGACTTCTTTCTGCCTTTCTTTCTCACTTTCTTTCTCACTCTGCACAGCCATGCTGACATTTCCTGATGAAAAGTAACTCATGGAATCGAGAGCACCATGTTCTTCCCAAGGGCACCACCAGCTCTTCCCTCTCATATGTCCTGAAACATTTCATTTTTCCTGCCTGACCAAAACACATTTTCTGCCTTTCCTTTCCCAGCAGCAAGTAGACCAAGAACCACAGGGTGCTTTGGGTGCTGTCCTTGAAAGAGGTGATCAAACCCCTGTGCATGGTGAGCATTCCAGGGAAGAGCATGTGGGGCTAAATCAAGAACACCATAATTTGGCAATGCAAAGGTCCCTGAAACGTCATGGCCAGGACATCCCCAGTCTCTTAAGACCATGGATCAGTTAGGAGAGCTAGTGCTTGTCTCAAAAAAACATTCTTCTGCTCAAACCATGGACCAGCTCTTCCTCTTTTGAGCCTGCTTTTACACAAAAAACATGATTTGTGGACTGGGTTTTATTTTTCTCTCTTTTTCCTTTGCTGTGGGCAAAAGTGGACCCCTGTTTTTCTCAGACTTGAGTGTAAAAAGGCCATTAATTTCCCTAAAGACTGTAGCTCGGTGGTACAAGCAGGAAACCTGATTTTCAAAGGCTTCATCACTAGTATTGACTGCCTGCAAGCTCCACTCAAAATCAGTGTTCTTTCTTGTCATCTGTATCATAAAAAAGGCACTACAGAGAAAATTGTAACTGTTCTCTGCAGGTGTGGAAATAATGAAACTGGGCAGTACCCTTCCTAAAAGGGACATTTTTCCCTATGGATTCAGCTCCCACCATGTTTGTCAAAGGGCAGTGTGTGATAATGACATTTCCTGTGGAAACTCTAAAGTCAGGGCAACTACAGAACAAAGAATTTAAGCTTACTTCATGTCAGACTTTCCTGGTGAATTTGTTTTGTTTTGTTGTTTTTTTTCCCCATTTGAGCTCAGCAGAAGGCATGACGTTTGATTTGACTGTCATTCACAGCAAATCAACAAACACCATGTGATGTCTTCACAAGAGCAGGGAAATCGTGGAGTTTCCAGTACGGATGTTTGTGGCTGGTGGTGTTATTTTCAGGCAGAAGGGGAAGTTTGCATTCATAAAACACTATTTTGCCTCTCCCCAGTCACCTAATTTTTGCCTCATTCCAGGTGGAAAATGACCTTTTAAAATAGCTCTTGCTGATGACTTTCATGAAAATCACACAAAACAGAGGAAGGGGGAAGTTACTTGCAGCACAGCCAGGGAGAAATGCTTTTGGATTTGTTGGCACTGGTGTATTTTGGAAATATTCTGGATGAGCAGGTCTCAGTCTCCTGAAGACTTGATAGACAGAAGGAAAAACTGAATTTTAGCTCTCAGCCATTCTGAAATCAGAAACTGGAGATGGCAGGAAAGCAAAGAAGAAAGAAGAGAGTGGGAAAAATGAATAAAGTTGTATAAGAAAGCCAGTAGGGTGATGAGTGGAGAAATCAGAATACTGAACTAGAGACTCTTCAACCAAGAGAGAATTCTGCAAGGCAGTCAGTAAGATCCTTCTCCAAAAGTCTGTTTATAGCAAGCAAGCCCATCCATTTTTCATCAGCTACTACAGACATCTACTTGTCCAGAATGATTTAGCTATTCTGAAAGACATGTTGATGCATGGGTCTCAGATTGCAGCTATTGGCACACCAGGATGTGTCAGAATATGAAACTTTACAGCTGATGCTGATTTAATGTTGTATTTTCCATGGTGATCAGAAAAAAAATAGAAAAGAAGTGCCAAGATGCACAAAACTGACAGCCAGGGGAGATTGTTCAGCTACTGTGTGGGATGACAATTCCAAAAGGAGTAGGGAGGTAGGCTGGACAAAGACATGGTGAGGTTCCATGGTGCTCTTGGAACTGCAGTTTCCTGGGGAGAGAGGCTGCCTGGGGAGGGACCTCTCTGAATCATTGCATGGCTCACCGACTCAGGGCCTGGGAGAAAGGTGCCTTGCCTTTCTCTGCAGATTTGGATTAGTTGTGGTTCCCCAGCTCACCAATTTCCCAATTATCAAGCAAAAGCCCTGTGTGTACCTCTGTGCATGGTGTCTGTGTATCCATTCACGTGTGTTTATATGGATATGCCTATATATTCCCATCTTTATTCACACTTTTAGGATAGAGACAGTTGCTTACTATGAATAGGAGTATTTTAAATATAGTATTTTTAATACAGTGTTTTCCACGAGGTGCTTTGAAAGCCTGTGTGGCTTTTAATCCTCTTCCAAAAAACAAGTGTTTTGAGAAGGTTTCAGTAAAACTGGTTCTGAATATTCTGTGTCAAGTAGAAGCTAATAGCAGCAGTGTCTGGACATGGCTCAGTGGGTAGAAAGAGGATTTGAGGCTCCAGCACTGTTTAGTTGGTAGCTTTGATTGCAACTGTGAGAAGATTCGGGGAATTTGGAATTCCTGATTGCCTGAACCTGACCTTTGTCCAGGAATGTCTTCATCCACAGTTTTATGAGGATGAACCAGGCAGCCATTCAGCCCTGTCTGAACAGCTTTATGGGAAAAGTGCATTCCTCCTTCCTGCCCCTCACAGCTCTGAGCTGGAATTTCTGCTGGCTGGTCCCCATTTTATACATCTGCTCCTCCCCTAGGGAGGGTCGTGGCACTGCCATGATCTCTGCACTGAGGGAAGCACTCATCTGCTGGGCTCAGTCCTGCCTTCCCAGAAACGAGCAGCTGACAGGGAGCAGAGCCCTCACAGGGCTCTTTTAACACTACTTTTAGCAGGTCACTCACTTCTTAGAGAGAAAACTTTAGACCTTGCCCCTTCCCAGGATAAAAGTGCATTCCTGTGTCCTTACTCAGTGGGACCACGAAGGTTTTCTGGCTCCTGAGGACCAAGGCCAGAGATGTGATGCTTGCCACAGCTGAGGAATGCACATCCCCACGGACATCTCTGCCTGACCATCACTCACCAGCATCCACAGGCATTTGAAAATAATTGGGCTTTCAGAGACACACCAAGTCTGACAAGAGAGAATTTATCCTCTTCACTTCTACATGAGAGAAATTCTTCCTGGTGTTGGAAAAAGCTGCTGTCTGTGGGCAGCTAAATCACAGTTGGCTTGACTCTGATGTGGGGGCTGTGATTTCAGGGATCATAGAACTCTTTTTTAACCTAAGGGCATTGGTGTGCCTGGTTCTGGGAAACATTTTACCCTGAACACAATGCAATAATCAGAACATATATGTATACTTACCAGCTGAGGGAATGAGTCCTTTGGAAATCCCAGGAATGCTCCTGCAAATAAAGATAAAATGACTTATAATTTTGGAGCATCCAGCTGAGAAATCAACAATTTCTTTATGGTCAGAATTTATTTTTTTTCTAAAGGAATTCAGCTGGATAGATAGCTTCTTGATGACTACAGTTCTACAGCTTTTTTGAGGTGACATGTATAATACATTTTATCTAAGCACATGCATGAAATCCTAAAATTTAGAGTAAATATCCAGTCTAATTTACCTAGAAAATGATAACCTTCTAAATTTGCACTAAGACAGCACTACTAGTGGGAAACAGATTTTCAAGGAAAATGTGTTTAAATACAGCATAAGTCTTTTTTCATCAGCAATCTTCAACCCAGACATGAATTCTGCCTGCCCCTTAATTTTTATTTTATTTATTTTGTCCTACAGATGTTGAGGAAGGTCGCCAAAAGCTTTGTTAATCACTGAAATGTGAGGAGCTAACCTAATCAATCTATTCCTGTGTTCAAAAGAGATATCATACGCCTGAAATAACGATGTGTTAGGGAGTCCATTTCCATGGATTGAAATATGGTATGTAACCATGGAAGCAGATCAATAAAAGCATAATGATTTTGAAGAAAATGTCTTTTAAACAAAACAGATTATTGCTTTTCTAATAAATCAAATTTTAGCTAAAAGTTTCTAGTTTCAATCAAAACCCTCACAACAATTCCTGTCTTTCCCTTCATCCCAAACCCAATCTTTATGTGAAAGAAAATGCCTTCAGAGATTGTTGATAATAAAAACTTCTTTGGAGATAATTTCAATAATGAAAAAATCACAATTGCACAAGCAATTATAAGGAATTTCCTTTCTGCATCAATACCCACAGTAGTGATGTAGGTAGTAAACAGAAAGCAATCAGCTTAAAGTACAGCTTGAATTTAAACAGTTATTGACCTGAATTTGCAAACTAGGCACCATACTTTTCAGCTACAAATTTACGATTTACATACAAATGCAATGCAATTTTTGGTAATTTAAATACCAAAGTGGAAAGTGTTATCAATGGTTTACAAGACAATACTTAACTGTAAGTGAGGGGATTTTTTTCCCTTTTAAAAAGAATGTGAAATATAAAAGTTTTGATGAAGTCCAACTGAACTGTTTGGTCTGAGCTTCAGGACCAGATTAAGATAATATTTTTCAATTGCATGTCCAAAGAAGTTTGGAAATAAAGGTGAATGTTAGGCTAAAGATAGTGTCCTTGATAAAAGATATTGCACCTTTAAACATCCAGGCAGCCTCCTGCATCACTTATTCTGCCTTTTAATTTTGGCTGGAGCATGTGCTACAGTGTGTCCTTAAGGGTTTACAAAGATGTAAATTGCCAGTTTTGCCTTTTGCAACAAACTGTGGCTCATCAAAATTCTCATTTTATATCTTAGCAGAGGAAGAGGCAGGAGTTTAAAAATCATCTCTCCCCTTCTGGTGAGCTATGACCAGCAAGAATGAGCCAGGGGCCTCCTTTATCTGCTCTGTAGTCTATCAGGAAAACCTGGGCCTGACCTCAGGCAGCCTGATCCTCTGTGAAGATGAGCATATTTCTGTTGACTCTGTTTTCTTCTGTCCATCACTGTAATGGAAACTATCAGGTTAACATGGAAGTTAAAAAAAAAATCAAAAGCAAGAAAATATGGGTGGTTTTTAGACTGACAGAAATGAGGATATTTATTGATCCAGATGATGATGATGGATGTCTTCAAAAATGTTTGTATTATATGCCTCTATTTTCTGAAAACACTGAAATAGAGGTTACATCCCCATTAAAGAATTTAACAGGTACCAGGAAGTCTATATCATATTTAACTTCTATTTTAATCCATCAATACTTTCATACATCTATAAAATACTGTGTCAACAAGGTCCACAATTTTGTTATGTCTTACTGAGAATTGGTTTTCTCTTCCAAGTTTTATATGCTCTGACGCCCAGTAATAATACTCTGTGTCCTCTGCTCCTGAACTGTGGAAAGCAGCAACTCATCATCTCTTTTTCCCTCTCTTTACATAATATGTGATTTTTTGAGAAATGACTGTATTCTCATGATCCCTGTCATCTGTCTTGGAAGCCAAGAATTTTCAGTCTCTTTCCTGTCTCCTTGCACAGCTGTCATTCCAGCTTTCCTGATTAAGCTGTCACTCTGCTCCGTGCCCTTCTCAACGGGCCCCTTTTGGCACGGCATGAGAAGAGCTCCTCTCAGGAGTCAGGATGATGATGCACCATAGCTGCACACAGTGGCTTAACAGGGGTTTCTTTTTAGTTTAGGGAAATGTCCACACACACACTCCACAATCTTTTTTGCTGAATTATGAATAATTTTCACTTCAGCAAATCTGCCTTGTTTCTCCTGTCATGACCCCCTTATAAACTCTTTGATTCCCCCTACTAAGAATTACCTCCTGCTGCTTTTGCCACCTTAATTATTCTTTCTGTACTCTGACCCAGGTCTGTGGAATACTGGGAAGGTAAAAGACAGTCACAAACCATCTATCATCAAACAAGAAAAGAGGGGCTTTTTTAGGCTGACAGAAATGAGGAGGTGGATGTGTTGAGCTGGGGACAGGCTTAAGGCACTCAGATTTGCAATAGCCAAGATAATTTGTTAGAAGCTTCCTGCTGGGCCAATCACCAAATAATTCAGCTAGAATTAGTGTCCCCAGCTGCATTAGTTTCTGTTGGCTTTCACTGGATGTTTTATCATTGTCTTACTCGGTGTCAGGAGATACTCAATAGTTCCTCGTGCTCTGCTCCAGTTTTAGCTGCCTTAATTTTGTCAGCCCTAATTTTGCATTGTCAGCAAACTTTGCCCCTACATTTTTCACTCAGTTTTCCAGATCACTTGTTAAACAACAAAAGTCCCAGTATAGATTCTGATGAGAATCCCGTGGCAACTTCTGCACTCTCCTTCAAAAATTAGCATAATATTTATTCACTTGAATCTTCTCTTAATTAATACAAGAGAATTTAATAATTTGTAGAGGACTGAAGAGCTTAGTTTAAGCCACCAGGGATATGACCTTCAGGGTGTTTCCTGTAGTCATAATGAAGAAAGAATATGTACTAGATAGGCTCAGTGGATCCTGGACTTGATAATCTTTATGGGTCCCTTCTAATTTGAATTATTCTGTGATTCCAGTTATAACTAAATAATGAATTAATGTCCAAACAAGAATGTCTTTGTTATTAAGAATCTGTCACCTAAACAGGAGCTCAAGATGAATGAAAGAGGCATCACCAGTTCTCTTTTGTAGAAATGGAAATAAAGGGAGTGATTTAAAGTAATTAATCTAGGATACAACTGATAGTTCAAGACTAATTTCTCTGTTTACATGTCTCTATCCTTACAGCATGTCCTAAAAGTATATTCTCAGCTAGTTCAGGTGTAGATGTCTCCATTACCAAAATCTGGGCATTATCTAGTGTGTGTGGTGGGTACAGCTGCACAGTAAATAGTAGTGCATCTCAGGGTGGGGAGTTTTACAGACTCTTCCTGAAAATATTCCAGGTGAGATTCAGATTTCTGGGCACCTTCTTCTAGGCTGACTTCTGGAGAAATGATAAGGACATTTTTTTAAGATCACCTTTCAAGAATTGCCTAACAGTAATGGATTGTGGGCTGAAAGTTTTTCTAGAGAAGACCTATAGAAAATGTTAGAGTGGAGCATTACTGCTACTTGGGTACTGATACCTTGGGACATCAAACTTGGCTATATTGCAGATCAAAATTTTATAATCTATAAATCTGAATCTGAATAAGAGTCAAAGGTGAAATAGAGCAAGAGGTGTAAGACTACCATCAAAGCTCCAGGTCTTCAATACTGAAAATTGTCAGAATCCCAAATTTTATTAAATTTTTGGTTTTTAATAAAACCTGGAAATACAGAGAAGAAACTAACCATGGTGTCTGCATACAATTTTAGGCAGTGACATTTATTTGTCTATTTCTGCAGACCTTTTTTGACTCTTTTTTCCTTTCAGTTTTATTTCAGAAATACAACAGAAACATAACTTCCAAACAGAGGCAATGTAATTAATGTACACAGATTTTCTAGTCCAATTATAACTTCATTCTACTTCCATGTGACAATTTAAAATACTTAGATAGAGATGGATGATCAGATTAGACACACATAGACATACATTAGACTAATAATTAGTAATAATGGCTGCAGTGTAGCAATGAACACTTTAGCCACCCACTGTGAGACAATTTTGTAGATTAAGTCCTGAACTTGCTTTAGAAAAGGAGTTTTCTTGTTGCCTCTCCCCTCTTCCACCATTGCCCTCCAGCTTAGAAACAATGAGCATGAAGTGATGTTCCTGTCTGAAATTAAACCAGAGCAGCTTCATCCTTGGAGCTACTCAGAAGTAAACATTTAAGATTTAGACTATGTTTACCTTGAGAACTAGAAATAGTTAACACAGTTTAAAGACTTGAAATAGAAACCAGAATTAAATGTACTTCTTAAAGGATTAGACAATCATCTTTCTGTACAAACAGCATAAACAAGGAAATCGTATTAGCTCTTAATGTAATTAGTTGAACCCAACAGTCCATGGATAAAACCTTTCTATGCACTTCTCAAAAAAGAAAAAAAAAACACCCCAAACAATAAAACACCAAAAAAGCAAACAAAAAAAAAAACACCTATACCAGAAAACAGGGCAATCTTGGGATGGCTTAAAATTTGATAATTTGCATGGATTTCTAATGAGGAAAAATTCATTGAACTGATTAAATTAAATTCTTCCTGTTACCTGATCCTCATAATTGCTGCCCAGAAGAAATAAAAGCTTTACCTATTTCCACACTGAGAAAAAGCAGCAAAGAAAGA
The DNA here is from genome assembly GCF_971803275.1 of Cyanistes caeruleus. Lineage (NCBI taxonomy): Eukaryota > Metazoa > Chordata > Aves > Passeriformes > Paridae > Cyanistes > Cyanistes caeruleus. The sequence continues at coordinate 10,837,506 of NC_141708.1, read as the reverse complement.
ACAGAAAATTCACAACCACACCATGACCTCAATTTTTTTTTTTTCCTCTTCTGCTAAGCTAATATCTAGAATTGAATTACTTTATTTCTCATTCACAGCAGCACAATCTTGGGAACATTTCAAGCTGGATAAACACACCAGGGATCTGATCCAAAGGCCATTGAAGTCAAAGAGAATTTCAAAATATTTCAATGAATTTGCATGAGAAACACATTTCTTGATATTTTCTTACTTGTAAGATACCATCACTCATTAATTGTTATTTTTTGAAGAGGATTATGTAGATTATGAAATTATAAATAGATACAAAGATGTGATTTTTAAGTAACCATAGAATTATATTTTATAGAATTATATAACTATAGAATTACAATTGTCTAATTAATAAATTTGATTTCTTCTTCCATATAAAATTCTAATATTTTGATTCATACTTCATCCTAGTTGGGCGAAAATGACAAAAACTAAATTTCTTTGACCATAATTCCATTTAAAAATGTGTAATTTTTATTTGAAATGGGTCCAAAACTAAATTTTCTTAGTTATAAAACAGTGTGTGGGGTAGTCTCAGCAGCAGCGATTGTTCACGAGACAGGTGACCTGGCCTTAAATCAGTTGCATGAAGGAGAACGTGAGGAGCATTTATGTGTAATACAGTTTCCATTTGGGCATATTTACCCCAAATAAAAACATGTTTTGTTTTCATTTGGCATTCCTGCCCGAGGGGAAAATTAAAACTAGTTGTAACTAACAACATTGCCCAAAATTAAACAGAATTTTTTAGAATCCAGAATTCAGAATGAGCAAGTTGTTCCTATAGGCTGTAGGCCTAACAAGGTTTGTTTTTCTTGGAGCTTTATATTTGATTGCCTTACACTGGATTTCTTCCTACCTCCTCCACAACCCCACATCCTCTCCAAGCCAGGAACTTCATCTCCTTTAAGACTACTTGAATGCCCTTGCTTTCCTCAATATACTCAATATAAAAAAGCCTGCATGTACAAAACAGATTTGTAGGGATATTTAGGGACCACACAATTTTCACTTGAGGCTGTTCCTGACCTACCTACACCTTGTAGGAGAGCTGAGTGTAGGAGTCCTATGTCTCATCAAATTAAGGTGAAGTTGGCCAGCTGAACAGAACTTAGGTAGGAACAGTACAAACAGGTGCTCTGTCATATAATCTTATTAATTCCATAACTCTTATCTGGTTTGGGCAAATGAAATAGAAACTGATTTGGGGGTGAAAAATTCCCAATCCAACAAGACAGGATTATCCACTTTTATCCACTGTCTTGCAGACTGTGCAGATTACTCACCATGAAATACCAAAGTGAAGGGCAGCACTGTAAGTCAAAATAAGGCTGAAACAAATATCATTGTCTGAGACAGGGTTCCCTCCTCAGCAAAACGGGCTGGAAACTGCATGAGCTGCAAATGCAGAGAGACTGATGGTCATTTTGTTTAAACAGACAGTTGTGCTACCACTGCCTAATGCACTGCACTCCCAAGGCACTAGGAATAGCAGTGAGACAAGGATCTCTCTTGTTTTATAGGGTTGCAGTTGTTTATTGTGTACAGGTGCAAACATCATATTTCAGGGAACCAACCCAGTGGTGTGTGAGGATTTATGAGAGGGAAGAAAAAAAAGTGATGGAGGAACATTTTGCTTTTACAGCTCAGTCTTGTGTATTTGACTGTGGACAGTCAAGTTGACTTGAGCAAATCCTCCAGTTCCTTATTTCCCTTCATGACCTACGGTGGACTTGAATAAGCCTAAAGTGTCTTCTGCACCTCTGCAAAAACAAAAAAACAGAAAAAAATAAAAAGCAAGCTCCTCTTACAGTGGTGAAGTGGTGCCAGGGGCTGCTTTTAGGTCTTGGGGTGAGCAGGGATGTAGATGGTGGGAATTTAATGCCAGCAGCCCCAGTCTGTCCACCTAAGCTTCCCACCCCGGGCTGGACTGGGAGAATGCCCATGGTAGCAGCGGGGGAAGGTGGGTTTGCCCCAGCAGGAAGGGGGATCTGAGAGAAGAGGATTCAGGGACTAGAAACCAAGCCAGGGGTGACCAGCCAGCCATGGTGCCTGTCTCCCAGGCTAGACAGGGACTGAGGGATTGCCACAGGCAGAGCTGTGACTGGGGCATTGCTGGGCACGGCAACAGCTACACAGCAATCCCTTCAGGGATATCGCTGCCCTGCCCCATCACTGCACTTGGGATCTGTAGAACTCATTGACATCAGCCCAAACACAAGGACTGAAAGCACAGGAGAGCACCTGCCATTCCCAGGTGGGCTGTCTGGCAGGCATTTGGCCCGAGTCAGTCAAACAACACCCAGAAACTTGCTCAGTTGGTATGCAGAGCTCAGATCCTCACTCAAGAGTGATGTGTTACACTTCACCCCTTCCTAACAATTCAATTCAGCTCATCAGATGGAGCTCTAAAGAGACTTGCTTGGAGGTGTCCCTTATTTTTTAACCCTGTTGAATTTCCTAAACTTGATCTTAAAGCTACCATGATAAAGAGCCTCTCATTCAGACTCTATGCAGATTGTGAGGCTCTCACAATCCCAGAGAGATTACAGAGCAATCCATGCAGTGCAGTCTGCAGCTCTTGCCAAGCAGAGGGAGGTAAAGCATTCTTGTGTGTCCTGGATACAACCCCTTGGCTCACCATAGTCTCAATTTTAGAGTGGTTGGAGACAGCTGCTTTTTCTTCCAGTGAAAATCAGCCTTATCAAATGAGAGAACTATTAAACAAGTTTCCATTGCAATGAGTAATGACTAATTAAAAGCATTACAACAAGGATGTAACTCTAAATGCTGAACTTGGCATTGAAGTAATTTTATGCTCTGTGGCAACTATTGTGTGAGAAACGTAATTGTACATCTAAAGGAAACAAACACACATATTTTAGAAGGGCAGGGATCTTCCCCAGCTGAAATGGCACTGCCTTTCAATTATCATCTCAAATTGGGTTCAAACAGGGAAGAACACAGAGGGGAAAAAAATGAATCAAAACATCAAATCAGTCCTTTGGTATAGAACTGTGTTAAATCACAAAAGATGTAACAGCTGTTCAGTTGTGATGGACACATATAATTATTTTCAAAGATGTAGGTCTGAAAAAAACAGAAAGCAGCATGCATAAGTACTTTTCCCTGTGTGGTTCACAAAATGTTCACCTGAGCAATTACATCAAATTTTCCATTTTTAGTTCTTTGGGGTCTTTTCCTACCTCTCTGCAAAAATGCATAACAGGTTAAATCAGATTTTGACAACAATGAAATTCTGTCACTGTACACCTCTACAGAAAGGAGTTTGGTCTGATAGGTAGCAGAATCTCCTGTGTGACCTCCCTTCGTGATGCAAAGTAACAAATTCCATCTGGCATTTTCTCCTCTCTCCCACCCAACTGAAGCATAGTGCTGCCAACTTAATAAATATATCTCATTGAAAAAACACTCAATTTAATTTAAAATTTTCAAGTGATGGAGTATCTGCTTTGTTCCATGGTAAATTGTGCAAATGATTAGTTATCATGTCTGTTTAAAAAATCAAGGTCTGTTAATGAGAGTGAATTAGTCTGGCTTTCACTGCCAGTTTCTGACGTTTGTTCTGCCTTTTCCAGGGTATCTTAGAATTCTCTCAGGTATGAGAAATATCATTTCTGTATGTGGCCCAGTTTCTCGGGTACTTACTGTGTAACTTAGCACTCAAATGCAACAAAACCAGACAAACATTTAAGGAGGTTTAAGGGAGGTCTAGCAGTTCAGATCAGTCTGAAGAGCAGAGCCCCTTGGAACTAAACCTGGGATTTTATTAAGGGAAAAAAAATCCCTATTACATTATTCTTGAACTAACAGCTGTTTGTTTCCCAATTGAACTTGTTCTTGTGCTCATATTTCTGCTATGGGATTTTTCTTCTGTTCCAGCTGAGAATATAATTTTTTACAGCTAAGAACATCAGATCTTTTCTCAATTATTTTAAAATTCTTGAAAGCAAATTTTCAAAGTGTGGAGACTGAAGCAAGCATGAAGCATTGGGGTTTACTTCTTCTTACTGGGTCTCCCACAGATAAAATCTATAACCTTGGATTGATCACATCTGTACAATATCCTTTGTCTCCTCTGATGTGTGAAGACCATAATTTTTCACTACATCCTGAAGTTAAAAAGAAAACATTTCTTTAATTAATCCAGAGCTATATATTAATGAGGCTCATAAGAGAATCTAATCAGAGATGCATGAATATTTCAGATTCAAATGAACAAGTAGCTATTATTGTATATACAACATTATGTACAAGCTGTTAAAACTCGGTTCATAGTCTTGATAATTCTGATGAAATTGGTGTAACTATTGGCTACCCATGCAGTTTTACCTACAAGTCTCAGAAAGTATAATTTGCTCTTTGCAATGCATCATCTGTTGAAAGCAACTGGGGAGTTACTAATTAAAGTAGCTCAGATGCAGCCATGCAGGATGTCCTGACTGAACTAGCCTGAACTAGGCCATGAATTTGGATTTTCCCCTATTCTGACCTAAAATTTTCACTCAAATCCAAGAAACCTGGGTGTCCAAACTGAAGTTAATAACCTTACACAAAATTTTAACTTCTCTGACTTTGCACACTCCAGCAGCTAGAAAAATATTTCTGATGGAATTTTCCAACTAGCTGTATCCATAGACACTGCTCAGAGCTTCTGCCTACCTAAGGGGGCTTAAAAATTATACAAACCCAGGTTTTTGCTCCTTTAAAGATAACTAAAGGGGAAAGGAGGGAAATCTACTTCTGAATGTTTTTTTAGCATTATTCACATTTTGTCAAGCTCATACTGTATTGTAAGAGGATTCTCATGTTATCAGAATCAAATAATTCACATCCTTGTTCAGCACAAGTAGTGAAGAGTACTGTCTATAAATCCCTTTGGATTACCACATGGCTTTGAGCTTGCAATAAATCTTTTCCCCTATCCCATCACCTCCTAATCTGCTAAAAGTCTTCCAAAAGATCAGAACCATTAAGATGTCATTTTATAATGGAGGAATTATAGCCTAATTTAACAAACCTTGTCCTGAGGTCTATAAACTAGGACTCAAAAGTGAGAAAGAAATCCTGTGCTGAATTCAATCACTGCTTGGGATTCATTGCCATGAGAGCCCATTCACTGCCTGAGTATCTGCCAGCCTTGCAAACTGGCTGATTTTCCCTACCAGGTTTGAGTTGTTCTGTTCCAATAACTGCTGTTCCTTACCTCATCACCCTTTTTTTGTTCCATCAGTGACCCAAAATGTGGAATATCCTCCCAAATCTATTATTATATTAAAATAACAATAATAACAACAATCATGATGATAATATTAATGATGATGATAATATTAATGAGAAAAATAACAATAAAAATAATTTATTAACTTATTGTTATTAACGTGCAAATTAAATTTGTACTTCTCTCTACCTATTTCCTATGTCCAAAACCTTTACACAAAAATTTTTAATTCTACAAATGACAGCTAAACCACCAGCAAGCAGCCTCCCAGCTGGGAATTCATAAATCTGACCTTTCTTCCAGCTCTGTCACTTGAGGAAAAGAAGGTACCTCAATTCACCTAAATCTGAGTGTATGGCACACAGTGCTGGCTCGGCCCCAGATGCATTTTGTGTGTGCAGCTCTCAGATAATGAACTGCTCATACATACTTCTATACCCCATGATTTTTGTGCAATCTTTGCCTTGGTTCACCTCTCATGGCCATGAGTTTGTTGGCTGGATGGCAGTGTAATTAGGATGCAGGTATGAGTGGCTGCTAAGGGGGCTAGCAGGCCCCTGGAGAGCTTAGGAAAACAGATTGCTGCAGTATTCCTTTCTCATACACTGCTTTCATGTACTCTGGCATGCACAGTCTGACAGGTTTCCATGGAAATTATGGAAATTGGACCAGCAAATAGCTGCTTATCAAGTCTGATTTCTTGCCATTTACAGGTGCCTTTGCCTAAGGTGGCAAAACAGTAAAGATTGGCCTTCTCTCTCGCTCTGTCCTCCTGTTTGGCATCACTCTCCTTCGAGCACCTGAAAGAAATGTGTGCATGTGTGGGAGGACTTTCTGCTTGAGGAAAATGAAACAGGAACTTTCAGTGGCTTCCTGAAGGGTTGGGTCATGGCTGTGGTACAGCTCAGCAGGTGGAAGGGTGACTCCCAGGGTGGGTGACCAGCTCTAAGCATCAGTAGCAAGGAGGAGGCAGTTTCAAATGCTTTCTCTTCATGATAGTAGGCTTTTCTCCAAAGTATGAAAATTGATTGCTCATGCTCAAAGCTTGCGTGGCTGTAAACTATGGTTAGGGTCATAGATTATTAGTCCCCTCCTTTTGTAATGCATTTAGAAAAAATGGTATGACCCAAAGAATGTACCCCTAAAAATGTGGAATGTGAGCTTCTTTCCCTTATCTCTTTCCCCCCAGTTCTCCTTATTGGCTGTGTGAAAGTAATCCACCCTCTTTTCCCTGCCTTCAAAAAGAGGCAATATATCAATATTTCTTCCTCTTTCCCTCCTGCTTTTCTTCTCCACAGGACCCCAAGAAATAAAGCTGCACTTCCATCTCAGCAAAGGGAAAGGGCCTTGTTTTTAGTTCCTCTGTTCCATGCTATACTATCTCCCCTGTTCCCTGGCTGCAGCTGGGCAGACAGTGGTGACAGAGAAACAGGGGACATCGGAATAATAGCACCCTCCCAGCTTTGAGCTGCTGTGTTTGACTAGCTGACCTCCTGTGAGACAACAGTGAATTATTACATGATCCAATGACACATGGCACAGCAAGGATCTCCTGTTAATCACTTCTAAATTTCCTAGCCATTAATTCCACTGAATAACCTCTTTATTATGGTATAATCTCTCCTTAAATTTATAATAAAAAGTTTGAAGAGTGAAAGCAGAAAATGAGATCAGAGCTTCAGCCTAAAATTGGAGGCCCTTACATTCCTGCAGTCTCCTTTTTGTTCAGGTTTCTCTGGCCTGTTTATAGCCTGAATAAAGCCTTACAGTACCCCCACCTTACACCCACTACGGGACATTACTTAAAGAAATAACTCAGATGCTGAGGACCTTTGAAGTAATTCCTCTCTGTTCTAATGGCTGTATTTTTTCGTGGTCTTGTGAAATGCCAAAAGCTTTCATAAGACCATGGGCTAAATGCTTTTAGCCCCATGTGTTCCTTCCAGGGATGCTTTCTCTCCCCCTCAGCAATGCCAGGGCACTTGTGTCATGGTGACCTGGGTTTCCCACAGTGCTTTTTGCCCTGAATCCTTCTGTCCTGAGGTGTCCAGTGCAGGCTGTACAAAGGACAAGCAAAATGTCCTGGGATTTACTGTACACTCTCAAAGCAAGGAATGCAACCCAGAACCAGGTGCTGAGCTTGGGAGCAGTGGCATGGTTAGGTGTATGTGAGTGGGCAGTGAGGGGTCCCAACAGGGGTGTGATGTGTAATTCTGTCCTGGACAAACTGCTAAAGCCACAGGAAGCTGGAGCAGAGCTGGAGATCTGCTGCTTCTCTGGTCCATTGTAAAAGAAACTGACTTTCCACAATATTTAAACTTTTGAAGTTTCATAATTGGTGGAATTTTGGTTTACTTTTTTTTTCTCTTTGCGTCAAAAGCATTTGAGACATGAAAAAAATTACATTCTGACAGGATTTTCCTCCTCTTTTCATAGCAGTGACTATAAGCAGAAATGAAAGGAAAGCTAGTCATCCCTGTGAGGAGTTTTCAAATGAGAATATTGCATGGTAGGAGCACCAGCAGGCTGTGCATGAAGAAATATTCAACAGCCAGATCTGGAACAAAACAGGTCTTCCAAGGGTTGGAGCTCCTCTTGTGCTTTCTCACAGAACTGAGGGTGGGAGAGTCTGGGTTTGGCAAAGAGAGAAGCTCAGGAGTTCATGGTGTTTATGGCTTATTATATATTTACAATAAATAAATAAATAATTTATTTTTATTCCCTCTAATTTATTATTATTCCCTCTAATCAACACTTCTTTCTAACATAAACTTTCTGTGTCCTGGACTGCTGGAGCTCAGTCCAGAGAAACTAAGACCAAGTGTTTGTACAGAGTACAGCAGCCACTGACTAAGCCCCCATGGCCTGTCTGCCTGCTTTCCTCTGTCTCACCTAAGGTCCAAAGAGAGCAGAAAAAGAAGAGCAATTTTTGTCAGCAAAAAGAGAAAGCAGAAGGATTGAGCCACTCCTAAAACTACCAGTTCTCCATGAACAAAGTAATAGTTTATAATTAGGACAGCCACCATTTTTCTCAGTGTGCAGTGACAATTCAAGGGAGGCAATATTCACATCACAGCTTACTGACAACCTTTAAATAAATGCATCTAAAAAAAATAAAGACAAGAGCTTGTAATACTCTTCTTAGCCGTGTGAAGAGTAGAGTCTGATCTTGTTTTCACAGCAGGAGTTTGTTCAGGGTTCTGTTTAATTATTGTCAGGAGCTGCAGGGTTGTTCTCCCAGAGAATTAGCAAAAGAAATGTCACAGCTGAGGAGTCACATTGAGAGTTCGATTAGGCTCCTTTCACTGCTCTAGTCTTGAAAAAGTACACTTGCCATAATGAACAAAGAATGCCCAAGAACAGATTAGATGTCTAGAGGTAAGAAAACCAGATTTGCTTCTCCTAGTGAAACATTTGTAGAGCTATAAGGTTCCATTTTACCAGTATTTGAGAAATAAAGAGTATCAGCCCTTCACTGTTCCCTAGCTATAATGAGGAATTCAGTGTTGTATTGGGTTTGGGTGACAAGGTTGTGGTGGTGGGAAGGGTTGCAATCATGTGAATGCCACACTGCAAACCAGCCAGAGGAGAATTTTGTGGTAGATATAGTTCAGGTGGTAAAATCAACCTCTTGGAAATAATTTGATTTGGTACAGGACTATAACTTTTATGGGGCCTTGGAGTATTCTAGATTGTCTTTTCTTGGTTGGAAGCTGTACTTAATATGTCAGTAATGTGTCAGCTAATCAAAATATTACCCTCTGAGAAGTCTGAAAATTCATTAATTTTGTTTAGTAGATTAAGTTTAAAAAAATAAGCAAACAATTTTCTGTAGGAAGTTGCTTACTCATACAACTTCTTCCACCAAAATTTATTGTGTCTCAAATTTTCCAGCAAGTTCCATTGCTCAAGCTCATGATTTAACCTAAGCCTTAATCAGCAGCTGTAAGGTTGCAAATCAACTGCAGGTTCTTCCTGGGGAAGGTTGCACTACTAGTTTTGTTCTGACACTACTTATTTAGGTGAACTTACTCTTATTATTTTGAACCAATCCTGAATAAATCAGCGTAGCTCCAGCTGGGATTCTGCTAATGAATTCAAATGTGCCACATGAGCTTGGTCCTGCTGTCATACACGGCACTCCTTGCTTTAAATTCTTTGCAGAAATTTGTTTTCACTTGTTTCTCTTTTGCAGAAACAAGAGCATAAAGTGAGTGCCTTGACCAGAATAATTCAGTGCATTTGTCCTAAATCCTTGGTCCCCTGAGAGCAGTACAGATGAAAGCAATGTGTCCACAGAGCATGAAGGCGTTTGCTGGGATCCTCCCTCTTATCTCTTGTTGTTTCTATTTGAAGTCTGGACTGCTCTTGTCCCAGATGCCAAGGATCTAAGCAGCTGGGATAATAGCACTGCAATGCTTGTGCTGAGTAAAAACACATTCTTCATTGCTATGGGACTGCTTCTTGTGGATCAAGATTTGATCATGGGGATGCGCTGAATGTCCTCTCAGAGTCCTGTGAGTTGAGATTTTCTTGATAGTTCTGGTCTACTTTTGGTTTCCTTTTAACTTCATATTTATTTTTCTCTTCTTTTCTACCCTGGCTTCTTTCATTTCTTGCTATTATTCCATATAAATTATATTAATTATAACAGAAATGTAAAATCTCTGTGTGGTAAACACACAAAAATAATTGTTATGAAACCAAATGAATTGTTATGAATTCTCTTGAAGTTTAACAGAGAGAAACAAGGGCTTCTTTGTGTGCCTTGTTCCTCCAAAAGGCCCTTGTTTAAGAAAGAAAAATCACCATGTAGGGATATCTAAAACTCTGTCTGGGGAGTACTGGTGTTTAACTTCTAGACACAAATGTTTAGATGAAACTAATCCCCTCTGATCCTAAACTGATCTTCTGCACTCTCTTTGCAATTAATGGTGGGGACAAAGGAAGGGAATAAATGTCAAATGACTTCATTTCGAGTCCTAGAAGAGGAAGAATTGCCTTCTGCATGTGCTTCCCTCTTTTCATTGCTTGTAGAAGCCCAGGTTCACACTAGGTATTCCCAGTTTTGATGACTGAAGAGAAATACAAAATCACACAACAAGCCAGTTGCAGTGTTTGTAACTGAACCAAAAAATGTAACTTTTAAATGGTTTTAGCTACCAGACCATGACTTACATCGTCTTATACCTTTTTTCAGCAATGCTGCCTAAGGACAGGGGACACTTTATGACTGAGGTTGAAAAGTGGCCACCGAGGGCTGTGAGAAAAGAAATAAATCCTCTGGCTAAAAAACTGAGACTGACAACTGCATTTAAAGGCCCCTCATCCCTTCATGGAACTCGATGTCTGGCTTTGCAGGCAGGCAGTGCAGCAGAGTGAGAAGTGCTGATAATATCCCTGTTCCCCCCTGGTAAAAGGGAACACACTGAGCAGCTTCTCCCCAGAGCCCTGCAGGTCTCACTGGTGGAGAGCTGAAAATGCTTTTTCTTCAGGGATTAATGGTTCCCTTACTTTTTAATGCTGGTGAACCTAGTTATTTCAGCTCTGTTTCTGCTACTTAACTTATTGTTCTCCAAAGTATTATCCATTCACTGTTTTCTACAGACCTATAATGCAGTCTCAGAAAACATTTCAGAGGATAGGGATTTGATTAGGGTGATGCATTTAAAATGTCAGAGGTCTCTCCACCTCATCTAGAGGAAATGGATAGAGTTGACAGATCTGCTCTATGATATAATGGGAACAGCATTATTCTTATAACATTTTTATAAACTACTTCTGTTTATTCTATCTCTCCCCCTCTCCCTTTATTTTTCTCTCTCCTGGAATAAACACTAGCACAATAGAAGGAAATAAATAAGGAAATAGACTTGACCTGGGTCACCTAACTTTTTTTTTTTTTTATTATTATTATTTTTTGTTAGATAATCTTTCCTCCAACTATTCCTCTAATAGGACCACAGAAATGTCTACATACATTTTCTGGAATATTTGTTGATCTGCATAGGGGAAATTCTAAATTCTTCATGAGATACTAATAGTTTTTCTTGCTGTTCCTCTGAATAGCCAAATTCTGGATAGAAAGTAAAGTATCAGGACAGAAAAATTGCTTCTGTTCTAGAAAAGAAGGAAGCCTGGAATTTCTGGTGAGAGTATTTGGGATGACTGGAATCTCAAAGCCGAAGGACAATTGTTGTGAAAGTTTTATTGCCAAGGCAAAGGGACGTGTCTGTAGCAAGAAAAGTTCTAAAGATTTCCAGTTTTTATTTTCTCATTTGATCTTTGAAGGGAAATCCAGAGCCCATCTGACTGCTTTGAAACTTTCAGTATAACAATCTAATCAGTAGGAGCAAAGCTGCACACATATTTAGACTCCTAATTCCCTCTGATTTTTAAATACCTCGATACCACTAGGGACCTGGGCTTAATAGCCTAGCACTAATTCTCTTAGTATTTTATTAGACTCATTTGTCTTTCATGCACCTGCCAGTGGCTCTAGGATTCCTGCAATTCCTTGGCAAGGTTACATCTAGGCTTGGGAACCATGTTACTGTCTGCAGAAAGGACAAGCAGAGGATAGCAGTGGCCTTGTACAAGTGGAGAATTTCACCTTCTCTCTGCTGACCAATATCATAATGTGACACTGTGAATTTTTACAAGAGAACATGGAAGCAGCTGGTTTGCCTTCATTTTTCAATTCCTCACTTTTTCCTCCCCACGCAAGGGAGCCCTGCCCAGCAACAGAACATTTTCATGTCATCTTGCATCCTTTAGACAGCTCAGAGGAAGGAAACTTCAGGTCCCAGTAAAAGTGGAAGGAGTTGAGTAAATGTTGATTCATTTCCAAGTTTTCATTGCTCCTGGAGCTGACAGCAAATATTTAATGCACAGAATTCCCCATAACCCTGTGGCCTGCTTTTCTGAGCTATTTCTCTTGTACCATGGGAAATGAACTTTAATTATGGCTGGTTTCAGTAAATTTAACACACCAGCTCTTGACTTGGAATGCTGACCATGGTAAACCAACATTGTAAGAGGTGGGTACAATCCTACGCAGACATTAAATATTTTGCAGCTACATTAAACAGTTCCACAGGTGTGTGTTAGGAAAATCCATCACTGAGACAATGGGTTTGTGCTCCAGACTGATAACAGGGAGCTTCAGCCCCTAGCAAGGGGCTCGGTAAAGATAGACACTAAAAATTAAACATAAGAAAATGTTCTAGAAAAGGACATTTTAGACAACCAGGTAAGCAATAAGCTGTTATGCAGTCCTCATTCTGGATGAAGGTTTCTCATCTGTTACCATGGACTAGCCTGGATAAAAGCCTAATGTGCTGCAGCTGCAGACTGGTTGTAGTTTGTTTGATAATCAAACAGATATAGTCCTTCTTTCATCTTGCTCAGGAGGAGCTCCTAATAAACATTTGCAAAACTATGTTGTTAACCTTCCCCAGGCTCTTTCCTAATCCTTTCTTCTTGGTTTTTAAACAACAAGAATATAAAAGATTTAGCTCTCAGATTTTCATAAGAAGCCTATTTTAATCTATCACAGTGGCTCTTGATTTACAGATAGTGTTTTTTACCAGAGCTGCACTAAAACATTTGAGCACCATTTATTCCTCTCTACCTGCTCCTGTGTCTCTCTCTCCTTTTATTAGCTTGGCTGCAAGCACCTGTTTTGGAAGGTTTCTATAAAAACTAGGAAAAGGGGCATTGTTTTCCTGATTTGTTTTGGTGCTCTCTGACTGAGCCTGTCTCATACTCCTGGTCCCTGTGAGACTGAGCCTTCCTCTACCTACTCTGCTATATTTGATTTGGGAAGCTGGGGGGATTGGGTTTGTTGGTTGATTGGGATTTTTTCAGATGAGGACTCAATTGCTTTACTCCCACATGACATTTGGGTGTGACAAGAAAGGTATGTTCTCTTTTTCCATTTCTTGTATCTCTTTAAGGCTTCCCTTCTGGAAAAGAGTCCCCTTTATTTGTGTCACTATTATAAATCTGTGAACTGGATACTTCTAAGATTTAATGTATTAAATACTATGTTTTTATTAAAACAATAAATGATAAGATTTCAAAGGCAGTGCTCAGGCAGAGTAAGTGTTCTCTAGAGAGCAAGGTGATGATAGTTGCCTTTTATTCAACTAATACAATACCAAGACTCAGGAAAACCTATGCAAATTTTTAATGTAATCTTTAAGTGAGCTTTACCTCTTTGCTCTTGCTTTGACCACTTTTCAGGCTATACTGTACCTGAGATTTTCTGCTTTGTGATGAGACAATCTTTTTCTTCTTAAGGGTATTTTCCTTCTCAAGATTTGCTTAACTTAGCATGATTTTTAGGTAAATATAAATATTCTAGGAAGCTAAATAGTAGTGTTATTGTACCAAGGATCATGTGGTGGTACAGGCAAACAAAGTCTGTCTGTAGAGGGAAGTAGCTAGAAGATTAGCTGCTGTATTTGAAAAAAGAGACAAACTTTTGGGTGCACAAGCAGTTCTTTAGGCCTTACAGAAATTCAGGTATTGATTATGATGAAGTGTTTCCTAATTCTTGTGCTGAATTCCTAGCACTGGTTGTTTATGTTGGTTTGCTTTGGGACATGTGCTTTCTGCTGGTGATCTCAGAATCTGCTCAGCTCAGTGGAGGCTCAGTATAGAAAGGCAGGGGAGATAATAGCAGGACTTTATGTTCCACTGTCTTTTCAAAGCTTATGCTTTCCCTGGGTTTTCATCCCAGGTTGTTATGCAGATTGCTTTAATTTGTTGGGGTTTCTATAGTTTGTTCAAGGGGGAGTGTTACCTGATATTTTAAAAATTGAAGGAGACTTTTAAACCCAAAGTCAAACTGCCAGGTTGGCCCAGAGAAATCTGCAAGGCTGGTGAGAGAGAACATTTGCATTTCTCTATTCCACTAGCACGTGCAACGCTCCATTAGGTAACTGCAGCCCTGGGGCTTTCACTCTGCCCCCTCTGCACATTAAGTGCATTTCAAGTGTGTGTGTTCCCCCTACCAGAGCACATAAAATTGAGCAACAGTGTGTAACATCCAATAAATGTTTAGCAGCCACTTCTGAAGTTGCTGCTGGCCAATTTAATAGATATTTAACAGGCAAAGAATGGGCGAATAGAACTAGTTTCATATTTTAAAGGCAAATTTAGCTTTTATTATTGGTCTCTCATGTGAGAGTATTGTAATTATTTCTTTAGCGTGATCTTGGAGGTTTGCTTTACACAAAGCTTTACAGTGTTTGTTAATGGAAAACAAACATAAAATGCAGCAGAGAGAGGTGCCATAGTGACAAATGAAGGATATTTCCCTTGGGAAGTCTCTACTCCCTCTTTTGTCAAGTAATTCCTGATCAGGTTCCCCTGCAGCTGACTTTGGAAAAAGGAACAGCTTCTTGCAGTAGCATCCAGACCTTTATCCAACAGGGCTTAGGAACAGAGATCCCTCAGAGTGTAATGACCATATGTTTGTAGCTGTTTATCAATGGTGTTTAAATCTGATTTCATCTCCAAAGCTGAGATAAAAAGACAGCTAGATTGATTACTGTGGTCAGAAGTTTACTGTGGAGGGTGTTGAAGGTTATCCTGGTCTGGTACTGGTGCAGTCTCTGTGGATGATGAGTGGGTTGTCCAATCTCCTTTAATTGAAGGAGGGAAAAAAAGCTTAAACCCCATATTTTATTTTTTTTTTAAATACATGTTAGTGACTCAGCAAATACACAGGAGTAACAACACACACAAAGAAAAATATGGAATAGTTTAGAACAGCTTGTGGAATCCACTGTTGAAATGAGCCTTTTTCTTGATTTTGCTCTACTGTTTATTAGACATCCTGCATTCATGCAAGTCAGCAGACACTAAAGTTAAGTGTGAGAAAAATATGCAATGAATGCTAGATGGAAATCATAAATAGAAGACTAATTAATATTATTTCTGTTAACAATCTCCCTAAAAGTGGTGGTCTTCTTGTAAAGTCCAGTCCCCCTGTACTTTGAAACTGAGCCAGCTTGTGGTTTTTGGCCCCTGTGCAGACACCACATACCAGAGCAGGCAACCCATCCATTCCAGTTGACTGCAAAGAGTGGGTCACCTGTCTGGGTTAAAAGAAACAAAACTTACTCCATTTGAAATCCTCTTTCCCCCTCCCCACCTTACAAAAAGAGTCAGATTGTTTTGAAAAAAATGTTTTATTCATCCAGCTATAGTGGAAACACAAATGGAAACCAAGCAACTGCCAGTTTTCCAGCAGAGCAAAAAGCAAAATGTCACAGAACCCACACAGAAATGGATAAATGCATTAGTTTGATTACATATTTTCCACTGGGATAATAGAAAATGATACTAGCATAACAGGAATGAAAATAATTTAGTTCTGGTTCAAATTAAGATACAGCTGAAAATGCTAGAAAGTAATTCTAATGGGTGTATTTTAAGAAAAAAAATACTTTTAACATGCATATTTTTATTAAATTAGTCTGCTTTCTATGATTTTTCATTTTAAATCTGTGTGTCCAAAAGCTCTAGTAATTATTCATATGTGCTTGCCTGGTGATAGTTGCCAGCCTTTAATTAGGAGCATTTCAGTGGCCCAGCTGCTGCTGCAGCCCTGGGAGGGGTGAGGCTCTCCCAGCTGGAGGGGCAGTAAATGCTGGAGTGTCACCCCCCTGGCCAGACTGACTGGGGTCTGAAGTCCCAGGCTGTGAGAGCTGACTGGAGCTGCTGCAGTTAGCAGCAAGCTCCTGGACTAAAGATTGTGACTAAATAAGGCTCCAGAATACCATGTTCCTGTGTCTTGAAAAGACCAACAACACAGATGTGAGGAGGCAATAGGTTATTGTTGGCCAGAAATACAGTGCTCACACTTCTTGGTGTGCTTTGTGATAAATATGTCTCTTTAAAGCTTGTAGACCTCTGTTCACAGCTGCCAAGAGAGGATTTGCTGTTGGAGACCTCTGCCAAACAATGTTTGGAAGCAGGAATATAAAATCTCTTGGACTTGAAGAATACTGGTGTTTGGATTTCTTCAGGCACTCTGGGGCCAGCAAAGTTAATGTACCGTCTCTTACAGCTATAAAGCTGGATAGATTTATTCAGCTTCCTAAATGGCCCTATAGGTAGGAGGAAGATCCTAATGATGTATGACAAGACTTTCATTACAAAATAATTTCATTTGCTTCATGTGTGTTAAAGCACCTTATAGCTGCTTTGGAAACTTGAAAATGGGTTCTAAGCGGGTTTTAAATTAAAAGAGATGGGGGGTGGATTATCTAAATAGTGGAGCTTCTTTAAAGCCCTAATCCCCAATGTCCTAATTTTTTCTTCAGTTGATGGAATCCCTTATGCTAGGAGAGGAGAAAGCATTTGCATTAAATGCAAACTGGAGTTGTGTTTACGCGCAGTGTACAGAAGGCGAGTTTGAGCAGAAATAGTGAGGGAGAATATCTTACTTGGCTGTAATACAATTTCTTCAGAATCTTTCAAAACAGTCCATGGAGGAGGCAAGTGTATTTGCTACAGCTCCTTAACTGAGGGAAAAGGGGAGATGCAGGGGTGTGCCAAGTTTGTGTTGGAGATGAGCAGCAGCATCAGAACCAGCGTTTGGCTCTTGTTGCTGTCAAATGCCAGCTCCACTGCCTGTTGCACACTCTGCTTTGTGACACTGCTGTGTGCCAGGGAGCTGGGAGGAACAAACTCAGGCAAGCCTCACCTGAGGAGTGCCACAGTGGGACACTCTGTTACCGCCTGGAAATTGCTGCAAAAGTCTGCGGTGACGGTCCAGAAAACACCGGTCCTGACTCTGCTGAAACTTCTTGCACAAGAGCTTTTGTGGGTCAAAAGGGAATTGAATCCCAGTCTCCTTGGAAATGAGGGGGACTGATGCTGTTACACAGGTGCATGAAGAGCAATCCAGGACAGACCTAGGAATATGTTTTCAGTCATAATGAAGCTGGGAAGTAGCTGCATCATCAGTCCCATGATTGCTGGAGTGCTATCTTTGCTTAATTAAAAATAGCACTCAACAAGCAGCACTTATCTTCCAGAGAGCTGACACCAAGCTGCTCCAGCAATCCTAAATAAGTTTGTTTAAAGGGCAGCTCTGGTGGCACTGCTCCCTCTGCTGGCTCCCCTGCAGGAGGAGCCATCTCAAGGAGAAGACAGTTCCCAGAGGCCCTTCTGCAGGAGTGAGCGAACAAATTGCTCTGAGCCTGTAAACACCGCTTTGAATCCCTGCCAGAAATGCAGCAAGGGATGCTCTGGTCTAGTTGTGAAGCACTGGCAGGAGGACGGGAAGGGGTGTCACATGGAATTCGGTTTTGGTGCCACATCAGGCCTGGGTGATCAACCTCATTAAGAGGAGCTGTTTAAAATCATCAGCTTGAGATGATTTTGGGCACTTTGGGCAGGAGAGGGATTTACAATGTGCTGTGAACATGCAAAGAGAAGGGGGCTCACAGCAGCCCTTAATCTCTCTGGAATGGACCATTCATTTTTTGACCATAAACCCATGTTTGTTTCACTGGGCAAGAATATCACAAGGCCTTGTATGTGGAGTTGCAAGGGCTATCATTTAAAGGCTCAATTTTATTCATTTACTTTCAGCATCAGTCTTGAACTTTTGTGCTTATGTGCACTTCTGTATGCTGCCATTTCTTTTGATCCATTGTGTGTTCATTTATGTTGCTATCACTCAACAATAACATAATTGTGAAGGTTGTACTGTTAATATAGTCAGGCTTTCCAGGTATCTTATCAAAATGCTCGCTGCTCTATCAGTCTGGGAATGAGCCTATTTACACAGCAGTCTAACATAAAATTACATCTTTATAATCCTATTCCTCAAATAATGTTAGGTTATGCTCTGTCTCTTAATTAACAAAAAACTACATTACACTGTATGAGCAAAGCCAAACTGAAATCAGCTTACCCATAACTCATTTATTTATGTTGCAGAGCTCTCTAGGAGGCCTAGTAAATGAAGAGGTTGTCTGTTGCTCTTCTGTTTGTTTTACATTATTTGCTTTAATTTAAGAATTCTCAAATGCTACCTAGTTATGGTACATGTACTTTCAAGACTTTTTTCACGCATGGACACATATTCCATGGTAAAAATGGCAACAACATTGTTGGCTTTGGCAGTAGAGTCAAGTATGCTAAAAACTCACTTGAGAGCTGTTTTGTTCTTCACTCTGCCACCTCAGAGCATTCTGGCCATCAGCAAAGCACAGCTGGTAGAAAGCTTTCTGATCTCAGCCGAAAAACTCCAAGGAAGTGGCATTCAGTGTAACTCTGAAGATAAGGATTGCAAGTTGCAGATAATTTCTTCTGAAAAGCAAAAAAACCCACCCAAGCCCCAAAAAACACCAGAGTTTTCTCTGGTTTGCACAGGGAGTCTGTGTCAGAGCAGAGGGTTCACTTTGGAGCTCTTGAGAGAAAAGTCGTGAGAGGCTGGTGTAACAAGAAAATTCAAAATGGTACAGCTGTGTCTTGATTTGAGGCTAGGAGGAAAATTCACAGATGAGCTCTAATTTTGCCTGAGACCATTTCTCTCTTGTGTGTAATTGCCAGAATGTCCCTCTTCTCTCTGTAAACAAAAATATTTTTCTTGTCAAATAAAATGAGTACATTCAGAATCAGAAGACTATTTTTTTTGAAACATACTCCATTCTTAAGAAAAAATAAAAATAAATGTTCCATATTTGAAAGGTTAAAATCAAAAGGAAATATTTCACTTGGGATAAAATAAAAAGCCCTATTTTTAAATTTCTGATTTAAAAAATATAAATATTGTCCTACCATTAAAGGAGTTTTTTTTTTTTTCCATTGAGACAGTGAACCAGTCTCCCTTTTACTTCATTATAAATAATGTGGGAACAATTTGATTTTCAGTTTTTTCACTTGGCTTTGTATCTTGCAGTGGAGTGAGTTGGCCAGTCATGACAAGAATTTGTAGTGTATTTTCATGAACCTGGAAGTAGTTTCCTTTTTTTAAAAAAAATAAAAATAAAATTGTTTCAGCTATTAAGAAAAGGATTTCAACAAATGTGGAATGAGAACTTCAAAGTTTCATGTATCTGAACCACCTGTATCTAAAAAGAGGAGAGTTTCTGCCAGAGCTCATGCAGAAGCTGAAGTCCCCCAGTGTCATTGAAGTAAATCAAATAAAGCCTTGAAAGCTGGCAGGGAAAGTTGGGCATCTTTTCAGGCCAAATGAAAGTCTGGCTCAAAAGAGACTCATGGAAATGAATAGTTCATATTCTGAAGGCAACATCTATTTATGAAGATGAAATCTTGGTTAAAACACTTTTTGAATCATGTTGAAGTGTTCATTGTAAACTCAAAAGGTCTTTCTTGATTTACTTGGCTCAGTTTCTGAACTTTTTTTCTTCTACTAATGGCAACCCATCAATCACTGGAGTTGAAATCAGATTTTGTAGAAGGCCATAGGCATAATTTAAAGTCATTTAAACTTTGCCAGCCTGTCCCCATTGCTTAGGAATCATGAGAATTAATGCAAAAGGATTTTTCCCCCTTAAAAAAAATTGCAAGTGTTGATTGCATCTTTCTTCTTACACCTGACCCATTTATCACCAATTAACCATTTCACTGCTCAGCAGGGAGATGGCTGCCTGAGAGAAACTCACATCCAACTACAAAATCATTTATAGGTCAGAACCTCCAAAATATTTTCATTTTCTTAATGTGCCTTTGAAATTAATAGGCAATATTTGCCTAAATTATGAATTTGGTAGCAGACTTGTGTGTGGGTGAACAGTCTGAGTTCCCAGCCAGAAGCAGTGTGATGTTGTGTAAAACTCACTCCCAACAATATTGCTGGCAGTAGTCATAGCAGTGGTAATTTTCTGTCAGGTACCTTAGGTTTTACTTAAGTGCTTTGTTCACACCTTTGTATCATTATAAACAAATCCCTAGAAAATTACAATCAGAGCCTTTGTTCACAGATCAGTATAACTTCATGCTTCTCTTCATGCCACTCTTCCTTCTAGATTTGCTGCAGAACCACAGTTAAAGCCATCACTGTCTGTTTTAATGTAATGCTTGTGTTTTGCTCATGATAATGATGTTATCATCCCTTGTTAAAAATCAGAAACAACACAGTTAAAATAACATTGTCAGATGAGGCTCTATGTCTGAAATGACTGATAGGAAAATAGTTTGTACAAAACATGATGAGTGGGGAGTAGTGTCTTTTGAGTGTGATGGATAGTTTATTCAGGCAGTAGTGATGCTGAAAATAGAGCAAAAATAAATGTACGAGGAAGTACTTCAAATGCTGGCTGACTTTGATTTTTTCTCTGAGCATGAGTATATGAATCCAACATTGCTCAGATTTGGTCACTGGTCCCTTCTGGCCACTTTTGGAGGCTGCCCTTTTCCCAGTTTTATCTCTGGTTTGGGAAAGTGATGGAATGGAACTGAGTAATGATATTCCTCAGAAAAGAAAACCAAAATGACATCTCAGTTTAATGAATAGAAAGTAGGAGGCAAAGATATTATGCTGAACTCTCTAGCCATTGCCATTTTCATCTGTTTAAATACCTCCCTCTTCCAGCCCTGGGTCAGGCTCTGGGGGAGTTATCCAATATCCTCTCTCTCAGGTGTCTAAAAGCACAAGCAATTTCCAGTGGGTTTTCTCCCAGTCTCCAGAGGATACAGCAAAGTTATTGTGAAATAACTTTGATATCCCCCTGCAAAATGGAGGCTTGCCAATATTCCTTGTTTGTGGGCTCTTCCTGTTGTAAAACAGTCTTCTCCAGTAGCAGGACAGCACAGGCAGGGACAATACAAGGTTTATATTCAGTATATCATGCCAAATAATTTCCATTCATTTCCTGATATATGGCTGTGTTTAAGCACTCTGAATCAAGATTTAATTCCCCTCGTCCTACAGGGACAATAAGTTTCTGCCTTCAAAGGTAGATCTTGTTCATATCTGCTTACTCAAGGTAAATTACAAGCTTCCTTAAAATTCATTAATTAGCAAAACCATCCAACAATCAATTATGTAATCTCACACATTTTTACCAAGTTTTACTTTTCCAATGAATGGTCTCCCCAGTCAAAATCCACATAGGCTGTCCTTTTAAACCACACTGCAAATACAATCTTAAAATGATAACCTGAAATGCTTCTTTCCAACTGATGTGTCTTTGAAGAATTTAAATCAGATGGCCTTTGCACCAGTGGAATGAGAAAGTAAGGCAGTCAGCTAAAACACATCTCTTTTCTTTTCTTCTTTTTCTTTTGTCGGTACGTGTAGAATTATGATTGCACAGGTAGAATATCAGCCGTATGTGTCGGGGTGATCGGTCACGCAATCAAATGCAGGATCATTCTTTACCATAAATGCATTAAAAGAAAATCAGTCACACAGATTTGGCTTTCAACAGAGCAGCAGGCTGCGTTCTATTCATAACAAATCAGCTCACGCTTTGGGGAAAGCTACAAATCACTCCCACAGCATTATTCATTGGATTGTCCTTTGCATCCCTCCAAGGAATTCTTACGTATGCTCTCTGCTCTCAGGCTAATAGTGACAGTGGGGGAGGCAGAAAGAAGGAGCAACCTCCTTGGAAGGACAGCTTGGGATTTTTTTTAGGGGGTGGGTGGGTGTTTTTAATAAGCAGGTTTTCATATTTCTGCTTTTCATGGCAGGCAAGAATTCTAATTGAATGCATGGCAGATTATCCAGGTTTAGGTTTAATGAATTTAGCTGGAAATATCCATTTTCTATCAGTGTGAATCCATCATTAGTATTGCTAAGGCATAGATTGCATTAGTGGTTGTACATAAAGCTCCTTGCTGAACTCGGGACCAGTTGTAACAAGCTCTAGACCTCACCATATAGAAAACAGCAATAAATATTCAGTAGAAAACTGAAATGGTCAGGTTTCAGTCTATGCCTTAGGAGAGATAATCAAGAGAATTTCAAAATTCCCCCAAAAGCTGTGGTTGCCTAGGAACATATGTACCTCCACCTTGAACAAACAAAAGGATTATACTAATTTGCATCTTCTAACCAAATGGGGCTAAATTCCCTCTGCCTGCAGTCTCAGCAGAGGAGCACTGATGCTCCCAGGCCAAATGCAGCCTCACACAGCTTGGAGGAACTGAGGAGGAAGATGAGGATTTTGGTAGCTGCTTTCTGCAGGGCTCCTGCTGCCTCTGTTATCACTCTGGCAGCGTTTGTCAGCTACTCCAAAGCTGCCTCCAGTGTGGCAACCCCTAAAACCACAGCCAGAGGGACCAGGTGGTGTCTCAGCAGGCAGAGGCTCCAGAGCAGAGCAGGCTGGGCTGGTGGGGAGGCTGTGGATGCAGAGCTGCAGCACAGCTCCAGAGGTGCCCCTGGGAGCAGGGCAGGGCTGGGGCACGCAGAACCATGTGTGTGCTGAGTCTGGCTTCTCACCACAGCAGGAACATCAGTTTTAGCCCACAACAGTGACATTTGCTTTTGCTTCCACTGCTGAGAAAACTTGAGCTGGCTTTGTGGACCCTGCAGTGTCCATTGGATGGATGGATGGCAGATTTGGGCGCCTCTCCAGGTGGACCTCAAAGTACATCAAGCTTTGAATTGCAGTGGCTCAGAGCTGGACACACCACTGATTCTGCTGCCCCAGCAAAGAGGGTGGTGAAGTCTGGTGGAAAGGCAGAGTGGGCAGCAGGTAGCACTTCTCTTGTGCATTGTTTCTGTACCAACGGCCAGAAGATACAAGTCTGAGTTCAGATCTGCATCCAACACTTTACAAAAGATTTCCAGTCAAGCCATTGCATGGAATTTCTCTCACTGCTTCCTTGAAACCACATGTCTCCTCCTCTCTGGGGCTTGACCTCAGGTTTATGAAGTGGTCCTTGGGAGACAGCCTGAAAACTGCTGGCTGAGAAGCCTCCTCTCAGACTACAATCTACAGCACAGCTCTTGAAGGCACCCACTGCTGGGAGGAGAGGGTTAAAAGCTGAAGATTGGTGAGAAGGGAGTAGATTCCCTCATGTGACTTTGTAGTTCGGAATACTGGAGAAATCTGGAGAACTGGACACCTCAGTGTGTATATTATGTCTGCTGCTGTTTATCCTCTGTCTGTTTGGAGAAGTAGAATTTCTGACAGTGCTGATGTTCCCACTCGTGTGTCTCTGCTGCCAGGGTCATCCTCTTTGCAAGAGTAAATAAATATACTCTTTGCATTTCAGCCATAGTTTTGTGGTTGTTCTGGTCACCTGCCTGTATCTATTCACACACACACCCACCAGGGTATTTGAATTCATTGCTGTTCTCTCAATAATCTGTGAAATAGTAGGAGGGAAATAAATATCTACTTTATTGAGTGCATTTATCATGAGCCCATCCTTTTTCAAGCAGTTCAAATAACTCCTAAAGTGAAGATTTTGCACTTTAGAATAATGACATGACTCAGACAGTAGATGAAATGAGTAAAGTAATAAGCATCTCATGCAAGAGAATCTGTCCCATCAAATACGTGCCATCTGCACAGAGGATGAGGCTTCAACTTGATTTTCTCATTAACTCTCCTTACAGCAGCAATGAATATGAAGCTAGAGCAAAAACACTGTTGAGTGACACAAAGAGGCTATGGGTTCAATTATTCAGCCATGCCCTTTATGAACTTCTGGAACCTGAACTTTATGGAAAACAACTGAAGGATTTGGTAACATAAATACATGGTATAAATCCATGCACAAGAAATTATCTTCAAGCATCAACACATGGATTTTCTTCCAGATGGTTCCTGACTCATCAGGAAAAAATGGTGATGACAGAAAATCAGGCTACTACTCCAAGATGATACAGTTTTTTTCAAAATAGGCAGTCAGTTAAATATTGAACTGCCTCAAAGGTTAATTTTTTGGAATGTCAAATTTAAATGACATGTCTAGATTTGGGAATAACAGAAAGCTTGAATTTATTTGGTAACACTGTTTTGTCATTTCCAAACACGTCTTTTCTAACTAAGTATTTATCAGCTTTGTTCAGATTCTTCAGTTTTTATACCCACACACATATGCATCCACACAAATCAGAGAAGAAAGAAAAGCTCATTCCTACATGTCTCAAATATTAGAGGAAATAAAATGGTGACAGTTCAAAATGTTTCCAGGAAGAAAAAATTCAGTTTCTGCTTTAACAAAGCATTAGATCAGCATCTGGCCCTCCTCTATGGAAGCAATTGATAATTTCCAAGTCAAGATCACCTCATTTTCCTCCTGGAATTCACTGACATAAAGACCAGAGGTGTCACTTTTTTTTTGGTAAGGTCTTTCCTTCAGACATTTAGAATTAAAAGCCACATGGGATATACCAAACAGTAATTTGTTATAGCCCTTAATTTACACAGACAGGTGAAACCCTGCCTGCTTGAGCCTATCCACACTTCACTGAAAAAATGCCTCATGATACAAAAATACCCAGAGAGCAGTGCAATAGAAATACTTGGGTAGATAATTCAGTTAGTGTCATAATTGCTTCTCAATTTAATCTTTTTTTATTATTTCCATGAAACATCTGGGAATCTTTAAATTTCTTTCCTTGGGCATTGAAATTCAATTGATCACCTACTGTTTTAAAAGAACTAAACTAATGTTGTGATTAGTTAAAAATCTTTTAGAGGAAAGAATTGAAACAGAAATAGATTGAAAGCATTCTGGCATCTGCAGGAATTAATACAAACTTGCTTCCCCTGTCTGTGATTCCTAATTGAATTCTGCATGAAGCAGGTTGTAACCTTTCTTCCAGCACCTGATGGAAATGTTTTGCATCTTTGTCCTACCTTCAAGATCAAGACACCCACCTTCTGCCTCATGGCTCAATAGCAAAAAACAAGGGCAATGAATTATGAAGCCAGAGTAGCTGGCTTGACTAATTAATTCTGTTTTTAAAGTGCTGCCAGTGTGGAAGGGAGCAGGGAGGAAGAGAGGGACATTGGAGGAAGGGGAGAAAGGAAATGCAAGCAAAACAATGTTTTGCTTTATGAGGGATTGAAATGGGTTTATGGTCCATATGATGTTCACATTTAATCTACCTTGTGGGGACTAATATATTACTGCTTTGGAAATGATGCAAGGGAAATCTCTTAAGAGGTCCTGAAGACTCTGGTGGAGGGAAAAAACAAAGAGATGCTCATACTCACTTTTCATTTGAGTGGTAAAAAAATAATGTTTATTGGCAAAGGAACTTCACTTGCTTAATCAGTTTAATTTTGTTGTGCCTGTGCATGACTAATAATACTTGTCAATAGGATGCCTTCTCCTATATATGAAGGTTTTATGAGCAGTGAAGAGTAATCCTTTTAACACTAAAAGTGGAGAGCACAATTCCCTTCTCACTGCCAGCCACGATTCATGCATTTAAGTCCTGTTCCAGTAGCATAAACTGAGCTCCCAGGACACTCTCTAACATGCTCAAATGCTTCTCAGAATGGCTTCAGCCACTTCAGGCCACTGCTTTTCAAGGCTACAAATAGAACAAAGTGGACATGTGTGAAATACCTGTCCAGCTTTGCCCACAGAACAGATAGGCTGCTTTGGCTTCCATCATAACACAAATCAGCTTATAGCAGGTCTAAAACTGAATTGGATTCACCTGATTTCTTTGTTCTTTTTGCCCCATGATTCAGAAGGCAGAGCACTAGAGATGCATGGCCAGCTTTTTCCCACCCTTTTCTCCAAAGTTTGTGTGGGTGGGGCTGCTCGAGTGCAGAACACTTCGCTGGTAATGAAAAACCTTGGTCCAAGATTTCATGAGTTCTACCCTAACAGCACTGGTCCTTTTTAAATTTTTTTTTCCTTTTTTTGAGGAGGAGGGCCTAAAAGAGAAACATAACAATGGAAATCAAAGCAATTCAGAGGCCATTTTTCCAACTGCTTCTCAGAAACACATCAGGCATGTTTCTGATGGCAAAGTGTGCAGCAGGCTGAGATGCTTATGTCTTTCCTAAGCCTCATGCATCATAGGTGTTTAAGTAAATTATGAAAAATAAAGTTAAAACTGAAAAAAACCCCAAAACCCCCACAAAGGTCTTGTCACTGAAGTTCATATCTTTCTAAGTACATTCATTACCCTACAAAAAGTGCTGAAGACACTTGTGTGCTGAAATGACTAATCGATTTTTCATCCTATACACACACCAACAAATCAAAAGGAAAATCAGCTCTGATAACATTTAGTTGGGGAAGGTTATTACTGAAACAAACAGAAAAACATTTCTGATTCTGATTGAACAGAACATTTTGTAAGACACATCACTTTATCCTATGCTTGTAAAGAAAGCTGATGTCATGTTTTTGTGTATTAATTATCCATTGGAATTCTGTGACCTGGTAACTCAGTGGTCAGTACAGTCACATTGTAAAATCCATTCCCAGGCTTAATCCTTCACCATCACTACCTGGGAATGTTACAGGCAGGAGCTATCAAATCTGATAACATTTTATTTATTGGACAAGCTGTTTCTGAGTCCTATTTGAACACTCATGGGTTGGCAAAGGCCTCTCTCAGAATAAAAGGGGAAGAGCTCAGTGATAAGAAGAAACTCATTTAGGTGGACTGAAAACCATGTCATTAAATTGCTATGTTTTCAACATTTTTTGTGTCTTTGCAACTTTACATTTAAAATTGTTATCAATAACCATATTGCATAACTTTACTTTTGAGAGCTAGAACTTTACTTTTCAAGACCCTTTGTGCAACTAGGAAAGATCCTCCCAGACATCCTTTTTGTCCAGGTAGGCATTGCACTTGTCTTTCCCTTTTTCTTGTGGCTCCATGTGGTATGCAATCCTTCTCTTCATTTCCAGTGAGTGTTTTTGATTTTCAAGTGTACTCCACTTTAAGAACAGCAAGTTTTTCAAAGCTGAACCCCATAGCCAGGTATTCAGCTTATCATTACTAATTCAACATATTATCTGCAATATTTGTCAATTGACAAATGTACACTCAGGAGTAATATTATAACTGTGATTTGAAGCAGATTAAGAAAGATACTATGTACTGTCTATGAAAAGAATTGGGGCTTTTTGCTTCATAATGCTGCTATTCTGTTGTTGGTAAACTTTTCAGTGTCAAGTTTTTGCCTTTTCCATCCTGTTGAATCAGACCATCCAGGTCTTCAAAATTACTGACAAAAGTTGCTGTCTGCAGTGCATTTCCTATTAAATCCCCACTAATCCTCAAAATCTCTTGAGACTTTGTCCTTTTTACCTTCACTCTCAAAAAATATTGCTGAAGCCAGTAGTTTGATAATTGAGGATTTTCTTTCTCTTCAGAAGAGTATTTTATTTTTGCCATTATAATGAACTTTTCTGATAAGTGCTGGAAACAAACTTCAGGCAGGTATTGACCAGGAAATTCTTTCAGATGTGCTTTACTGTGAGCTGGATCTTTGGCTGGTACAAGTGGAAAGGTTTCCTACAAAGCTTGCAGAGCTGTAACAGCTGCAAATCTGAGGCAGAACTAGCTCCTGGTGAATGAAGAATTGTTCTCCACAGTGTGTTCTGCAATGTTTTAGCTGCAACTATTCTTCAATGTCCATTTTGTGCTAAGGCTAGTTTGTTGGATATTTTTCCACCAACTCCCCCATTGATCAGACAAAGTGTTGCTTGTAATTAAGTTTGGTATCTACTAAAGATATGTAGCAAGAGGAGCACTGTCTGTTATTTCAGTTTATGAGCTGCAAAGGTATGAGATTTTGAGGCAGTCATAAGGAAAGCACAGCTCAGAGATGTATTGACATGCCTCAGAAAAAAGAGAGATCAAGACAGAAATTCCTTTTCAGAGTTTATTGGCAAAAACAATGTGATTCTACACAATAAAACAAAACACTTTTTCTGTTTATGTTTTTGTGAAAGCTGATACTTATGTTCTTTCCATGTTCTTACCATTTTCAGCTTTTAGGGCCCCAGACTTTTAGCAGTAGCTTATTCCTCCTTGCTCTGCTTTTAGGTTGCTTTGGGTATGTCTGGGGACTTTTCTTCCCTTTATGGTGTTTTGAAAAAACTCTCCATTTGCTGTAGTGTGTATTTGCCTGTGTGAAGGGCATCTGCTCTATAGCTGAATGTACTTGGAGGGGCTGGGGTTTGTAAGCATTTTTTAAATGATACGTGGACTTGCTGATTCAGTTTGTTTTCCCCTGTGCTTATTTCCCATATAATTTGTCACTACAGGAGTCAGGTGTTATTGTTCCCCTTTGTCTATTCTCTTCACAGCAGAGAGGACAGAAAGTTCCTGCTCAATGGGATTGCTCTTTCAATCATGTTAGGGGTTTTTTTGTCCATTCTGAACCTAAAGGATTCAGATGAAGGAGGCAAAGGAGCCTTGACATTCTCCCTGCTCTTCCCTGGCCGAGCTACAGCCCTAGCACAGACACTCCACATGTCCTGCCAAGTCCCCTGGCCTCAGCCACAAGCTAGGGATGATGAAGACTTGTCTTCTCCATCATGCCAGTGCTTAGAGATTTCTGCAGGGTGGGAGAGAAGGCTTTCTTTATAGCAACTTAAATCTGTGGGAGTCCTGAGGTTTTTCATCTCCATTGAAAACACGAGTGTTTTAACAGGAGGCAACTTTTCATGTCATCTGCCCCATTTGCCGTGAGCACACTAAATGTTTCTTTGCTAGGACCATTTGTAAACATCTACTAAAATCATACATCAGAGAAGACATGGTTTCACAGCTCAAACCAGCTTCCTCAGTGTTTTCAGTAGGATTCCAGAATGATTTTGTTTTGTGTAACAGCATTGTAATTCCTTTGTTCCTTGGTCCCATTTATCTAGCAGGGATATGTGGGAGAGCCTCAGAAGTTTCTTATCTCAATTTGTATTTAGGGTCCTGAAATTCTTCTTCATTAAAAGATGCATTGATCTTCTGGATGTAATTACATCTGTCTTCCTGTAATTATTAATTTCTTAATAGCTTTATGAAGGGCTCCTTATTCCATCTTAAGTGCCATTTGGATGCCCTTTTTCCTCTTACACAGATTGAATCAGTAATAATAAAGCTTACAGAAATTCGGCAAGTGCTCTACAGATATTGCCTGCAGTGATGGTTTCACTCACCTGTGAAATGCAGCCATCTCTGGAGTGGAAGCCACTGAATATTTTAACAAAATCTTTATGAAAGAACAGAATTACGAAGTGTATGTAAGTAGCTCATTTTTGTACCAAACTTTTGTATTTAAGAACTTTCTAGATTTTTGTTGTTCCCAACTTTGCAAACATAACTTGAAGGGTCCTTTACAGGAGAAGGATTTTCCTCATGATCTGATATCCCAATCAGATTCTGTCTCATTCAGCAATTTTTTGTCTTTGTAACTATGGTGACCAGGTCACCAGTTGATTTCACTTAGTTAATTTAATTCTTTTCTGGCCATGTGGCAAACTGAAAGCTGCTTATTCTCTGAATGGGGAAAGGAGAGTTGCTTGTGATTCGAGCAGAGAGGAATGGCCTCTGCTCTCTGCATTTAATCCATAGGAGCTGTTTCTCTTATCAAATTGCCTGACATAACTGGTATTTGTTAGCTCACAACTAATAGTTTTTCCATGTCTCATCAAAGCTCTTTAGGGCTCCTGGAGGAATATAATAAATGTTCAGCATAATTTAATAGAAAAACACCTATGGATTGATCAAGAGGGTTCCTTACTTGCCTTATCTTCTTCAAATTCCTTTTTGGATTTTTGGTTCTTGGGTTTTTTTGGTTGGTGGGTTGGTTGGTTGGTTTTTATCTTCTCAAAATTATTTCCTTCTGATTTCCATTCTGCATGTTGCTGCCCAAGGGACGAAAGCAGTCAGAGAATCTGTGAAACTTTCTTTCCCTGTGTGGGCACAGTATGCTTCCAGTCAGTGAGAAAGGGTGAAGTTTACTCAGGGGGTGACTTCCCCCTTCACTTTCCCTGCTGTCAGCAGGAGGGTAATCCCAGCAGGCACAGCCACCACAATACCCTGTGCTATGATGTGTGCATCCCCTCAAATCCTTCCCTTGGCCAGCAGCGAGGGGAGGACCCTCGCACCCTGCAGCCCATCCAGCTGCACAGTGTGGGTAAATCAAAGTGACACTGATCCTCTGCCATGACTGTCCCTTGCAGAGCTGTGTCCTTCAGCCTGGCAGTTTGGATGGGCTGGCACAGCCATTGGGGTACCTGGGGGAGGAAAATAAAACCTGAAACAGAGAAGGCAGTGATCAGGTCTGGGTTGCACTGCATGCATGTTGTTTGAGGGAGACAATTATGTTGGGTTTCAGATGGGGGTGGGTGGTCCATCTGGCCATGGATGTGCTCACCTTCTTGCTAAGAGTGTATGTTTGCAGTCAGTGAGGGTTTAACACGTAGTTCACTCCTTGGTCTCTGTTAAATCTTCGCTTGCAGTGGCCCTTCCCAAGACACAGGCTGCTCTCAAAATTCTCTTATGCTAATTAACCCTACTCCACTTTTTTCCCATGAAAGGCATGGAAGGTAAAAGATACCCTTCATATCTTCATAATTTATTAGAGCCAACAGCACTAGATTTAGTGCCATAAGTATAGAATCATATGTAAGTATATAATCATAAGTACAGAATCATAGAATGGTTGGGGTTGGAAGCAACCTCAAAAATCACCTGGTTGCAACTCCCAGCCGTGGAGAGGGACAGCTTCCACTAGACCAGGTTGCTCAAAACCCCATCCAGCCTGGCCCTGAACATTTCCAGGGGTGGGGCATCCCTGTAGAGACAGGTAACATCAGGACAGTCACACTTATTTGCAATTGTTTGGGTCACAAAGCACTACCAAACTGCTCACAGGTGCACAGGTCACAGCAACCTGGGTGAGAAGCTCCACCTCCTACCCCACCTGAGATGCACAGGGTGACAGCCAAGTTCCTGTGCTGGACACGGAATTTGCAGCCCAGCATGAGTCAGGATAACTCCACACTACAAAACCTTCCCTTCTCCCCAAGCTGGCACAGAAAGGCAGCAACTGTGTCTGCTGCCCAGCCCACTAAGCCTTGGGAAATGCATCTGATGTGCATCTGTATAAAAATACCAGTTTTAGTGCTTTGAACCTGTTCAAAAATTGACAACAAAGAATTCTTTGAATTTTTCTTTCTTCTTCTTACTGCAGTAATTATACCAAGTTACACACAAAGGAAAAGTATAAATATTCTTTTAAAGTTCTTGACCTGCCTTGGGACAAATGGATTTCCTTTTGCATCCCTACAGCCTTTAAACAAACAGAACTGTTGCCTTCCCTTTGTTTGGGTTCCCCTGCTGATATCAGTTAGGTTTTCATCTGACTCTGCTTTAATTTCCAGTGAGATTCTTTCTCTTTAAACTGCAGGGAATGCAAAACCCTGGTCATTTACTGATCCATGGTACAGTGCAAGGAGAGGCTTTTCTGCCATTCCAATAGTTCCTGCTCGAGCAACTGGGGTTATGGCTGCTGCTAAGGATCCCCTGCCTGTTCTGGTTGGGTTTTTATCCCAGACACATGCTTTCTTCTTTGTCTATCCTCTAAATACCTAGAAAAGCAGTGCAAATCAGCACCAGCTTTAGGGAAGCAGCACACAGGTGAGCCTGAAGTAAGGCACCCTGAAGCCTTATTTCATGAAGCCTTATTACCTTGAGCACATAGCAGCTCTTCAGCATCCAAGTTCAAGTGCCCACAGAGAGAGCTCCTGAATCAGACAAAGAGCTTCTTGCCCTATTTGCTATTCCCAGCTGCATTCTGCCCTCCTGACAGGCTTACTGATGGTCTTTTGGCATGGATTCTTGTAGGAGCACAGTCATACTGGTGTTTCGTGGTGCTAAGGTGTCCAGGAGGACTGGCAGCAATTCTGAGCTTGTCCTTGAAATGGTATTCCACCCCATTGACCATCTCTTAGCTCACAGAAATTTACTTTTGTTTTTCTTTTTCTTAGCTCTTCTAATAGATTTGGGGTTGTTTTTAGGGGTTTTTGGGGGGATGGGTTATTGTTATTGTTTTTTTAATTGCAAGACTATTACAAAATTGCCATAAGTAATATGAGGATGTTGTTGAATAGAGAATGTTTGGATGCCTTTATTTATTTTTTTTTTAATCAGGAATACACATAATATTTTTAGTATTATATATGGGGGTTCAGGTGCTCTTAATAGCCAAGATTTACACTTGGGTTAATTAAAAACCAGGTCTTTTTCTGCTTTGCAACACATATATCAATGTAGCTCCATAAAGAGGAATGCTTTCTTTTGTTTAGGTGCAGTGCAAGGCATTGTCTTCAATGTGTATTTAGATAAGGAGTCTGTCCCTGTGTGTTTGAAAACAAAGATGAGTAAATACCACTGGATTTTTGGGTTCTGTTCCTGTTTCTGCTGTTGACCCACAGGGCGCACATGTAACCCATCCTCACCCACACCATACCTCTGCCTAATCTTCCAGAGGGAAGGACTGAGCAGCACTGTACAAACATGTCAGGAAGTAGGCTTTTGAGGGAATGACATTTACTTTTCTTCTAATCAAGACTAAAACCAGAAAACCCTGGGGACAAAGGAGGAAAATTGTGTTATGCTTGGATGGATTTAAAAATGCAAAGAAAAAAATCACAAGTTTTTTCAGCATTCG
Organism: Cyanistes caeruleus; assembly: GCF_971803275.1. Taxonomy (NCBI): domain Eukaryota; kingdom Metazoa; phylum Chordata; class Aves; order Passeriformes; family Paridae; genus Cyanistes; species Cyanistes caeruleus. The sequence continues at coordinate 10,804,620 of NC_141708.1, read as the reverse complement.
ATGCTACATTTAAAATTTGTGGAATATATGCCTAGAATTCAGTTTGAAATGAAAAACCAAAGAAGCTTTGTCATACATTTCCATTACATATTACCAGACCTTCCCCAGTGAAATCTCAGCTGAACAGGGCATGAGGTAATTCTGAGCAGATATAAATTCTATTCCTACAAAACTACATTTTGCAATTCCTTCTTTATTTCATCTATGGTTTCTTGAGCAGAACCAATCTAATCACAACACTTAGATTGACAGGATCTACAGGCATTGTCATAGTAGTAATAACAGTAATAATAATAACTAAAAGGACTGCATCAAGTGTCTCTGCTTGTTTAGCCATACAATTCTCATGTTATGTTTTAATCCTTTTGCTGCTGTCTCAGTTCTTAACAATGCTAGAAGGCAATGTCTGCGACTAAGTATTTCTCAGTCCTAAAATCAACTTCATGTAATGAAAGTAACCCTGGAGACAGCCACTGAGGTCATTCTCCAGTGTTTCATCACAAAGCTTTTTGTATTTACTCCCAATATTATTTTTCTTTATTGTGTTCTTGTCATTGCAGTTATATGCTTCACGTATTTTCATTGGAATATAATCCTCTTCTATGTGGATTTGCACAAGCCGGCTTTTGCAAATGCAATTTATTTTTCAATTGTTTTATCAAAGAGCAGAGCCATCTACCTGGAATAGATGATCTCATTAGGAAATGAAAACTTTTAGCTTTTAGAACAAGTTTGATATTATTTTTATTCATCTCTTTCCCTTTTTCTTCATGCCAAACACATCATATAGTATAATGAATTATGCACACAGATGATGAACTGGTACCAAATCACCTTTCTTCTGTGTAACAGATAGTTTTACTTTGTACATACAGTGGTCTGTCTTCCTGTTGATGTATCCTTGGATAGGAAATAAATTTATGACAGTCCTGCTGAAAAGGCTAATGGAAGTCACAAGTATTTTCCTGCCCTCTGGCAGGTTTCTTGGAACTAAGAATGAAATTGGAAAGTGCCTGTTGTAATGATGCATTTAAAGTAAATCCCTAAGAATTTTCAGCCATTTCATCTCTGAAACTTTGATTGATTTCAGCTACTGCAGAAAAGTGATTCATATAAGGGAGTTTTAACAAGATTTAAGCAAGCAGAATTTTGAAATTAATTCATTAACAAGACTCATCTCATTTAGGAGTTTAGCATATTAATCAACTCGAAATTTTACCTCTATTTTTTCCTATCTGTTTCCACTGGTATCGGTGTACTTTTGAAACTCTCCCTGACTCATTTTTATCTTGTTAAATTTCTTCAGCTCTAGAGAAAAAATACTGGCTCTTCAGTTTTAGTACTGCATTTTTAAACAAATGCTACATATTTTTCTCTTAAAACTTCTAGATGTTTTAATTCTCTTTTAATTTTAATGAAACAAGCCAACTGTGCATGTTTAAGTGGAGTCTGAGATACTGTGGCAATGTGATGAGTGAATCTGTTACAATTTTATTTGGTGTATTTTTCTGGACCAAGTTCAGACTGACATTTAAGCTCTTGTCAGTCTATGAACCTTGGTGACAGTCAGACCCAAAAATTCAGATGTTAAGAGTGTTTTGTTCACCATAACCTCGGTAGACATGGCTATGTCAGATGCATGGCTATAGTGTCCTGCTCTGCGTCAGGAAATGTGAATTTAATTTTCACTTCATATCTGCTTGAAGAGGGAAACTCGGCTGCTTTGCCATGCATCTACTTGTTGGGATGACTGGGATCCCAAAAGATCACAAAGAACTTCTCAGGATTATGAAGTTTTGGCCTGTATTTGCTAAAATAATTAAGTGTACTTACAAAATTGTACAAGTGTACTAGGTGCCTTCATATATTACCAAAGTAATTTTGGTACATTTTTTCATGGCCTTAGTCTTTTTTCTCCAGTTGTTCAGCTCCTTGCTTGTTTGGGGTTTGGTTTTTTTTTTTTTTAGAGATCATGAGATGGTTTCAGTGAAGTGGTTCCTGCAAGTTTCTTCTCTGAGCATCATTAATATATTCTGCAAGGCAACTGTGCATATGCTCATTTTAACTTGTTTTGTAGTGGAAGAAGAATTAAATGTATGCTTAATTTGAAGCTTATGTTCAAGTGCTTTGTTGAATCAGGCTCTGTAATAACATTACAGTCTCTTCTAAACAGTGTTTGTCTGTTCCTATGTTCCTGACTAGACTGAGCATTGTACTGTTTAATTACATCAGAGCCACTGAATATTGGCATTCAGCTCAACCCTAGGTAATGCTTCTGATTTCACTGTCCCCTTATCTAACAGATGTGACATCTTTACACCAGAGTATCTTATGCTCTAAGTAATAAACCTCTGTTGTAATTAATTATATACGAAAAATCAAGGGAACACAGCTCAAAAAGGTATTTTGCCAATAAAGCTGCCGAAAGAGCTGAACTGCATTTTTAAATCAGCCTGAAATTAGGCTCAGAATTATGCAACTTCTCAATTAGGGAGACACTTGATGGAAAGTGGAACGAAATTCATAAGAGCATAGCTCTTTTGAAGTTTCATTAAAATCAGTGGAAAACACAGGTGTTGAAACTAAGCTGGCTTGGATGCCTGTCTTGAATTTGGACATGTCCCTTTGCAGGTGAACATGACTGCTGACCTGTCTTTGCACAGGGAGTGGGAGCCAGATCAGAGAATAACCCTCATGAGCTGCGTGAGGCTTTCATCTGAGGGATGTCAGAAAAAATATCACCCTTATCTGATATCAGGGGGATGAGTAAGGACTGGGTCCCCTCCTCTAGCAAGGATTTCCCAAACTGCTCCTGAGCTGACAAAGGCTCAGGCTCAATGCAGAGAAGGATTTCCTGAATCCTTCAGAATTAGGAAGGATTTCATGGGATGTTAGTAGAATAAAAGTAACATAAACTTTTAAAGATTAGTATAGAATTTAGATGCACAAGGTTTTTTTTTTGTTGAGGGCTGCATATCTCAGGCTGTGTGCACAACTGGGAGATGGCACAGGAATTATCTCTCCTATCTTCTATAAAAACACAGAAATTCCACCTTAATTCAGTTTGCAGACATATTAGGCAGACTTCTCTAGGGTTGTAAAAAGGTCAGTGCTGAGGTCGAAACCCTTGCCAACCTTCACTTTCACCAATTGAACAAGTTCTGAATACAGAGTAAGTTTTATTACTGTCTCATTCCCCATAACCTTTCAGAAAACATTAAAAAACAAAAAAGAGGGGCCTCATAACTGTGCCTTTAAACAGAGTAGGGAGTATAATAAAGGCAGTATGAAAACAGGGTTTGAACCAGCAGCTTGACTCTAACCTGACTTTATCTGTTGATGAATGCAAATTGGCATTGTCCCCTTGATGAATTAAATCAAGCTTTGATGAAATACACAAATCAATCAATTTGTGTATTTCAGGTTTCTTGTATAAGCAATGTCAAACAAGATAATGTATCCAGGCCCACTGTGCTCTTTATAAATTCTTTAGCATGTTCCTATTTGGAGTTACACATTTTATGGGAATTGATGATTCGGAATAGATTCATCATTCATTGCACTACAAAAAAGAGCAGGGGGTAGATATGATAAATTGATAACTACAGGCATCAACATATTTTTAATGCTCTTGATCAATTGCTGCCCTCAGACTTCATCTGCAATGCAGGGTGGTTATGGTAGTTCACAGGCCTTAATAACACAACAGTGTTTAAATAAACAACTGTGGGCTTTTCATACATTTTTCTAAGTAGACATAGTACATTTTAAAATGCTGCAGTATTATTAAGGAGCTGATGAAGACTGCATTTAAGCTGAGACAAGACTGTATTAGCAGATTTGCACAATGATAAATGTCTGACACACTGTTCAATCTTGCTGCCCCAAATCATGTGCTTCTAGTTTCTACTTTGAAAACTCTCTCCTGTAAATTAAGATGCTCTATGGCCAGTTTATGGTGGAGTGAGAAGTTATAGGGACATAGACCTGCTGTTGAACTGTTTTCAGGTTTTTCATCATTTTACTACAATCAAATTCCATTTAATTCTAGAGGAATCCCCTTCTCTGACAGTCTCCTGGAGCTGTTTTCAGAGATATTCTGCTTTCACCTACATATCTTTGTCCTAAAGGCTTATAGTAATATTCACATATATATTCACATCTATATTCTATATAAATGACTCTTATAAAAATTGTATCCTTTTCTGTTTGGATCACTCCACTTCTTTTTCAGATCTCCCTCAGGTGGATATCTGTTCCTGTTATTAGGACACAAGGTTCATTGAAGTGAACAGACATTAAAAGGCTTTGCATTAGCCCTTTCTCCCTTGAGATAAATTTATCTTACCTGAATTAGGCCATGTATGCTCCAGGCAATGCGAGATGATCTAAGGGTAACAGTGGCACAGGAGATCACACAGTCTGGATAGGAAAGTGGGACTAATTAGCCTTCTGCAGAACCAGAACAGAGTATTTCAGAGACAGCATCATGCAAGGGACCCAGGGATGTGGTCTGTACCCCTGAGTAATATTGAGCATTTGTATGGTGTAGATTGTTTCTAGCTTTAACATTTGCACATCACACACCATTGCACGTGTCCACAAGGTCTTCAGTGGCCCCTGCTACCAAAAGGGTCTGTTTAACTCTCTGGAGCAAGGCCAGCAAGGTACAGAAAGTACTGTGTGTGCTAGGTCCTGCTTCTGAGGCAGAACTGTTTGCAAGATGTTAGGAAATGGCAGAAGTTGCCTTGGGTAGACATCATTATAATTTTTGTTTCTCTCAGTTAACATTATCATTTCAGCAGAGAGATCAGAAAGGGTACCAGGCACACAGGTATGGCTCAGGCTGTCTCTGACCACCAAAGCAAAAAGTTTATTTTGGAGCAGTTTCAGTCCTGTTACATCAGCCATACTCTGCCATGCCTCATTTCTAGAGATGGGTCTTTTTGAGGCCCCAGTACCACACTCCTTATTGTGACAGAAAGATGTGTGTTACTAGGAGATCTTGTGGAGTGGGTAGATACAGAGAAAAATATTTACATCTTCGATTGAGTTACCCTCAATTTCAGTGTTGTGAAGGTAAGAAAATGTTGCTCACATCAATGACTTAAAGATTGATCTGCAGTCTGTTCCTTCAGAAGAGCTGAATGCACGCTTAGAATTAAATGTTTTAAATCTTCTCTGCCATTTACCTATTACAGAGCATTGTATCATACATCTTGTGTCTGTCTAAATTACCCAGTTTGAAAGGTGAATAAATAGTTTTCCAAGAGGATGAGAATTAAATGCCTCTCTCTTTCTTTCACCACAAGATCAGCCTTTAATTCACAGAATCACAGAATATGCTGAATTGGAAGGGACCCATAAGGATCGTTGAGTCCAGCTCCTTCCTCTGCACAGGATATTCCTGAGAGTCACACCATGTGCCTGAGAGCATTGTCCAAATTCTTCTTGAGCTCTGGCAGGCTTGCTGCTGTGACCACGTCACTGGGGAGCTGTTCCAGTGCCCAGCCAGCCTCTGGGTGGAGGAACTTTTTTCTGATGCCCAACCTAAACCTGTCCTGGCACAGCTTCAGGCCATTCCCTTGGTTCCTGTTGCTGCCACCACAGAGGTCATCACCAGCTGCATCAGCACCAAAATGGAGATATTGGCAATTACTCAACTTGAAGGTGTAACATGTGCAACATTACAGGATTCAGAGCCACTGAGAGTGGAGCAGGTGGGGTCTGAGCACAGAGCAGAAAATATCATGTGTGTTTTGATTCAGCTTGTGATTCTACACTGTGCTGGTCACCTCTTCCCAGCTGCATCCACCAATGTTCTCTTCTCCTGAAGATGTCCAACAGCATTTTCCCAAGTGGTGAGATGTGGTGCAATAAGAGCAGTACACAAAGAACGTGTCTGGGAAGGAGGAAGAAGACAGAGGGAAGAAAATCTTGGGAAGTTTTTTTGAAGAGAGGTTGTGTCATATCCCACAGTCTGCAGAGACATCTTGCTCATTTTCATGCTTTCATCTACATAAATTAATTCAGCCTACATCTGGATCCCAGAATTTTAGGAACACATCTAGTATTCTGTGGTGCTAAATCCTGATTTTGTTTTGCTTTTATTTGCAGTGAAATTAAAACTCAGCAAAGTGTAGAAGCAATTCCTTGCACTCTTCAGTTGTGACATTTGCCTTTTTGGCTGACACAGGAGATTGAAACAGAGATGCTAAGGCTTGTGCTGAGGAACGTGGCGTCCGCAGTAAAGAACAGCTAAGGTCCTCTAGAGTTCAGTGTTGTGGAGGCAGAATTTGTAATATGTCACTGCTGGGTTTCACAGTCATTAGTGTTTGTTTGCACTGATGTTATACTGCCCATTTTTTTAACCTTGTCAAGTGTTTCTCAAGTTTCAAGCTATTTTATTTCATCAAAGCACAAGAATTGTTCACCCTCTATAAATGCTAGTTAAGCCTGTGATCTACAGAAGAACAGATTTTGAACAAATCATGTTTTTTTCTTGCTTGTCTCGTAAGTGGCACAACCCATAGAGCATCACCTGATAATTCTTGCATAAAAATTTACACTTGGCCTAGAAGAACATGTGTCAAGAATGTTTCACTGTGATATAAAAGTCTGAATTGCTAAGGAATCATGGTATTTCCCCAATATTCAGTTTTTGATCAAAAGTGCTAATACTGAACATCCTAGATGCCTCATTTCACTTTGAAAATGTTATGGTTCATGCAACCTCCTTAACAATATTATGTGTTAAGCTGTTAAGCACTGTGTAGTAAGATGAATGTTAAACATATCAGATTGACATTAGATATTCTTCATACAATCTAATAAAGTTTGAGGGTGGTATAGCAGAGAAATTAGTGGAGGAACACCTAATTGTTATAAAGGGAATTGGTTTTGCAAGAGATTTTCAAGGCACTATTTGATGTTTTTACTTCTGGGATTGGCTAGTAGATGACCAGAAGCATTGATCTGTGGGGTGATGTTCCCACGTCTGTGTCCTGGCTAGGACACAATCATTCACTGGTCAAAGACATGAAAATTATTCCAACAAAAATATGAATGAACTACTCTGAGGTTCTATAATAGATGGTTTTAAAAAAAGGAGGAATAAGATTAGAATGTTTCTATGGCAAATAACAGTCCATTTCCTTAGTATGCAAAGCATTTATTTTTATGCAAGCTGTGTTTGTGCGGTTTCTCTGGACAGGAATCCAAAGCAGCTGTGCTTTTCTATTTGAATTCCTCCATAGGTTATAATGAAGCATGCTCCCAAACTACTGAACAGCATTTAAGGCTCTATTTTTAATCTTGCCATTCTTATCTTGTTCCAAACTGCCCAAGTTTTCTGTCTCATGGATATTAAGTTGACAACAGAATTAATAAAAGGAAGGAAGGGAGGAAAGATAGAATCTTGTTATTCCATAATGCAGTCAAGCTTCCATTATTTTCCTCTTGTTAACTGCACACTGGAAGCAACTGCCCTCTCTCTTTGCTCTGGTATGGAGGGTATAAAAGTAGAAAATTCTCTCTGGACTGAAGAAGCAATCACAGAGATAGAAAATGTCCAGAAACAGTATCCTGTGTGGGTAGAAAGGATATGTCCTAGATCCTATTGTGTGTTATTCCAGTGTGTTTGCAAAAGGCTGAAGTCGAGTGAAGAATGAAGGGAGTTGGTTCATTGCCAGACTGAAAAACTGATGCTAATAATGAAAAGACTGTTTTCAAAAAGAGACATTTTCTGGAACTGAGCATGTCATTTTGAAAGAAAGAGCCTGAATGCTTCATTTAGAGAACACTGGTGTAAGGTGGTCTGGCTTTACCAAATCTAAATGCCTGGGTGTGAAAATAGATAAAGTATATGGACTGGTTCTCAACACAAAATCATGCCTGAAAATGAGAAGTGAAATCATCCCCCAGCTCCAGCAGGGCTGGGTGCAGGCACAATGCTGATGGAGAAGAGAGCTGGAGGAGTGGCTGTGCAGTCTCCATCACCTGTCAGGGAATGTGTCCTCGTCCTGCCCAGCTTGCCTGGCCTGCCTCAGGGTGTCCTAGGACTTCTCAAAGCTCCACTTCCCAATAGCTCCAAACCAGGAATCTGCTGCTCTTTGCTATCCCACTTTTCTTCTGTCACTGTGAATCTCATCTTGCAGGGAACTAGGAAGAACTTTCCTGTCTGTGGAAATCATTGCAGCATGCCAGGATAAGGGCCTTGGGAGAGAGCTGCTGAGAACTTTGTGATGCAGAGGCACTGGGCTGGTCAGAACACTTCTAAGAGAGGTCTGTCCATCTCTGCTCTGCTGCCTTTCTCCAGCACTGGCTCTTCTCCACTGACAGCAGATTAGTTCCTGCTGTAGCAGCAAGGTTTAGATCCTTCTGCACTGCAAAGGATATAAATTAGCATTTCATCATGCTTACCTCCTGTACCTGACCCCATAAAATATCCATTTCTTTACCTTGTTTCTCTTTATTTTAGCGGCACTCTTCCCTTCAGCAGACACAGGTTTTTCCATCACAATATTGCATCTTATTCCCTGGAGCATTTATGGAGTATGTGTCACAAGTTTAATGGACTGAGAACATAATTTTTCTTATCTTATTAAAACTTTGACTGATGGCACTTGGCCATTTTTATTTTTCTTATTTTTTTTTAACAATGAAATACAATACAAAAAATATTTTAAAACACATCAAACCTGGTGGGCCAGATTCTCCTGTCAGCTACATCTCAAAATATCAAACATTACTGGCATTTTCTTTGAATTTCTTGCTGGGTGAGAAATGCCTGGGAGCAAATTGGAATGATCTTGTACCAGAAAGGGCAAATTCTCTGTTGGGATTTGTACTTTTTTTTTAGAGTGTTAATCTAATTTGCTGTATAATCTAATGATTATTTTTCCATGTGAATGTAGAATTTACTTGGACAGAGGGAAAGGAAGATTTCTAATATGTTTTGTACAAATAAGAGATCAGACTTGACTGAAAGAGAACATGTGATGTTGATGTGGAAATTCTTGTTATTGTTTTTCCAGCAAATATTTCTTTTTAAGTTACACTTTTAGGCTGGCTGAATTGGTGGTACCAAGGGATAATGAGAAAAACCTTTCAGATAATAAAAGTTAAAATAAAACATTAAAATCAAAACAATTTAGTCAAACATTTTCAAACAAATAAATACATTTTCAAAAAAATGTTTGAAATATATTCTCTGAAAATTGCCAGGAATGTAATTCAGAGAGGAGTAAGAAGTGGGTTAAAGGTACACCCCCACAAAAGAAAGGACAAAATTCTATTTCTTTAGAGGTAATTACAGCTGTCACTTGACTGACATCTTTTTCATGTTCTTATTTAGTCACTGCATAATATTAAAATAAAAATAATTTGGGATGGAATCCACATATATGGGTTTTTGTAGGGTTTCAGCATCTGATATTTAGAATCAATAATTTTCTGAGTTTTCTTGGGAGATCCGTGAACACTGCAAGCCCTACAGTGTGGCTGTGATCATGACATATACCTTGACAAATGAAGTTAACAACTATGCACTGATATATTGAGATTTTTCCCAAGGAGGTGGTCTCATGCTGTTTTCTATTTTCTGTATGTGTTGCCTGCATGATTGGGTGTTGCGTTAGTCCTGAGATTTGTGGGGATGAATTCAAGTATATAATATAAATACTGCAGGTAATGTATGGCCGTGGGCAATCCTTTACTGCCTGAAGAGTATCTACCAGCTAGTGAAGGGCCTCGTAAGTTGAAGTAGAAACCCAGAGGAATCTGTCAAAATAATTTAAGAGCATTATGTGCATTCATCCATGTTTTCAGAAAACATTTATTTTTCCCCCCATGCCTGCTGTGGGACACAGTCCATCCCAGCTAATTGAGTGAAGCCATCTCCACAGAGGTGGGCACTGTTTATGAGTAGAAACTCCCTTCACACCAGCTTTCACCTCTGGAAAAGTCATTGGCAGTCCCCAGAAGGAAGGCATACCTGGAACCTAGCAGCACTAAGGAGAAATGGGAACAGGGCAGGAGATGAATCTTCTGACTGAAGACACTGATGTGAAATTAGAAGAAGAAATGTCAGGTCCAAACTCTCACTGATATCAAATGCAAATGGAGCTGATGGATTTTTTTTATCAGGTGTACAGAAACCTCTGACCTTCCCTGTTTTCCTGGGGGGCAGTGGCTAGGGAGGCAGTGGATCACATTATACACAACAAGCAGCTTTAATTCTGCTGGGATGGCTCAATGTATATTAACATTAATGAGCTTGGAAAGAAGGGAAAGAAGAGGAGAGAAAAAGAAGTGGCCTTGCACTACCTCTCCCCATCTTAACATGATTTTCATTTATAGCCTTTTCATCTCAGCATCCTTATTTTTCTGTCTGCAGATGAACCTGGGTCTCTACTGAACAATATTCCAGAAGGGAGTTGACAGTATTTTTTATTTCCCATGGTGCTGGTTGCCTCACCAGTCCACAGCTAATGAACAGAAAAGGGTACTTCAGTGTTCACATCTCAGAAACTCATGAAATGTAAGGATCTGGGCTGAGTTTTGGGTATTTTTTTAATAATCAAAGAGAACAGTCCTTTTTCACTTTCCCTTTTGACTAAAACATTCAGACTGGGATGAATTTCTTTCCTTTTCTGGTTGAGAAATACCAGGTCTAGTCCTCTTCTAAGTGATCTTCAAAAATGTCTAATTTCCATGTGTTAGAGACATGCAATAAGTCAAGGTGTTCCACTGAAAATTATGGAAGAGAACTGTCCTCACATGGAGTTAGGTATGTGGAGTGTGGTCATTCACAAGTCAATAAAAGATTTTGGCTAGCCTGCTCAGTTAATATGTCTTACCTACTGCATAAATTATTTGTGACTAATTTTTTTCCTTTTATCAGAGAAGATTGTCAAAATGCTTTTGTTCCATCTATTGCCTATGACTTCTTACTTTCAGGTTTCAGAATTTCATTTATAAATAAGGTTTTTACACTGCTGGAATAGTTCTGCAGTCAGGTGGCAGTACCTGGAGCAACAGTATAACACATCTATTGAACACCACAGTATTTCTAGCTGCTAAGCAGGATTTGGAAATCTTTCCTGCTTACCTAGCACGTTCTTTGAAGAAACATGTATCTAATGAAAGCAAAAAAAGAAAGTGTCTTGAAGTTTTACTGGGCCTCTTCCCAGAAAACAGCCTCACCTTGAGGCTTCTAAGTCAGTCTTTGTTCCCTGTGAACAGGCTGTTAAGGGAGAGCCAGGCTTTCCCTGGGGAAAAGAATATTGCACCATCATGATGGTTGTGCTTTAGCTGTTGGGGTGTAGAGGAGCCAGTCAGAGTTAAAATCATAATCTACTGCTGCTTGAGATTACAAGATGTTTCTGCAGCTGGCCTCAGGCTTGGGAAGCATTTTGTTCTGCTCCTCTTCCTTTCCATGAGCGTGGCACACAGGGGCAGAGCAGTCCTGCAGAATTCTCTTCCCTCTTACAGTTATCCACACATCCACAGCTGCTCAGTCCTCAGGAAGAAAGAGAGAGAGGACTGGGTTAATACAACTGCTGGAGGTGTCTAAAGAACCTCACGTGCCTGAATTATTGATAGGTGATTGCAGACATTTGTGTAAAACAGACACACATACATTTCTAAGTTTAATGCCAGCAGTTAAACATTAATGATTCTTTTATTAAAAAAGCTTTTTGTCAATTTAGCTCTGGTTATGGAATCCTGGAGGCAAGAAAAAGGCATAAGAAACCATTAGGATTTTCTGGGTGATTAGGGATGCTCTGTGCACAAGAGAGTAATCCCAGTCTCAAATTTCAGTCCTCAGAATAAGGGAAGAGGGACAAACTATTCCTTGGCAGCCGTGGCACCCTGCCAGAACACAAAACAAAGAGGGCATGGAGTCCTTTACAGAGCATCTCCAATGTTCTGCATACACAGATTAAAAACAAGGCAAGCTACAAACAGCAGGCATTTCCAGAGGGGATGGAGGATTTACTTCTTGCTGTCCATTTCAGTGCTGTTCTAGCTGTAGTTTTGGGCTGGCTCCATTCAGACAATGACTGATCAGGGTCTTTGCCAGTCTAGCAATTGTCAGGGATCTGCAGCTCCAAACAACTTCCAGCTAACACAAAACTTCTTGAGCTCTGTGCTAAAGTTTGCAGCAATAGCTCCAGAGGATTTTAGCCAGTAGGGCTTGTTTTTTTCCTAATGCAATTAACACTGCTATCCATTTGTCCCTGGAATGCTTTCCTGCATTGCACTATCCTGCCACGCTGGTGTTTTTACTGCAGTGTCTAGTTAATTAGCACTCGGTCTGTCTTCCTGATACTTTGGTTCCAGTCTCATTACATTATGCAAATCTGCATCTTGCTGAATCTGCCACGTTTTAGGCCACATGCTGAAATAATCAAAACCCCTCTGCATCCCATTGTTGTTGTCCTTCCTCTTTCTGGGTTTTATTAATTTCTGTGCATGTGTGTGTGCATGTGCGCTTTCTAATTTAGAAGCTACTGAAATCTTAATTTCAATGTAACATTGTCATTCTAAGCAGATGATATTAAATGACCAGGTTTCTTTTCCTAAATGTTTCTGTCTGAACCTCCTATTTTTTGATAAATATTTATCATTTTAATACTGAGTGTCATCTTCCCTCATTCATTTTCTCCCAGACAGAAATGTCTGAAATGGGATGTGGGTCTCATCTTGTGAATAGAAGTAAAAAAAAAAAACCAACCAAACAAACCCCATATTATTTCAGCATCTAAGAATTAAATATTAAAGTGAAAAATAAACTTGGAACTTGCACCTTGAAACTTAAGCTTAAGTAAACAACACAGGTAAAGCAAATACATAATAAATAAATTTAAATAATATAATAATACCATTTATAATAAATAAATAAACATGTTAAATAATGAAAAAATAATTAAATTATTTGCAGTCTGGTCTCCAGTGTGCTGGGAATGTTCAAAGTACCTGAGAAAATGAACCTCTTATTCAAGGACTTTTTCAGTCAGAAATGCTTATAGACAGTGTTGCATACATACCCCCTGAAAGACTGAAATCTTGAAGAGAGCTTTATAACTGGAATTGGTTTTTTATCATGAAAAGTTGAAACAAGTTTCTTGGCAGCCTACTGAACTGTAGGAAATCCAATATTCTGCTGATTTTTGGTTGTCAATCACATGCCATTACAAGATTGGTGGGATTAGGATCAGCAGGATAACTGGGACTGCAGCTAAACCTGCATTTTATAGTGCCACGGTGCTTTGCTTTGTCAGTAATGATGACTGCACCTAGAAACCTTGAGCAGTGAAAACAGACAGCTTTAAATATGGCTAATGCAGATAATCACCTGTCCATCACAAATGACTCCTGTGAGTTAGACTTGTTTTCTACAAGCAGATCTCTTAATTAGCTGTCCTCTGGCCCTTAGAGAAGAGCAAATGCTGGGTGAGAAGGTCCTACCTGTTCTGCAGTCCAAGCAGAGGGCAGAGAAACAGGCAGTGCAATTCACTTGCACATAGTCAGGAAAAAGGACCTCAGTCTTTTGTCTTTTTTACTGTGCCCACAGCCCAACAACGCTCTCATATTCTCTGGACCTTGGCAGTATCAAAGTACTTGTTTCTTTTTTCTTCTGCTTCTGAGCTGCTACAAGAGAAGCAATATTTTGAAGGAAAAGATGAAACAAATTTCATTTCCTTATTTGTCTTACTAGAATGTCTCTGAACAAAATGGATCAAGCTGCTAATTATAAGTCAGCTTACACTCAGAGATTCAGAGATTAAAGAGAAGTTGTTACTGTAAGAGGAGACATTTCATGCACCTCGTGTCCTGGAAGAGCTGGAGGGCACACTAAAGGAGTAGAATTGAGTGAAATGATATAGAACACACTACATGTTGGAGATTTGCAGTGATCTTTAGTGATGAAAGCAACAAGAACAGTGCCAACCAGATAAAAATTATGATTTGCTAATTCTCTGAACTGGTATGACAGTACTTCCAGCTCCACAGCAGACAGTTCAGACATTTAAATGCAGAATGAATCTTTGATATCTCACCATGGGAGATGGGAAATTTGTCTCCAAACTGGAGCTCATAAGTGCACTCTGAGTTGGTCATGAGTGTACTAAGACAAAATTTGATGAAAAGCACATGTAAGAATTTATTTGAGAAACACAAGTTTAGCTTCTATCTTATGTAGCTGTCTAGCAAAGCCAAAAGGTTTAAGAGTAATTAAGAGATATGAGAATCTTACTTATTGTCTCCATCATAAATCTATCACAGCTGACAGATAATGAAAGTTTCAGAGATAAATAGATCAGTTTCTCAATAGAGTGTTTTCTCAAAAGGCTGGTTAAAAGTTTTCAAAGAGGACAGTTCTTGCCATTCTTTTGCATTTGGTCTTTCATAAATGAGAGCTTTTTAAAACCTGTACATTCTCCTGATTGATATAAGGAAGATATAAGGAACACCTGGATTCTGCTCCTGATTTTTAGTTTGCTTTAAACAAAGTATTTGGTGTGTATCCTTTCACACAGGATTTGATCACTATTGACTTTTCTGATGCATTAGGAAAATAAGTTAAAACTCGTAAGGCATTTGAGATCTCATTTGCAACTCTTCCAAGTCTCTGAGGGTGTTTAGGCTGAACTGAATACCTCTGACTCCTTTAGAAGCCTCTCTCAAGGATCAGAATTGCAATCCACTTTCAGGCATTGTCTCTCTTTTTTCTCAGTGACCTTCTGCAGCTATGAGATCTGATTTAGAGATCTGATTATTGACATTACAGCTGACAATATGCATTTGCTGCCAGGGCCTGGACAAGACTCCTTTGCAGATGAACAGTTTCTCATCATGGGAGATGATAAAGAGGGGGGGAAAGCAAAGAGACAAACAAAACCCTTGGCCGGCTCACTTACTGAGTGAAGCTGGCATTCTGACAGAAGCAGTTAATTAGGTAATAATTTATTCACTGATTATCAGCACTGCCTGCCTAAAACCACAATGCAGCACTTGTATTGGAGCAAGCAGAGTATAACTTTATAGTATACTTGTGTTGTCAATTACCTGCCTAATAGGCTTGTAATTGAAACAACTATTATCATGCAGTTCCCATAATAAGCAAAAATCACTGTAAAATAATGCATGAAGCCCCACTAAGTCTGTGGAGAGCATGTATAAATCATGTAATCAACAGCAGCTTACTTTGTGAATCCCAAAAATTGATTAAAAATAATTACACTTCCCCCAAGAACTCTTTACAGAACCATCTCTCAAATTCAGGAAGTTTTGGATGAGAGTCTGGATCTGTTAAAGCCAAATCCCAAGCCTATGAACTCAATGGATAGTTTGTCTTCTCTTCATAAATGTTTGGACCAGGCTTTTAAAAGTCAAAGCATGCTCAGGTCTTATGCATTATGTCACATGCTGAACTTGAATAACAACAAAAGCAAAAAACAGTTCTGAAGCCAACCTCACTGGCTGCCTTCCCAGAGACAAGGGAGTGTTCCTCTGTCTGGTCTCACCTGCTCCATAACTTCCCTCTCAAACTGCTTGGAACAGGAAGAGAAACAGGCTCGGGTGTCTGATATTTCTTTCACTCCATCTGTTTCTAGTGGAGCAGTGGAGCTCAGGATGACCTGAGAAGTGCAAGGAAGCACATTACCTTTGCATCCTTCTCACAGCATAATTGAGTAGAGAAGGCAATCACAGGCCAGGTAAAACACAGAAAGGGCTAGGATGTAGAAACATCTAGGTATTTTACTGATGAGGGGACTATAGTTTTAATATAATCCTCACAAATTTGGCCACTAACCAGATTAACACACCAAATTCCTTGAAGGAAATAGTGCTGCACACACTTCAGCCTCTTGTGATAAAAACTTGAAATGTGCTGCAGATTTCCCTCCTACAGACACTGTCCCTGACTGTGAAGATAAGAATTATCTGCACTTGTGAACCAAATGGTGAATCAAGCATATATTCAACTCATTGTTAATGTTACTAGGAGCGTATTACGTTCTGAGGGCAGAGAAAAAGAAAACACACTTATCCCCCAGGCAGAAATATTGACAAGAAATTCTGACCTTTCTTGGTTTATTTAAGTCATTTAACTAGCCACTTCTCATACCATATAGCAGCTAAGTTAGCTCAAGAGAAACTTGAGACAGTTTTCCTCGTGAAAAACCCAATGAGTTAAAGACTAACTACTTGAAAGTAATCCTGATGAAACAGCGGGACCGCTTTCATTTTCTTCCCTCTACTTTAATACCTTCATTTAAGGGAGAAGATTTGCCTTTATAGAATATTCAATGTTGCTCAAAAATAAAAGACTTCCACCCCCAAATTTTTATGATTAAACAGAATGCCTTATTCTGCCTTGGTCTAATTTGTATAATAAATTAGCCATTTCACTGTGGATTCCTAAATGATAGTTGAGCCAGTTAGCAAGTTCTACTTCTTACTGCAAAACTAATTCTTAGCTTCAAATATCTCCTGGGTGTGTACATTTGACTTTGATTTTTCCTGTTTATCCTAATAAAATCTCCTACATGCATGTCCTACCTATAAAAAGACAACAGTTTTATTTTCTTGCTGTAGCATTTAAGTCAGTATTTCTGCTGTCACCACATACCTCCACCGAGGATGTTCAGCTGAGTGGGGGCTATTTTCAGGTCAGTTACATCCAATTAAATCCTCTATGTTTTCCTTCATGTTTCTTCTGTGCTCTTGCAGGACCATGCTCTGACCTGTGGGATGGGCTCTCCCTGGAGATGTGGCCTCCAGATCCAGCCTTTCACTGCACCACTCTTCTCTGTGCACGCCTTCAGGGACACAGGGCACAACAAAGGAAATTAAGGCCTTAACAGAGCTAAGAAATGCAGTATTGAGAACACTGGAGAGTGGAATCTTCCAGAAAGCAGCCAAGTGCTGGTAAGTGCTTGATCAGGTCCTTCTCCCTACTTAGGGGGATGTGGTTTCCTGTCTTCATGGTAGCTCTCCCAAGTGTGTTGTGCTCCCTGCACCACAAGTATTCAACACTGGAAAACCAAGTTCTTCCTATGATCAAAATGGAAATTTAGCTCCTATACCTGTCCTCAACTCACAGATCCTTGCAGCTGGCTGCATAAAAGCTTTACTTCCTCAGATGTGGCACAGAAACCAGGAGAGGAACTCTCTGGGACTAGGGCAGTGGCCTGCTCTGTGTTTTTGGTGGGGGCAGATTGTTTGCAGAAACACAATTTACAGCTTGGTCACGAGCAGTCCAGATCTTCTCAAAGTATCATGAAAAGCAAATGTTCTGCATAATCTGATACAAACGTTTTAAATGCTGTTACAAGATGTTTGCTTAAATGCTTGATATTTCAAAGCTTTCCACAGTACATATTTGAACAACCAAAGAATATCAGGACCTTCATCTTGGCTCGGCTTGCATTATTCCATTATTAATCCTGTTTGTTGTAGCCCATTCTTTAAGTATTTTGTGCCAAGTTCTGATGTGAAATTGGGAAGTGAAAATAAGAGATTTTTGTGCTCACCCATTTGTGGAGTCTGCCTCTCCCAGGCAAAGAATGGACTGAACTCTTGCAAAGGTCCAGCCCATGCAGCTGGGCAGAGACCACTAAGCTCTGGCAGATGTTCTGGAGCTTTCCTCTTCGAGGGGCAATATTCTGCCCACAGACAAGGAGGAAGTTGCTAATGCAGCTTGGCTGTGAGAAAACAGTTCCAGAAGGTTTTATCCCAAAGAAAAAGGAAGGATGTTGTTGCAGCTGTAGCTATAGGTGTAGATGCAGACTAGGTGCAGATCAGGGATGCTCTGACCTTCCCTGGAAGCTCTTCCACATCCCAGTCCCCCTGGCAGCATGCACTTAGCTCCCAGCTATGCTCCTGTTTGTCCCCTGCTGCCCAGAGGAGCACAGCTGTCTTATTTATCTCATTTAAACTTTCTCCAATTGCTGCAGCACTTCTCTCTGAAAACCCCTTTGTCAATATCTCTCCTAGCGCCCTGGAATGAGTGTAATAGTCCAGGTGCAGCCACAGTCAAGCTGTACAGAGGAAAATTATTGACTTTTTTTTTTTTCTCCATAATGTAATGTCTCTCTGTCCATAGCCTAAGATTGCATCCCCTTCCTTTCTCTGCTCTCACATTGCAAATTCATCTATGATTTCTCTATTGCTAGCCCTCAATCTCTGTCCAGAGCACTGCTTCATTCCATCGAATATAGCATTAATTTGTTAGTGTTTATAGACCAGGGAGTGCTACTGTGGGAGAGGTGGGACTAGATCATGTACAGACAATATAATATCGATGGCAGCCAGACAAAGAGACAATTGGCAATTCAAAAATAGAAGGGAAAGGAGGAACAGAAGACAAAATTTAGTGAGTAATAGATCTTTCATTTCTGTGGTAGACCAAAGATTTAAGAAATTGCTCACAGTTTAATGGCAAAAAACCTTTTTAAAACACAAACACAAATTCTAAAAAACAGTAAAATACTCATTTTAAATCTCACTGAAGTATTTTTTTTAACTTGAATTAATAGTTCTGAGATCTTTCCTTTTTTCTCGACTTATGTTCTCTTACTGTCACATAATTATTTAAAAATCTCTTTCCAAGGGAAAAAAAAATTAGCTTTTAAACTGCTTGTTTACATCCTTTGAAGAAAAATATTCAGTTCAAAGATAAAACTTTTAATTATATTTTTATATATATTTTCAAATTGTCTTCTTTTTACTTAACAATATTAATCAAATCAATATTAGTAGCTAAGTTCCAGTCTAGTTCTTATTTTCTTCAAGTAAGTAACTTTCAATTTTGGGAAAACTGACAAATGATTGTCCACTTAAATACATAATATATGATCAGAGAGAAAGAAGCTGAACAGCTGAGTGTGCAATGAGCAAGAAGGGAAGAATGAAAGGGCAGAAATACTGCAAACAGACAAAATGGGAGATGGAAATAGGTTAAAATAGAGGGTGAATTTGACGATTTGCAGGGAGAAAAATAGGGATAATATGCTAGGGAATGTGAATAATGTAAAACCATGGACTATCAGTTCATACCCAGTGGGAAAAATAAAAGAGGTTTTCAAGCCAGATGTCCAGATGTCATGCACTTCCACTGCAAGAGATGGAGAGAAGAGCCTTGACAGGAGAAGCTGCACCTGAGATCAAAATATCTCTTCAGATCAATGTGTGTTTCTTTCACTGAAGACATGAGGTGGTAAAGGTGACCAGACTCCCTAATCAGACTTTCTGCTTAGGTGAGATGATGCCAGCCAAGACCTTTTAAAAAGTGCAGTTATGTTCTTTTGCTTTGTGGTCTCTTCATGCTTGTGATGCCTAAGCTTGGGGAAAAGCCTGGTGAGCAGGGATGGCTCATTTATAGTATTATATGGAGAGTTGTATCATGGGTCATGGAATGCAGGGATAAATTCAATAAACCCCACCATGGTTTCTTGATGAATTACACAAATTGCTGGCAACAGGCACTTAGGCTACTGGCATGGGTATGTGGGACCAAAAGACAGGCTCAGATAATCACACAGAAAAATTAGAAAACAGGCCTGAGTGCACTAAAGGATCAATTCCCCTTAGTTCTGCTGCCTGATTGATCCTGTAAGAATAGTATTACCCATCCTTAGGGTTTTGCAGTGGGACAGACAAGCCACCACTGGTGTCTGCATATTTTTGTTGTGGATCTCAGTGCCCAGAGGAGGACATTAGACAATTATACCAGCTCTTTGCTTAGCTCTAGGCTGCAGTGGGGACCTGATTTGGCTTATCTGCCCTGGCAATCCCTGACTTGGTCCTTTCTGGAACAAAATCTTCTTGACTAAGCATTGAATTGAATTGAAGGCAAAGACATTCCAAGGTCTGGATCATTTTTCCATATCCTCTCTTCATTACCTTTGCTGAAAATGTTGTAAGTACTATTCTCCCAGTTCAGTGTTTTGAAAATATTCATTCTGTTGTTTACATCTTTTGGAAAAGCTGTGTGCCGGCACCTCTGAAGCACAGCACATTAAACTGGCACAGAAGTAAATTATAGCTCTTGTAAGACTGCTTTGTTTCAGACTTTTTCTGTACATGTTAAATAGTCAATTTCGGCAATTTCCAGAGCCTTGTCATTTCCAAAAGAAAGTTGGCTTCCAGAGTAACCCTTATGCATTATTCCAAGTAAAATCAGAGCCAGCAGGCTGCCACAGAGGCTTAACATTCCCTGCTTTGAAATAGGACAAACATTTGGGTAGAAGGAAGTGTCACGTTCATTTTCTTTTGACTGCCACAAGATGAAATTCTGGTGTTGTTTTCACAAGAGCTAATAAATGATAAATCCAGAGTCATTGCAAACCTGGGTGCCAAGCAACGTCAGCATCCCACCAGTTATCTCATCAAGACTTACTACCACAAAAAGCTGCAGACCTGGGCTCACAGTTCTGGCTTGAAAAATTGCAGCTGCAAATTCCTGGAGGATCATCCTGTGCTCATCCTCAGGAAACGCTTTCCTGAATCTGCTCTTACCTGCAGGACTGTTCCCTCTGCTGCCGAATCGCACCATCCTCATTCCCTGTGCAGTGACTTAATGTCCATGAAGAATATTTTCCTTTGGCTGATGTGTCTGAAACAAGTCTCCCTTGTGTTTGTTCTGTGAATCCATTCCTGCATTGCCAAGAGGAATATTTTTGCCAATAGATATCAAACCAGCCGATTCTGAAGCTTTTGATTAAAGTGAATTTAGAATCATCTAGCCATAATAACTAAATAGTTGTCTTGGTGGTTATTATGTATTTACTGTGAGACATCTCATCCCAGAGGCAGATTGCATGAATCAAAGTAATTGTACGTTGTGAGGACTGGCAATGATGACTTTAGCTGCCCTCACTACACAAACTTCTGAGCTGTTGTGTAAGATATGGAGTGAGAGAGCATGCCTGCTGTGGCTGAGGCACTCTTGAGTGAAGAATATGTCTGGCATCTTTGCTCTTCCCAGGAATTCTCTCCTTAGTGACTATATCCACTGCTTCATTTGAAAAATAGAATAAGTAATAATAAAAAAAAAGGCTGCAGAATAGCAAAGTATTGCTTTGCATAATGTTGAAAAATTAGAATAAGGTCTAATCTAAATCTAAACTCTTAGATTAAAAAACAAAACAAAAACAAAACCCAGTTAGATTTCTCCACTTACTATCATCTTTTAGTCAACTCCCAGTTTCAGTGGAGTTCAAACCTCGCTTCTCAAGTTGCAGATTACAGTCAGGACACGAACTTTGCTTTAGGCTGGGACTTTCAGCTCATCCAGACTCTTGGCTCTGTGGCACGACCTGGAAGCCCAGCAGGGCCTATTTGCAAGGCAATCTGAGGACTGGCTGCCTCACTAGAGCCCAAATGAGAAGTGAGCATCCCCACACTTTACAAAGCTGTTTGGCAAGAAACTAGGCAGGGAACAACAGGAATTTTATACAAATGGATCACATTACGAAAATAATTTTCAATATATATTTTTTTTTTCTGATAACAACATACCTATTTGATCATCCCTACCATGCCTTACCTCTGATTTTGCAAAGCTTACTTTAAAATGGTGTATCTGCAGAATTGCCATTCCTCTTTCCAAATTACACTTTTTTTGAAAGGATCTGTCACTGCAGAATTGCAACCAAGATCAGAACCCCATCTTGTGGTGATAACACCTTAACCTCTAACAGGTCTGACTGACCTTCTCCACCCTCACATTTTTCAGACTGTTGCAGCAACATATTAACAATATATTAACATATATTAACACCAGTGTCTCTAACTTTTAGTGAAGATTGAAATAAAAAAAATAAATAAATTCTTCTTACAACCTTGTAAGATTGTGGATAGCTATTTAGTGTCACAGGGAGCCTTAGTACAGTGTGAGCCTGTAAAATTCAGCCATTAATCTAATCTGGAATCATCAACTGTAATAAGAGTAGAAAATAGTACTAAAAGTTCTCCTGAGTGATTCTTTCCTTCAGTATATTCTAATGTTTTTGGAAGTTGTTAAAACTCCTGCTGACTTCTGGATCAAATACAGCATGAGCTGTACCTTTCTTTCTGCGTATTTCAGTTCTCTTTGTTAAATAATGGATCTGAGCAAACCAAACACATCTCATGTGAAATTAGATATGGTCCCTTATGGCTGATGTTCAGACAAACTTTAATGGCAGTGTAAAGTTAATATTGAGATGAACCTAGAGGAGAGAATTTTAATCTATATATTTATGATTGAGATGATTTCTTTTACAGATAGGGGAAAGAAGTTCTCCAGTGATGTTTTTCTTCCATTCTGAGTCTTTCTATTCAAATGTCAATGTGCAATGTTGCAAGATGGATGTTTATAATTACTCTGATTTCATTAGCTCAAAAGTCAGAATTAGGTGGTAAAAATTAGATTTTAATGAACAATTTCAACATGAGGAAGTTATGAATTGGTGTCTTGAGGATATCATCATGACTTAGAAATGAGGCAAATTAGACAAGTCCAATAGGAAAAAAAATGGAAGGTTGAGAGAAGATTAAAATAACTTCAAACAGACCAGAGGGGTAGGAGAAGAGAAGAATGTGGAATTAGATTTAAAATCTTAATTCTTTTAATATTGCAAAATAATTCTGAACAGTGTTGGTAGGAATTGGGGAAAAGACTTCAACTGCAGGCAAACACAAGTCTGGGGAGAGTAAAGATATCCAGCAAGATGGGCTGCTGCTGCAGTTATTGTTTTGAAAGAACTGCCCAGGCAGACTGTTTATATCACACCCACCTGGGCTTCAAAACAGCCCCAGAGTGACTTTTGGCTTCTCAATCCCTTGACTCTCTGGCAAGGGAGTCTGGCCTTAGGCCAGTGAGAAAAAAGCATTTGAAGTTTACCATGGTTTTGATGATTTGGGATGAAAGGCAGCTGTTTCCAACATGTGAGGGAGATGATTCTGGAACACCCCTCCTATAAAACAGGCTAAGAGAGCTGGGATTTTTCAGCCTGAAGAAGAAAAGGCTTCATTCAGGGAGACCTTAGAACACCTTATAGTACCTAAAGGAGCCACAAGAGAGCTGGAGAGGAACTTTTCACAAGAGCACGTAATGACAGGACGAGGGGAAGTGGCCTTAAGCTGAAAAGGCGTAGATTTAGATTAGATATTGGGAAGAAATTCTTCACTATGAGGGTGGTAAAGCACTGGAACAGGCTGCCCAGGGAAGCCCCATCCCTGGAAGTGCTCAAGGCCAGGCTGGATGGGGCTCTGAGCAACCTGCTCTGGTGGAAGATGTCTCTGTCCATGGCAGAGGGGCTGGAACTAGGTAATCTTTGAGGTCACTTCCAACTCAGACCATTCTGTGATTCTGTATTAAACATACATATATTTATACAGAAGTTTCTTCACCATATACTCTCCAGGTGTAAAAAGTGGATTACAACTGTGCAGCTCTTAGATGAAGTTTTTATAAACTGGATGGCTGAAGCTGGAAAAGAAACAGCAAGAAATCAGTGGAATCAAAAAGAGATCTGACTGTTAAAAGGTCAAACACTTAGAAACAAATCTGAGGTGTCCTGAATCCTAATGCAATATCATTCCCATTAAACCGTGTCATGGCCTAAAGCAAATGCTCAGTATAGCTGCATTTTTACTGCAGCCATTTTAAAATAATGGTTCTTGTGGCATAGGCATGTCTCATTTGTTATATATAGCCAGGCAAGCCATGCAGATGACTCTTAATGTTACCCTCTCTCCCCCTGAACTATTAAATAAACTCAGAAATTACAATGACATTAAAAATACTTCGAGCAATTTTATGTGATCGTTAAGTCAGAATATTCTACTCTGGAGGCTTCTGCTATTCAGCAGCCTTGAAATTACTTAGATCAATTAAGTGCATTATATTTTATATGGAATATAGGAATGTGTTTTTTTGTCACTGTGGGGAAATATAAATAATGAAACAAGGAGTATCTCCAACATTCCCTTTGTAGTCTTGTGCTGCTTTTCTCACATCTGATTCTTTTCACTGGCTTGGGCTTGCTTTTTCTTTTCTTGGTGAAATATAGTGATACATCTCTATAATCCAAACATTTTAGCCTAAAAGCCTCTCTTACTATGCCATCCCTTTTTTCTTATGTGACAGAGAGAAGAAGAGAAATAAGCAGGCCTAAGTATAGATCTTTTAATGAACCTGAAGTACTTAACCAAGCCATCAAAACTAGGAGCCTCATCACTGTATATCCTGGAACTTCCAAAGGCTGCTTCCTTCTGCTGTAGGTTTGAGGTACTGCTTCAAATTGCTCTTTACATCCACTGACAGTACTGAGCCAGTCTGATCAGCTCCATGGGATGGCTTTCTGTGGGGGTGTTGGTGTCAGGAAACTGAACAGAACCGGGAAAGAAGAGCAGTAGAGGATTCGGGCAGAGAAATGAGGGATCCATTAAGGTAGGTCTGCCAAACCCAGGAGTGTAAGCCAGGTCTTTTAATGGACGATGCTTAATGGGTAATGTCCCTTTGGGGAAAATGTTGTATGACATTATCACACTTCATCAATGAGATTGAGGTTATATTCGCTTATTTTTCTATTTATTTGTAATTTACTTTTTTATCTATGCAGTTAATTAGTATAAATTATTTTTATTGTGATATGTTTATTTATATTTCATTCAGAAAGTGGGCTGTTTGCTGCAAATCATAATCTTTACTCCTGATCATTACCAGTTTGAGAGAATGTTTATAAACTCTGGTTTGTCATCTAGGAATATGACCTGGCAGGCAAGGTCAGTGGCCACTAGCCACTACCAATAACTGGTATCCAAGCAGAGGGAGCAGCTAGTCAAGAACAATGGAAGAGTAGCTTCAGAAAAAGCATTGCTTTCTGTAAAGTAAAAGAACTAGAAGATAGTTCCCAGGCTTACAAGCAAGCTGATTGAAAGGCTGTGTAATTAAATTCGTTGTGTGCCGTGCCTGTCCTACAGAACATAATAGGACTTACCCAGAGAACGGATCTGATAACCCAGCAGCCAGCACCACACTAATTCTCAAGCTGTTGTGCAGCCCAGCCACTAAATTACAGTCATGCAGGATTAATTAGTACCATTCTCTATAAAGCTAATACTCAATGTAAATGAGGGGGATTAGCAGGGAGTTATGTGGTGACTTACGAGAAAGGAAACACATTTTTTATACAGGGATCTTAGGGCATATAAATTAAAAACCAAGGGATTTACTTTCAAATATCAGTGGCCCCACTGCATCAGGTATGGTTTTGCTTTGCCATGGCACTGAAATATGTTTGCAGAGATAGAGTTGTGCTCCACCAGCTGCAGCTGAACATCCTTAAGTATTTCAGGAGTCATCAGCTTCTACATTATACAGCCCAAAAGGAATCCGAAGTGCACTTCTAAGGGATTACTTGTATAATGGGGATATTGCAAATAGCTTGAACTACATTCTGTTTAAGTTTCTTTTTAAAGAATATTTTGGGGAAGAAAACAAAGGCAAGAAAAATCTATGTGTTAGATGCTAATCTAGAATTGCTTAGTGATACAGTGAAAATTCTTGTTTTGCTATTGTAATGATTAATATCTTCCCTATTAAAAATGTATATCTTATCACACATTGTTTGTTCAATTTTGGATTCTAATCCCTGGGTTTACTGTAGCTTTATCAGCCTGAGGTTGAGTAATAAACTCATTCTCCCCACTGAAATTCATATGAAATGGAATGAAGCTACTCCACCTCTTTTAAAATCTATTAGATTTAATTCTTTAAATATTTGCCTTTGGGGCATGTTTTTTAGTGATTCAGTCATTCTTCTTTCTAGAGCAATGGGCAATATCCTTCCTGAATTGCAAATGCCAGATCTGAACATAATAGTCCTGCTACAATTACAGCACTATCAAATGCCAAGTAAATCCAGCATCTTGATCTCTGCTCAGAAGTCTCTTGTTTATTCTGTAGTACACATTTTCCCCTGGATTCTTTTGTTGGCAGCATCATGTTCACTTGATTCAAAAATGCTTATCCTTGTTTCAAATTCACTACAGAAGAATTCTGCTCTTCCCCATTTATGTAGGCTGTAGCTATATCTAGCACTCTTCATTCCCCTTCTGTCTCTGCTGGCATACATTGTTTACACCCATATTAATTTCCTCAGGAGGTTAAGGTGCAAGGATCCTTCCAGCAGGAACTAGAGTCCTGTGTAGTGTCTACATTGGGCACATTGGGTGATACTGAAGGTTTGTGAGTACCTGATCACCCAAGCAGTGACTCCATTCAATAAAAGAGGGGTTTGCTATTTGTTCTTGCTTCAGAAAATGGAGGATTGTACCACAGGTAGCTGAATGTTTGTGTTGTTCCTTATATTCTTCCCTGAGAATCTGTAAATGGATACTGTCTGAGATAGACAGACTTAGTCTGATCCAGTACAGCAATGCTCATTTTATTCAGGAGGGAGGAAAAGAAAGAAAGGGAAAGCTGGTAGGAAGATACAGTAAATTATCCTTCTGTCCCAGAAGGAACAAAAAAAAATTACTACCAAGCAAGGTATTTTGCTCAAGATTAGGCTGGGCTTCAATTGCAGCCCTGCTCTGCACAGCCCTGTATAACCCTGGCACTGCAGCAGGGCTCCAAACAAACACCTGCAGGGCTGCCAGTGGGGTCTGTCCCAGGACTGAAGGTGGCAGCCACCACAGACAGACCCTTCCTGTGGCAGTGGCAGAGAGAAGAGCGTGGGAACTCCCCCAGACTGACACTTGCACAGTGCCAGCTAATTTCTGCTCCCTAGTCCCAGCTGGCCAGAGAGTTTTGAAGACATCATTTGTGACGTTGTGAAGAAGGATGGTAAAGGAATCAGAAAAAAAGACAGAGCTGATAGCTTGACACTGCAATCAGCTTACTTTTATCTCCCACTGTACACTGCACTTGCTTTGTTCTGAACTGGTTTAGAGCAATCAGAATCTCCAAGTATCTCTCTTTCCCCCTGCCAGGGTGTATTTTGCAGTTACATTGCACTAGAGTCAGTATATTTTTCTAATGAGAAGAGGTGCTATGAAAGCTTTTATGTTATTTACTTTTTTATTTGGTTAATACAGTTAGTGTGTGTGAATGTGCATCTGTGTAATGTTTTGTTAATGTGACATTTATTCCAGCCCCTCCTCACACTTGTCTGCAAATCAGTCTGGTTTTGTGTATAATGCTAGTTATCAATCATCTTTCCATGAGCAAATGGTCTCATATTAAGTGGAAGGAAACAGTCTAATGTATTCATTCTATTATTGTTTCTTGGAAAAGATCCAGGTTTGCAATAAACCAGTGATTGGAAATGCTCAAAGTATTTTAATATCCTAATTATTTTTATTTAACTTCCTTTAATAGTTTAAATTGATACTGAATTTATTTAGAAGCTATTACAAAGGGATTCCCCTCACCCCCTGCCAAGTAGTTCAGAAGCACATACTGAACTTAAGCTGAAGACAAAATGCATTATTCCTATTTCAAACTGCCAATGATATGAGAAGGGGAAACTTTTGAATGAGAAAGCAAGGTGGAAGGAAATGAAAAAAAAAAAATAAAGCAAAGAATGCTGCTATATATACACTCAATTATCATTTTAAAATTCATCTGATTTAAAAAAAAGAAATGTTACAATGGCAATTTTTCTGTCTTCAGGAGATGATAATCAGACACCCACTGACTTCCTACATTGCTGGCACTAAGACAGATTTGACTACATGAAAAGACTCTCTCATAAATTGCAGCTCTCCCAGCCTACCTTTTATTTTTTTTTCCATGCTACCTGCATTTTCAACCGTTACAGTCATGCTTTGCCTTTTTCACATAATTTTTTTTTGGGATCTTCCTGGGAATGTTTTGCTCATGTCCAGTATTTTTAAGCATCTTTTCACTGCCTGGATGGACTGAGGCAACTGTAAAGTGATAATGCTCAGTCCTACGAGAGATACCCCAGGAACCTGAGGAACTGTAACAAGAGGGCTCCTTGCTGCAGGGAAGGTCCATGGGACAATTCTTCCACTAAGAGCTTTGCAAGAACTTAGTGCAGGCATGAAAATGTTATTGGCAGGCTCTTCCTGAGCTGACTCCAGCTATGTGGATGGAAAGTGCTGCATTTCTAGGGGTCCAAATCTTTTCTAGGTATTTCATGGCATTAGAGAATCAATAAAATCAATATCAAATATCATCAATAAAAGCCACAGGCAGGACCTGTGGGCCGTGCTGCTCCTGGCACAGTGGGTGTCCATCCTTGGCTGGACAAGCTGATGGCTCCAGGCCTGGATCCCCAGGGGGACTTTGGTCTACAAGCAAAGCTGCCATTTAGGGCAGTAGTGGATTGACTTGTTCAAGAAATTCCTTTTCAAACTCCCTTCAACAAGAAGTTTCACAA
Organism: Cyanistes caeruleus; assembly: GCF_971803275.1. Lineage (NCBI taxonomy): Eukaryota > Metazoa > Chordata > Aves > Passeriformes > Paridae > Cyanistes > Cyanistes caeruleus. The sequence goes on along the minus strand of NC_141708.1, from coordinate 10,776,208 downwards.
CCTTTTGCCCCTGGCAGAATCAATGGCATCAGATTAGCATAAAATCAAAGATGTGGAAGACTGAGAAAAAGTGAATAACATCTCTTATAATAAGTTAAGAATTTATGGCCCATGATAATTTTGAAAATAATTGCAACTTGACAATAGCTATTGCCTCTAAGCCAGCATCTAAGGGTACCACATTACGTAGGAAGTAAATTCAGGATGATGACACAAATGTTTTTCAAACAATTTTATAGAGCCTTGCTCATTACATTAATTTTGAATTGCTAATTTGGCACCATTTTTTAATGTACATTAATTCACAATATAAATCTTGACATGTTCAGATTTTTTTTAATGTTTAAATGGCATTGAAATTTGAGAAATGAAATTTATATAAATATACTATAATTCCAACCCCCATGCCTTCCTTCTATAGTTGCACAAGTCCATGCCATGTCACTCTATGAGAGCATGTGAATGAAGTCCCTGAAATTATTATCAGTGTATTTTAACTGTGGTACCAGGGCAATACTTATCATTTTCCCATCCAGATTGGGGTTAAACCACACCTAAAGCCACTTTATATGGAATTTCTCCATTCTGAATTTTGTCATGTTTATCCCTGTGTCTCAGGTGAAGGGAACAAAATATAACTTACTAAGACTGTGAAAGACTGATGGTAGAACTGCCTGATCACAATGCAAAGGCATTTAGTCCAGTGATAACTCAGGGTTTTCTGAATATTTATCTAGGTATGTACCTGACACATAAACAAGTCTATGATTATCTGTACTTGTTTGAAATACTGAGCTATGATCTAAGCATTTATTGATGTAATAATCTTTTCTCAAGTCACCAAGCATGTACTGAATCCTTCAAGATGTTTTAAATCAGTATCTTAACACAAAATTTTCCTCCTTGAGTTAATCAGGGGGTTGGAGTGTGTCTTTGTTTCTCTGTTCAGTCCTTTATGTGATAAATTGAAAATCTTTCCTTTGACTGTTGCAGCAATGTCTCATCCACTCCACATTTACTTTGAAGTAATCTACCCTCACAAATGAGGTCATTTTGGTTTTTTAAAGTCTATTGCCTGTCCAAAAATGCTGCAATATTTTAGAGGTGTCACATTTTCATAGATAAAAAAAGGTGGAAGCCACTGGAAGGTGTTTAGATCCTACAGTATGTAGTGCTGAAGAAAGAGGTGCCTTTGAGTACGCTAATGGAAACAAAATCAATGTTTCAGTGTACAGGGAGGTTTCTTTCTCAGTGTATTTTTGTAGGCAAGCATGACCCTTCTGGTGCTCTCCTTGGCACACCACTTCTGAGCCTGAAGCAGTTTACATCCTTGGAGAAGCCAAGTTGAAGGTGCTCACTGCAGCATCACTGAGAGCATCCCAACTTCAGAGCAGACGTACATTCTCCAGATGGCAGCAGTTATCCTTGCCTGGGAAAATGGGATGTAGATTTATGGTCCTAGAACCACTGCAGACCACAGGAAATGTTTTTCACCCCTCAGCAGTGTAGCTGTACAGCGTGTACATGCTTAAGAGGCTTCTGACTGGGGTTGGGTTTTAGCTCTTTTGTACAACAAACTGATATAATTTCTTTCCAAAATGAGACCTTAGATGTATGCCTAAAGCAAGTTTTCACATGCCTTCATCAGACTATTCCATCCTCTCTCCTTTGTCTCTGCCCCTCCTTTTCCTTTAACAATGGAAATAATTTGCATGATAGACTTAATACAACTTAATTTCCTTGTACCTTATAGGAAGAAAATAAGGTTGCAAACTAAGTTAAGTAAATGAATAGTGCATGAACTGCTGCCATCTCTTGGTTATATTCATCACTCCAAGCATTTTGGGCGTATTCATCTAAATCAAGAAAATTAAAGCATTTCATAGTGTTATGTCCCTTTTCCCTTCACATCCAGCCCTGCAAACACAAAGCAAAATATAGTTTTGTTTTTTCTGACACCGTTCCTGAAATTGTCAGTGGCAGCTATCAAGATAATGTATAAAATCTTCTCTCAGTATTTTTTTTTTTGTATGCTTAAGCTAAGTATTTTTTTCTTATTTTTCTGGTGTTTAGTTTTTGTTTTATTTTAATCTCCACCTTTTCCAGGGTAGGGATTAATCTTCCAAGCATTCAGGTGTAATTTTTCTACTACAATAATGCAAGTTAACTTTATTACATTACCGTTCTGATGATGAAAGGCATGAGGACAAATGGAGGAAAGAGCAGTAGAATTGAGGAATCACGTTTGCTTAAGTGAAACAAAATACATTTCTGATATAATTTTTTCCCATGTTTGAAGACTAACATGCTAATTTTTATGCCTTACACAGTTCTGTTCTCTGATTAGAACCCACTGAAGGTAGAGGTATAATTCCAGTGCATTTCAAGAGCATTTGGATGATTTCAGCTGGAAATTGTCAGGTTTCTAGTGAAGTTGTCAGTGGAATGACATTGGTTTCTCCCACTCAATACCATTCACCACAATTTCTGCATGTTTAATCAGCTCCTGCTGGTTTCAGTAAGACATCAATTGACCTTTTCTAGGTCAATTGCAATGTGTGGACAGCTAAAATATCCTGTCTGAGCAGTCATTAGATGCTCTCTAAAAGATAATATGGATGATGAATTGGAGCAAAATCCAGGCACTCTCCCAGCGGCAGCCACAGAGGCCGGGTTTCCACCTGTTCCTGGCTTTCTGCCTCTCCATTTGGTGTGGTGCTGGCTCACCGTGGCGCTTGCCCCTGTGGCTGTCCCACAGCCCCTCACTGCACACAGCAGCAGGGACAAACCAGCAATTTGTACCCAGAGCACAAACAGAAGGTCTGGGAGAAACCTAATTAAAGCACTCCTGCCTGGTGCCAAAGGTTACTTTAACACCCAGGCTATAATTAGCAGATCCTCTCGCTGAGCTGGAGAGAGGCTCATCCACAGCCTGTCTGTTGGAGCAGAAGACATCAGGAAATCCCATCACTCTGAGAAGTTGCTTGTCATGTCCCACTAAAAACACCTCGTGGAACTGAGGCCTTACAAAAAAAAGTTTCTTTATCTGGAAGACCAGAAATGGCTTTGTCTTTCCCCAGAAGGCAAGAGACATCCAGTCACAGCTGAAGATCTCTCCCCCATGGGATGGATGTGACCCTGCAGTTCTGGGACAAATAACTCTCTTATCTTTTCTTTTCTTTTTTTTTTTTTTTCCATGACTAAATTATGTAATTCCATCCAAACTCAGCCAACACCCCCAGCTCTAAGTTTGAAAGGACTTGCAGAAAGTAACAAAGTCGCCCCATATAGCAGGTTTTGCTTCACTGGTTTTTATTCATGAGTTTGTTACATGACAATTTAGTGAAGCTGATTTTCCTACTGGTGTGATTAAAGCAGTATCACCCCAGAGAGTTCCTGTACATAGCACTATAACCCTCTCAGCTTCCTCCAAAGCAAGGGCAGAGCCCCACTGTGCTGGAAATTTGGCAGGGCGAGGTCTCTTCTCATTTCATAATGGAACCATTTTGTCTGCCCTCCCTTTGTCTTGCTAAAAATTTCTTCCTGATGACTTGATTAAAGGATTAAAAAAAAAAAAAAAAGAAAATCAGCATGGTAATTCTGATCTGGAAGAGCACAATAAATACCAGGGAAAGTGTTGTGAAGCGGTGCTTCACCCTCAGAGTGGATCAGAGAATGATAAATAAAGTGCTTTGGGCTGGGAGCTGAACTACCTGTTCTGATGAGCAGGTAATTGCCAGAGTATGACATGGAGGCATGAAAATGGGGTGAAAAGGCACTGTAGAAGTGAAAGCACTGCTCACATCCTGTTACCTAAGCAGTGCTTTTCTCTCACCACTTACTTACCCCCTCCCAGAAGGAAGAATTTCTACAGCTAATTTGTGGAATGACTTACCAGTAGGCTGGCTGCCTGAGGATGCAGAATTTGTAGTGATTATTGTAGCCTTTTCCTTCCCAGTGCCCTGCTCACAAGAGATTACACAGCATTGCTAAAAAGCAGGCAAATAGCCTTCATAAGCAACAAAACATATTTCTGGCTTATATCTTCATTTTAATTTTATTATTTTACAAAACCAGGCTGTTTAAACAATGCCCGACCCTAGAAACAGATGGATTCAGACTGACAGATTCCTTCAGGATGTTAATACTTAGCTTCCAGTTTGCTCTTCCACTGATTTTTGATTTTTTCCTACCCTATCATTAGATTAATTGGAGAAAAATGGTAGGCCACTACAATTTCTGTTCAAACTCAGACACATCCTGGTGGTTCCCAAACCTCCTCCAGGGACTCATCTTTCCTGCACAGCTGCTTTATCAGGTTACTAAATGAGCTTACTGTCATGAGAAACCTCCACAGAACCCTGTACAATACTTTTTATTTTCTGACATAATTCGCTTTCTTCTGAAATGGAATCTTTACCCCAAAAAGGCATGAGAGCTTTAATTTAGAGAATAGGTATCTTATCAAAAGAAATATCCCAGCTCAGGTAAACACCACCAAGCTCAAAGCAATAACTGGGCTGAAGTTGTTGTGTTTGTGGTGTTTTAGTGCTCAGTGCAATCACCACACACTCTCTGCTGAAATCAGGCTGGGAAAGGGCACAGCTTCGACAGCTCCTGCCTCCTGTTCTGAGTGCCCAGGAGGATGGGCTGCTGTAGTGATCTGATCGGGGTTTAGTCAGTGTGCAAACAAAGGATTCTGCTTCTGATGTGGCCAAGGGCTGAATTCACTTAAAAAAAAATCCAATTGAAAAAAATGCTTTATTTACTTTTCTTCTTTTTTTTTTTTTTTTTTTTTTTTATAGCTGGGAAGAAAACATTTCCCTAGATGATATCATACTAATATTTAATGTGATTCCCTGAGAAATGTCCTGACCAAAATACTTAATTTTAAATTAGTTAAGTGGTTATTTGGCTGAAAGGGATTTTGCAAACAAGTTCTACTTATAAGTCTTCAGGCTAAGGAAATATTCTAGTGAAGTTAATTAAGAATGGGATTTTTTACTAACTGTGCTGGTTAATATGATAATCAGGATGTTTGCAGCCACTGAGAACTGTAATCAAACAGGAGAAAAAAAGGTAAGAATCATCCTCATGTTTCACAGGCATTTTTTTTTTTCCTTGAAGGAAGCTTCTGGCTGCAATTATAAATATTATTTAGAGTGATGGTATTACTTGTCTCAAATCTACAAACTCTTAATATGCTGGTGTTTTAGGATTGAACAATATTCAGAAGGGGAAGAAGTCTAGCAAACTAATTTCATCTTTCAGATCCGATGCCAAAAGCTGTATGAGAATGGGCCTTGGTAACTCTGATGGACTCTCAAAGCTGGGCTTGTAACAAATCTTTTAAACTCCTCTGTTCTTCAAGAAAAATAAAGCCTTTTTTGCTTTTTGAAAATTATGACTGGAATTCACACAAGGAGTGCTCTGTATACTTAATAAAAGTTTGCTTTTAACTGTACACTTTACAGTATTCTTCGAAAAAAATCGCTCATATATTCAAAGATGCCAAAATCAAAGGCTACCTAGTGTCCAGTTAATCCAGCCAGCAGGTGTCTGTAGATAGCTGCTGGAGATTCTCTGAAGACATGATGTTAATGCTTTTTCAGATATCATCTAGTAAGAAAATAAAAAAGGATAAAAAGGGAAGCTATAAAATTTATTATTATTGCTATTTGGTTTATTATCAATAATATTATTAATAATGCTATTTATGATATTATTATTTCCCCAGGTGTTCAAGTCCTAGCTTTCCCATAGTCTGTGCATGTTTTTTCTTAATATGAGTGAAAAGACCAAGATCTGAAAATGGCATCCAGCCTCAGAGCTAAAAATACTCATAATTTCTCCTTGTTATCCATTTATTTCTCAAGAGTAAAGGTTGTTTTTTCTGCAGGTTTTGGAAAAGAGTAAGTTAGTATGTTGATCTGCACAATGTGGAAATCAGAATATCAAAAGAGAGAAAATATAATCTATTTTTTGCATCTAGTTCAAACAAGTCAAAAACTAATGTCTGCCTTCTTCATTATCATCATAATTAAAAAGGATAATTAGGAGAAATATTATAGAGACAAAGGAAAAGTTCAAGTAAAACTAAGGATGGAAGGTAAATTTCCTATTCCTGAAACCAGAGCTTTAAAATTAGGGAAAAAAAAAAAAAAAAAAAAAGAGAAAAAGAAAGTGCAATAATAAAAGGGAAAAGAATCATTGCTTTTAATTAATAAAATTGTTTAGAGGCAAAATAGGTTCCTATGGATGGATCATAATTTCCTTTTCTATAAGAGCTGCTAAATGCAATCCTCCTATATGATAGCATACACTGAGTGCCTGGGGACTTCAGGCAGCAAAGCCTTGCTGAAAATAACCCAGTGTTTATTTTCCCCTGAAGTTAAGTCCAATAATCCTGACAGTGCCTGAGAAGAAACAACTCTTCTCATAACTGTATCAAAGGGCTGAGGTTCCTTAAAAACTGCTGTAAACGAAGTAAGTGCTTCTGTTTTACAGATGACACCGAGGCCACGTGAAAGCTGTGGGCTAAGTCTTTGGGCACCCTCCTGGAATGAGAGGAAGCAGCAGGCAGTGTGCTGAGCTTTCAGGTCAACATGGTATGAAAACACAGGGAAAAAAACCAGCCCAGTAATGCAAACTGAGTCCTTGTGGATGGGCAGGTCAGCCCCTCTGATGGAGCTCTGCTGGCAGACTGAGCTTCTCTCTGCAGCCACATCCAAGCTCAGACGGGGCCTGCTGGCTCTGACCCTGGTCCAGGCTTAGCTAAATGTGATGACAAGTGAGAATCATAACCCAAATGCTGATTTTGGGACTGCAAGTGAGGAAGGAAAACCTCTGGGCTCACAAGGGGCCTCTCTCTTGTCCATTAAAGAAACGTTTTTCAGAGTGTAAACATCATCTGGGAAACCAACTGCTTTCTGTGGCTTTGAAAATTTCCTTCCTGAGCTGCAGATTATTTTGGGATCAAGTTGTCTTTCATCCTGTGACAGTCAGTAGTGCCAGGGCCTCTAGTCAGTAATGGAACATTAATAATTAATCAAATTGTAGTCCTGCAAGTTCATCTATAGTGGAAAAAAACTTTCATCTGCACAAGCCAGTGAAGCAACAGGGGAGAACCTACTCCATGAACAGCCCACTGCAATATTTTTTGTAAGAAATCAGTGTCTCAGAGGCCAGTCTGCCCAGTCCTGTGACTCTGCAGCACAGGCTGGGGTAGGATTTTGGCTGTGAGTTTATTATGGCTTCTTCTGGATCTCTTGAGCAAGCACTTTCCAGAGACAGACACCTGTAAGTACTCCTGTTCAGGGGACTGCAGCTCTGACCAAACAGCTTCACCTCACACAAGAAGGAATGGAAGAAAGCTCAGGTCATTGCTCTAGACATGTTGTAGCTTCAGGGAGCATGAAGGAGGATTACAGCAGTTTGAATTTCACACTCTGTGTGGGATGAGGCAGGGATGGAACGTGGGAAAGTTATTTGCTGTGAAATACCTGGTATAAATATTCCACATGGCCTACACCATCCAGTCCTCAGCAGTGCTGAATCTCATCCACTCACCTCACGTGACATCAGGCAGGGATCACTTCAAGTGAGCACTCTGCTTCAGAGGTTAAGGAAAGTTTCCAGCTGCAGCCAAAATGTCAAGAGCAGGACTCGGCACTGCAAGTGCCTCGGCCCCAGGAGGGACCCTCAGCCTGGAGTGCAGCCCACAAGGAGAGACCATGGGGACATGCTGCAACCAGACCCTTCTGGGCTGGAGATAAAGGTTCAGCCCCTCTCTGCAGGGAATCGAACAAGGATGCTCCTCTCATGCAGGCAGGGTTAATAGTCGAAGGTTTTCTCCCTGAAAGCACTCAGTGACATTACATTTAAATGTGCTGCATGCATTATTCATCTCTTTGCAGCAAGCAGCCAGAGCAGAGGCAGCTGTCAGTCCAATTCTCATTTCAGAGCTCTGCCCTACAGCTGCCTCATGGGGGGCACAAGAAGGAATGATGAGGTCCATGGGACCGGTGGCTCATGCTCTCGGGCTGGGGAGCAATTATTTGCAAGGGTAGCTGCAGTCCCAGAAATGTCACCGTAGCCAGCTTTGTTTAGGGAAGGCTGGAGGAGGAATTTGTTTCAAAAAGGGAGGGTTTTTTTGTGCATCTGTGTTATATCAAAGAGAGGCAGTCATGCCTCTCTTCTCAAGAGTCCTTCTCTTGCACCTTCATCTCTCAGAGCTTCTCCATAAAAAAGTATAAAACTCTCAAAACTTTGAGATTCCAGTTTATTTTCTCTGGAGTGTGTAAAGAAGGCCTGGATAAGGTTCACTCACCAAAATGGCCCAAGATTACAACATGAGACACAGCCTGCAATACAGAGGTGGTAAGAAAAATCTGTCCCCTAATTTTTTTCACTTTTACTGCCCATGTGCACACAGCAGCCAGCACTGGGACGGCTGCACCACAATGCAGACAAGAAGGAATGCATCTTGAAATCCTCCCACTGAGAAAAATACAACACAGATTTCCTTCACAACCCTCTTCCAGCACAGTGAGAGAAAGACATATTCCCCAGCAGGAAAAAAGGGAAAGGAAAAAGCTAAAGTTAAAACTGCAGATGAAATATATCTCTTAGGCTAATGACTTGGTACATAATAGCACTTTGATCTCATCAATTAGAAAACAATCTGACTTCAGTCTTTTCTTCTGGGTATTATGGCCAAGATCATACCAACACTCTAAACTAAAAGGATCTGTTTTTGCTCAAGTATTATTTATTCACATGCTTTATCATTCTGTTTCATGGAGAAACTCAGGGACAGCATCTCATTAACTGAAGGAAAATAAAGTTTTCTTTTTCAACACCATGAACACGGTAGCTCTGCAGTCAGGGGTAATGTTTAAAACACTGAATGTACCTAGAGATATAATGTGACAAGGAAACTTCTCATGCATTCAATGAGAGGTGACAGCACACAGATAAAATACTAATCCCTTGTTATCAGCTCTGGGTACCACGCTAAATGCAATTGTCAGAAATTCTCAGCAGAAGTTGACAGGACAAAGACAGGGTTCATTCAGGGTCACTGGAAATTCCTGCTTCATTTTCATAAGCACTTTAGCAAGTACTTCAAGAGTCCTGCTTTTCAGAAAGAGTTTAAGCAATCAAATGTAGTCACATATTAAGAGCAAGCAATTGTTTGAGGCCCAAATCCCTAAAAGTATTTAAACACCAACAACTACTGTTTTTCAGGAAAAACAATCCAGCATCTTTGCTCAAATGTCCTACTAGGTGGAGAAGTATAAATCTCTTTGAAGCCACAATGTCTGTCTCATCTGTATATTTTGATGGTAGAGAATCAACATCAATTTAGGAAAATACTTTATTTGACTTTTTAACCATATTTTAACTATCTTCTCCTTCTGAAAAAGGATGATTAATTTTTTGTTCCCTCAATGGAAGACAACATCCTCAGAGAAAATTCATATTGGATTTTATAAGTATTTGGTATTCTTTGTTTACTCTCACAGTGTTCATCCATTAGCAGTGAATTACTGTGTTGTTATACAAACCAGAAAACAACTACAAATAACAATCAGTCTCTGCCTCAGGACACACAACAAGCTGAAGAGAATGATCTGAAAGTGCTGTAGAGAGATGCTTGCCAAACCAGACTTAGTGTTTATGGCCAGAACAGATGCCTGCTAATTCAGGTGGGTACTTAAACTATTAAAGCAGATGATGGCTTCACACACCTCATCGAGGCACTTGCACTGTGGCCATGCCAGCCTGAAAGGAGAAGGCTGCAGTGTCCACTTGAACATTCTAGGCTAATAACTGTTAATTACACTGGGGTCTGCCCAGGACTGAAAACTACGCCCTCCTCCAATGAGGAAACCCAGGACTCCTGGACTTGTAATATGTCCTACCACAGCCTTGGTTGCAGAGGATACCTAAACCCCAGATCTTTGAATACTTATGTGCATACATAAATTCACATCCTGAGGTACAAAAAAAGGGCACTGAACCAAGATCCTCTTATAAGAGGTGGCTGCATCCTGACTTGAAATGCAGAGAAGTTCAGTTTTCTTCCTTTTTTTTTTTCTCTGCAACATGTATCCACTGCCATATGGCAAGCTGACAGACACTTCCTAGGCTTCATTTTATTCACATGTAAATTAATCAGTAATGCTAATAATTCAGACTTTCCTTCATCAGTGCTGGCAGAAGCAGAGCCAAAAAAAAATATATTTCAAAGGGACATTTAACAGAGACTGTATGGGGAAGGATAAGCATGGACAGGGAATGGAGCTGGAGTTTCAGGGAACTGCACAGAGCTCTATCATTGCTTGTGTGTAAAGCAGAAAAATTGTGGACTCAGAAAGTTACCTTTGCTTCTAGGAACTGTATTTCCCCCCATTTGTGAGCATCCATACCTTTTTTAGGTTATCAGCTACTTCTTGTTTTAATATTGTTAGTGATCCCCGTCAGGGATAGAGGCTAAAATGAGCAACAAAAACATGGGCCTTTATTTAGAGACATAATCTGTTTAATAAATATGACTGTAAAAGCAATAAACAATAGCAATTATACATTACGCTACATTGTATTTAACGAAAGAGAAAAAGAAGATGAAAAAGTACATCAAAAAAAGTAATTTTAAAATTAGAAATAGTTCCAACACTATAAGAAAACTTTTTGATTGGCTTACTATAAAAATAAGTTGGCTAATGTTGGACTTCAGTGGGGACTATTATACAGTTGCAGCCAAAACTTTCCCATCTTTCTTAAAGCTGTAGTTGCAAACATAATAGCAAAGCCATACAAATTGCTGTGTTTCTATCAGTCCTCAGAGAAACTGCAGAAAGAGACAGAGGACTCTGTACTGTGATTATCCTTTAACTACTACAGGCCTAATGTCCTTGGGATCATTTTTGTTTTGCTAGCAAGTGGGTTGATTTAGGTTTGTGCCCAGTTTGTGACGGAGAAATTCAAACCCACCACCACCAAATCCCTGCCCTGGGACTCTGGGCCACACTGACCATGCTGCTCTCTCCTGGTTTTGACTCAGGTTGCCATGGGCAATGCCTACTGAACAAAATCCACCTCTGTCAGTGATCAGGGCGCCTCCTACGTGTGCCTCACTGATTATGATCCTGCCTCCACCTAACATGGTTAGGTGAGTGTACTCTGGTTACAGTATTTCTCTCTTTACACTCCAAACCAAAAGCTTGGTGCTAGGTTTAATTACCTGAGTTGGGGTGGAAACCAAGAGTTGTAATGACCATGGGTTAGGCTTCACACAGCTATCCAGTGCCTTTGTTTGAGGTGTGCTACTCCTGCTTTCCCGCTGATCCCTTGCAGTCTACGTGAACACGTCCTACAGCCTCATCTCCACTTGCAGGGTAAGATACAAGCTTAAGTTATTGGTAAGAAATCAAATCTTGTGTAAGAGTGGTTCTGTGGTGCCGAGGCTCAAAATGCTTGGCAATAGTCCCAGGCCAAGTTCTCCCTTCTCTGCCCAGAGTGGCAGGAGTTTGCAGATCTGCAGCCAATGGGGGTGCCAAAGAAAGCCACAGGAAAACTGCACAGACCTTTTCCTGCTCCCTATTCTATGGACAAGGTGCATTGGGCTTTGGGGGACTGAAAAGGCAGAGACCTCCTGGGACTTCCCAGACAAATTCAGCCATCAGCACTACATGGAGCTGAGGGTGTTGCTTTCTCTCAGCCAAAACTGAAGGAATAAGGCTGGCACAAAGTACAGTAAGTTCCTGCTGGCAAGAACCTCCTGCCTGCAATGCATGCTTGTTCTGTTCAGGGTTAGGAGGCAGTGTTATCCTCCCATGGCACTACCAGTGGGATGCCTTGGGGTGAGCAGGCTAAGAAAGCTGTTTAAGAAGGAGCCTGGCCTCGCAGTTGGCATCACCCACGCTCACACTCAGCCTCCTCGCAGTGTGGGGCATGGGCAGCAGCTGCAGCTAGAGGAACGAAGGGCAGAGTCCAAACAGAGAGACAAACCAGACTGACCAAGAATATTTTCAGTGCCTTAAAACTCCAGTGTGTTTTTTCTGTGTGTGTGTGTGTGTCCTACGGAAATCTGCTGGAACGGCTACCCCTCCCGCAGCCCAAAGTGCTAAAAGAGCAGTTAAACCTAAAGCCAAGAACCCTAAACTCTCCCTCCCACCTCCCACCACCCCAGCCCTTCTCCCCCCACATCCCAGCCCACCCCTCTCCCTAAAGAAGAGACCCCCCCCATGCATATTCTTGGCCTATATCATTATGAATTTTCTACAAATTAGAGACAGATCAGAAAAAAGAGAGTGGAAGGGTGAGGGGAAGGGCCGCAGGAGTGAATAGTGGTACCAGTTCCTCTCCCCCCACCCCCCACTAAAATTGAACACCTGTACAATGCAGTTCCACTATGGTCTCAGTATAATGTCCACATGCACAGGCTTAAAGCTAAAAACCCTTTGTCATCTGAAGAATTAAAAAGTCCAAATGCAGTGAGCTCTCCTCCTTTTTTTAGATACAGATGTTGGCGTCCTCAATTCAACCATTTACATAGGTAGGGATTTCTTTTGTGCTCTGGGGCTCAGCAGCTGTGGAAATACTTCCTGTGGCAAAGAACAAAATAAAATCAGTAAATAATATGCATATTTAGTCAAGGAAGATACTGGCAGGTATCACCTTGATGACCTTTGGGATTCAGCTGTTCAGACTGACACATTCTTTCCAGAAATATTTGCTTGTCATTCAAACACTGAAGGTGATATCCTGTTCTCTTGCTAATGAAGATGATTCACCCATGTTGAAGGGTAGAGGGAAAGGCAGGAGCAGAGGGGTGGAGGGAAGGAGGAGGGGTTGAGGTCCTCAGAAGAAATGTGTAACTCATTTGAAATGATAAGGTGTTGGAGATTTCATAAATAACCTTAACCTTGCATTTGCAAAAGAAGTACTTAAATCAGTCCTATCCAGAAAATAGGAAAGAGAGGTTTTGCTGCCAGAGTTTGGAGAGAAAATTAAATGATGCAGGGACATGAATTCTGATTCCTCCAAGGCAGGATCCCTGAATGTTAGTCAAAGGTGATGAAAAATCAAATGGTTTCTGAACAAGCATACAAAAGAGAAATACCCAATTACAGTCTTGCTTTGTTTTCCCAAAAGAAAGAAAACTCATTAAAAAAGAAATTGCTGATTTCCAGAAACAGATGAGGTGGTTGTATCAGAGAGTGACTTTGCACTTTCTATTCTGTTCACACCTAGGTCCAGACCTTCTCATTTTGTCAATGAGCTCTGATTTAGTTTTCTCATTCATCTCACTGACAGGATGGAAAAACACTCTTAGGAAGTTTGTTGGATTGATTCCTTTTGATACATAATTGAGTCTGTGTTTCTCACACATTTAACTTTAGGGCTTGATTGTGCAGTCATAGTTGCAAACCAAGGAGTTGTAAAAGGCCAAGTTCTGGTTCAGTGCAGTGTCCAGTAGCACAGCTGAGAAATGTATGAAATTCTGGCTGTTATAGAAAGCCAGAAATGCTATAAATGTGCCAGATGAAAACTTGAACCCAAAATTTGCTTTTGATTTCTCTTATCCTAAAGCCTTCTAGGGTTTTGTTTCCACCACCAGAAAGAGCAGTTTTGAAGGTACCTTGCATAGAGAGACTGTCCCTTGCCACTACAGTCTGCATGACCTGTAAAAAACATATTTTTCCCTGCTCCTGGAACAGCGTGAACCACCACCACTGGATTCTTTTAGAAAGGGGAAGCTCAAAGCCCAGAGCTCACCCCACTCTAGGAAAAGAGTTCCTGACTTAAAATTGGGTGTTTCCCTCTTAGCATCTTACTGCAATTTTACCTTGGAGGTTTCTAGGGGGGGAAAATCCAATAGTAACAAAAAAAAAACCAAACATAAAAAAAAAATTGTTAAAGTTTAGGACCCACCGCTCTGGGTCTTGGCTTGAAATCTCTTGGTGATCCACAAGCTTTTTGGAAGTCCTCTGTCCAGACTACCTTGGTTGCATTTCCTTTCCTTGGGTTCTGGACTGTGGCCTGAGGTTGCTCTGCATAGGAAATACCACAAGGGAAGGTTGGTCTCCTCACTCCATCCTCTGTTCTGCTAAGCAGGGGTGTCCAGGTCTGCTGATAAATAGCTGTTTAAAAGCTTTTAATAGCTAAAAAATCTCCTTAGTGAACAGGTTAGGAGAGATTAGCACTGACTGCAGTGCAGCTTCCAGCTTAGATATCAGTTTCATCATGAGCCTTTCTCCTTTTCCTCCTAGGTTGTTTCACAGGCTGCAATCTTAGCACATCACACTCCCCCCTTAAACTGTCCTTTTCCTTGGTCCCTCTCTACAGGAGCCGTGACTCCAAGCCTGCTTTAGCAAACACTCCAACAGATTTTATGAACATCCTCAGGTGAGATTTAAGGTTTGTTTAGGCTGATGAATCTGTGCAAATAAGGAATCTCAGTTGTACCTGTGCTTCACTCCTGCCTAAGTCACAGAATCACAAAACAGTTAGGGTTGGAAGGGACCCCTGGACAACATCTAGTTCAATCCCCCTGCTGAAACAACTTCACCCAGAGCCTGTGGCACAGGATCATGACCAGGAGAGCTCTGACTGTCTCCAGAGGAGGACACTCTACAACATCCCTGAGCAGTCTTTTCTCTTTAATTCCTCTAAAATAGGTGCATGTTCTTATTTGCAGGGGTACCTCCAGTCTGGACCTGCAGAACAGTCATTCGTGAGTGAAGCTGAGCATTGTCTAAGCAGTCCTGGCTTTAGCAGAACATGTCTCCAGACTGAAACTGTCCCTGCTCTGTCCCAGTATTTCTATTGTAGCCAGGTAACAGAAATCAGACAGATCCCAGAATGCCCTGTCCAAATCTATTCACTTTAGGGCCTAAAAAAACCTGCTTTTGGAAATAATCAAACACAGAGGCCTGTGGGAGAAGTCAGCCGGAGGATAAACCCAGCTGCTCAATACTGAGATCCCAGGTTTTACTCAGTTTATTTGGGAATCAGCCAGACTAACACTGCTGCTGGCAACAAGGTCTGGCACAGCACAGAGATCCCAGCAGTCAAAACATTAACAGATATTTAGCTTTTAGATATTACTTACCAAATCACCTGCTCACCTCCACGTTCCAGGTGAGGGTGGCTGAAGTTCTTCTGGAAATGGGGCTTAGCCCCACAACTACATCAACCCCAGCAAAATAAATTACATTGCCAGCAGGACTTTTTTAAGAAGGGGAGGGGATCTACGTAGAGCAACTAGGAGAGAGAAAAAGCCTAAAGTTGTTCCCCTCCCTTTCATCACACGGCAGTGAGGGAGAGGGAAGAGTTAGAAGGTTTCCTGTAGCACAACTAATGTTGCAGCAGAAGAGGATGGGAGGAGGATTGTGCAGGAATATGGGAAGAGGGGAAACTGAGAAAAAGGTTAGCCAATTAGAGTCTGACCAGCTGCAGGATGCTGCAAGTTATTTACCTATGGGGTGGACTTCCAACTTCTCATCTACTAGTTGCTCAGGGCTCATCATCTCACTTTGAGGGACATTAGGTATGCTTTCCCTCTGACTGACTGGACTGACCATCTCTTGATCTTTTTCATTCTGCATCTGTGCATATATATTAAGGCCAGGAATCTTCCTAAAACATTAACAGAAACCATCATTGTGTGGTACTCTGGCAGATGATGTAGTATCAGCTTTTACAAACCAAAAAACAACTCACTCAGAAAAAGAAAAAAACCCAGCAAACAAACCCCAAACACCTCAGTGAAAGGCAGCAACAGAGAGAAGGAAATGGCTCAGGGAAGGTCATACCTTTTGAACTTGTAGATGACAAACACAGCTAGTCCCACAAAAACGACAGAGAGGAGCATCAGCATGGCTGAACCACTGTGACTGGGAGTGAGGTCCACCAGGGGAGCTGCAAGAGAGGACAAGCTTAGAGACACCCCCAGACTGAAGTGAAAGCTGCTCCCTCCAGAAATACAGGTCATTCTCCCCTCTTACTGCATTTGTAGCAGGTCTACATATCTCCTGGGCTTCTCTCCCTTTTTAATCCACCTGGGAAGAAACCCGGGTTCAGATCACCTGTGGTGCTCAACATAGCCCTTGGTGTGAAGTTCCACAGCTTTCCCCTTAGAGGACTTTCTTTCAGATTCAAGAAAAAAAACCAAAACACACCCAAAACAATCTTAATCAAAGAGCCTCTCAGAGCTTTGCTCACCATCTTGACACAACCCCTCCCACAAAAAGGCCAGCAACCCATCCAGAGGCATGGATTTCCCAGAAATACAGAGTGCTATTAAACCATTTCCATCACTCTCACACACATGTACAGGAAGGCAATGAGCCTCCAAGCAGTTCCACACATAGGAGCAGAGGAGTCAGCTGTTCATGCAGACACTGTACTGCAGACAGACAGACAGACAGACAGACAGACAGACACAGAGCTCCAGCTGTGCCACGCCAAGGAGCAAGCACACCCTCACACGCAGAACATGGCCCAGGTAGTGCCCTCCTCTGCAAGGCAGTCAGTCAGCTTGAACTGCTGCCAAACACATCCTGCCCCTCCTGCACCTCTTCACATGCACTGAACAGACCCCTCCTAAAGCAGAGCCAGGAGACACAAGGAAACAGGTACACACAAGCAAAGGCACACACATCACATGCACACATACGCTCAGCTTCACACCCAGACTGATAAAGCCAAAATTTACAAAGTGAAAAACCTTCCCCTTCCCACATCTAGCAAGAACCAGAATAAAAGAATCCATTATTATGAATTCCTCACACATCTCCACTCTGTCCCCTCTCCATCTGTGTTTTGTGGGTCTCTGCAGTTCTGTGGGATGACAAAGTGGCTCTCCAGCCTATTCAGATTCAGCATCACTCAATGTTCTTGCTCTAATGCTGCACTGAGAGCCTAGTAATAAACAGCTATTTAACTGCTTTGTGAGGAATATTGGCATATTTTCCTCTGCCTTAGAGTAAGTTGTTGTCTGTTGGGTTGGGGACATTGGTTTGTTTTTTATCTCGTGAGAAGAAGGAACGAACATGATGAATGAATCACAACCTGTTGTCTATAATTGCCATAAATTAATCCTTCCTCCAGTGTGGTCTGAACAAAGAAGACAGAAGCCTGAAATGTGCTGAGGCCAACGCTTGTCACTCTTCTGTGCTCCAGGGAATTCATACGTTCACACTCACACACAGAGGGTCATTTCTGCAGGGTCTGCTTGAATGTGCACTCCAAGCTGCTTCAGACACCTGCACTTCTGCTCCCTGCAGGTCCTCTGCTGCAGAAAATGCTGCTGTGTGTGGGCAGGCACACAGAGAGGGGAGCACACCCATGCACTGAGGCATGGGACATAAATGTAGCTCTACACATACATGTGTGTGCACACTTCCAAAAGCACATGTTTAACTTTGGGGTTCAGCTGATATACAGCCTATAGCTACCAGAGTCCAACACAAAATCAGTGAAAAGGCTGGGAAAGAAGGGATAACATAGCCCAGAGTAACACCTTTGGGTATGTGCATCCCCTGGGACTGTGTTTTCTAAGGGTTGCTTCTGGCACTGTGCTGTGTTCCAGGTTTCCCTCTTCATTTTATTTAATTTTTTATGAAAGCTTGGATTTCCAAAGGCCAGTTCTTCTTATTTTCTAACTAAAACAATATCTTTCAGGAGAGAAGTAAGTCTCTCATGGCTTTTTGTCAAATTTTAGACTACTCACAAGTTTTGGTATCATGAAATTGGGCCTTTTACTTAGACAGAGAACAGTCATGACCTCTGCAGCTTGTTAAGGAGACATAATCCCCCAAAGACCTCACAGTGGCTTTTCTCTGGGTTTTTAATACATAGTTTGGCCATCCAAGCTCATTTTGCATTCTTACTAAATCCTGCTTCTGCAAGAGACAAAATCCTACAGGGATCCTATAGACACTGAATCCAGTTACAGCAATCATTCACCAGTGGCTTTGAGAGAGTACCACAAAGCCTACTGTGCAGAAAAAAATGAGTGTTTGCATCTGTTAGGGACAAAAGGTACTCCATCCTGGTGTCTGTGTGTAAATAAAAATAAAAATAAAAATAAAAATAAAAATAAAAATAAAAATAAAAATGTGCATTTTTTGGTAAAAATTACAAACAATAGTACGTAAAACAAATTTTTGAAGTGGACATTTTGGTTCTAACTTGTCTAAAAATAAGCATCTGTTCCACAGCTAATGGAAAGCAGAAACATACATCAACAATCCCAGGACATACATTAGAAAGCTCTGCTTAGGAAAAATGAAATATTGGAAACCCCAGGCCTTTCTTTTGGGAAGATTTAAAGGCAGTCACATTACACCCATTCTTAATAGTCTCTTAGTCTCTTTTTTCTTACTGCTTACAAGGCAGCACATGGACTGACACCTGGTTGGGCAGATCCATTCATACCACAAAAAGCTTTTTGGAGAGCAGTTTGCTGGTACAAATGAACTGAGGGTTTAAGTTGGCAAGTTACCAAAAGAAGCTGATACCAACTGATCAGAATTATCAGCAGTGCCTGGGGAAAATGAACTCCTAAGAGTGTGGATTGGATTGTCCCACCTCTTGTAGTAGTTAAGTAGGACCTTTGCTGTGAAATGAGGTTTTAGCATGCAGAATTGACAGTGACATATGTAATTTAATAGCAGGACTTTGGAGATGATTTATTTTGATACAGGATTAGTTAAAGTCCAAACTGCCTGATCTTACTTTTGTGCATATCTCTATTGATTGAAGTCTTTTGGACTGCTGACCAACTTCTGAGCAGTATTTAGTTGCTTTGAATGTTTGTTGACACTAAAATATCTGGACATATCTGAGGCTAGCAGGTAACTTTTGCACCATGTGACCCAGGCTGAAAATGCCATGGTGCTGCTTAGATGTTTATTATTTCAGAGATATCCAAGAAATACACACTTCTACTGCTACCTATACCATGTTTCCAAAAACACCAGTAAATTCTTGCACCTAAGAAAACAAAAGGATTAGCTGTAAATGCAAAAGCCACTATATCTTTTTGGCATGATATAGAAAGGGGAGGTAGAGCAGACATTTTAATGTCTGCTCATACTCTGAGTTGTTATTGTGATATAAAAAGAAGAAATGTTTAAAATACAGCTGATAGCACACTAGTACCATTGATATATTGCTTGCTGTGCTCCAGAGCAACACAGAAGGCACACACAGGGAGAGGATACTCACCTGCTGTTAAATGGGCAGCATGGACAAGGATTCGAACTCCTGGCTTCAACTCAAAATGGACCAGGTTTTGATTCAGCTTCTGGATCAGTGTCTCTGAAATCTGGGAAGGAAAAAAAAAAACCAAAAAAAACCCAACCACAACAAAAAAAAAAAAAAAAAAAAAAAGGAAAAAAGACGATAAAACAAGAAATCAAGAAATGCATTGATCATTTCTTGATCATTGGTTTAGATTGCCAATAGATGGGTAAGCAATGGAGCTGTGGACACAGCAAAGATTTTGCAGACTTTCTGAGCACAGACTCCTATCACCCCACAATGAAAGATTTTGGACAAAGTGGTTTGTGAATGGTCATCACTGACTGAGCAACAAGGTGCCCCATCACACCTCTGTAGGAGCAGCCCAGCAGCAAAAGAGAACTGAGCCCCAAAGGAAGGTTCTACCCACATGTGAAAGTGGCCACAGGAGCAGCCAGCAGCAGCATGTCAGTGAATTTATTCACTCTTCCAGGGAAAACGAACATTTCAATTGTTAATTAACGCTTGCTGGAAATAAATAACTTCTTGCTTGTTGAGTGGCCAGTTCTGTGCTCTTAGAGAATGTTCATAACATGTGATATACCTGAATAAAAATTAATGGTTTAGATCCTTGCCACAGCTTGCAGTTAACTTTCAAATTCTAAAAGCAAATTTCATTTCATCCAGCTCTGAGATTCAGGACAGCTGCTCCCTAATCCTTAAATATGTACCAGAACCAGCTCGAATCTGGAAGTGTTTACTGACTACAGAATGTGGCTTAAAGAAAATGCATGTTCCCATCTCCTCTTATGGGTTACATGCATAACCCACTCTCTTTCATGATATTCCACACAGCTTTCAGATCACCAGATTATCTTCCATAACCGACAGCATCAACAGAGCCCTAGCAGAAAGGAAGCAGATTACTCCTCCTTTATGGACACAACAGAAAAGATGAGCATTTCTGAGATAAGACCCCATGAAATCTGTATTTGTACAGTAAGGAGCCAACCTTTGGACCAATCTGTTGGCAAACATGCCTTTTTTTTAAGTCAGTTTGTCGCAATATGCACAGATCCACTTTTTCCACATCACACTTCATTACATTCAAGAAGTTCCAGGCATGCTGCCATTAAAAACAAAAAATCCAGATAGATTAATCGAGGAATGGAAGCCTACAGACATGGTGTTGTCAGTTTGTTGTGTGTCTTTTGTATGTTCATATGCCTGACGTTTCGTGTATTTCACGTTTTCTTACAGCAGAGATCAGTTTTCCACTTGAACATTGGCTATATTAGGGAAAGGTGGTTGGAAAACTGGAAACACAACATCCCCCATAACCCTTAATATGCATTTGCTGAGAATGTGTTTTCATAGACACACCAGGATTGAGTGGAATCGCATTCTAGTGCTCACCACTTAATTCAATTTGTTTTAAATAAATCCTTATTCCTTCTCAAATATTAATGAAAAAATGTCAGAAAAAAGAACATCCCAATAATTTTTACACCATCTTTTTCATGTTCTTAATTTTTGTCTGGTTGAGCTATTTCAGTAAATTCTACCCAGATATGATTAGATGTTCCTTGGCTATCATTCATCACAGTATGAGATTTATCTGCTTCTTTTATTTTTTTTTAACATTCTTAATGGTTCTTTCAATACTCTTGGCTCATACACTTCATTTCTGGCTGCTGATCACTTGAATAGGTGCCTTTGGTCCAATATCAATTTGGCAATAACTCTTACAGGCATTTTATTTATATTTTTAAATATATCTCTTTAAAGTTACAATTTATTTCATGGGTGCCAGAATGAGCAGTAAATTTATTTCTTCCAATATCAAGAAAAAATACCACCTGCATTCAAAGAGCCATCTGTTGAGCTCAGAGCAGCAGGGATGGTGACACAAAGATGTGCAGTACATGAAGAATGCCTGAGAAGCAAATTATAGCTCTCTTTAAGGATTTGAGCATATTAATAACCAAGATTGACAACTATAAAAAGTTTTTCATCTCTAAAACTAGAGCAACAGATGCAGATGGATATGCTGAAAACCAGGTACATTAATGGCTCATGGAACTAATGGGAAAAGTATCATCCTGGCTGTATGCAGTCCCACATAAAACCTAACAGTTCTCTTCCATAATCCTGCAGGAATTTTCCTTTCTGCTCTGATATCCTGATGCTTCTGGGGTAGCTGAGCCTCTGGAAAAAAAAAAGCCAACAAACAAACCCCCACCCCCCCAAATACAAGACAGTAAAGTAAGGAAAGGAGACAACCACAAGCTGTGTCATTCCTCTTCAGCACACTGTGATAGCCACACAAAATGGCAGGGAAAGAGCAGAGGTGAAGAACACACATGATGCCTGCTCTACCAGCAGAGTACAGAATGTGATATTCCTGGGATATGTAACTCTGTCTGCAGCTAGCAAACGTTGCTGGGTAGTACTGGAGAATGGCTTCCTCAAGGATTTGGGCAAGAAATGGAAAAATGGGAGAATCTGGAGGAAGCACGAGAAGGTAGAAGAGGTTTGGTTGGGTTCTAGTGACCTGAAGGAACAGTGAGATCTCCCCTGGCCTGCCTGCAGCTCCTGTGGCACTGAGTGAAGAGGTACAACAGCAGCTGAGAGGTGTGTGAGAGGAAAGTCAACAAAAAAAGGCTTTCCTCTCTGAAGGGCCAATGGTAAGGAAAAACAGGAAGGAGAGAGGCTGTAAGGGTGAAGTAGTAAGGAAAAGGAAGAAAGACAGAAAGAAAGAGTCACAACTGAAATTTATTATTACTGTATTGTTTTGTTACTTGATTATGAATGAGGACTTCATTGTATAACATGAACAAATTCATCTCAGATTAAAATAATTTCAGCCTGAGACCACCAGTGTCCCAGCACAGCCCTGAAGCAGCTGTAACCATTCCAGGACTACACACAAAGTGTCAAAACTGGCAGCAAAACTCTTCATTCTGCACAGAGTATAAAGCACATCTCCTTGGCTCGATTAATTACATGTTTTCCCAGTGGCTTTTTGTGTACAGCTTTGTTTCTGTTTTTTTGGGTTTTTTTTTGCCTTGGTCTTTATGGAATCTGAACAAGTGAAAAAAGTGAGTAACAGCCTAAGATCTTCAAAAGTGCTGGAAGTTCTATTGAGAATCAGACATCTGCCTTCCTCAGGCAGCTCTGGAGATTCCTGACACACACGTCTGAGGGAAGAACAGATGCATTCAGACGTGTTTTTAAAATGTTTGCTTGTTCAGTACAATATTTTCATTTTTCTTTATGTGGAAAACAAGACAGACCTACAGAGTGAAAATGCTTTTTCTGTACTCCTAAGAATTATCTGAAATAGAAATAGAAAACCATACATAATGGCTTACAAAAGCCACTATTTGAGGTCAGTGAGCAGTTTACATAAACCTCAAGGGCCAAATTCACTCTGGGATTGGACACTGGTCTCCAAAGCTGGACCTGGCAATGTTTGTGGTCCTCACATGGTCCCAAGGGGGCCTGTGAGCTGAAAGCTCAGTCAGGACATTTGCTTTGAGATTGGAGGACAGACTCCTCTGCCTTTCTCACTCTATCGAGCCTATTTCTAGCTCAGTTATCAGACTTTAATCTAGGAGTGGTTCTGACTAGAGTTGTTTACAGTATTAAAAAAGTGCCTCTGAATTAAATTTCCACACAAAGGCTGATCTCAGTTGCTGAGGTAATAAAAAGGTTTCAATGGTGAACGTTTTGGGGTTTGTGCTTCCCTTTATTTCTGCACTCAAAGTGATACCATGGATGTATTCTGGTTTAAAAATCAGAAAAGGAAACATCAAAGTACTTTGACCTGTTTCAAAAATAGCAGTGCAACTCCAGTTGAACAGGCAGACCTTCATCTGGGGAACAGGTTGGCCTCAGGCCTCCCCCTCTTCATCTCTCCCTCTTGGAGATGCAACTAACTTAGCTGAAGACAAAACTTCTTAGAATAGCAACCTCCTAATTTATAGTCTTCAAGAGTCTCTCTTGTGAAAATAATTAGCTTTCAGAATTAGTTTTGGTCCTTAACTGAGCCTCATTGACTTTATCTGCTTCATTTGCAGAATTAAGCATGATGTGCAAAAATAATTTAGTAATAGGAACTATTCTTCATGTATCATTTTTCATCAAAGGACACATAATGAATAATAATAACAGACAATTTGTGAATGGTAAAAAAAAAAAGAGATTCCAATTTAAAAATGGAACAAAACAAAAATTAATTTGGCTTCTCTTAGCATTTTGTCAGATTTAGGACTGTAAAAAAGCCATGTGAACCAAGAAGCAGAATTATCACTGAGAAGGGCATTTTCCCATACCTTTATTGACTTTTGAAACCCCTGGTATAAATTATTTTAGACTAATTGAACATGATTCAACTGTGCTAGTATTCTCTAGCTAAGAATCTTGATAATTTTATAGATACTGTGTAAAGATCTCAACTAATGAGTGCTACACTTCTATTCAATTCATTGAGCAAATCAATAAACAACTAAGGAAAGAATTATGCACATTGATTTAGAAGGAAGAAACTCGAACCAACATTGGGAAAGTGAAGCAGGAGTCAGGGCCAATGTGGATTACTTTAAACTGTGCCACTTGCCCTGGATAACCTTGGACACTTCACATGGGGCCTCTAGAGCTCGCTTGCCTTAGCACTGAAAAGAGCACAGTCACTGACTTAGTGGCTCCAGCAGGAATTTCTTCAGATCTTTAATGAAAGATGCTAAATTCAAGCTGCTGGGAGTACCCAGGGACACGGTGAGAGCACGAGGCAGAGGATATTCCTGTGGTTACTCTGGGACAAGAATGGAGCAGCAGATATGAACCCAGAGAGAACCTGGACATAAAAGCCAGGATCCACTTTTGATGAACAAAGGCTACCAAAACCAGCCTTGAGAATCAAGGGCTGCTCTGTACACTGAGCAAAAGATGAGGGAGAGAGGGCTCACAGTCACGTGGAAGGAGTTAAATCAAAGGTATTAAGACAAGAGATTTACACAGCCTCTCCTACAGCACACAAGCAGCTATTAAGAAAAGCTGGCTAAGGAAATAAAAAGCCCCTGTTACAAGGTCTTTTGGTTCACATTATTCCATTCTCTCCTCATCTGCCTTTACTTCTTAACACTGGCCCAACCTCCCCCAAGTACCAGTGGGAGACTTGATCTTCATTCAAAGGCACAGATGTTAAAAAAATTCTCTCCTAGTAAACATTAAATGATTTACCCTGTATATCAACCTCTTCCTGGAATTTAATTTCCAGGACTGATTGGCACAATTTTCTGTAAGATTTGAAGGCGTTCACTGTCATGATCTTGATGCTAAATATGTTTTGGTGATGGGCACACCTGAAATACATCAGAGAAAAGAAAAGTACTGAAAGCAAATACACCGAAACACTAAAGCTTAGGAGGGTGGGTGAAAGAAAACCCCAAACTATAAAATAAGATAGAAGCTTCATCAGCTGCAATGAAGCAGATATAAAACTAAATCTGCTTTAAGGAAAGAATCCCAACAGATAAATGCTTCCAGGCTTCCTGAATGCCACTCTCAATGGTTTTAAACTTGCAAGATTCATTTAATCTCTGCAGTTCATCACTGTCCATTTGATATTCAGTCATCCATGTCATTTCCCATCTCTTTGGCTGGATACAGATACTGGCCACAGCTGCAGCATATTGAGTACAGTTGGCTACCAACCAGCTGATGCTACCATTTGCCAAAGTCTCCATCCTATGTTGATGAGAGCTCTTCTCAGAGAAAAGATTAATGGACTCAAATGTCATTAACTATTTGCTCTTACCCCCTGTTTTGCATTCTACAGTAATTTTGAACAGGCCAGTGAAAAGCACCCAAACAGAGAACTAAAGAGAAATTCAGGATAACACTGAAACCTCCACTTGAAACTTCACTTCAGAATTCTCATGCACCTTCTGCATACATTTCATTTGACTAAAATAAAATGCATGTTTGGATAAAAGCCCCCACTAGAAAACAATATGGAAGAAGATCATTTGAGAAATGCATAAATAAAAAGATAACCCCTCAAAATCCTCCTGCTAAGTAAAACCAAACACTGCAATAACCATAACTGCCCTCTACTGAGTTTTAAGGAGAATATTTTCCTACCGAGCATTCATTTTGAACTGGATTTGTGCCAAAAATAACTCAGTTTTTTGAAATGTTACTATTAGAGATTTGCCTTTCACTGAAGAGAAAAAAATTTGAAGAAATCTGCTTTTGAAGTAGCAGATCTGAATTCTGTAATTATTAAAGTCACCAAGCCAATCCATAAAGATGGTGTAACAACTGCATTCCATCCCAAATGGCCAGTGGCAATTCTGTGTGGCTGTTTTTGCAAGATTTGGGATATTTCAGTGTTGTTGCAGTTGTAGCATGCAAATCAAAGACCAGTGTTTGGCAACTGCCAATTATTTCTACATTTTTAAACAGGGTGGTAGTCTGTCCTCAGCTACTGTTAAATGAAGCAGAGCAATCAAATGACCCAAATAAAAAAGAAAAAGAAAGAAGAAAAAAAGAGAAAAGCCACAATATTCCTGTCATAAATACATAAATACAAGATTTATAATGTGTTTTGGGATTCTGCAGGATGAAAAGGCCTTTTGATAATTTAGGAACCTCTGAAGAATAACTTTGCACTGACTATAGAAAGTGGAGTGGATCAAGCATTTATTTTGTCTTTATGTATTTAGATATTAAGTGAAATTGTCCTATATTGCACATTGAGAAAACTTTCCCAGACTCACATGTAACAGATTTTTTAGCTGTCAACAGCAGTCAAACTTTTTAAAGGTACTTTAGTTTGCAGTGGAAAATATTAGGAATGCAGAGTTCCCATTTCTAAATGCAAACAGATATGACAATAATTGATTGTATATATACATTAAAAAAATATTTGGGACAATTCTATGAAAGTGATACATCAAGTCAGGAAGAAAATGGCATTTACCATCTAACCATAGTCTCAAAGGGAGCATGAGACACAAATGCACTACCCTCATGGAAAACTGCATGGAAATGTACTTCTGTCAAGTGGGGCACTACTGCAGTCCCACTACCATTGGCCTATGGGTTCAGATTCAAAAAGCATGAGTGGCACAAAGGAGTATTATTGACTTTGATAAATGGGAAACCAAGACCTAGATTTTCAAGGGACAGTGGACATTTAAGTGCCTCTGAAGTCAATGGGAATTATGCACCTAGATACAAGTGGCTGGGCAGAGAGACCTAAAAGTATGTTTACAAAGCCAAATGAGTGTGTGTCAGATAAAAACAGAACAGCTTAATCCACCCCAAGGAGAAACAGCAAAATGTAAGCCTCCCATGGTTATTAAATATGAATGAGATTTACTGGTAGATGTGAAAGTCCATTGAAGCACATACACCCCTCATGGTTACCCACGGCAGGACAGTGGTCTAGCTCAGGTGATGAAGAAAGTTATCTATATAATGAAGTGCTTCCTTAAGGAACCTTATTCCATTGCAGTACTTGTGTAAACTATTCCCATTCTATTCCCTGTATACTTGGAAGCTTCTTTTCTAAATTAGAAGAAATAATTCAGAACTGTAACTCCTTTGGGTGTGCACCTGCAAACTGGCAAACTCACATACGTGCCTTTGAATAGCTTGTTCCTTGCCCATGAGCACAAAACAGACTTCTATTCCTACCAGAAAAGAGCACTATACATCAGAAGTACCTCAGAAGCAGCTTAAGCTGTAGCTATCAAAAACATCTGCTCCCAATACTCATCGCAGCAACTTCAAGCACGGGGAGAGGCTGTTGAATGAGCTCTGAAACACTTTGGGCAAGGCACAGTGGAGGATCACAGGCAAAACAGATGACATAACAGGAGCAGTATCAGAATATGCTTCAGAGCAGAGGGCAGAGACATCTTTTGTGGCCCTTGGGCAGTTCTCACTGAAAAATTTTCTACTAGAGTTACTAGGAACGGGAATGCAGCACCCACAG
Source organism: Cyanistes caeruleus (assembly GCF_971803275.1). Taxonomy (NCBI): domain Eukaryota; kingdom Metazoa; phylum Chordata; class Aves; order Passeriformes; family Paridae; genus Cyanistes; species Cyanistes caeruleus. The sequence goes on along the minus strand of NC_141708.1, from coordinate 10,748,943 downwards.
ACCAGAAAGAAAACCATTCTGACCATCCTGGGGTTTTCTTCCCGCAGGAGAGAGCTGGCTGCAAATGGCAAACAGCTTCTCTCTCCTCCAGAGGTTACCACTTGGACTCTGCAGCATGCCAGAGATGTTGATGGAGTTACACTGAAAATGACATTTCTTCTCATCCATAAAAAGGGCCAGCGAGCACTGCCAGGGCTTCCTTCCTCCACAGACACAAAGACTATATTTTTACAGGAGAGAAAAAGAGAGGCATAAAAAGAGGGAGAAAGAGTAAGCTGCTGAGTGCCGGAAGGGAGCTGGGTCAGATGTAAATTTGAAAGTTTATGGACTGGCTTCCCTGCCAATTTGTGAAGGAAGCAAGGAGAAGGGGAAATGAAGGAGAAAAGGAAGGAAAGATTTTGCAGAGCAGTAAATCTCCATATTTTTTGTTTACTACATGGGTGGTGAAAATCGAAGAAAAAAGTAATTTGTCAAAAGAAAAGATGACAGGTAGGAATGCTGAGCAAGGGAAAGCATAAGAATATGGGTGACTTGGAGGTTTGAGGCTCATGGCTGAGTTAGTATGGCTTGAGCCATGGACATGGAGTATGGAGAGGGAGGGGTACACTGGTGCTTCCCTCAAAGTTCTCTTTGCCCCTGGAATCTGAACTAATAAGCTGAGAGACGGCAAAGGGGCTATGGGACAAGAGGACATAGTTTAGTGGTGCATGTGGCAGTGTTAGGCTATCAATTGAGCTCAATGGCATTAAAAGTCTTTTCCAACTTTAACAATTCTATAATTCTACAAGATTTCAGGATTTTTTTCCCAGCACAATGTTTTATCTTTTAATTACAATCCTGCTAGGCCCATCTGGCTGGTAGGACCTTTTGGGTCTGCAGAGAGACAGAGTCCTCCAGTCACCATAACCTATTTCAGCTGTTCACAGAGAAAACAATCCACAGTGGCTCAGCCCCACTTCCAGCACCATGAGGAAGGCAAGCAGATCCCATCCCTGTGCCTTAAACTAATGAAGCTCTGAACTGCCCAGGATCACCACCAGCTCTGTCCTCCAGTGCATTCTAGATTCTGGACTATAAGCTTTGCTTCATGAAGCTACTCCACAGTTCCTGTCAGCAGGAATCAGCCCCTAAATCCTTCCTTCTTTCTTACTGCTTCCATGAAGTAAACAGGACTTCTAAAAGAAGACAAATATGTATCTAAACTCCTAAAGGAAGCTCCAAAGCCTGTTTCCAAAGCTGGGGAGAAAAAAACCCCAAAAAAACGCCCCAACCAGCCCCAAAAAACCAGAAACATAAAGAGAAACACTGAAGAGAATGTAAAATGTAACATGTACCCCAGTGAATCAGATGTATTCCTACCATAATTACCAGTTTTAGCCATATACAAATCCCATATAAATACAGATATATACCTCACACATCCACACACACAGAGAAAAGCATAAACATACACTTCTCCAAGTAATGGACACAATACCTGCTCTAGGTTTGCTGCTGTTCTTTTTTTTTCTCCTGTGGCATCTTGATATGGTAAAATGAAAAGTTCAGCAGACGTGGGCAGGCCAGGGAGCACTGCAACCAGAACATGCTTGCTGGAAATACCTGTAGCCTGACACACAGACAAATGGAGACAGAAACAGAGGGGATGGCACTGAATGCTGAGAGCTTCTTCATTAAGGCCTCACAGTACTTTCACCATGTAGGCTGTATCTTGTACATCTCGGTGGCTGAAATTTTTAAGTTGGGACTTTAATATCCCTAATTTTGATACATTAGACAAAAATTCAGGAAAAAAGTCACCTACAGGCATTACTGCCTTGGCCATCTCCAGTCTTATGTTTCAGCTAACACTACACAATCAGATTGCCCAGTTATCATCCAAAAAAGGACCTAGTTTGGCCCTCAGGAAGTTTTGTTAGACAAAGGAAGGAGAAACATAATTTGATGAATCTTCCTCCATTGCCTTTCTATTGTGAATTATCCACCAAAGGCACTTAAAGATCAAGGTTTTTATTTAACCTGAAGTTTTCAAGTGCTGAATTTAGTTGGTCACTTTTAAAGTGGTGGAAGAGAAGTGCCTTCAGATACAGATCACAGAGGCACAGCAGAGATTCCCCTGCAGTAAGGACTTGGAAGCCTCTCAGACATTAACTGGACCTAAACCTCAGGAATTCTTTTCCATGGTAGTTCAGGAGTGAAGACATGGAGCTCCTCGGGGGAAATGGTGGATGCAGGACAAAGGGTCAGCAAAACTGATCACAAATCACAATTTTCTGAGCTTTTCCCATGGAAAACCCTAGCATGACTGCTGACAATCTGGGGGAAACCCTGTGGAGTCCCCTCCACCACACACCAAGGAAAAGCACGTGTCTTAGTTCCTTTTTTTATTTTGCTTTGTTTTGTAATGTGGATTTAGGAAAAAACTCTTATAAATATATAAAGGTCTCTTATATTCTTTATGAGTATTCTGTGAAGCCAGGGCTTGCATTATTTCTTCTTGTCTAACAGGTTGCTTTAAGGTGTCAGGAAAGACATTCCTTCACTGCTTCATTGCCTTCATTTTCAGAGGCTGGGAACAATTTTTTTTTTCAAAAGTGGGAGACAGTAATCAGAAAATCAATGATGCGAGCAAATAATTATGATCAAAACAAGAAAAAGGATATTTTGTGATACTATGAAATTATCCCTACTCAGAGTGAAGATCAGATTTTAGTGCAGAACTGTAATTTTGTATGCAGAATTTTATCCAAGTCTGATGATATTCTGTAATAAGAATATAATACTTTAATAAAAGTTCATAAAAATTCTATAGCACAGCTATAATTTCCTATTGAATTATTTAGTTATTTGACTCATTTTTATACCTTTTACTTAATTGCTGTAGAAATCTACTGGGTTTATCTCTAATTTTTACAGGAACTTCTCACAAAGGCTTGTTTAAGGTGAACCATTTAGCTACATAAAGATGGATAATTAGCTATCAATTTTTATTTTTTTAATCAAATAACCAAAATACTTTGTCTTTTCACTGCTCTGCTTTTAGAATGTAGCCTTGGTACTGTGGTTTTACAATTCTTTTTTTATGGCTTGATTTTGCTTTACTGAGATGTTTATTTTCTGAAAATTCACCTTGAAGATAAATGGATCCTTGAATACTTGATACAGACATAAATATGTCAGAAGATCAAGCTCCAGAAAAATGCTCTTTTTTTCCCTTTCCTCCTGTCTTAACAAAATACCAGAAAAAAACTCAGAAACAATACAGACAAATTTGTGCACCTGATTAGTGCATACTTTTTTTTCTAGAGTTTTTGCCCAGATCATGCCACAAATAACACTTAACCTTGCTAATAACCCTGGTAAGGCTTTGTCCTTTCAAAATCTGAGTATCTTTATTTTTAAATAAAAGCAGAAACACTATTTCAAACAATTCTTTGCACTATTTTTCTATTGAGCTGAGAAAGCCCACCTATCTCTTCTAACTCTTCTTACCTCCTCAATTTCAAATCCAAATTTTCAGCTACACTAGAATATTTTTGTGACATTCTGTTCCATAGTTAAAGAAAGAACTTCAGAGCTTCTGTACAGTGTTGATGGGAAAAGCAGCATCCAGTCCTGCCCTGTGAGCCTCGTGCCATATGAAGGATTTAAAGTACTTGTTCTGGTGTTCTTCTGTGTAGTAAAGATTGTTTAATTTTTGGTCTCACAAGTTTTTTACAGCATATCTGCAATTCCATCAGAACACTGTTGCTTTACACTGAAGGCTGACTCTGGGTACCAGATTATCATAGGATGACATCATTTCACCTGTCTAAAATTTAGGATGCTGGCCTCAAATGCTTCAGTTCTCCATTTCTGCATGGTGGAAACAGAGACACCTTGAGAGAACTGCTGATCCATTCCTAGTGAAGGAACAAACCAGGAACCAGAACCCCTGTAACACAGGTTATGCACACAGCTTACCTCCACCAGAGCTCTCTTGACTACTCTGCTGATGTCCCTTCTCCACTCTGGGATATCTGGGTTGTACTCATCAAGGTTTGGAGAGAACGATAACCTCAGGGACTGAAATTTCTCTGCAGATGCAATGACAGAGTGGTGAGTAAAGACTGAAATGCTTTAATGCCAAATGAGGGGTCAGAACTTTGTGAAACCTGATGCAGCTCATGTTTTGCTTAATCAATATGCAGATGGTGCACAGACCGTGAGGGAATCCAGCAGAGCACCTGAGAGTCTCCCTGAGAGATGTGGAGAATCTGGGAGATTCATTACTTGAGTGTCTTGGAACTGAAAAAGGTGATCAGTCCTTGCTTGAGTGGATGAATAGCACTGCAAAGGGAGCTGTGTTGGGAATGTAAATGAAATGTTACCTTCAATTTGACTTCTGGAGCAGGCACGCCCTGCGTAGGAAGCTGTGACTGGACTCTCATAGATGTGTCCCAAACCATAGAGATCTTAATTGGAATGGAACAGGGATAAATGTGGGGAGAGGAGTAGCCTTGGAAAACGTACCCAATCTCTGCTGCTGTTAACAGAGGTGCCCACACTGATCACTATCAGCTAAAACTGGGATCCCCAGTGGGTTTTAGGCTCCATCTACACTAGATGGTATTTGTGTGCCCTAACTGCTTCTGACGCACGAGAACAATGTCAGATCAGTACAGATTTCTGTGCAGAACTGCGGCACACAGCATTGATTTGTCTTTCAAGCTGAGCAGCTTTTCTGTGAGTTAAGAGGCCTCTGCTGGCCAAGAAGGGGGAAAACCAGCTTACAAAACAAACTAACATTTTGACAATCATGAAAGATGATGAAAGAGTGATGGAGCACATGCACAGGGCTCTGGGAAGGAGATCAATATTCTGCAATCATGTCAGTCTGCACTAATGTCAGGCAGTGGCCTTCAGAGATATTGCACTGGACTGGTAACACTGGAATTCAATTTATAATCTCACCCAAAGCATTCTGGAATAAAGACCTCTTGTTGCTGCCAGGTAACCAGGCTCTGTAAATGTGGACTGTGGAGAATCCTGTGTGAAACTTAAGGGGAAGAACTCACCATACACTGCAATAGTCTTTGTGTCCTGGAGAATGGTGTTTCCTGCTGAGACCTGGACAGTGATTGTGTTCATCCCTTCCACAGAAAATGTGAATGTGATGCTCCCTTCCAATGTGATCAGTGGCTGCAAATACATCATAAAAGGAAAAATTGAGTTAATTTGGCTGGAAAGGAAAAGCAAAAATTAGTTTGGCTCTCCAACATATTGGGATGGTTTGAGGAGTTAGTTCCAGATTGCAAATTTCAGACTCAGGAGGGGCCCTATGACATGGCAGCTAATTTCCTGGAGAGAGCACACGAATCTCAGACAGGGATGTCCTCCTGAAGCTTGGAGTAAGGTAAAAGGAACCTAAAATTTCCAAAGGAGCTATGTTTTAGGATTTGCAATGCTTTCTTTCCACTTAGCATGTTGGTTCTGGATCCCATGTTAAAATTCCCACCTTTGCTCACTCCCCAGAGAGGCTCAGATCCTGCTGTAAAGGCCTGCAACACTCACTGCTCAGGTAGCAGCCTCCTTTCCTAAATCTAGTGTAAGTGCTTTATTTAAGGTGCAGAACTGTCACCCTGAAAACCAAAGCCTTTTGATAATGTTTTCACAGTTTTAGTTACTTTCCCATGAAAGTTCTATAAACATTTTTATATATTTATATATATATATTACATATATATATATATAAATATATAAATATATACATATTTATCACATCCCTTCTAAGAAACATCTTTTGATGGACATTTCACATGACCAGTGTCTTTGGGAAGGTGGTAACTTAATTATCCAGTCATTGTCAAGAATCTATAAGTACTGGAGTCAGAGAATAAAGTTTTTTCTTTTGCTGTTCTATCACTGAGAGACGTTTGTGTGAATCATTTTGTGTCCTTTAGCGACACAGAACCAGCCAAATTAAGATTTCACATTTGTGTCCTATGTTATCCTTAGACACATAGACATCATTTTTGGTAAATGCTGATGCTTGAGAGGGAACAGATCCCTTTGGCTGTGAACCAGTTTATCAATGAGTTGTGTCCTCCAGCAGACTCTCCCTAACTTCTCTTTTTGCTTGTTAATCAGCTCTGGGTGAGATCTTCCAAGTACCCAGTATTAAGTCAAACTGTTGCCATTGTAGTCTATACCAAAACCCACACTTAAATGAGAACAGAATTAGACCAACCATGATCACTTTTGAGCTTAGGAGATCAGAGGGAAGGTTAAAAGGTGACAATCACAGCCTGTAAGTACCTCTAGGGGGAGATGATTGCTGATAGTACAGAGTTCTTTAATCTACACAGAAAGGCATAACAAAATCCAACACCTTGAATCCCAGACTAGATAAATTCAGACTACAAACACGGTGCATGAGTTCAAAGCTCAGAATAATTAGCTGTGGGGAAATAGTTGGAGGAGATGGTCAGAAGAGAAGCAGTGCATTTTCCATCATCTCAGGAAAATTTTTAATGCAAAACAACAACAAAAAGTCAGGTTCTGCCTTAGTCACAAAGAGTTAAATAAAGCAGAAGGTACTGATCAAATTAATTTGCATTATACAGAAGAGATTCATGCGTGATTATGAAGCTCCCTCTTGGCTCTACAAAATCCATGACAACCTCTCCCCTCAGAAACTAATTAGGGTTTCTGGATACTTTAGCCATAATTATATGTGAAGTAACAGTTCTAATGTCTGTGCAAGCACAGAGGCAGCAGAACGTGATGGATGACACTCTCATATCTGAGCAGAGCCCTGGGGCAGGGAGGCGTGTTGGGAACCATTTCATCCACCTGTAGCACATGACAGCAAGGTCCTTTTGCACATGTGGTTTAGCATGGGGTGCTGGGGCTCAGCATAGGTCAATTCCAAATATAAAAAAAAGCTTCAGCTTGAAAGGTTGTTTTCCTAAAAAACTTCCAAAGCCCCTACTTTTTTTCTTCTTACTGAAGAAAAGAGGGTGAAGAAAAACAGTAGAAACTCTTCCAGACTTTGGTTAACTATGCTCACCTTTCTTAAGGAAGAAAGCTATTGGTAACTTGCATGAAATAGCAATAAACCCTGCAGCTAAGGCACAGCCACACACACAAAGCACTACTTAAATTTCCATGTCGGTACCTCCAAGGACCATTAGCATCTCGGTATTTGGTTTATCATTTTCTTGCATCTGTGACTACACAGAAGCATTCCCAGATCCCTCTCTCCCTCCCTCTTCTGTCAGAGAGCTCCTCCAGGATTATTTTGACCTCAGTCCATCAGGAATACAAACCTCTGTGTTGTTCCCAAACCACCAGACATAAGTAAGTGTTCCCACTTGGCTTGGCCACAGCACTGCTGTGGCGTTGATCTCCTTGTTCTTCGTGGTGACAAAGGGTAGAGACAAGTGAACGTGTTCCAAGGGGCCTGCAGAGACAGAAGCATCAGGTGAGTTCTCCCTTCATCTGAATAGTGAACCTGGGTGGGATATACATTGGTTTAGGGAAGAAAATTCTTCCCCAGATCACTGTGGGACATGACAGACTGTTGTGGTTTGGTACCATTTCTAGAGAGGAAGGGTTAAACCTGTTCCTCAGAGAACAGGAGCCACCCCTGTACCTGGAGCTGAAAAGCTTGGGCTCTCTACTGCATGAATGTCATGAAGTCAGGAGCTGATATGACTTTTACAGTAGGGACAGTGCCCTGTTGTGTGAATATGGCCTTCACTGGGAAGACATAAGAATGTGCAAAGGGCTTCAGTAGATATGAAGTATCTTTACTTGAAAACTGCTATGATTTGGTGAACTTCAGCAGAAACTCCTTCTGAAGGCAGCTATTCACTGTGTCTGCATTTTAATGTTACCTTATACTCCCTCCTTTTCATCAATAAACCCTTTTATTTCTTCAGTATAAACAGAACATAATTCATTCGACAAGTGACATTATGCCCAGGGTTACACATTTCCCATCTTCTGGAAACAGATGGGCCTTTGTTGTTAAATCTTGTTCTATAGATTATTTTTAAAATGTGTTCTGACTGTTCACTAAGAGAACAAAGCAATTGTCCTGAGTGACAGGGAAAGAAAAATAAAGAAACCTCAGGTGACATGAGGACATGAGTTCCTTAAACATATTAAGGCCACATCTACACATCCTCTATCTGTGAGCTCTCCAGTGATGAGAATTGTTCATATGAAGTTGAGATGCATTGCTAGAGAATTTTATGTATTTCCAGGGAGGATATCTTTCAGGATATACCTCATGCATTAATCACCACTTAGACCTTGCTTTTCAGCCTAAATGAATACCAAATATTCTGGAGAAAGCATCCTGTGTAACACAATAGACAGAGTGAGGAAAAAAACTCTCCAAAATCAGACTGTACAAACAATGCCAGAATAAGGACCAGTGTTCCTGATTTATTACTGAAATGCATCTTTCTCTGGGTTGTAGACACAGCCACTGCTTAAGCTGAAGCAGCCCAATTAAAAGTTATCCATGATCAGATTAACCAAAGCCTGCTTATACATGAGACCATGGCTTATTTTGCCTTCTATAAGCAGCAATCAACACTCTTGGAAATTCATGAGATGCCACAATTTCACCCTTATGATTTTAATGGCACCCTCCTCCTCATATCCATTTCCATCTCCACGCTGTTCCTGCTGTCAGCAAGACCCTAAGACCTGAAAAACAGCAACTTCCCCAGCTAAATGCAGTGACAACTGTAATGATGGAGCCCATGAAAAATCTGATACTCTCCAGCATTACTGTATCACTGCTCTGAACAGATCTCAAATGATCCTGCACAGCAGAGAATGCCCAGCACCTCCTTGGACTTTCCTCATACACCTGCTAGGAAGGGATATGAAGGATGGCTCAAGCAACCCAATTCTGCTTGAACATTTCCCAGCACAGCTGGATCAAGGAGGCTGAAAAGCTGAGCTGTTATCTGGCCAGCAGATGGGGATAGCTCACTCTGGATAGGCCCTCCTGCTAGGAGACAGCTTTCTCCCAGGTAAGTTTGAAGAGGATTCAAGAAAATTAATTTCTGAGCTTCATACAGGGCTGTGGAGGCTATGGCCTTCAGCTGTCTCTGGAAAACAAACAAGTGTGTACAAGCTCTAGAAAACTGAAAGGGAGAAGCTTCTCAAAAGGCTCACTTGCACAGGTGATGTTATTCTGAAGCATCTGAAGCACCCATAGATAATTTTCCAGGAGAAATTTTTGACATATCAGGACAGCTAAGAGACAGGCTGTTGGCTTGAGCAGTTTACATACAACAGTTTATATTGTCCATCCAGCTCAAAATGCCCCTATCTCACAGTAACCTGCACTTCTGGATCCCTGGAGCAGGAAAGGCACTGCTTCTGTGCACTGGCCACATGGCTGCAGCAGCATGAGGGGAGCATGGCATGAAGGCTTGACTTTTATCTTTGAAACCACAAGCACTGGAGGCTCAGCGCCTGCAGCTTTCTCCTGCAGAAAGAGTGCTGGCCACAGGTAAGGAAGGTTTTGGAAGGCCCAGATCTGGCTGCAGACACTCATGTATTAACCCTGTAACCAGGGATCAGCCAGTTTGTAGCCCTTCCTAAAACTCTAGATGTTGAGGCTGCACATTGCTTGTCTGTGCCTCTGACAATGCAGAGTGTGTCTGTTTTAAGGACAGATGTTTTTTGCAAAACTCCCCAAAGGCCAAGCTCAAACACTCCAAGCAGAATACTCAGCAGAGGGCTGAGTGGCAATGCAAGCATTCAAATAGGATGAGGAGCTTTTGTGGGTCAGGGTGTTAGACTCTGGAGGGGGCTGGATCTCCTGTGCATCCCTGTCCTCAGCAAGTCTATTGCTAGGCTGAGTGGCACCATGCTCATTTGTGACCTGTTCTGCAGCCCCTAATTCTTGTCATGTAGAGAAAGGTGAGACATATCCCTTAGAGCTGTCACTTCTCCAGGGAGTCTGGCACATATCATCTGGGCCTAGCTTCAATAATCACACTGTGTGCTGGCAATTACCTATGCAAAACACAAACATACACTATCAGCTGCTAAGTCACACAAACAAATCTGAATATTGTTACTTTCCTGTACAGTTAAGCAATCAAAACACTTCATAAGCCTTCAGTGTCTCAAAAAAATGCATTAGAGCAGCTGCAGACGAGAAAGACACTATGAGTGGGCAAAGGCTGGACACCTGCCAACCAAAGGTGTTTTTGAAGGGGGACATTCAGGTGGATATTTGCTCCTGCTCCTCTAGTCCTCCTTCACAAAAATGCTATCTCCCACACTCCTGCCTCCCACTGTTCCCATCTGTTGACACAATGGCTCTTCATTAAAAAGCTGCTCTCCTACCCTGAAAAGGCAGCTGCTTTCATGCTGTGTGAACTAACCCCAAAACTAGAGGTAAAGTGTAGGGAATGTGCCAAATCATCTGCACAATATGTGAAGTTAGTTTGGTAGATGGTAAACAATATTTCTGTAAACGTAACTTCATGTTTTGGAATTTCCTTTTTTCTCAGTTAATCTGGTACACAGTGAAAACATAAATAACAAACAAAAAAACTCCACTGTATAAAGAAAAATTATGGTCCCAAACAAAATCCATTACAAATGTTACAAAATTTTGATAAATAGTTTGACCTTTTGGGTTCATAACCATGTGCTAAAATAAATATGAAAGAATACAATGATGGTTTTATCCAAGAACTTAGGATACATTCCAGTTGTAAATCAGACACATATGAAGTATAAAAATGTTAAAAAGAATAGCAGAAAAGCAATGTGAGGATAGTCTTTTAGTTTGTGGGTTTTTTTTGCAATACTATTTAATACAAATATTTTGGTTCCTATGACAACAGAAACACTGAAATGCACTGGTTTCCATCCCAGAGCTGGGTGTGTTTTATTAACATAAAAACATGCACAAAGTAAAATTCAAAGCTTTTAAAAATCATTAAAGATACCTGAGTGTCTTTGTTGTTCTAGAAGTGTAAGCTTGGTAATGAAAGTGCATTTCAGGACAGTCCTTAGAGGTGTCCCAAATTAGACTATCCAAAATTAGCGATAAAAACATGGTTTAAAAAGCAAAAATTAATGATTAGACTTGATGATCTAAGAGGTCTTTTCCAACCTTAATGAATCTACGTTTCCTCTCAGTCTGGAATCAACAGTCTGTCTGGAGGACAGGGGAACACTCATCATTTCCCACCATTCTGGACCCAGCTGCCAAATTCCAAATGTCACCTCTAGCTACAAGCAGCAATTCTAAAAGAAAAGCAGGAGCTAAGAAGGGGTATGAACATACATACACGTTACGTGCAGGTAGAGGACAGCGCTGTCAGAGCCCAGGCTGTTTTCCACCAGCACGGTCACTCGGAATATGCCCACGTTCTGATAGATGTGCTTGATCCCATCTTCTGTTGAGCTGAGATTGGCGTATGACACAGCGATGCCGTCTCCAAAATCCACCTGAAAGAGGGATCTCTGGAGGTCTCCCTGTGATGAGAGAGAAAGGATGGAAACAGACTCTGTTTTGCTTTTGAGAGATGGGATCAGCGGGGTGACCGGGACCAACTGGAGAACAGCGACAAGGTCCGATGTGCCAGAGGAACAGCCTGCACTGACCTGTCACACAACCATGGCTGCTAAAGATCCCTTCTTTTCATGTAAGATGCAGCATCTTGCCTTACCTTTAAACATCCTCACTCCCTAGGAAACCCCCCTCTGGCTCTGCATGGTGCTCATGCTGGCTGTTCACACTTGCTGGCTACTGCTGTGGAGCACCTCCACAGCCTGGTGCACTGGAGCAGTGCCCACTGTCTGGAATAAAGGAAAATTAATAACTAATAATTAATAACCTTTCATAAAATTGGCTGAAATGACATTTCAATTACTTTGGGTTTGTTCCTTCTTCCTTTTCTTTCTTCCCTTTTCTCCCTCTTTTCCTTTGAGAAGCAGTCCTCTGGATGCCCCATTCCCCTTCTGGAATGAAGGGTACCTGTGTGAGTGGCTGGCATCAGACAGGTATCCACACCAGAAAGAGATGTGAATGTACATGACTATAAGAGGAAATTGTAACAGAACTTTTATCTTCCTTATGTTCTCTGTCTTTTTATAACTTGTTGTGAAGGCAGAAATAGTGGAGGCTTGCCTGAATGGAAAGCAAAAGGAGCAGAGCTCTACCTGATGGTGACAAGAGCAACGAATTTTCCCAGATGATCTCTTTTAATAGACTAAAGTTGTTTTTACACTGCCTTGGCACCCTGCTGGAAGCTCTGTTGCTTCCAAACAGATGAGACAAAAATAACTGTGCTGCTCAGTTGTGGAGAATCCCAGACTGAAGGTGTAGCAGGGGAAATGGTCTTTAGAGCAGCGTTATGTCCTTTGTTAAGGTGAGTGATAAGAAAGATGTGCAGTTTCAAACACCATGCAGTACTCTGGGCACTTCTGTCTGTCTGACTGAGCCAGCAGCAGCCACCAAATGGGATACACTTCCACAGCCAGGAGTGACCACACATCACCTCTGAGCCTCTTTCAGAGAAGGACTATTATTATTTCAAGTCCAGTGCTGGACTCAGACCAAATACAGAGATCTCTGAAATGCCCTTTGATGCTCTCCCAATTCCTCCAGGTCCATCATTATACGGGTTTTAGTTGTCTTTTCTTACTCAAAAGGAGATTATGTCTTTGAACAGCAAAGCCATTCTGCTGGGAGAAAAGCTTTTCACATGGTTAAAACTGTGCCACCATAGTGACCCCACTGGATTTATCAGCTCTGAGGATATTCCAGGTCATGCAGTTTCAGGTCATGGAATATTCCTTGACATGTCTGAGGTAGCAGCAGAGGATGAAAAGGGTGACAGTCTTTTAGAATAGCCTCACTTCTCCAAGTGTCAAAATTTGTGCTCTAATGAACCTTTTCTTCTCTTGTCTTCATTTTTTCCATAGCCACGAAACTCATGCTGTCTACAGGTGTAGCCAGGGAAAGGAGCCATTTCTAAGGCATGCAAGATTTAGATTTCAGTTTTTAGGTAGAGAAGTTGCTGACAGAAACAACTGAAAATCTAATTAGAGAAGAGCTTCAGCTGCTGTTTCCCCACTCTTTTTCATTTGCTTTGGCCTTTCCTGTTTTAAAACCCTTTGAACTGGAAATACATTTTCCATTGAGTGAGATCCAGGCTATAGCACTCCTCTGAAAATGCCACATTTTGAAAATCTGACATTTAAAATTTTAGCTTAGGAAGTGGGAGAGAAAAGTCAGGAAAGCAAAGAGACTGTGTTTTGACTTGTTCTAATATTTTATCTGTGCCAGGTAAGAGCACGGGCAGAGTAAGACAAGAAGAGAAAGGAGATGAGCCAAAATCCAAACATTTCCCACACAGCCCACACCTGATTTAAAGCAACCCAGCTGTCACTGTTTCTGTCTCCAGCATCCCTCCAGAGCCACTTGCAAGAGGTTGTTTTACCAAGAGCAGTTTTATTCTGCAACAATTTGATGCCTATCCATACATCTTGCAAAACCCCTTCCTGTTGCTTTTTCCAGCTCCTCCTTTTTATTTTGTCAAGCTCAATACTCCACAACAGGATTTTTCTGAAGCTTTTAGCCCAGTTAAAGCTGACACGAAACTCCCCGCATTACCTGCAGGAGACAGACACTGCTGCTATTGGGGTGTTTTCACAGATTAATTAATTGTGTTTCCTTTAGAGTAACCCCTTTCTCTGCAATATGCACAAATTTGGATATAACCTGAAGTACAATCTTGATAAAGGCTCTTGTGCAGCCAAAGGCTTAAGCATATGCTTAATCATTAAGAATTTTAGCCTGAAAAGAAGCCCTAATAATTAAAAACAAGTTACCCAAGGCCCCATATTAAGACATACCTAGATAACATTAGTTATTAAAATATAAATCAGAAATTTACTATTTTCTAAGGGATTTTCTCATTAAATGTCCAGGTTTTTTTTTCAAATATATACGAAATATTTCTCTCTCCCTCCTCCCTGGTGCTGCCTCCTAAGCCAAGTGCACCTTTTTCCTGGATTTGACCAAAGCAGCCTCAAGTGCACACAAGATCTGGACATTACCAAAAAACTCTGTCAAGCTTCCTGCTAAAGGTATATCAATAAACATCCCATACAGTTTGCAACAATATTTTTATATTTTGATTACTTTTATGCAGCTCTCAATACTTTGATGGATGTGAGATATGAAATTCACCTAGCAGGATTCTCTCTTTTCAAACACACCATTGGAATCTTGCCCTGAAAGTCATGATAATGCATTTTCCTTATTGACTTTGAGTATTTGTATCTAAATGGAAGTATTAAAAAATGGAACAAACACAGCTCAAGGTTTTTAATCTTGGTTCCCATGTTTCAGATTTCATTTTTAAGTCTTTAATTATGTGCCGACTTCCGTGTCTTCCTTAGAGATGTTTACAATAGATTTAATTATCCTTTGCAAGAAACATACACGGCTGCTGTTGGAGGGTTTTCATGGATTAATTTATTATGCTTTCTTTAGATTAGCCCCTTTCCCTCTTTGGCATTTTCCTGTCACCAGAAGAAATCATTAATCAAAGATATTTGCACTGGAACTGAATATCTACACATTGCATACCTATAATCTAGATCTGTTTAAAGTATATTCTTACTTTTTAACAGAGACTCAGATCCAATTTGATCAAGAACTGAAAAACATGCTTTCCTATGTAAATCCCTGCTTTCAGAGAGATGGCCTTAATTTTTCAAATCAGAAATTGAACAGATAGGTGCCTTTTTGCAGGGCAAATAGCTTGATACTTTTCAGATGTACTTCTTTTTCGACACCAAATAGTGAATTGTACTGATCACATCATTCATCCTGACTGCCAGTTGAGCCAGCTCAACTCAGCTATGATCTCTTTTTACAGTACTACATCTTCTGTGCCCCACAGGAATCAATAACAGCCTCTCAGGATTATACAGAATAATTCAACTTGTGCGACTGGAAGTGCATTACAAGACTCTGGTGCTGTGTGTCATTAGGAAGGCAAAGTCCATTTCACACATTTCATGGAATTTCAACAATGGATTTAAAAAGGCATTGAAGGCTCTGATTTCTCCTAACCAGCTTGTCATCATCAGAAAATGCAATTAGAATTCAGATGAGAGTGGTATGGGGAGGGCACATACTATGTTATTTGTGTATTACTACAGGAGAGTAGTGCTGTTAGTAAGATAAACAGCTGGGATTCAGTGCACTGAAAGTTAGGATGAACATTTCATATTTCTGTAATCATTACCAACAATCTTGTGATATCAAAAGAGGAAACACAGTGGGATACTGTAAAAAACAAAAACAAAAACCAAAAAGCCAAAACCAGACTATGCTTTTAATTACTACTAGCTTTGCATCTTTAATTTGAGTACATCAACAATCAAAACAAGGCTAAGCTCATCTCCACAAGCCTCAGCTGAGTTGAATACTGAATGGCACCAAACAATAGTGCTGAGGTGGGAAATGTTAATGGCATTGTGCCCCCAGCAGGATCCCCAAGCTCATTAAATGTACCTGAGACACAGTGTACCTTGCACAGCCATGTACCAACACTGCCATTACAGGCAGCCACGGCACTCTTTAGGAAATTCAGGGCTTCATTTGTATTTTCACATGGTAAGAGAGAGTCCTTTGGATATGTGAGCAATCACTACACAAATGCAAGGCATGGGGGGTATGAGGCAGAAAGCAAAGCTCTATTTTCGAATGAGGGAATAAAACATCAGAAAGTTTGAGTTTCTTACTCAAGGTCATTCAGAAGGAGCTCAGAGTGTGGTTCAGGAATGAGTTCAGATTGCCTGAATTCTAGCCTGTGGCCTGAAGTGTAGGAACAAATTAGCTTTCCCCACACATTAGTCTAATCCAAACATCACATAGCAGCAGCAAGCAGTTAAAAGCAAGCCGAAATCTACTCCCAGTGGAGTGACTTTGCCAAGTGAGAACTGAGGCAGACCTGGAATGTCAAAGATTTTTGGCTGTCATTTTATCAAGATAAAAAATAAATTAGAGGAGGCAGTTTCTCTGTGAATTATCTGTAATGAAACAGTCAAAGCCCTGAACCTTGCTGCCCTGAATGTCTTTACCGTCCATTTCCTCAGCAAAGACGTGTGAGCAATCAGATGAAGCAAGTTTGAAAGCCATTGTGCTGAACAGCGTTGCTCTGGAGGCTGCAGCTTTCAGTCTCTGCTGAAGCAGTACAGCAGCACAAGTGTCTGATGTTCACACAAATATCTCCAGCATACAAATAACAATCATGGTTGTGACAGGCAAGAGACCTACGATGCCATGTGATCAGGAAGCCACACAGAAGCAACACACACTTAATAAAATCTCTCTATTTTCTACAACAGAGAAGCAAAACAAGGACAAGGACATTGGGATGAATAACTTAAGTAGGAAAAGTGTCTTTGTAACTTCGTGCTTTGGTTTTCTTCTGCTGCTGCCCAAAAATAAAGGAAATATTCTGGTTTTTAGGCTGAGAAATGACCCTTATTAAATGCTGCAGTGTGAGGGCTACCAGCCCTAGGACTCTGCATGTAGCCCAGGCCAGGACAAAGGATTAACCTTTAAACTGGCAGCATGTTTAGGCAACAAAAAATTTGCTTTTAAGCATAACTACTTCTCTCATGTGCTCTCACACAATGACAATAATGCTGTTGGCATTCTTCTTATCTCATGGAAATTTAAAAGCAAAATTCCCAGCTTAAGTACAATTTCTTGCTTATTAAACACTTCCAAAATACTTCAAAAAATGCAATACATGATCATTAGCAATACTGATGCTTTCTGACTATTGTCACCCACTGAAAATATCATGATTACTATACCCAGATTAACTGGAAAAATAACTTGGCCAAACCTTTCCAATAATGGGACCATAAATATTAAGTGCAACGTGACCTTGCAAGCAGTTTAGAGGAATTCATACAGAAATTTTAAAAGGTGACAGGAGACTTAGATCACGTTTGAAAGAATACATTCAGATGATTTCCATATGACCTGTTGGTTGGGTTTGCTTTTAATGATATTTATATGCTGCCAGATATAAATGCTTCACAGGAAAATTTCATGTGAGTCAGGGTTAGAGAAACTGGGCCACAACCCCAGCTCTCAGAAATCAGCAATGCTCAGTGTGCTCCTGGGTTTGCTTCCTGCCCTCCCTCCACTGGCACAGACTTCAGTGATGATTTTCTTTTGTGTCTTCTTCAATAGCAGAGCACTTCTGAATGCCTTGTCCTGGCTTCTCTTGGGGCATCTTTTGCTCACATTGTGTTTTTGTCGGAACGCACAGTCGTGGCTCTCAGCATCACCACAGGCACAACCCAGCTCTACAAGGAACCGCTGTGCTGTGGTTCCTGTGCCCAAATCCCACACCTGAGTGAAAACATCAGCTTTTTACTGCTGCCATTTGTCTCTCCCTGCCCTCCTAGCAATCTGCTCCACTACACAGATGCAGTGAATTTTCAGGGCCTCCAGTGAACCTGCTTCTGCAGTCTGTTTCTCTTTTCAAACCCAGGTGGATCCCTAGATGGAGCAGAAAGATAACAGGAGCACAAATCTCAAACAAACTCTTGTACCTGGACTCACCAGCTTCTCTTTTTTTCTTTTCTTTTTCCTGCAGATCAAGTGGAACATGGACATGAAAAAAGAGAGCTGGGAGGCTGCAGTGTATGAAACAGCTCTGCAGATTTGAAGGCTTCAAACAAACTGTCTCAGAGGGATACAGGAGATGTTAAGATGCAAAAGGAAAGGCCATTGCTTTTTCACACCCTAAAAGATATCAGCTGCCACTCACACTAAAGGAGGGGTCCTCACCATGATGTAGCACTCTAAAATACTGCCCACCACTCCAGGAGGCAAGGGTTGAATAGGGCACACTTTTTTCACACACTCTTGGGGGAAAAGATGTGCAAGGTGACATATCCAGCTCATTTTAAATTTCCTGATGCCTTCCCCTCAGTAAAAATGAAGTTGCATAGATTTTTTGGATACTGAACATCCTGGATTGTACTGTGATATATTCCTGTGCAGGACAGAACTAAATAGAAACTGGCAAATTCTTGTCTTGTGATACCTCTGCCTTGTATGCAAAGGAAAGGAACTTCCCTTTGAGAAGTGAGGTTGGATTAAACAACCTCCAGAGATCCCTTTCAACCTCAATTATTCTGTGAAATCAATATCCATTTCATAAAAGGATGCTTGTTCTTTTGATGGGTTGTTTTCTAGTGAGTGGTGGTTTTTTTCATCACTGAAAGAGTTAAATTGCTAAATGGTTTAGTCTACACACAGTTTTGTTGCTTCAACTAAATTTTAGTTCCCTATAGCTTGCACATCACTGGACAAATATTCCTGTTTGTTGAACATTTCTTTTGTTGCAACAGTCACACAAAGTCTTTGCCAGACTGGGTAAAATTCACCCAAAGGTTTTTTTGGTTGCTCTTTAAGTTGACAAATCTAGGAGCAGGAGGTCAAGATTCATCTAACAGGGAGAGTAATTGGAAAGGCTGGAGGCTGATCAATACTGCTCCAGCCCTCAGAGCAATTCCTAACCTCTTCTTTATCAGATACACTGGAAGAAGAGCTGCCTTTAGATCTCCTCAGAACTGATTCACTCACTCATCAAAACATCCGTTCTGTACTCCTTGACACCCAGCATGAGAGAGGCACCATCTCATGCTGGAGAAGGTGTTGCTTCCAGACTCTGGAAGTGCACACTGAAGCAGGGCTGCCAGAAAAGATCAGAATGAATGAAAGAGACAGAACAATGCACAGCAGCTCCCTGTATGACCGAGTGGTCAGGGTTCTCTTACACGATACATGAGCTGAAGCACTCGCAGAAGAAAGAGCAGGACATTTCTCCTGAGTTTCCCACACTGTGGGTGATTGTTTCTCCCTCTGACTATTGGCATAATTCTTTGATAGTTTTGTGACTGAGTATTCAGGTTATCCATCTCCTTCTCCCAGTCTGTTTCAAAACTTTGCTCAGAAGAGAAAGGTGATGAAAAGAGCACATTTTTTTACTTTTTTTTAAATTTATTTTAAAGCCTGGGGACTGACTTCTGTTTTGGACCTTTTCCTTTTCATCTTTAAATGCAGGAATCAATAATTTAGCCAGATGAAATTATATGTTCACACTGTTATTACAGCATCATAGTAACTATGTTATATGACTGTCAGCACTGAAATAAGGTGACCATAATTTGGAAAGAATAAACATTCAGGTCAAAAACTGCTTCAGGTTAGATATGATTTATGGTATTGCCTTTACAAATCAGGACACCTGTTTGCTGGGGAAAGCATCAATAATAGAGATGTTAAAAAAAAAATTCTTTCCTCACAGATGGCATTTACTATGGTGACGGTCAGAAGTAATTTCCTTGAATACTCTAAACCATAAACTAAAAAGGGATGTACAATGTCACTTGAATACTCTGCACTATAAAGGGATGTGCACTGTCCCTTGGTGTTAAAGCATACTTGTTTTAGGATTTATTGGCCAGTAAGTGAGGAAAAGGGGTAGAAGTTTAAAGAAATCAAATTAGATTAGGGAAAAAGAAAAAACTGCTGCTTTGTGAATGTTCCTGCTTGTGCACTTGCTATTAAACACAGATAAAGAAGTGCTGAAAAGAAAAAAGAGGTGAAAAGATTTAAATACTTTTTCCTATGGATTCTGGAATGGAGGGAGAAGAACAATGAAATACCAAGTTACAGATACAACAAAAACACAGATCAATGTCCAAATCACCTTCATAACAGCAATGAATTTCAGACTTAGTCCTGCTGAGGACATCTTGAGATAAATGCCTAAACAATATGTACCAAGTTGTGTGATGAGGACCCAGCTGCATGTGTAGCCTATCTGTCATCTTTGGTTAAAAGTCAGTGGAAAATAATTATGGAAATTCAGTGTCAAAAAACAGCAGGAAACAAAAAACACCGTTAAGGGCAGGGGATCAGAATTCAAACCTGCAGTCTTCAGCTCTCTTGTGAAATTCCCAAATTAAAGCAATTCCCAAATTAAAGGAATTTTAAACAGTTTTTATCAGCTTCTCTCAGACATGATCCCAGCCACCACAATACTATGACAACCCTTTCACCTCCATACATTTTGGCGCAAACTCCACCCAGCCGCGTCCTGGCCACGACCGGCTTTATACCACCCCGTCTCTTTGCAGACCTTGCCTGGCAGAGCCACGCTCAGATTCCCAGATGAATGTGATGGATGAGTGAGCAGAGCAGAGCCTACCTCCTCCAGCTGCACCAGGAAGGTGACGTTGTGGCCCTGCTCGGCTGTCAGCCGCCCGTCGGCCGTGACGATGCGCAGCCCCTGGGGGGGTTTGCCCGGGCACTGCTGGGGCTTGGCCGTGTACCTCTCCCGAACCCCATCCGTGCAGTTGTTGGAAACAACCTTCCTGTACCTGAAAAGGGATGGGGAAAGCCGTGCCAGGTGCTGACAAGGAGCACAGCAGGGATGACTGGGAACAGGTTCCTTTAGACTGAGGAGATGGTTAGAAAACGAAGATTCCCAAATGGATTTCAGCGTTTGGCTCAGCCAAGAGTTCCTCATGTGCCCCAGCACACCAGAAGCTCATACTGTTGTTAATGGCATGTGATAATTTCCTGCACAAAATATCTTGACATCATATAAGGTACATAAATTGTCTAAACCATAAAATTATTTAAGCAACTATAAAGTTATAAATAAATGATATACACATAGAGTATGGCATTGTATTCAATTATTACACTGTTGGACAAAGTTTAACAACTTTTCTCACATGTTCTCCACTTCTCATCAGTTGTGAGGCAAGTGTTTCTAAAGATGCAACCCTTAAAGGCTAGAAAAATAAGAATTGAAGCAAAAAGCAAATTCTGCCCATCTTTCAGTATACAAACCCTCCAAACACAGCTTGGGTTGCTTTTCTTGCTTTAATCACTTGCATCATAAATGAAGTCTGCCAGGACCTTAACTTAAACTACATCCTCCATTGACTAGTAAGAGGGGCAAAGACCAGCCAGCATTCAGGCTAGCTGCCCACCTATAACTTCACATATGCATCAGTTTCATCTCTCTCCACTAATTTACCTTTCAGTATTTCTGCCTCACCTGATCACACAGGATTTTAAGAGAAGTCTTTTCAGAAACATTAATGATTTGGCCTTACAGTCTCCCCCAAATTTCCTTAAGGCATCATCTTTCAAGGAAAAGCCTGGCCCATACATGATGGAGATCTGGAGTGACAGGTGTGCAACCCAACAAAGGTAGTGATGGTGATGATGATGTCCCAAGGGCTTCAGCCAGCTCTGACACACCTACAGTAGGAGTAATCCTGTTTTCCAGGTTTCCACTGGGTTAAATCCATATGGGTGCTCCAGCTAGATAAAGCCTGGTGAGCCACTTACCCAGTGCTGTTGAGATAACTCTGTCCAAGGCTGCAGTCCTTTGACAAGGAGGATGGGTTATACCAAAATGCTGGTAAACACTGGCCATTGCTGTGGCGTTCATATCCATAATCACTGTTGCAATGTTAAAAGAAACCATCACATAAAACCAGAAAAGAACAAACATGGTATTAGCTCATGCTGTCTATTATTAATACAAGTCTGTTTACTATGACTTCTGGTTTTATTTTTACTGATAGAACAAATTCTTCATTCCACTTCAGCTTTTATTAATTGGGGCAGTTATATTCCATAAATACCAGTAAAAAAGAAGCACCAGAGCAGGTAGTTTATGAGTATTGCATCAATTGTTCTCTCTCCACAGACTAACAGTACCTCTCAGGATCAAATCTAGACTCAAATATTAAAAAAACAAAAATTGAGAAACAAAAACAAAAATCCACCAGGAATCTAAGCTAAGTTAAATTACCACTGTCTCAGTCACATCTTAGAAAACTGAAGGCTAAAAAGCTAATTGCGTTTGGAAACTATATCACACAGGATGTAGAGGGAAATTTACAACCCTGAGAGAGCTCTTGCCTGAAGGCATAAACAGCATATTTGGTAATGGGAAGGAATTCTGTGATCTTCAATTCTCTTTTTGTTAAGAAGAGGAAATGCTACCAAAAATCACGTTAGAAACAATGAGTCAAACTTTAATCTTTTGTCACAATTTGAGTTTAGCTATGACTAAATTTGCTTCGGTTTCTCTAAAAACATTTCAAATTGTTTCTGAGTCCAACTAAACAAAGACTCTATAAAAAATGTTATTGCAGGGGAAAAAAAAAAAAAAAAAAAGTCCAACAAACAGAAAACCTCTTTAATCAGTATTCCATTCACATGTGGGTTTACTTTCCAGCCATTGAGTAATGAGGACTGCTTGGTTGGATAATCATTCTTATTCCTTTTACTAAGCCTTCTCCAGAGCTCAGAATGGAAAAGTAATGGGATCTCGTTTCTGAGAACTGCTATACGGAATCCACCAACTCCATTCCAATATTCCAGTTGCACAACAATCCTTGATCTTAAAAAGGCACTTTTCTGCAAAGTATTTTTTACTTATTTGTCTTTAATGCCTTGGTATCAAGTAGCCTGTTTTTCCAAGAAAAGAGGATTAGGGCAGTGTTGGACTACGTGATTAAGGGCTTGTATTTGCACAGGTATGTAAAGAAGCAGAGAGAAGAAACAAGAGATGGATGAACCCCAACAACCTGATCAGATTTAGTGGAGACCCTGCTCCAGCTCCTCCCAGAGCTGTCACAAGACAGCCATCAGTCCATGGCCAGGGTGAGACCTCCCAGAGCATCAATGAGATATTTATAGAAAAACAGTAACAACAAGAAGAGTGTTTAACTTAAGGAAGACTTTGTTCAAGTGTCTTGAAAAAGCCTGATAACTTTAAAAAAACGTACAGAATGACAAGCAAACAATGTTAAGAAGCTTGATACTGGTCTAAGATATGAGACAAAGAAGAAAAAAGGAAATAATTTGATTTATCTTTTGTTACGTCTTTTGTACTGGTTATCAAGAAAAGTCATTGAAAATAATTCAGTCACCACTTTTCTGCTTCAACTTTTTTATTTTGAATAAAGAAAAGAAAGATGCATTGAGGCAATCTTAAAATGGCAAAATTAAAAAGATGACATTAAGCAAAAGAAAATGCTGCATATCACTTGAGAAAACTCTTAAACATATATTAGACTGCATGACTGTTCCAATGGAACATTTTGGCAGCTGTGGTGCTTGGGGTATCTACAGCAAGTAATTGAGAACATACTCCAGGAAACAGCAATGCAGTAGATGACCTAAACGGTTTTTTCCTCATTTTTTTTGACTGAATTTTCATCAATCTATTTACTCAGATGGCTGCAACTCAGTGCTGCTTAATTGCTTTGGAAGCATCAGCCAGCCAACTCTCCCACTGCCATGTGCTTCTATAATCATCCTTGTTGGAATAAGAACACTATAGCTGCAGAATACACTTTGTAATGAAGAATAATACCATTCTGATTTGCTTGGAGAAAACAAATATTTGCATACAAATGGAACTCCTGTATTTTTGTAATTCATTTGTAAACACTCTGCAGCACTAAGTTATCGTGTGTGACTCTAATTAAAAAGCTGTAACACTGTACACACACAGTGTTCTGTAATCAGGTGAAAACAAAACAAACTAATACAGTGAAATCTGCCTCAGAGGGGATCAGTACTCACAATCCAATTTGATGCAGTAGTCTGGGATTTCTTACTCTGCACATGTCTAGATTCAAGCTGCTATTTTGCTTCCTATTCCTACCTGTAAATCTGGGCAAGCCAAGCTGGACTTAACTAGTTATGACTGTACTTGGGTTGTATTTCTCAAAATCAAGAGAAAGGAATCCTAGGATTTTCCACAGCAGAAAGAGCTATAAGCCCAGAAGTTTCACAGTGCTGTTTTCAGGCTTGCAAATCATCTGGCTCATTAAGGCCCTACAGAAATATCATCCCAGTAAATGACATGAATTGCTTCTCCAATCCCTCCACAGATGCAGCAGCCACCCGTTCACCTCCGCAGTCTTGGAATCTAATGAATTCCTTGGCTACAGGCTGGTGCACGCAGAACACTGATGCTGACAACAAATTGCTGCCTACAATTTGGCACAACAGGCTTTGCAGCAATCAAGAAGCGTTACCATCAATTGGATGTCCATAGCACGAGCCAGCACAGCAAAGCCTGGAGGTGGGGAAGGCATCAGCCTCAGCCTGCAATCAGCTCCCCGAGTCATTGCCTGGGAACTGGGAATTGGAATTTGCATATATTGATGATATTTTGTGCCTGCCTGAAAAGAACTCAGGTGACACAGATAATGTATCTCCTAAAAAGGAGGGAGCGTTTGCCATCAGGGATTGCTTTATCAGTGTGAAGCAGCCTGTCTGGTGGCTCTCACTGATTGTGGTTTTACCCTTTTACTGGTTTAAACTGGAATCCTATTTGTCTTAATCAAGTAGACTTGCAAGTTATTTTCTGTAATTTGATACAAATTCATTCCAGACGTTTTGTATCTCTGCTCAATGATCATGATGAATTCATTTTTCTTATGTTATTTTCAGCATAGGCAATAATCAAAGAAAATAAATCCCCTAAGGAAGTTTGTATTTGAAAAAAGACCTGACAAACATACTGTTCGGAAGAGCTGTTAATTCACATAAAATTATTAAAATCCTACTGCTTTAAGATATAGAAATAACCAGTTAATTCAGATAAGTGATTGCCATGTTCATAGCTTCTAAAAATCAAGATATAACTTATTATGTAATCATATAAATTCCATAAGATTAAGAGCTTCACCTTAAGTTCAGCTATGCCAGAAGCTGACAATGCTCTTTGTGTTTTTGCATGCTGTGCTGTCCAAACATTTTGGACATTAAATGGGGTGGAATTGAGCTATCTCTGGAAATAGTCATGTTTTTTCCACAATTTCCAAAAGCCCTGGTGGAAAAAAATAACTTTGGCCACAGTAGTGGAAAAGTCTCACTACTCTTTTATTCACTTAATTCCATTGTCTAATGTTTAACCATGATTCAAGTGTAGGTTTGTGTTAGAGGGGAGCTGTGCTTGTTCCCCAGTTCTACAGGACCTGATATGGGATTTAACTCAGAGAAGGATGAATTCAGCTACAGTTTGAACTGTGGATCCACAAGAGTGTACAATTATAATTGCATCACAGTATTTGGAGTTGAGCTATACCAGTTTATATTAATATGGAACCTAAAATCCCCAGAATCCTTCCTGTAAATCCATGCCTGGTAGATATCCCGGCCCTTAAAGATGCAGAGATGCACTGTAGATTTTACACAGTGAATCTGCATTTTCTACAAGCACTCAAAATGAACTAAAGATTCATCCTAAATTACTATTTGTTAGCTAACCGAGCCCAGAACCGAAGGGTGCAAACGTAGGTGTATTTCAGCACCAGCACCTGCACTGACCTGATGGCTGGTGACACACAGAGCCAGCAGAACCTAACCACACTCAGTGTCTGTCCCCTGCCTCCCCAGGCTTTGGCAGAACAGTTCCTCCTGATGCAGACTCTGATGTTTTAGCACAGGAACTAACCCCAGCAGGCAGAGCTGTAATTTAAGTGCCAGGGAATATAAAAAGAGCCAGCCAGATGCTTGCTGATATCATCTGTGAAATAAATGGATAGATTCCCAGTTGCAGTAAGGCACCTCTGTGCCTCTCTGGCTATCCAAAACCACTAGCAGCAGTACCAAGAGGCTCATGTTTCCCCTGAAGGTGTGAGGTACGGCAATGCTGACAGGAGAAGCCGTCAGTGGTAATGACAGCGGGTTCAGAGGGAGGGCTGACAGTCAGACACTGCTCAAAGCTCCTGTTAAAGGACCTGGGAGACAGGTGGCTGAAGGATGAACACCACCAAAGGTTTCTGTCTGTGTCTAGGAGGTGTTTCTGCCGAAGAGATATTGCTGTAATAACGCTCAGACGGCAGGAAGGAACACAATGTGAGGAAACCGGGTAAATTAATGCTTTAATAACACCCAAGTAACGGCGTCATCCATTTACCCAAATCAATTAAATGAAGAAGGGGATTCTGGTTTCTAGGCCGTTGCTAGGACAGGCTTGCCTTGCACATGCAGGGTCCCCATTCCTGAGGCGTGGTTGCCCTCTGGCTGCCAGCCTCATTCCCTGCACGGAGCCCCTGCCCGCTTCCAGCCGGGATACAGCTGGCAGCAGAGCCCGGCTGCCAAGGAACCACAGCCCCTTCCAATGGCACTCCATCCTGCTCTGCAAACAACAAACAAACCTGCCCTTTTCCCTGAGAAAGGAGTACCAATGGGCTGCATACGGAACCTGGAGTTCTGTCAGGTTACAAGGAGAAAAAATTTAAAAAAAAAATCACAAAATCTTTATGTCTTTTATAACTGGTATTTTCGCCCTGAACTGATCAAAGAAGACTTGCAGGATTAACAGCAATAACACTTATTTTCACTTTACCTGACCACAGAGATACAATTTTTTACTCCAATCTCTGACAAGCTTAGATAATAAGATTTTCTCCATACAAATTTAGTGTTTAAACAGCAACGACAGCACAATGACAGGAATTGTTGCTTTCTTCAACTCTGTGTACAAACATAGGTTCTGTAGCCACTGACAATATAAAAAGCTGTCCAATTTATTTCAAGATTGAAAAATCAAGTGTGGGCAGCTAAGGAGCTTCTCCCTATCTGGGGGATACATGTTTGTCCCTTTCAATCTCCTTCAATTGCCCAACAACAAAAAAAAGAAATAAAGAAACAGAGAATTCGAAAGTACTGAAATGTCATGACTGAAGATGATGAAAGTGGTTTTTTCTTCCTGAAAAGGAAAGAACTCCACAGAGGGCACCCTTCCACAGCAAGAACTCATTGCCTGGTATCATCCAAACCTCCCTCCAACTTCTGCAGTGTGAATTGGCAGTGAAACCTCGTGCAGAGTTCAACAAGGCAGGCACTGAAAGCCACAGCAGTGCAGCAGCAGCTTTGCCTTTCTTAGCAGACAGAATTGCTTTTTTTCTTGCTATTTTCTTTTCTCCTTTTCTGTCCTTCTCCAGCATATCTATGTAAAATTGTGCTCCTGATGAGTATTGTTGGTAAATGTTTCTGAACTGGATGCTTAAAGCAATATTTCAGTCTTTTTCTCATCAGAGGCAGTAGGGAAGGAAGCTGAAATGCATAAAGTAGAAACCCAGGTCTGAGGACTGCAGGAGTAACTTTTGCTCAGGGAGAACTGGAGGGGACAACAACAGCCTGGTCTAAACCAAAACTAATTCCATGAGAAGGAGAAAGGTCCTTCTTGGTCAGAAAGGTCCTAATTCTGCCTCTGCCAACAGATTTGAAGTGACTTGTTCAGGCACGAGAACTGAGCACCTCTTGGACATTCCAAATCATCCAAGCGTTCTCTTAAGAGATTCTCCCACAGCCCAGCAGAGCCTTTGGAGAAAGTTTCCTTGAGGTGAACATTTAAGAAATAAAAGCATGTTTCCACCGGCAAATGTCACTGTGGTACTTTTGTTCTGTACCTAGCAACAAAGTTTTATAGTGGCAAGCCACACAGTCAATTTTAATGAAATAAATATATTCATTCTCAGTGAGAAGTGCTGGAAGGAAAGCATATTTTTATCAGAAGTTTTAGGTATGTGTGTCCCTTACAACTGCCACGGATTTAAACACTAATGGACTGACTGTGAGTCAATTGCATCAACTATTTTATAAGGGCATGAGGTTGGCTCAGCATTGTACTGCATGTCCTATAAGAGGGTCAAAATCTTCAGGGAATTTCCTTGCTTTTAATGATTGTTTGGGGTTTTTGGTTTGGCTGTTATTTTTCTTACTTTACTAAAGAAATATTGAGTGATTGAAATCCAGGAGCTTTGGACACCTGCATGATGAACTGCACATAGATCTTCTCCTTAGAAAAGAACTAAATGGAAAATGAGGAAATCATCAAGAAATCTATTGACAGAATCTGTGCCAAAATATGTTCATAATTGTTATTGTTTGGAGCAAGAGGATTGACTTTTTTTGACACAACATAAACTCGCCTCCTGAGAGTCTGTGATTTTACACAGAAAAAATATTCTGTATTTATGGACAAGTGAGAAGTGAAACGCTGTAAATTTCCATACAAAATATTGATGAGATTAACCTTTTCAGGATTCACGTGGAAGATTCTGGGTTTAATTAGTAACATGACATAGATCTGGGTGGGTGAGGCACAAAGGGAGTTTATCAGCACTGCCAAAGAGCCAACATTTCTCTCATCCAAGATACTGAGGAACTTGCAGACTTGGAGAAAAGAGGTAAGAAAGAGATTTCAGTAACGTGGTTCCCTGCCTTTTTTGTGCAAATTGCTGTGAGTCAGCAGTAATATTGAAATGAAACCAGCAGCTGAAGATTGTATCACACCATGCATAACTCACCAATGGACTCTATTTCCTGTAGCAAGAGAAGAAAAGGCTTCAGAAAGAGATTAACTCAAATCATGAAGACAATGTCTGCTGGACAGTAAAACATGATGGGCCAGATGCAGCAAACGGCCCAGGAATTTCCTAGATACTTGATTCTAGAAGCTGAAGGCATACTTTGCATATGCATATATTTACTTTTAGTAATATATACATATGTGTTATATATACGTATATACGTATGTGTTAAGAAATTATTTTATTTTTTACAAAATGCTGTTATATGTCTTCAGACTACTCTGAGCCATTTTTGGTCATTCTAAGGTTAGATGTGCTAAACTGACCTGTTATCTTACTGGTGCACAGAGCTGTGACCTGGGAAATGGTCTGCTCAGCACAGATTTTGTGGGAGCCTTAGGAGATTACAGACACCTATTCCACCTTTCCTTCTTTTAACATAATACCTGCACTATCAGGGAGCAGCCCATTTCAATGCCTACATATTTACTGATTTCTACTCTCTGCAAGCCTCCAGCCTCTCTGAGGATGCCCGTGGTGCTGTGTGAGAGCACCCAGTCCCTCTGCTCATTGCTCACCAGTCAAAGTCCGCCTCGGTGCACACGCACGGCTCCGAGGTCATAGCCCCAGCGTATTTCCCCTGCATGCATTTCTTCTCAGACTTGCGCTTCCTGTAGATCCTTTTTGCTCCCATGATGCAGGCTTCTCCCTGGAAACAGAACCAGAAATATTTCTTTGACGCCCACCAGGCTATTTGTGTCACCCGGTTTGTGCAACGGGAGGTGTTACTCAAGGGAAGAGGATGGGAAGCCAAATGCTATCTCAGAACACTGGAGTTAATTAAAAGCTACTGAAGCTCTAACTGAAACTAAATCAACTCTTCCAATACACACTAAGAAATCATCTGAGATTACTTATATATCTTACTCAGCTCTGAATTTATTCCAAAGCCCATAAACATTTGGTACAGACCCATTTCACAGCAACTGAAAACATGGTCTGATTCCTCTACAATCTGAGGCATAGAGAAGGTTATTTCTTTGGTCTGACCTCTCTGGGAATAGTTTCATTCAGTAGAAACTAGTAATGTGTGTTTATGTAAATACTTCCCATGGATGAGTTGGGTTTTATGGGGTTTGACTTGTTATGTAGATGTTAAAACTTCCTATCTTCAGCACCCTGCTTAATATTTCTGTCTAGGGAATAAGGCTCAGCCTTGAAATCTCAGTGGAAAAGAATTCAAAAGGCAAGAGTATGCAGAAGCCTTCTTAAAATAGTTCTGCAAGCTCCAAAGCCAACATCCTCAAAGAAATACTGCAAAATCCTTGGTATTTTTGCTTACGCAAGCACAAGAAAGCAAAGAACAAAATACAGTGGAGTCTCACTTATTACCTTTTATGCTGTTAAAATCGTTGTGGAAAATTTTTTCATGGCTTTGATTTGATGATTTGATAGCATGAAACAGAAGGGCTTGAATAGCAACTGGTGTAAAATGCTGCGCTTCCTTGAATTTCAAGGAAGCTGTACTGATTTTCAGCATCTAAAGATCTAAGTAATAACTGGTATTTTTAGTGTAGATTGTGCCTTGTGTGAGCAGCTAGTCTGAGTCAAGCTACTTTCATTTCATATTCATTATTAAATTCTTGCCCAGCAAGATATATACAGAAAGACAGTCTTTGATGATATAAATGTGTGCTTTGCTCTAGACTTCAGTGGAGCCTGTGGTGTTTATATAACCACAGAATTTGGGCCATATTTTATTCTACCCTGATGAAAGCTAGGCTGTTGTGTCTTGGCAGAGCTGGGGAGGTGCCCCATGGCAGGTGCAGGCACTGTGCAGAGTACCTCACCTTGCTGGGCATGAGTTTAATGGCAGTCTTCCACGGTTCAGAGAGTGATGCAGCAGCTGCATCCAGGATGAACAGGGCAGGGCATGGGGGCCAACGAATTGGGGAAAAAAGTGCCCAAATCCCACAGCAGAGAGAGACAGAACAGGGGTGAAAACAAGTGAGCAAGAAATGAAGCTGAGAGGGCCAGAAATTGGAGAAACAAATGTGAAACAAGTAGAATGGTCTTAAGACACTGGCTCTTGAGGATGCAGAAGGAGGAAGGAGAGAAAGGAGGTAAGGATGGGGAAATTGGATGGGAGATGTAAGAGTGAAGAAGTTCAGGCCTCGGTGGCAGTTTTTCTGCTGTTGCTGTGTTGTTCAAGTCTGCCCAAGTCTAATTGCCTGTGTGCAGAATGACACCCAAAAGACAGCTCTTCATCCTTCAGGGATCACAGAGTCTCAATCTGAGGCCAACACACCAGTGCAACAGAACCACCCACCGAAACACCAAACTGACAGGAAAAGATTTTGGATTGTGCTGATCTTGAACTGTAGGATCATTAGTTACTTCAGGTCACATCCCAGCACCCTCACTTCTCACCTGGCTATGGAGCTGCCAAGGCCTGTAGTCCTCTTCCGCACATCTCCGATCAAAAATAGACTTGTAGTCTACTTTCACCAGCTGCCACTCTGAGCGGTGGCTGAAATGTCCAAACACACTGCAGAATGCAGCAGGAAGAACATACAGTGAAAGGAAGTCACCACAATTTCCAACAGAGATCAATTGCTTTATGAGAGAGAGAGTCCTACTCATTTGCACTGGACTGACAAAGTGAAAGTGAAACTTAGCCTGATAAATATCTATAACCCCATCAGAAACTGCAAAATTGCATGTAGCTTTTATTCCATTCACTAAGACTCTCCCACTTATGACAATATCCAAAATGACTCAGCTTGAAGAGTCAAGAGAAGGCTTGATGTGGTGCTGGAGACAGTAAGGCCTTCAGGAGCAATTTGCCTTCCATGCAAATGAAAATCAGAACCTGATGGAACATTCTTCATACATCTTTATTAGCTCAGGTTAGTTTCCAAGCCACATATTGTGCACATTACAGGTCTGTCAGAACTTCCTGTTTTTACAAATCTGATCTCAGATAAAATATCACAGTTTCTGGCATAGTGAGTCCAGATTTATCATCATGCAGAACTCTGCATACCACATTGAAACTAAACATAATTTTTCATGAGTCAGCCTCCAGGCAAAATTTTGTCATTCATTTTTACAAAAGAAGGTCCTCACTTACCTGTGTCTCATTAAAAAAAAGAATGTAGCAGCAAAAACACAGTTATAAAAATACCTCACTATTTTCCTTTCAAATATTAATCTGTCAACAGTAACTCTGCTTTATATCACATTCAATTTGAGGAGTCAGGTTTCCTGCTGAGAAGTTAAGTGATAAATGTGTTTGCATCTTGCACGGAGCCATGCTTCCAATCCCTCAGTCGTATCACAAATAAACTGACGATTTAGCAACAGAAGACTGCACACTCTTGGCTTCAGATCATCCTTGGTTTGGTCCCCAACCAGAAATGCCACTGTTGCAAAATACAGTGCACACATTGTGTTGTGCTGTTCACCTCCACAGCATCATTATGGCATGCTCACTTACGTCATGATGAGGGTTTCCTCTCCAGGTTCCCCTAAAACTCCATCCACAAACAGTGGGAGGGATGTGAAACTGTACTTGCTCCAAGATCTCCCTTCATCAAAACTTAACCTAGAGGAGAAAGCAGAATTTGTGTCTTCTTTCCTCACTCTCCAAGTCTACTCAAGGGGAATCTCTAGTCCCCTACAGCTGCTATGGAGAAGTGGCAAACAGCTTCTCTTATTGAATTTTGATTTTTCAGTCCTTTACATAATTATTTTCTTGAGAAAGCATTATAAATTAAAGCATTGATCAAGCTTGTCTGGCATCATACCACTAACCATGGCCAATATTTAAGTATTAGGAACTAGCAGTTATGTTAAAGATTGATGCTCAAAGGGCAAAATGTAGCCTAAGCGTAAGATTTTTTGAAAAATAAACAAGTTATTTTGAATATCTCTTTTTTGAGTCCGCAATATAAAACATTTTGAGGTTAGTTTTCTAGAGGATGACAGTTTCTTCAGACCAGCAGTCCCCCTGTGGGGAATGTAAGTGAAAGCCTGAAACCACTCATCATTTCTTAAGATCTGGGTCTGGGTGTTCCAGATTCTGATATGACACTAACTGTGGTGGAAGTAAATAATACAAAACAGCACAGAGCTACACTCTACCTCCTCACTCAGGAGTGCTAACTGGAAAGGACAATTTTATACTATCACTTACAGAACCCTGAATCTATTCAACAAAATTCTGGTTCATAAGTGCTGCCTGCCACACAGAAGGCAAGTTCATCATTAATTTTGGAAATCAGGACTATTTTGGTAATTAAATGAGAGACAAGGGCATAAACCACATTATAGATGTATATATATATGTATATATATAGATATATATATATATATATATAGATATATATATATAGATATATAGATATATAGATATATAGATATATAGATATATATATTTTATAAACAATCAAATGCAAGAAGCCAAGCTGTGGTAAATCAGGAGTGTTGTGGAATTACACTGATGATATCTCAGACCTGGCCAAGCCAAAATTATGTAAACTACCATAATTTCCAGGATTTCTTAGCTCTACCTGATTTAATATTTACCAGTATCTTAACTAATACTTTCTAGATTATAGCTGCAGAAGACTGGATGCATACTAACTGCCTGCTTCCTGGCATCTGAAAAGAGGGACAGCAGACATTTAGCACAAATGGAGTCATTACCACAGGTGTCTGATAGGCAGAGATGTGTGTTTCATGGCAACGAGTACTCCACCTTGATCCAGGTACAGAACACTGTGCTCTTCCTCAAAGATCTGAGAAAAAGGAAAAAACAAAACAAAAAAACCTGTTTATTTAAACCTATTATCCTTAGCATCAAGAAAATGTCACAGTTCATTAAGTAGGATCATGCACAGGACAGTTATGTGCTAAGAAAATTATGAAGTAGAGGAAATTATAGATATAATTTCTGGACTCGGTTTTTTATTGCTTGGAGGTTTGTTCCCACAGTTTTTCCAGGTCCATGGAAAATTCAATCTTCCCTTCCTTGATAGAAAGTTAGAAATATTATTTCTTTTCAAGGATCAACAGTTTCCCTCCTTTTGATGAAAAATTTTTGTTTAAAGAAGAATTTCATGTGTTTGAACATGTCTGGCCCCATCTCAAATAATTGATTTAGACAGAAAAATGAAGCTGATCAAACACTGCAAAATAATTAGGTTCTTGGATTTTCAAATATAGGGAAAGATTTTCTCTCCCTGTGTCTTTTTTTGTATTAACTTTCTGCAAACATCTGCTCTATAGTCTACACAGCAGCATTTGTCAGTCTGAGAATGATTTGATATCCCATTTATAAAATAGGAATAGCAGAATTTCCTGATCTGAAGATAAACACATTAGAGGGTATTTCTTAACAGGTGAGACTCCATTAAGTATTAGGAACTAGATATAATTTCATCATCCAGTCTCTTTCCACAATTAATGGAGAGGTAGGCAGCTTTGGAACAAGGCAAACTGAATTTTGTATTTTTCTGCATTAGCTTAAGAGCCAGGCAAAATAATCCATTTACATGGACAATGAACTTTGGACAGTTCAGCTTAGGTGAATGAGTCTCAGCTGAAGTGAGAAAAAGTAGACCAGTGCAACTTTTCATTTTTGGGTAAGTATAGTCATGGACAAACAGAAAAATGGTTTGGTTGGCATAAGGGATGTACAACAGTAAAAGGCAACACTTTCCCTTTTTTATTCATAATTTATTCTGTTCTCTTTGCTATGGGGTTAAACTGAAGTCAAAGTCTGAGTAGAATAATAAAAATAATTTTCTGCTCTATGAAGTCTAACAGCATATTCAGTCTTTTTCTTTGAACATCTTTGTACCTTTGAGAAGGGAAGTTTACTCTTTTATAAAAGGTTTGCAAAAAAAATACCGTGAACCAAATGAAACAAAAAGTGACAGACTGAATCTACTTTTAGGACATTTCCTATGATTCTTATTTAAACCAGTGATTCTGTGTTATTTACCTGCCTCCAAGTGTTCCCAGCATCAGAAGTAACAAACATGCTGATGTCATTGTCTGATAGTTCAGTGCCTATATTACCTGTAAGATGAGCACTGGTTAGTGAAGGAGCCCTCTCAGAAAGAGCAGAATGAGCAAATCAGGGGAATAAATGTATTTATTTATTTTGCAGTTGTAGAATTTCTGGGGTTGGGAGAAAAAATGAGAGGGAAGGAGTCTCAGTTTGAAAATACATATATAAAAGACCCAATATATACAACTCTACACACCTCCACATGCAAAGGAAACGTCCTGATTTGATCTTATGCTCACAGGAGTGGGACAGGAGATCACAGACATGATCTCCTCCATCTCGAAGGCCAGTTTCCATAAAAAGCATATGACATGCTGAAGGCCCATAAGCATTTTCATTTGACAGCCTGCCTCCTTTCCCAATCCTGGTGGTGTGACACCCCACAGCCACCCAACACCCTCCACAAACAACAGAGTTTGTGCAGATTTGCTGTCAAACACAGGCAATTGTTCAATGTTTCATACCTGAAGCTACAATAATACTGGGGGCAGTGTCTCGGCTGGCAATGTTTCCTGAGGTATAGGGGTTGTCCGAGACCTTCAAGTGAAGGTGAAGAGAGCAATAGGGCTATAGAGAAAGGAGAAATAAAAGTAAAAAGCAGGCACAACAATGTATTCTCCTGTTTCTACAGGCTTAGAAACATACAGCATCTTTCTGTATTTCCTCATAATCACTGTGTTCAGTAACCCTTAGATGGGCACAGCCACTTTGCCATCCTTTTCGGACACAACCCATTCCCAGTGGGAAACTGATGCACCAGGCTGAAACCCTCCTCCAAGGACCAGAACTTTGAGGCTGTTCCTCAAAGGAGGGGACCAGGCTTGAAGGGGCAGGTGATGGTAAGGAGTACCTGCCTCTCCTGGCTCCTGCTCTTTGAGAAGCAATCGTGCAGATTGATGCAGATATGAAATGACTGAGCAGCACTACCCAAGCTATGTCTGAAACAAGCAGCAATTTAACCTCACTGGTGTGATGCTGAAGCATAATTAGCCAAGAAAAAAAAAAAAACTTATTTCTTAACTCTTACCATTTACTTACACTACCAAATAATACCATTTCTTAAATCTTTTTGAGATGTGACTGTTCTGAAATGCACTGAAACAAATACAAAGAAGTACCACAACTGGAAAGTGTTAGTTTCAAGTTTAAAGCAAAGCTTCGTTACCCATCTGGATGTGACCTTTAAGATTTCAATAAAAATACATCCATGGAAACCTTACCTATTTACTATTGATTTTGTATGCTAGATACTCAGGTAAGATATAAGTGGTACAGAATAAATCAGCTGAGCAAGAAGGTAAGACAGACAGGAAGATTTGCAAAGCTGCCATTACAATTCCCTCCAAATCTTGTAATGTGATAATTTCTGAAACTTTCTGAATACCATTTCCTTCACTTGTTCTATTTCCAAATTTTTTTTTCTTTCAAACCTCATGAAGAGCCCTTCATGAAACATGCTAAGGGAGGAGCAGGGGAAAAATACTGGCTACAAAACCTGAAGCAAACTGACGTAATCAAGGTGGACATCACACAAGAATAGAACTGGAGCAAAGCCCTTGCTTCAGCTTGCCCAGCTCTGTAAGAGGAAGAGGGGCTGTGCAGAGGGACCTTCAGGCTCAAAGGAGGCAGGTTTTCCTGAATAATACCAGCTGCCTAAAGGCTAGATCTGCAGCCCCAGGAGTCTGGCAGGCCTCCTCTGTAGGAGACCTCGTCCCATAGGTCACTGGAGGAAGACCACGAACCCATCCCATCCCAGTGCTGAATATGAGTCTCAATATCTGAATGCAGGTGAATGTGACTGAAATGACAATTCCCCTGTGGAGAAAGGCAGGGTTCTTTTGGCAAAGGCAAATGAGGGTGGTGAGGAGAGATAGGAGCTCTCCCTTGTGTGAGATGGGAGAAGGGGATGTGGGCTGTGCAGCAGGGAGCACAAGCTGCCAAGTGGAATGTACTGAGCAGCCTAACTCCAAATGACAGCCTTGCGAGCGCAGCCGCTGGAGCAGCCCGGGGCACCGGGAGGGAGTGGAAAACAAATTGAGCTGACATGAAGGCAGGAAGTGGAAAAGCACTGCAAGAGCATGAACTCTTTCCTTTTACATTTTGATAGGTTGTGAGAAGACTAAATAGAAAACATATTTTTAAAACTAACATACTCCAAGCCAACTTCAGCATTTTGAAGACAGAACCTAATGGCAACTCAGCCAATTCTCAACTCAGATGAGACCTTGTTAAGATTCAATCTTTGTGCTACCAGAGGTTTCCTTTCAAATTTATCTCATTTCACAGATATAGCATATAGAAATGGAATGTATCTCTCCAATATTAAAAGCCAGGCCATCTGTCTAAGCAGACAGATGGTTTTTTTAGTGGCATGACTTCTTACTGGAGTGCAGTAATGCTTAGAGTCTCTAGTGACAACTGGGTATGGTGTGAAAACTAACCTTTCCACTCTTAGCCAAACATGTGAAGTTACTGCCCATGGCCACCCCACATCCTGACTGTGTTAGAATTCTCTTCCTCATTCCCCTGTATGCCTTCTCCATCTCTACAGTTCATCCACAGATATTTTTCCAGCTGTTTTGTGTTCTGCTGGTGCTTTTGTGTTCCTCCTCCAGCTCCCATAGCTTAATTCACATACAGACATCTCACTGGGTTTCAGAATTTTCATCAGCTGTCTCTTTCCTTTTTGCTGTTACCAACAGACTACTAAAATCATTATTATGACCAGAATCACAGGTTTGGGTTTCCCTGTCATTGCCTAGTTCCCATCTGTGCCAACTGCTGCACGGCCACCAAGGGAAAGGCAACCACAGCATGGAGCATTTAAACTCTAGATAGAAGATAAAGCATGATATAGCCCATTGCTCTGCTCACTGCCACAGTTTTTACAATTAGGCTGGAGTTCAGTACTTGCTTCATAATATTTTCAAGTCAGCACTCGTGCTCCCCCCGCAGGAAGCTCATCAGTCTTTAGTAAAATTTCTCATAAATATCCACAAACCCACTTTTGGCTGTTCTGCAAAGCCCACCTGAACTGTCTCCAATGGCAGGACACAATACAAACCAGCTATTAGTGGCTGTGCCTCATCAGAAGTGGGAGAAAATATTATAACACAGAGATGATCCTGGTCACCATCCCCAGACCCAGGGGTAGTGAGAGTTCTTTGCTCACCTGCAATAGCAAGGAGCGATGAAAAGAGAGAAACACTTCCAAGAGAGATATTCAAAACACCTCACTTAGGAGCTTAAAATACTCTGTAGCAGATGGCATAAATGTCCCCCTTTATGAGAAAAGGGTCTTTGTCCTGAAACCCTTATAAATTCCTATGGAAAAGACAAACAAAATGTGGGGGGGAATAAACAGATGTCTGGGGAAGCGAGGCACGGAGAAAATATATGACTTGCCCAAGGTCACATAGGAAATTGGAGATAGACCCAAAAATTGAATCAAGATTCTTCTGACATTCAGCCCTATGTTTGAACCACAAGTCCATATGTGAAAGCTAATTGATTAACTCTCCCAAGCAGAACTGCTCCACAGTTAACCACTTCAAAACACATGGTAAGTACCAAACTAAACTAGCATCTTTGGAATAAAATACCTTGGCAGCTATTCCTTGAAGATTAAGTATACTCATCTTAGAATACAAGTGGTATAAACAAGAAAAACAAAATCCTGGGATTAGATGGAATTTCATTGTTTTCCTCCTTCCTCATTATTTAGAATTGTCTCACAAAAAATGCAAAGAAATTCAGAGTCCCTTTGAAAAATCACCTTGAGGCAGTAGAGGGATGGTTTTGTCTGACTCGCCCTGTGCTTCAACCAGATTCCTTCCTAACCTCCTTAGCCAACAACTTATCTGCTATGTCCCTCTGTTTTAATTCTCACCTAGTTTAGGTCTGCAGACCAGGTGCACAGAGCACACAGCACTGCACTCGCAGGCTGGGGACTGTACTGTCAGAAATGGGAAATGGCAGATCCCATTTGCCAGTGAGCTGGAACATGCATCATTGCTGAGTCCTGGGCTACTGCTAGAGACAATTACACTGAAAACCAGCAGTGGGGAAGCACTGGTATCTGCAGCAAGGATGGGAGCTGAACTACACGTACGAGGGACTAAGAAGGATTCACTTATCTGTGCCATAAGGAAAAGCAGGATCGTGTCAGGAACACTTATGTCTAGAAGGAAAAGGAGCAGTTGACATAAGGAGGTAAAACTAGTGATGCAGGAGTGGCTAAAGAGGTGAGTGGAGCTTGTGAAGTGTTTAAATGCTCAACTATGTCACACTGACAAGGAACAGAATTGCCTCAGAGCAGGGGAAAATGCCTTTTCTCCACATTTTCCCCCAGCAAAAAACCCTTATGGATCTCTGATTTATATCCAGGAATGTAAATTTAGAGTGCTTTTGCTTAAAAAACTTCCCTACCACTCTCAACCCTGTGGTTTATTCTCTATAATTTCTAGAATGCTTTCATTCCATTTCTGCCTTCATATTCCCCACCATTAAGTGTGAATCTCAGATGGGATTTTTAAATAGCTTGTCTCTCTTGCAGAACTGCTATTTCACTTCGTGGTTTGGTACATTTTCTGTACTTCCATCCCTCCCTTTCTATGGCAGGCAGACTGCCTGTTCCTGTAAAAACCTAACAAGTTTGTTTAGTTCAGATTTCAGCTATTTGCTTTCTTTCCAATTTGCAAGTTGACCACCTGAGACTCTGCATGCTCAGCTGGGGTTTCCTGCTCCTCTGCCATTCCAAAAGCTGGTGAAAACCTAAACATGGAGAAGTGCTTAGACAATGAAAGAGGCCTCTTGTACCCAATGATAGGGGAAGAGGAAAAATAAACATAGCTAAATATTCTGGCTTTACCACAGGGCAGAACTGATAAAATACTTTCCATTCTCCTGAAAGGACAGACTGAGATACAAGGTTAAAGTTATTGAGGATTTGTCCCTTAGCACCCTGAAACGACAGAACAATTCCTGCACTCCAGCTCAAGTCACAGAGCACTTAAGAAATGTAAACAGCATGACAAACATCCACTGAGCTTGCAAAGGTGGAACTAATTCTCAGAGCAAGTACACAGTTGCATAGAGAGCAAAATGAAAACAAAATAATGTTTAAATAGTGGTTTATGCACAGTGGAGCTCCAGAGATGTAAGTGCAATCCCCAGAGATTCTCTAGGTCAGTTCTTACTGTGCCCCTACAAGTGTCCATACTTCTGCTCCTCCTCTTGATCCTTTGTCTGGCTTCTTCAAATTTATCACCCTCGAGGGAATCCAGCTTGTTCAGGTGTATTTGGTCTAAATTTAAATGAAGTTTATTGTATCCTCTGGTGCCCACGGATATAGTAGCAGATACAGGAGGGATGGGAAGGCTTAAAGGGAGCCCTAAGTCTCTCTCCCCCCATAAGAACTGTCCTTTTGTGTTTCACACACAAATATATGATTGATTCCTTATATAATGGGCAGCCACAGTGGCTTGTATATAAAATACCCAATTCCTGCAAACTGTTCTGTAAGTGCCACACAGAGCAGCATCACTGGCTCACTTATAACCAGAAGGGCAAGTCAGACTTTGCATGATCAGTGCACAAAAATACCAAAAAAGACCTCTCAGAACTCTAACTTCAAATTTACAGACTAAAAAAAAAAAGTCTACTCTTATTATTTTACTTGCCTACGTGCTTTTTTTTGTTCTTCTGCCTTGCCAGTCCCCTAGAATATTATACTATCATATCACATAATAAAAGTCTTGAGTTTCTGATAAAACTGGTTATAATTTGAGAAGGTCAAGATGTCCTTTTTTTTACTGAATATGTTCACTTAAGTTAAAACTAGATTATACAATCTACTTGAAACACAAAGGCACACAGTCCCTTCCAAAGAACTGAATTGCTTTATGCCTGCAAAGTTTTTTGCACGTCATCTTTTTCGGTTTTCACCTCATAGAAACATCTAATTAAAAAGTCACTGAGTCACAATTTTTAAAAATTCGAAAGAATAAAACAAACCCAAAAAAATTTAGTCACCCAGTCTTTCCTATTTATTTTTTCCAAACTGGACAGAAAATGAAGGGCTTGCATTTTGGCTCAATCAAAAAATCAATTATTTGAACAGCTTCAAATACTTATTCTTTGCTCTTGCAATAG
Source organism: Cyanistes caeruleus (assembly GCF_971803275.1). Taxonomy (NCBI): domain Eukaryota; kingdom Metazoa; phylum Chordata; class Aves; order Passeriformes; family Paridae; genus Cyanistes; species Cyanistes caeruleus. Next base: position 10,708,256 of record NC_141708.1, on the reverse strand, counting down.
TGCATGACATTCAGTTAAGAGATTAGTGTAGCATTCAGCTACAAAATATAATGCTGATTCAGATTCTAATGCCTCAAAATGAGAAACTTTTTTCTTTTTTTAGATGGAAAACAACATGCAAGTACAGGACAGCAGCAATCTAAATAGTGTCCCTGATTCTGCCTGGAACCATATTAGAATTAGTATAATATGAAAGCTATTGAGAAACCCAAATACAGAGGTTCTGAGTATAATCCTACTGCTGTGAATAGATTGTATCAGCTGAAAAATATGTCAAAATCAGTTTAAGATCTCTAATTTTATAGAGATCTCCAATTCTATTCACATTACTTATATTTCACTTACCCTCTTGGAAAGTGTTTGCATATAATGATGATTAAAGACTTAGCTATATGTGGGTCTGTATCAATAAGTACAGAGATAGATACAATTTACACCAACACAAAGCTGTACATATATTTGGATGAATGTGTCGATTCTCACTTCTGAGCTCAAAGAGAAAATGATGAACGTTAATAAATATTAATGCCAACAGAGCAGCCTGAAAGCTGCTCTGAGCTCTCATTTCTTTCGAGCCTGTTTCCAGCTACTGTGTCTGAGCTCTGAGCTACAGCAGCTCTCGCCTCCCATCTAGTGTCCAGAGAACCCACTGCCAGACACAGCCTCCAGCTTCCCCTGCTCTTCCAGGGGACTCAGCCTTTCTGCAGAAGGCAGCTGATCCACAATGCTTACATTTGTTCCAGAAATTAAATTAAATTAACCTAAATTACAATGCAATAACCCCTGGCAGCCCAAGCCTGAAGCACCGCACTCCAAGAGCTACACTGCATGGAGAGGGGTAACACCACTCTTTGTGGTGCTACCTGGTAGAACAAGATTCCCCCAAGTTCCCCCCTCAGGTACTTACTAGGAGACACTGAATGGGATTTCCTCTCAGATCCGTGTGCGGAGCCTGCAACAAACTCCAGTCTCTCCCTTTATTGTAGGTGATGAAAGTTTTCACTTGGTTGTCAATCTTCTTGTTAGCCAAGAACATTCCCTTTATCCCTGCTACCTAGGAAAAATTGACATGGCTGAAAAATAGATCAAGTCCATGCAGGTTCTGTGCATGTCCCTTTTTCTCTGTCAAACCCACCAGGGCTGTGATGGCTCTGTCAGCGTGGTCAGTGTCAGGGCCAGAATTGCCAATGTACATCAAAGGCAAGCTGGGGTGCTGGGGAAAAGATAAAGCCATCACAGGTGCAAAGATGACAAATGGGAAAGAAATATTGCATTTCAGAATCATCATGGGAACATGGCAAGATGTCAGTGGCATTATCTGTAAAGTGACAACCTCTCAACTGTGTAGGCATCCTTCCCCCTGAAAGATGAAACGTGTACAGGCAATTATTTTTCTCTTGCACAGCAGCAGCAGGAAACAGCAGCAATTTTGCCCTTGTGAAGAAAACAGCAACACACACACAAAAACTTGCTGTTCAATGTTCTCATCCAGCCTTCTCTTCAGACATTTTATCTAAGGATCTCAATGTGTTTCATAATTATCAGTGTTTCAACAGGGTAATTTGGGGCCAGAGGTATTTTTCTTATGGTTTTGTGTTTTGAGGAAACCAAAGCACTGGTGACTCGAGCAAGGCCACACAGAATGCTAGTTACAGAGCTGGCAATGAGGTCTTCATCCTTTTCCCTTTTTCCCGGTGTTTTACCCAACAGTTTAAATCCAGACCTGCAGGAGGATTTTGTGGAGACATGATGCTAACAGATTCACATTGGAACCAAGCCTAAAAGTATCTCAGTGAGGAGGAAAAAAAATAGTGAACCTCAAACCACAACTCACACTGCAGAATGTTCCCATCTTCTCAGCACACTGAAAATCAATAGCCCAATAGCTGCTGCAGCTTGCGAATGAATTTGTTAGGCTGTCATTCTGCAATCTGAGTGCCGCAATAAAAAGGGAAGTGAAATCAGGAGAAGGAGGGGGAAAGTGAGAAACTTTTTGGTTTCCAGCAAGTCTGTTCAGTCATCCACCTCACCTCTGCTTATGATGTAGAATTAGCAGAGAGAATCATTCATTAGAAGTTTTTATTCACAGAGATTAAACGACATGGCATAGCAAACAGTTACACAGCAGATTCAGAGCTTTTTCCAGCTCAACCCATTTAATTATGTGGCTGGATTTGGGTGCTACAGCTACCAGTGAGCAGGACCTTATTGCACGTTTAATCATGTGCTGTGAGACTACTTGTGCACAGTGCTTTGGTCCAGCACAGTGATGTACTCAGTCATTCAAATAGCACCTTCCTGAATTTCATCTGAAGTTCATAAAGACTTTGACATGGCTTGCCATAAAGGGCAATAGTCTTTAAATTACAGTTAACTAATTCATTGTTGATATAAGCAAAAAAAAGATAACCTTTTCAATTTCCCATCTGGATTGTTTGATCCCACCCAAGTAAGCATTCAAGATTTTTTTGTTGTAGTAGAAAGGCACCCTGAAAAGACAATGGTACTCCTGTCTCACAGTGATATTGCATGAATAGACAGGGATGGAAAAATAACATAGTTCTGCCTTTACTACCAGGGGCTTGAGCCTATAGCTGCAGTTGTACTTCGCTTTGTTGCTGTCCCAAAATTGTTCTATTATATAGTCCCTGTGAAACGCTGGCCATAAATGATTAAAGAGCACTTTATATATCAGGCAATAAAACTGTTCTGAAATCCTGAAATTTTTTTCTTTTTATGATTCTAGTCATGGGCTGGGACTCAGAATACTTTCATGAGGAAGCAAAGCTATTCTGTCAGTCTTGGACAGCTTTATCTTAAAAGAAGGCTGCACACACATGCTTGTGTATTCCCAGAAGAGACAGACCAATTGCTTATACACAACCTGACACACACAGGGAGCTGTTCAGCCCTGCTGCTCACACAATCATCACAGAGAAAGACCCAGGCAAGCACATGCATGACCACCAGTGGTCAGAGAGGAAAGCTCCCACACAGGAGCTGCAGAATCCTCACCACCCTGAATGCACTGTGTGCAGATACTAAAGCTGCTCTACAGCTTCAGAAAGATCCATACAAGACACTTGAACACACAACTCTAGAGACATTTTTCACTCCCCATCACCACCTTCATACATCAAACATACTTCTCAGCCAACATACATGCTGCTAGAAAAAAAGTAAGTTCCAGAGTGATATATACCATAGCTATAGACACACCTCCTCACAGTCTGTTATCACTTCAGTCATGGATTGTCACAGGCAGGACTGTCTTGCTGTGGACCCTTCCAACAGAGCCTTATCACATCACTGGGCAGACACAGGAACTAGAGAGGGTACTTAGACACAGTGGTAAGTGATTTAGCTTTCCCCTCACTTTAGGAGGTGGTAAGTAAGACAATCTTTTTGTGAACTTAAGGAGATACCATGAAAGAATTTTTATTTTGTCCATGCACCTAATGCAATTCCCTGCTTAGCAGCACTGAGCAGATTTATCTTTGATTTAGAATCCATTTAGGAATACACAAATACACAAACACGTTCACTGCAATGCAACCAGAAGAATTTACTTCTAACACCTGAGAGACAGACACCTGCACATTAAACAGGCCTTTTTCTGGCATGTTCTTTAATGACCATGCTTTTTTAAGTATACTGCTGCCACCAGAGAAGGACTCGTTTGGCTATCTCTCCACCTACTTTTAATTTATCTATGGCTTCTTTTCCTTCTCTTGCCTTCCTCTCCATTTTCCCCTAGACCACTGTAACAATCTGACTCAGAGAACCATGCTGGCTGGCTCTCTCTTCCCTTCCAGCAAGAACATCAAACTGAAAGGAAGGTTTGTGCCAGGTTCCATGTCAGCCAATATTCCTTCTATCTAGACAATCAGTAGATACGATGCTGTAAGTCTGATTCCATCACTTTCAGTCCAGGTTACTGTGTGGTGTCAGACAAATAAACTAAACAAAAGATTTTCTTTACCCCTTGGGATGTAGGACACCTTTACATAATGCAGTAAAGCTGCTTCCCCAGCTGACAGTAATAAGAGGCAACAGTTTTTCCATGGGCTGCCAGCACTGTGGAGAGATTAATGGTAAAAAATGTCCAAATGACTGAAATGGCAGTGTCCATCTGCACAGATGTATAACTCTGGATAACTCAGCATAACTCTTGGGCTCTCTGGACAATTCAATGTGGTTCTCAAGCAGAGGGCAGCTGAAGGAAAACTGCAGAGCAGAGCTAATACTGGGACAGTGACAGGGAAATACGGGAAGCATCTTCAAAGGTACTCAGACCTACTTGATAACCTTTATTCTAAATGGTCAGAAAATACCCTGGAGGAGACCTGAAAACAAAACCTGACCCTCAGGACAACAGCTGAGGATTGAATTTCTCCTCAGCTGAGTGCTTGTCTCCAGAAGGAAAACGGGCAGCAGACCAAGAGATGGACAAGGGCACACTAGAAGTCTGATCTTAGGATCAGTTGTCATAGGAGACAATGCAAATTGGGCTTTTTACAGTGAGCTTAAACAAAGCACACTTGTTCAGAGAAAGGCTCAGGGTAAAGAGGGCATCAAAGTGAGGTACGAGAGTTTCCATGCTCACAGGATAGCCCAAGAGGGAATACCAATAATGGCTTAAATTCCCAGAATAGTCCAAGCTGAGAAAGGTGACAAGGAGAGCTGAAAACTGCAGACTCTCCTTAACTTCTAAAACAAGAGATTAGATTGCCAGAAATGCAACAAAAGTTGGAGATGATACCACTGAGACTGTTGGGAGCTGTCAGAGCCATAGAGCCAACACAGGTCCAAGCAGGATTTTGGCTGACAGAGTTCCTCTTAGCAAATGAATTAACTATTCCACCACTTTTTTCTATGCATCAAAGAGCCATGAGCTCTTTGGCTCACCTGAGAACCTGCTGGTGAATACAGCAGTAAACTGTAAAAGGGTAAAACCCTGTGTTTAGTCATTTGTTGGCTTTGCTGTTCACAGGCATTTTACGAGACTGACGTGCAAGGAGGAAACGGTACTGGCATCACGTGAGCTCCTGAGATAGCAACGAGATGTTTGGAGTTATGACATACCTCATAGAGGTCAATCATCACATTCCCCTCCAGCCCTTGACTGCTCTTGACGTTTTCCAAGGCCAGGGTGAAGTAGACCCCTCGGGTGTCGGAGATGTACAGATTGTACGTGTCGTTCTGGTTCCACTCTTGCACAGCTGCAAACACCTGATTCTCATCTGTGCTGATAACATGCATGTCCTGGGGAAAGAAAAGAGAGGCAGCTTACTCGAGGGAGCTCTGTGCTGCCATTTCCAATGGCACCAAAGGAACTGGGGAGGAGCAAGGGATGTATTTAGGCTGGAGTTTAACCGGGAACTCAGCGGACAATACTGCTGCATTTTACTATTGTATTGTCCATGGGCACTGTAAGCAGGTAATTCCATCCAGGAATATTTTACACCAGCTCTCTTCTGCCAGTTTTCAAAGCAGTAATTAACTGATGAGGTGTTAATTGAACATTTACATTGGCACTACAGCATTATACAGCAGCACTTTCACTCCCCTTACCAACACCTTCATTTTAGTGAACATTTTGTCTGGGGAACAGGGAGGATTGTTTATTTGTTGGAGGTTTTTTTTCCATATAGCATCTGAGTGATTCCACTCATGAGTATGGAATCACAGATATTACAAATGTAGGGGTTTAAAAAAAGAAGATCATCTGAAACATCTGCTTCTTGCCCAGCATTCAGAAGCCAAATATGCTCAGGACCTGATACAAGTAGGAACTAATGAGGGAACATCTGCTGTTACCTACTGTTTCTAATGACAATGTGGGTTGGAGCCACTGGACCTGGACCACTCTACTAAACAGATACCTCAGGAAATAAAACAGAAAAACATAACCCTAATCTTCACTAGATATTAAGAACAGAAATGTAATTAGATCACTAGCATTATGAGTGAGGTTTTGTTTTACTCTGTTCCTTCTCTGTGTTACGGCAAGCAAGAAGCAATGAAAAGATTGCATAAGTGAAGAAAAAACAGGAACTATTGAACCTGATCCCATCTTTCAATGGCTGGAGAAATTATTACCCATTTTATTTTATCTTCCATTACAATGGAAAAAGCCACTGAGAGAGAGATTGTTATAATGAAATTCCCAGGCTCTATCTGCCCAGCACAGGCATCCTGAGTTCTTTGGTGCTATAAAAATCTGTGGAGGTAGGAAAAGAAATGAAGATTTCTTAGCACCAGGTGATTCCCAGAAGACTCAGCTGCTCAGTCTGTTTTGGGCAGATATCCCAAAGTTATTCTGCTTCCATGAATCTCAGCCAGGACTTTCTATATGCAAAACTGAGAACTTTATCAGAAAATATACTCTTCGCAAGCTGATGCTATTTCTCCCTTCTGCTAATAATAGTTTCTGAAGATTCAGTGTCTGGTGGCTTTTTAGTGAGGATTAATACTTCTGGATGAAGCCTTGTAATGTAAAAATAAAAAAGCTATATAATGAAGAAATTTGCTCTATAAATTTGAAAGTGGATTCACCATGGAGTTAAGATTCAAAACAGTTTCTTGTTCATCCAGATCCAGATCTGAATACAGAGTGGATGAACATGCACTTGATTTACTTTCTTCCTGAAAAGTAAAGATTTTCTTCTTGGAGAAAATCATGTCCCAGAAGATGGGCTCATTTTGTGAAGGAACAGATTGGCTTAATTCCTGAGGCAATAGGAAAAGTAATGTAAGTCCCACTGAGTCCTAATTTTGTCTGTGAACAGACATCCCCTCTCAGCTCCAGCTGTGCCAGTAGGAGTTACAGCCACAGCTGTTTGTCTGTGGCTCCTCATCTCAGACTGTCACCCTGGTTCAATCTGCTGGTAGATCTGCATCAGCAGGTGTTCCCAGTGTGCTTCAGGCAACGTTGGCTAGCACAGCTCTAATCTCAAGTGTTAATTTCTGCATATGGGCACACATGGGCAGGCTCTCCATTTAAACATAGATGGAAGTTATAAGTAAAACTCATTTTTAGTGGTGAATGTACTTTTTCATTACCTTACCATTTCATTCAATAGTTTTGTAAAAACTGGGAGAGAGGGATAAAAAGATACCTTGATCAACAGCAGAGAAGACTAAAGGCAATTTCACAAATGCTGAAGAAGCAAATTATTTATTCACTAGATACTTCCTGTATTTGATCAGAGCATGCTGTAAGATGGAAGTCTAAAGAAGATTCCAGTAAGCCTGAAGGAATTTAAGCCTAGGAAAGCAGTGATTGAGACTGAATTGTCATAATACACATAATGCAGAAAATAAAAATATATAGCATTACGACTGTGTGCCTTTGGGGATAAATTAACTTTTCCTCTTAATATGGCCTTCAACAGATTCAGCAATGATGCACAGCTTTGATGGAAAAGGATTAGTATATGGGCATGAAACAGTTCTTGGAGCAGCATCAGGAATTCATTTCCACACCAGGAAAATTCAAATTAATCAGCATATCATATTATATTTATTTTTTTTTTAAGGGTGGGGATTAATTTCTTTGGGGGGTGGATAGGAATAATACAAAAAGACAGCCTTGATCTGGGTATAGCACAAGCTCCTTACAGAGATGGAAGAGGGCAGGAATTTAAGCAAGGCACCTTTCTCCAACAGCTATCACCTTCAGGGGCTCCACTTGCATTTCTCTACTGAAAGCCTGATTTTTTTTCTCTCTGTTCCAGAACATACTGGAAGTACATTAATACGCAGTTCTACTTTCTGTCCCTTTTGCCTTTTCAAAGACAAAAGTAGCATGAGTTTGATCAGGTGTCTCCTCAAACAACTAAAAGCCAAGGCTTTCTAAATTACTAAACAATTGCCCTTTTTGCATTTGGTCAGGGAACATTTTTTCCTGGCAAGTTAAGTAGCAGTAGGGATGTGTAATGCCTGTTTTATTCTGCCAGCTGCTCAGTTGGTCAGAGCATGGGGCTAACAGCAAGTTTGTGGGATCAATCTCCCACAAAATATGGATCACTCACTCAAGAGTTGGAGTTGATGATCCTTGTGGGTCCCTTCCAGCTCAGAATATTCTATGAAATATCTGTGAAGATGCTGGCTCTTGCCTTTGCCTTCTGTGAAATTACTGAGGCTGTCAGACCTTTTAGGGTCTGTATTTAAGGATCTTCTTTATTTTTTGTTATTGCTTCTTCCATCAGGATATGCATCCTGAGGTTGAAAGGAAGTGATGAATTTAAAAGAGAGGTACCATATGCACCCATCCCATCACTATTCGACCCAATACCAGTTAAGACAGGTCTTTTTAAAACAGAAATTGCTTGACTTGCTTCAGTACTCTCAAATGTGCCCAGTGCATTGGTCTAAACTGGAGTAAATGTACCCTGTGTACATTTAAGGTGATTATCATGAGTGACATTACAGTGTGTGACAAAGCCCACATTGTGGTGCTGTGGTACAGAACAGGCAGCATCAACCCACAGACCAACATCACTGCAACAATTACCAGGTCTCCATAAAGACTATTTACAGGGTTAACACAACCTGTATGCACATATGCACGCATCTGCTTGAATGGAACAGAGTTTCGAGTTTATTTAGGCTTTTAATCAAAGTAGCTACAAGGCTGTCAGTGTCAACAAGAATAATATTTTAGTTTGATTTGCTGTAGGCCATCCTGCCTGAGCAGCAGCATCACCTGCCAAGGCTGCCTGCTGTCACATGCCTCCAGCCAGGAAGAGTGACACACAGAGACAAAAAGCTCAATATTTCCATCTTCAATTACAGAAGTCACTTAGTACTGCTTACCATATTTGGCCCCTCTTTCTTAGCTGAAGGAGATAAAAGAGAATTTGGGCATAAAGGAAGCTGTATGTTCCAATTCCTTGAATAACATAACTCTCTGTGCATTTTTCATTAAAGTGACTATTTTGCTTTGATAGCAGCCACCTAGACAGCCACAGCTCTGCTGTAGCTCCTTCCAAGCCAAATGCAGCTCTTCAGACTTTGAAGATATTCCGAGATCGTGACAAAGCATCTTTCTTTGGGTCAAATAACATGAATATATTGCTCCAATTCCTGTTCTCTGGAACACATTGTAATTTAATTCTAGCACATTTTCCCTGGCTCTCCAGTTATCTCTTTGAGACGGTGGACAAAAAAATCAGTGTGGGCTAAAGGAAACAATAACTTTAAAGCAAACAGTGTTTCTACAGATGGTCTGAATTGGCTGTAAATAACAACTTTTTTTTGGCTTTTACAATAACCATCCTAAAATGCAACTCTGTTGCTAAGGGCTCTTTCAAATAATACCTATTTAAATCTGATCTGAATTTACAGAGTAATTTCTCTTTCTTGGGCAGGAAGTTTCAAAGCAACCTATCTTAAAATGTGACTGAAAATTTTGAGTCAGACCACAAGTCTCCTGTGTCAGAACTAAGATCCCTGGTGTGGTCCCCATTGTCCTGCAAGCTTCCAGTGCTGTGAGCAGGAGCAGCAGCGTAGGGAAGGTGAGGCACTAAAGGGCGGGGTTTGAGCTGCAGTCTTTTTATATGAACCCAATCAATCCACTACAAACAGGCCTGATGGATTGAGGAATCAAAGACCACAGTTGTGAAATTAGCCAAGTTATCCCTTTGAACAGTTCCACCTACAAAATCTGACTTTGCACTTTCCTTTTTCCCTTTTGACAATCCCTGCTTAGTTTCTGGGAATGCATTTGTCTTCTGATGTTAGACCTCATACAGAATCCATAAGACCATTTGATACATTTCAGCTTCAATCTCATTTAAGACAGGCTACATCAAGAATGAAAAGGCCAAAAAAAAGTCCTCTGTGTTTGTTAAGAACCCATTAGGACCCCAGCTGCAAATTGGTGGTTTCTTCAAAATGGAACTAACATTTTATAAAAGTCTTTCAGAAAATTTAGCTTCAGAAGCCAGAAATATCCTTTCAAGCTCCAATGCTAATTCACCATTGTTAATTAGGCCAGAGACAGAGCAGGCACACAAAGACATCTTTCTGCTTGGTTCCCATTAAAATCTACTAATGAGGTAAAGCACAAAAAGCAACCCATACAAGACAGCGAGAGGAGATGGGAATTTTAAGATTAAAAATAAAAAAAGAATCCCCTCCATAACTTAATTAATTAACCAGAAAGAAATGGTAATTGACATGGGCTGCTGTATCTGCCTACAATTCATGCTCATGTCCTTGACCAGCTCTTTTCTTGCTTGCAAACCTTCTGTTCAAGAAGAATGCTGTTTGCACTCACTGCATGTCATCTTGCAGTTACTTGTGTTGGACTCAAGACCTCCTGTGCAATCAAAATATCTGTAGGCACACACGGGCATTCCAGCAGCAGCAACCTACCTTGGGCAAGGAGTATTTTGGCAGCTTCATCTGTGCAAATGGGCTCCTCCTATAAGAAACGTAATAATGTGGTCTTCCTCCTGATGTCAGCTATGAGATAAGCAGGAAAGTTTTCGTCAGGCTTTTCTTAATTTTGTTTTTTTATCAGAAAGAATATCAAACAAGAGCTGTTAAGAGAAATACCACAGTGTGGTGGCAATGGCTTAAACTGCAGCGCTGTTACAGCTGAGGAATAAACATTGATCCAACTGACAGTGGCTGAAAAAGAAAACAAGAGGAATCCCATTTTCAGCAGAGACAAAGGCTAGAATCTCATGTAAAAACTCGACTTCAGTGGGGCCATTATGTCACCTCCTGATACCACAGCTCTCCTGTGCCTTACCAGAACTCTCTCTGTTCTTTGCTATCTGCAGAGCTGCCCTGTTGATTAGATCAGCAGATTGGCTGACATGAGGCTGGATTTCTATTTCTACTTCCAGCTTTGGTTCCTGTGTGGCCCTGGACAAGCCATCATAGGTATCTGCTATGAGATCAGCTAAATATTCACAGATATGGAGGGCGGGAGAAGCTTGGTCGATTTGGCATTTTTGTGAATCTGGCCATCTATTTAAGCACATAAATACTGATGGCAGACCTTGAAAGTGCTCGGTTAGAGCAATGTGAGGTATCATTTTCTACACCCTATTAAAGGAGGGAAAAAGAAAGAAAAAAGCTCTCAATTTTATCTGGCTTCCGGTGCTGCTGAAGTATAATCAATGTTTGTAAAGTACTTTGAAATCCTTGGATGAAAGATACTGAAAAACAAATATGCCAAGGGATTCTCCATGCAGAACTTTGCTTTAATTGCTTGATATCTGAGCTTATCAAGATTTTCCTTTAGTAGTAAGTGTTTTAAAATGCACTGCAGTAGTTTAAAATGCAAGATACACAGAGGTTCATACCTGATTGAGTAAAATAAGCACTATTTCTCATTCCAAAGCTCTTCAACTTTCTATTTATTTTTTTTTTAAGGGAACTGGGCAAAAGTTAGGGGAAGGAAGGCCAGAAATATTTTTTAATGAGAGACTGTGAGTTTGTAAATAAAACAAGTTTAGTAGGAAAATAAACTACCATTCCTTTATCCTGGTTCTTTTAAGCCTAGTAATTCATTCCAAATGGCTTAGCTGCAGAAAAGCCAGATGGAGATCAAGGAAGGAAGGGAGGGAAGGCTAGAAGGAGGGTGTTCTTCTATTCTTCCATGCATACACAGCCTGGCACAGGATTATTCCTCCTTTGAAGAACAGAAGGGAAAACACCAGATCCAGCATCAGCCAGGACAGCTAAAGAGAAATGCTCCAGCTCCTGTGTCAGTCGAGCCACAAACACACAGCCATTCTGGAATGAGAGAGTGTGGCTAAACAGTGACGCATGCCCCTGCTTTCCCTGCCACATAAACACTTCCTTTTTGCCTCAGACACACAAGGCACAAAAGCTGTTCTGAAGTGTATGTCCCAGATTTATTTGTAGATTATTTAGACTGGTGTTTAAGACTCAGTTCATTAACTGAAGCCAATTAGCCATCAACTAACCCAATGTAAAATATCAATCCTCTCCCCTACACTCACAAGCATGCTAAAACAGAAACTGTCTGGAAGCCCAGTTTAGTGCAAATGATCTCCAGTTCACCTCCACGTTCCCTACAATTCTGTTGTTATTTTTCTCCTCTTCAGCTAACATTAAATGGACACTGGCAGCAGCCTAATGAAACCCACAGTGGTTCGAATCTATTCACCAGCTCTCACCTGGAATGAGAGCCTGGTTGAGTACATCCCATCTTCTGCCTTTTCACTATAATCACAACTGAGGCATAACAATAAAGCCTGATTACTCCTTTGGTGCTTTCCCTGACTCCCTCCCTTCTTCCTTATTTCTCTCTCATACTCAAAAAAGCTTTGGTCTATTCCCTTGTAATAGCAGATGAGTGACACACCACTTCCAGCTGGGGGGTTAAAGCAGTAATGCCAGGGTGCTGATGAGATTGCAAGGAGTGGCACAGAGCACTCCAGCACACAGGGAACATACTTCAGGCAGGAACTCTATGGTCCTACAGCAACAAGACACCAGAGCTTAAAGGAACACAGTTAGCATTGTAACAAACTGCTACAACCCACTCAGTGCCCTGATGGATCCAGTGCTGTCTGAGTAGTTGCAAACTAACACACAGGCACACACATGCAAAGGAATGCAAGAGAAGATAATAGAAGGTAGACTAGTATAATATAAAGTAATAGAATAAATAAAAGAAGAGGGTGTTCTGCACCTGAACAAAGACATAATCACCCTGGACGATCAGGGAGTTATGGTCAATGTAGCCTGGAAAGGGTTTGCTACGGGTGGCTTCACTGCAGTTCTGCATCTTGCAGGTGATGTATTGGGCATCTGAAAGGAAAAGAACAAAAACAACACACTTGAGATCCTGAGCACAGATTCCTCCTACTGTCATCAACCAGTCTGCCGAGGTGGCAATTTGCTTCCCAGATTCATGTGAATTGACACCATCCATCCAACACCACACAAATCTTCTTTCCCCTACATCCTCTGTAAATCCACTCTCAATTACTTTCTTCCTGTAATATCCTTCCTTCTTTACCTGCCTCAACCTCCCATTATTTCTTTCACTCTGCTCTTGATCAGATGTCAGAAATACACATTTTTACCAAGGGAGAATCTTCCATGATGCACCTCTGTATTTCCTACATCACTTACACTCTGTAGAATGATTCAGATTGACTTGGAAAGTATCTCAGACCAACTCCTGTTTAGGGGCTTCACCAACTCCTCTGCTGACAGCATAGGTAGGTGCACTCTGGCAGACCTGGGCAATCATTCCACACTCTCTTGTAAGTAGAAGTCTTAGCAGTTGCAAATTAAATGGCCTAAATGCAGCCACCCATCTTGCAGCCATGCAAGCCATCCCATCCACTGTCACCACGTGGGATGTCCTCGCCACCTCTTCTCAAGCACTGCAAGGTGTTCATCTCATAATCTGTCACCTGAAGAAAAATAGTTTGAATTTCTTCATGGGGACAATTTATCCTAGAATACAGGACCAGATGCTCAGTAATCTGTTTGGACTCTTCCAGATTCATTAAAATTTGTGCTTTGTTTTATGACAAACCTGATCCACACAAGGAACGATTTTGACTTTTTCACATTAGTACTTACATGGCAGAAACACTACATTGCATTTAATATTAGAAGTACTCCTAATTTTCCTTGGAGAAACACAACCCCTTGTTTGATATAATTACCACCTTCAGATCAGAGAAACAGTGTTTTACACTGAAATAGAACTGGCTGGAATTTTACCATCTTATATTTAAACTTGGTTTTAATTAAAATCTATCATTTACATTTCTTTCCTTGCTTTTAAGGGCTGTTGACTTCTGCTTGAAACAGTCATGCAGGATAACACACCTTTGGGAAAGCTCGATGAGGGATGATTTTTCTCCAGCATTTGCAGGATTCTTGGAATATTGAAAGCGCTAAGTATTATTAGCCGCTGCCGTTTATAACATTTTATGCCTTAGCAGCTCACTGCAAAACATTAATGAACACAGCCTGGGCAGCATGATCAAAATGTACTTCCCTTCAGAGGGACATGATTTTTTCCACATTAGCCACGAGAGGGCAGGGAACGACATAATTCCCAGCCTGCTCATTCCAGTGAGCTCAGCAAAGTTCCCTCTCAGAGCTGCTCAGCCCTCTGCCTCCTCTGCACTTGCTGCAGGTCCACAGCTTTCCTGTGCTGAGGGCTCCAGAGCTGGACACAGAGCTCCAGGAGGAGTCTCTCACTCTGTCACAGCAAAGTTCCTGAGTGAAACGTGTGCCAATCCTGAGCTTCAGCAAAGCAGCCTCAGTTGAAATGGTCCTATTGCCACCTGAGCTGCTGGAAAGACTGGGGGATGAAGGAATCTCCTCCACAAGAGATTTTCAAGAGCAGACTGACATCCATTAGAGGAGACTAAGGTTCTTTGGATCCTGCTTTAATAGAGGAATGGGGACTATCCTATTTCTGCTGTGATCACAGGAGTCTGTGCAGCTGTGATTGCATCATTGATAAAGATTTACTAAGGCAATTCCCATGAACTTTTACAGTGCAATTCTCCATGGCTTCAATTCTAAAATGCCAGTAATAACTACAAAAGGGCAGAGCACTGAAATTGCTTAAGCTAATCTCCCAAACAGCCAAACACTGAGATGTGCAAAACAAGAAAAGCTCCTTTTGCTACAGGAGACAGAAGTAAGGAAAAGCAGGCTTCTTGCAGTGCCTGGTTCTCACTGTTTTCCTAGGGGAAGATTTTCTGTGTTCACATTAACTCAAGGATTTTTTCCATTTCATTCTTGCAGACATTTTATGTGACTCCATTGGCAGAGTTTTGTAATTTAGCATTAATTAATGTCAATTAATGTATTCAGTTGCTAAGTTCTGGAATTAATTTCATTAGTTTTCCTGCACAGATGTTTTCCCTGCCATAGGTAATTAGGACATTATGCTTTTCATTTCCAGAACCCTCACCTCCAACAACAGCTGCTGTTTTTAATACACAACAACAAAGTCACACTGTGCCTGGAGAGAAGAACATTGCAACTCCCAGCTCTTACACCCCCAGACACTTTCATTTTTGACAGGTTTAGAAACCCAGAGTAGGAATCTTCTCAGGGAATGGCAGCTATTTCTAAAGAGGAAGCAAGAAAAGTCACAGAACACAAGAACGGAGACATCTTGTAAGGGAAACCTCTGACAAAATTAATCTGTTTCAGTGGTGAAAGAGAATTGCAATATCTAACAGAAAAAGTTAAGATCCAGGGGGACCATGTGCCATGAAATATTTTAGTCTTTTACATTTAGCTTGAGCTCCATGCTCATATGTTCTCAATGCAAATGGATCCAACGTCTCCCAGAGACATTTCTTGGCTCAGCTGGTGGAGAAGGAAGGTTATTGGTGGTTACTGAAGGTTGGTTGGCCTCTGCAAAAGTAAACAGGAGAGTTTTAAATCCCTTCCTAAAGCAGTGAGATTTTCTTCAGGATATTTTGTTGACAAGTGATTTTTTGGATTAAATATCAAACCCTAATATCTACTGCTTCCTAGCATAAGCTCACATGTATGTCTTCTCAAAATCTTATTTGATCACAGGGAGAGTCAGAGAAAATGGTCATTCTGAAAATGTATAATTTATATTTTTCCTGCCTTTAGTTCATGGAGGAATGTTTTTTTTTCCTCTGTCAATAAACCCAGTGTGGAGAAATCAGGAGTTTTATGCAATGTAGTCAATAATCTCTTTCTCTCACAGATTTTCTGTGGAGCATCCCAGTTCATTACTGAGCAGGTTAGACATTAGGGAGAGTTTCTGCTTTTGAAGCATGACTGGCATCCTGTACCTAATGACCCATAAGAACGTGGCAGTGACATATGGCACTGAAAGACCCAGGACTGTAACCCCTCTCCCCCAGTGACTAATAACACAAGTCTAGGGTGCCTCAGCAGTGCAGGTACATCTTCAGCATTCACAACCTCCTATGGCAGTGAATTCCACAGTTTAATTAAATCTTCTCCCATGCTTTAATCTTTTTTTGAGAAGCCCACAAAATGACTGTTCTTTATCCATTTCCATCTGGTCTGAATGTTGATTTGTGAAACATGCATGGTATGGGAATATGCTCACAACTCTCCAGGTCTCAGCAACTGCAGAGCAATTAACCAGTAATGAAGATCAGTGAAATGAAACCATCCCATTTACTAACCACTCACAAATCTGGTTTTATCCTGCTGCTAGTCTTTCTTCATTGCATGTCAGCATCAGAAATCTTTCTTTACATAGGGATGTACATCCTCTGCCATTTCTGACATAAAGCTATAATGAGAGAAACTAACAGATGTCATTCTCCAGGACAAACACTAATCATGATCAGGAAAAAACACTAATCACAATCAGGAAAAAAAAATAAATCACTGCACAGGTTTAGGGCACTACAGGAATTAATTCAGCACTGTAGCTATGTTAGGAAAAGACTGCCAGGCTAGGCTGCCTACTCATTTTTTCCACAACAGTGGTTATTTTATTCTTTCCAGCAATTTTCTGTGAAAACAGAAATTAAAGTACTAGTGCAACTTTTTGATTCAGGCACTATTGGCCAGATGCTGAGTCCCTGTGGATCAGCAAGCAGAACATGTCTGCTGGCCCCAGGTGAGACTTTGGTCTTACCTGAATCACAGCAGCACCTAAATTACCTTTCAGTAGGAAAAACTTCTATGTAAATCAGGACAGCAGAAGAAAAGCAAAGGAAACAAAACTACTTTTTAAACAACAGGAGCTCTCTAAATTTTTTGCCAGCACATTAGAAAACCCCTTAGCTTCTTTCATCCACACTTAAAAAAAAAATTAAAAACTTTACTCTAAATAAATTGGTGTCTTATCAACAAAAGCAAATGCATAGCTCATAAATGTAATAGTTGTTTTACTGTCTATAGAAACTGTCATTTAGACATGCTCTGAGTCAGTTTTGCCATTCTCTGGATGGCCAGCAGGTACCCAGTTAGTCCAAATGCCTTGTAGGAATCACTCTTTCTAATTTGCACCAGCAGTCTGGATTCCTCAGTAGGCACCACCTGAATAAAAATTACCTCCATTTAATTAGCTTGAATCAGGCCTCACTGGGATCACCCCACCAAGCTCAAATCAGGTAAGTCTGTTAATTTTAGGATCTTGTATATTCTTCATAAACCTGAAGCTCACGTGTCATTGAGTTTATATCTTCTGAAAGCACTTCAAGTTGCATTTGAGCAAACCTGGATTTAACTTCCACCATCATGCTGTCTGCTGGCTGTGGTGGTGAATGTAACAGAAGAAGCTTATCATGTGATTAAGAACCGTAGGGGATTAATTGTCTTACTGGGGTGTTGCCCTGAAGCCAGACCAAAAAATAAAATAAAAACCAAAAAACCCCCAAAAAAATCACAATTCCTGCTGACTTTGCTGGCTTGCCTTTGATCCTTCTCCAAAATCAGAGCGAAACACCAGGGACACCCCAGAGTACAAATGGAAATGTGTGATAACATTCATATGAACTTCTTCCAACCAGGAAAATCAGTTTTACCACTATGCTCTCAGCCCCACATTGATATGGATTGGGCCTGAGGCCTTTGAAAAATAAACAAAAGCATGACATTCCACAAGACGAAAATTTGCATGCTCTCCAAAACTTACACAACAGGATGAAAAACATAAGTGGCAGCAATTAGCCCTGCAAATCTGTCTCCACCAACAGAACTAAACTGAGCAGGCTGCACTCAGCTCGCTCATCACTACCTGCTCCCTAGTTTGATGAGACACAGTGTGTTCATGAGAAGTCCACATTTTTTCTGGATAACAAAGGGAAAAAAAAATTTAAGAAGTAGGGAGAACGTGCACTCAGGAACATCTCTAGCCAGATCCTCAGCAGTTGTAAATCAATGCCACTGAAGTTATAGTGATTTATGCCTGCTGAGAGACTCTTGTTTTGGTCCTTGCAAACCTTTTACATTATGTACATAAGCACAATAAATTAAGTGCACAGACAGACCATAATCAGAGAGCAGAGATAGAGAGTTACTGGTGTTCTAAGCAAGGAGAGCCCAGCACTAAGGGTGTTGCTCACAGATATTCTCAAACAACTCAGTCAGGGAGACCCTGTACCTGGCTGACATTGCAACTTCTTCTCACCTAAAGCCACAGTTGCACTACTCAGCTTCTGCTGGAAAAGATACCAGCACAAAAATGAGGGTTTTTTTCCTTATCTATACTCAGTTCAGCAGATTTTTCCTTAGCCCTTATATTTCCACTTCAGGATCTTTTATTTTATTGTACAGATTGGGTAGTTGTTTACACACTACTCCCCTTTCTTTCCTTTTTCTCTCTGCCTTGTTTTGGCAAATCTACCTTCTCAAATTTAATCCCTTTATTGAAATTTTACACTTGGTTAACTCTCAAAAGAGATATTCCAAACAAAGTATAAATAAATAAATGTAAGAACATGTAAAAAACCACCATAAAAATCCAATAAAAATTATTTGCAGATTACCCTCAGTCTGGAATAAAGTATTTTTCTCACTTCAGCACAGTTCACTCCATTACCCCACTGGCAGAAACACACCTGCTCCATTCCAGAGGTAAAGGTTTGCTCATCCATTGGAGGGTGATGATCACTTTGTGCAGGAAAAGGAGACTGATTTGGTTCTTGGAAGAAAGCTCTAGTAGCCAAGAGACCTGTACATACCGAATTGCTCATGGTAACTACAGTAATGGACCATGTGCACGCTCTCTGCCTGTCTTGGCCTTAAAAACCTGGGACCTGCAGTGCTTCCAAACACCTGGCAAAAATGCTGTGATATGTTCCAAGGTTACTGCTTCCAGCTACCCACCAGAGTCCTCTAGGTAGAGACCAACACTCCTTGGAACATGGGGCAAAACAGAGCACACACTGAAAATCCAACGTATTTTCTTATATTGACAGCGAGGTGAGCCCTGATTCATTATGAGAAGTTTTATCCAAGTGATTTGCAGGGGTCAAATATATTTATATTTATAAATATATCACTGATATATTTATATTTTTAGTTCTGACACTGAATAAAATGAAAAACTTTAGTTGTGCTGCCTCACAACTAAGCCAATATAAGTGTGCACAATCTGTTAGTGGTGTTGAGTCGAGGAGCAATAATTTGTTATTCCCCATTATATTCTTTTCCCTAATATGTCTGACTCCTCAGTGAAGCCAGTTTCATCTACCTGTTTTCTAGTTCCCACTTTAAGAACTATAATGAAGCTTACTAATTTGTTAGGAACCCAAGAAGTTTTCCTCAAAAATGTGCTGTGGCTGTGCAAAATGTTCTTATTTCAGCCTAAGAACACAAACAAGACTTTTCAGGGCATTTGGAGCATGGTACTTTCTCTGCCCACTGTGAGCTGAATATCCCTCAAATGCATCACCAGAATACAGCTCCTTTAACATCACTTGTAGCGATTCATCTCAATGGCCTCAAGTTTTAATGACTTCTAACAGCAGTATTTTGTGCTGAAATAGACACTCTCCTGTTAGAATATTTCCTTTTAGCATGTCCCAAGAAATAGAAAGCCTCATGTTCCCAGCCTTGGTGCCACATCAGGTAAGTGAAATTGAGAGCAGAAATAATATTCATAGATCACAAATTATAAGAAATAGAGATAATATGTTCTTTCACTGTCACTAATGCTGCGTACCTTGAAATGAAAAGACCTTTAAAACTTTATGGTTTCTATCGCAACTGTTTCTTTTTGAAATTCATCTTCAAAAAAAATTCTCTTTCAAGCTAAATTTCTCTAAGTTAAAAACCAGATTACCTTACAATTAACTTTTCAGATATTTTTTAAATTTCCAATGATAAAATGCACATTTTAAGTAGCACCACTGCATTTGAGGGTACAATTCAAGGGAGAACTTTATCCATTTAAAAAAGAATTAATTGAAGGCATCATTAATACTTCTGGTACTGCAAATGGTAAAAACCTCCTTGCAGGAATAAAGCATTCCTGAGGAATAAATTCCTCAGCTGTTTATTGAGGAAACAATATGGAATTAAAATTACTAGATCTCTGGCAGCTGGGATTTCAGCGTGATGCCTGCCTGAGGCAATCCAATGTTGTGGAAAAGAAACCCACGGAGAAAGATCTGCAAAGGCAGTGGAGCTCAAAGATAAACCTTGAGAAAGCCTGGATGGGAGGAGAGAAGGCCAGCAGGTGGCTGAGGGTGCCTGAGAGAATTTACAGCCAATTAGGAGAATATTTTGGAGTTGCAGGTAAAGGAGGCTCCTGGAATAGAAAAAAACACCACCTCAAGAGGCAAAGCAGGGAGGGAAAGGAGCTGGTGAAAGTGAAGGACAACAACAGGACATGCAGTAACAGTGAAGAATGAACTCAGACTGGTCATTAAAAGGTTTCTAATTAGGTGTTTTCAAAGGTGGTACCTAAGGCAGAGTATCCCTTGTCTGCTAAAACCATAAAGCTATAGACACAGTGATGTTATGTACTGTGTGAACAAACAGCAGCTAGTCTTCATGACCCAGAAATGTCTCTTCAGTGTCATGTTGCCATCAACAAAAATCATGTAAGAAGAAATGAAACTGTTGTGTGTAGTAACTCAAGTTACTGCTGGTCTACTCTTCCTTACCATGTCCTCAGTCCTTTCACAGCCTGGTTAACCCAACCTTTTGCCTTGCTGGAAAGGCTTCTCTTCTGACAGAACTGATTTGGAGCAGCCAAACTCCTCTTACTAAATAAGTGCATCACTAAAAGAAGTGAGATTTCTGCTGGGGTACTGTATGGTTGCAAGAGTATGAGGAGAGCCCGGTTTACCCCAATATTTGGGAGGTGATGTACTTACGACCATCCACTGTCCTTGCCTCCAGGTGCACGAGGTCAGCCTCTCTTCCATTCCCCATCATGGACCTGTGAAAGACAGATTGAGACAAGGGCATTA
Source organism: Cyanistes caeruleus (assembly GCF_971803275.1). Lineage (NCBI taxonomy): Eukaryota > Metazoa > Chordata > Aves > Passeriformes > Paridae > Cyanistes > Cyanistes caeruleus. Next base: position 10,687,338 of record NC_141708.1, on the reverse strand, counting down.
AAAAAAACATACACCACAAATGGCTGAGATACTGCTTTCAAAGGAGATCCTGTTTAACTGGAGATAAAATCATACTCACAAATAAGAGCTCATAATTTTGAAATAATTTTGGAGTTTTCCCTAAAATGAACTAGAATATTTTAAAGAAATTCTACCATTTTATATAATGAATGTCATTGTACTTATGAGTTCTTTATTTCTCACCCCTTCACTTCTTTCCACCTGGAGCCCTGTTCTGTTCTTGTTGGCACATGAAATTTTGATATTTCTCCTGGTTTGGTCAGAAGGATGCCTTTTAGTTCACAGTGGAATACAGAAGACTTTAATTGATGGGATAATAGTATTTGCCAGCATACTAATTATAGCTGTTCCTTTATATTGGACGTTTTATGCACATTTGCTTAATTGACACTCTTAATGATCAATGTTCCCTCATTAATTAAGAAGTTTTAAAAACTCATTTTATCCTGAGACATTTTATCACTTCTGATCTAATAAAAACAGTATTCCATTAATAAAAGAAGTGTCACATTGAAAATGACTGTTTGTTCCCTCTGAATTAGAAAGTAACAAAGTAAAGGCATTGAGCACTGCAAATAAGGAGTTCAGAGAATTAAACTTTGCTTCCATTGTTGAGGCTCCCCTGGACTGGCACTGGTGGCCTCCTCAGTTCCCTGGAAGAGTCCAAATGTCCAGTGGTTTGATGGACAGACTGACTGACTGCTCCACGTGCCAATCCCACTGTACAGCTGCCTCTGCAGCACCTCTGACAAGCAGCCTTGTTCCTGGTCCTGACCCATCATCCAAATCCCAATCCCAACTGAATCTTTTAATTTAAAAGATTAAAGAGAAGGGTTAAACAACCCATTTCTTGTTAGCTGGCTGACCTCCTAGTTAATAGAAGCATGAGGGAAGACACACATTCATTTCCAGTGATAGACAAATTAGATGTTCTCTTCAAACCCTCATTATTTTTCAGGAAATCAGAAGAGATATTCAAACAGTGATTTAGGCCTTAATTCAGTTCCCACTGACTGCAATCAGAGGCACCTCCAGTGCTTAATCATCATGTGCATTAACTAATAACTATTATAAAAATGTTAACAGTAACAAGACTGTGTCCTGATTAATCCCTACCTTTGCTTGACAAAATATATAGCAACTCACTAGATAGAAAAGGTTTTGTTCCTCTGCTGGGGACTGCAGTTCAGAAAATTCTCCGAGCCAGCATTGCTTTTACCTCTTCTCCATTTTTAATAAAGTTTATGGCAAGGTGTTATTACCCTAAACATTCAACTTCCACTTAAAATCTGTTTCCTGGTAACTGACACCCAGTAAGGGGGGGAGGAAGCACATTCCTAGGGCATTTTTATTATGCCTGCTCCAATCAGCAGATATAGGGCCAAAACTCTGGGCCTGCTCATTAGAATTCAGGTCAAGATAGACAGATGCCAATGACAAACAGCTCTAAAAAAACTGCAGAAGGACAAAGCTAGCATATATCCCCTTTATTCTTGCTTATTTAAATGGACTTTAAATACTGGAACTGGAATATTGGAATAGTCCACCTGGAACTGGGCTATTGCAGAAGACACAGTACAGCTTTGTCAGCTCATTCCTCCTCCTGATCTCACACACCTCCATGGGGATGTGAACTCGCCAAAGAAACAAGGAACAGATTGCACAAATTTGAATATTTGTGTCTCTCAACAATGGTGCTCATCCAGCAAAGCATGTGAGTCTACACTCGGGTGTTTTGTGAATTTCCTCCTCACAGCACTATTCTGACCCCAAGAGAAACATCTTTTGCATCTCCTCAGGCAAACACAGACAATTTTATGAGCCGTAATTTACATCAAACTCCTAGGTGCCTTAAGAGCAGCATACAAAGATCTGGACCCCTCAAGCCCTGAAAGCAGTCACCTGCATATTGCTCAGTCTCATACCACAACAGGCAGCACGGGGACTGTAGGAGCCTCAGTTCCAGGTAGAATTAAACCATCAATCGTCCCAAGGGGGTACAGAACAAGGACAGCTGAAACACAGCTGGTGATAAACCTCCAGGACTTCCTTTCTTTTGATGTCTCCTAACCCCTGTGACTTTGAAATGTGATGACAAAGATGAAAATTAAGGTCCAGAGGAGGAAATTCCTAAAGTCAAACAGGACATCTGAGGTATAGTCAAGAGCCATATCCATGACTTCCTATCTGCCAGATCTTTCTCCCTACCTTAGAAAATGCACATTTCATTGCTTTGATATATAATAGGTTTAATTTATTTGTGACAGCACAAGGTCATGCCCATAATATTAAATGTCAACATAAAAAATCAGCTGTAAAGAACAGGCAAAATACAAATACACATCTGCTCAAATCAATATTAACTGTACAGAGCTGCCTGCCAGAAACATATCACTTCCATCTGGATTCTGCTGAGACCTTACTGACCAGCATTCTTGTAATGTCACATTTTTTTGGATCACACTGTCTTGTTCCATGATAGCCCTAGGATATATCTCTCCAGACCACCTGAAGAGTATTACATAAAGTAATATTCATCTTACCCACTTATACATCACAGATATTTAACTCTGAACTAATCACACTCAGCTCTTTGCAGGCAGAGAGATGATACAGGCAGTTTTGCACTGTGGATCAGCTGAAGAGCGTCAGATGCGACTTTATGAGAAGAATTTATCCTGGAAAGGCCTGTTTCTCTCCACTGAATTTAACATGCCACTACAGATACCCACATGTGATCACATAAAGGTCCCACAGCAGGAAACACAACAGACCTGAATTATGTTTATTACCTAGTTTTAAAAGCAGAAATTACAGATGAGGTATGGATTGCAATTAAAGGTGCACCTGAATGTCCTGAGCAGTCCTCTTTCTGAGAACTGTTTTATACAGCTACATCAGCCTTACTACTTACTCTAGGACATATAAAAGCCTGGGAGACATTCAGAAATGCAATATTGACCACTGTGAGCACATACATGAGATAAATATTGTGCTGTAGGTTGTACTGCCCCTGAAAACGTGCTCTCTCTAGGAAGACAGACATATCCTTTTACATTCATAGGACATTCTGTTCATAAAGCATCTACTAGAAAAAAAGGTGTTAGGAACTGTAGGATATATATCAGAGTTCTTGAATTTTCAGTATGTCGTCCAAATGAATCACAACACTACCAAGCATCCAGCTATTCTATTAGTGGGTTTTCTTGTCTTTTTCATTTGGCTGGGGAAAAAAACCCTCATTATTCTTAGAAGCTGAGAAAGTCAATGTACTTCTGCTCTCTTCTGGGTATTATTAAGTTTTGAAAAACAGTATGAACAAGAATGAATACCTGATTACAAAGAAATTCCATTCCTGATCAGACTGGAAGGTTCTTGAATCAAAGCCAGAATGATCAAGAAGAACAAGCTTCACATGTGGAAGAAGAAAACTACATGCTGTAGTACCAAATACCAAATAATAAATACCAAATTATTACAATACCAAAGCCTCCAACTCAGTTTTTCTAACTTAATACAGGTGCCCACTGTGCTTCATTACCTTTTGTGCACATGGGCAGTGCAACATGGGCAATGCAATGCAAAGGCAGACAAGGAAAGTGCTGTGTGTTCAGCAGCTGATAGACCAAGCACCCTACAAAGAACAGGGGTACAGATAAACAACATTCTGGGACTCACTCAGCCACTGATTTCTCTCAGAAATCTCTCTAAAAATAAATAGTCCCAAATTTGCCATTCCCTATTCTGAGCAACTTCTGTTTGCTATGCTAGCAGTGCTTTCTTCTCATATTTCTCAAATCCATTCTTCCCTTTCAGCATCTGCTCTCAAAGACCAAACACTCATATATCCACAAGCTTTTCTTCTTGCCTCAGTCTATGTTTTCACTTTGTGGTAAAATGCCAGAATATCCTTTGTCCATCCCTTTAATCTCAGGCTTTTTGTAATACTCCCAGAAATTTCAGGACACCAGGGATATCCTTGCAATGCTTTCTGCTGAATGGTGTCTATTGTATTTTTGTGATTAACTTTTAGTGTTTTTTTGGTATAATTGTCTGGTTGTTTTGAAAAAAGAAAAAGGAAAAGAAAAAGAGAAAAAATATTTTGGGAAAAGGAGGACTTAGGAAAGCCAAAGGGAGTGCAAGGCAGTGACCCCACTGCCTTTACACTGAAGATGCTTACATTTTGAAAAGTTTAGGACCCCCATGGTCCTATTACCAAGTTGCTTCCTAAAATTTTAATCACTATCAAGCTGGCTAAGTAGTTATCTGCACTTGAGAGCCTCACAAATCGATACCACTGGCTGCAGCACAGTAATTGCTCTGAATACAGATTCTACATCCACCGTGAGAAGCAGCACAGGGAAAAGACCCCAAATCATCCCCTGGTTTCGAAGTAGGCTGAACTAAACAAAAGCAGCCTGGCACTGCCCATTGCACAGTAAATGCTAGCTGGCATATTTCTGTAGTGACCAACCCCTTGCAATCTTCTCTGTCTGAAACATTTCTAAAACCTTGGCTTCCTTGGCCTGTCAGCTCCTCTGAGCCAAGAAAATTCAATAGAGACCCTGTTATCCTGGGGTTTCCACCTCTTCTATCTTTTTTCACTTCTAGGGACAAAAGCAATTGTTTATGGATGCTGGGAACTGATGAGGCTTGCAAGGCAGTCAGACCACTCAGAACTGCAAAAAGGCATCATTGTGAAGAAAGCAAAAGCTTCTACTTGCTGCACCTAATTTCAAACTACCATTTTTTCATAAACAATGAACTCGAAATGCCAGACAATAAGGGCTGCATCTCAAGGACTTGTGCATTCTGAAAAGTAGCTCTGAGTGCCCCTGGTTTTGGATGCTGGACTTCAGACACAGACACACTGTATCTGGAACTATATGCACAAGAAACTTGATGGCAATCTTTTCATATGTATTTCTAGTATCATACATGCTCACAGAAGCCAAGATCAAACGTCTTTTGAGACAGGCAGTAGAAGACATTGTTATTTCACAGAATCCTCAATGCAAATGACCCAGAATGCCAAATGCTACCATGCCCTTTTCACAGACAGAATCAGAACTGTCCCTCATTCTTTATATGGACATAGAGGCCTTATGCAGCTTTCCCATGTCTCAACTGCAGAATTAGGACCATACCTCACCTGCCCTGGGGGTAAACAGGTACGATTTGTTCATGCAGCAAAGGCTGGCAGGCAAATGACATAACAGCATGTCTCTGTTAGGGTGGGTGGAAGGAGATCCACACAATTCTGGCCATTTTGAGATTATCAGTGCTGAGTGGGAGTAGCTCAGATGTGGCTGCAGTGCCGTGCCAAACAGAAAAGTAACACATTGCTTGGAAAATCCAGTTTGACTACACAGCATGAAAAATGCTCATGTGTCTCAGCTGCCTTCTGCAGATGACTTTGTTCTTTACAAGCTATATATTTAAGATGCCTCCTGACCCTCAGCATTCCTTCTTCCTAGTCCCAATTTGAACAAATCCCTATCTCCACCTTCAGTGCATTACACAGAAGGACCAACTGCAACAGTCATGTGGAAGAGGGAATGTACTCCTAGAGATCCTTATGCCAAAGTTGTCCTATGAGCATAAATATTCTAACAAGCTTTATCCTGTCACAATAAAGCTATAAAGTTGCTTTGTTCAGCACATGATAATGGCTTTGTAATTCAATTATTGGTAGAATTTGCCTTTAGGGATTTATCTTCCTTTAGCCTCAGCACTCATGCGAATCCCTTATCGTAAATCTTGACAATGCAAAACCAGCTCCTCCACTGCCTCTGGACATATCCTGTCATATTAAAAAATTGACACCTTCCTCCAGCTTAGTGAATGGCAGGTTTTTGGTTTTAAGGGACAGAATGAAAACAACATCAACAGTGGATGCTGTCCTCAACAACAACACTGGTGTTGTCTTCAGCAGCATCAATCCTTTGGTCTTTGATGTTTCTGTAACACTGAATTCTAATTGCCATTCATAAAAATAGTAACATGTAGCACTGAACAGGGAGCTTTTTGTCCAAAGATACAAAAGTACTTGACAATCAACCTTTAAGTAACCTTCCCTGCATGGTACTGATTTGTTCAAGACCTATGGAAAAGTACAAGACAAACAGACCAAGTCAGAAATAGGGGCTGAGGAAAATTTTTGTTCTCAGCTTTATAGATAAACTTCACTGATTAGTCAAGAGCACAGAGGCCTCATTGATTTAACCAAGATCACACAGTTGCTATGTGGCAGAGACAAAAATAGAGCCTGAGAGTCCTCCAGGCTCCGTTTTCTTTTACTACTATATTGACTCCATGAGGACTTTGCAGATACTCTCTGTTTCTTTTTTTGCTTGCAGAGGTCAGTGAATCTGCCCCAGGGAGCTTAGTGTGAGGCAATTTTTGTGGTGTCTTTACTTCAGTCCCTATTATGTGAAATTTCACAGATTTTACTATTCCTGGAGCATATTTTAAAGACTGCTTTCTAGCTTTAACATCTTCAAACCACTTCCTCCTGATACGTTTTAGAAACACGGACAGATTCCAGATAGGCATAAATCATCATTTTGTTTCTTTATATCTGGCTAATAAATCTCCCCTGACCATAATTTAATTAGTTTTTCCCTGCTACATCTCTGCACTGTTCTTTCCCACACTGTCCAACCACATGAGACAATTTGGTGCAATTCAACTGGCAGCCACTGAACCAAAACCATTCCATGGTTTGCTTTACTGTTTGTCACCCTTTCTTTAGAACTGATAGAAAACAGCAGTGCTGTGAGTAAAGCCCAGCTTCTCCTAATTGTGCCACCTCCCAGCACTGACCCAGAAAAGCAGGTGGCTGTTGCTGCTAGCACTGAAATAGGTGGGCAGGTAACTGGGGGCACTGGTGTGACTTTGAGGCCATGGGGAGTCACTTTTACTCTCACCATCCCACTGCTTTTTAGAGCCCTAGTGCATAATCACCCACACCTTTCCACACTCTGCTGTCTACACACCCCAGAGCTTTGGGGGCAGCAGCAAAGGAAGCCTTCTCCCCTGCTGCTGTAACACCACAGCTCTCCATGGGAAGCTCCAGAGAGGAAATTTAGCTCAAACTCTGAAATAGATGGATGCAAATTCTCAGGAGGTAGCTGTCTATTGCTGGCAACACAGAGTGGGAGGAATGTCTTAAAACTAGGATCTAAACTAAGAGGATAAAATTCAGTTAACCAGGACTAGATCCTGATTTTAAGAAAGCCCTTTAATCTTAAATCTCTTTTTCATATATTACAGGAAACTTAAAACATCAAGCTGGCTTGAAGAGAAAGAAAGAAGGAGGAAAGCACCCCCTAATTATAACCTCTGAGCTCCCTCCTTAATGTCAAGAGCCAAATCTACCTGATTTACAGCTTCTCTGCTGGTACAGTCTAATAGGATCACAATTTCTTACTGTGTTAAGACCATGTCTGTTACATCTTGTAGTGCTGTGGCCCAGTCAGGCAGCTCTGGAGGAGGCCAGCAAGTCATTTAGAGCAGGAGAGGAAAGTCAACTCTGGTAACACAGTGTGCTGCTCATTAAACATGCAAGAGAACAGCAGGGCAACCTTCCTGACAGAGATCTAGCCAAATCCACAGGTGACTTCCCTGTGCACTGCTTCACCTTCTCAAGGTCTGTCCTTTATGGGTGCACACAGAGAGATCAGCTGCTGAGACCCATGCCTGCTGGAGACTGACAGTTCCAGGGTCCTGCACAGCACTGCAGGCTCCTGCTACTGATGAGCCCCCAAATCGAGATTTTGAACACGGTGAATGGATGCCTGCCTACTTCTGCAGAACTTTAACGAGGGAAAGTGGATGATGTAGAAAATCTGAAGCTCATGGGAGTCTGTACTCGTTTATAAAGTATCTCTGGATGATTTTTAAAGAAATATCTGCTGAACTGGGAAAACTGAAACACACCAACCCATGCATCAATCAGACTGGGGCTTCTTGGTCCCAAAAGGCTTAATCAGATGAATATTTGCTTCATTCACATCTGCTGAAAACTATCATGGGTCTCTCTGGCATGTACCTATAACCACCATATTTAAGCTATGAAAAAACATTTTAAATTAAATTGCTTCCCTTCAGCTCAGTGAATAAAGCTTGTGTGTTAGATCAAGTAGGTGATTATCTGGACAGGCTGTCACAATGCACTTTGATTGGCATCTTTCCCATCAGCTTCCAGCAGTTGCCCTGCAGTGATTAAAAGGTCTTGTTCAGCCATACACAGCATCATTTGTAAACAGCCCAGGCACTGAGGCATTTGAACTGCCTCAGCCCACCTGGGTGGGCGTGCAAATCTCACCAAGACAAGAACTGACAGAAACACTGGGACAGTGCACCCAGCTTGCTACAAGTGCTTGAATATAATGAAGTTTTTAACAGGACTTTGACACCTCATCCCCTTGATTTTCAGCTCTTTCAGCTGCTCCAGTGAACACAGTCAGAGCTTTTAAAATACAATCTCCAACCTCCTCTGAAAAAGAAAATACATATACTCTATAATTATACTGTGAAGATTAACTTTCTTTGCTACTACTCATAAATTAAACACAAATATAGCCCTATGTACTCATCTGTCCTCCCAGCTGCTTACAGGCTTTTCTCCCCTTCGGTGTGTGTGCATATTTTTGTATCATTTGATGGGAAAAGTTGGTTGGGTTACTCTTTTACATTTGACTCCATTTTCCTCTCCTGCTCATACTCAGAAAAACATAAGACTGAGAGGAGACCTAGCAACATCTCTTACCAAACTGACATGTTTCCTTTAATTTCTTCAGGGAATGATTAACATCATGGACGTGTGATGCTGCTGGAAATCATAAATGGTGTGGGTTGGAGTGGATGGTAAAGATCATCCAGCTCCAGTTCTCCTGCCACAGGCAGAGACACCTTCCACAAATCAGGTTGTTCAAAGCCCCATCCAACTTGGCCTTCAACACTTTCAACTTCCACAGCTTCTCTGGGCAACCTGTGCCAATGTCCCACGCCCCCAAAAGTAAAGAATTTCCTCCCAATATCTAATCTAGACGTGCCCTTTTTCAGCTTGAAGCCATTACCCCTTGTCTTATCTCTCCAAGCCCTTGGCTAAAGACCCTCTCCAGCTCTCTTGGAGCCCTTTTCAGGCACTGGAAAGTGCTCTTAGGTCTCCCCAGAGCCTTCTCTTCTCCAGACTGAACATCCCCAGGTCTCTCAGCCTCACAGGAGAGGTGCTCCAGCCCTCTTGTTATTACATCCTTCTGATCTTCTTGAAGCATGGAGTGCTATTACCCTGGTATTTCTCCTACTCTCTTGTCTGGGTACAACACTCAAGTAAAAAAATAAAATCAATACCATAGATTTTATTTTATTTACCTCTGATAGAGATAATGATTGTAACTTGATGATCTAATTTACTAGTTGGGCTTTTCTATTGTTCATTTTATGTTAGCTTTTAAGACACTTTCATTATTTGATTTTATTTCTTTCCTCCTCCTCCAAGTTTCTCAAGGTTAGGTTTTGATTAGAATTAGGTGAGAACCTTTTCAGATAAATGTCTCATTTTGATTAAAAAACCATTATATTTTGAGAAATTTTAATGAGATTTTTAACCTTTTATTATTATTATTATTATTTATTTTTTTTAGGCCTCACATCTCACAGCACTAGTTGTGATGCCTTGACTTACTAACTTTTAGGAAATAATTTCTGGTGGAAGGCAGGACTTGATCTGAGGACCAGAATAAAAACCTGGCTTTTAATGACCAACATATCTCTGCATTTATATTTTGGCCATATTGAACTCTATGCACTTTGAGCAGTTTTTCTGCAACTACTGGTCATGGATGTTTTGATTTGCAAGTCACAAAGCATCACTACTGAACTTTGACTAGATGACTGAACCACTCTAAAAAAGGAAGAAAAAAGAGACTTAATTCCCAGCGTGACTGGTTCACCAATTGTGTTCACATCTGTATTTACTACAAACCAGCATCTACACCCAGGAAAATTCCACAATAGGAATGTTTACCAAAAATCACCAAGTACCACAAAAATAAACTCAGAAGTATTTAAATAAGGCATTTTTATCCAACTCTTTTAACTAGGATCTACTGCATTCTGTTTCCCTAATGCCAACTAAATTAGTAAACACTGTGCTATCAGCAATAATCCATGTATATTAACTTGTTTCTGTATTATGCTGCTGAATTAATATTGCTTAGAATACCCCTTCCTAGTAATTAGGGTATTTTCACAGAGCACAGTTCCAGAATTGCCAAGTACCTTGATAACTTTCATGCATTTTTCTGTCACAGTACATTTAACAGCAAAATCTCAAGAAGCTGCCAGAAAAAATAATTGAAAAAACATGAAAATTGTTGATACAGCGTGGAACTGCAGTGCCTTGGGCTTGTATGCAAGTGTGGATTCTCCCAAGTCTCCACCTGACACATAATGTGTGGCTGACTCTCTGAGTGCAGTACATTTTCCTCAGTACACCACTTCCACATCCCCAGATTATGCAGATATGTGATGATACCCAAATTACAGAAATTATTAGAGGTGTCAGTTAGAGCAGCCCATCACTAAAGCCTTCCCAGCCACAAATGTGTCCTAAAAACCTTTTAATGAGGTAGAAAATTACAGATCCCTTTTTTTCAACTTTTTTTTTTTTAATTTGTTTTTTTTGGTGGAGGTTTTTAAGACAAGAAGTCTCCAGTCACCTCTCATTTTAAAGGTTTGACTTCATCTGTTCATCTCCCACCTGATATTTCCTTTCATAGAGTGACATTACACCTCTTTCATCCCAAGTGTGGATGTCAGGGCATCACTTAGAGCTGCAGGTGGAAGAATGAAAAGGGGGAACAGAAGAGCTTTGAGTAAAAAATATTCTATTTCCATATTAATGACTTCTCTTAATAAAACAGGATACAAGAATAGAAAGTACATGTGGGCTACAAGGAACTGAGTTGTGTCTACACAGAGTGTTTTCTCAGAGTTATGTCGTAAGCATCATCAGACTATTTTTCTTCAGGGGTTTAAATTTCTCTGGAGTGGTAGGAGGAAGAGATGTTCCACAGAGCAGCCAAAAATAAGCAGATAAAGAAGAAAACTCTCTTGGTAACAGATACAAGATCTGCAGCTGTAAAAGGCATTACAGCTTCTCTGACAGTATTTGCAGGTAGAGCCTTCTCAAGACTAAAACTAGCAAGCTCAGTGGAGTTTGTTCACAAGACTCTTGTGTGACCCAAAAGCCATTTACAAGACAACATGACAGATTAAAATGGCAATGAAAATATCAGTGAGACATCATCAACTTTGTTTTCATCAACTATTTGAATCCATGTTAAAGTCTTTAAAGTCTTCCAGGTGCACCCTCCCTGTCACAACAAGCGGTGTAACAAATGCAGCCTCAAGAATGCCTGATGCCAGAGGCCTTCATTTGTGTCTTCTGATTTTAGAGAAGTCCTAGTTTAGAGAGTACTGAAAGCAATCTGTACTAAAGCAACTCCTCAGCCATCCTTGGATATCAGAACATTTCCCTCATTCTCTGCCCAGTTCAGCTGTGTCCTGGTTGATCCCTTCAAAGCCATTTGATTTAGATAAAGCACCAGGAACAGGAGAGAGTATCCCCACATTCTGCTCTAAGTTATGACTTCAGGACATTTTACTTCACTCTTTATTTCTGATCTTAAGAAAAAGTGAAATCAGTCTTCTCACTTTTCAGGCTGATTACACTCTTCATATTTACAAGCCAAAATATATAATAATCAACAAAAAAAAACAACCAACAAAAAAAACATGGAGCACTGAGCAAGGCTTTACCCAACTTGTTCCCCAGCACTGGCTACTGAGATGGTGCTGCAGAAACCTGGATTTCAACTGTATTTCTGCACCCTCTCAGGGCCCAGTTCCCTTTTGGTTTCCTTACATGGGGAGTCAGCCATGACATTGAGTGCAAAGGGCTTCCCTTCTGATTCAGCATTTCAGTGCTGCTGGATCCTCAAGAGCCTGGCTGCACAGAATGGAAATGCACATTAAAGCCCAGTGCTGTTCTCTGTGGTGTTCTCAATCACACATGCACAGCTGTTTTCTACTGTGGATGTACTTGAGGACACACTGTGTCCACAGAATTGCAGCTAAAAGTATTCTTTTTGTCTTGAGGTCATTATGATCATCATAAATATGCCAGAATGAGATGTAACAGTGCCTCCACAAATAGTATTATTTTCACTTTTGACAGCAGAAGTACAGCCTAGCTTACACTGAGGTGTGTTTAACAAGGGGCATTCTGCTCAAGGTGAAAATACAGGTGGCAGTTTCATGCTTTGCAAATGGCTGTAGGGAAATAAGGTGGGTGCTTGGAACATTTTTTCATCTTTTAGCTTGCTCTTTGCCTTTGAAGTTCCAAGCCTAAGTTCCCTTATTTGTTAGGTTCTAAGAGGCCTTCAAAGTTTGAGCTCCACAGAAAGAGAAAATTATAGCTTCATCATTTTTCTTATTGCAGGTGTCCATCAGCTCATTTCACAATAAACCAGAATTGTATGCAATGACAGGAAAATTCAGAAGGCTTGGAGTAATACACAGGACCTGGGGATCCAGGAACAGGGACTCTCTTTTCAGCCCTCTGAGCCCCTTCAACAATTACAATTTTGTTGGATGTCTCAAAGACAGGGTACCCAGATTTCTATGAGTTTCTGCTTTTATTAGCCCAAAGGAAAACAGAGGATGTATAGAGCTCTGTGTTTGCATCTGAAATTCTGAGATATATTCCCTGTTAGGAGTCCTGCAGGAAAGAAATAGTGATATAAACACACATGTGACTGTCTATACAGACACTCCCACAGAAATCAGTTTAAGTTAAAAATGGAATTTAGCTTGCATTAGCTTCAGCTAACACAGGTTCTGAGAAAGGATGAAAAAGCAGAAGCAGCAAACAAAATCTCTGGTTTATCCTTTGCAGACCAAATACAAATTTAACTTTAGAAGTAAATTTGACCTAGAGCTTTTCCTTCTTTTATAAATTAAAAGAAAATATTTGACTAAACCACTCATGAACCTTTCTATGTTCAAAACCTGTGAGTTTGACATAAATTTATAGTTTAGAAGCTACCTCACTGGTCTGATTTTAATAATCACTGGGTTCATCTCCTCCTGATTTCAAGATGACTATTTTATCAAAAGCTTCTCTTTTAAAGGCTTATTCACAGGACATAAGCCCACTTCTGCTCATGGGCAGACTAATGCCTCCATAAGGAGCTGATGAGAAGTCCTACAGATGTACACCAAAACACAAGAAAACCTTATCTTTGGTTTGGACTATACAACCATGTTTGCAGGGGAAAAAAAGCTCAGCATCTCCTTCACTTCTCAGCTTTCCTTTCCATGTAAGTCGAAGTTACACTGGTTTCTGTCTAGTGGCAGCATGCTCACTTTCAAGGATTAAACAGGTCTAACAGTATTTAAAAGCACAACACCAGCCACTAGAGGATGTCTATCCATGGCAGGAACGCCAGTGTCCTCCAAGACTTCAGCCTTTGTCCCTTAATTGTAGCAGGATTGGACTGAACTCTTCACTCTCCCATCCTAAATCGATGCATTCTTCAGACTACTGGTCAGCATATTTCAGTTCTGCATCACTCCTAGATCAAAGACCCAGTATCCCAATGTCCTATAAACACACAGTGCCCCTTTCATGCCAGTTCTACATTTATTTCAACAGATCAGCAGTGCAGACTGTGTTCAGCCACACTGCCTTCAAGAACTCATTCCAACACCTCTGCATGTGGGGAAGTCGTGCCAAGGAAATCAGGAAGAGGGTTTTGCTCTTACCAGTAGAACCTGTTTGGTGTAACTCCCTCATGAAGAAGCAGCCATCTTCTGCCAAACTCCACGGAACTGAATAACTGTGGACAAAAACAAAGAGTCATGAATCACAGTAAAACACAAAGATACCAGAGAAATTAACCTGAAAAACCCTCTACCACTTCTGAAATAGTGACTTGGACTTTTATTCATCCCAGTCTAAAAGGAGCACATCTGGGGCAGCTGAAACATGTCTGTGGTGCCTTTCATTGGCATAGAGAATACTCAGATCTGTGATATGGGACACAAGTGGTATTACCTGAGGGATCACTTTCTGGGCAAACCCAGCAACCTGCCCTGAATGAAAATTCATTGTCCTTGTGCCTTCCTCAGTATTATGTCAGAAGGACTTTTCCTTTCCATCAGCAGTGCCATCCTTTAGAAGCTTTGTCAATCTGGCACCAAAAAATGTTGTAACATGTCTAGACTTCCCTTGCAGCACTGGATGAGTTTAAACAGCACAAGTTACTTCTTCCAAGGAAATCCGTGATTCTCCCTCTGCTCTTGTCCTTCTCCTGCCAATGACATGACACCTTCTCCTCATCTGGTTACACAAACAATATCCAAATACATCAATCATTTCAGAAAATCTTTCCATGATAAATACCAAACCAGCCTGAGAAAGGTCAGCAAAAAGGCACGTTACAGGTATTATAAATCCTCTGATATGTTTTTGTGGAATGATACACAAATGTTACTATTACAGAACACTTAAAAACAGCTGCTCTCCGGAAGTGCTGTCATCAAGGAATTCTCAGAAGGCCAGTAGATGGAAGGATCACTTGGGTTCTGTTATTTCTTTTGATTAATTTAGCTTCAAATTGATCATGTGGAAGGATTGAGATGCAGTCAGCCCTGTGTTTTTCTTGCAGATTCATCCTGTTTCCCTTCCTTTCTTTTCCTGTTAGACTTGGTCAGTCCCCTTTTCTGGCAAGGCAGATGTTGGACATTGTTTTTTGAACTATTATCTCCCTTTTCATGATATCTCTTAAGGCATTTTACATAAAATGCTGATGATCTGAATCTTTATGTGCAAACCATGGCAAATTTTTTTGGAACATGAAGTGGAAGTGGATTGGTAGGAAAAAGAAAGATGGATGTGAGAATAACTGTGATAAAAAAATGATGATTTAGAAGCTCTGGGTTCATCAAAAAGATGATTTGAATGTATTTTAAGAATTATGAGACTGGGATGTGAAAAATCTTTGAGGCCTACTTATTTGGATATTGATTCCAAATGCAAAACCCAATATCCCTCACCTTCCCTATGGTAAAACTTGTAAGAACATGGAGAAACTAATTAAATGAGCTTTTTAGTAAACAGTAGACTGGCATGTATTAAAATTTACTTTGAAATATTAAAGCTAAAAATTCACCTCTTTCATCTCCCTTTCTCTTGAACACTGTCAAAGAAGAGAGAGGGAAGAAGACGGAGGGGACAGAAGATAACAAGAATAAGAAGAGGGAAAAACAGTTTAGCTCTGTGGATAGAAGTGCATCCAATTTCAAACCTTCAGTGAGTCTGTTATTTTTCCTTAAGTAAAAGATTATAGATACATTTTTATTTGAAACTTCAGGAAGCCCTAATGGTAACAAAGGAAAACTTTTCTTTTTGGAAATTAAAGAAAATCTTTTGGAACATTGAACAACCGCTTTTTGAAGTGATTTAAGGTCATCTATTCAAGAACTTTACCATTACAGGAAGCATTTTCCCTCCTTCACACTCAAAATCCATTTCCAGACTGTTTTTTATAATTGCAGCAAGAAATAAAAAACATGATAACAATAAGCTATTGCTATTACCTATCATCTCTCTGATGTCAATGTTTTTCTTTTCATGGCAAAGCAGTTTCTCCTGTGCCAAGTGCTGTCTTTTGCATACAGTAATTTAAGTTTCAATAAAGCTCATATGATCCTTTAATTAAGAACAGGGAGCAATCCAAACTCAGCAAACACCTCTGTATTTCCAGACCAGTGATAAACAAGCTCTCCAGGGACAATTGATGCTCCCATGGCTGCAGACATCACACTGAATCTTGTTTTCCTACTTTTGTATCTCTCGCCCTCATCCCTCTCTGGTTTCCCTGAGCACAACTTCCAGCTCTCTCTGAATTTGCTGGGGACAGTAACAGTAGCCAGAATTAATTAATTACAGGCTGCAAAAGCTTTCTCTGTGCTCGTGGAGCACCCTCCTCCATGCCTGCAGTCCCACTGCAGTGCCAGGTGCTTGACAGCCCCAGTGCCACAGCTTCCCTCTGGCTCTTCCAGCACAGCTCTTCCTCCAGAGGAGCCTTTACCTGGAGCATCTGTCAGCTTCCCCATCAGAGCAGGGGCTGTGATGCTGCACAGAGCCCAGACAGCCCAGCTTTCTCCTAATCTGTGCTCTGAGGAAGATGTGATTCAGGCAAAAAAGTGGAGAAATGCAGGAGTTTCTAAGTCTGTTTCAAAGGTAGGAAATGGATACAGCAATACAGCAATTCTACTGTCAGGGCTGGACTCTTAAATTAGAAGCCAGTGCCCAGTGAGCTGGAGACAGCGGGTGAGAAAAGGCAACAGCTCTCAAAGGGAAATGCCAGCTCCCTGGGAGCCCATATCCAAAGCTCTCATTGTCTTTGATAAGACACTTTAATAACCAGACTTTAGAAGGTTTTTCATCCTCTGCCATTATCTCAGCACCAGCTTTAGCCTTTACTGACTCACAGCAGCACAAGATATCTTTAGCAAAGGGGGAATTCCCCACCTTATATATGGCCACACCCTCTCCCTCCAAAAAAAACTGCAGTAAAGATTTTTTACAGATTTTTTATTCTAAGTATCATTCATTTTTAAACCTAGTTTATTCAGTCAGACTGAAAGAAAAAAAAAAAAAAAAAAAAAAGAAGTATTTGAAGGCTACGTTTTTGTCAAGTATAGGTTATGATACAGCTGGGATTAGTTTTCCCCTTTTAGCAATTGTGGTGCTTGAATGGATATTTTTTAAACCCAGCATGGCATTTTGCTCTTGTTACAAAATCCCTGTCTCTCCTGGGACTCCTTGTGAAAGCCTTGTGCATGCAGTCCCTTCAAAGAGGACATTCTGTTTTCTTTGGCAAGGACTACTGTCTGATGACAATTTGCATTATTAGGCTGAAGTTAAAGTTCTCTGCTATGCTTATTTTTCAAGCACAGATAGAAAAGTAACCTATTACAATTTTACTGTATGTTTTCATCTGAGGGCCAAGCTGACATTTCTGTTTTCACAGAGACAAAGCTGTTATGAAGTTAATAGTTATGAAGAATACAAATCTTGTATTGATCTCTCAGATTTGACCCTTGTTCATCAGGGAATAATTATCTTGCTCCTTCTCTTGTACATTTATTTTTCTGTTTAATAGGCAGATTGTGTAGCAGCCATTAAACAGTCTGGGTTTGCTTTGTTTTGCTTTTTTAAATCTTAATATTCTGTGAAGTAGAAACCTACCACTTACCTCATTTAGATAAGAAAAAAGAAATGCAAAGGAAAAGAAAAGGCTGTTCTGAGGTTACAAATACCTCCTGAGGCTGAGCAGGGATTCAAACAAACCCTTTGAATGGAGAGGCAATTCCCCAGCCCCCTCCCAGCACAACACCACTGTCTCTGGCAGTAGGGAAAGATGACATCCAAAAACTGAACTATCTTACCCTTCTTTCCTTATCTACACCAGACATGATAAGATACTCCCCTTTTTTTTTTTTTTTGTTTTACAACTTATATGAGAAGTCCAAGATCTGCTCATGCATTTCACAGGGATAATGCTCTTAAAATGCTCTGGGATAGCTAGGTAACAGCAGGATACAGTTGCCATGTATTATTATTTTTTCCTTCTAACTTCTCGCTCTTTCCAATGCCAACTTCAGACTTGACTGATTTTTTCTTTTGCATTTCACAGTATAAAAAAACCCAACTAAATTCTATAAAATATAGAGAGAAAACATGATTTTTTTTTTCCCCAAAAATGTTCCACTAAGAATAACTGGAATTTATTTGACCCACCCATTCTGCTATAATACCATCTGAAAGGTCATTATACCAGTCAAGACCTACCAGGAATGTCTTGTGCCTCCATCTTCACTTTAGTGCCTTTACAGATTGCTGCAGATACAACTGACCCTGAGTGTGCATGATGTTTTCTCATTCAGCATTTACAATAATTGGATTAAATATTTGATTCTGATGCTTGTCCACATACAGATCTTGAATCATAGAGCAGTTCCATGTGCTTCCTATGCTGATGAGGATATTACATTTTATACAATTATTTTATCTCATGCAAGAAAAAATATGCACATAGACATTCAAAACCTGGATAAATAAAGAGTGATTTAAATTGCACGTTGGAAGCTACATTAGGGAAATACTTTGAGAAAGATGGAAGTTCCTATCACTTTTCTTTTACTTAAGAAATTTCCTCTAAACAAGTTATAATGGAATACAGCACGAAGTTTGGGTTGACTGGGTTTACCAACTTTGGTCTAACATTCAAAAAAGAAAAAGGCTCTCTTTCTCTCACCTCTAGTTTCCATGCACTCTCAAATCATTCTCCCTGGATACAGATTAGACCAAAACAAATCAATCTACACTACATTATTGACCCAAAAAAAACCAGATGCAACTGGAAAACTAGCTCAGAACAGCTTTGAAAGCACTGGGTTTGATTCAAATTCACCTCTAATTCCTTGAAAAGGTTTCTACTAGCCAGTGTTCCTGGTACTTTCTTCACATATGCTGACTTCTTGACTCTAACCCTTCCTCGTGTTTCTGTGAGATGATTAAAACTAATGCTATTCATGCTGTTCCCCCCTCACCCCTTCACACACCATTTATTCACATACAAAAATCCTCAAAACACCAGTGCACCTTAGCCACAGATTTTAAAATGGTGAACCAGATAAATATTTTGACAGATCTTCCTTTTCCTCAAATTTCAAATTCACCAGAGAATGCAACATCCCAAAAGCAGTTTAGATTTAACTAAAAATGCAACAGAGTCCAACTGGATAATGACAAAGTTTTCTGAAGATGCAACAACACAACTTCAAATACATGCAAGCATGTCCTTCTTCTTCTTCTTCATTCATTTATGCAAAATAAGTTTATTGCTGATAAATTGTACTTTACCACTACTACAAATGCAGGTGCATTTGAAGAAATTCTAGTCTTCTACAAGGTTTCACTCATCATTCCCATTGTTCATAAGAGCATTTTTCAAGTATTATTAAACTCTGAAAGACTGTATTTTGAACTGATCTGAAATCTCAGGAAAGCAATGAACAGTAGGGAAGGCATGTGGATTCCTGCAATGTGGTGATGTACTTCTCCAATTTAAATCTTTCTTGCATTTATTTTGCTTTTTATGCAGTCTGCAGAAAAAGAGGGGTTAGTGCATCAGAGGAAGACCTCAGGTTGAACGTGTTTATACAGGCATATACAATAGTCCTTTATGGCCTTTCACACCCCTTTGCCCCTGACTCTATCTGTTGGATGAAAAATTATCACAGTGGGAAAGAAATTTCCTCAGTGGTGAAAGAGACATCTCCAAACAGGAATGAAATTGAATGAACAGGGATGTTCCCAACATGCATCCAGTGCAGTTTACCTGGGTATCTAACAAAGTCAATTACATTTAAAGAAATTGCTGCACAGGGCATCTCTTCTTCAGAGCTGCCAGCTGTTGGGAGGTATGCTGCTCTTCCCTGAATCAGATTATGGACCAGGCTCTTCTCCTTTAACACTGCACTTAACAGAACAGTAAGTTTTGTATAAAAAAAGAATGTGAAATCATGCATGGTATTTCATTCCTAAAATAAAGCATGCAGAAATGGGCTACAGGGATGATACTCATTTACTTCGCTGATCTCTGGTCTATTTGTAAGTTCCACTGTTAAGAAGCTTAAATATCCTTGAAGCAATGAAGTTCACAAGATGCTGCATAGACTTTGAACATTTTAAGTTGCAGGCAATGCATTAATCATGCAGCATCAATAAGGTTACCCAATAACTGGTGTTTATTGAATGCTGATGGAAACACATCAGAGTGATAAAGCTGTCAGATACCTGCTTCACAGCCCATTCCAACAGCAGGGATGTCTGCAGCTGCTTTTGCTGATGGACCACAGGCTGCTGCCATGCAGAGTTCTTAGGTATGGTCATAACACAGCAACTGCTTTGGTGAATGTTCAGCAGATCAAAGCACCCTGAGGATGACCCTCAGCTTTCTTCCTGCCTATCCCTCAATAACTCCTCACACATTGTCAGCTATG
Source organism: Cyanistes caeruleus (assembly GCF_971803275.1). Lineage (NCBI taxonomy): Eukaryota > Metazoa > Chordata > Aves > Passeriformes > Paridae > Cyanistes > Cyanistes caeruleus. Next base: position 10,667,169 of record NC_141708.1, on the reverse strand, counting down.
AGCCACATCAGCCAGTACTCTGGTTTTCTGGCAGCTTCCAAGCAACTGCATTAGAATGATGTCCCCAGTTCATTCAACTCACAAGCTAGAACAGAGACAGGAAACATATTTTTTACCAGGAGGTATTTAAAGGACTCTGACTGGCATATATATTTTAAAGACAGAAGGAGCCTCTAACATCATCAGTGTGTTCCCCTCCTAACAGATGCTGCAGCATCTCTACCAGTAATTCAAGCAGCAGAGAGAATTATTCAGGCCAACAACTGATGGCTGAATCAGTATTGTATCATTTGGAAAGACACCCAATCTCAAGTCCAAGGGATGATGAATTTACCACTCCACTTGGTACGTTGTCCTCAAGGTTAATTCCCTTCTCCACTAAAAAATACTATCTCTGCTACAGATAACAGGGTACCCAGCACTTGCTTTCTGCTGTGTTGTAAATTTACTCTGTAGATTCATAATTGCTTAGATAAATGCAAAAAATAAGCACATTTTTGTTTAAAAAATGTATTGTATTTGAATGAGAACAGAAGATGAAAGGCTCACTACAGCAGAATTTAGGGCAAAGTGTCAGAATTTTCAAGCACAGCTTTAAATTTAAGAATAAATTATTGTTCATCATTTGCATTATATTAAAACCTATGGCTTCAAGTGAATGTAGTGTTGACAGGCACTTTGTATAATGAGAAACTGGAGACGTTTTGGAGATTACACTCAACCAAACGACAGAAAGAGAAGACAGAGGTTAGTCATGTACAGAAAAGTAACAGGAGTTACTCAACACCACAGAGATCAGTACACATCCAGTGATATGGGGTGTCTCTTCTATTCCTAATCCACTGAACCATCCAACTCTGATGGAAAGGAAAAAGTAATTTTTTTTTTTTTTTATGTAAATAGGGAAAGTGGATTTATATAGAACATCTTGCAGAGAAACAACAGATCTACCCTTAACTAAAAGTATGTATCCAAGGATCCCAAACCAGAAAAAGAACAAGCTCTCTAAGGGTACAGAGAGCTGATCTTTATACAGATGGATAAGCAAGGACATATTGATTTGCCTAAAGATGAGTGAGTCAGTGGTAAAGAGCACAGTGATTACTACTTGAAAATCTTTCCTTCTGTTTCACTGATCACATTCCTGGCCCAGAAATCTATCTTCCACTGGGCTCTGCTGGTTGATTTTTTCCTTTTCCCTTTTTATTATTAGAGTAGGAAACAACATTAGAGATTCCTATCACTTTTAATTCCATTCTTTATTTTAAATTGTTACCCCAGCACATTATGCTCAGTGAGGTCTGTAAAAGACTGATGGGTACTCTAGGAAACTATATTTTTCAACACACTCTCTACACTGGCTTATGGCCAATTTAATAGGAAAGTTAAAAAAAAATTAAGACAATACAATCTGGCACCATTACTCTTCTTTGGATGTGCCTTCCTTGTTTATTTTCAGATTGCTGGCTGCCACAAAACACTTATCAGTTTGCCTAGGGTTAGCAAGGGGTATTTGCAAAGGGCTGTGTGCAGGATGTGTTATCACACATGATCCCTAACAGGTGTTGTGCCCTCACACACTGCCCACTACAAATGAGGGCATTTCTCTGCATTGCTTTCCTAAAAACAGCCAAATGGAAGGGCTTAAAAACAACTACCAGCATTCACAAGGCCTTCCTGAGGAAGGCCCCATGCATCCCTGGCACAAGTGCTGGTAACCCAGAAGAGTTATCTAAGTTATCTAAGATCAAGCAAAAAGTGCAAAAGCTGGGGAAAACAACTTTTAACATGGGAATTACTTGTTACTTTTTCCATCTTCAACAATGTGCATCAGAGAGATTCGAGTCTGCTGGAAAACTGGCTTGGATTATTAGTGGTGCCCCAAATTTTAACACAGATAGTGTAGAATGTTGCAGGAGAAATGCCACAGGGGAAGGGGGACTTATTCACACAGACCAAAGTTAGCTTTATGCAAACTAGTTCCCTGCTTGTGTCCACAGTCTGTCAAAAGAGATAGGCTTTTCCAGAGGATGATTCAAAGTGGCTAATGCTTACCACTCTAGAGAAGCTTTTTTCCTCTCCATTAATTTTAGATGGGATTAGCCTCCCTCAGCTAACATTAGCCCAAGTGAACAGTCCTCTAAATTGTTGTCACCACTGCTGTCAGCAGTGTAGGGAAAAAAAAAAATAAAAAAAAACACACAAAAAAGGAGGTCATTTGATGGCAATAGCTTTTGCAGGGGTTTTGTTGGGTTTTTTTTGTTTGGTTGGTTTGTTGGTTTGTGGTTTTGTTGTTGTTTTGGATGGTTGGCTGGTTGTTTTGGGGATTTTTTTTCCTTTTCTTTTTTTCCTATGATGCAATTTCTGAGAAAATTAATCTGGATTTTATTGTCCTTTCTCTGATCTAAGTAAGAAATGACTGCTACCATTGAAATTGAGAGTGTGTAAATAGAAAAAGAATAATTTATGTTGAAAGGAACCTGGAGGTTCTGGGTGTTACCCTTTTCCAAGCAGATTCACTCTCAAAAGATTCTAAGGCAATGAAATAAAAGGTTTTAAAATTACAGTGTAATCAGAATAGTCCATCACATCTTGAAGAGAATACTGGCTACATCTATGGCAGATTCTCTACTGTCAGACACAAGTATTAGACCAAAACACATGGATAGATGGGGCTGAAGCACTTTTCAGTGTTGGCCTGCTCTCTCACAGACATCCTGTGGCCATAAGAATCTGTATCTCTTCTCTAAGTGGTTTCTCTGTCATCCCAGATATAAGAATACCTTTCTCTTCCACTTACATGCACAAGGAGTGGACATCCTTTAATGTAGGAAAATGAAGAAGATGATATGGTTTGATGTCAGAAGATATGTTGTCTCAAAAGTATCAGAATCCTGATTTGCCAAACTTCATCACTTTAAAAACACAGATGAGTATCAGTCCCTAACATTCATCTTCAGCATGATACACACAGCAAATAAAGGAAGGCAGATGGAACCAGACCAAAAAGACAAAAATGAATAAAGAAAGGAAAAAAAACCAAAATATAAACCTCTTCATTTACTAGTGCTGTGTTGACAGGGCTCCTTTAATTTGGGGTGCCTCGCTTTTCAAGAGTTACTTTAAAACGAGAGCGGAGAAGCAACAACAATAACTCCATTTCAAACCTGCTTTTCAGCCTCTGTTGCTGCCTTCCAGTACTTGAGTGCCTCTGTGCATTTATTCCTGAGCTGGGCAATTACGACTCTGCATTTTGCTTGTCTGACTTGTGTTTCCCAATTTCACCTTTATTTCATCTCCCCAAATAGCTCTGTTATTCCTGGCTGATTACTAACCACTCCTCTGTGTGCCTGGCCCATCTGAATAGCAGAAGATGTCTCCACATGAACTAGAGGCTCTTATATTCCACGGTCTGATTACACAGCAAACCACTTTTGAAGACTACACAGTAATACATAAGTAATATTCCCATAAAATGCAGCCCCTCATTCTACAAGCAAGCTGATTAAACCCGTGAGAGCTTACATGTACAAGACCTCCAAAAAGCCTTTGCCTCACAAGCACTGCTTTACTGTGTTTGGAGTTTCCTTCTGATTTGTAACTCCTTTATGCAGAAAATGGAGAAGCGTGCAGTAGTTCTGCAATTATGTGGCAAGAATCAGCCAAGTAACCACTGTACTTTCAGCCAGAACAATTAATGCAATCATGAAGCAATTAGTGCAGGCAGCAGATGGTTTGCTGCTCTTTTTTTTTATTATTATTTTTTTTCTCAAGACTGGCAGGAAAAAGCCATGACTGAATTAGGGACTGGTCTGTCAGCTGTGGTAATTCAAGCCCACTGCCCAAGGCAGAGACATGGGAGAAAGATATGTGAACAAAAGCAACACAGCCACTGAAGCTTAACGAGTTATCGTCCATCAGCTGAACCCCAGTAATTAACCACATTCACTCACAATCAATGCCCAAGAAACTGGGACATAAAATTTCTTCAGTTAAAACAGATTTCCCTGCTATTGAGTAAATCCCTATTCAAACAAACAAGAAAAGATCTTATCATGGTAACAGACTAAGTGGGCTGTGAAGAGATTGAGGGATGATTCTGTGTGACCCATTTACTGTTTATTACAACAGAGCAATGAGAGGCATCCACTAATGGTGGCTTTGTCCTCATCGATCCTCAATTGGATGGACAGCTCCTGAGAACCAGAACAGTCCAGATCCAATGTGATTCCTGTCTCTCCAGCTCCAATGTGATTCCTGTCTCTCCACCTCTTGATCTATTCACCACCTGATTTTCCCCATCCAATTTGCTGCAATGATAGGATGCAAATGGATGATAACAATCAAGTGACTTGCTAGAAGGATGTAAAAGTGTTTTCTAGTTGATTATCACCTCCCTCCTGTCAACAGCAAAATTAAATGACTGCACCAATCCTAGCTGGTCAAAATCCAATTTACTCTTCCAAGTCCCCATCAAGAAAACCCTCACAGCCTCTTCAGTCAGTGGCATCAAAGTTAGTGGCATCAAAATGTAAATTCCCTACCATGCAGATGTATTTCCCTTGCCTCCTTGGGTGACTCAAGTCCTTATGCACACAGTGCCTGGAATCCAAGGAGTAATGGATTCTCTTCCTTTAAATATGGCCTTAGCACAAGATCAGGAAATAGCTAACAGCAGTGTCATTTGCTGCAAAGCACCCCTCAGCTCCCATTGCAATTATCTAAATACCTGCAGGACCTCTTAATTACTCTGAGAAAATTCTGCCTTTGGACACACTAGCACGAAACCAAAGGGAGTCATTTACACTTAGCCATAGGCTGAACTTGACCCTTAGTTCGAGTTACCTTTAATTTAGTCCAAGCTGATTAATACTCTTTGCCTGCTGGTTACCCTCTGCAGTTCTTGGGCAAAGCTTGTTGAAGTCAGAAAATTTATCCATTAGGCTTTAAAGTAGGAACCAGGGCTGTGATTCATACCCATTCAGTATCCTTTCAAATTTCTATTTTAGAGTTAATTGGTACAGATCTACAGACTTTCTGCTACCTGATTTTTGTCTTGCAACTACAGAATTGAATTACCAACAGTTATTCCATTTGCTAATCAAATCCATAACCAAAAAATTTTATAATACAGCCCATATCCTTTTTCCCAAAACACCTCACACACACAACTCCAACACCAACCCCATAAATTCATGTTAACACACAGTGGGACCCTTTGTTCTTATATCCAGATTGTCTTTTGGGATTCTGTGGAATAGTGGGCATTTCCTATGAAATAGTGATGACAGACTTCTTGGTAGCCATCAATCATCAATTAAATATGCCCTAGCTGTATGGTCTCTAATTCAGAATTATTTCCTGACCAGAATGGATACCCTAGCGATTGGAATGAATTTTCTACTATATCCTACTTGACAAAGCTCCCACTGAAAGTTTCATTGATCTTCATGTAATAAATTTCCTGTTATTAAACACAGTAACTTTCATTCCAGTGGTCCTAAAAAGACATCAGAGACCAGATCCTGTTCTGTTTTGTATCAGTCCAGAGAACTCAACAGTCACAAGGGAAAGGAAGCATTTTGGCCTTGTCTAACTACATACTGAACACAGACATTATTTAATCTGCACGTTCCTCTGAGCAGAGTATAACCATAGTACACTTTACAAAATGCTATGGGAGGGGGTGAGTGAAGAGTATTGCACTGTGCAGAAATAATCAGGAGGTAAGATGCATTTCTCAGTTGCAAAGAGTATTAAGCAACAGTCCTGGAATGATTCTGGTTTTGAGTGAAGGAAGAAAATATTCCAAAAGTTTCAATATGATTATTTTGAGACCTTAGTTTCCTTATTTATTTTTTTTTCCTTTGTTTCCCTCAGATTTACAGTAAGAGTAACAACAAGCCTAATTTATGCAAAATGATAATTGGTAGTTTAATTATTTTATAATTAACTACACAGAAAACATCACAGATTTCAAACTTTTAGGTTGATCCTCACATTAACGCATAACCCGAACCATTCAGACATCAGCTTATTGATTATATTTATAGTTTCTATTCTCAGAGATTCATCATACACAAAACAAAAAGGAGAACACTAAATTATTTTGTGTAAAAGCCTGTATGCTAAATGTCAAGATATTTTACTCTTCTACCCTTCCTGGGAGCTCAACAAACTCTTCTGGTATTTTTCCAGTTCTATTCAAAAAACTTTAAAACGTCAGGATTTGAAATGTGCAATTTCTCTGAGCAGTTTGCTCCAAAGGCTAGTTACTTTACATCTGAGTTTATGTGCCATTGACTCCTAACCATCAATTTTTGTTAGAAGTTTTCATCACTAAATTGAAATGGTTTCTCCTATGATTTGTCTTCCCCACTGAAATATTTATTCACAACAATATAGTTTTCCTTCAATATGCTTTTTGTTGAACTAAACAGATTGAGGTTTATCAAGTCCTTCACTGTAACAAAACTGACTTGTACTGATGTGTCTGATTTTCAAAAAATTCCAACAATGAGTTCTCCACAAAAAACGTCCTGTGTTGTTGTGTTAGGCTGGGCAGCAAAAAATGAAGGCAAATCTCACAGCATATTTATCTGGCTGATGGATTACCCATACTGAGGGAACTGGACTTCAAAGGAAATTGATTCACTGCTACTTTTTCCTCTTAGAAAATCAAAAACTACTTGAAAATATGCCAACCAGAGAGGAACAAGGAGTGTCTTATACTGTTCTTGGAGCTGATACTAAGCTGGAGGAAGAGAATTGTCGAATAAGAGGCCAAAAGCCTCATTAGAGGTTTGTGAAGGATCCTAGCTGTCTTCTCTGCTCACTGCCTGTCACACAATATTGCCAAAAGGATGGATGAATCAACACAGACTGCCAGAACAGTAATAGAGGGCCAGGCCCCAGGAACACAGCAGATGCCCACGTCCTTTACTTTGACCTTTACACCGAGGCTCGGTCAATGTTTTCTGCTTGGAAATACCAAACTGGCATTTCCAAAGGTATCACCCCCCTGAAGACTGCCCTGAAAGCTCTGCAGCAGTGGCACAGAGAGGTGGGGAAGCTCTGAGTAAGCAAACCCACAACTCTTACCTTCTGATCTTGGCTGTAGGCTAAGATCCAATCCTCCTGTTTGGGGTGGAAGAGCAGACTGTGGATGTAGAAGTTCAGACGGTATTTTTGATAGGTGGCTCCTTCATCAGAACTGATTAATAAGCTGCTTTCAACTTCTGGATCAGTCAGCAGCATAATCTATATGGAAGGGAGAGATGAAAATACAGTGGTTAAGAGGAGTCAGATGGAAAACTAAGCAAGCAGCTAGGAACTTCAGAGAATCTTATTAGATATGACTGTTACAAAATGCTTCAGTGTAACGTCAAAACTACTGTAGCCAATGTTTGAGTAATGAAAACAGTATGTTTCAGCTATGTATATAAACACAGATCATACGATCAAATAGGCAGAATGACTTTACCACTAGTTAAACCAGACTTACGTGAAGCTGTGCTTAGCTTATTTGAAAAATTAAACCTGAAATTTCTAACACTAGAGCACAAAAGTTATCTGGCAGGCACAGTGGGCTGCTAGGGTTTTCAAGAATGATCTACTGGAGCGACAGACAAAAAGTTAGCTGCTAAGAAAAGAAACCCAAAGCACAGAGAGAGGAGAGAGACTGATCTCTAATGGTGGGTTTTGTTAGATTCTGGCAGAAATTTCAGAGAAGGCAGTTTCACTGCCTAAAATATCGTAACCTGGCTGTCTGCAACAAGCAGTCTTGCTTTGGCACGAGAACACATTTGATAATGTGCTGGGTTCTTTCCACCTCCAGTTTCTACTGTGCTGTGAATTATAGATTTGGTAGTGTGTCAAAAATAATTTCTGCATAGTAGATTTGCTTTCTAGCTTTGTCCAGGAGCATTAGTATAGGAGTGACAAAAGATACATGGCTTAGAGTTGTAGTAGCTACTTCACACCATTAGCTGTGGTATTAATTGGTCTGCAATGCTGATGAATCAGTGGCAATAATGAGTTACTCCTCTCATGTGTCTCTGCACCAGAGAATATATAGGTCTGAGCAGTAAAAAGAGATTGTTACAGTATTTCAGCAAGCAACAGAGTAATACCCCTAAGGAATGGGAATGAGGCATCATGACTGAAAAACATGAAAAGTTTTAAAGACTATTTACCTTGGAAAAGTATTAAAGGCTAGAATCATTAGCATTTTTATTTTATTTTTTCTAAGTTGCTTTGCAAATGGAAAACACTGATCTGTTTCTAGACAAGACTGAAATGAAAATATCCACACCTGGCATTTCTCAGAACAAATTCCTGTCTGGGTCTGAGTACTGCAAAAATCACACACTCCATTTCCTTCTCTTCTTTCATTTAGGCAGGCAGAGTTAGACACAACTTAACTTGCAACCCAGGAATTATAAGGAAGCATAGCATCTGGTGTCTGTGAGACAGCAGCTGCTAAAGAACTATTGTATGTGAAGGTGTAAATACACATATCATCTACACAGAATACATCCTTCATTATTGAGCAGCTGCCAAATCTTATTTCTGTCTCTAGAAACCTCCTTGGTAGTATAACATGGCCTCTGACTTAGAAGCTTGGGGTTCTGCAAAATCCCTGAACTTTCAGATCTTGAATAATCTCAGACCAGTTACACAACCCCACTATATCTCTAACATAAAACAGGGTAATGTTTCCATTGTAGCATAAAGGTAGAATTTCCTATTATATCAAATTTACTTCAGAAATCAGTAATGAAAATGTGCATTTTTAAACATTTTTTATTTTCATTTAACACTTTCAAATATTCCAAGTATACAATTAATGTGATTTCCAAACTAAAGATTGATAAATTATATAAGTTGCACAGAAAGGATTAATAATCAAGCTATCAATATATATAAATATAAGATACTGTCACTAAGTAGCCTATCCAGCTTCTGAAGCCAAAATTTGTGATGTTACTTTTTCTTATCACACTAATTTCTGGGACCAGGTTCCTCTGTTTAACGTTTATTGATTTAGTACTGTGATTCAAGCATTATGATTTTCCTGTTTTTATTACTTCCTTCTCGAGTGGATTTTGTTTATGTTGGTATTTGGAAATATCACAGCACAGCATTAATTTGGACTAGAGCAACTAGAGCAGAAATAAGCACAAATCAATGGGCTTGATCTGAGCTCCCTGAAGTTAATAAGAGTCTTGTCACTGCCTTTGGATTGTGCCTCTAAGGCAAGTTGTTAATCAAGATCCACTCTAGTCTCACATTCCTTCTACCTGGGCAAGGAACTCATCTGACCTCATCATTGTCACATCCAAGCACATCAGTGCCTTGACACATCGGCTGCCAGGGCACTCCTCTGAAGTGTGAAAGTGATCTTTTCTGCATTTCTTAAAAAGGGAATGGAGGGAGAAACTGTTGAGGCACTGAAGCACCTAATACTTCACCCGATCAATAAATGTTAAGTGCCTAAACAGACTTTCAAACACTGTTAATCTGCTAACTACCACCCTGGGCTATTAGCACTTTGTTTTCAGGACTCTCTGGTCTCCAAAAGCCTTGGCTTTGCCCTGTGATAACCAGCCATCCTACAGGTAAAAGTGCTTCAGGACACACCAGTTTTGTTTCATACGCCAACAGCACCTCAGATGTGGCAGAACTGTGCAGAACTGAGGTGAATTTATGCGAGGGCACACAGAGGGTGGGAGATAGGGCAGGGAGTTGATGGATGACTCTATCCACCATTCAGATTGCTAGCTATGAGACCAGCTTTCAGCATTATCTGGTCCACTGTTGTACCTTGTACTGCTAATCACTCTGCTCGCTTGTCATAAAGCAAAACAAGTTAGAGCCAGTCACCGCTCGCATCGCAGCTGAAGAACCATGTCTTTTATGAGATAAGAAAAGCAAATTTCATTGCAACATATCTGTGTGCAAATAATCAGTTACAAGCCCAAAAGATAGCATTTATTGGATAAGTAGAATAAGTTGATACCTGCATGAAAAGTAAGTCAAAACAAGAAGGAAAGGCTGTGTGTATTTATATAAACCTTTTAGAGCACACCGGGAGTGTGTGTCTGAAATCAGCCCTCCAAAATTTTGGGGAAACATCTGTATCAAGTCCTTGTGTTCTGACTCAGGCCACAGAGATCTCAGAGCACAGGAAAGGCATTCTTTTTCAAGGGAACTAAACCAGAACATCCCCTGCCCACAGCAGAGGGCTGGAACTAAGTGATCTTTTAGGTCCCTTCCAACACAAACCATTCAATGACTGTGACACACCTCAGGAGTGCACCAACCAACCTCTGCTCTGGGTGTTCGGATCACAGGGACCATGTCAGCACTGTTCTGAAGTCAGACCCTCCACCTCCAAAACGCCAACAGTGCAGATGTCATCTCAACATCAACCATTTCATTCTACAAACACCCTTCCACTGAGCTGCACTACATGCTAATGTAGATGCAGTCACATCAGTTTAGTTTATTGCCGAAGTTGCCTGGAATATAAATGAGAAAGGAGGGAAAGTACGATTAATTTTAATGCTTTTTTTGTTGCAGCATAGGAAATACAGAGTAAGTACTCTATAGAATCTCCTTTTAAATAAATTAACCCAATTTCTGCTTTGAGGTAGTCTATTACCCATTTATGCAGCTGCTTATACGGAAAGTACAACCAGACACAAACGTGTTGAACAAGAAAAACACGAAAACCCAAACCAGAAATAATAACAAAAATTAATCTAAGTTTAAACGCCATAAACTTTAATAGCTAAGAATACCTAAGATAAAGAGATTAGAAAGAATTTATTTTTTTTTCATTTTGGGCTTCACTGTAGAAAGCATGCTGGATTTCCTGAAATGCAAGCTGCTCCATCAAACTTCATGCTCTGCTTTTATAGTGCCTGACACTGCACCTTACTGCTTTCCCAGCTAACACCGTGTTTTTGGATGATGTTGATTCACAAAGAAATCAATATGACTTTGGCATACGAAAATCACACCTCAGATTTATCCAGGTCCTTAGAGCCTGTAGGGAAAGGCAACCTAGCTCATGAAGTCAAGATTTTTGAGGCAAGGTTCCCTTGCCAAAGGATGTGAAATTGCCATGGGATAAAGGCTGGAAGACACTTCTAAGATCATCAAGTCCAACCATTAGTCTAACACTATCAAGTCCACTCCTAAATCGTGTCCCTAATCACCACATCCACACACTTTTCAAACACTTCCAGCAATGGTGACTCCACCACTTCCCTGGGCAACCTGTTCCAATGCTTGATCACCCTTTCAGTGAAAAAGTTTTTCCTAGTACATAATCTAAACTTCCTCTGGTGCAACTTGAGGCCGTTTCCTCTCATCCTATTGCTTGTTACCTGAGAGAAATGACCTGCCCCCACCTACCTACACAACGAGAACATTACCAGCTTGGTTGGGCTGTTTGTAAAGACTTGGGCCCATGATTTTCACACTGACAGTTTTTAAACTACCTCCACCATTACAAAATTAAGATATTAACACAGGAATTAGAAAAATCTGCATCTCACTTCCAGCAAAAGACCTTTGCAGTGGGAGACCAACCTTAGAGTGCCTCTGGTCCGTTTTATTACTGTCTTACATTAAATGAAAGTGAAGAGTGAGTAGGAGCAAAGACTACTTCTCCCAAGCAAGAATGATTACTCTCTGTTTAGATCAGTGTTCAGCAATGATCAGAATCTGCTTATTCACACCAGGCAGAGCAAGCACACACTGCACTTCCTATTGCTCCAGATGGATGGGTTTTTTACCTCTGTAAAAAAAAAAAGCCAATACAGTTGACACAGTCTTTTGCAACCAAATGCAAGGCATCCATTAATCATTTCCCTTCTAGGAAGGGAGAAACGTGATTTGATTTTCATAGAAATAACAAATGGAAACCAAACATAATTTATGGACTTTAAAACAGTCCACACTTTTTTCAGACCCCTTTTTCAGTGCTAAGTCTGCTGATGACATTGCCGTTGACAATGACATGTATTATTACTGTCATCACAAAGAAACCCAGGAATTCTTAGCAAGGGAACTCTGATTTTGCTTCTAGAGATGGAACTGTGAGTCTTATAAATCTGCTGTGAATGCTATATTTAGTGGCTTAGTAAAAAATGTCCAGAATTGCTCTCAGTCTTTTATTTTGGCCACTCACATCTCTAGTTGGACCAGCTTTTTGCTGATGCTTCTTAGGAAAGAGCATACTGCAAGTGAAATGGAACTGCATGAAATCCATTTCATGCAGTCACATGTTTTTTTCATTCACTTCTGAGGTACCAACAGATATCATCTGACCAGAAATGGGGATAAAATGCAAATCAGGTCAAATCCACTGAAAGAACCTTCACCTTCCTTACCTATTACAAGCTTCGTGCATAGACCCAACCCTGGTGACCCACAAAGAACAAGTAATAAAACTCAGCAAAGAGGAAATCAGCAACAGAAACCAGAAATGTCCTACTCCTAACAAAAGCATTCCCTACTTAAATTCTCTAAAAAGCTTCATTTTTTTCCAGTTTCTCTGTATGTCACTTGCATAACTTAAGAGGGTTGTGGAGTTTGTTTTTTTCACGTGGTGACTGATAGCAAGAGGATCAGTGCTGTGGAATCCCAAGATAATGAAATACCATTTCATTATCCACTTTACATACCACTTCTGAATTTGGATTGCCTTTCTCAAGTGAGTGTGAGTGTGCATGAGTGTACAAGAATACAAGAGTGTGTGAGTGTGAAAGTTTGCATGTATAACTGTGAAAGTGTGAGCAAAGAGAGTCTGGTCCTCCAGATTCAGCACTCCACACATGCATTCAAAGAAACGTGCTCTGCTTTTAATTAATTGAACTCATTCATTGTTTAAGCTTTCTTAAAACCTAGAATAAGATAGAAAGTGAAACAATTCAAAGGAAGGAACTGCTTTGGTCATGAAATACTGAAATAAATGCAGTGCTACTGTAAAGCAAATTAGACCTGTTCCTTTTACAGGATTGTGTTGCTGGAAGCAGTAGTGTTTGCAAGAGCAAACAAATTGGAGACAAAATTACAAAAGAAATAACACAAGCATTTAATTGGATACTAATAGGGAAAAAGGAGACTGAGTTTATTAAGTTTTAAAAATATTTCCTCATGGGCTAACATCAGCTGCTGTAGAAGTGTGCACATGAATAATGCCACTAAAATCTGGCCCAAGTTTCTGCTTCAGATACACTGGGTAACAGTATGAGCACCTAAATGAAAATATGGCATGAGCTAGAGCTGACAGTTTTGAAGCTGTCTCTAATGCCAGCTAAAAGACAAGGTTAGTTGCTGAGCAATTTCATTAAGACACCATTAAAATAATACACCAATAATTCAATTGAGGCACTGTGGAGTATTTCATTGCCAGAAGTTCTTGTTAACTCAGAAAGTGCAGCAATTTTGTAAGGAAAGAAAAGACTTCAGTGACAGAATTACACTTCTAACACTGAAGAAAAGAAGAAGAATATTGCCTTTGAATGATGACCTGGATCAGAATGGTTGCAGAAGTAGAAATGACCTTTTCAATACAAGGAAAATGTCTGGAACAAGCTGTTTTGGAACTGTTATTCAGTGACTTAAAAAGAAAGAAGTTCTTATTCATACAAAGACACAGAACCCAAACTCATTAAATCAGCTTGCACATTGCTGATATGGAGGGTAACATGCTTCAAGCCACCCCCAAAGAAAACCATAGTCATGATGACCAGACAGTGTAATTCAGATTCCAACTGAATCCAGATCCAGAGTGAAAACTATCATCACTTCCCCCAGGAACCCACAGGAGGTGCATAACTGGTAGGATATGACCATCTTCCTCAAATCTTGGCTGTTTAAATGTAAGAGAAATGAAGTGGCGAAAGGTTCAGACAGTGAATTCATCTTGTTTGTACCCATGAAAGATTTAGTGCTCATTGAGTGGTAAGACAATCTCTTGTCACCAGAATACTAGATGGCAAAGGACTATCTTTTAAGAGAGGAAAATTACCATCTGCCAATATTTTTGAAAGCTGAGATTGCACAGTATTCCTAATAAAAGAATTGTTGAGAATTGCATTTGGCGTCTTGATGAATGTTGTTTGACATAAAAAGCTGGCTAGTGGATGGAAAAAAAAAAAAAATCCATTTACCTGTTCTGTATTATTCAAGATGTTCATAACAGGCCAAAAGTGACTGCAGAATAAAGCAGCCATAAAAGCTGTATTTTTTATTATCTGTGGGAATAATCTGTGGTTGTTTTCCTGGATAGAAGGAGTGAGTGCATGTATGAACAACAACTTAGAAATATTTTATGTGGTGGTGTGTACTATATATCACCAAAGCCCCAGGTGTAGGGTTGGGTCAGTGCCATAAAGACTCAAGAGAAGCAAACATGAGGCTGAGACACCTGTGCAGATGTTATTCAGCTGTTCTCTCCCTTAATCCTATTTGATATGAATGGGGGTACACAGAAAATCCAGAGGCGCAGAGAAGAGATTTTTCCTAAGTGCAGCATAAAAAAACAATCCTTCCTTCCTCTAAAGCAAACCTCTGAAAGCACCACTGGGGTGGGAATGTTCCTGTTCCTGCTGAAATCCAAGAGAGGGCAGTGCACCCCCACAAGCTCTTTCCTCAGCCTCGGGATGTCCACCCAGGGGACAGGTCCCCACCTACAGCCTCCTCTCTCTGCAGCTGGGCTCTGGCAGAAACCCGGTTCTCAAAAGTGCCTCACCTTGGACCAGACCTGAATAGATTCAGCTACTTCTCTTTATCCATTAAAGATGAAGAAGTTGCAGCATCTCAGGGTTTTTGTGAGCTGCTGAGTCACTGCTTGTGGGCTGGGTTGTGCACAGAGAAACACCGACCTTCACCTTCTCAAGAGAAAGTCACAATCCCAGCAGCCAGGGTGAATTATCAAAATATATACTTTTGCTTCGAGGTAATAATTAATCAAAGGATGAAAAAAGATGAGATGGGGGAGAAAGGAGGCACTGAAGATTAGTGTCACTTCTTAAATCTCAGTTTTTTTAAGTCCAGCTTCCATTTCCATTAAGCCAGAATTAAATGAAAAAAAAAAATTCCACGTTTTGTCCTTACCTGACTTAGTGCACCTAGTGTTTTAATGAGGACTGTAAAAAAGGACACAAGCTCTCCTTTGCGTCATCCTTACCAAAAAATAGAAATGCAATTCTAAAAACAATAAAATAATCCTCTCATTAATATAACTTAGAGATTACTGCAGGATGTTTCTGAGTTACTTTTGCCTTATCTAGAACTATACAGTGATTTATAATTTAAATTATTTAATTTAGCTACATAAAGACATCTAAAGGTCATTTATTTCAAACTCCTCCTTCACACTGAGCCAGTTTCAAAGGTACAGATAAGTTCTCAGGACCTTGTCCTGTCAATATTTAAGTACCTTCAAGGGTGGAGATTCCACAAACTCTTTGGGCCTATCCAATCTGACACTGTTTAGTTTTCATTCAGTGTTAGTTTTAAATACCTGGGGTTATGTCAGTTCTAGAATAAGCAAAAACACCTTCAATTTTACATTCCTTTTATCTTAAAAGTGTATCTTAGCAAGAGCTTTGGAAGCTGGGAGTGCAGTATGAGCCCAAAACACCAAGGTTAGTTTCACCTGCTGGGATCCCATAGCAGTGCTGAAAATAGAACTCGTCAGGCTCAGCTCCTAATCACAGGCATAAACATGAGCTCTGGAGCAATCAGTTCTGGGGGAAGGAACATGAAAAGATTAAGCTTCTTGGTTTTTCAAATCTCCCTCAAATCAAATTCTAGATTTTTATCTCTTCATTCCACAGAATGGGTCTAATTTAGTAACCTGACATGAAATGAATATTTCTTTTTTCTGCTTCTTTATTATTACACTCTGCTTTCTCTTCCTTTACATTCCTTTACATAAAAAGCTTTATCACCATAACCAGCTTGAAAATATATTATTCAAAACTTAAGTAAAACACAGTAGAAACTTCCATACTGAAATAAAATCTAATCCATATCAATGACTGATTATTATGCTTTGAGAAGAAATAAAGAGACAAAGGCAAAAATACTCAGGAAATCTACAAGCACTATAGGCACTTTATTTTGGACAGTGCAATCTAATTTTAATTATTAATTATCCATTCTTTTGCAACAGATGTTCTGCATTGTATTGAACAGAGAAAAAAAAATAAGCTGAGACATTCTTACAGTCTTACTTGCTTAGGGGAGAAAAAGATCCTCAGCTTTGTAGAATCATCTGGAATGAGCTGTGTTCATACATATTGCCCCTACTTTGTTCTGTTGCTCAGTAAGGCACTCTCCTCACTAAAGAATCTCATGGGATTAATTAGTTAATCTTCACACCAACTTTGTGCTAGGGAAGTAAAGCGCACATATCAAGAGGGAAAATTACTTGGACAAACTCCACTAATCAATCAATGGCACAAAAAGAAAGAAGCCACTTGTGCTCTAAGTGTATTACAAACAATAGCATTTCCCAGCCCCAAATACCAGGCCCTAAGGGCTGTTAATCCTAATGAAAGCAGGAGGAAACTTTCAGCCTAGAAGTGTGGTAACCCAAGCAGAGTGACAAAAGGGGTAGGGAAAAGAGGGTCACCAAGGGAGCAATTTTTCCATGGAGGGTAAGTGATAAATGCACAGTCCAAACGATGAGTCCTGGCAGGGCTCCAACCCAAGCTGGATGGGTGGTGAGCCTGGTGGCAGGTGTCCTGGTCATGGCAGGGGTGTTGGAATGGGGTGATCATTATGGTCCCTTCCAACCCAAACCCTTCTAGGATCCCGTATGACAGTTATGCCAACCTGGGCAGATGGTCAAATTCACTGAACACTTCGTTCCACAGCCAATGGTTTCAAGCTATGCCACTTGCCTCAGGCCAGCCCTGGCACCTGTGTGCCACTGTGCTGTTTAATATTTCAGGGTTCTTACTCTTGCCTACATTTTGTAGCACACCCAAAGTGAAGAAACAAAGGGAGGGAACATCACAAATCAAGTGCACCTCAGACTGGGCAGAGGTGGCCTGCTGGTCCCAAGGACATTAATATCCACACCTGCTCACCTCCATCTCTCTGCACAATGTCCTTATCCCTCCATTTCCTACAGATGTTCTCATCTTGTTCCACCTAAAACCCACCAGCTGAAACTGTTCAATGAACATGCCTGATTTTATCCAAAGTGCTTAAAAAAATCCATCAGTTCTCAGGTGGGGACTGTGCTTCCAGCAAGAAAAGTCCTCATAAACCCTTTGGAACTCAGCAATAAGTTTGAATAGAAGCTGCTTAAACCCAGGTAGGGATAGTAAGAAACTGCTAATTTTCCTTCATCTGTTTTCCCTTTACTGGCAAAATGCCTGGGACTGATTTCAGTGCAGCTGGTGGCACTGTACCTGTCTGAGGCAAATATCAGATCCTTTAGCATCTGCTGCTTTTGTGTTCTGAAAGTGAGAATCTCAACTGAAAGTGCAACAAGACAGAAATCAGAGTATTCAGTTGCAATCCAAAATAAATGTTCTGGATGGTAGAAATAGGAGGAAAAGTAAAAGTACGGTTTTTCAGGATAATTATCAAAGTTTTGCAAAAAGAGTATCTTTTGACTTAGACATCATTTTTTCTTGAAATTGTACCGAATCTTTGTGAAATAAAATGAACAGTTATACACAGCAAAAAAAGAGCAGGAAGTTTACTGAATTGTCTGCAATAATACGGGCTATTTTTCACATAGTGGAAGAATTTTTTTCCATTTACTTTGCTCACGTGTTTTCTAAAGACTTAATATTTTAAAACTTAACTAACTGAAAAAGAAGAATCTGGTTTCAAAGAGTTGTTCATAAAAATCTCATTTCACATAGGATTTTTGTTTATCTTTTTGCTGGTTTTAGGGTAAGGGAAGGAGGTTATTAGTTACTGTTTACTCCTTAAAAGCTTTTCTATGGATATCTCAAATCTAGAAACTTTATTTTAACAAAGATTTAAATTCTTTCCAATTTAAAACTGATTCAGCTGACAACCTTAGAAAATATATATATTATAAGACTCCCAACATATCGACATAATCGTCAGAGCTGGCACAACAATTTCTCCACTGAGTTACAATTCTTTTCTCTTGGGACGTGGCTATACAATCTAATGGTTCTTAGTGATATTTTCTTATTAGATTTAAATGGAATTGCTTTCAAGTAATTATCTACCAGCACACATCTACACAACAGATGATTGTAACAGCTGAGCATACATCACCGGATCAATATCAACTTTGTCATGGTACACCTGGTTCTGCTACTTCTTGATTTTTAGGCATGAAGATGGGAAAAAAAATGAGTACAGGGACTAGAATGGAATATGAATGAAGTCTCTTTCTTGCAGGTGTGAATCAGGTCAATTTTCCTACCCTATGACAGCTGTGAAAACAATCATGGACTCAGAGGAGAAAGCAGCAAACACAGCACAGAACCTTCTGACCTGGTCTGTTAATTTTCCACTTCTCACCATACAGCATAAGGTCTCTTCAGATTCATGGCACACAGCTCTGTTCTACCAACAACCTGCTTCCAAGCTCTGAGTCATCTTTAACCAGGACATGTGCTCATACAGCTGGAAATTCTTCCTTACACAAGTAACTTTGCCTTTCCCAAACAGATGACATGACACTTTTTGTACCTTTTAATTCCAAAGCATGTGTCTATGTGTTAGCTTTGATGGAGCTCCATGTTTCATTTCATTTTGGCTTCTTACATGCTAATTCTTCAATGTTCTCTAAAATTTCTACTTAGTTTAGTTTTATTTTTTCCCTCTCACTGTGAATAAAGCAAAGCTTCACTAATTATGTCTACAGCTAATTCTTTTTATGCACATTTATCTGATCTGTTTCTCTCCAAAGCGTTTTTTTGTATTAATGCATTAATTTTATAATCACTTCAAATTATGTTCCATGTTGCATGAACAATTGGGGAATTAGCATCTGCTTGCAAATTGTTAGCTTGGCTTTTCATTTTTGTTGTTGCAGTTGATGAACTCAAATTATCCATACTGAACGTGCCTGAAAAGAATTCCACCTCCAACAGTAAATAATTCTCTTTACTTTCTGTATTGGTTCTTGTTAAGGGAATTCAGTGTAGTTATGCAACAGAATAAAACACTGTTTTTCCTTATCAGTTTTGGTGCAACAGTTGATGACTGTGTAAAATCACTGTGTGACACAGTCTTTCACTGATGCTCCTAGGTAGCTACTGCGCTGAATTTTTCAATTCTCTTATCAATGTCTGGTTAGCACAGTTCAGGCTCTCAAATGGAACCACAGTGCCACAGGCCACCCCTGACATCTAAGCAAGTTCAGTGCCAGCACTGAGCTCACATTAAGCAAGGGCAGCATTGTTCAGCTGCCAGAGACCCAGTACAGATGTTTTTTCACAGAGGTGACCTCCAGAGCTTGTTCAGACACAGGGACATGGAAGCTGTCCTGGGTCACGCTGAGATGTTGCAAGAGCACAATATTTATGAAGAAAGGATGCCCCATGCCTCATTTCCCTCCTTGCACATACCATGTGACATCCAAGGTGCATGGCAGTGTAAAAAGTAAAGTGCTCTTTTCTTTCACTACTCCAGCTTTCAGAGTTGCCGATGCTTCTCCTCCTCAACATCTCTTTTTGTCTCTTTCTTTCCATGCAATTTTCCTTCTTCTAAAATCAACAATTTCCCCCAGATTTTAAAATAAGCATGGCAAAAAGAGTATGATACATCAATCTGCTGAGATTTTGTTACTACCCCACCTTCAGCTCATGATCAAATCCACCTTTACAATGTCTAAAGCAAAGGACTGGCATCCTTGGTTTGTCTTCATATACCATCACAGCAGGCATGATCAATTAGCTCAATACACACAGAAAACCAATTTATAAAACAGAACCTCAGCTGGTGCAAAAGCCTACTGAAGTTAATAGAGCGAGATTAGAAGTTAATGGCATTATTAAGGGTTGAACCAACTGAAGCTTCACCTTTCTGTCTTCATCACTCAGTGCACAGTTTCACCAACGAAATCCACTCTTTTCAAGAATGCTGGTTTTACAGAAATACTACAGCAAGTTTTATGTTTCCATGTTATCATCTCCAAATAGAGCCTCCTTTAAGGCTGAGTGCACCTGTCTGTGAGATGCTGATGGAAACTTCAATCCATAACCCTCCTCAGATTTTTAATAAGGTGACTAAAGCTTTCAGCAGCCACACAGTGGTGGAACTTGCAAGAAGGCTTTTTGCACAATAGACATTTTAGTTATTAAAAACAGACCAGGACAAAGCATCGCTGGATTTTTGTTGGAATATTGCTATAACAGAACTTATCTTTCTGCTTAAAATTGAGCATACAAGGAGAAGCATTAAAAAGTACTCTAATTTTAGGGGTTTTTTTCTAAAGGAGTGAACGAGGGTGGGTACTTTAAAGTGACCTTCCTAGCTGTGTAGCTGATCTTGCCAAATCAGAATCCTACTCATTATTAAACTAATTGCCAAAACTGCTCAGAAGCAATCCTCTAATGAAGAAAGAGAGGAATCATACTTAGCAGCAGTGTTAGACTATAGAATTTATGGTATTTTTAGTGACTTGATGCCGTGGAGTCAAAGATCTTCTTCTGTCCTTAGCAATGTTCTGTGAGAGCATGAACTGCCCTTTGTGTCATACTTCATGTCAGGTATTTGGGTGTCTGCTCACCAAACTTCAATGAATGTTTGACAGACTGAGGCACTAACGACTTCAAGCAGTGCTATTACTCATGAGATGACAAAGGAAACTTGGACTAAGCCTGTAATGCTTTAATGGCTTCTCAGAGCTAGATGTTAAACCATTTGATAACTCACTCCTAATTATGGGGAGTATGGAAGCAATTTAACTCAATCAACTAGTTGGCTTCAAAGACAGAGTTGTATTTTCTTTATCAGAAGCCAGTGATCAGCATCAGCTTCAGCAGTGCTGATAACACATGCAACAATGGCTGTTGAGTGCCAATGACTGCTAATGAGAACTTGATCAATAGTATTTCTAATGATGCAATTCTGACTGTAATGGGGCTGCTTCTGATGAAAAGGAAAATAAGTTAGGAACAATCATATCCTCAGCCATGGAAAATTCCAGTGCTGCCCATTTCTTGCTATTCCACATGCTGCTTAATATTCAGTAAGTATTTCTCCAGTTGTTTCTGCATGATCTAACCCCTCATTAAAGATTCCAAGGATCACAATGCTTAGGTGTTTATAGCTACTATGCTGTAGAACTCCTGAGTTACCTACTAATGGTCTGGTTTTTCTATTAATGTCTAGTGGATGCAAGTGGAGTGCAAAACTAGCATTTTTTACCATTCAGGCAGTGTCAAACAGGATCATCCATTACCAGCATTTTCTCACACAACTTCCTGGAGGGTGCACTCCAGATACAGACAGGTATTAATGTCCAGGTCTGTCTGTTGCTCAGTGATACAGATGGGGCTGTTTGATTGGATGCTCCCAGCACTACTTCTACATTTGCACTCAACATCTCCAGCTTAAGCTTTCTCTCCAACCACAGTTCACCTCAGAAACAAAAACCAAATAATAGACCATTCTGGCCCCTGAGAAAACTATCCCCAATGCCATAGGGGGCAACTGCATAATACAGTGCAACTGATTTCTCTTTTGTGTAGAAGTTTAAACAGTGCCCCCAACATAATTTCAGGTGGCAGCTCATTTAATACATAAAGAAACCAAGATGTGGTAAGCTAGTGATTGAAAGAACACGCTCTGGAATCACTGCAGAGAAATCACACAAGCATGGGAAAAAGTGGAAAGCTGAGGAAACAGATTCTAACAACTGTACTACAGAAAGGGCTTGGTAAGTCAGAAGCTAGAGAGGAGGACTGCATTTTGAAGTGAAATTTCAGAACATTCTCAGTTAAGACAAATATACCAGAATTACATGCAGTGAAAAACCTTTCACAACAAATATGGTTGGTATGAAAAACAGAGAGAACAGAGGTGGAGGCAGAGAACACTGTGAAGTCCCTGCTAATCTGGATCTTTGCTGTCATAGTCAGCTGGAGTCATAAAAGGGTCAGTTATATTTTGTTTGTGCACTGTAAGTATTAACAACCCCAAAACACAGGGATCACACCAATGAAAGACACCAGTTTAATTTCACTGCATGTGTGTGGGGTGAATGAAAAAACTGTATGCAATGAGAAGGCTAGAAAAGAAAAAAACCTATGGCTATATAAGTCAATTCCCACAGGCAATATAACTATCTTATTTATTGTACATTAGGTTCCCATGTGTACCTATTCCTCCTCACTCTCAGTCAGGCTTAAGCACCATGAAATTTATCACACTGTTGGAGTGAGCATGTGGACAGTTACTAGGAAGTAGTTAACATGCTAGAAATTGACAGCCCAAGGTGCTTGGCAGTCATTTGTTATGGAGACACAACCAGAAGCAGAAAACAATCAAGGACTGGCGGTCAGAAAAAAACACAGAGGCAAAAAATCAAAAGTGTTAGAGGTCTTGGCAATGAATTCTAACCATAACCCCTGCTTATAAATATGTTATTAAGTCCAGTCATTACAGATAAATGGAGCATTCAAAACAAAAATGCATCCTTCTCTAGATGATGCACTAACCCTGCTAAAAGAATACTTTGGCTGTGAATAAGACCAAATCACACAGAGCTCATGCTGAATTTTCTTCTCCCCTCAATCTACCAGCAGGAGAAACCTCCTCTTGAGGCCACATTTGTTCCAGGGGAATAAAATCCTTGAGGATCCAGTAGCATACACTTAACATCCAGATGCCAGAAGAGGAAGAGAGGATAGATTGATATTGTCATGTCAATAAACTAAAAGATGTTCCTCCTAACTATAGTGGGTCATCAAATGGTGCTCAGGATTATGAGTGGTGTGATTTTGTAATAATTATTGAATGTGGTGAAGACATTCTTTTTCAAATAATTACTTAATCTTCTTGAGTCTCTCAAGGTATTTGCTGCTCTCACCAGCTGAACTGTCACTTTATAAAACAGAATTCACTGAATTAGAGCTAGGAACATGACAAATAGCAGACTTTGCTAGGACCTTTTATTGAAAAATAATTTGGAAAGTATTTCCTTAATAAGTTCTCATTATATTATTCTATTGTACCTGTTCCATCAAAAAAAAAAAATTGTCAGGGATGTCTTTTCCCTCATTTTCCCAAATTCTAATGGATAATGATGCACTCAATTGTTAACATTCAAAAGCAGGGAAATTATTAACATTTGTATAAATGATTTGTGAATTTTAGGGTTTTTTTACTTTAGAAATAATTGGCATCAAATTTACATCAATCTCATAATGAAAATTACATTTCTCTAACATCGATTTCTGTGGGGCAAATGATCCTTGGAAAATTTTATTACCTCACATGTATTCATTGAGTTATCCTTTGAATATCATAAGTACAGCAACTATTCTCACCTTCACTTTCAATCATGGAAAGATAAGGCAAAAGGCAATTAAACAGCACATTCATTAAAAGACTTACGAAAGCCTGTGCCAAGGCTCAAATGCTCAAGTGCAATATCTCTAACAGAGGAATTTCTTTCTTCCTATGACATATTTCTGGGCCAAGTATCTTCTCTGGGAGACAATCAGGCTATAGACACACTGTCAACAAAGGAAAGTGTTGTTGTCAAACACGAACTTTGTGACATTTCAGTCCCAGTCCCTGAATAGCTTTGAATACAGTGATTCTCTCCTTTTAGAAATAAGGTTAAAATCCATCCAGCTGAATGACTCAGTCTGAGAAAATATCTGAGGCAGAGATTACATTACTGGAAGTTGGAGGTGGAAGGGCTCCTTCAGGTCACCAGCTGTGCTGCTATGTTTTTAAAGAATATTTAATACATTTTGTATACTTTTTCTGTTTTTGTTAACTTTCAAAGTTCCTGAATAAGAGGGATGTTTATTGCAACTTTTCATACACTGTCACTGAGAAATATCTCTCTAAACTGACTTGCACTAAGTCTTTTCTGAACTGCTGCATGAAAACCTGCCAAACAATGCTGCACCTTCTCTCCAAAGCTCCCTGGAGTCAAGAGAAGTCTCTCCTGAGGATTCAAGCTGCTGGAAGCCCGAAATTTTTCATTAATTCACAGAAGACAATACAGTAAATGGGCAGCCCCTCGCCTCAGTTCAAGTGCCTGAAGTACAGATGCAGACAGACTGAATTTCAGCCATGCATGTAGTTTTTAGCCAGTGTAACCCCTGGACACTGAAGTGAGCAGCTCCAGTGCTGGGACAATCATGCACAGGGAGCTTTCCCAAACTGGGGGAACCTGAAGGAAATGCAGAGACAGTTAAGGGACAGAGGCAAGTGGGACAAGTTCCTGCTCTGCACAGCACATGGATCTCTCTGTGACTGCCCCACCTCCCCAGGAGCAAGGACTAATATTCAGAAAAAATTCACCACCAGCAGGACTGTGAAGCATTGGAACAAGAGGCTGAGGAGGTGGCTGATCCACCACCCCTGGAGATATCTAAATGACATAGATGTGGCCCTTTGGGACACGGTTTCTGTCAGCTTGGACAAGGTCAACAGTTGAACTCAAGGACCTTAAAGGTCTTTTCCAACAAAGATGATTCTATAATTTTAAGCTAAGACCACTGACCAATGCATGTAAGTTTTTATGAATGTTGACATTTGTCCCTCTAGTGCTGGCTGGCTTACTCTGCATAGCCAGGATGTAACACACAGTGTGTCCTGTTCTTGGTACGCTGGACATCCCTCTTCTTTCGTGAGATTCCCTTCACAGCCTAGACCAAATGTCATGGAAACCAATGAAATCTCATTACTATGTGATAACAATTAACTGCTTTTCTTAATAAGCCAACATTTTCTTCTCTGCATATCCTGATTTCTTTATTAACCTTGAATAGAAGTTGCATTCAAAAACCGTTATCAATGACTCAGACTGAGTCAAAAAGTCAGTAAAGAAAATGATATTGCCCAGAGCATCCTTTCAGCTTTAGTTTCTTCTTTGGTTTATGGGTCATTTGCAAATCTGTTCTGACAGGAATATTAGGCTGCTATATAGCTATAGCAGAAAATTCACCAGAGATTTAAACTCCAGGGAATGTTCACATTCCCATGGGGCATGAATGAGAGAGTTTTTATATCAGCACTCAGTTCTGAAACGTCAGCCAGCTTTCCTCACCCATTACAATGAATTTTAGAAACCTTTATAAAGAAAGCCCAATCTGTGTGCTAACCAGCTCTTTAGGAAGTTTGCTATCTGATTACATACCCTCTCTCAAACAAATATTTAAGTTATAAACATTTGTTCAGTGGTTGTGAGCATGTAGATTCCCCCCAGCTGCAGAGCACTTGCACAGAAAAATGCACAGCTTACAGCTTTCCAGCTTTGCAATCCTACTAAAACATTTGCAATTTCTTGTAGGCATGTATCTCAGCTAATTGCATAATTATTTTTTTTTACCTGACAAGTGAAACAGA
Organism: Cyanistes caeruleus; assembly: GCF_971803275.1. Lineage (NCBI taxonomy): Eukaryota > Metazoa > Chordata > Aves > Passeriformes > Paridae > Cyanistes > Cyanistes caeruleus. Next base: position 10,641,606 of record NC_141708.1, on the reverse strand, counting down.
TGTCAGATGACTAAATTCATTGATTCAGGTGCTGATTTGGCACAGCTTTCCCCTTTTTATTATACTCAGATCTGCCTTGTCCATGTTCTCCTGCATAATAAAGTCACTGGAACAATTTAGATAGCGAGTAAAATGGCAGAACTCCAGAAAACCCACTGATTTCAACCTTCTTATACTCTGCAAACATCCTTCTTGTACTCTGAGTAGTATATACTTCTATACTTTGAAAAGAGCCAGATCAAAATCCAAGCATGAGAAAGAAGCCAGTTTTCACATTTAGCTGTGAATTTTCCAAGAGGCACTGAAAAAGGAGACTGAACTCTGTGAATATAGTCACTAGACATGTTCTTTTCTCCAGGGTCTTTCATGGAGTTGGCAGAAGGCTAATTAAGGAGACTACAGCTCAGTGCATCCTGTCCATATTGACATACTGCTTCCCCTCACAGCACTGACATCAACTAACAAGACAAAACAGGTACGGAAGAATAAAGAATCTTGAGTTCTAAGTTTATTATGGCTTCATCACCTGTTTCTCAGATGGGAGATGATGGAGAGAAGAATACATTGCCTCACATCAAACATGTCATACACAGCTCTGGACCCTCTGGGCCAGCAGAGAAACAGGTTTTTTAAGATACTGCTTCAGAAAATCTAATGCCACAGCAGGGATTAGGATCACTTGTCACAGGTGTTGAGATCCTGCTGTCTCCTTCACTTCTAGCTGCAGATTTTCTCTTCCCTTCTTCTTGTGTTTTCATTGGCACTCATTCAACTCAATCTGCCAACTGGTTTAGTGACCTGACCATTGCAGGGGCACACAGCCCTAAATCAACTAGGAAACAATTACTGAGTGAGGTGTGAAAGGGGACACAGGGGACTTAATCCTGACACAGACTGTTGCAGTGGAACATTTGTCTGACTGCTGGACTCTTCTCCTGACAAGTCCATGGTCTTGATGACATGAACAAGTCAAGAATGATAACCTCATGGCTTTGCCATCTTAATAACAGACAAGGTGAACCCAAGGCAAGGTGAACACTCTTTGTAAGACTGTTTTGTCCCTTACTTGGAAGGTTAAATGGCTGGCTTGATTTGTATCTGAATAAGGTTTTATTTGGAAGCAAATCGACATGCCAGCTTGCATCAATGCTGCTTAATCTCCCCAAATTCTTTTTCAGACCCAGAATGATTAGCTGTTCTGCAGATCAGAATTAGGGGCTTTACAATGTAACCTTTTTCCCTTTCTGCTACAACTCTCACTCTTGACACCAAAGATGAGTGTCTTTAATATCAGAGAGACCCAGAAATTAAGCTCTTGAACAGTGCCAAACAAGAAGAGCTGATCAAAGGGCTAGTGGCAGATATGGGACTTGATACCTCAGAGGGCATCCAGCCTATAAGTACATTTTGTATCTCTGAAAGCACAGAATTCTCTACCTTGCAATCAGAGCACTATTTATACAGCCTCAGAGGCATTGCAGTTACAAATAAAATGGGAGGTACTTGTCCCAGAGATCTTAAATTATTGCTACAATGAGAGATGACAACAAAGAGATCAGTGATGGTATGCAAGAGTCAAAGATTGCAGAAGTGAGTCAGATATTCTGTTGCATACTCTTAATATTATATTCAAGCCTCTTGCTTGTTATTTCTCATCCAGCTTCAGCTTCTACTCCATCCCCTACAAGTCAGTAGATCAAGATCCTATAATTCTACTACCCTGAAACGGGAAAATTTTATACTCTACCTCATTTTAGTGGTCCATTCTCAAGGATAATGCATTACACTAAAAATGAATACTGCACAAAAATCTAGTCACATTTTCATGGTGTTTTTAAGAATCTTCATCCAGTTTTGATCTTGGTTACACTAGGAAGTCATAAGCAAATCTCCAGACTTGCAGCCCATTCATCTCAGCTTAACAAATTGCTGTGTGATACCTGAGGCATTTATTTCCTTTTCTATGAACATATTTTTATCCCCAACACATCAGACTTAGTTTAAGCATTTTTTAATTTTGATCTAAGCTTAGTTCTGCCACTTTGCATTGCCAAGCAAAGAGCACATACATGGATATTGATGCTAATTGATCCATTAGCATCTAGCAGCCTGGTAAACTCTTTCTTTAACTGAGATGTTAATGTCTGCCTGGGACTACCAATTTATACTGTCACTCACAGATAAAATCAGTGTAAAGAAGTTTAAAGGCAGCAGGTAAGGGAGAGGCACGGGCTACAGGCATTGTGGGAGTTATTTCATAGTAGCTGTGACCATGTAGTAGAAGTCACATAGCTGATGATCTGGGCCCCCACTTCTTTCTAGAATATCCTTTATGAGTTTTGTTAACCAGAAACGTTGCTGGGAGGAAGCCACACTGACCTCATGTCCTAATAATGCTGTTCTATGAAAACAAAAAAAGCTAAGGTGACAATAAAAAGTTAAAATTATTTTAACCTATTTCACATAATAGATATTCCCATATTTAGAAGAACGTGTGTGCAAATATGCACATAAATATTTGTGTACAAACACAGCATTTTAAGAAGGAAAGGTTTGTTTCACAACTTGGTCAATGTTTCAGTATGTCAGATGGTCTTACTTGATAGGCCTTGAGTAAATCTCCAATCAGTATAAATGGCTTCAGGGCATATGCAGTTTTTCTTTATTTTTTAAGGTGAAAAATACATGATTTTCAGTGTTAATGAAAAGAACCTCTCCAAAAGCAGGAACTATTTGCAGCACTGAACCATGCCCCTGAGGACTCAGCCACTGAAGAAACAGTTAACAGTTATAAGTAATATTCAAAGACACTAAATAAAATTCCTCCAACAAATTCCTCCAACACTGCCTAAAAATGAGCAAGACCAGAACTATACAGACCTTTGAATGATGAAGCTGCATTTTAGAAGTCGATTTTAATTTATTTTTCCTCCAATAAAACTACAGGAGATTTCATCTGTATCCTCAGAGAAATCCTCCACACCCTGTACAGGTTTGGGAACCCATGTCCAGACATATTAATGAATCAGTAAACAGAATATATTGCCTAGATCCCTAAATAGGCTGGAGTTAGGAAGAGCAGGTGCAGGATTAGCAGAGAATCCAGAGTAGAGAAAGGATTACACAGACAGGATTTGAAAGACCCAGCAATAATCAGCTCTTGGACAGAATTTAGAGCTGCTTTGGCTTAGCAGATAATGTTTCATAGGGTTTTCCCTGGAGTTCCTTTTAAGAACATTTGAGGGAGTTTTAAGTTTTGTTCGTGTTTGCTTTTCTTATCTTTTTGCGCAAAAAACAGCTGGATGTGGATGAAACCAGCACGGATATGTAAGAGATGAGAAGCTGAGAGTGCACAAACTTCCTAAGACAAGAAAAATCCTGTGTCTCTTGACGTGATTAACCAGATATGGGCCTTCAATTATAGCAGGGCCCTGACTGCTCCTACAGATAAAAACACGCATACAAGCAAGGACAACTGGAAAACAACAAAAAATTGAAATACTACAGTGATAGGAGGGATTTTATTCAGACTGGCCTCCTGACTCACTAGTTTTATAGTAAATTCCCTATTTTCCTTCTTGTAAAAATTGCTCACAAAACAGGGATAGTGCCATATATCAAAATCAAAAACAGGAAGAAGAGGTGAAGTGAGAGACTCTTAAAAAGCTACACACAGGACACAGTTTGTTCAGAACAACCAAGGAACAGTCCACATTTTATGACTATTCTGGCTGATAAACAGTTCCTAACAAGCAGAAATATGTATTTGTGTTGCAAATATTTTGTGTGTTTCAAGAGAACCACTGTAAAGTCACGTATCTTTGAAATCTTTAAAAAACCAATTTATTCTGAAACATCTTCGGGGGGAAAAAAAAAAGAAAAATCATGAAGAAAGCCTAAATGTTTTATCTACTTCAAAATGAAATGTTTAGAAATGTGTCACAAAACATTGCTTTGTTTTGCAAATTTTGGCAATTTAATGAAAGTTAATTATAAAATGTTTGCGTCTCAACAGAATGACACATAGGAGGAAATCAAACAAATTTTTGACCTTAAGTTATGTTTCCTCCATCTCTTTTATTTCATAAAAATGAAATATCAACCTTCCATAAATAAAATAAAAAAGAACAAAGTCCTAACTATACAGAGGGCTAAATATTTAAGTCCTAATTAGGTGTGCACCTCCCAGCATAGCAAAAAGAAGAAAAGAATTGGTATTAACCTTCCTTGTAGACTTGGCCCTGAATTCTTCAGAGAATTTAATCCCCCTCAAAGAATGGTTCAGAACTGTAAATCTAAGCTGGAGGGCCTGGGAATGTTATGCAAATGTTTTAATGCATTGTGCACCCATCAAACAAAGAAAATAATCAACTTGATTTGCAAGAACCCCCCTACCTATGATTCTGTAAAGTCCCTCTTCTTAATCCTCTCAATTCCACCCCACCTCAACTCCATCTTTCCTTTTCTTTTATCTCTGATTCCACCTCTTTTGTTTTTTCTCTCCTTTCTATTCCAGCAGGCAGGTGACTGCCTGCTCCCTCTCTGGTTCATTATTTTTCACACCTCTTTCCAACTACTTTATTAATTATTACTTGTGTTAACTCAGCATCACAACAGTCCAATCATAGTCCAGGAGCCTGTTGCTCACATTAACAAACAAATACCAACAAAGCAGTTGCTGCAGAGAAATACAAAGCACAGTATCTGCAAAGGCATAAACTAAAGGCAGCCAGAATTCAGCTGAAACCAAACTATGATCAAAGCTTTTCTATCATAAATGACAAGCAGAAAAAAAAAAAAAAGAGAGAGAGAAAAAAAGAGAAAACCAGAAAAACCCTTGAATTTTTGAAGTACTGGCATAATGTAGTGGATATTCCTTAGAAACCATCTCCTCCCATGCATGATGGGCACACAGAGACATATACAGGCACTTGATTGAAAAGGCTGCAGGCAGAAGTGGGGACTGGAGCCACAGGCTAATGGGAGGCAGCAGCCACTCCTAATAAGCAGTGAGGTACAGCAAAGTAGCAAAGTCTGGGAAGCAAAGACCTGCAGCTCTGCTTTTAGTCTAAAAAGCTGGGGAGCATTCCAAAGAGTTGTGTTCAGTGGCTGCAGCAGAAATCGAGGTGTCTGATTTCTGCAGCTGTACTCTGTGTGAATCAGATGGCCACATTTGTGGTGGCCAGGACATTGTGACAGCTGAGACTTGAGGTGCTGGAGGCCTGAATGGGAGCATCAGCCCTGCAGCCAGCTCGGAAAGGCGGCGTGTTAGGAACAGGAGTGCAAAAAAAATCACCAGGCTTTGACACAACTTGCGTAGAAAATCTGACCTGATATAAACCAGCTTTAGAGCTCCCTACAGCTGGAGCCATAGGATGGATGGAGCTGTTTCTCTCTTCTAATGACCACCACCTACAGAGCCAGTCATCTGGATCAAAGAGGAGCTGCCATGCTGCCCTTCAGTAGTCCTCTTAAATCCACAGCAACACACTGAAATAGCAACTAACATCTTTAAAGCAGCTCAAGAAGACATTTCCTCCTCCTCCTTGTCTCTAGCATTAACATTTCAAAAGCAAATAAATCCTGATTCACAGAAAAGGACTCAATGTCCCCACAGACAGGCTCATGCAGTGAGTTATTTGGAAGCGAGCAAGGCAGACACTGAGTTTTGATGGTTCAGAACATCAGGGATGTTCTGAACCACAGCAATGAAGGGGAAGCTAGAAGGGACCAGGATCCAGTGCATACCTAAGTGTGGGTGAGTTCAGGCAAACCCCTACTAAATTTATAGTAAAGAATACAGCAGTATCTATAAATAATTCTATTCATTGCAGCAGTACCTGAGTAACTCCTGTAGCTGGAGTATGCAGCTATACTTGGCTACACAGCTCTGATGATAAAAGTTACAGTTCTCAAACCCTGACAAGGTATAAGAAATGAGGAGACCATCAGAGCATCTACCACCTGTGTCTCCCCACTTGTTTAGGCCGGCAGACTTTGGCTCAGTAAAGAAGGAACCCATCTCCAGTTTAACTCCTGAGAAGCCAGGGAAGCTAGACACCTATAAACCTCCACAGATCCTGACATCAGGGACTTCAGAAAAAGCCCAGATGAAGTCAATGATGAAGTAAAGCAGTATCAGGCACTATCAGATCTCTTCATCTGTAGGAATATCACCCAGCAGACCTGTGATACCCAAAGTGTGACAAGTAATTCAGCTGCAAGAAATCCTACTGCATGCAGCTAAAAACGATGTTACACTGCTTCATGGTCTAGTGGGCAGTCTAAACCCTGATTAGGAGGAAATAAGCAAGAAGAGACTTCTCTAAAAACATATCTGTGCTGTTATAGAGCATGTCACCAAACTCACAACTGAAAAACCATGTCAGAGCTTCCCTGTCCTCTGTTGTGCACTATCTGTGGGATGAACGCTCCACGGGCTGGGATAGTTGGTCATCAGCATCTACAAGTCCACCCTTCCTTCTTTGGCCTGTCTCTGTCTGTATTATGTATGATTACACATGTGTGTGTGTATTCCATCACACTCCACTCACATCTCAAGAATGCACTGGCTAAATTACTGATGTTAAAAACTCATGTTACCATTGTTGCAAGTCATGCCATGAACTGTTTGAAGGCATCATTCATAAATACTCCCTCCAGCTGGGTTTGATAAATCACTGGGTTTGATTTATCATTTTTAATGACTGAAAAATTAAGTACCAGGAATCACAGTCACATGTGATTCAACCTTAGCACAAGTGATGCTCTGCTTTGTTTGGCCTCTATAAATCTTGTATATTCTGTTGACCTTCCACTGATTTAGCAAGTGTACATGTTGTCAGCAGCATTTTAACTAAGTTTGGAACCTTCTGAGGAAAAAGTACTGTCAAATGCACAGGAATAAAAATGCTAGCTTGGATTTACACTGGGATTCAGATTCCTCTCTCAACAATGCTTGTACAGATATAGACAAATCATTTAATGTTTTTAGACCATTTTTGTCTTCTCATCAGTTGTCTGAGTGTCTTGAAGCATTGGTTTCCCAATGAGTGTACACAGCTGTCTACAAAAGTACCAGCAGGATTTTGTATCAACTTCATTTGATTATCTTGAATACAGTAGAACATACACCAATGGTGTATGTAGGGAAACCCTACTGAGCTCTGAGTAGCATATGAAACCAATAAATGTTAATTATGTGGGCTTATATATAGGGTTTGAGTAAAAATATGTATGAAATACAAAAAATTATATTTATCAGGGTAAACCTCTGTAACACCTGAAAGGTTTGCAGGTTCTAACACTGATATGATACATTAGAAGATCTGAAGTCCAGTATAATGCCTGTGAGCTCAGGCTCATCCACAGGCTCAGAAAGAAACATTTACTTTCTTGCCAAATATTTTATTCTGGTTTTCCACGTGGCAATGGTGGGATACTGCAAGAGGAAGCTCTTCTGACATACTAAGAAGAATAATTTAATTTTGCATTCAAAATGAGTCTTTTTATTGACTTCAGTGGATTTTGGATCAAGATCTGAGACTAGTAAAATGAATGTTAACCAAGTGAAAGCCTGTGTGGCTGATTTTCAAATAGTGGAATACCGATTAAAAATGAGATCCATGACTTACAAAAAGCTTTGATAAATTTGCATTTAAAAGCTTGTAAACCGTTCCCAAGACAGGCTTGGATTCTTTTTTTCCCAAGTTTTCCTTCTAATTCACTTAGTAGTCTTCTCTGTACATCCATATTTTTAATTTATAATGGATCTTGTTTTCACCAAAGACTGCAATAATGTAATACATTAGTAGCTGCAATTTAGGAAGGGTAAAAAAGTCTTGTTTAACATGATAATCATACATTTATTTTTCAAATTACTCCAAATATAGTCACAATTAAAATCAGAGCAAAACATATTAACTATTCTGATTTTTACGCAGCTTAACAAGGCTGCAATCTAATAAAATAAGATTTTATTGCATAGGAAACTTTTGGGTTTCTTACTGCTGCTTTGCTATCATTTATTGCAGCTATTTTAATTTGTACTGCTACACAGAGCAGGCATGTTTCAGAGACATGAAACAGGTTTTAAATGGGCATACTGTCAACACTGCAAGAAGCAATGTCACCCCAGGGTGGTGGGGTTGCAGAGATGAAGCCTCCCCTTCCTTTATGTTCTTGAATCTAAAACATCGGTGGCCACATGAAAGTAGTTTCTCTTACATATGCAAATTCCTATCTAAATGCAGCTTTTAAGAGTCAATAAATGTTTTTACTAACTGAACACTGAAGTGTAAGTAAATTTCCTTTTAAATGATCATAAAATATACTTACCCTTTCCAAATATCCTTGCTGTGGATTGCACATTTATGACAAATATTAATATAAGTTAGTTAAGTGTCCCCTTGAAAAAAGTACCTCTAATTTTGCTGTAGTTATTTGGTCTGCTTGCTGTGGTTTTTTTGCTGCAGACCTCTAGACTATACTTAAAACTACTGTGCTGATCACTTGCATTTATTAAAGTTCTCAAAACTCTGTGCAGGAATAATGCTGGCAATTTCTGTTCTCTCAGGCATTTTTTAGGTTGGCTAATTACATTCTCTCTGCCTAAATTTTCCCTGCAGCTTCAGAAAGAGATGATTTCCTTCTTACTTTCCACACAAATACTTCTGCAGTTTCACTACCTGCTGTTAAAGAGACCCAAATGCATTGTGACCTAGAAGAAGATATATTTCAGGTACAATAGAGAAAAGAAGTGGAGTTTTCTTTTTCATTTATTTCACTGTTTCTTAGGAATGTTAGCTTATGCCAGCTGAGACAGGCTACCAGGTGTTTTTGTATTTGTATTTGTTTGCAGAGCCCCTCCACGTACTCCAAGAGGAGAAAACCTTATCTTTCCTACTCTCCACAAATCGGTGAGGTGGAATATTTTTTTCTGGACTGAAACACATGAAGAAGGAGACTTTCATTTAAAGAATATTCACTGAATGTACTGGCTGAGAGTTGGGTACCTGCCTGTGAAAAGCACTCCTTCCATCACACCATTAACACAGCCTGTGCAGAACCCCGGCAGAGAACACACCTGGGATCAAAGTCTGACCAGAAGGAAGGAAAGTGTGGACTCATTTCACTTCAGATTAAACTCCAGCTGGACCACAGCAGCCTTCAGTGTGAATGATTTGACAGATTACCAAGTAATATTTTATGACATTTAGGGATGGATTTTTCAGAAGGATGAGGCATTTATTTTTTTCTGAGGTTTTGCATTTTAAGGAGAGAACAGCCCTTCCAAAATCCTGCTTGGATTTTGAAAGCCAGCAAACTTTGAGAGAGAGAGGGTTTTGATTTTTAGTTTTAAACTCTCCCCCTCCCCAGCAAAAATGATGTTTTTTTTTTTTATGAATCTGCTTCACTTACTCACAATTTCATTAAATATCGGTGCAGCAAGCCTAGGAAATATCATTTTACTGAAAGACATGTTTTTTCCACCTCAAGTGGTAGAGACCATATATGTCTCACACAGCAATACACAAGTGTGTACAGTATAATGTAGCACCTATTCATGTAATTCCAAACAGAACAAATACACACAGCTTTAGTATAGCTGTAATGCAGATATACTTAAAAATATTAACCCTCTTGACAGTGAGGACATACATTTTATTATACACATGAATTGACTATTAATAAAAACTGCATTTACACAGCACATCACCCCAAAAATCTCAGATTTTCTCAGTGAAACACATTACTGTTTTGCAGAAGTCAGGAGCTACCGCTTCCAAGTGCAAACCTTCAATGCAGCTTTTTCAAAGTTATGCATTAAATGAGAAAGCAGGCAAAGAAATCAAAAGTTAGAGACTATTAATTTTTTTCACATTTGTAAAAGTCACCTCTCCACTCTTATGGGTATGAGAAGAACTCAGTTAACTTGAGTACTGACGTGTGGAGCTGCAGTGAGACAGGCTGCAGTCACACATGGCAAGCACTCCAAGTTCTGACAGGCTGCTATAACCTGGACTGCAGGCTGTGCCCCTCTGGGTGGCAGCTGAATTTGCTGAGGGACACCCTGGGCTGTGCCAGCCTGTCACTTGTAGGGTCAGCTACAACAGAGCCAGACTGCAAGGCTAAGCTTTATTCCCACTGGATCCTCCTCATCAGCCCATGGGGGGTTTTGCCATGGAGGTGCCCTAGCAAAATAAAGCTATATACAGATTTGGCTGTAGCTGCAGCGCCTTCAGGGACCTAGATAAAGAAATCATCTAAACTTCAGTTCCTCTTGACTTAGCTCCACAAAGCTGAACATGCAAACTTGTTACGGTACATCTGTTGTCCAAATGGTGGAAAAACCAACTAAACTCAGAATGCCTGCAGGTCCTGCCTGGTTGCAAATATCAGAAACACCCTCCAAGAGCCACTTCACGTCTGATTTTTCTGATCCACATCAACCATTTGGTGAGTATCAATCACATACTTTTAGCTTAGATTATCCTCACTGAAAGCAAGGGAATCCCAAAACCCAAAGAAGTGTGGGGGTTTTTTTTTCTCCCTGAATTTCCTTTTAGCACAGACTTGGCATGTTTGCAAATCTCACCTTCAGGGTAGGCTTAAATTCACTCTTGAAAGACACTGAGGTGGCAGCCACACTTACATAACAGCAGCTGTAGATAGCGTGATTTTAGTGGTTCTAAAGAAGCAGGCTGTGACAAGCAGAGCACTTGCTGCTAGCCAGTTAAGACAGACTGCTTGAGCATTATCAACCACCAGGAGAGAAAAATGCTTTTATTGATGTTCCTTTACTGTTTATTTAGAGATGTGAGCTGCAGTCATACTCTAGGGAGAAAGGTACACCTATCCAGGTTTTGGCATACAAGAAGGGACAGGGCCTGGGGCTCAAGAGAGTTTTCAGGTACACAGCTCTTGCTCCCCTCAACTTTCAGAGCACAGTATTTTTACTAGCAAGGCTCACAGCCTGTTTGTCCTACAGTTGCAGGAAAACCTTTTCTGTAAAATCATTGGGGCACAGTAGCTGAAGGAAGAGAACAAAAAGAGGAAGGAAGTAAGCAATATCATCATATGAAACATATCTGTTCTTTCACCTGGATTTTTCTTATACTCCTGATGACAAGTGAAAGAGAGATTAAATTAAAAGTCTCATTAAAATGTTGTTGTTGTCCCCAAGGTATATATGTATTTTTGGTTTGGAAATTTCACTCCTGCCATCTTTAGCCAAGTTTAATAATGAAGAGGAAAGGAAAACCCAATGAGTTCTACCAGGCAAAGAGCCAGAGCTCCAATTACAGCAAGTATGATGGGAACAAAGTAATAGATTTTAATTGGTGCCAAGGGGGGGAAGGTCAGGATAGGAATAGGAGTCTTTGGTGGTAAATGACTGAATGCTCCTGTGAGATCTTGCAAATGGCAGCAACACACCTGAAACAACAGCAACAGGAAAGGTTTGGCACCCTGGAACACCTGGAAAAGTTTAGCTGGTAGAGGTAGTACAGAAAGAGAACAGTGAAACACTTGAACAAGGAGCATGACTTGGGAGACAGCTCTCAGCTCCAAGGTTTGAAATGTCAAAACATATTTTCATTAGAGAAATGTATTTGAGTTTAAAAAGGAATATTGCCAAGCCACTGGTGTTAGGCACACAGGGGTCTGGAGCAGCAATGATCTGCCCACTGCTACACTGAATCATTGAATGACTGAACTAAGCTTCCTCTATCTCTCCATGATAACCTAGTGCTACTCTGCCAAACGGGCTCAAATGATTGATGCATTCCCTTCTTTGTTTATATCTTTAAGCAATACAAATGAAGGGCACAAACTTGCAGAGGTGAACTGCAGTTTGTGATTCCGTCTCAGAAAGAAATGGTATAAAAGGAGATCTGGAAGATTGTGACCTTCCAGAATCACAAGAATTAGGAGAAAAGATGATTCTGTGGCTAGGACTTCAACCAAAATCCTGTGTTCAGCTTCTCTCTGCAGCTGATTGTTTTTTGACCTTAGAAAAACATAGATTTTATCTCGTTCATAAACTAGGACTGACAACATTTCTCCTGAACTACCTATTAACAAAAAAAAAAACCCAAAACAACAAAATATAAAATGAGCCAAGGTCTCAAGTAGAAGCAGAAACACAGAGAAACTCTCACACTTCCTTCCCCAGGTGATATTACCTGGGTTCATCTGCAGTTGTTCTTTACTTTCTGGGAGCTGAGTAACGTGGGATTAGGGAGGACATATGGATGTGTTTGTGTTTCTCCCTGCACTGCCAAAAGCTAAGCACAAACTGCTGTCATTCAGATTTGCTATGCTATTACATTGATTATTTACCATTAGTAATAGTGATAAATGAAAGACAAGCTGTACACCAGAACCCAAAGGAACAGATGCTGTTCAAACAGAGAGAGAAAAAAAAAATCTCTTCTTAAAATTCTTAACTTATAAATAGGACAGAAGAATCTTGGTCTTGACGCAGAAGGGTGAGTCACAATAATATGATTTTGTGTTTTCAGGGCTGCATAATGTCCAGGAACAGCTGTAAGCCCATTGCCATGCTTATTATTAAGGAATTACTTCTAATGGGTTGTCTTCACCAGAAAGCTACATCCAGAGCACACAGCATGCTCAAGAGAAGAGTTCACAGAAATTGCCTAGGAGGAAACAGAGACCAGCAACCAGACCATACACATAAGGCTAAATCCTCTAAAACATATTCTGTTTAAAAAAAAATAACACAGAAAAATAATATTCAAACTCTCTGCAATTTGATGTACAAGGGAGGCTTAAACCAGGGGAAGGCAATTTTCTTTTTAACCATATCTGATGAACATACATCCTCTAATTCTGCATTAAGATCAGGTATCACAAATTGAGGTTTTGTTGGTAACTGTGCAGTTCCATGGAGAACATATCCCACAGCTTTCTGTCTGTCTTTGATCTGTGTGGAAAAAGATACTGAACAAACACAAAAGCATCTCATCACCCCACAAGAGAAACAAAATCCTGAGAAATGCCTGCACACAAAGAATTTGTAATGCAAGGACCAGATCACAGTTCCCTTCTAATTCTCCTTATTACCTCTAACGAAGGAATTAGGTACATGGGACTGGAGACTGAAGAGATTTTATATTTATGCAAAGAGATGCCTTTGTGCAGTGGAGAATTCAGTGTTTTGCATTGAAACTGTTCAGAGCAGACCTTTAATAATAGAATCAGCAAAATGATTAAAAATGAAATTTAAGTGCCATTATTATGTTCCATTGTTTTCAGTAGAATTTATCAAGATAAATATCTAAAGGATATTTATCTAAAGGTAAATATCTAAAGAATCTTAAAAGGAAACATTTCAAACCAAAATGGCTTTAGCTTTTCACACCCAAAACATTGTTATTCTAACATCAATCTCTTCAAAACAGCAAAGTCTTAGATGACCTCAGCAGAAAATAAATAGTGTTTTGACTAGGAATAAGTGCTTTCAATCAATATATTTTTTTTCTTTCTCTAAATAACAAAATCCATTATTCATAATATTCTATATGCAATAGAAAACTGCAAATTTGATTTTTGCTTGTCAAACACTGCACTAATTTAAATGTTTCTGTAAAACATTATCTTTTGAAAATATTTCACCAGCTTTTTAACTGCAATGTCAATTTAAGAAAAAGCAACAAAAGTGTGTTGGCTCACAGATTTATGGTAACAGTTGGACACACTCAAAATTTACTACCAAGTATCTCTCTCAAATCCTCACACGTTCATAGCAAATGTGCACAGAAACACTTTGAAGGTACAAGTGTGCCCTGAACATTCACTCCAGTCTGATTTCACTTCCCTATCCATGAAGAAAATTATTAGGAAACAGTTGTCCAGGGCTCAATCCATTGAATCAGAATACATAGCAAGAACTCTGATAGATCTTTATGAAAGAATTTTGGTTTACTTGGTAAATGTCAACCTCAACACTGCCTCCAACAATTGCAGTTATCATTGCTCTGCTTCCTCAATGGCTTTCTCTCCTTTGTTCTCCCTTATCCCTAAAACATTCACCTTTACAGAAACACTGACCACAATTCACTGCTTCTGAAAGAAAAGATTCCTCCACAGAAAAACTGAGTTTGTGCAAATTTGTGGGAGACCCACACCCACCTGAAAGCCACGTTGTGGTAAACAGAAAGAGAATGAATTATTCTGTGTATGCCCACCCACAGCCTCCCTATGCCATCACTCTCAAAGCTGTGTGATAAAAGCATTGTATTTTCCTTGCTCCCCAAGTTATATGCACTTCCTAAATGTTTTAATTCCTTTTCTGACTGCTATTGAGAAATAGGTGGAGAGATGGGACTCAAAAGACACAATAGAAAAGATTCACATTACAGTGCCTTATTTTCAGTAAGTTTTTACCTTCAAATTCTCTGTTTTGTGTTAAATTTGATGCTTTTTTTTATTATTTTTATCATTATTATTCTGGCTCTGGAAAATTTCTCTTTGTCCCTGCAACAAGAAACCTAAGTCTTTCACTTAGTAGCACCAAAAGGAAAAAGTCATTCACGGTTTTTGCAATATCTTTTTCATCCCAGACACTTAATTATTCCCATTTTCTCCACAAAGTTTGGCTGCTTCCTCAAGGACCTCTTACTCTCAATTTGATGTATGAGTCATCACTTGTTGGTCTATAGTTTTCATGCTATTTGCATACAAGTCAAACTCCACATTTTCTTAGCAGTAGATGGCTTACTTATTACATCCATTAATCTTTCCCATCACTCCCCTTCCTCTGCATTCACTAGCACTTACCAGACAGAAGTTTAATAACCAAGAATAATTTTCTTGTTTATTTTCTTCACTTTCTTCTCCCCTGTACTCCAAGCACAGCTAGAAAGAAGGCAAAACCCTGGAGTATCCTGACATTTCATCATTCATTTCTGTGTACCAACATATCCAGGCTGCAGAAGGAGTGAGCAGTTACAATCTGCTGGCAAACATGCCCTACAGATTACACCTTCTGCTAATTAACAGTACTTTGCTGCAGGCCTAGCAAGAGAGGGTTGAGTGGTCAATATTCAAACAACATTTGGGTTTTTTTACATTATTATTTCCCAAGTGCCTCAAAACAGTTATGTCACAGTATTATGTTCTTTTTCCCTTGAAGGTGAACTTCTGAAGATATATAGTATGAAGACAACTTCCAAATTTCACGACCAAAAAAGTATGTTCCTACCACAACACAACAGGGAAAGGAGATAAAAGAGATTTAGTTATGTATCTTTAATACCTCAAAACCCAGAAGGCAACTTAAAAAAACCCTGCTGTACATATTTTTAGCCCAACTTTATGGAACACTGAACAAACTTATTTTCAAATGCTTGGGACCAGTTTTTCATAGAAAAAAAAAAAAAAAATCAATATTATGGCACCTGGCTTTCTTCCTGGTTTAAATAGCCTGTCTTACTTATGGAAAAGGATGGACCTACAACTTTGAAATGAAGACAGGTCTGTTCTTGCTCTGCCATCAATCCCAGCTGTACACAGCCTGCAACTAACTATTGCTCATGTGCTTTCTAAGCTGCTGGCATATATCCTTCCTGGCCAAAAGGGTTATCATCTGTTCCAGAGTATTTGGTAAGTCACAGAGGAATTAAAAAGGGATAAAAGAATTGAAGGACATTCAACACGAGATTATCTTGCATAAATTTTAATTGTCCAGTTTGTAGAAAACAGGAAAAAGACTCAGAAGGGAAAGAACACTTTTGAAACTCTAAAGATGAATTCTGTGGCTTATACCTTCCCATCATTAGTTTCAACACCCAGCGTGCCCTTGGAGACTTCTGTGAGATACAAAGGAATACTGTAGTGCTACTTTGAGTGAGGAAATGTCAAAGCTGCCACTATTTTTGATAGGCTTACAAGAGCAGAAGTGGAATAAATGGGGTTTGATTTCACTTCATATCCAAGAAGAGATATGGATGCAGAGTAATGGCAAGGGCTTTGTGTGTAATGGCTGTTGTGAGAGCTGTCGTGTACTGCAGCCATGAATCAGAAAGTTTGGTAGCAGATGCTGCCAGACATTTCAAAAGTAAAACTATTCACTCTGAAAAATTAGGCTCTGCCTTTATTAATACAGACCTGTTCAGTTTGTTAATATGGACCAAATGATTGTTAATTATTTGTTTCCCCATGAACTCAGTATTAAAGACAGCACCAGCTCTACAGCGACACATCTTCACTACGCCACAGAAACTACCCAATTGCCAGATTATATCCAACAGCTGTGAGCAAAAATCCACCATTCTAAAGTAGCAAAAATTATCCTTGTTTGCATGTGAGATGGGAGGCAGAAAAGACAGTCTTCTGAAATGGAAATCAAGTCTATACTTGTTTATCTGGTTCACAGCTAGAATTACTCTTGAATCTAAAGGTATTACAGGCGAAAGTGAAAACTGTAATTGCATTAACCCAAGGACATCCCAAGATTATCAGATTTTCCAGTTACCACCACCAGAGGCTTGTAAAGCAGTCGACTTAATCCATCATTACTGCTGAACTGCAGAAAATTAAAGACTTCTTAATTCTCAGTGTGAGACATCCCTCTTGCCATGGGTAGTGAACTGTTTGCATGTGTACAGTGTTATCCACTGAAACACCCCTGCAGTCCAAGATAATCTCTTGTAGGTTCAGGATTTCAACCCTTTTCTGGTGAGGTTGAATATTTAGCTCAAACTGCTGAATGAAACAGATTTAGGCCACTCTATTTAGAGAAAAAACAGAAGTGAAGAAGAATCCCTAGGTTCTTCCACTGGAAGAACACTGGATAAAAGGCTTGTGTAATACTATCTAACCCAAACTGCCTGTCAGGTAAGTGAAAACAGGAGATAAATCCTACACCATATTCTCTCAACTCCCTCCTTCCAAAATACTCTCTCTGAAGCAAATTATGAGGCTAAAAAGAACCATTACTTGTGGTCATAGCATAGGAGACATTTCATGCACCATCCTATATTTTACAGCATTTAATCCAAAAAGAAGTTTCCATTTGAACAAATTTATGTTTTGATCTCCAAAATGCTGCAGGACACGGTGGCTCCTCCCTTAAAAAGGTACAAAAAAAATTCTCACTAAACATCTCCTTGAAATCTCCTGTCCACTACAACATTTAAAAAATGTTTTTTTTAAATATTTTAAATACTACCACAAAACGCAGAACAATTCCAACCATTCACATATGCCTTTTTGGTCTGAGTGTCTCTTTGAAGGCTGGACTCACAGCCTGCAGCTAACAAGGACCTTTCCTTCCAAATGAGAAGAGGAGAGCAAGAAAATAATTGCTTTTATCTCAGCAAGAGTGGACTGCAATCACACACTGTGCTATTGGCATGACTGACAGAGGCTGGGTCCCCACTGTGCCTAATTTGCTAAGGATGCCATCCCTTGATGGCCATGGGATTGGCTTGGTCCACAGTGAGGAGTGCTGAGAGCTCTGCTGAGCTCCAACCCCTCCAATACAAACTGACAGCCTTCACACTAAGATTTACAGAGGCTGCAAGGAAGACACCGCCGGAAATAACTGGTTTTTCCTGAAAAAATTGAAAATATCAAGACCTGCCCTCAGAGTTCTGGAGGTTTCCACAGTGAGGCAGGTCAGAATGAGAATTTTTAGAAGTGTTCCCAAAGTGATTTTAGCAACTGAAGATAAGCAGACTCCTGAGAAGCAGCAATGCCAGGTGGAACTGTTCGCCTCCATGGACATTTCCCCAGCTCAGAAGAGTGGGTACAAAGGTAAAGCACACAGCTCTAGATCTTACCCTTTATACAAGAGGGCAGTTTACATTTCAGAAACAGAACTTCCCTAAAGCAAATGAACTTGACTAATACCACAGGATAGAAAGCAGCAATCAAACATTCCCATTTCAGCTACTAAATTTTCTACTGTCTTGACCAATAGAAACTTCTGCCAACTATTCTGTGCAGAATCACCAGCCAATGCTAGAAAGAACAGTAGGCTAAGCTGCCATTCCTTTAATTTCCTTTCATTTAAAACTCATTAATATAAATAAATTTGAAGTAGTTAGGGATCTAGCCAGCACTGAAACCCATGCAATTTTATTTACAATAAATATCTTGGTGCTATACACTCAACAGGACAATGCTTAACAGACTGTGATAAAGGTGATAAACACAAGCAATGAGTATCAAGGAAGAGGAAGGCATCTGTAATCCATTCATCTTTAAAGAGAGGGAAAAAAAGGCAACACTGTTCCACACAGCAATTAAAATCTGAACAGTTGGAGGAATAAAAGCAGAAAAAAAAAATCAAGGCAGGCCTGCAGAAAGGGAGAGAAAAAATAAAACAAACAAATAAACAAACAAATAAACCCTACCACAAAAATTCAAGCCCACAGGAAATATCTGATGCACTAGTCCTATTAATAGCATAACAGACACTGGCAGATACTATCACTCAGCATTTGTTAATTAACTGAAGATACACAGATACAAGGGGCTCGAAAGTACAAAGAACGACTGGGCTGCACAAACTGGCTCTTTGCAGAGAACACAGTGTGCTTCCTACAAGGATACAGCATCCAAATTAGCCAGCAGCACTTCCTGAGTCAAAGAAAACCTCCAGTTAAACAAATTTTAGAGCCCCCACCATGACCCATTCACTTTTTATGTGTGTATGCCTATGATTTTCCATGCAATGAGTAAAAAACAACCTGACTGAAAGTCTTTTATAGAGAAAGACTGTAAAGCTTAGTGCATGTGAGTTTCTAGGAAAATGAACGACACACTTCTGTGAAAACAGAATTTCAAGGTATCAGCTTGGATTTCTATTTTAGTTTAGTTTGCAACCCATCAGCATTATTCTTAAACAGTATTTCTTCATGTAGAAGCATTCAAATAATTTTCTTTCTCATCACAGAAGTCTCCACGAACCTAACAAATAAAGCAGTGTTGACATACCTAAGCCTAGGGATTTATTGCACATTGCACGTATCTCTTCTGGAGACTTGTTGACAAATACTCAAACAGGCTCTGTGTCTTTGGCAAGATCCATGTGGTACATTTTTCCCCCCTGATCTGTGTCATCTGTTATACAACCAGGTAGCACAGTAATTCAGTAAAAGGAAAGAAAACCAAAAGATGTTTCCACTCCTCTTTGCCCAGACTTATACATCACTATGTTAGTAACCACTTTCTGTCATTTCCTTCAGAAAATACTGTAATTCAGAAAAATGCCAAGCAACAGCAATAGGTCAGTTTAAATTGTAAATAATAGTTGACTTTGTTTCTAATTTTTTTTTTCCAAGCATATGACATTGCCTGCAATGTCTGGTTAAAGGATTTAATTTTGTTCAATAAAAAGACAAGAATTGAAAGTCAAAAGCTTTTAGAAATAAATTGGCATGCATGGGCTGCGGGAAGCTCTGCAAATACTGGGTATTTATAGACCCATTTTTTTCCTAGATTGAAAAGAGCAAATAAATTACAACAAACAATTTATTCAACACATGTTGTTGTTTGTTCATTTCCAGAATGTGAAAATAATCAGAAATTCATGAACAAATCTATCAATTATTTTAATAAATCCAATTACATGCATTTTAGCATTCGCTGTGCTAACTGCTCTGCTTTGCAAAGAAGAGACAAGACTTACATAAATGGTACACTTGCTTTTTTTTCATTACAAGCAATCAGCCCTGAGTCAGCTAAGTTCAAAATTCACCTTCTGTTTCAATGGGACTACTCCTAAAGTCAAATATATGCTAAATTTTTTTTTTTTTTTCCCCCAAAATGAGGCAACTTCAGTAAGTTAAGTGCATGCTGACCCCCCTTATGGATCACTGCTGTAGCAAGGCCTCTCATCCAGTAACTTCAAGATGAAAAATGCACCATTTTCTTTTCCACTATTGAGGAAGCCTTTTCTCTCTGCTAGGGAAGGCCTTGTGGAACAAAGGACATTGAAGGCAGCAGGTGCAGTCTGAGAAATCACCACACACAACTGATATTTAGGGAAAACTCGCTGTTAGCATTTGCCCAGTACTAACTGAAGCAGTCTATAAACCCTTCACATGAAGGGTATGAGTTTTATAAAATTCATGGAGTTTAGAGTAGTTGAGTTCTACATTTTAATAGTATTTCTGCAGCTATCCACACAACCCACATTAGGGAAACAAGATGCAGCTTTCAATGTGACCAGGGCTTCTGAAACTGTTATCAGAATTTCACAGGGATAGAGGGGATCACATCTCAGGATCCATAGATTATTCCTTAGTGGCAGAATTTTTAAATATGTTTCCTTCAGATTTTAATTCCACAGCATGTATAATAAAGACCATGAGCTTCGATATTTTTGCTTTCCCTGTAGAGGTATTCTTAGTGTGGACACGTGCCATGCCCTCTTAGCCTCGAGGGACTATTTGGGTGTCTAAAATTAAATACTTGTTGGTGGAATGACCCAATGTTCTACAGAAACAGCATAAGGAGGGCCTCTAAAAATTTTCTCTGCAAACCTAACTCTGCTCCTGCTGAAATGAACTTTGAAAAATTCAATCTTAGACCATTACCTAGGTCCTCTCATCCCAGGTGCTGCAGCTTTCCTCTGGCACTGTACCACATTGAGTATAGGCCAACTTTACAGCAGATTTCTGCCAGAAAAGATAGTTCCATACTTCTGCCTGAAAGGTTTTTCCTTTCATCTGTTTAGCTTGTGAGCTGGAAAGGGATTAGCTTTCAGGCAGGTCAGTGCTGGATCCAGCTCAGCAGATGGCTACACAAACAAGGGTGGCAGAGAAAGGCAGGGAGTGGGAGGGTGCAGGATGCAGCCAGAGGTGATGAAGGCTTTTCAGTGCCAGCCTGCACTTTGCTCGGCTTTCTGAAGGACATTTAAATGACCTGATAATTTCATTGTTCAGCTCCTAGAGAAGAGCTTCATATCTTCTTAAGGGTCAATATCAATGAGGTTACATCTCTCCACTAATTGGGGCCATATAATTGCAATTTAAACTGCTGAGCATTGTCCTCTCTGGTTAGGACAGCTTCCTTTCACAGTCTGTCTTAAAGAACACATAACTGCTTCAGTAAAGCGAGAACAGCATTATAGTGACCATGAGCTGCCCAAATACACCCAGCCTCCTTTAGAGGTGAGTCTTTACTAACATTTCCTGCCACTGCAATTCAGTTGTGCCTGTAGTGACTCAAACTATGCATAAGGACTGAAAACGAGGAGTAGAAAATGAAAAATTTTGTCAAAAATGTATCTCAAAGAAGGCATCCAGATTCCTTTCATGAATATGTCAGCATTATAAATTCATAGTAACTTGTTAGTCAGTAGGGTGTCTGAATGATTAAAACCTTCTGGGCTTCGAAGCCATTTTCTCTGCAGGAATTTGTCAAATCCTGTTCAATTCACTATTGGGAGCACTTAAAAGACAAATAATGTTACATACAGTCTGGTCACTGTAGATGCATTTCTGCCATTTTAATGAGTCTCTCTTCCTTCCAGACTACAAAATCAACACCATCCAGAAGCAAAATCAACACCATCCATTGTAAGCAAACCATTGCATGCATGGTACATGTCCATTTAACAGCCATCCTTCCCTCAAGTACTACTGGTAAGTTGTATAGTTGGTACAATTTGGGTTATATTTTGATAAAGTAACACACTTTTTTCAAGCCAAGACTGACAGAGAGATTTCTGCTGCTTAAGCAGTAACAGATACTGAAGAAATTGGAAGAGATCTCCAGGACAGAAGTAGCATCATAAAGCTAAAATGAGCCAACACCTTGTCACCTACCTTTCGTTTGTTTGTTGGGCAAACATACAAATAGCTCAAAATAGTCTTCAGACCAACTTTATCATTCAGTTTCTCATATGTTGTCCCGTAATCTGTTGACCTACAATTCAAGAGAGATTCTTTTAAGTACAAACACTTAATCACAAAACCACAAGTCACTTGGCAGCTTTTCAATATAAGTCATGCTTTAAATAGCAGAATGGCTCTCCAGAGCTTTTTCAATGATTCATGTAGTATATAATGATACTTAATTATATACACACAGCATCATGTGCGTGTTTACAATTTGCATTTAAATTAGATTAGGAAAAATTAAACCAGCATCTTTCCAAATCATCTTAAACATGCACAATAAGAAATGCTACATTCTGCATACAGAAGATAATGCTTGTCAGAAATGCCAAATAGCAGACAGCAAGAGACTAAGGTTATCAATTCATCATATACTCCAAGCTTAGACTAATTTTGTTAAGATGGCTCACCTCAATGTATTCCAAAGCAGCTTCTCTGACACTGACTAGCAGAAAGGATGGACACATTTGCTTTATTTTTGCTTTAAAAGCCACCATTCAGTAGAGCAAATAAAATACTTCTGCAATGAGGGCTGCCCATAAAAACACTGACTACATGTCTTGGGGAAGAACAAAAGAAGTGAACAAATAAGACTCCAGTGGTCCTGTAGGAGTTACTCTTAACATGTGCTGGAACAAAGATCAATCATCAGCCGAGGTTTTGTTCATTATGCAGCTCATGCTTGCCCGAATTCTGTCCCTGTATCCCAGGGATTTAAATAATCAGCCCAAACCAGTAGAGTTGGTGTCCATAAACTGCAGAAAAGGACACGTATCTGGGTAACAGACATTCAAAAGTGTAACACATTCCTGTATCTCCTCTGTAACGTGTACAAATGGACCTATATAGAACTTCACTTGCAAGCCGTAACATGAATTTTCCCTTTTGCCAAGCACTCCAAGATCAGACATTCTGAAGTAAAATCTTGGCACCCATTATTTGCAGATTCTCTCCTATCAGGGCAACAGTGACTTAATTCACAAAGGCATTTAATACCTGTAATATTTACTCCTTTTTTTGGTGGAATATGGAGGCTGGAACATTTCTGAATCAAGTACCATACCTACATTCATATTATAGCTTCTGGGATTTCAGATTTTGCAATCAGTACATGAATAAAACAAGAAAGCAGCAGCTTAGGGTTTTATCCATGAAAGACAAATTGCACTAAAACGTGAATCTGCATTAAAGTTGAGTCTTTCTATTTAGGAACTCTATAGAAGCCTTTGCACATATCTGCCTGCTCATATAACAACTGGCCTATGATTTATGTCCATAGATTTCTCCTTCCCTCCTGTGTGCATGTGTGACCTTTGGTGTTTGGAACATTAACGTCAAGTTCTCATCTGCTGACTGATCTTCCCCTTTATAAGGTCATCTCTCTCAGGAGCACATATAAACTAACTGAGCTATTTCCTCAGAGGACTGAGGAGCAGGATATTGTTCTGGTTGTTTCTGTTGCTGAATATTTCAGAGATGCTCCAGCATCCAGGTGAGGGGATCCACAGCAGGATGCTGAACACAGCCTGGCCCAAGGACTGCAGCTTCCCTTTGTTACCTTGCCCCACCTCACCACCCAGTTTTATCAGAAATCAGTATTTCTGCTGTTCTCTGCCTAAACCCCAAAAGCTACCCTTTGTGAAGTTTGATCTGACAAAGACAGGCAAAGATAGTAAGGACTAAATCTGACCTGCTGAGTAAAGAAAAATATATTAACAAAATAATGCTGCTGCTTCTTATACCAGTGACAATGAATTCAAAATGGGATCCTTCAAAAGGAGACAGGAGCAAAGAAAATCTGAGACATGAAACTTGCTTTGAAATTGTTCAAGAAAGGCAGCCAGTACCCTGCCACAACACAGACAAACTTATGTCAACAGCCTACTGCAAATGGTAATTTCAGAATTTCCAGCCACTTCTTGCTTCAAATCTCTAGGCAATTGTTTTGCATTCACAGCTTTATTTACAGGTAACACTCTATACAGATGGAAGTGTGTGCCTCTGTCAACATCCATAAAAGAAACCGAAAGATTTAAAAGCTTAGAAAAACATCTTTATTTTTTTTATTTTTCAGATGGACGAATTCACAAGCAATCGAAGGAGTTACTATTAGATCTTACCCTCATTATTGTGTTCTAAACTGACAAGAGCCAGTCCTTCTACCTTCCCATTTACCAGTTTTTTCTTTTGTACCACTGCACAATTACCCTTAATTTTAACGGGGTGGGGAATGTTATATATACAACAGCACACAGGCATCCATAACTGTTTTAACACAAAGAAATGGTAATATATACATTTGCAGAGCAGTGGGAACAAATAATTACATTAAAGGAAACACTGCATACATGAGGAGTCTCTGTTGGGAGCCAACCCAGGCGTATCACCAACCTCCATTTGTCTAATTACTGTATTTTATATATATATATATATATGTATGTATGTATGTATGTATGTCTGTATGTGTATATAAGCAGGCACTGATTAGCAGCCTGGATAACAAGCTTTGTTTGTCTTATTAAATGGGTGTATAAAGCAGCATGAGACTCCCTAACCCATAAAAACACATCAGCCATTGGAGGGCCCAGGAAGGCAGCCTAACCTGGCAGAGCTGCAGAAGACAGCTGCACCTCAGCAGGGTGTAGGCACTAATGACAGAGTAGGATCAACAAATTCAATCCCAGTTATCTGAAGGGGAAAGGATATGCAGCAACCAACATCTCCACATTTTGTGTGGAAGGCTGCTCCTCTGAAGTTCTGCAGAGAGAAATCACTTTTAGTCCATGTGTCCATGAGCAAGCAAATGCCTGGAGAAATCATTGTAAAGGTCTTAAACCCAGGACCTGTAGAGCTGAAAAGACAAAAATAAACTACGTCTCCTAAATAGTTGCAGCTAATGGAATAACTATATGTAAATGAGTGAACATTTTATTGTGCCTCGTGCAGACACGTGTGCCACAATGGCATCTCAAATTGTTTGGGGGAAGAAAGGGGATGTGAGTGGTACATTGTGGATGTACTGAAATGCAAGTCTGCACTGAAATGCAGATTTGACAGTAGAAGAATACTATTCAGAAAATAAAAGTATTTAGACTCAATTCTGAACTTCACACATGTCCCACCATATTAGTTGTAATTGTTCTTAAATCTCAAATTTTACCACTAGATGCTTAAAGTCTGACTCCCTGTTTTTTTCAGTAAAGTGGAAAACAATGCAAGAAGATAAACATTTTCATAATTGCTAGCTCTTTTCACAGTATAAAAATGTACCAAAAAATGTGGGATTGAAGCTCTGGCTTTCCCGGTAATAAATTAAACAAAACTAGAAACATGTAGAATAATTTCTGTTTTGCAAACTATTTGCAAGAAAGCTGACATTTAAATAACTTCATTATTATTCATTGACAGGGCTTTTCCCTCTCCTCCCGTCAGGGTAAATGACATTTCTATTACAGTATTATAATAAACTGCTGCACATTTTAAATAAAGTCACTGAATTCCATTAGTCCACCTACTGTTATGAATATATCTCAATCCATTCCTACTGATATTTCACAATTATAATAGGCATTCTGAATCAACCAGCAATATGAACCCTATGGAAATTTTCTTCTTTCTCAAGAAGCACAGACTGACATTCAGAGTACTGTCAGTTTGAATATATAGATTAAATAAATTCCCTAGCAAGTTGCTGTTTTCTCCTTTGTTACAATTTAAG
This sequence comes from Cyanistes caeruleus, assembly GCF_971803275.1. Taxonomy (NCBI): domain Eukaryota; kingdom Metazoa; phylum Chordata; class Aves; order Passeriformes; family Paridae; genus Cyanistes; species Cyanistes caeruleus. The sequence continues at coordinate 10,616,010 of NC_141708.1, read as the reverse complement.
GTTGCCTGTAGTTATTTTACATAAGATGCTGAAGACTTGAAGAATCTAACAGTTGAACATTTGGTCAGAAAGGATTTTTTTATTTTTTTTGGGCATCAATATCTTTCTGGAACACTCCATGAGAAAAAAGAAAAACATTACTTGCAGACTTTAAGCTGTCTCACATCTCCTGCTTATTGAGTACAGCTTTCTTCCCGTGTTAACAGATTAAGTTACTTGTTATAACACATCATTAAGAAGCAATCACTTTAATTGACATAATTTTTTTTCTTTTCCCACCAGTCATGCCTGGTTTTGCCATATTAACCTGACTGCTTCCCCCACATCCACCATGAGAACGCTGCATTTCATGTCCTTATCCCCCTCTTTCCTCCACAGTTTAATTTTCTGCTCTAAGCATGGTGTGAGTGGCAGCCAGCCCTGGGAGGCAGGACCAGAAGCAGCTGCAGTGTGGTCTGTGAGCAGCAGAGCAGGGCAGCCTGTCCTGAGCAGGAGCACTGTGAGAGATGGGCTCTGGCCTTCTTCTCCTTCTGCACATGAATTTAGCCCTGGCACAACCCAGGCATTTTTAAGTTAAGCAATGACTATTAGATCTCGTGTTCCAACTTTGCACATAACTGAGTTTGCCACCTGGTTTGCCTCCAAAGGGAATGGCCAGGCGAGCACAAGATTTTCCAGTTGCTATCGAATTAATCTCTACAAGAGCAGATTTTTGGAAAGAAGCCTTTCAGATCACACAAGGCAGAACTGTGGAGCCACAGGCTGCACTTATAAAAGGCTTTCTTTCAAACAAATGAGTTTTTGAACAAAATGAATAATTAAGACATTAAAAATGATCTTTCATGTCTGAATGCAAAAGATACTGGAGCTGGTAATTCTGGAGCAGATTTGTATTCCCATAGGGAATGTTTTAAGCCTGTTTGTAAACTGCTGTAGAGCTGTTGACTTTCACATTCTTTTTTTCTGGGGAGACTTTGAGGTGCTATTCCTTCATCCCTTAAATTGAAACTCTTTACTTTGGTTTCATAGCCAGGTTGTAAAGTTTCCCATTGATTTTTGCCATACCACCATGTTTCACAAAAGCTAGTAATGTCAAAGTCTTCTTCAACAGCTACCCATTTATGTTCACATGTTCCTCCTGTTAAGCCCTTCACAAGGCATTGATAGATATCACTTCTGCTCTAATGCCTCTTTTGATCTAACTCCTTCATGTGCAACCCTGGTATTTTTTCCAGAAAGTTATAACGCCTGATCTCAGTTTCTCAGGGTGAAACTTATTTTTTTTATTTTTTAAAAAAAAAAATCTCATTTTCATAGAAAGTTACTCTTGCTTTGGAAATTACCTTGCTTCACTGGGACACTTCTTACCACTTTCTGTCTTTCTAATTCATTGTATAAATAATTCCCCAAGGGTTTTCACATTTCTAATGGGATCTGTTTGCTTAGCTCATGGAGACTGACACATTTTGAAGGGAGATTTACAATTCTACCTGGAAGAGCAATTACAAGACGTAAACACGTAAGTTCTGTGTCCTTGGACAGAGTGTCCATGTAGAAAAGAGCTTCATAAGAGTATTTTAAGACTTTGTTTCAAGAGGGCAGTGGTCTGACAGCAATGACAAGCCAATGCTGGTCAGCATTTCTTTAAGTATCTGTCACAGCACTGCACATGTCACAACATTAAAACATTCAAATTTATCCAGCCAGGTTGAAATTAAACCTGCAGACATCTCCAGGGTTAAGAAAAATATTTCAAAACTCAAGAGACCCACATACTTCACTCCCTAAGTGAACACATCTCTGATTACTTCTTTCTCATGAGGCCCTCAGCAGGCTGGACAATAGTACTGTTCCCAGTGCCTAAGTGGAAACAGAGGGAAAGACTAGATAACTAATCCTACATTTGAAGGAAGTCTGTGACAGAGCCAAATTCAAGTCCCTTCAGGCTCTACCATCTTCCCATTCCATCCTGACAGTTTTAAATTTTCTGGAGTTTTGTGAGTGCAAATAAGGACTGGAAAAAGTCTTGCTATCAATAGGAAAAGGATGAAGTACAAAATTTAAAAAAAACTTTAAATAGGCATTTTAGAGCAGATTTAAACCTCCATTTTGAAAATATTTTCTTCCAGTCAGTGGGCTGTAGGTTTTACTAGAAATTAAGTCATAAATTTCTAAGAGTTTAATGAAATGTGTTTTTCTTCCCCTCGTGGAAAGAATATTCTCATCATAAAGTTTCCCACCTGCAGAAGCCAAACCAAAAAGACTTGGAGAAGGAGTAAAAGAATTACAAAGAAACAATAGGAAACTATTAAATTGACATTTCTCTGCATAATCAGTTAAAGTAATTCAATTTTCTTTTCATTTTCAATCAACTTTTATTTGGAGTAATCTAAATGAACAGAAACCTACACACTCAAATTTCTTGTAATTTTTGGCTTAATATAGTTCAGCTGATTATTGCTATAAATAATTTAAAGATGTGACAAGCAGGAAAAGTAGCTCACATCTTATCCAATCCCCAGTCTACATATTGTGTTGGATAATTTTTCAAAATATTACCCAACTCAGAAAGAAATCAAATAGGGCAGTGAGCGAGCCATATGATCATCTGTAGGTGACTCAGATGAGCTGTTTGTTTCTCCTTCAAGTAATGGTTCAAGAAAACCAGTGGAGAGTTAGAAACTCAGGTTACCAAACCATGGAAGCAGAGAATACTTGTTCCTCTGCCAAGGTTAACAAGAATTTGGTCAATTGCTTCAGAAGTCATGGGATCATGGCAGTGGGAATATTCTACAGGAGACAAGGTATGTTGTATGGGATCAAAGGAAATTGAGTGGTCAGGGTGAGGTTGTTTCTCACTCTTGTCTGTGTCAGATGAAAGGTGAAGGAAATGGGCAATTATGATAAACGTGCAAGAGTTCTCAGCTGGACAGGACAGAGGAGCAAGTCCACTCATACCATACTGCACAGCATTAGGCAGCAGCAAGCCTTATGGCTGTTAAATGCCAGGACAGGGAAAAGAAGAATTGTCCTAATAAACAGGGTAGCAAACAAATGAGAACCATTATCCCGGTTCTGGCAGGGACAGAGTTCATTTCTCCTTAGCAGCTGGTGCAGTGTTCTGGTTTGGATTCAGCAGGAGAATAAATGTTAGCACACAAATGTCTTGGCTGTTCCTGAGTGAGCCAATGCTAAGTCAAGGACTGGTTAGTGTTGGTAAGAAAGTGCACAAAAAGCTGAGAGGAAGTACAGACAGAAGAGCTGACCCAAAGGATATTTAGGGATATATGACCAGCTGGCCAAAAGGTTATTTTAACCATCATGCCAATTTATATAAACCAGGAGAGTTACCTGGAAGAGAGGTCAGTCACAGTCTGGGAACGATCTGGTGTTAGCAGGTGGTGATCAATGGTACTGTGCATCACTTGTTTTTCTCAGGTTTTACCTCTTCCTCCCCTCACTCCCTTTAATTGCTATATTTTACTTTGTTTCAGTAAGTTTTCCTGTCTTGAGGGATGAGTTTGTGGGTTTTATTTCTGATTCTCCCTATCCAACTGGGGTGGGGGGTGCCTCACTGCCAGCTGGGGTTAAACCACCTGGCTGGCAGGACTGGAAGTTGACAAAGTCTCTGCAATTGCCCAAGCATGAGGCTCTAAGTCTTTAATTGCTTTTTTTATCACGTGAAAGCTTGGACAATGGTGCTGAATGGGCTTAAGTACTCCTCTCCTGAGACCAGAATGATCCACCTGAATTGATCTGCACTGCCTTTGCTGTGATGCAAACCTTGTCTCTGAACTGCTAAAGACTGTGATTTCTATTCTGCTAAAGCATAGTGTTCTTTGCAGAGATCAATCACACCTGTACAAGCCATGGTGAACAACCCTTAGAACAAATTAATCCATGTGGTTCACTCAGCTTCTTCTTGGAGACACCTGGTAAATTCACTGGAAAAGAAAACCTAGGGAGGAAATAGTCTGTGGCACAGATAATCAACAGTGCAGAATCAAAAATATAATGGGGTAAAGCTAAAGCACCAATGTAAAATGTGAAACGTGTATTCCATTGCATAATTCCTCTTCAGATCCTCCTATTTTACCAAACTAGCCATGGAACAGCATAATTCAGAACAAACTTTCATGTGAAAAAAATAGAGAGACATTCTATGTTTGCAAGATGTCACTAAATGACTTTTTAAACATCAGTTTCTGATGCCACTGCCTTTTATAGCAGAAGTAACATTCTACTGTATTGTGGAAAAGGGCTTTTTATCTTCAGGCTTCAGAGACATTGCTGCATAAAGGTTGGATACCCAAAGAAAAGAGCAACATCAAATATTTTAGCCTGAAAAAAGATCAAATTTGGATTAGATGGGAATGATGCACTTTTCCCCTCCTCCCTTTTACAGCTTCTCTAATTTTAGATGTCTGTCTCATCTTGTTAGATCAGTAAACCCCCTTTAACTGCACAGTGTAATGGTTTCTCATGTCAGCAGGCTAAGAACAGAAGATTCTGGCAGTTGATAAAATCCATATTCAGATTCCCCACTCCTCTGCCTGCTGATCAGAGATCAGATCCTGATCACACTCTCCTTTAAATCCAAACTATTTACTGTGTAGATGCACCACCATAAACATGGAACCAGATAGCTTCGATGATCAATTTGCCCTTGCTTGGAAGCAACTGCTTCCAGGAGATCAGAAGGATCTTTTCTGTCAGAATGTGAGACATGAAGACTTTTATTTCAAGTGTACAATTACTGAGCTTTTTGTGTAAAAAATAATGCACTGAGATTTGACTGGACTCTGTTCTGGAAGTGTTCCCAAGGCACTGTTTTGCAGGAATGGACTGTAAATTCACTATTTGCTAGGGGCAACTCCATTCTGGGGGCTCAGCTACATTCTGGAACCCCTCTCTGCAGTGCTAAATGACCACCTGCAGGATTAGCTCTGGGATAGGGGATAGAATGTCAAGAGCAGAGGACTTTGGAAAATTAACAGTGGAGTTACCACCTATTTTGCCTGGTTATCAGACTCCCAGCAAGGCTGGTGTCTGCCACTAAGGGGAAAGAACTGGGTGTTCCCTCTCCATTGCTCAAGCAGCAGGGAGGGTGACTTTCCAGAACTTTCCCTCACAAATTGTCTTTCAGCATCTCACCTCCCTGTGGCCTCAAAGACTCATCTCCAGTCCCTCACTGACTGAAGCAGCAGAAGTAGAGAAGTGGGGAGGTTGGCCATCACAACCCCTTCTGCTGCTCTAACCCAGCACAGTGAGAAACAAAGGAAGAGCCATCAAAGCAAGACCTCCACTCGACCCTCTCAGTGAAAGGCTCAAGAGGCTGGCTCAAATGGTGCTCTGGCTGAAACATCAGTGCCATCTCCCCCACTCTATGAGTCATTTTGTGCCACAGCATCTGGATGCATGTGGGAAGGACCAGGAACTCTGCTTATTTTTGGCAGCTAATTAATATATACCAAAATTATAATAACAAATACATACCAAAAGCTGGCAGGTTATTGATGCTCGCTCATCTGATTGTGTGTATGACCCAAACATTTTCTCTTTGCCGTCATGCACTTTTCCATTTGCCATCACAACATTATTTTCAGTGAGAGACCCCGAAGAAAGGAATGAAAGTTTATTGACAACAGGCTTTTTCCTTGTTACCTTAAGGGAATTTTGGAGGATGAGTGGAATAGCAGTGGAAGAGACCAGTCTGGAAGATCTCCTTGTCCACCTGACTCATTTCTCAAAACAAACAGGCAGGGTAGGACACAAATTGCTGCCCTTCCTTCATCAGGGTGGTGAACACTCTGCAACCAGAATGCAGACATTCCCACAGCCACACTCAAGGCTCATGGTCATCAACAAAACAAATCTTAGCTTAAATCTTAGCTTAGCAAAGCTTAGCTGTGATGGATATTAAAGTCATTCTTCCATATGTTTAAATCAGAAGCTGCCTTTTAAATTAGGATTGAGAATGACTTACGATTCTTCCTGCCATATGTTTACAGGGGCATACTGACATCAGCACACCCTTAATGCCAAATTCTTGCTCATAAAGTGGTTCCTTGAGTGTTGATTCTTCCCATTTTCACCCAGTCTGGTGTAAATCACACAAATTGCTAGGACTGGAGCCCAGCAATCATCACGCTATTAACTTTCTAATTGATGGTAATGGCCAGAATAAATTTCAGGCACCCCAAGGGGTGGTTAATGGATTTTGTAGCTTGAGGGCAGAGCAACAGGAAGCTTTTCCATTAATCAGGGAGATGAGACAACCATACATGTCCTACACTTCCCACCCAATCATAACACTGAGGTCACTGCAGCTTGGCTAAAAAAACCCTCACAGCGGGCTGAGCTCAGTCAGAAAGTTTGACACACTTGTTCAGCAGAGCTGCCTTAGCATCCACAGCCACATTATGCATCCAGAAAGCCACTTTAGCCCACCTCCAATTAAGAGTAAGGAGCAGTTTTACTGTGCCATAAATGCATTGCAGGTCTTCTGCAGGGTACATACTAAAAGCCAGAGAAAAGATTTTCTGGCTAGCACCATCCAAGCATTTGCAACACAATATGCAATCTTCGTTCCATCCTGCCAGTGCAAATCAACAGCTAGAAAGCTTAAAAGATCCAGACAGCCCAGGACATTATTGTCAAAATCACTGTCCGAGCCCCTTAGTTGTTATAATGGAGTAACTCCCGAGGACCAGTAGCATTTTAAAACCAGCTAAAAATGTGCTTCATGCATTAATTCATACTAAAGTTAGCTGGAAGATGCAATTCTCATCCTTTAGGCAATGCTAATTTTTTTTATTATTATTATTATTTTATATTTTTTTGCCTTGCTCTAAAATATCATTATTCCTGGAACTTGGATGGAGTAAAATTACAGGAGGGAAAGAAATTAAATAAAAAAATAAAAACGGTAATTCAGAGTGTTTCATTTCACTTGTACCAGTGTTATCATTATCCATTCAATTGAGTATTTTATAACACAGTCTGGCTGTCACCCTATAGGAAAAAAAGTTCCAATGAAACAAGGAGAAAAATCAAAATGAAACACACTTTCAGTTTCAGATTATTCCTATATTTTCTGTCAATATTTCATTTTTAAAATATTGCAGAAGATTTATCTGAATAATGATGCATTTCCCAGAAGAAAATTGTTCTACTGGAAAGGTTTTCAATTCATTCTCTGAGTCCAAGCAGTGAACACACTAAGCTGTTAGCTCGACCCTTAGCACAGCACAGTACCTAAGAAAGAAATTCGTTGTTGCTGGACTACTCTACCAAAAAACACTAATTAATGCTTTTAAGCAGACAAATAGAATGAGTGTTACTGTTTTCCTTTTTAAAGCAATTTGAGTGATGCAGCTCTACCATTTGTGTCAGCTGCAAATGAAAGACACCAGGCAGAGCCACGCAGCTTTATGTTTCTCCTCTTGGTTGGTGGAAGCGTATTTATCACTGTATATCTCAAGGAGCAGTGGGGTTATAAAGCTTGCTATTTATAGCTACTCTGGGGGTATCGAGCAAGTGACAGTAATTTGTTCCTCTGACATCTAACCTTAGGTCAACTCCAGTAGCTGAAGATGGATTTTTACAGGAAATGAAACGAAAGTACACAGCAGAAGATTAATACTGTTTTCCAGGCCTGCGGAGAATGCATGCTCCCTATCACTCTGCAGGAAAAATGGTCAGGAGCTTGTGCTGTGTGTTAAGAATAGAGCAAGCTGTGGTCAAGGTGAGGTGCTGGAGCAGTCTATTAGCAAACTGATACACTGGCATCAGGGCATAGAGGAATTGCAGGCTGACAGTCCAGAAATGAGCTCAGCTCTTTGGGTTCTTTGATTTTGAAAGTCATCTTTAAGTCAGCACCAGCTACAGATAAAATGGGATTTGCTTTTTACCATGTTAGTGGGAAAAGATAAAAGTAAGTTAAAGGATAAAAGTAAGTTAAAGCTTCACTGTAAATTCCATATAAGGAACACCTTGCACAAGATCAGGTTACCATTTTGCCCTGCATTGCAAAAACCTCTTATTTTAAATAAATTTTCTCTTTGTGAGAATACAAGGAGATTGAAACATCTTTAGAAGAGTCCCTGACATTGAAATCCTTACTGATGGGCCATATTCATCTGACTGACAACCTTCATTCCTAAACAACAGCCTAAAGAAAAAAAAATTGGACCAGAAGACTTATTTTCCCCACAAGCCATCTGTTTTTAATTTATTTGGAATTAAAAATCATAAGGAAGGTCTTTCCAACAATGGGGGTGTATAAAGACACTAATTATTCAATCTAGTTATTATTAAAATAATGCTACCAACAGGAACTCAGCCAAATTACCTGAAAATTCTTTCCACTTTCTTAAAACAGACCTGTCATCCTCAGCCACCCCCGACACCCTTAATAAAGGTGTGTCTTCTAACATGCTCAAAAGATTTCAGCTTTGCCAACCAAACTTCACACTTGACCACAAAAGCCCTATAAAACCCCCAATGTTCCAAAACAGCTGGGAAAAACCACACTAATTTCACCTGTGAAAGCCAAGGCTGGTAGAAAAAGAGTCATTAATTACAAAAGGTTCCATTTGCACTTGGAACGACAAAGGTCGCACAGCTTCATAAAGATTATACCCTCAGAAAGGACCTTCATAAGTCCCTGGACATTTCTGTGTGAGATGGTTGCCAAGTCCTATTCCTGCTGTGTGATAGAAAGTCACTGATAAATGACTGTGAGTGGAAAGTCTTCAATTCAGTTTTGATTTATTAGTGCCCAATTAGAACAGACACTTTAAGTAACAGCTGCTGTGGCAGCCAAACACCGGAGCTGTGGCTCTGGGTGGTGGGGAAGGGAAGGAGGCAAGAACAGCTGCAAGTTTTTAAATGTGCAGCTCCAGTGGGGAGCAGACACTCAGGGATCACAGGTATGCTCCAAGTCCCCTCTCACACACACCTTCACCATCTATCACGCTGCCAGCAATCTGATCATTTGTTGTTTAAAGGTCCTGCAGCAGGTGAAACAAGACCAGACAACTGTGACCCATCCTTCTACCTCTTCACAGGTCAGCTTCCTGACAAAAATGCACTGAATTTCCATTTTCAATAGATGAGAATTGGAGGACTGTAAGTACACAAAAAAAAAGAGATTTTTTTTCACTGCTTTAGAATGAAGTTCCCTATTCAGCTCATCTAATTTTTGGGTGAATAAGGCACCTTACCCTTCACATCATGTATGGGTTTTTCTGTCTCCATCCTCTTCCCCGTTCTGAAATTTATGGTTACCATTTAGGCTGATTTCAATTTCCATTAATAATATGTGGAAGTGATGTACATTTAAGTGATTTTAATCATGTTGTAGTGACAGGTTTAGCTTAAAGCAGGGCTTCACTTAGAACTATCAAGTAAATTTCTCTTGAAAAGGTCAGTTTAACATTTAACAGGAGGGCCCATTCCAGACAAATTAGAATTTGCTCTACTTGCTTCAAGTGCAAACACTTTTCAGGCTTCAAGAGAGGCACGTCAATCAAAAAGAAAAGTGTCAGGCACCCAAGAGAGAAGGTTCACTGATGCCTCCTCACACAGCCAGCCCAAGGACTGCTCAGACACGTGGGCAAAACTGAAATATTCCTGCCCCACTATTCAAGATCTGGGGCCAGTCCATCCCACAGCGAGTAGGGAAGGCAGAGCTGGGGCAGTTTGGCCAAGCCCCTGACAAGTCAGATTTCTTATTTCTAATTGCTGCAGTGATAGGAATGCAGTGGGAGAGAGGGGTTATTGGGTGTGCATCCCACGAGGGTTTGTTATTGTTCCTGGGCCTGCCAGAGACATTTGGGCTTTCCAGGAGAGCAGCACAATAAGCAGAGAGGCAATAGCTGCAGCGCTGTCTCAGTGGCACTCTCAGCAGCAGCCCAGTTCCACACACCTGCAGCTGATGACAGCTGGCATCATCACAAATAAAACCCAAGAAATCAGCCTGTGCTTGCAGCACGTGAATCCATGAACCAGAACCTCTGGAGAACGCAGTGACATCAGGTCTTGTGGTACCTCCACGTTGTTGATGAGCCTTTCATTGTCAACAGCAAAGCAGAGCCTGTAACCTCCTGTTCCCATGGCACCCATACAAGAATGTAATATGTCCTAGCAGATCTCTTTCTTTGAAAATAAAATTTCCCTGCGGATGTTCTCCATCAGGTGACAGTTTCTGAGTAAAATCAAAATATCCTCCAGGAACCTGTCCAACCTTTCTAGTACCTGGCTGAATTACATACATTTAGTGACAGGTTTCACAGCCTCTTTTACTAACATGTTTTACTAGTTTCAAAAATGCAAAACTCCTCATAAAACAGAAATTTTGTTTTTCTAGACAGTGAAGTGAGTTTGTCCAGGCAGCTAAGTAAGTTCACCATAGTGTAAATTTCCCCTGACAGCTCCAAAGTTCTCCAGGAGAAGCCTCAAAGAGTATTTTTGACATTTGGGCTGTCACACTTCCTGAACAATCTTCATTAGGTTCACAGGTTTGTGCTTCTGCCTTGAAAGAGTGGTTGAGGGGGGAAAAACAACAAAAAGAATAAAAAAAACCCCAAAATAAAATAAAAAACCAAAGCCACATACACAACAACAGTGTATGGAAGTTCAGGGATAAAACTGAAATTTAATTCAGTGATATACAGGGTCACTTGGAAATGCTTTGGACATTTTTTCACTTTAGAAAATGCCAACCTGCCAATGCAAAGCTTTTCAGAAAATCTCCTAAATGGAATTTCCTTGCAGAATATCAGAAGGAGCAGATTTTTTTTAGTTCTGAGATGTGAGAGGTCCAGGCTTTGTTGGAAGGAGAGGACAGCACTCAGAACAGTCAGCTGAAGTACTGTAGCTGTCTAAGTGTTGAAACATCTGGGGCTGATACTGCAGCAACCACCAATACACTGAATTTAGTTCCAAGCAAATACTCCTTTACAGCAAGGCAAACACTGAGATACAGTCTTGCTCAAATAATACAAAACTTCAGTTTAGAAGCATCCCACCTCATCTGAAGAGAGCTCTCAGCCTCTGTACTACTAATTATTGTGGGGTGGTGCTCTCCTTCACCCCTGCTTATGTATAGGACAGAGAAAGATGTTTAATAATGCAACCACACTCATGATTATAGAGAAGAGTAATAGATTCACCAGCAATTTGACTAATCAAGCTGACAAAGTGATTGGATTCAAAAAGGGAAGGACTCTCCCAGCAGCAGTTCATTAAAATAAAAATTAAATTCTGCACATTTCCAGTGTAATTAAATTTACTGGTTCAAAAGAGGGAAGAAAAAGGAGTAACCTGGATAATCTCAACTACCAGCAATAAAAATCAGGTATAGGGTGCAGCTAAGACTGGAATGACTCTTTTAACTTCATTACAGACAATCAGCAAACAAAATATGCAAAGAAGAGGTTCTGCAAAGAAAGCCCTTGTACCTAGAACCAGTTATGTCAGGTGATTGTAAAGAGTGCTTGAATGTGACAGGTATTCTCACAGCAGTGGAGACAACTGTGACTCTGAGGGAGGACCATGACAAACCTCAAGTAAGCCAGAGTTTTTTATGAGAAATGTGTGTTTGCAAGGAAAAAAAGTAAAGCTATTTTAAAAATAGAAAGCTGACTAATCCACACACAGCACAGCAGTGGTCCCATGAAGTTATCAACACTGTGTGAGGCTGCTGAGAGTCAAGGAACTCAGCCTGGGTGAGAATATATTAAAATAAGTGTCTTTTTGTGGCAATGTTTTATTTATGAGAGTAGAACAGAACTGTTGAAGAGAATGAAATAAAACTCCTTTGATTTTATTTATCACCTTACTTTATGTTAAAACTTAATGGGAAAAATCCTGAAGTTATTAACAATTAAAAAACTACATTTTTTTATTGGATTCCTGAGCTGCTAACAGTTTTTATAAAGGACATTTCAAAATGGTGTAAAAGATGAGATAGATGAGAGAAGCTTCTCCTGAAGAGAATGAAGGAAACAAGAAAACATGGCTCAGGAAAAGCTGCCTCTTAAACTTCCCTTAAGGACCATTAAGGGGCATTGGCAGAATGAGGTAGAGGAAGGGCTTTAACCTGCAGGAGGAGAAGCAATTGTGTCTGCAGAAGAAATGTGTTACAATCCAAACTAGTTCAAACCAGCCAAAAAATCCATCAGTAAGGCATCCAAGTGGGTCCAACAATCCCAAACCCTGTAAACAGGCAGCCAACAAAGGTACTGGTGTTCCAAGGCTGGCTCGATGGCTTGGTCACTGGTGCAGGGCAGCAGAAGAGGGAACCTGAGGGTGAGAGAGAAACTGCACACTCCAAAATTCCTTGTGGCAACACCAGACACTGAACCCCTTGCTAGCAAAAAAATAAAAACACCTGAACTCCTCTATCTTTGCATGTGCCAGATACATCCCAGTGGGGTACAGATACCAAAAGAAAAGAGCATATGTTACCAAATTTCTTCAGCCCTGCTGAAAAGCATGGAAGAACACCAAATGTATTTAGGCCCAGACTCAGGAACATAACCAAATCCTACAGAACAGATGTAACCACCAATGCTGGGAGCTCTTACTGGCCAGGAAGTAGAAATAAGACTAATCTTGGCACTGTGAAACGCTTTTAGTCCCACTTTCACATCCCAGACATTTACAGTTCTTTGGGAAATTTCTGTGGGTTAGATCCCAGTTCTTATTGAGTTTCTGTTCCCAAGGAAGGAGATATTTAACTGAAGCCACTATTCCCAAATTTGCTCAACTATTAAAGAAAAAAAATGGACAGCCAAGGTAAAATGCCTGTTGTCATTTTTTTGTCTGAGCATGAATTGATTGAGCTCAAATGCATTTTCTGAGGGCTGTGCAATGGTGAGCAGGTAAAGGAATCTTATTCTACAGGGAAACAGAGACAAGTAGACAACTCTAGTGATTGCACTGTCACTCCTGAAACATGAAGCCCCTAATGCCTCCATTAATTAAGGCTGTTGATCTAGATCAGAGGCTGATCAGTCTTCAACCCCTGGACTTGTGCATAATGATTAACTCCTAGCTCACTGTAATAAAACCTTGAACCAAACATCTCCTTTGGGTACACAGAGAAGGAGAAACCAGCTCAGCTAATTAGACAGAGTTGTCACAGCAGCTAATCAGCACACCTACATTCAGCCCAGTGATTGGTACCAGCTGGGGAATCATTTCAAAATTTACCAGGGAATTAAGAAAGCACACCTTTGGGACCTGCTGGAACACAAGTCTTTGGCTGACAGAGCAAAAAAGATGCAGGGGATGAAGCAGCAACTGAAAGTAAAGTTTGCTTTAGAAAATCAGGAGTGAAGACAGACAAAACACACAAGAAGTGATTCTTGTGGCAATTCATCTGATCTGCAGTGCTGGTGGGCAACAGAGCAGTAGTCGACTTTAGGGGAAGCACTAGGAAGAAAGCATCATAAATTAATCCCAGCCAGTCAGCCTAGGGTGCAGCAAATGACAGCACTGGAACACAAACAGTAAGCAAACCACATTTACCCCTGCCTGGGGACTGGGTCTAGATCTCTGTTCTTTACCTCAAGACAAACCCAGTCCTAGTCTATTATTTCAATTAATGGAACAGTCTTCTTATTGAATGAAGACATTACTTGTTTACTCTATGACTCTGACAGAAAGACAACAGTAGCAGTGGATCTCCCTTACTGTACCACTGGGCATTAACTCAGCTGATAGTGCTGACACATCCTGTCCCATTTAGAGGCTGGTAACTTCAGCTCCTTGAGTGCAGCTACCTCATCTTTGCAGGACTCTGTCAGTAGAAGAGCTGAGCTGCCAGCTCTGTTCCTTCAAAGAATCTAGGCCTCTTGGCAGTTTACACTTTTTTTTTTTTTTATATTTTTTCCTTTGGCATTTAGACATTACAGAGTGATATTTCAGATATAGCTGAGGCTCTGAACAGACTGTCCTGTGAGCTCTGTAAATCAGAAGCAGCAAGCATGGGCCTTCTGGCAGGACTACTGCCAGCTCATGATCTCAGCAGATGAGATTCATCTGCCACAGGTCTCTGCCACAGCTGTACAGCACTGTTAGAGGCACACACTGGGTACAGCTGGTGCCTAAAAAACAGGGCATCCACCTGCACCCACTCCACAGAACCACAGAGCAGGAGATGCTGTGGCACCCTGCTGAAGAGAAACAGGAGCTAAACTTGGTCAGGAAAGTCTTAACAAGCCACTGTGGTTGCCTGACGATTCTTTTTTTCCTTTTTTTGTCTCCCAGAGAGGGCATGGTGACCCCAATAACACACAACAAGGACAACAACCTTAGCTGGCCATTGGTGAAACTTATGCACCTCCACCTATTTGATCCTCAGATGAATTATTCTTAAAATTTACCTCTGCCTTAACATCTCTGATTCCATGGATGATAACCCTATTCATACCATTGAGGCAACTGAGTTTGATTCTTCACAGAGCCCTCTAAATTCACTAATCTCTGTTATTAACTTTAGCACCTATTAGCACTCCAAATCTCTCCTAGGAACAGGATGGCAACACCAGAAGGTGTAAACTCCTCCAAGGAGTAGGGCAGCACCACGAGAGTCACTGCCTGATGGGCCAGCAGTGCTTCCTTCCCAGCTGCACTGGGCTCAGCCGTGTGCTGTACCCACACAAATCCCAGCCACAGTGCAAGGACTGTGTTCAAGGTACTGGGATGTTACTGGTTGGTGCCCAAAGAAACAGAAAGGAGCCATTTCACAAATACTGATTCAAAAGAACTTTTTGTTCTTATGGCAGAGAAAAGACAAAACAAATCAGGCAACAGAAATTCTGTCTTTTTGGATAGGTAACGGGAATGACCCAAAGCTTACTGAAATCTGCACAAGCCTTTCCACAGACTCAGTGATAGCTTATAGGAGACTCTGTGTCATTACCCTGTATAATTACATAAAAGCCTGCAAGAGGTTTAGTGATTGAGAAGACAAATGTTTAGGACATCTGCATTCAGGAGAGTTCTGGACTGCCATGTGAAGTTCCAGAAGACAATATAAATATATTATTTAGCTTTCAGAACAAGACTTAAAGTTTCTTGAAACTAACAAAGAAAACATCAGAAGCAGGGACCCCAGAGAAGTAAAATTTTAGAAAGGAAAGGAAGGGACAAACCTATGTGGGAGGACAGGATGACAATGCCCAGTGGGATATTAAGACACGTACATGATCACTGTCAAGTGATCAAGTGACCAAATACGCATGTAAATTAAGACTCTGATATATCTGAGATGTTGCTGATTCACTCAGCATCCTCTACCCCTTCCTGGATGAATTTGAGCTCATTAGGTGCAGCTGGAAGACATCAGCTCCTATGAGAAAGAAATTGGGTGCCAAAATGAATGGAATTATTCAGCCAGATTTAGTCCATGCAATTCGTGTACTTTCTCTACATGCCAAACTGAGGTATGGCCTCCATGCTTTCCAAACTAAGTAAAAGCCCACCATCAAAAACAGAGCCCCAAAGTTACTGACACAGGTGTCAGTCTTTATGGGAGAGGGGGAATTTCTGCATAAGGGCAGATGGACAGGGTGAGTGCTGGTACGATCCCATGCAAGGCATTACCTGCAGCCACTGAAAACAACAGTGGCAATAAGCACATGATTCCCCTTTTCCCCAACTTCCCAGCAGTGAAAAGCTATTTGGCAGCCAGGAGAGGCTGACTCATCCCATCAGATGGTGAACTTCCAGACCTTACAGAAGCTAATGCTGCCTTTCAGATTTCATTCTCAGAACAGAGAAGACACAGCTTACTGGAATTTTAATTTCCTTTCTGACCAAAACTTCTACAGGTACTTTTGGAGTGGCTCTTTCTATCTAGAAGGTAGATTCAATTCTCTACATCATGTTCAACCAGAAGAGGTAGAGAAGCCACCAAATTATTTCAGAAAATTCAACTAAAAGCCAAGAATGCCCCACTGTGGGTTTAGGCCCATCAATTGAATAGGAGTAACCAATGTTTTTCATGACTTTACAAGCAGCTGGGTCCTGAAAGTCAAGAAAGTCAAGGCTGTTGCCACTTCTCTGAAGAGAAGAATATTTCTGAGGTGGTAGAGACAATCTGTCCAGCCTGCAAGCAATACAGAGGTGAAGATCATTGAAAACCATCACTACTTTAATCTTCCATAGTTCCATTCTCTAGTAAGAAGCATGATACAAACATAGAAAAGGATGATTTTACTGAGGGGCCAGGATTTTTCTTAACTTCTGAATGGAGCTTTCTGAAGTTTCCCTTTTTATTTTCTCTATTCATTAAAAGGATAAAGCAGTGCTTAAAGAGCAACCAATAGAACTCAAGAACACTCTGTGCTCCAGCTGCTCTATGAAGCTCCTTGCCCTAAAGGCTACACACAAGTGAAATTTTGTGTCATTTACTGCTTTGTCACTTTCAGTCTCCAACATGCTGAGTGGCCAGTTCATTTAGAAGATAAAAAAGAGCTGGGTGAGTTTGCCTTCATCACACAGTAAGATGTCAAAAATCTAAAGAGATGTAGGAAAAAGAAACTGGATAGCTAAAGGCACAGAAAAACCTCTTCCTTCTCAAGCACTAATAGAGGTCTCTGCAGCTGACAGAGGCCAACAACCACCTGGTGCTTTTCAGCTGCCCATCCTCCTGGATACCCAACTATTGTATTGTTCAAATGATGGATGCATTCTGAAAACAGCAAATAAACCTCACAGATACACCTGCCAAGGGCTACTAAATACCTCCACTAAACACTTCTGCTTTTTTAAAAAATGGTGGAGGCAGAAGTCAGAATTAGCTGAAAGGCTATATCAAAAAAGTAACACACATGGCTTGGCCTAGTTCTTATACCCTTGTCATCTTTACCTGCTGCAGGTTCACGGTGACAATACTGGATCAAGTGGATCTTTGGTTCAATCCAAAACAGCCCTGGGTACAACTGCAGTGGATCTTCTTTGTTCAATGATCAATTCTTAATGACTTGATGGAATTATTTATAATAAAAAAGGCTAGAGTGATAGTTATTATAGCACGAGTAAATAGCCTGAACACATTCCCTCAGTTAAATGAATGGATTATGGATTTGGTTTGAGGGTAAATTGCAACATGAGCCTCCTCTGCATAATAACTCCAGATCTTTCATTTTCTTTAAAACCAAGCTGAAAACCACATTTTTTTCCCCCTTTTTTGTACAGCACTGATCAGCATTTCAGGAGTTACTGTGCATTAGAGATAATCCACAAATATAAATGAGGCTATTATATTTCTATACATGTTCTGTTCATGCAATTTCAACAGAAATTCTGCAAATTAACAAGCCCTGTTTACTCTGAGAGCTTTATTACATCTTCTTTCTAAAGCAATTGACTCAGCATGTTTCTTCTGAAACAAAAAAATAGCAACTGAATGTAGGAGAAGCCAACTCCCAAGACCAGTGTTTTTATAATTATGCTAATAGAGAGCCTGCAGAATGAATTTCTACTTATTACAATACTGAACATCATTTTGTAATGGGACATAGACTGAATAGATTTTACAGCTACACTAACTGTATTTTCACCCACCTTTTCTGTTTATTTTGCATTTTAATGATGCTAAAAAGCTAAGTGGTAATAGTAGCCATCACAGTAATATCAACAGTAAGGAGAAAAGCCTAACAAGATGGTGATGCTGCTTTTATATCACTGACCAGAAGTAATTCCTGGAAAGTGGTGCTGTTTAATCAGGTCAGCTTCTACAAGCAGAAGGGCTGACTTCTCACACAGCCCTTCTCATCTTAACAATGTCTTACTCTTCTTTGTTCCAAAAATCAGATTTCCTCTCCTCCCCCCCATATCTCTCATCAGTATTTGTCATCCTTTACCTATTCTGCATAATCATTTGGCCAACTTATTCCACCACTTGGATCTTCTTCCCTTCGTTTTACCTCCCAAGTCACTATTCTAATAAACAAACACCAAACTTGGTTCAGTTGCAGTTTTATGCATTTGCTGTTTCCATGACCTTAGAAGAATGTTTCTAGTCTGTTTAATTTTATGTCTACTCTTTAATTCAAATCGACATTTCAGTTAGTCACTGTAATTTTTGCCCAGAAATCCCATCTTGGGAAGAGTTTTATTGAAATTTGTATGCTGTCTTAAAACCTTTACATGCCAAGTCAGTATCTTAAACATTTCAAAGTTCTAATTTCCTAAAAAATTCAGCTCCTGGCTCCTCAGCTTACAGTCATTGATCAGATCAATGCATTTTGGTCCTCCACAATGGGACATGAAGTCCAGTTTGCTGCCTGTTACACACTGTCCAGTCTTTCTCCATGCTGTAAGTAGATATTACATAGTCCTCCTGCAAGTTCAACCTTCAGCCCTTGTCCTACTATTATTCTTTGTTGAACTAAAATACATCTTTTCAAGTGATCTCAGCTTACTAAGCCATCCATTTGCCCACTGTGACTACCTAAGGTCTCATTTTGATTCACTACCTCGCCTGTCTCAAAACTTGGAAATTATACCAGATTTATCACCAGACTAATGGCAAAGAGGCCCTAAATCACTTCACCTACAGATAACATTCCTGAATCTCATCAGAAATACCTTGCCAGGAGAGGATTCCTTGCACGTGACTTCTGGTTCTCATGAATTTGCTGATTCTTGATTATGCCCAACCAAATATTTCACAATCAAACAGCCACAAACCCATACAGCAAAAGAACCCCAGCCAGTATCCTGTTCTCTGAATCATGCAGCTCTCTCATATCACAGTAAGTTCATTCATACTCCTGCTCACTCAGATCACAAACTGGGCTGATTAACGCACAAAGAAACACTAAATAAGAAGTAGAATCCCTGTTCTGAATCCAGGGCCCTTTTGCTCCTATCAAACAAATTACTGTGTTGAGGAAGAAAAGTCAGGAGATTGAAAATAACTCCTCCAAGTCTCTCTTAAGGCAGCATTTGGCTTCCAAATGCTGTTGTGCATCATCTTAATAAAGCACTTAGGGAAATAAATCATAGGCTATTAAAACACTCATGACATCACAGTTGCTTCTTTGAGTAACATCCACATCTTGAATTTACAATACATGTGTGCTGAGTAGTCTGTGGACTGTAAAGAAAAAATTAAAAAAAGCATATTGGCTGCTTCTTCCTTCTTTGGCTCCTTTACCAGAGATAAAGTCAACTGGGATTGTAATGTGCTTTTCTTACAAAAGAGTTAGCATTGTGAAAGCTGTTAACATACAGGGAGAAATTACAAAGAATAAGACCATTTACCTTTGAAAAGGGAACACTTAGAAGGAAAATTTACTGAGGTCTCTGAGTTTCTTTCTTACTACCTTCACCGTGACTAGCCTCTAAATTTTATGCTGCCTCATAACAAGAGAACACATCGTCACTCGAGCATTGGCAGGGAAGTGAAGAGAAATTATATTTCCACAATGCCTGTAGTCAGCACACACTGCTCACAGCCAAAGGAGGTCACAGTCCCTGCAAGCCACAGATGCGCCCACTGCAAAGGGCCAACAGTCTATCATTGAGATAACTTACATTTTTAACTAGATAATAATGTCATATGGCAAGTCATCAAAGCTCATGTTTTGGGGCATAAGCTGATTGCTGCAGCAGCACAGAAAGAAAAGTTATCTCAAAGGTAGTAGGTTTCTTATAGAAAGTTTAATACTGGTAATAGCTGTTATTTATTGGGCACTGCTGGAGGCAGGCTAGGAAAAAATCAGACACCCTCTTGAAAACTCTACCAAGGAAAACTCATTTTGAGGAAGAACTGTGCAAAAAATTCACATTCTTACCTAGTCCACAGAATGGCACTGCTTTCACTTAGGCAGCCCTACCATGGAGTAAGGAGGAAAAGACTCTAGTTCTGCCTCCCTCAACTCATAGAAAACACAGCAATAGAGAAGATGAAAAGTTACAAATACAATTAGGTAAAGAAGCTTTTTCCATCTCTTCATTAAGAAAATTAAAATTTCATGTTGCTGCTACCTCCAGTGTTTTTCCCAGCAATGTCACAGAGTCCATGGTCATAAAACATCTTCTGTGGTGTTTAATCTCCTTGGATGTTTAAAAGAAATGGGCTTGGTTCTCATTTGTTTTTCTTTTGCATGGATTAGCCTCTGTTCAGGCAGAATCCAAACTAACAGCATCACACATTGACCCAAAGATGACAATCCACCCTGCCTGCAAAGACACACAAGAGTTTCTCATGGCTCTGTTAGGCAGTGGAGGAGAATATACCAGACATCTGGCTTGGTAAAGCATAGATCAAATCCCTGTTAGGCTTCAGCCATGGATAGAGACTTTAGGTTTATGTAGGTTTCTCCACTCTCACTCTTCCAAGACTGGATTTAATTAACCAGTTTAACCCAAAACCCTCAGCTCATGTACAGTAGATGAGCAGGTAACCCCCTTACCCACAAATGCAGGGGTGAAGAAGCTTGCCTAAAGCTGGATGTAGGAAGGCCAGGACTCGGAGCTGTCCTTCTCATTCCACAGCTTTAAACACTGGAGAAATAAAGGAGACTAAAAATGTGTGGTTTCCAGCCTCCTAAATCGATCTTTTGGAGCAGACAATGTAAACACTTGTACTATCAGCAAGAAAACAGTGACTTGTTGGTAAAGCAGAATGGGAGCTTAGAGCTGCCTAAAATTCCTTTATCTTGTTGTATTACAGAAGGGTAATTAAACAGTTGTTCTGGCCTCCTATTTCCTTTTCAGGCTATCCAAATATAAAAACACAATGCTGGTCTGGTTTTGACTGCATCCCTTTTTCCCCAGAGGTTACAGGGCCCATCAGACTGGCAGCTGAGTGCTGTGCAGATTATAAAGCCAGAAGCTTAAAAAAATCTCTCAGCAGCTCAAGACAAGCAGTCAGGGCCTGCTGGGGAAGATTGGCATCTATTAATGAGTGACAAGGAATCTGCCATCTCTTCAGTATCTGTCCTTTCCACCCAGTTTTGTTTCTCCCTAATATATGGGAAATACACAGTTCCCCATTAACTCTGAAAGGATATCTGCTTTGTCCTTCTTCTGCCATAGGAGAGAGAACATCTTTGTAGCATTACAGATATGAAAGAGAAAAAATTCTCTAATTTTATCAGAAGTCAACACTAACAAAAATTCAGTAAAAAAAACTGTTTGGTTTTTTTCACTGCTGAACTGTGTAATCATATAAGCCAATGGCCAGCATTCAGCTGGTTTTCAGGAAAGCCAGTCTCAAAATTCTGCTTGGCCTGACCAGAGCTGAACCACAGCCTTTGGTATGACAAAGAGGTACATACATGTTCAGTTCATTGAGGAACATTCTGCATTTTTATTCCACTTCCATCCTATCCTAACTTGTCTTCACAGCTAAGATACTTCAAGCAATTAAGGAAAAAGCTCTCAGGAATCAAGTGTGGAGAATCTGTGTTTGGGTTTTCCCATCTGTACAGCAATTGAAGCTATTCAATTCTCTCTTCACCATGTGGAAATCAGGAAGTGGGGTTTTCTCCTACTGCACAAAAGCTGAGATTCTGAGCAACCTCCCAACTCCAGCAGCTCAGCCTTGAAGGAAAACCAGACGAAAATTAATGGGAACACCTACCCAGATATGTACATAGCCATAAAATACAGCAGTAAAAGTGCATTAGTTAAACGAACAACACACTTTCAGCAGGAAATTTGCCTTGGAGAAAGATCAGATATCAGTCTCTATCTCCTCATGAAGTCATTTAATGCACAATACATGTGGTGTTCCTGAATTTCTGTTCCTTTTCAACTCAGCATCTCTCATATATACTCCCACCTATCTGGATTGCAGGATCATTGAAAAGAGATTTTATCTTCACACCCAGCTACACAGCACACACTACAGTGCATGCTAGGGAAATTCACACAACTTCCTTGCCGAAGAAATTCATTTGGGAGATAGGGGGAAATAGTGGGTGAAAGGAAAGGATGGCTGGCTTTTTACCTCCCACTGGCAAAACACAGAATCAGTTTAAAGCACATGACAAGTGATATTCATAATCAGGAGGATACATCTTCCTCTGCTACTTTACACTTTACCCCACCCCATAGCACAGCAGCCACTGGCACAGGAACCACTGACAGGATCACACTCGAAAGCCACCTTTGCTATTGTTACTAAAGGCCTGAGCTGACTGATTGAGAGCTTTATTTGTCCTTTTCCATTTTGACCAATTACTATTTGGTAAGTTAGAGAAAGCAGAAAAAAAGGATAGTTCCAAGCAAGCCACTATGTTTCAGTGTAAACGTCAGTCAGTTTATGCTGCACAACAAAAATACCATTAATACATATTTAAATTTACATTTTTACAGCACATCTTTTCCAGGTGCTTCACTAAGTCCTCCAAGAAAGACCTAATGACACATGCCATACATCTTTCTGCAGTAACAATAAGCTTTGACTGTTTGCCTGGATAGTTCCTGAGGTGCAGATGCAAAAATACTTGGGACCTGGATCTGAAAACCTTGAAGTTCCGATCTCAAGTTCATGCTTTCAGCTGAAGTATCTTCCTGTTAAACCAAGCTCAGCCCTAAATTGTTCCTTTTGGTGATTAGTAGTGGATATATCCCTCTGAAGAGAGGAGTACAGTTTTACCCAGCTCTGCAAAATGACTGCATAGATCTGGCAGGAACAGAAATATCAGAACACAAAGGGTGGTTTAGTTTCTGTTTATGAACTGGTAAATACTGTGTGGTTTGTCTTTCCCCTTAGACATCAGCTCTGGTCTGGCTTGTCTGCAGTTATTACCCAGCCACAGCAGATGAACCCTGTGGACCAGAACCAGAGATATTTCTGTTATGTCTTGCCAGCATCATTTGAGCAAACAGGTACAGCCTAGGAAGCAGATATGGAAGTTCATCATTTAATTTGCAGAGTTGGAATGACAAAGCACATTGAAACAGTGTATGCCTTCAAAGTGGCACGAACGTGGTGCATTTGTTATTTACAGTATATTGCTAATATATGTCAGGATTAATATTCATTATCTTGATTTACATGTTTCTTTCATGCAGAAAATGGATTTGGATTCTTTCTGATTTACTTGATAACACTCCTACATTTCATGACTGGCTGCAACAGAGAACACATTGTTAATAGGCTTAATAAATTTACATCATCATTAGTGCTGCGTATTTTATCCTCACAGACCAGGGAGTGAGAAGCACATCACTAAATCCTCAACCAAATCTGATCCTTCATAATATCAGGGTATGACTCCTCAAGATAAGGCAAAACTTACGTGAGATTGATTAGACAAACACACATGATATGCCACAAAATGCAATGGTTTTTATTAGCCCTTATTCTTTAGGGAATGTAAAACTGGTAAAATTCAATAAAACTTAAAGTTTCCTGCTAAACTAAGCATCTGCTCTGGTTTGTTTCCTAGCTAGGTCATTTGGGGAGGGGAGGGGTGGGGTGCACCTTTTTTTGATTGGTTGGTAGTTGCCCCTCCCCATCCTTCATCTTTATTGGAGCTGGTTTTGATAATAAAAAGAACATCCAAGGAAACTTTGGCAGCCAAGTAGAAGAGTTGACTGCTAGAAGTTTTTATTACTGTTAGTCACCAGGGTAAAATAAGCCCTCTTAGGTACAAAAATTGATTGCTATAGAAACTGTTAGGTCCCTAGGGGTCCTGATGGCTGAACAGAGTGTCCCCACACACAGGAAAAAGGCTGCACTGAGCTCCACACACAGGGCATAAAAATCCATGTTCTAAGCCCACTTGCAGGGCAAGCAGATCTCCCACTGTGATCAAACCACAGAAAGATGCGTCTTCCTACATGAACAGCTGAGTGTGCAAACCCATTCTCCCCTCCCCAGACATCCTCCAGCATCCAGACCAGCCACAGGCTCCCACGTTTGCAGGGGAGAAAATGAAAAAAGGATTAAACCCAAAGACACAAGGAAATGTCATTGTTACAATTTCACTAAAGGCCCCTGGGAGATAATGTAGCAGCATTTATCAAGCTCTGATTTTCATTTAAGAAAAGTGACTTACACTAAGGAACTGGGACACTATATTTATAGATAAAAGCCTTTCAAACAGTCCTTTTATAGTCCCTTTTCCCCACAAAACTGCTGTCTAAAATGTGCTTAATGAGACTTTCCTTCCCCTCACTTTTTCAGTTCCTCTCATATGGATTTGCTTCTCCTACCTACTTCAGCTAAAAGACCCTAATCTGCTGTTGCAGACCACGCTGTGTCACTAAGCCACACATTATGACCTTATTAGTGTGGCTTAGCAAGTAGAAGATAAATGTGAGCTGAAAACAATCAATCTGCAAAACAGAAGAGCCTGCATAAAAGGTCTAGGAGAACAATGAATACAATAACAGACATAACCTAAAAATTCCTCTTAAAGGAAGTAAGCAGATACAAACAACAAATAAACTTTCAAGTCACCTGTTGCAAAATCTCTCTAGTCCAGAGAATAAAATCTCCACAAAGGCATCAACAGCTCTGGGTGGCTATAGTTTTGATCTGCAGAGAGGGCAAGGAGTCAGGAAACTGCATGCAGGAACATCAACATGGGAGGCTTCAAAACACCTGTAGTATTTATAGCCACAGAGCTGGGGTCAACTCTGGCTCTTCTCTGGATTACAACCCAAATTCCCTTCTTGAAAGGACAGCATGATGTGCAGTGGTGGTGGTGGAAAGAACGTGTAAGTAAACTGATGGAGGGGTTAAAACAGCAGTTCAAGGTTAAATAAAAAGGCCATGTAAAAGCTAAAAACAGAGCTAGAAACAGATCCATTTTAAGCTTTCCAAGAATGAAAAAAAATAGCAACTATAAACAACCCCTGCTTTACATATGTGAAATTCAATCTAGATCTACACGAGACGTATTTTTCAGCATCCTTGTGATTTCTTTATGACGTATGTGCTGAAGCTTCCTTAATGCAGAAACTAGGAGCAGAGAAGAGGAAGCTGGAAGTGATAATCACTCCTGATCTGTAGAGTTCAGAGTTCAGGCAAAATGTTGGAGTGTCAAGCTTATCATCAATAGCTTCCAGAACTAAGACAGCAACAGATTATAATTTAAAATACTCTCACACTAAGCAAACTCTACATCTTCCTAATTTCTGGCTGAAAAGGAAAGTTTAATTACTGTTATTTTTATACAAAGTTCCAGGAAATGACTCATTTATGACCAAATACAGAGCAGTAAGAAGGCAAAGAGGTGAATGGCAGCACTCATGGCTTGACAGCCTCTCATGGTCCCAATGGAAAGTGTCGCTCATGCACATCTTTCCAGAGCATCATATTTACACAAACAGGAAAAGATTAGTCCTCCCACAGCTGTCTACAGCTCATGGATACAAGCACACTATTCTGACATTTTTATTTATTTGAAATGTAAGCTTATCTTACTCCAGTGGTAAAAAAATATCTTCTCCTAACTCTCATAGCTTAATCCTCTTTTTGATCTGAGAGATATCTACAGGAGGAAGAGAAATAAGTCCAATACACTCAGTTAATTGCTCAGTGACAGATAATCTTTCCTCCTCCATTTTGTTTCTCTTCTATTAAAAAAAAAAAAGTAAATAAAAAGTTCTCAACTGAAACTATGGAAAAAATCTGCTGAGAGGATAACAGCATAATTAAAGTCAGGCCCAGCCTGATGCAAAATTTCATTTGCCATGTACAGAAGCAGCAGCTCAGTTGCCATCCAAAGCTCAGTGCACACAGAGCCTTAACAATCTAGAAGATTACACAGGTTCTCCCTGTCTCTTTTCTCTTACTGTATTTCATCCCTTCATGTCTGTCACCTGTGGTCTTTTAATTCGTCAGTAGTTTCAGAAGGATGATTTCTACCTGCTAGTTTGCGGCCAACTACAATTAAACTGGCTCAGAAATAAAGAAATGTAATCCTAGCAGGAAGTAATGTGTTTATAAAGAGGATACATTCATATCCTGTAGGCAATGGCATAGTTGGGTTATAGGTGGTTACAGTCCCATCAGTAAGACTGATTAAATCACCCAAACACACTCTGGAATGACAAATGTGCTTAGATCCAGCTATTGCATAAATTATTTGTGTCGGTGACAAGCTTCTACAGCCCCTCATCACTCATCACCCTTCTGAGAGTGCACTCAGCACAGGAGGCAGAAGTGGCATTTCTTTGCCATGTTTTCAAGACAGACTCCTCTTCAGTTGTGGATATCTGCAGAGCTACCTTTCCCCTCTATCCTTCAGAAACAGAACCCCTGATATCCAACAGCAAACCAGACATGAGATAATGTTTTCTTCCATTCCCCAGAATGAAACCCAGAGGCATGAAATAAATTGCAAGGTACGTTTCACCCCTTCTGTCAAACCTATTTTTGTTTTCAAACAAGCAGGGAGATTTAAATTAACATGTCACTTAAGCAGCCAGGAGGAGCAACAGCTAATAACCTCTTTCAGGTATACAGAATAATAAGATATGTCCCATCTCATTGTTTCTTTCCATCACATTAAGAACAGAGAAGCTGTCCTGGGAATCTTCATAGACATATTTATCAGTGACCTGAAGGCAGGGCTGCAAGGTGAGGGGGGATCTAACAGCAGAGCCACACTCAGGACCGAGCACAATGCAACCAGCACGGGCTTACTTATGGCAACAGGATAGAGGAAAATCCAAGGAGGTGCACTGGCAGCTTCCAGAGCAATTGGGAATAAATAAATAAACTTAAGGGCCAACCAGGAATAATGGAGCACTGCAAAGAGAAATGGGTTGATTGTGGTTCTCCAGCATTTCCCAGTTCAAAGCACTTTCCCAGGGATTTTGGATGGTTGGCCATACAAACACAATCAAGTCCTGGTAAGTG
This sequence comes from Cyanistes caeruleus, assembly GCF_971803275.1. NCBI lineage: Eukaryota > Metazoa > Chordata > Aves > Passeriformes > Paridae > Cyanistes > Cyanistes caeruleus. Next base: position 10,589,156 of record NC_141708.1, on the reverse strand, counting down.
ACATGTGCCAAGTGAAGCTGAGGGGTTCCAAGTAAGACAAGTGGTTCCTTAAATAATTTATGGAATTCCTTGTTCTAAGATGTCACAGGTACTAAAAATTTTATCACACTCCAAAAGATATCAAGAAGGTCAGCTCAGGGAATATTAATCCTTTGGTAAATACTAAAACAAAAAGAAAATAATTCAGCTCCTCATACACCTTACACTGAAGGCTGAGGGTAACTTTAACCTTAAGAATGAATGCTAGTTTAATACTAGAAGGAAGTGTCAGATGTGATAATCATTTCCATGTGGTCTTGGTGCCAGCCTCTTTGGAGCCATCACGTGGGAGTTGCACATACCCTCAGCTTTGAGCCTCCCTGGGACCTGCAAAGCAGCTGCACAGTTCCTTATATCTCTTTCCAAGTCCTGTTTTCTCCTCTTGTCCCTCTCCAGCTCTGCTTGCCAGAGGTACCAGAGATGTAAATGACTAATGAATGTTTCTCCCAATTAATATTTTGACATCTGGTAGTTTCAGAAGCAGACCTGAAGAAAGCAGGAATAGAAATTGGGAAGAATAAAAAGGAAAAGCAGTGTGATTTTCTCCTTCTTCCTTGCTGATGTACCCTTAGGGAAGATCATGTAAGAATCAAGAAACTGTAAAATCCCAAAATGAAAATCAGGCTAATTTAATGGAATACCAAGATCATGAGAGTGCAATTACTGATGCTAAATAGACTGAGAATTATTTTTCATAAAATGCTCATATTTTTACTTTTTATCAGACAGATCTTGGTTAATAGAATTCCAGACTAGAGGAAACAATCATGCTCTTTTTATATTGCCAATCACATTCTGACACTGGGACTGAGGTCAGGGAAAGTGCCTCACTCTGGGACTGCCACACTGCTGAGGTCCCAGCTACCTGCTGCATCCTCCAGTCACATCCACACAGTCCCTCCCTTCTTAATCAGGGCAAAATCTTACACCATTGTGGAATGCTCCACAGAAAACCAGACACAGAAAAGAGAGTAAGGTCATCAGCACAATTTTGTGCCGCATTCATACCTCTCATCAGGAAATGTGCTTTCCACTCTGATGTGGCTGTCCTAGTTTCAGTCAGAAAATAGTATCTCAACACAATCCTGAATCACATAAGCAGATCTTCAGCACCGTCAGCAATGGGGAAGGAGGTGCCTATGCATGCTGAAATGCTACAGCTTCTGCCATGACTGACAAAGGAGAGATGAGTTTTTCTCATGGAGAAATGACTTAGGGTAGTCAGAGATAATGAAAATATTTTTCATATTTATGGATATTTTTCAAAGCTATTGAGAAATTAAACAGTCTAGCACAAACTCGCTGTAGAAAAACATTGCCAAAGCCACAGTCCTGAAGGAAGTTTTATGTGTGCACACACCATAGCAAAGGCAAAGGAACAGAAAGTCGTGGCACCAAGGCATATGAAATGAAAAGACTGAATAACCTCCCCATAATGGGATGAAAAACCATTCATTCAACCCCACAAAATAGTAATACTTTGAAGCATTGCTGTTACTGCTCAGAATAAATCCTAGAAGCCCTGTGTTTCTTTAGGTTTTAGTCTGGTTGGTTTTGGTTTTATTTTTTCAGGTCAGTGGGTGAAACAATAGCCCGAGTTCAGCATGTACTTCATGCCAATTCACTCCTCTATCATTCTATTAAAACACACTCAGCTCCTGAGCAAAAAGTTTATTTGTTCTACCTCTGACCCAAAATTCTCCCTTAGAAAACCCCTTTCCTATATAAGTTTATTAAAACAAGTTCATTCTAACAAGAGGTTTTAAATACAAAAAGCTTTCTTCTACTCTGCCAGCAGCCTATCAACCTTCATCAGTGGCCTGCATACAAAACTCCTGGGTTTCCCACCAAAGTTTCACAGAGGAAACCATGAGAAAACCTCCCTTTCAGCTCATGAAAGTAGTGCTACAGACAGATGAAAGAGGAATCACCTTTTGGATTAATTCCTCAGAGAAATAAAAACCGGCACCATCTGCTCACACTGAATCCAAATAACTGCCTTAACAAATTGTTCACGGCCCAGCTCTTTCCTTTGGTCCACATAATGCATGATATGCTTTTAAATCATGAAAGTATCAAAACATTCCCTATAAATTGGTCCAACAGTCAAGCTCACACAAGTGAAAATCAATTATCTAGTAGTAATCCCATCAGCTCTAATCAACAGACGTTGAACGCTCACTCTTTGATATTCCTATGTGTATTCCCCAGTCTCAGCAACACTGGCTTTTCATAAGGATCATTTGGGCAGACCAGCCATGAGATCCTTCATTATAAACAAGGACTCTGGACTGTTCAGTTGTCCCAAAAGCAAACCAATTGGCTGATTTCAATCTGAGTAAGATGGGAAAGGGGAAATCAAAAGACAGAATATCTGAGAAGTACCTTATCTAGCTGAAACAAGACAGTCAGACTTCAGCCTTTATGTCCTTGAGTATGAAAGGAGTGAGAGAAGGTTTAGCTAGAAACCTTCCAGCACTTTTAAAGAAATCCAATTAAATTCAATAAAAGAATTGTATCAGGCTTTTCCTATTTAAGTAAGGTGGTAATTATTAACTCAATTTATCTCCATACCTCCAAAGAGAGCTCTCTGTGATGCTTCCCAGGTTGTAGTCATACAGCTTTGTCAGAATTAGAATCACCTAAAGGCAAAAGAAGAAATCATGATTAGTCTCAAACAATTACAATCTCACAGAACCAAAATGACCCCGGGGAGGGCTTAGGATTCCTTTAATGGGTGCTTAACATAATTGAATGAATTGTTAAAAGCATTTGCCTAAACTGACATGGAAAGAATTTGCAGAGATATATGCTGAGCCAATTGGACCTTTTTTTGTTCAGTTCCTCTGCATGACATCGACAACAGTTCCTCCTGTAACCCCAGGAGGCAGAGAGCAGTGGGAATGAGTTCAGATCCAGACAGAGTTTCAGGATACAAGAGATCTCATATTCAGTAGAAATAGTTACTATTTTCTGCTCTGTTTCACAGACACTGAAGCTGCTGATCCTTTTCATAGCCACGGTGCACAGATAACCCACTGGCCTGTCTCCAGTCAAACACTTCTGGCTGCAGCAGATGATTTGACACAAGCAAATGATCACCAGTGGACTGCCTGGACACCAGGAAAAATCTCAATAAGGGTAATAGTTCAACACCTGGACAGACTACCCAGAACATCTGAAAAGCCTCCATCATCCTTGGAGTTTTTTAACACCTGGCTTGACAAACTCATAGCTGACCTGATCTACAGCTGGTGATAACAGTGCTTTGAGCAAAAGGTTGAACTGTGGACCTCCAAATATCTCTAACAATCAGTGTTTCTATAACTTCACTGGAAAGTTTTAGGTTCAGACAGAATGGAAGTGTTTCCAAGTTTATGACTTTTATTAGCTCTTTTGATAAACAGCTTTTCCCTCCTGCCAAAACAGGCACTTCTAGAATAAAATTATCTTACCAGGGGAGGAAAACAATTTTAACAAAAAGAATTTGCAGCAAAAGATTTTAGCCTGCTCTTTTGTTAGTGTCTTTAAAAACTTATTTCTGATTTCTAAGATGATGGGCTTCTTTAACAAGATCTACATTTGGGACAAACTACCAGACCATTACTACTGCTATTAATTTATTTTGCATGTCTCCCTGCCAGGTCACTGTATATCTTGCTCTTCTCCCTATCCCATTAAAACTGCAGTAAGAGACCCAACTCTTACCTGAAAAAACCTCTGATCTATATATACCTGCTATCATTTTCAGCCTGGGTTCCTAAGAAATGAGGCTGACAGACACACAGTGCCCTGGTGCCTTGATAAAACTGCCAACTTCAACCACTTTGGCCGAGCAGCAAAGGAAGTTCAGTGCCCACCAGCCCAATGCCAGCTGGCACCAGCATGGCACAGGAATTGCCACATGGGGAGGAACAGACCTCACCACTGCCTTTTCCAAAGCCAAAAGCCCATCTACCTCTCACACACTGACTGCCCTGAAACAGCCACAGCAGTAATTGTCTCCTTCCAGTACGCTCAGCACAAAACAGCAGGAAGAGCAGTACAGGGGGCAGAGAACACACCTCTCCTTCTGCAAGACATTCTCCTTCTCCAGCACAGCTACTAAATCACTGCCAGCATGGAGAAAGGCTGCCCAAAGCATTTCCTATCTGCATGAGCACAAGTCATGTGTGGTTCACAGGGAAACTCACACAGGAGCCACGAGCCCCCTCTGCTCCCCAGGGCACCCTGACTCTGACATCCCCTGGGCTCCCCAAAACCCCAGTGCTGGCAGCTTCCCTCTCTCCTGGCAGGTCCCTCTTTGAAGAGGGAGCCAAGGTGGGAAGCCAGAGCTGGGGTGGGCTTTGCCAAGGCTAACGCAAATCAGGGCTTTTTAAATCCTGTATTTCAATCTCCACCCTCCCAGGAATGCTTCTCAAAGACAGCAGGGCAGCTGTCTGCTCCAGATACAGAGCTGTGTCACTGCCACCCCTCACAGCACCCTCTGGACAGGTTGCAAATCCCCTGCTTAGCAAGTAAATCAAATCCAAGGGGAAGACCAAGGCAGGGGATGGGATGTGCACATAAAGCCGAAGGTAGCAGGGAACTCCACTCTTGCTCAGAGACATCACGTGGGAGTTGCACAAACCCTCAGCTTTGAGCCTCCCTGGGACCTGCACAGTTCCTTATATCTCCTTCCAAGTCCTGTTCTCTTATCCCGCTCCTGCTCTGCTTGCCAGAGGTACCAGAGATGTAAAATGACTAATGAATGTTTCCCCCAATTAATATTTTGAGTAGTTTCAGAAGCAGACCTGAAGAGAGCAGGCATAGAAATTGGGAAGAATAAACAGAAAAAGCAGTGTGGTTTTCTCCTTCCTTTTTACAGGCTGGATCTTGGGGAAGATCATACAAGAATCAAGAAACACTTTCCCCATCTGTAAAATTCAAGAATTACTATCAGGCTAATTTTATGGAATACTGAGATCAGGAATGTGCAATTACTCATACTAAACAGACTGAGAATTATTTTTCCTAAAATATTCAGATTTTTACTTTTTCCCAAGTGAGGAAAATTTAAAAATCTTACAACAGCCATGAAAGAAAACTCCACTGAGAATTTTAATCTCATAATTTTAGGGGAGAAAAATTGTAATTGACATCCCAAAAAGAATATGAAATGAAAAAAAAATTTAAAAAATGAAAGTGTCAATAGGAGAAATCAAAATATTTCCACTCCAGAGGGCTGAAATGTCTCTTTTGTTCTTTTTTTTTTCCCCTCAATAAATTTCAGTAAAACCCACACAATCTTGAAGTTCTGTAGTTGTCTTGGAACTGATGGGGGAAAAAAAGCCAGCTGCATTGCATCACAATTCTTTTTGATATAACTCTAACAATCCTTCTGCAGAGGCATCCCTGGACCCATCCAAACATGCATGTCAGTTACTGACTAGCTACATTAAGAACCCTAAGCAATATTGCTATATCCTGACTTCCTAGTAAATTTAGGATAAAATCTTAGCATTTAACATTCCCAGAATTTGTATTTGACACCATGCTGTGGCAGACACATGCACCAGTTTCTGGATTAACATCTTTGATATCTTCACTTGGGGCAGGAACTATTATCCTTTGAATAGGTACCCTATTTCAAAAACACATAAGAGCTTTTTCTAGTAGAAGCTTTTTAATTTTTGAGACTCTGTATCAGCTTCCAAATGTCTTTATCTATGGTTTCAGCAGTCTCCTTGTGTCATTTACTATGGTTCAAATACCAGTAAAAGATCTGCTCAAACATATACGTGCAAAACAAACAAATCATTGGGCAGAAAATTAGTTATTTCTGCCCTAGAGGTCACTATTCTTTTTTCCCCTTTGCAATGATACTTCAGTAACCTATGCAGGGCCATGATTCTGGATATATATATATACTTTTTCAGAAATCATTTTTCATCTTTGCTGTTCTCATTTCTTTGTTATTTAGCCTGCAAAGGTTAGTTCATTTTTAAGATTGTTTTTCTTTTTCCCCCCCACCCTCTGTGGCTGCCACTGTGTAGCACTGAGGAACCTAATGAACAGAGACATGCATATTACCTCCTTCTAAATGTCAGAATAGGGGCTGTGAAGAAGCACAGTAATGAAATGAAAATAACGTCTCGCCTTTTCTTCATTTCTTGCTTTGTTTTTGCTTTCTGTGGGACTGTGTTTTTCTCCTTTTCTTACCACTTACCAATCAATTCAAGCTAACAAGAGCAAGAAGCAAAAACAAAAAAAAAAAAAAAGAAAGAAAAAACAAACTAGAAATAGAATGAAAAGGAATTAAAAATCCAGTCCTATTCCAGCTCTGCTGTGAATACAGATAACCCTTCCTCTTGTGTAGAAACACAAGGCGTCAGAAAGCCTGTTATTCATTAGGATCAGCACCTGAAGTGGATTATTCTTCCACAGCAGGTGAGAAAGAGAAGGAGAAACAAAACTTTATCACTTCTACGCTGACAGCTCAGAGCAAAAGATATCTGATCCTGGGTTTAGCACATCCCAAAGTGAGTGCACGTACCAAGAGACAGAGCACTAAAAATGGGTTTAGTTACTCACACGAAGTGCAAGAAACAGACATCTGGGAAGAGAGCATTCACAAGGCATTCACACCTTGCACAACATCATGTTTTTCTTCAAACCATAAGAATTATTTTTTTTATATATATAAAAAACTATTTTGTTAATCAAAATAGTAACTTGACCTCTAACTGCTTTTTTAGGCTTGAGACATGAAGGTTTGAACCTATGGGTTTCAAAACATTAATCAGTGGCAGGCAGAAGAGACTGCTCTGTGAACTCATTAGATTAGGCCCTAGGAGGATCTCTGCTATCACAGGAGAAATTCTAGGCTGGGCACGGCTAAATTTTTCCCAGACCTACTTCGGCTTACGAGCAAGTGATCCATGCTGTCTCACCATACCCATCCTTGCACTTCTGACACAGGTTTACAGCTGGCTTAGATCTTTGTCTTGACCCTGTTTTCAACTATTCTGTAAATACTTCTAGCAAGGCTCCCTCAGGATATGGGCCAGAGTTTGGCCTTCACCACAACACAAGTTCCAAATGTAACTAAATGGTTTTCTCCCCTGGCAAAAAAAAAAAAAAAAAAAAATTCTCTTCTCAAGCAGTACTGAACTAGCTGGCCAGGAAGGTAATGGAATTCTGCACTCTGCTACTGATCAGGTTCATAACTCACTGGGAAGGAAGCAACAGGCTGCACTCTGTGCCACTGTAACTCATCTGGGGTCGAGACGTGTGTCCTCAAAGCAAATCAGCCAACACTGCCACAGAAACCAGCACTGAGGAACTCTCAGCACACTGTGTCAGGCAGCTGTAACACTCCCCAGTACTCACTGACCATGACAAATTTATTCCTGGGAATGCTACCTGAGTACTGTGTCAAAAGATGTCCATACTCATTCAAGCTCAGCTAAACAAAGACATGGACTACAACAATCGCTGTGTTCGAGGCTTGATCACCATTATTAAAGACCCAGTACACGAGACAGTCTGTGATAATCCAACTCAAATTCATTTACACCAACAGTGCTCTTATCTTCAATACATTTTATCAGAGGTATTCCCATCACCATCCCCAGGTCCTCTCAGTGCTTTCCATTTTACACAGCACAACAGGGTCTAAATTCATAACTTTCATGGCTTTGTAGTGATAGAATTTTTTTTAAAACAGAACACCACCATCAAATTTCTAAAGGTGTCCACTGTAGCTTCTTGGGCCATGAATTTTTCAATGTTACCTCTAGACTAAACTAACCCCCATGCCAGAAAAAATGACCCCTACGGGGGCCTTGAATCCTACAGGATTCAAATGCAGATTTCAAATTATGATAGACTTTGCCTATAAAGGCAAAACTAGAACTGAACCTCTACATTAATGTTTTCAGACTTTCATGCTTTACATGTATTTTTGCATGTATTTCAGTCATGGCTTCAGCTGTCCTGGGCTAATCCACAGCATTAAAAACCATGTACTTATTAGTCTGCTTTCCTGACTTTCCTGACATCAGCTCTCAGCATGAGTTGTGCACAGACTGCTCATCAACATTTTATTGAAATCATTTGGACATGGTGTATTTGATAAAATATTTCTAGTACTTGATTGCTAGCCACTTACAGCAGCTTTCTAAATCAGTTTCTTGTGAGGACTGTTGATCTGGTGATATCTCCTTTTGACCACTGAAATCCCAGGAGAATAATAGAAAAAAGGAAGGTTCCCCTGCACCCCACCACCTTTGCAACCCAAGGAAAACCTTCAGGATGCTATTCTGTCCTGACTCCTTATCCAGAACCATGGATTTTAACATCTCAAGCTGCTATCTTCCATGCCTTGGGAGCATATTAATTTCCAGCATAAGAGAACTGAGCTGGGTCTTCACAACTCCACCTTTGGTTCTGTATCAGAACTAGTAACGTAGCAGAAAGCATCTACTTTCAGCCACGTGCCAGCTCCACACTCTGCACTAGGAGCTGAGTTCAGGAGCTGAGCTTCAGGATGTGCCACAGCTTGAGGAAAGAGCAGCTGCCACAATCTTCTCCAGTGGTGCTCTCCACTCACGCAAGGAGCACGCAACACACGCAGAGCTGCTGGAACTCAACACACCCCATCTGCACTCTGGCTGCTCTGTTGTTAGCAGCTGAAAAGGTTTAGTCATAGGCACTGCCTCACACAGAGACAGGCAGCTGGAGATGTAACTAATGTGTTAATAAAGTATTGTAATATTTTACATACAGCTATGTAAAAAATGGTAGCTAGATTTAATGGTGTAACTATATTTGCAAGGCTCTCGTGATGAAACTGTCACGCTGCCTTCTAACTGGGAGGAGAGAAACAAATACCCAGGCACAATCAAGACAGTTTAAGTACACCTCAATGAGCAGTGATCCATGAATCCCTTATTAAACTCTAGAGATCCCTTCCATCGCCTACTTAACGGGAACGTAAGTCAATAACAAAGAAGCACTAAATTAAGCTTTCACGAGCTTGCTGGTCTGCTATAATTGAGCAGGAAACTAAAGGACTTGAAGTTTCTCTATGCATTATGAGTCAATAAACCATCATTCTCAGGCTGTCGTGTTTGAGAGTTTGCACATTTGAAAACTGGAAATAATTGGGCACCCATCTGTTCCCTTCTTCATTTCTACTTTCCCAATATCACCCAGAACCCTGGGACTGTAAGTAAGGGGGAACACAGCCAGAACACAGGAATATTCTCAATGAACTCTTCGATGAGACAGCTATGTGAGGGAAATGTTTCCAAATAAATTCACAAATAAGCCTGAATAATTCATGACTGAGAATTTTACAGGCTGCTCATGAATAAAAAAAACCAAAAAACAAATTTGAGAGAGCTCATTATTTGGGGCAAATTACTTATACAAATACTGTTCTTCATATTATTTTTAGCAATTTCATACCAGCCAGCAGTATCACAGACTCTACCAAGTACTCAAGCAGCAAGAACAATAGTCACAAAGACTTCTGTGGTTTGCTTTCCACATGGGACTGCAGATCAACAAGGGTGCAATGACAGAGGAGGACAACCACACAGTTACACAGCTAAACTACCAACCCTCCATTACACCAGTCTCTGTTACAAAGAACCCATAAGGTAAAATTCCTTCATTTTTCTGCATCCATCAATGAACAGAAAAAAAGCCCAATATTGCCCACTATTCTACCTGTAACACAAGAGAGAGAAGTTTAGAGATAAAGCGTTAAAAATTGTCCATGTAGGGGGTGGCTCTTCCCTTTAATAACTTAGGTAAATCAGCAGATTACACTCTTCCTATTTCAAAAACTATTGCAACTATTTTGCCTAATAATAAAAGGATCAGACAGAGCAATCAAGGATGATCAAAGATGTGGAATGACCTTTTTTTAGTGAAAAATTACTCCAACTATCAATCCAAGAAAGAGACAAAGGAGATATGAAAGACATCCGTAAAGTCACAAGTGCACTTATTTTATTATTCACTACTTTTCAGCATACAGGACCAAGCAAACCAGGGAGGTTAAAAATATTACATATAAATGAGCAGGGAAGTTCATTCCCATTTTGTGGATACCAAAAATTTTCTATATGCTCAAGGGGAGACAGAAGTTCAGGGGAAAAAAAATGTGCATTGAAATCAATTAAAACTATACGTAGCAATGTTTGTGCAAGTTTTCCCAGGTATACAATTTCAGCCTCTTTTAAAGAGAGAATATGGACAATTCTTTTGTTTTTATAACTATCATAGGTAGCTTTAGGACTCATGAACTTAGGTAAATTTTAGTTATCCCTACTTTTTGGCATCTATAAAAAACAACGTTAGACCAGAAATTCAATGCTTTCCAAACATGGATACCAATATTTCCTTTCTTAATCTTGTATAATTCAATCAGTAGAGCAAGATATACGGCAGTTTCTATTAAACTCAGCTTACAGGGGTCCCTGGCATGGTGACAACTTTTAAAATAGACAGCAACACATATTACTATAAAAAGAGGCAAAATGCAGCATCTTTCTCCCTCAAACCTTTTAAAGATAGCTCCAGTCTTCATGCTTGTTGTTGCAATGAAACAAATTTTTTACAGTCTGAAAAGAATTTAAAATACTATCACCGCCAAAGCAGAGAGAAGGAGGCAGTAATAGCTGAAGCCAAAGGTCAAGACACTGAGTTACTGCTTTTTCTGACTTTGAAAAGGACCCAAACCTAGGCCTATCGCATTCCAGAAAAACACCTTGGCCACTGGCATGCTGATTAACTTATAAAGTAGAATTAATTCCCTGCTCTGAGTCCTTTCTTTCCACGCTGAAATCCCCTTTCACTAATTCCTCTTTCATTCAATAAGAATCTGCTTCATGGAAATATTTCTGAACAGTTCTAAACATGATTAACTAAGCCAAAGAACCAAACACAAACCCAATAAATTAAAGGAGCAAAAGGAAAACTTAGAGAGTAAATTACTGTAGGGAAAAAAACCCAGAGATACTCAGGTTTCTAAGAAAATGTAATTTTCCAAAACCAAATTTCTTCCAGTGGCAGAATCAGGCAGGAAAGATGGGAAGGAGGACAAAAACAATGGAATAGACATCCTGTCATCTTGAAACGTTTTCAGACAAAAGCAAATAATTATGAAAGAGACAGAGTTTCATTTCAGAAGACAAAAGCTGGTATAGAAAGAATCGATTACACACTATAATTGCATTGATGCTTAAAAGCCATTAGCATGAGAGCTCTGCGCATGTTTCAAGAGGGAAATGTGGTCTTCTGTTTATTCATTTCACTGAATGCCCACATAGGCCTTTAGGGGATTATTTCAGAATTAAGACCAAAGGAGGGAAAAGCCCAAAACCACTTGGAAACAAAATTCTTCTCTTATGCCCCATTGTATTCACTTCCAGTCAGCAGCTTGTGCTTAAACGTGCAGACACTGCCAGTGATTTGGAGTGGACACCCAGAAAGGATGGAAGGGTCAAGTGGAGAAAAGCACTTTGCTATTCTGTGCCTGGCCTGCTCCTGGCTTGCTATTGAAACACTCAGAAACATTCCAGAGGCTCCAGGCTTTGCCAAGGAACAAAGATTTCAAGTGCTGAGAAACATTTCTGAAGGAAACTTGGAAAGCCAGCAGATCTACAAGTAAAAACTTGCTACTGAGGAGTTTCTCAGACACCTGATTTCATGTGCAAACTAGGACAGCAGCATAGCCAGTGGCAGCTAAAAGACAGCAGCACACAACACTCAGAAAGAGAGGGAATATGCAAGGAAAGACATGAAAACGTGCCAGTCAGCCAGTAGGATCCTACTTTGTAAGCACTATTTATGGTGGTGCCTTTCTAGTTAACATCCACAAGTTCTTAAAGGATTTAGAAATACCCATGAACTCCAAATACACACAGTTTTTCCCAAACCAGTAACACAAGCCCCTACTTGAACATAATTCACCCAACTCTATCTGAAGAAAGCAAGAAGAGGAAAAATAGCCCAAAAGGCAACCAAGGTGAGAAAGTGTGAAGACAGTCATCCTTGGAAAAAGAACCATGTCCTGGGGAAAGACTTGGGGTGGGCTGTAGCAGCATGGGTGGGCAGAGGGTGAATTGGTGCTACCTTCCCAGAAGTGTCTCCAGATGAAGGTGTTCAGGCAGCCACACTAACAACCCACAGCCCACACACACAGCCACGGAGAGCAGTCAGCAAATGGAAGCAGGAAGGGTGTTTGTATGGTGATCCAACAGGGATTATTGCAATCACACACTGAGGGGGTCCAGGGACAAAGACAAAACTGTGCAGAGGATCCAGGGTTATATATGGATAAAGGAGGGTGGATTGAAGGGACAGGGTCCAATGGGAATGGGTAGAAGTGGTGCATAGGCGGGGTTAGAGACAGGAATAACCAATAGGAGAACAGGGACAGAGGACTGCACCAAACTGGGGCCAATGAGGAAACAGAGAAGAGAGAGCATTCCGGGGAAAATCCAAATAGGATAAACTGGGGCTGAACAGGGATGAGATAAACTTGGTGAAATGGGGGAAAAAACTTAACAAAGTGTTAACCTGTAACTGTGAAAGTCTGTGGGAGGGAGGCCAGCCTCGGAGCCATTATTCACTGCTTCCTTTCCATGACTGGGATACAGGGATTCTAGTCACAGGATTTTGGGCCTCCACAGTGGAGGATACACACAATCAAAAACCTGGGATTTATACAACACCAGATTGTTTATTCTGGAGCTCACTACAGAATATAAAAGTGAAAAATTAGCATGCAATGAATAATTTATTTAGCACTTTACTATTGTTTCAACAAATCACTTTCATGAAAGCAATGTGTATTCAAGCAATAAATCACTGTTTAGCACTCTGGCACAAGCAAAAGATAATACTTGACAGTATTATTGAGTGATGTTGCATGGCCACAAGGCAACTACAACAGAGATAAGGATGATATCCTTGAATAATAGACTGTTTTCCTTCCACTCCAGAGAAGAAATTGGATCTTTAAGGTAAAACTTTCATCCTGGGGCTGCAGGGGTAGTGAAACTTAAGACCATAAGGTGCCTTTTGTCCTAAGGTCCCCAAAGTGCCCTGAAAACATTAATTGATCACTCTTTACAAGAGCTCTGGGATATAAGTTGGTTTTATTACAAATATCAAAGCATGCAGAGTTCAGAAGAGTTTGTTACAGGAGGCATGGTGAGAATATCTTGAAATCATTCTTCCCTGCCCTCTAACAGAGGAAGACTTGGCTTCACAAGGTCCTGACCTGCTCTGTTAAGTCACAGCTTCCATGCTGTCTAGCTCTAAAAGGACATGAGCCAAAGTTTTCTATTCCTCTTCTTGCAATCCTACTTGATTTTTCATTCACACAGATGGGAACATAGACTTTTTTGACTGATCTTCAGTCAGTGATGAACAACACTATGTTAAAAGACACAAGGTATGTTTTCTGGAAACTGAGAAAACAAACAAGTCTGGTGCAAAGATTATTTTTATTCTGTACAATGTTTTGCTGCACTGTTGGGGACACCTATTCTTCCAAACACTGGTTCCTCCAAAAACACTCTCTGTGATTCCCTATGCATCTTACACTAACAAATGTTAATAAAATGCATCACTCCAGTGACAAACTCATCTTATGGCATCCCCGTATTAGTGGAGTTAAATTAGAAATTAATTTGGTTCAGGCCTAAGATTCAGAAAGTGCCTTATGAGTTCTCTGTCTGCCAACACTAACTTGGTGACTTGTTACTCCTAAATAGTCATAAGATGAAAAATCAAGTCCTTGTGTTCTCAGCTTCTCCCAAATCAGCAGAAATCTCAGAGCCAAATTAGCACAACACTACACTTTGTGTGTTAATCACATGAACAACAGAAAGCAAGAATTTAGTGCATTTGGTTTGCCATGAACAAACAGGACAAACCATTCAGTTTGCACTCACTGGTCTCCACAGGCCAGGAAATGGGAGGAATTGGAGTAACACAGGGCTTTCTAGTGTCTCCTCACTCTAGAAAGAGACAGGGTAGAAGGTAAGGACAACTAACCTTAATTAATTAGATGCCTTAATCACTGAAAATTAAATCACTCCAGAGGATTTGGAGGAGTGAGCCCAGTCTCAAACAGAGACATTTCAACCATCACAGAGTACATTTTGTCATTTGACAAATTACAATATATGCTTGATTAGACAAGAGAAGCTCTTCAGTTCCCTGCATTCTTCCACCCACTCTGGCTGTAACAAAATATGCCATCAGCAATTGTTTATTGGGAACTGGAAGGTGTCTTGAGGCCAATTATAAGGCAAAGGTCATATTTTCCAAGCTGTTTATAGACAGTAATTTGAAAAGCTGTAATGTCACATGTTGTTAATAATTCAAGGTGGGAAATTTAAACAGTTAATAGATCATCAATTCTTCACTTTCCCACCTTATCTCTTTCTCCCCAAGGAGCTGTTAAACCATGCTTCATCTGAGTATATTCCTTGAACCTCAGACCCAAAGGTTTCCATTTGTTTATGGGAAGAAACTTAGGATGGTTAGATGTGAGTAATCCCATAACAGGCACCCAGGGATCATAACAGACATAAAGTGCACATTTCAGACTTGGGATATAAATTGCTGTTAAAGGTCTACTCTCACTGGGGCTCTATGTTCTATAAAACAGGTTGATGCTGCCAGAATGAAAACTGTTGTATTTTAGCGAAGAGAAGAGGATTTAGTCAAAACAACTTGTTAAATGAAGATATATACAAAGTAAGATTTCCTCCAGCTCTTTTGGGGGATAAAAACAAACAAACCAACCAGACACACAAAACCCTGTCACCAAAACATTAATTACAGGTTATTTCTTTTTTTCATCACACTACCCCCATCTGATTTACAGCACCAGTTAATGATGAAGCAGCTCCCATGGGTGTCATCAACTCTGACAGCAAGCCAGGGCAGGGCTAATAACGAGTACAAGCATCAATATAACAACAGTGTAAGGGGTTTGCACCTTGGAAATCTGCACCCATCTGTTGCTGCATTCCCACCTAGGATTCCCATGGAATTTGTTTTGGCAAAACAACACTGAGAAACTGAGAATGTCTACTGATGCGGACTTCTTCAGGAAGCAGATCACACAAACCTTCAAGCTGCATGCTCACATTCCCACAGGAAAACTGAAATTGTGGCTATTATGACAAAGTACATCCAACAGAAGTTAATTATTCCATTTTGTAGTTGGCCATACTATTTATAACTAATATATATGAGACAATACATTTAGCAGCACTGTGGCCAAAATGGTCAGCTCTCAAGCTTAAAAAACAAACAAAACCCACAAGGTTTTTATTATTTAGAAGGTCATTTATTGCTTTCTACATCTTTCACTCCCCTTCAAACTTGAGTCTTCTATTTCCTTTGCTACAGTTTTTAAGCATGTTCGCTGTCTCCTACTTATAAAATAAACAGAAAGGGACGTGTCTGTCTGCTGCAGAGGGTTCATCTCTGAAAGTCAGGGGGCAGGACACTTGCACCTCACATCTCCTTCTTCCCCTGGCACATATTTTATCAAGAAGCTACCTCAGAAGGAGAGGAAAGTCAAAGTATATTACAAGCCAACGCACAAAAATCTTATTAACCCACTAAGATGTGTGACTAAGATCCTATTATCTGAAGGATAAAAAACCTAAGCTGCCTTCTGCCTATATCCTCAAAGCTTTGGCAGAACGCACAGGAAACTGCACAGTGACTGGTGAACTTCACTTTTCCTCCTTTTCCTCCTCTCTCACTGTCAAGTGAGATGTAGGAGGAGATATTCTTATTTTTCTATATATAAACTACCTAAGTTCACAATTTTCATGTGGTGTTTTGGGACTGAAAAAGCCAAGTCAGATTCTGACTTCCCCTCTCAGCACAGAGGAAAACAAAGGACAAAAGGGTAGAAGCCAAAACTGCAACACCCAAACCACTGACCATTTTTTATAACATCTGACCAGTGTGCTGTCATCCAGGTTCAAAAGTGATGATTAAAATCATCCTGTGGAAGTAGATGTGCTTTAGACTTCAGACATTGTAAGAAAACAGCACTGGTTTGGTCATTCCCTCTAGTGAGAGTACCTTTGATATCTAAAAAACCCACAAAATTCTCTTACATTAAAAAAAAGTATACCAACACATGGGAGGAAGGAGGATTTCTTTATCCTTTCTTTATTTCTTTAACCCCAGAACTTACCCACCCACGTCCCAATCTCCCTGATGGTTTTGCTATATACCCCTTATTAAAGTTTGTTTAAAAAAAAGAACATTGTATCGGCTGTCATTTTAAAAATTCCTATAACTTGAGAATAATTTCTATTAGTGCTTACCAACAAAACTAACCACCCTGCCTGAAGTGTGTAGCACAGAAAAGTGGCCCGTTCCTCTCAACACACTGCAGAGAAATGTATTCTTTCATCATCTGCATCAATGCAAAACTAAAAGCTGAAGGAAACACAATGTGAGTTCTCAGAATTTCAGACTCTAATAAAAACCTTTTAGACTGAAAATTTGGGGTTTCAGGATTTCTGGGTGTTTTTTAAATTAAGCTTGTTAACATTACACAAATAACATCCTACAGATGTTACAGAAGCACTGATTCTCAAACTCTGTAGGCAAGAGTCATCCTTGAAAGTCTAACAAGGGATTCAAACACTTGAAGCTCTGGCAAGTCAAAGATAATCTGGGGGCACTAGAGAGCATTGGTTTAGAGACTTAATTTCAGAAGCACTCAACAGCTTGAAAATTATATTTCTACTCTCAGGTACTGCTTTTCTACCAAAACCCCCACTTCATTTCTGAGTGCAGACCTGCAGCAAAATAAGCACCTCTCCCACTTGCACATTTCTGCTTTTTCAATGTTGCACTCCCAGATTTTAGTCCACTGATCTTTTCACTCAGCCCTACTCAGCTTCCCCCAAGAGCAAACCAATCTACTCTTGCCCTCAACAAGGAAGGGTTTTAAAGACCTGAATTTTGCCTCAAAGCTGGACATTGCATGCGTATCTCTTGCACCTGTGTGCCATTACCCACAAAACACACTAGAGAAATAGCATGGATTCATTTGTTATAGCCCTGAAATATTTCTAAAGGAAACTTTCAGCCCTATCACCAGTTCACTGACCCATCCAAATTGGTCTTACATTTACAGTCAGCCATTTATCAAGACAAGTATGAAATTAAGCTTAATATACCATTCCCTTTGACTTACATTTTACATTTGACACATGTGCCTCCACGGGAGCGCCATATTTTCCATTTTTTCCTCACTGTCTCTTCTGCTTGCTCAACACCTGTCCTCAAGGAGAATGATATTTCTGTATTTCTGCCTTTAAGCTACACAAGCAACTGAATAAACCAACCTTATGTAAGAAAAATATTCTCATCATTTCACCTATCACCTTTATCCTCAACTGCTTTTTCCGTTCAGATCAGTAAAGAAAGTAGATTATTAGCCTTTACCCTTGGCTTGCCATTAATCAAGCAGCTCAGTGTTGCACCATAAGTACCACCAACAGTTTATATTCCCCAAAAGGATTAAAGAGGGAAAAATTAACCTGGTACCACTCAATGTGTTTCCAATGGAGCACCAGTAATGTCAATCAGTTGGACGATTCCCATTCAGGGAAGACAAGACATTCTTGGGAATTCTTACAATGGGAATAGTGCACTCCAAGGACCACAAGAAAGCAGAAGAACATGAGGAATTATTGCCTCCAACTTCCTTCAATGAAAGATTTGCCTCACTAGGAAACAAACAAAGCTGGGAAAACCCAAACCAAAAAATGACATAAGCAAGAGCTGCAACTCTTGCCCCCACTTGCACTCAAGTCTCAAGCTCAGGAGCCCTGAAAAAGAACTTTATAAGCTGCAGGAAGCTCAGCTCTCCAAGGGCTTTCCCTTATTCTTTTTCTACTTCAGAGACAGTTTCATGCATACATTTGAAGGCTTCCCCCCAAACTGAAACAAATAAATTCTGTTAGTACTGAACTTAGTAAAATCAAACCTGTCAGGAAAACTAATGAAAGACCTTTCCTAATCTGAAAAGGAGCCCTGATGCTCTTTGCACCACGCTCACAAAAAGCACACACACCTGAGAGCAGAGGGTGACTGGGTAAGAAATGCTGCACGTTACCCTTCACTGTGAAAAACTCCCTCAGTTTTATCACTGGCCTTGAAACCTCTGCTCTACCAAAGATGTACCTGATGCTACAGGAGGGGCTCATATGCAATTTTATGAAATTACAAAATCTTGCTTTCCTATTTCTGTTAAAAAAATTTAGAAACTATTGAAAGCATATACACCTTTCATTTGGAAAAAGTTTCCTGACCCTATAAGCTGTGATGATTTTACTTCAACAGTGAAGATGTAATACCGAGACACAGCATCATCAGACAGTGGCATCTCTTTTTAATGGGGTAAGTTACCAGTGTGAAAAGGTATCAGGTCTACAGATTTAGTTGTGACAACCAAAAACAAAATTCAGTCCTGAGTAATGAGCTTCCTATCATTATAAAAGGGTTTATCACTGTACAAATGCATCTAAAGATTAAAGAATACTCAGCTGAAACTCACTGACATGTCATTAAACCAGTAAAATCTTTCCATAAAAACTGTCTTATCCTTTTTAAGCCAGTTTCTTCCTCAGTAGGAAAACGAATGTTAAGCATTTTAGAAGATGATTAAAGCAAAACCAAGCTGAAAAATAAAAACGCCACATTGTTTCCCAAAGAAAGAACTCAGGTCCTCTGGCTTTCATTTCCTGCACAGAGAAAATATGCTATTTAGTGTTATCTCCATGTTGAATTTGAAAAGGTGCTGTAAATATCAGCACAAAATGAACCAGAATATTTTGCTGGAAAAAAAGATGAAGAGGCAGTAATTCTGGTTCACCAACACCAACCTTGCTAGGAAAATGTAGGCAACCTGGAGGCAGAGACAGAGCTAAAAAGTTTTTTGTTGTTTTCTCCCAGCTTTTCCTTTACCTTCCTCCCTCTATATGCAGAAAGCAAAGTGATCTCCTGTGTCAAGCCAGTACAGTGACAAGAAACTACACCTGGCAGAGAGAGAAAGGCACAAAGTGAATGCAGCCCTGACCATCAGCTGCACAAAGCACAGCTCAGCCCAGCTGGATGCAGCAGCACTGAAACACAGGATGGCACGAGCAGAAGCCTGATGCTGACTTTTCTTTTGGGTTGTCTCAAC
The DNA here is from genome assembly GCF_971803275.1 of Cyanistes caeruleus. NCBI lineage: Eukaryota > Metazoa > Chordata > Aves > Passeriformes > Paridae > Cyanistes > Cyanistes caeruleus. The sequence continues at coordinate 10,569,874 of NC_141708.1, read as the reverse complement.
TAAATCTGTAGAACTGCACCCAGAAACCCCCCAGTGCTCACCCCCAGAGCCCATCCAAACCATTGGTGTGCTCCCCAGAGGATCAGCTCCTGAGAGAACTGACAGGTAAGAGCTGCAGCACACTGATCTCTGTCCTGATGTTTGTATCTGAGTGTCCAAAGGAGGGCAACAAAGGTGGTGAAGGGCCCTGAGGGGAAGTCAGGAGGATCTGAGGTCACTTGGTCTTTTCAGCCTGGAAAAGCTGAGACTGGGGGGAGCCCTCACTGCAGTTACAGCTTCCTTGTGAGGGGAAGAGGAGGGACAGACACTGATCTCTGCTCTGTGGTGACAGTGACAGCACCTGAGGGAATAAGAAGGAAGTTGTGTCAGGGGAAGGTTAGGTTGGACATTAGAACAAGTTTTTTTTCCCCAGGGGGTGATTGGGCACTGGAAGAGGCTCCCCAGAGAAGTGGGCACAACATCAAGCCTGACAGAGTTCAACAAGTGTTTGGACAACGCTCTCAAGGCACAGGGTGTGACTCTTGGGGTGTCCTATGCAAGGCCAGGAGTCAGACTCAATGATCCTTGTGGATGCTTTCAGTATATTCTGTGATTCTGCCATTTAAATTCCAACATCATTCACAAGTGAGAAGCTGCACAAGCTGGGGTTACTCAAAAAAAAATCCCTTTCTCTCAATTGTGACGATGTGTGCAAAAACCTCAGGAGGGAGCAGAGCAGCTCCTGGTCAAACAGCACTGACTGTTTAGGACAAAACTCTGACACTCTGATGTCTTTTCCAGACCCACTGTGCTCACTGTCCTTACATTTCTGAAACTGCTCACTGCCATGGGGAAGAGTGATCTGTCCCACCACGTTCACTGCACCAAAGGATGAGCTGATTTGGAAAAGGCCACTAGGTAAATAAAGCACAACTGCAGCTTCTGCAGATGCAGAAATCATGGTCATCCTTTCCACACCCAATTATCCAGCTTGCACTGGCAATTACAATAATTCCCTGCACAAATTAGACACAGCACTGCATGAGCACATTGTTTATGCAGTAATCTGCATTTCCAATTATTACAGGTTTTTTAAATTGACCCTAAAGCTTTTAGTGGCTGATATTGAGGCCCTGGAAAGCAGGAAGAGCAGTAGGCAATGTTTTTTTCTAGAGATGTACATTCATTTTATAGAGACACTTCTGTTTTGCTTGCTAACAAATTCACTTTCTTCTTTTTCACTTCCTGAGGAACAAAGATCTGCTTTCTGCCTTTAAGTACTTTGGAAAAACAGAAAGAAAGAAAAAAAAAAAGCAGTGTATATATAGCAAGGGGTGAAGAGGATGTAGCACTATGGTGACAAGCAGTTTGCATTAGTACAGGATCAAATTACTGCTTCAATTCTACATGAGTAGCAAAGCTGACTAACAGAATCCCTCCTTCCATAATGTACAACCAACTATTTACAGTAAAGATTGTTTGGGTTTTGTTTTTGTTTGTTCTTTTTTTCTCTTGGAAGGGATGGGTTTGGAAGGTCAAGATGATATGAAATGAAAATCTGTATTTGGTATCAAATGGATCTCACCATTTACAGGAAACAGAAAAATGCTATTCACTATGCTTTTTAATTCTAAAACTCCTTCCTGTCTTACTTGATAGAAAAGAAGACAGAATAAAATGGAATAAAAAACCACGTACCACCAAGTGCATACAAAAGACAGGAGAAACACTTTCAAAAATCAAGCCTTTTATCTTCTGAATTTTGGTGGAAAAAATATTATTCTTCTCCATTTATTTTTAAGTATTTTTAATTATTTATTTTAATTCTATTATTGTTATTTAATTAATTATTTTAATTAGTATTTAATTATTATTAAATAATCTGATCTAATCCAGGGTGTCAGGTATGTTTACCTTCCTGCTTGCCTGCCCATAGTAACCTGGGATGTCACCCTGAATTGACACAAGTCCCCAAGGAAGCTCTGAGCAGTTGCACTGGTTCTGGTGGTCAAACTTGCTCAAAGGACAGCAAGGCTGCTTCCAGCACAACCCTGCAAATCCCTGTTATCTCAGCACAGCCAAATGCACTTAGAGAGTACCTTACCAGCACAATATATAAACATCTCTACGTATGCAAAGGACTTCTAGCACAGATTTACAGCCACAGTTATGTGAGTACACTATCAGCAGTCTCTAGATTGAGGGCAACTTCTCTGCAATTAAATAAAATACTTTCTACTTGCTAAACAAAATGTCATATTTAATTTCTTCTCTTATTTTTCTTCTTATGTAAATAGACTATTATAACTTCAGGTTCTTAAATTGCTTTTAAATGCTGGTGATTTAGCTAGAATAGAAATAAGCAATTTAAACACCCTACAAGTGCACTGTTCAATCTCAACTGAACTTGTCTGTTTTTACATTAAAAAGGCATGGTCTCATTCATATTCCCAAAGAAAATCAAATTGAATTATTCAATAGATTTTTTTTAAACCTCCAAACAGCTGTTTTCTCCACTTATCTGTTTTCTTTAGAACTATTACATCTTTCCCTCCTCTGCCCCCAGAAAAACCCCAAACTAACAAACCATGAAAACACACAGCAAAATCCTCTGCAGCAAGGGGTTCACAATCAGTTCTACTGTGGGCTGTCTAATTCTTAGCATTTCAAACCATCATCTGTTCCAAGGTGCTGTCAGTTATTCCAAACACTGGAGCTACACAGATCCAGTCCCTCAGCAGGATTCCAGTCCCTCATTCTCACTAGTGAATTAGGCAACTGACAACATTCATGACTGGAGAACTGGAGGTTTTCCACTTCTCCCTAATGAGTTAAATCAGAAATGACACAATTCTCTTTTGCTTTTCACTTAGGGAAAAAATCATTTCATTTGATGCAGGGTGCTAAAGAAATAAAGGAAGCTACATGAAAAAAAAAAAATAGGTTCACCTTTCATTCTGACTATAAGATTGTATATTTTTTTTCCTGTCCAAATCTAGCTTCTGCAAGCTTGCCATTTGTACTTATGAGTCACCTTCTATTGGCAGCTGTTCTCTGTCTTTCTCAGAGAATGAAGGACTGATGTCCCAGAAATCTGTTTTGAAAAAAAAAAAAATCTAGTCAAGCAGTCTTTCCTCTCTGACTTTTTTGAAGGAATACAGTTTGGGTACCTGTAAAGAAAAGGATGGGGATGCTCATGTAAAAATACAAAGAACTCAGGATATCACATCTCGTAGGTGAGTTTGAACTCTTCAAGCATCATGCAAAAGATAAAGCAAGACAAAGAGCTTCTGGATGCTGGTGTTCAAGGAAAACAGAGAGCAGCAACATCAAACAGAAAATTCAGCTGTATTTGTGGACTGTTTCTTTGTGTTTCATGCCATGATATTTTCACTGGCTAGAACACTGACATTTATTACCTCTTGGCTTGTAAAGCGGACACAAGAATTATCACAGCCCTAAAATCAGATATCAGAAGTCATTTTTCTCCTTGGTTTAGACTGAAATCACCTCAGAATCTATATAGCAGTGCCAGAGCCCCTCTTTTTCCAAAAGCAAGTTTTGAGAATGGAGCTGAATGCAGAAGGAAGCAAGTTATCTTCAGACTTGCAGAATCATTCATCATCAGATTAACAGAAGAATGCCAAATTTAGGCAGCCATATAGTCTGAAAATCTAAGCAATAGAAATAAAAATCAGCAATACAAAATCAATTGCCAGCACCATAAGCTTGCATTTCAAATCCCCAGTTTCTATCATCCTCTCTAAATAGGATGTTGTCATTACCTGAGCCTCATCATTTGCACATTAAGTTGGATAAGATGAATTATTTCCATTAGTCAGGAAAGCATTACAAATCTCATGGGGGAGATTCTGCTGAATCCTTCGTTTGAAATGCAGCAGTGGCTAAAAAACGAGCCTATGGCTCTCAGAAGAGGCCTTGTTCTTAAACAGCCTTGAAGACAGACAGACAGACGTGTCTGTACCGTTGATACAGCCAAAGAGGTTTCACGTGCACATCAGCAGTGCTTAGCTTGGGCTCTGCCTCCTGAGCTGTGGTTTTACACCCCCTGAGCAGCAGGAGCTCTCCTAAAACCTTTAGCTGTTTCACATAAAAACCATGTGGAAGCAGTGCTGGTTTGGGGTGCTGCCTGCCATGAAAAAATGCAGGAGGGCATGTCTCAGAGCTGCCTAGCCAGCCCTGTGCTTGCAAGACAGATGTGCATCTGCCATCTGCTCCTGTTTTATTTTAGACCCCACGCTGCAAGGTAGCACATTATCTAACTGCCCTGAGTCACCGGGCACAACTGATGCGCCCGTAACAAGGAGCTCAGAAGCTTCACTGAGAACTGCAAATCTCAGAGCAGATGTTCCAACCCCCCCTGCATCACAGACAAATCATTCACAGGTCTCACACCAGAAACATTTCTGTATTTACACAGCTCTGTTGAACAGGTGTCTCTTAGTAACCAGCTTTTTATTTTCCGCGCATCTGTTTCTTTGCAACCTCACACCTACGCTACTGATGTTTTATTACTGCTGCCCTTGCCAGAAGAGAAGCAACAGTTTGCAAGTGGTTTATCCAAAAAGTCCAGAAGTTTTGCAGAAGAATTGAAATAGACCATATCCATAAATTTTAACATAGTGCTAGGTATATAAGCTAGTTTAAAACCTCATACAATTTCAGAAACGTTTCCTCTGAACTGAGTCTGCAACCACTCTACCAAACCCAACTGTGTGGACAAAATTTTTGGTATTAGTTAAAACACAAATCATCTTTTGTTAGTTTATTTTCAATTTCTGATACTTACAGGTTCGAGTTTATAGTAGAATAAGACTGATATCTTTAATAATTCGGCAAATTGCATTCCAGTGTGCATGTTTTGTAAATATTGTTATAAACTGTAATTGAAGTAAACTGTTTACAAACTAAACACAAATTCCTTTAAAATGCTTATTTGGAGCAAGAATAAAATATCTGGCACTATTTTATTTAAAGCAAGCAGCCAAGTCTCAGTGTGATGCTGTGCTGAAGGAGCAGTCATACAACCAAGCCCCGCTGCGCTTTCAGGAAATCCCAAGGAAGATTTTTTGTTGCAGACAGAAAAGGAAGACAGGACCATAAAACAGTAGGAGCATAAAGCAAGCACATAAGACAGCATCCAGGAAGAAAACCAAAACAGGTCATGGACATTTTTTAAAAAAATTGCTTATAAACAAATGAATTGGTTTATAAATAAAATAGTTTTTCTCCCAATACAGCATCAAGCTGGGGCATCAAATTACAATCAGCATTTATTTCAATGCCTTTTATTAAGATGTAAGTATGTAAGTATGGATGGGCCACTTATGTCCAGACCCTGTCAGTCTCTGGGAGATTTTTCACACACAATGTCTCAGCACATATTCTTCAGCCTTCTGTTCAGGCAACCCTCTTCATCTGCACACACACACAAGTACTTACAGGAATCATTCACACAGATTCACAGAAAGGACTTGAGTCTGCAGGCAAAAATATGTTCCTGTAAATGACAGCATTTCTCAGTAACAGCACAGCAGCAGCAGAGGTGGGAACTAACATCTTGAGAGGGATTAAGTGACATGATCTCAAGTGTTCCCCAGGAGGAAAGCGGCAAAGCTGAGCTGACGGGATTTGGCACATCACACAATACAACATCCTCTAAGCCAAAAGGACCATTCCCATCCTCCAAGTCCAAAATGCCTCCTGACTCTTAGTCAGAAACTGGTGTGGTGTGAAGGTGAGCAGCTGGGGAGGGAGGGCATGGAGACAACCACAACACAGAACCAGGATGAGAGCACCACACAGCTACACTTGCTGACCTGGGCGCCTCTGGCATTTCTAAACTAGCACTGCTCAAGAGATATATTTTAAAGAACTCAGAGCTGGAAGAGTACAAGCTGCTAAATTTGTCACTGACAATGTTTTTTGACCAAACATGGAGTGACAAGAAGTTATGTAATTTATCCCTTGTCAGTTGAACTGTTTGCTCTTTTCGGATTCAATAAAGTACCAAAAATACAGGCAGGATTCCATGTAAATGACATAAATTGAATGGGGTTTTGCAATAAAAATTACTTCTTTGGCTTGAAAGCTCTTTTAGTTTTGCTAATTAACATTGATAATGAATACTTCATGCTGAGACTGGTGGTCCAATTCAAACAGAAGAATTTAACTGGATAGCAAGCATTTTGAGGGAAGAACATTGCAGACTTTTAATGTCCCTAATGGTCTTTTTCAGTCAACCCATACAAACCTCTTCTCCCTGCTGTTTGCCTTTACAGTGACTAAACAAAAACATCAGTTGTCCATGCAGCTGCACCTCTAGGTAGAGCTCCCACTGACTTAAAAACAAACAACAAAAACAAACACACAAAAACAAATGAACAAAAAAAAGAAAAAAAAACCCCACAAAAAAGCCCAAAACAAAAAAAAACCACCCCAGACAACTTCCATATGTTCCCCTGGGCCATGTCCCAGCATCTTTTCCATTATTTGAAGCAGAAATTTTATATACTATTTTATACATCAATTAGAAATACATAACACAAGGTTTTATTTATGGAATTTAGTATCCCTTAAAAAGAACACAGAGGATGCAAGTCTCACCCTAACTATGAACAACTATGAACTTAACAACTTAGTTTTAGGAACCACAGTTTGGAAAGACTGCCCATAATATAGAGATAACACAAAACCTATGTGGAAGCACTTCAGGTTGCTCGAGCAGAAAGAAGCGGGTGATTTATCTATCAGTGACACATTTGCAGCCACACTGGATGCTGCATAAAACATTACCCTGGGCACATGTAATGTACAAGTTTATTTCCCTGAATTCTGTACAACTTTATGACAAACACTAGAGGAAAAACTTCAAAAGGAAAAGGAAAAAAGAGGCAAATCAAACCCTCCCCCCCAAAAAACAAGTAAAAAAACTTGTCAGATTTCCTCATCCCTGACGCTACAAGGTGTAGTTTGAATGTTCAAAATCTGTAAGGTCACTTTATTAAGGAGAGAAAGAAAGAGAAAGCAGTTACTGGTATGTGAAAGCATTAGATCACTGCAAGATTACAATAAAGCTATCTCTGAGCTAGAGCACAGCACTGCCAGAAGTAATTAGTACTCTATCTGGAAGATGTATATTACCAGCAAGAGATGTGTGATTACTTTTAGTTGGGCTAATGAAAGACCTGTGCTTATCCCTATTCCAATTCATTTCCATTCGTTCCTATTCAGCTTTATCAGCACTGGGATTAACATCAGTAATGGGGCTGTGTGCATATTTACACATCGTAATTAAGTGCTGGGGGAAGACGGAAGGGAGCTCTTTGAGATAATTTATTAAAATGCAAGCACACTGCGAATCAGAGTCAAAATGTAGGGGGAAGTTACTACAAAATAAAGACCCACTGCAGAATGACAAAACAAGGGTTCTGTGGAGCCCTCCTCGGGTCGGTGAATTACTCAGGATTCACTGACAGCACCAAAGGGACTCTGGAAAAGGCTGCAGTACCCATCTGAAAATCTCTGTTACAGTGAGGGCTGGCTCAGAAGATGTGTTTCAAGCAGAGGAGTGATCCACCCATTAAATGATACCTTTCATATCACAGAAAGGTGAAGATCTTGGCCATTATGGCCTAGATTCAGCAAAGCACTTAAGCACATCCTTTATAATGAAGATCTTGATATCCTCCCAGTCCAAAGAACTGCATAGAAATACTCTTAATTCCAAGGATAATTCCCTTGTATTAAGCCTCTGTTTAACCTGACCAGCTGCTAAATCTCAGTGTTGCTTGTTTCAGTGCCCAACTGCATCTGCAGGATGGTTGTCAGTGGGCCCCTCACACTGGGAATTTTTGTTAACATCGTGGAGCAGCTCATTCACTGCAATATGTTCTTCACCAAGATCTCTCACTTGAGCAGATCTGCATAAATTCACTTTCTAGCAAACATCCAGAAGGCTGGAGATTTTATTTGGCACAGCTGGATTTATGTAATCAATAGAAACTAGTCTGGTAGAGATTACAGATCATACAGAAGTCCATCAAACAAAAAAAAATCCTTGGGCCATTACATATGTGCTTAGTATTTGTTCTCTATCTATTGATATGATTTCTGACATCTTCCACCTACAACCATACTGTAAAATAAGCATTTGAAGATCAATCAGGATTTCAGTTTCTTCCCAGAAGTTACAGTGATTGGATTTCCACAAGCCCACAAGATTTCAGGTGAGCTATGTTCAGTGTCCTAAAGAATTCTTTTCTCCAAGGGCTATCCTTGAGGTCCAGTATTTTTATGGCTCCCATTAAAAAACACCATAATCTTTCTGCCTTGTTATTTAGCTTCTTACTTTCCACAGAGCAGTTCCACTTCAGTAGGAAGGCCAGTACCAGCTGCATTAATGCTTTAACATCTTTAGTAATTAATTGCATTTATATAAGTGCCAAGAAATTTTATTCTTGAGACTGTATTTTACAACCCTTTCTGCTGGAGCCAGTCTTTGCACACCACATGCACACACACAAGCCAAAACCCAGAAATGACTGTGCTCAGCAACACAGCTACAAACCTCATCAGGAAAACCAAGTACATTATAAACATTAATTAATTTCAGCCACATGCCCTCCTCAGTGAAGTGGGTAATTACTATCCCCATTTAGCACAAGTGGAAAAACTAAAGGAGAATGATTTGCCCAGGTCAAACAAGGTGTATGGCACAGAAGGGAGCGCTCATAAGTCTAGCCAGCAAGCCATCCTTTTCTCCCTATAACCCACATAATTAAATTCTTTCAGTCCAGTATGCAAATTACCAAAAGTCAATATGATGAAAGCAAGGCTACAGTTTCTTCCTCAAACATAAATAACACGTCCATCTCCTCACTTGCCTACTTTCAGTATTCTCATGAATATTCACATCAGAGCTTCTCCCTCAGAATGCTCTAGAGAAAGAAAAAAAGAGTAACAACCTACTTAAAAAAAAATATCTAATGACCTACTGCAGCTTGGAGTCATTTATTGGCTGTAAGGTGATTAACTGTGTATGCATAGCCTGAAAGGCTAAAAGCAAAGATTGTGGACTGGGTCCAAAGAGAACAACCAGGTTCTGATGATAAAGAGAGATCTGCCTGCAGTAAGTAAGTAGGTTTGAACTGGCAACCTGACAGGAGCTTAAGAGATTCACCTAATTTACATATATATTTGGAATTTTTTTCTTTTTTTTTTTGGAGGGGCGGCAGAGGGAGGGACAGGGTACATCATATAAATAAGCCCAGCTTCCTTTCCACAGCAATAGAAGCACTTTGTTAGCTGATTTCATCAGCAATATAAGCCTGCACCTAATTGTTTCTCTCTGCACCTTGGGCTTAAAGGAAATAAGTTTGCTGATGAGTTAATTCAGTAGGAGAATTAAGTCCCATAAATAGAAAAAATGGTGTGGTTGGAAGGGATCTTAAAGATCGTTTAGTTCCATATCATGATTCTCACCCTGCTCCCTTCACAGTGGTGCTTCCCTTCAGCCTGTGTCAACCCCCTCATGGAAAGTAGAGAGCACTAAATTTTCTTTTATAGGGCTGGGTGGAATAAAAACTGCCCACAGTGCTTTCCAGAATCACTAGAAGAAGCCAGAGCCTGCAGTGCTGACTCTGCCACCAAGCTTTTTCCATCAGCCTCAGGAACTCCACCTCACACTCTTTTATCACTACTTTCCATTTCCTTACCTCAGCAGTTCTGTCAGATGTGACCCAGGGATGTGGTGGTCACACCACTCAGCTCATCAGTCCACCACTAAAGCCTTCATGTGTAAAGACATCTCTTGTTTACACAATACATCCTTGGCACCATTCTATTTACATTAAATTAAAATTAATCAGCCAGGCACTTGCCACAGCAATCCATGTAACTCAGCTTGGCAGCTTGATATTATCAGTGCCTAAGCAATATTAGCTTTGTATGATTAGGATCTCCTGGGAACTCCTTCCATGAGAGGACTGCAGGTGTTGTAGTCATCAAAGATTACGCTCCCTCCTAATCCTCTTTATGACAGCCTCTTCCAAGGACAGCACAGAAAACTGGAATGGCAGCTCAAACCTGATTTATTAGTGTGGACATCACAGGTACACAAGTCCTTAAGTTATCAACTCATCCTCCAGCAAGAAATCCTGCAGTTCATTAACCCTTTCAGTAGGTGTCACAGCACAGGCACCCTCACTGCCTACTGTCAGACATCAGACTGAGTCACATCAGGGAGGGATTCATCAAGTTGGCTTTTTCCTCACTTATTCTGCCCCCAAGATGTTCAGTTCTTCAGACCTTTGATGCAAATTATCCCCATGTGTTTACTAACATTTTAGTTCCTGACTACTGTAGAGGCAACCCTTTTTTTGCAGTTCAAAAATCACTTGCCCATGCTGGGCTGCTCGGTATCAGCTGGCAGAGGCAGACCACAGCACCTTCTGGTGACCTGCTTGTTTACTAGAAATAAATACCTGTAAACATCCCTGAACACATGCCAGAGGATTCAGATAAACCACGTTTCAGGACAAAACTGAACAATAAGACACCAGTGCATAAAAATAAATTCTTTAAAAGCTAAGTTTTCTGTCTCTACTGCTGTCTTAAAGATTGGGATGGTAATTTCAAACCCTGTTAAGGATAGCATCATACAGCCAGGACAAACAGTGACAGTCTTTGCACCCAGACAAGCAGATTGTCCCAGTTACAGGAAAGGTTGCCTAAAGGTACAGCTTCTGCCAGAAGAGAGAGCAGCTGTTGAACTGTAAATAGAATCAACTTCAGCATTAGATTACAAGCAATGTGACAGGGTTTTGTTTTCCCTTTACATTCTCTGTTAGCCAAAGAACATTTCTGTGCTTAGGTTTCATCCCATCTAAAGGCAGGCTATTAACCAGGATGGTTTCCCAGGAAAAGGGCAAAGCACACACACACAAACATACATTTTTCTTTTTTTTTTTTTAAAAAAGAACATTTTTCCTACTTGTAGTTTCAGTGCAATGAATAACCCAAGCCAACCTATGCATTAATCATTTTCTTAGAGACAGATATGCTTGACTCTTGACCTGAACAATTACTAACTTTTCTAGACACTTGTGCACATGTGTACATGCATGCAAAAACATTTATATAAATCTATAGCTGTGTGTGAAAAAAGCTTGTTAAATCAATGCAAACTCCATTGACATTCCTCCTGTGTTTTTCATGTGTTTCACTGAGGCAGAATGTTTGTGGGGAAAAAAATTAATTTGCCCATCTGAAACAATTCACTTCCCTGCCAGCATTCCAGTGATAATTTTTTTTTGTAGTTTTAAAGATAAAACTTTTTTGTTTTGCTGTTGTAGAGAGATTTATAACAATTTGTTGAAATGATAATTAACTTGAGAAACCATGAGAGTTGCCAGACAAAAACCATTCTTGGTAGAAAAAGCCAGGAAAATATGAATACTTTCTTCCAAGCTTGGAAGTCTGCAGCTTCATTTTTTAATTAGTCATATTGCAGCAGGTTGGATTAGTCATGGAATCACCTAAAAGCTGTCATAAAAAGACTTGCAATTCTCCTACTGAAATTACACATAGGTTCTAAGACCTGAAGAATGTGACATTAATATCCCATATATTATGATGCTGAGTAAAATTCAAGACAATATCTGCTATCTTGAAGAGTCTCCTATATCTGAAAAAGGAGAAAAAAATTGTTAATTTATGCTAAACCTAGCCAAAGAAGAAGGACGTTGAAAGTGAATTTTCAGTAAGATCTGAAGATGAAAGAAAAGGGCCAAACTCTGTGCTTATGAAAAAAAGGTGGTTCACAGTCATTATTAGGCATCAAAAAAATCCAGGAATTTCACAAAGATCTGATTTAATCACATTCAGTAGAAGTGCACTGTTTTTTCTGCTGCTTGTGCCACTGTGGGTGTACAGGTGGCTACAGGGGAACTGGCTGAGGCTGCACTCTGACCACAGATTTGTCTAAAATCTTCCCCACTTTTGTTATTGTTACAGCTGGACTGAGCCAGCATATTACAGTGCTACTAAAACAAGAGTTTAGAGAAACAGAATCAAATCAAGAATGGGATATAAACCACTCTTGCTTCATAAAAACAAGTGCTTTTATTCTCACTGTTAGAGTCCTAGATAAATTCAGCAGATCTTTCAGACCCCCAGCAGAGAGGTCACAGCCACCTTTTCAGTGGTTTAATTGTAAAACACAGGGAATTTCAATAAATCATCCCTAAACCTGAAAGAACAAAAAACCCTAAACCCAGAAAGAACAAAATGTGTCAATGCTCAGTGTAGTGCCCAGGAAAGGTGAACAGGAGGAACCAAAGGCAGTGTGGAACATCAGCCATCATGAACCATGATGAGAACACTTTTTTGCTTCTGGAGTACCTGCACGATGTTAGTCTTTCTTAGCCATAAGAAGAAGAGATCAGAGGGGTGAGCATTAAAGTTTCCTCTTCATTGTGAGCTCCAGAATTCTCTCAAGTGTTTTCCCACAGCAGTTATCAAGACAGCATCCTCTGCTGTCATGTTTTATTATGGCTCTAAATACACACTCCAAAAATAAACCTGCTAGTACCAACAAGATCTCCGTGTGAGTGGCTGTGGGGGCGTGAGTTAAGGAATGGCAAAAGGATCACCTGAAAAGAACAGCTTTCCATTCTGGAGTCTCAGCCTATCCACCACTGATGTACCTTGTAAAAGCAATATAAACCAGTACCAGCAGGCCACACTCGTTTAAAATATTAAACAGCAATGCTGCAAGTACTACAAACTAGAAGAGGATGTGAAACTACCAGCAAACTGCATTTAAACTGGAAGAAAAACGAGACTTGTGTTTGTCCTTATTACTGTGAGAGAGAAAAAAATAATATAATCAATGTTGCACATCCAAAGCAACTACATTTTATCATCCCAGGCTTCATCTTTGCAGCCAAAGAAGGATTTATGCTGATTGATTGAAAGCATTACCTAGAGTCTGTGCTGTGCTTTATTTATTTATTTGCAAGGAAGGAGGCTCAGCACTCATTAGGTATTTATTGCATTGACCAGTTTTATCAAGGCTTTTGAAGTGCTATAAAACAGGCTAATCAGGTGAGCAACATTTATATTCATTCTTAAGAGTGGCTACAAATGAATTGATCAAGTCCAAGGAAGCTTTCAATAGACGAGGTTTAAGGTTTTGCAGCCCAATACTTAGAGATGCTGAGGCTCTTCTAAACATTACCTTTAGGATATTAACTGGGAACTTCCCTGTGTGAAAATGAAGTGCTCAGCTAGTTTGGTTTCCCCCAGAGAGTGTTGCAAACTTGGAATAGCACGATTCCAGTATACTGCAGCATCGTGTAACTGGTACATCTCTAACCACAGATGGGAGGAGCAAATTTGTATTTGCAATGACGACAGGAAAGTGATCACTACAGCCACTGGGTACACCTGTGAGGGCAAATCAAAAAGCTTCAGACATGTCATGGTACTTAGGAACATGTCCATAAAAACACAGTGCCACTGCACGAGCAGGGCACAGCAAAGGCACCGTGCATGTCCAGCTCCCAGCTGGGATGGAACACATCAAAAAGGGCATGCCACTACTTCACTTGGTGTTTCCTTCCAGTACTCTGCAGTGTAAGGATAGACAGCAGAAATTTTAACTTTTATTTACAAAATAACAGGACTTCATTTTTTCATCCAATACTGAACCAAGCTATCTTGTGTTGTGCTTCAGGAACTGCTACCTTTCGGATCAGATGTAAAGCCAAGCCAATGCCCTAATCCCAAGAATCATTAAAGATCCCTCCTACTGCATTTTTTCATTAATGTTAATCCTGATGCCCTGGCCATATTCCCACTGAGATAATTGCTATTTGCCTCTGCAAATTCCTCCCTTTGTTTCAGCAGGGCCTAAGCAGACAAAAATCATCCCAGCATGTTTATCCTGTTCTTCCCCCAGGTTCTCTGCTTGCTGTACTGGGAGCGTGGTGTACTCATGCCCCTTTCAGCAGCAGCATTACACTGTGTCATTTCTGCAGGGGATGGTGCAATGCCACATGCAGAGTGCAAAGAGGGGTTTTGTCAACACTAGACTGAATATCCTCCAAGCACTAAGAATTTCCTAACTAAGCTGAAGCAAATACACACTATTCAGTGTTAAATCAGAATCTCCCCGAGCACAGGAAGGAAAAAAAACCAGCCCTGAGACCAATGTGACTTTTACCAGACAGCACAGAAGACAGACCCTTGCAGAGGAGTGAATGGCACTTGAGTGTGCAGGACTCTGGCACCAAACCCCAGCTTCAAGGTTCAGGGAGATGGTATGCTTACATCTCCCTCCTTCAGTCTCATTTTTAATTGAAATTATTTTATGTTCAGGAAGGGTGTTATTCACTAAGGTAGGCTTGACCTCTTGGAAACTAAACTCAACTTCAGGAATTTAACCTGGTCATGTTGACACTTACTTTGGACAATGGTGAGGCACTCCTAGAGGGAAAAGTCTTTAAAGAAATATTTAAGACATTTTCTGGCTCATCTTTTGCAAGTTGCATCATCTCCTAGCAGGAACTCAGGCACTAGCTTTTATAGTAGTTTTTTCTTGCCTAACTTTAAACACAGAAGAGGTGTTTTAATTTAAGAAGGTATTTGTCCAGAGCAAGTACAGCAGAGACTAATCTCTCCATTCTTCAGAGATGACAGCACGGTTCCTCCAACAAACGTGAGAGATGTGGGAACTATTTAAAGAAACCCTTAGCCAGCTGCATGCAGCACACTGCACAAAACAATATTCCTATCACCATAATATATATCATTACACACACAAGGTGGGACATCCTTTCCTTGACATTACTGTTTAATGGCACAAAGTAATAACAGCCTTCAAGTCACTGTATGAAATCCCAAAATATTCAGAACAGGGGGAGAGGCACAAGGGGGTAAACCTACAAACTGTGACCTGTTAAAGGGGTGTTGGCTTCTGTTCAGGTTCCAACAATCCATGGGCACAGGGGGTTGGTTCACTTTTTACCCCTTTAATCTGGCACAGGTCAGAGAGCCCATTCCCTCCTTATGGGGTCACCAGGCTGCAGGTGCCAAACACTTTCCATTTCCTGGGCAAGCAGCAGGTCTCGAATCTGCACGTGGCATACTCAAGACTGCTCAGTGCATAATAAAGTACCTTCTTTTTGCAACCTCATCCCTACTTTAGGTAAAGTGTGGACAATTTTAAGGAGATATTCTCAGGTTATTTTTTTCCTCTCACTGCTGAGCTAGCACGGCCAATATATCATCACTCCCATTTTCCTCCTTCCCATCATTGCTTGTCACTCACAATTAGAATCGCTGCTCTGCTCCTGGATTGCTGCTTATGAACAAAGGCAACTTTGAAAAACAAAAAAAGTCAACTTCAAACCATCTGATCTCTTCTTTCATCCCTAGCCAACAGCAAACAACACTAAAACACAACAAAAACCAGATGTTCATGCATTCAATAGAAATGATCAGAACATGTCACTGTCTTAATCCAAGTATTAAAAATGCAACAATCAAAATGAGGTATTAACAAGGACCTAGAGAGTACCCAGTGGTGTTCCTATCATTACCCAGAAATTATTTTTATGGTTATTGTGCTTTTGTGAAAGTACTGTAACAGATCATTAATTTGACACAGAGCAAAAACTTTCACCCAAAAACAGTCCTAGTTTTTGAGTGGCACTAATCTAGCTGAACAATTTGTCAACATTTTATCAAAATTTATGAAAACAAATTCTTTACTGTATTCTGGAAGATGAAAAACACTCTGCAGATGGAATGCTAGATATATTTCAGTCAGTAAAGATATTCATGCTCATCAGAAATCAAAGGTAGTAAATGAGGTTCAGCTTTGCACACGATGTGCACAAAAACATCACTTGTCTAATGGGAGTTGTGTAGCTATCACTCCATCTAAAAGCACTTCTAACTTGAACACACCATGACAATTTGCTTTTCATCGCTTCCCATGAGTGTTCTGGCTGATGAGACTCCACAGGATTTGCAGCAGAGGCTGCTGGTAATACCTGGCCATGGCTCAAGGCTGGCACTGGGCAGATGTGTCGTAGTTTAATTTCTGTTTTAGATCCAAAGATGGACTAAAGATACTGAACCTAACTTCTTAAACCAAAACAGGATTTTAACAAGCTTTACTACGGATGGTGCTCACACTCCACAGCAGGGACATTACTTTCAGTAGCTGGCTCTGGTGGATGTTTGGTATAAGGTCACAATTCAGCAGGTAGGTTGTTTTTCTCCTTCCCTTTCATCCTCACCAAAACACTAGTTGATGCAGGACTTAGACATGGTCTCCCAGTTCAAAGGAAAAGTTAGGAAAGAAATTGTCAGGAAAAAATTTTCCTCCTATCCCAGCAAACTGGTACTAACACCTGAGGAATATAAAACCCATGACCACACATTAGTAATAACCAGAACATCTACAAAATTAAGATTGCAAATATTTAATATCTCAATTCAAACTAATTGGGGAGCACCCAAAAAATGCCAAGGGGAAAAGGAAAGAAAACCTATCCACAACTTCCCTGAGAGCAAATGGTGTCACAAGGACTAAAATTTTGGCAAGACTTCTGTGTTGATGGGCAAACAACAATCAGAGGTCAGAGATGCTCTGTATGCATGTCATTACCTGCAACACCATTTCACTGCAGCTGACATGTCTACAGCAAGGGCTTCCAGCTGCCAATGTTTACTGAGCTGAAAAAGGTCAAAGAAATAGAACTGACCTTTTCATGTGGGCCTGCTGGGTAAACATGAGGCATTGCTAGGCTTGAAAATGGATTAAATGGGGCAGAGGGGGAGAAAAGCTCTTACGAGAGCCTCCATGGGTAAAATCCAGCAGTGCCCCCCTGCTCCACCTCGTGAGATCTCAGCAGTCATTTGGGCTTCACTTTGTTAAGTTTCAGGAGTAGGGGCTTTTGGCCAAGTGTCACATCTGACAGCAGGAGTGGGTCCATACAAGACTGGAAAGCTCTCCTGCTCAGTCACCTAGGGAGGCAGACCCAAATGAGGCTGCAGGCACATCCTGTACCTTACTGCTATCACCACTTGAGAGACACACAAACAACTGCATTAATTTTGCATCAAATCCTGATTTCCCCATGGTCCTTCCTTTAGGGAAAGGGCAGCATTTTATATTTTCAGGCCAGGGACAGAAGATGCCTTAGCTTTGCATAGCCAGGATTTCATCAGCGAGCTCCTTTCACACCCCAGCTCTTCAGCAGTAAGAGCTACCCAGGCTCTTGCTCTCATTTCAGCACACAGCACCATGTTATCTCTTCTGTCAGTAGTAATAAGACCTCTTTAAAAAGTGCCAATAGAACAGCATTGCAGAGAGTTCTATTTACCAGACACATTGAACATGCCTGATCCAACATCAGCATGCGGCTTCTCTGCCTTTCCTCAGGAAACACTGAGCCACTCCAGAAAGCTCAAATTATATGAAGGCAATCTTAGTCCAACCCTGAGTATTTTAAAAAAAACTTCAGACCAAGAGCTGACATCCAGGTTTTCAATAAATGGGTATTGACAATAATGAAGACTGCATGCAGGATGAGGCTGGTGATGTGCACTTTGGATCCTGACAACAGTTAGATATTGGGGGGAAAGCACAACACCAGGAAAGCCTGGCCTTTGGATACAAAACAGTTTTTCTCTGTGGTTTCAGATCTTGTCTCACTGCTTCCAGACTGTGGAGGACATGCACAGAGTAGAATTAAGGTCCTTACACAAACCCAGGAGCAGCAATAGCTCCTGTGAAGTGGCAGGTTCAGTGCTGAGCAAACACAAACCCTGCACTTTTGAAACCATAGCAAAATTTGTAGTAGAACAGCTACTCAATCTGGTCATATCAGCAAGAAGCTGCTATTGTGAGGTCACAAATAAAAATGGACAGCAGCCAACAATATGAAAGCTTCATCATTCTTTTTTCTTTAATATAGCAAAACATTGACTCAAAAAGCCTATTCATCATAACTGTATCATTCTTCCATATCATGTTTACATTCAACATTTTTGTGACTTAAAAACCTGTTGAGGCAAGTGACTATCACCAAGTCAAATGGACATGAAAATAAACATGCAGGAAAAGAAATACAGTCTGACCAGTGACACATTTAGAACAGTCCTGACATTTGAAGAGAACATGTCATTTCACAAGCCAGTGAAGTATTTCCCTTTGTGTGTGTGGTTTTTTTTTTTTTTATTTTACTTTTTTCCTAGAACATTCAAGTGCATCTTTAATGTATTATTCAAACAGAAGCAATGATTAATTAATCAAAACTCTGTTGTATGGGGAGAAGAAAACTGGGCTCTTGTGCAACACCCAGCCAGATGCTCCAGCTTAAAGGGAATCATAAGGGAGGATGTGTCAGCAATAGTGCTTAATTATGCAGTAAAAAAAGATAGAATTTCAGAGACAGCTTTTAGGGCTTTAGCAGCATCTCTTTTCAGAGCTTCTCTTCACCACATATAAGCTACATGTCCCTTGGCATATCCCACCTACCAGAGACACTGCCGAGAGTGCTTGACCCGCTCTCATGGAAACCGGCTCGCATGGAACCACGAGCAGCTGGACTCAAAACTGACCAATGAATTGTCCCTAAAATATGCTGCTTTAAATGACAAGTGTCCCATGTGTGAATCTCAGTACTTTCTAGGTAAGGAAGACAGTCCACGTAACAAACCAGGAATCAAATCTGGAGTTAAGAAGGCTCTTCTCTGCTTTTGGCTTTGTTGAGCTATATAACCCTGCTCAATTCTTGGTCTTTCTCTTTCCTTTCCCACACTGCATTTTTAAAAGCTGAGAATTCAGCCCTCAAAGAAAAAGAAAAAAAAGAAACAAAAAAAAAAACCAAACAAAAAAAAGAAACAAAATAAAAAATGGAATTTAAAATTGTTTCAGATGCTTAAAATCATCCTAATATATTCTCCTAATCCCTTCTAGGACAGGTTTGAGTGGGACTGTTTCAAAAAGGGAACAAATTTCTTTCCAGGTTTGTCATGGGCAGGAGAGGAATCAAAACCTGCAGTACCCACAAAGAAAATGCAAACTGGGTATTAAGAGAACATTTCATTACAGCAATAGCAATGACGTATGAGAACAGGTTACTGAAATTTTCAGTAGAGCTTCTATTCTCAGTAGCCCAAACCTTCTGAAGCATAGGCTGCATACATTTCTGTCCAAAATAGTTCAGGTTGAGTTGCTCTTGCCACAGGGCAGAAATGAGCTATATGAGCTCTCATGATGTCTTCCAGCTCTACTTTTCTACAATTCCATATTCTTTTAATATCAGAAATGTAAAAGTTTTAAATTAGCATATCTTCTTCAAAGGACTGAGCTGTTCACTGTTTCCATTCATGAAAATATTTGTATTTGTCCTAATTCAACTATACATAAGAAATAGGCTCTGTTTTTTGTTTGTTTGGGTTTTTGTTGGTTTTTTAGTGTTTTGCACAACATAACATTTTTGCCTCTGGTTAATACTCCAAATCAGAAGCTCCAGGAACACATCAGATCAAATAACTGATTTTTTTTCCTTCCTGTCATTTAAAGCACAAGGTATGGTTTTAAGAGATTAAAAATAATGTAACAAAGACATGGAGTGAAATAACTGTTCACTACTCATCAGTCCTGAGCCCAAAGACCACCAAAATTTGGCTCCAACTGCTGTTATTTCTCTTGAGAATCACTATCTGAAGCCTGCAAGATAGCAAGAACACCCCCAAACAAACAAAAAAACCAAACCAAAACAGACCAGCTAGATGTATGGTTCAAGTACATACAAAATCTGAAGGCAGAAAATGTATCATTGTGAAGATTCATATTTATTCACAATTCTTTATTGTCCCCTCCATATTTCTTTCCCCATCCTACTGCATCCTTCTCAAGGTCACACCTTTCCACTTTCACAGTCACATGCTTTATCAAACTGCAATATCATGACATGGTAGTGATGTACACAGTAACTGCAGTAGACTCAAGGAAGAGTTATCCATGAGGAAGAGTCCACCACAGCAATTCTTGCTCAGCCATACTGTTAAACTTTCTGATTCAACTACCTAAATGGGCAATATGGTTTTTTTCTCAATAAAACCCATACCAGTATGCAGAACACAACCACCAAGAAAAATTAATGTAAAATTAATTACTCAAAAATATGCAATATGAGCAAAGACAACTGCCTGCTGGATACTTTTTCTTGGTGAGAAGTAACCAGAAAGTGCAGCTGTCCATCCTGAATTTAAAGAGATCATTCTGCTTATGTCTTTTAAAAACAGCCAGTCTGTAAAAAAGTGAAGCAAATTACTCTGTATGTGTTCTTTTTCTGAAAGTTGAGACTTGCTAAGGGCAAAGCACAGTGATGCACAGGTATCTGAACCCACCCTGCTAGAATTAGCATCATGTCCAAATGGCCCCAGGTGAAACCAAGGTGACTGAGGAGGCCCCTGCAAGGCAGGCAGCCCTTCTGCATGACTCTACTCTTGATCTAATTAGCCCTTTCAAGAAACAGGAATAATTAGTGTAATTTGAGTCCCTTGCTACAAAGGGCACATTACCTGCAGGTCCCTGCCTGGTGCTGCAGACCTGGAGAGCTGGACAGCTGTGCTTCTACCAGAGTCATGTCTAGAACATATTGATGCTGGCAAATTGCAAATCCTCCTCAAAAAAGTAATTTCCATGCTTATTGCTACTCCTTCTCCATTTGCTCTCTGTTGTTACAGATTCATTTTTTTTAAGACCTACATCACTGGGGTTTGGCTAGCTTCATTTTAACATGTTCATATGGATGATACAAAATGGGTTGCTACAGCAGTTTTCTTTTGATCAAAGGAGGTTAATTTTACTGAATAGTAGTTATAACAAAAGATAACCTATAGGTTTCCCTATCACCTGATTTTTTTCATCTCACTGAATCAGAAATAGCTGGTTAGCAAGTGCTAGTAAGACTCCTTTGGTTGGTTGGGAACATTGACATGTTTTAATCCACCTAGTCTAAACTCTGTTTTTCAGAAGTTGGGCATCTCCCTTCAACATCTCCCCTGAACTCCCTTAGAGATATAAGCTCCACAAGTATTTGTATGATTGTGTCCTTTCTTCCAAGCATCCTCTACTGCCCAAAACATTGTGCACCATTACCATCAGAGTCCAGACAACTCTCAAACTAAAAAGGACAGTCCCAAGAAGCAGCTTGAGCTGATTTTCTATGCCCTAGTCAGTATGTACAGCTCTTTTTACAGTTTCTCAACCATCTCTCTGAGGTGTAGGACCAGGAGGTACCTGTCTGACTCCACTTTGTGAGCAGCTCAGAAAGGATAAGAAAAACAACTCACCATCATGTTTTCCCCTTTCCAATAGAGCAGAGCAATTAAAAAAGTCAGCAAATTGTCATTACAAACCCAAGCTTTGCTTTCCACACTTTGCAAATGTGGTGATGGTCAGAGTAACAAGAAGACAGACTGACAATGCTACAGATGCCCTGGGAAATTCAGTCCATGTTTGGCATCCTTTAAGGGAGATGAAAAAAATGAACTCTTCTTTTTTTCTTCACTGGCAATGGCTGTTTCATTTTATAACAAGAACTATCACGTGTCTTTCTTTTAAGGGCAGGAAAAGGAAGGTTGCAAAGCTACAAATCTGATGTCCACAGGCAAAACCACAGCTGTGTCACTGCTCATCACCAAGAAGTGGGGACAGGTGACAGGTCTGGAGTTAAATCCATCTCCACCATGCCAGATACATCCCCAGCCTCATGGCATCCTCAGGCTTGCTCCGTTGGCCAACATGGTCCTGAAACTGCCAGAACAGACAGCAAGGGGGTAGCTTTGCTCTAGTGCACCCTTAACTCCCTGTGCACACACCAATCAATCAGTGAGGAATGACTTTGCACTTGAATTCAAATTTCTGTTGGAACTCCTGCTCTGGACACAAACCCACATAACTCTCCAGTATGGACACTGCAGGGGTCCATCTCTGCATATCCAGATGCAAGGGTCACAGCTGTACAGTCACACTGCCAGGTGTCTACCATGGCCAGTTACCAACCACTGATTGATTCTCTTAATTCAAGTGCCTGATCCCTCCTATTACAGCTCCTCTGCCCCTCGATGGCTCACATCCCAGCCAGCAGATTACTCTTCATCCTGAGGATCTAGGGTGCTCTTTGCCAGCTGCATCCCATCTTGCACCTATTCTTCATCTCCATTTCCACTACCAAAGTACTTTAAGATAGCTCTTCATGCAGATCAAGGCTGAATGTTTAAAAACATATCACTTGTGAGCTCTTCCTCTGGGTCCTTCCCTCCAAGAAGCCTCTTCAGGATCTGATTTCTGAATAGAGGAGGGTACCCAATTCCCTGGGTGTGCTCCTGTTAATACAGCCCAGGATACTGTGAGCCATCCTCGCTGCCATGCACGTGCCTGGCTTACCTGCAGCCCACCCAGGTGCTCCCTCTGCAGACCTGCTCCCCACTCAGGCTGTTCCCTGGGGTTCATTTCACGCCAGACCCAGATCTGTTTAGGTCCCTCTGAATGCCAGCCCTGCCCTTGAGCTATTTACTGACCAGGATTCCAAATCTGGTATCATTTGGAACTGTTTTTTGGTCACATCCCACTTCTGTTTTCCCCTGCACTCAGCTGCTGAAAACTCCACCCTGATCATCATTTCCCATACTGTCCAACCACATAAAAGAAGCCATTCACTGTTGAAATATTATGTGTCACTCACATCCTCTGGGCTCATGAGTGGAATAAACTACAAAACTCACTGACTCTTCTGCCTACATGAGGCAGAAAACCAGCATTTTATACAAGGCCTTTAAGAGTCCCTTTCCATGCACCATCCAACCAGAGCTGACAAAGAAAATTTGATGTAGCCTCACTTGAGATTTTTTTGAGCATTCCCCTCAGTTTGTGGTGGATAAAAGCAGAGCCAGGCCATGCCACACTGAAAAGTGGTGTTGACTGTCAAAAGCTTCTGGGGAGGTTTGTCAAAACTGCCCTCACTTTGGTTCATCAGCCTTTTGCCCTTATTTACAGTGCACCTGACTGCTTCACCCCTTCAGCATTTAATTATTCCCTTTTCCAACCAAGATGAAGGCTCAGATTTGGCCTTGTGCCCCTCTGTCTGCTCCACATGAGCTCATTAAAAAGTTGGTGTTCTGTGAATGTAAGAAACAGACAACAAAGATAAAGAGTTGCTAAGAGATAAAACTGGAAATAATAAAAACACTCAGTTTATGCAATTAACAACACCAGTGCTTATTTCTAACCCTTCCAGGATGAAATTTTTTGCTCACCAGTCTTGCAATGGTTAATCATGGACACCAATAATATTCTGCTACTCAGCAAGGAGCATTTCACAAGCTTCCTAACAGAGTTTTAAATAAAATAAAATCAAAGAAAGTAGGAACACTTCTGTTAGACTCCCTTACAAGAAAAGCCTGAGCTTTTCTCGATTTTCCACCTTTGCCTTCTCTAAAAGGGCAACAGGAAGCACACGGATAACTCTGAAAGACCAACACTGAGATTTCTCAACAAATGCTTGTCTGTCACAGTAAAACCAACTTCCTGAGCATAAATTATTCATGTTCAAGGATAAAAGTATCAGAGTGGATAACCCAGATGATTAGGACATTTCCTGCATGGTGCTTTTCTCCTTGTGCAGGGCTAGCTGTTTCTGTTTCCTGGCAAATTTGAGCTACAAGTAAGTTAAACTCAGCCAAGACATCTAAAGGTCTTTTTGGATCACTATTTTGCTTCTCTCCCTACTACTGTTCATCATACAAAAAGCTTCTTTGTTATTTCCACATCATTAATTCAGACCAGAGACATAAAATACAGAATTCAGGGGTTTTAGATTATCAAACACCACAGATTCCAAACTCTGACTTCCACCAATTGGGAAATGGGCACCTGAACTCAGAACCTTCTTTCAATGCCAGTCATACAAACCATGATGGAACTGCCTTTGGGTCTGTATTTTAGGGATGTTCTTTCATCATCTGCAGTGCTCACTGAGTAGCCTGGGAAGTTCTTAATGCTCTGTGATTGATGCTATTATCCAATAATAAAATGTGTAATTGCACAGGGTTACACATATGGGGGAAAGTAAGAAATACAAGGAACTGAACTAGGACAGTTTTTTTCCTAAATTAAAAGACACCATTTGAGGGAAGAGTAAGTTACAGGTTCACTCTTTCTGTGAATTACCTCTCACATTTTTAAGTAAAACAGTGAAATCTGCTATTGCTTCTATGTTCCTGTTTAAGATGCAAATCCACTGAAGTAGCCACAGAGGTAAATTAATTTGCACCCTCAGTTAGAGGTCAAATTCACCCATTTCTGCATTTTCTATAAACCTAGAAATTTAGAACTCTGTTCTAAACCCTGCCTATTACACATTCCCAGCTATCAGCAGCAAGCCTCTGGGCTGCTTTTTTCCCAGTGCTTCTCATTTTGTATTTTGATGCATGATTCATACAATATTTGATTTACCCCTTCATTAACTTGCCTCAAGTAGAGAAGGTTGAATGCTATTAGGTCAAAAGCATTTGAAAAATTTCCTTCTTTTCGGTTGATCTATTCAGTGAATCAATATTCTTCCTACTCAACCAGTTCTACTCTCAAGGGAAGTCAGATGTTCATGGCCCTGACCTTAAATATTGGCCCTTAGCACATCACTTAAAATGATAGACAGTAATTACCAAATTGGTGGACAGAACTGCCAGCTGAGAAAAAAAACAGGGAGAGACAAAGATGATTGGAAAAAACCCACAGACACACGGAGATCAGGCTAACAGGATCTCACAAAAAGAGTGATATATTGTAGCTTGCCTCTGATAACAAATACATTGGAATCTAATCTTTTTATGAAAACCTATGTATGTTTCAGGCTGGAAATTCTGATTATAAAGAAGTGTGATTCGACTCCTTGTATATCTAACACATTATCCCTTCCCCCTTCAACTCTTCCAGTCAAACCCTTGGAATCTCAAGAGCTCTAGGGTCTATCTTCATGTAAGCAAAAAGATACTGCTGCTATCTGGTATGAATTCAGACCCTGTACTCCAAGAAGAGAACATCCTCTGAACTGTCATTAGACCATTGCCTCATTTGAGATGAACAGAACTGATTTAACCTTTTAATTTTTATTAAAAGCAAAAAACAACAAAACAGAGACCCAAAAGAAACACAAAAAAACCCACCAGGTGCCAGAGTGGTCACCCTAAGCTCTTCAGTACCACAGGATCCACATTTGCACAGTTCAAGACTCATAGATTTAGGACTCATAAGTCTTCAGTGATTCTGGTTACCCTCCTCTTTAAGTCCTGAAAAGAACTAGGCTTGCATAGGGCAGGTGCTTTTACTTCCTCAAAGTCACATGGCTTCAATTTTGCTTCTCTGTCAAAGTCATATTTGCTTCTCTGCTTCCAGTCTTGGCTTTTAAAAAATTAAATTACAGCTAAAAAATTGTAAGCCACAATGGAAAAGCATTTTCTCCCCCAGCATTTCTGTGGCTGGTAAACATTTTGTCAGCACAATGCATTTTGCAAGACACATTCTGAAGCAGCCTATAAAACAAAAGTTTTGACTCACTACTGACCTAAAGTGCAATACTGCTACAGGCATTTTAATATACAGCAATTCTTTTCTGCTCCTACCTGCCTCTGAGACCAACAAAACTAATCAATGAAAATGTGAAGCATACTCCAGATATATTTCCTCCTTATCTCCAACTGAGTATGCCACAAAATGCCCATCACATAATCCATGTGGTTTCCTATTGGCCTGCCAGCTTACTGCCACCTCAGCAAACCAGGCTTTGGAGCAGGGGTTAAACCAGCACCAGAGGGTTCAGAGAAAACATAAAAATTATGTTAAAAACATAGCTGAAAACAAACCCCATTAGCAACTTAAGAGAAATTTTTCAGTAGGAATTACATCAACTTCCCTGTTTTGATGATACCCTGAAAAAGAACAGCTACAATTTCTCAAGATAATGCCCCCTTTTCCAAGCCCTTTTCTGCACATTCAAGAGAATTTCTTAACAAAAGCAATTACTCCAAGGTCAATAGAGGTGGACAAGCAGTCCTATTCCTGGTTGAAGAAGAACATGGAAAACTATCAGTTTTCAACACTCATATGAAAAGGCACACATCTGTGAGTATAATGTAAAGATGTCTAGTCTTGCCATAAGTATGTTGTCACAGGAACAGGGAAAAGGATATATATATATTCCATATATCAGAGACCATCTGAAGGTTCAGAAAATTCTATGAGTTGAAATAGCACGTGGGTTATGATGGGTTTTTCACTAAACTTTTGGCTGTGACAATACAAGTGACACCATGGGCCTCGACTGACATGGACATTACCACCTTATTCACTTCTTCCTTGCCTCCCACAGCCAGATTTGCACAGAACACATTGTGGCAGTGAACATAAACATATCAAGTCCCCGAACTCCTACTGACCCTTACTACAGAAGGAGAATTTAGCGAGGGGGAATTTAATTTGTTCTTCAAAGTACTCAAACTGAATTGAAGTTGACATGCAGGGAAAAAGATATTGCTTTGCTTAAAACAGTTCCCCTGCCACTACTGAAAGCTCTTCCATGGTACTTTTATCTCTCTGCTTTGGAGCTCAGGAGAAAGGGCCATGCTGGAGACAAAAGCACCCAATTGGCACATCAAGTATTTCCAGGCAAAACACTTGCCATGTGCCTTCCCCAAGGTGACCTCCACCCACAATTTCAGCTGTCAGAGTTTGCAATGCATTCACCAAGTGGGCACGAGGCCTTCACCTGAAAATTCAGGGGATTCACATAAAATAATCAGCCTGAGTTCTTTTGACTGGACAGGTGTGTCCTGTGGGACATCTCCCAGGCTACAGAAACAACTCCACAGTCTCATCTACACATCTTATTTCATTATAATTCTGCTTATAAATCAATAAAGCTAAAAGCACAAAACTCCCCATGGATGTCATTACAACTCAGCATAGTGATAAATTTTACTTGTATAACTCATTCTATACGATGCTACTCTGGAACAGATGCTGCCTTATTATTCTATTTAGAAATAGAAGAACCTCAATTTGAAATATTTACCAGCCCAGGATGGTGGGTTTTTTTATCCAATGCCAGTTTTAATTTAGTTTGTAAGTCTTAATTAGACAGTAGATACAGTATTTTTATTTCAGGTAGCAACTGCAGGGTTGATTTAAATAAAAAAAATATTTAGAGAGACAATGGCATTGATAAGTTCATTTTTACAAGTATAAATTTACACGCTATAGATACCACTTATAAAGTATTAAGAGCGTAATCAGCAGGTTTATCACAGCAAGTTTGTGACTTTTAAGTCTTTGACACTTGCAGAAAGACTCAGGACAGCTTTAGCTGTTTAGGTGGGAGAACTTTTTTTTATTCAATGTCAAGTCTATCAAAGGTCAGCTCAAACATGGATTTGCTTTTAAAAAATTAGCTGAACTTCTCAGTCATAACGAGTGCCAGGTCTACTTTAAATATCTTAATATTTACCTTTATGTGTAGTGTTATGGGATGATGGAAAAGTAGCATCCTTAGCCTGAAGATGTATAGCCTGCTTCTGGACTGCTGTCAACCTCAATAATGGCAGTCAGAGCAGAAAACCTCAGTTAATGTAGATCCCTGATGACCCCTCTCCTCCAACTCCACACACAAGTGGGTGATTTAAGTTGGACTGCAATACAGAAAGATCTCCTAAGATCTAGATAAGATGGTGATTGAATGTCCCTTTCTCTTCCTGATCAAAGAGGGAAGTCAAACTCTGTCTTTTAAGCAGTTGATTTTCCTCAGCTCTCCGCCACATGAATAAAAGCCTTTGAAACAGCTGGTCCAAAAGGAAGTACATCTCACCTGTCAAGAGAGATGTAGCAAGAATAGGTCTGCAGACTGCACCGGCTTTTAAGTGTTCATGAGCTCTTTGTGCAAGTATGAAAACATTATCATCAGCTTCTAGATCAAACTGCTACACAGAAAAATGCTATCTGCATGAGGGGAATCATACCTGTGGACTTTAAGAAAGAAGCCTTCCTGACCCTTTACATTCAGGAACAAGTTTAAAATAAGAGCATGTAAAAACTCAGGGTTAACAGAGTCACTAGTTACAGTCTGTAGCCAAGGACTGCCAGCACTTCAGGCTGCTGCATCTCCAAGGAGTCTTGGGTCCTTTGGAGCATAGAAATCATTGTTCATTTTCCACAGTAGATGCTACTTGTTACTCAAGACAGATTTTGAGATCATTCTAGTTGTCTAATGCTCGTTGTCCAGACTGAGCTCGCAGAGCCCCGTTATTCTCGGTGTAAGAAGACGAGCAGCTCCAGAGGGGGATCTTGCACATCTGCTGGCACAGGATTGGGAACAGGCTCCAAACACCCAACCTGCAGCTAGCCAAACCTTACATGCCACAGTTAAATACAGACTGGTATTAAATACTAAATTAAATAGTTCTACACAAAAAACATTTTCCCTCTTGCACTGCACAGCCATTGCTGGATGTGTAACCCAATTGTTACGCTTGACAGGTTTCTGCATTGTAGAAATAAAATTTCAGCCAGCATCGCCTACACTGAGTCAAACTCAAAACCAGATGCACAGAAGGGGAAGACAGCAGCTAAAATATACAGCTTGGCCTAGTACAGAACTTGAAGATCAATAAAACTTTTTTAGCCCATGAAAGAGCAAGATGTCAGCACAAGACAAGAAAACAAACTCTCCTAGATTTGATCTCACCTCGCCTTTCCATGGCCATGGACAAGTCAGCAATATCAACACTGCAGCAAGTGTAGTGCCAATGAAATGTCAACATACAGAAGCTAAGTTAAAGAAGAACTCCCAATTCCCACTGATTTTAGCACAAAACTTCTCTTACAAGGTTAACTTTTACTTCAGCATCTGACTGAAGTGATATCAGCTAGAAAGTTGTGTACCAGAATTTACAAAGAAGCTCCTCAAAACCCAAGGCCGATGTCTGAATATTTCATTCAGCAACACTGAGTTCAGCAGCAGATAATAAGTAAGCTTAAGTCTAAAAATTAGACAGAATTTTTTATTATCAAGTGATAAAATTACTTTTTGTCCCACTTTGCTCCCTTCACTCCTGTCTCTGCCAAGACTGAATTCCTTAGAAACTTTTTTATTAAATGTATCTACCCTACAATAATTTTCCCCAGGAATAATTACAAAAGAAAGAACTTCCATTCATATTTAATTAAACCTGAAAAAAAACTTTACTGTAACCAAAGGTAATTTAGCCCTTCCACCAAGAACTTAGCATGTAATGCCAATGATAAATTTCAGGAAGTTGCCTGGTTTGGATTCAACTTTTTAACAAATAGAAGTTTGAGGAACTTTCTATTGTATTTCAGAACAGAGTTTCTCTGCTGAGAAGCAGACTCAGCAATGTTTTATTCACCCTCTTAAACTAATGAGGGCCCAATCTACAGGTCATTAGGAGACAAGAATTGCTCCAACAATGTCTGTGAGCTTTGTATCAGGCTCTTTGAGAAAGCAATAATTTATTTTTTTTTTGTGCCATACTTTCAGACTAGAAAGGGGAAAAACATCTTGCCACCAGCATCAACAATAAAGTTCGTGATCTTCAGTGAGTACTGGATTTCAAAGGGTGTCTGTTCCTCAGTCCAGCTTCAGATACCTTGTGGAAAAACAACTGCATGCAACACTTGACGTAAGTATTGTGGCAAAATAAATAACTGGCATTAAACAGCATTTTAAAATACTGGTCTCTCCATAAGGTGGAGTAGTCAAGTGCCTTAGAGAGGTGAGTCCCACATTATAGTGGAGGATGGAAGAGTTATGTACAATTAAACATGGACACAGCCCAGCTCACAAGCCCATCCAAGGGGGGGAAGGCAAAAGAAGGGGACATTAGGGCACAATAACAAATATCACAAGACATTTTGGTGGTCTTTTAAATTGAAATTTTTTTAAAAAAAATAAAAATCTGAATGTTGAGGACACTTATCCACAGTTATGTTTTGGGGTTTTCCCCCTCATTTGTTTTCTTGGATTTTTTTACTAAGCACTACATTTTTCCTTTGGAAAGTTAGCACTTTTCACACATACTACAAGAACAAAACATAGTTAAAAATGGCTTTGTCAAACATCCATTAAGGGTCCCTTCATCTAGTATATACTTAGCTCCCTACAATTCCAATATTGAGCAGATCTGAGTGGCACTCCTGAAATAGGCACAAATATCTTTTTTGCACATTTCCCCACATCATCAGTCCTTCTCCAGTACGAGAGTCCAATGTGTAATGCATTCTCTGGGTTTACTGTTGTCAGTTCACTTATTTGCAGTTTTAGTGTTATTCAGCACCTCACGCTGAGCTGCCTTTCCTCACTGTGAACTGCTCCTGGATTTGTATTGCACTGCTATTTGATTTGCCTTTAAAAAAGAAGAAATTGGGGGGGTCATTCTGTTTTCAAACAGAGAGGCTGCTCGTATCTTTGGGAAATAAATGCGTGAAGATGCTCAGAAGCATGATTGTTATTTTCTTTTTAAATGGCAAAATAGTTTGGTGGGTTTTTTTCAGCTGTGTTTTTGCCAAAGTTCAGGAAGAGCATTCAGTGAAGTGGTGAATTCAAACAATTGTCTGGACTGTGTGCAAATGAAAGAGCCAGGGAGGAAGGGACTGTTCCAGCACTGCTGGTGAGCTGGGAGCATCGCTCGCCCCACACTGCACTGCTCTTCTTGACCTCAGCTGGGACACATTGTCTGCTCTGTGGATTTTCATCACCTAAACAAACTGTTCCAATTCTCTACTCTGGCTCCCCCCAAGGAGTTCAAAGCCAACCCTTTAAGTATAGCACAAACTATCTTTCATTAATTCACAGAAATTTCATGGTTTGGATCCCTCATTTTCTTTGATATTTCATCCACTTTCCTCATTTTTCCAGACCTCTGCCCAAATACCCTCTTCCCTCATCTGAATGCCCTCTGGACATGTCCCCTTGGCAATCCCCTTGTCTCCTGCACAGACCTGGGCCAGAAATTCTCTCAGCTCCAAACCTTGTTCTGGTGGTTCTTTGTGGGCAGATTTACCAATGGAGATTGCCAACAGAGCAGGAATTGTCTGTACAGTGGGAACACAACCAAGACTTCCTCTTCAAGGTCTACAGCAGCTCACCTGCAGCCATCTGAGATCCCATGTTTGGCAGAGAGGTGCAGACACTGCAGACAGGACCCACATGTCCCTTGTCAAACGCAGCAGGTGGTACTTCAAGGACAATTTTCTAAGCAGCTGTTTTGTTGGTAACATTTTGTGAAGTAGGCTTTCCAGGTGAAAAATCCAAGCATGCACAGAAGCTGCTGTAACACCACATTACATGCTTTGGATATGGGATTTGCAAGGCAGCTGAAATGGTAACCTTTGCTCTCAGCTGCACCATTGATTGAAGCTGTTAACGCTGCACGTGTGTGAACAGAATCCAAAACTCAGGCCAAACCCACCAGAGCCAATCCCGATCCCAGTCAGTCAAGGGGAAATTTGTAGCACCTCAGAATCCACAAATTAAAGGTTTAGTTTGAACATGCAAGGTTTTGATTTGGAACAACTGGAACTGAAGAAGATATGGGCAGATTTTCAAGCCAAACCCCTAAATCCTAGTTCTTTAGGCTAGGGATGGTCAGCATTCACATTAACCTTGCATGGCCACCCAGAGAGAGGCACAGATGATGCAGTGTTTCCTGCTCAGTGATGATTCCCATAGCCACCTCCCAGCAGAGCTCTCCACAGTGTGAGGTCTCTGGCTCCTGCCCTGATGGTCCAATGCAATGTTTCCTTAAACTGCTCCTCCTCCTGCCCTCCTTGCAGGGACCATCTCCAAGGCTGAACATCTGATGGGCCACACTGATGGGCAGCCTGGAACTCTCCAATCCAGCTGCTCAGCCTGCACAGCCAAAAGGAGGCTCAGTTCTAACACTACAAAGTGATTTCATAATCACTCACAAAATACTCCTACCAAATAAGATCCTGCCCCTTAAATGGTTTGAAACATATTTCATGTGCAACTTCAATCCAGGAAACTAATGAAAACAACACAAACAAAAGGAGATTCAGCTTCTGAACAACAATACAAATACATGCAGACAATTCAAATAATTCTTACTGCTTTAATTCCCTGGAGATGTAACTGCATATATTACACAAAGCTG
Source organism: Cyanistes caeruleus (assembly GCF_971803275.1). Classification (NCBI taxonomy): domain Eukaryota; kingdom Metazoa; phylum Chordata; class Aves; order Passeriformes; family Paridae; genus Cyanistes; species Cyanistes caeruleus. Next base: position 10,537,600 of record NC_141708.1, on the reverse strand, counting down.
AGGTATTAAAAACCAGTGTTTCCAAGCAATGAAATTGCTGCCATAAACATCCCTGGATCCACTTTTAGAAGTACTCTAAATAGCCCATCTCTGTCTTGCTTTGTTGTCAGGTTTCCACTGATTTTGTGAGCATTTTAACATTGCCTCACCTCTCCACTTACCTTGGGATTTTACTCTGCATCAGTCAGGATTCCTGAGGCTCCCCAGCCAGGTCCATGTTCCCAGCACATCTTGACCATCCTGCCCACATTAGCTCCCAGTTCACTTCCCTTCATATCCTTCATGGCTTGACTCAGGTGCAACCAGGTGTACCTTCCAAATATAATCCCTTGTCCAGCACCTCCCACACTGGGCCCTTGTACTAAATCCTTGATACTTCTTCAGTATAAATACCACTGCCTGCCTATGCTTCTGGCATTTCTAAGTGTTCATTAGTGTGGGGCCCAGATATTAAGCAGTGTACTTTCAGCTTCATTAAATATAATAAAGCAAAATCCTTTCATAAGACACTTTTTGTGATTGACTGCTCTTCAAATATTTGAAGAAAATGACTAACTGGGAATTTTGTGTCAGAATAATTTGCAGGTAGAAAGACTCTTAAAATTAATTTTCTATAGATTATTTTCAGATCCTCTTTCTTCTCTCTCTTCTGCATCTGAAAGGGATTTTGTACCAGTGGAGAGGGGGAGAAAAAAAAAAAAAAATCAAACCAATACCTGCCTACTGAATCTGACAAGTGACATCCAAGCAGACTGATGGAAGTAGAGTGCCCCAATTTCTCCTTCTCAGCTATACAACCTCCTTTACTTTTAAGTGTACTCATGGATCTCTGTGGAGATAGCCCTGACTGCCTCCATTTCTGGCAACTGGGTTGGAAAGTTCTTCCTGACCTCACATTTCTACCTGTAAACAGTTTGGGAATGGGGCATGAAGCACCTAAGTGAGCAGTAAGAGAGCTGTATTTCATTCCAGTTCTCCCCAGGTTTTTTAAACCCTTTGGAAAAAAAAGACAAAAAAACCAAACTTTTTCACATACTCCTAATTATTTTAATGAGAACAATGCCAGTCTGCTCTAATGACAACTAATCTCAAGTGGTTCCTATACTGGCTTTGTTTAGAATATTGTTAATATTGTATCCACAAACCAACCAATTGACAGGGATTGTGCTCAGTAACCACATTTTACATTAGTTTACAGAGAGCTCTTAGAGTCAGAGACCATCAGCAGCTATAACATCAGAATACTGAAGTGTTATTGTGCTATTTTCTATAATCTCCCACATGAGAAAACTTCATCTTCTCAGTAAAATGCTTTCCTGTTCTACACTTTTGACCAATGTGATTTTCTAAATTAAAGTATTGATACTACATATTCATAAGACAGTGTATTTAAACAGGAAAAAGCTGAGCAGGTAAAAACTACCCATCAGCAACTCACCCAGTAGGAGCATTATTATTAACCACATTATTCTTTCAAGGAATGAATCCCTCAGCCCTGCAAAGAATTTAAGCCAGACTTAAACAGCTTCATTTAATCAATGAGATCCCACAAATATTTACCTCTTTTCCTGACTCAACGTTTACTCTATGTATCCCAAAAGAATTTTAAAATTCCTTTTGCCCAGGTCCGTAAACCCTTCTTTATCCAAGCAGTCCTTCTTGCATCCCTATTCTCTGAAGTTCCAATTACTTGTTGAGCGAAGATCAGCAGAATTTAACTGGCTCAGTGAGAGAATCAGTTTTTCAACTCATGCATAGCAGCAGTTTAACACTGAGGATCAACAGAGCAACATGCTGGCTTCAAAAAACATAGGAAATAAAAGGAAGAAAGGATAAAAAGCTTGGCAAATAAATTCAGCTGGAAGAGGGAAAACAAATAAATATTGGAAACAAGTTGGGTCAAATACAGTGATTTCAAGTGATCTCACACAAATTAAACAGAGGAGAGAAAAGGCAAGAAGACTATTCTGTTGGTAAACAGCTTCTTTAGTTTTCAATTAACTGCCTGTTCACTGCTCATTTCTCTGCAGCTGCAGGCCCCAGAGCCTGACTTCATCCGCAGTGCAATTCCTGCACCAGTGAGGGATATTTCTCTGCATTTGCACCCTTCAGCCAGTTTATTCCCAACTTCAGCTGAGCAGCACCCAAGGAAATAGAAGGGTAGCTCAGAGGAGAGAGTTCCTCACTGTTCTTCACCCAGAATAACAGGGAGAAAGTGTGAACTCCTGAGCTGACTTGTTATCAAGTCTAACCACAGCAGGAGCACTGCCTAGGAGGTGCAGATGTAGTCATACATATATTCACATTCAAACAGAGGTCACCAGCTGTGTTCCCCATTCCCTGAACCCCAAAATAAACCCTTTCTTCTGGCACCCTTCTTTGTCATTCCCCATCTGCTCTCCTAGACTTGCAATATATTCACCAGTCTGATTTAAAGTGGGTGCCAAGGTGTACCTGCATAATCTCTGATCTGTTTGTGGGAGCCACAGAAGGCAGGGTGCACAAAAACTGAAACAGCTGAAAAATCCTAAAAAAAACTCTTCCCAACTGGACAGCCTGTCAGCAGAAATGAATTACAACAAGGGGAGCTGCCACTGAGCTATCAACACAGGAGATTTGGGATCACCTAACTGGTTTTGACAGGCTCTCCTTGGCCTTAATGCATTGAAGAAAATCCATAAACCACGCCTTCCTTACAGGAACGTGTCAAGATGCAAAAGAAACAATTAAAAAGCAGGAAAAGATACAAACATCCTTAGGATAACATCATACTGGAGCAGATAAGCAAAGTGTCCAAGTGATTTTGGAGCACTGACCATAACTCCTCTTTCAACAGTGACCAAGTGGAAGACTCGAACCCCACTTCCTCTTTCAGTTCCACCATCATTTTCTGTTCCCCCATCATTTCTAAGCATTTCTCACCGTCATGCTCTGTTTCCACGTGATTTCCAAAGCAAGGCAGGCTTTTGCAAGCTGCCCAGTGTGCTGCAGGTGGATGTGTCTGCAGATCTCACCTTCTGCTGCACTGCCTGAAACTCCTGGCTGACTTGGACCGAGGTTTACATCTGCTGTAATACAGAAAAATCTCAAAACAAGCCAGGCAGCTGGGCAGAAGAGACATCCAAGAAACATCCCCTGGGAATTCCCATTCTACAGGAAAGGCCAAGATTACATCTTCCTAAACACCTGTGAAGCCTGGAGATAGAATTAGGAGAAAAAACCCAAAAACAACAACCTCTTGAAGTCTTGGCCCAGGGGAAAGTTTCAATCAGAGCTGGCAATGAACCACAAGACAAAGCCATTGGAAATCAAGCTCCATTACTTCCACCCCACACAGAACTACTTATTTAAAGCATCTCTTATTTGAAAATCTCAGCAATTTAATTAAGTAAATGGCCCTCAGAGGCAGGTAAGTGTCATGATGCTTATGTTACCGATGGCTTGCACTGAAGCACGGAGCAGTTAATTGAGTTACCCCTGACCACACAGGAACCCACCAGTCCTGCCTTTCTGCTCTTTTTCTCTAACTAATAAAGGCACTCAACTTAATTCACATTTGCAGGTCTTTACAGCAGTCCCACAGCTCAAGACCCAGACAGCCCCTTCTGCACAGGAGGCCAGAACTCTGTGATGAGCTGGCAAATCCTGACTTCTCCCGAACCTCCTCCCACTTAGCCCAGTCTAAAGACAGCCATGGCTCCCAGCAGATTTGCTCAGCTGTACCTCAGCTCTGACACTGCACAAAGAACCACAGCCAGGGCAAGGAGAGGCCTCTCAGCTGGGTGTAAATGCTGGCCAGAAGCAGCTCCCACCTCCACCTGCAGAACCACTGCCTGGCAGGGGCTCCAGCCATGCTGGGCACAGGCTCTAGGGAACACCCTCCAAGGCCAGCCCTCCCAAATTCCCTGTGCCCATGGCAGCCAGACTAGATGCAGTCCTAAAACACAGAGCAGAAGGATTTCCTCCTGCAGATATTCAGGACAGTGGTAATAAAAGCTTGTCCATGTTTCCATCAGCAGTCCATAATTAAGATTTATTTTTGTTTTAATTAATTCCATCCTCTCGGGTCTATTTATTGCCAAATTGGGGGTTGGGTTTTTTCCCAGCTTTTAACCTTGGGATTTTTCTTGAGGTCCAAAGCACTCAAAGCTGAGACTTATTTCCCAAAGTCAGAGCACTATTTCCCTGCTGGCTAGAGATGGGCAGATAGCCCCTCTAAGACCAAACATTGAAATACAAGAGCACAAAAAATAAGACAGATCCTCGCTTTCCTAACTTGACATCTCCCATTGCTATAAAAGATGTTAAATGTTCATCACAATCTGCTTCTTCCAGCAGCTGGAGAGCTGGATTTTGAGTAAGTAAAACAAGACATCAGAAATGTCTTGCATGAAATAATTTCAGTTCCCATGAGAAATCAGAATCATAGAATGACACACTCCAGCTATGAAATCTATCATTCATTAAAACAGTACCATTGGTAACATCATTATGGCTAAACACAGTTTTAGCAAATAAAAGAGCATGGGATACAAATAGCAAAGGGATTAAATAAAAGAAAATAAAGTGTTTGCGTATATGGGGTAAATATATGAGTATGACAAATTATAAAGATTAAACATAACAAAAAACATAAGTGGAGAAAAACATTTTGACTCTATTAGACTGCATAAATTTGTCACTAAAAACAGAATCAGCTACAGTTGGACCAGGCAAACTATGGGATGAGTGACAGCAGAAAACAGGTTCTTGTTGAGCTATTTACATATTTGTGCTCTGTGACGCCATACAGCCTCCCAGAGAAATTAACTGCTGGGCTCCCACCCTGCACACAGAGCTGGAGCTAGAGACATGTCCACTCACCCAAAGATAAAGCACAGCAGCTTCATTATCTGGTCCCATGACAGTTTACAGGACTCTTCTGATTGGAAAAGCCCATCACTAATGATGTAGCATGTAATGATGGGCAACTGCAGTGTGCAGTGTTTTTATAAAAACCTAAAACACATTAAGCCCCTTCTCAGCTTTGTATGGTTATTTTAATTAACGCATTAATAACATTTAATTACAAAGTAATAAACTCCCAGTTGGATAAGCACTAGTTAACACACCCATGATGCTTGAACATTACTGAAGTGAAATTTGTTCAGTCTGATACACCACTTCAGTTAAAGTTAAGGAATGATTTCTCTGCAGCTAATCCTCATCTAGCTCAGCCATTCAGAAGGTAAGAGGAAAACTGTTTTGTAACTTCCCAGACTGTAAAATTCTCAATGATAAAAGGAAGGAAGCGCACATTGTGCTACTCCCAAGCAATGTCAGTAACTGGTGGATGCAAAGGAGAATTTCTGCTGAAGGAAACACACAACCACATTGTGCAGCTGCTGTTTATAACCCTGAGACATCTCCTGGATTATCAAATGTGCTCTGAAAGGCATTGTGTTCAAGGGGAGAAAAAGGGGTAAATACAAAACTCCCTAGACTGGAACTTACTCTGAGCATAACAGCCCTGAGTAAAATGTTTTAAGGGGTATTTTTTTTTGTTTTTATTAAACCATGCTCATACTTCAAACAATGGCAAGTTACTAAGCACTCAGAGAAAATAATCATCTTCTTCAGGATGCCTGAAGGCAAACTCATCTTTCAACACCTGTAACACAGGCAAGTGCAGGAACTTAAACTCTGTTTAAGTTCTGCTTCTTGTAACGAGAGCCAAAATTGGCAGCAGGGGCAGGGGTCTGCCTGGCTGGGAACAGCTCTCTGAGGAGGTGCAGGGGTCCTGGCAGGCAGCGAGCACAGCACAAGCCAGCCCTCCAGGGCTGGCAGCCTTGCAGGGAGCAGGAACACCAGCCCAACCTGCGATCAAGGGAAGTGATTATTCCCTCTGCTCAGCACTTGTTACACAACATCTGTAGTTTCCTGCACTCCTGGTGCACAGAGCCATGAATAAAGTGGATCTTGCTGAGGACAGAGCTGTCTTGACAGTGGGGCACACCTCTGCAAAAAGCCAACAGCAGCAGGCTCTGCCAGCTCAGACAGGAGATGGCTTTGAGGGGCTCCAGAGCTGCCATCAAGAAGAGGTGGACTTGTCACAGCAGGGAATGAGAGAACAGGTGCAACTTGAAGCACAAGGGCTTCAGTGTGGGTGCAAGCGAAAACATTTCCCCTGAGAAAGTCAGGCAGTGGGACAGGCTGCCCACAGAGGTCACACAGCCTTCATTTGAGGAAGTTCTCAAGATCCAACAGGGAATAGCTCTTATAGCTCTTATCCACCTGACTGGACCTCAAACTGTCTTTGAGTAAGACATTGGAATGGAGATGTCCTGAGCTCTCTCCCATTCAGGGTGTCCCCATTCAAATGTCTGAGCACAAACACAAAACCTCAGGGGTTTCTCTCAGGACTGTACATGCAGACTGGTGGCTTAACTCATGGACTGCTGGGACCCAGTTTTATTTGCCTGAACAGGTGGCATGCATGCATTTGTATCCACACAGCAGGAGAGGAAGCTATTCCATTTATATTAATATTTATTCCATTTTGTCCATTTCAGTCTAGCTGGCACTTATGGCAGGTACACCATGCATTCTAGAGGGCAGGAGCAAGCATTAGACAGTAATTACTAATCAAAGTCACATTTTTTTCCTTATAACTTAGTTATAACTCAAACATATATATATATATATATATACACATACTCATTAATTGACTGTTAACTCATTAGTTAACAGTTCTTCATTTGAGTCTTTTCTGTGTCACAACCAAGCAGCCTGTGGCACATCCAACCATCATGGTCACACTGATGACTTAATACAGGAGGATGAAAACTGTATCCTATTCCTTGCCTCTTTCCTGATTTCCAGTCAGTTCCACATCCTTCACTGAATGTTGGAGTAGAAAAAAAAAAAAAACAAAAACCAAAACAAACCACAAACAAAAAAAGAAAACCCAAACAAAAATACTCCCAAAAATACCAAAAACAAACAAAAGAACCCACAAAAAACCCACAAAAAGCCATCATAAGCTTTGTGCAATTCATGGTGACTGTGAAGAACTGACCTCCCACCAAGAGCTCAGCTGCTCCATAGCTGGGAGGCCCATGCTCCTTCCTGCCTACTTCATTTTGACAGACCAAGACTCCCTGGAGTTTTACTAACATATTTATGCACTATGTGGGTTATCCCAACAGCCACCAATAAATCTTATTATCTCTCCTCAATAAGTCTTGATAGCACTGAGTGATTGATGCACTAAAACTTGGTATAAACATGGAGATAAACATCTGCCATTCCTTTCCTTCCTTGTCTTTACAGCAGCAGCAGTTTAGAAGTGACAACCCATTGCTTCACTTTTAGCACAGCTGTTCTAAAACTGCCTGAATAACAACACAGGCTATGCAGAAACACTCATCTTTACTTCCAGGGGGAAATAATGATTTCACAGAGCTCATCTCCAACCACAGCCCCTCTTCTTAAAGGAAGTACATGCGTAGTGCTCTTAAATTGAGGATGATAGATGTCAAACAGCAGCATCTAAAGCAGTGGTACCCAGCTTCTGGTTCCTGGAGCCTGGTGTACCAGACTAAGGCTACATGAAGCTATCGAGCCTTCCTTGGGAGGAAGGAAAAGACTCAGCCAGTCCGAGTATTACACACTCTGCATTTTTACCTACTGATCAGCAGGGCATGCAGAACACTGACTGAGAGACTCTGACAGAAACCTTCTCATCCCATGGACAGCTGCTGCCTCAAGGAACTGGCAATGCAAATAGACACCATTTGGAAAAGGCTGCCCATCAGGGTTAGCAAACTATGAACCCAACCAGGTGCCCCAACTCCATTCTTGGTTTCCATTCAAGATAGGTCGGCTCCCCAGCATACAGGCATCTGAAATACACAATCACTTCATCTGACAGAATATAAATTACCTGGTACATTAAAAAAACCTGAAGGGTGTAATTCAGATTGTTTACAGTCAGAATGCTCATGTAGATTTCCTCCTGCTACTGAGGTTTTCTTCAGCAGTTTCTTTGATGCTGTCCAACCCTGGGCAGGGGCAGGACAGAACATCCCTTTCCACTCTGCAAACACTGCAGCCCATAGCTCATGCTCAGGAAGAGCTGTAAGTTTACACACACACAAAATCCTTCAATGTCCTTGCTCAGTTGACTTTCTTTGTTGCATGACAAAAGGAGCCCATATATTAAAGTGAATTCAAAGCGTAGAGAACACATAGTGAGCTGTAAAGTCTAGTTTAAGAAACATGTTCTCTTCCTGATAACTCCTTTGTTATTAGCAGAAAGAGTTGGTTAGAAAACCTATGGCTTTCTTTTGGAAGAAAACACACCAGAGAAAATTAATCCTCTCTGAAAATAGTCAAATATCTGGATTTAATTTTGATTTGATTGCTAGACTGAGTTTTGCTTTGACTGTGTTTGTAAAAACAATGTTGCTTTACATTTCATTTCAAAACAACATTTAAAGCTTAGGTGGAAATCAGAAGAAAAGGGAATAGGGATGACTACTTTTGCATTTTTTATCTCGTATCTACAGCAGAAAAACTAAAAAAGGGTAGGGGCCAAAACTAAGAAAGAATGACAGGGTTGGGATGATGCTGGCTTTTAATTAGAACCAGGAGTTTTAGTCATGTGAAATGGAAAAAAACAGATAAACACTATTTCCTTTATTTAATTTGAGTAAAACATACAATTGCTGTCAAAGCAAACACATTTTTGCAATTGATGTTATCTTGACTTCCAAAGAACATTAGCATTTGAAGCATTTTATATTGAAGAAATAAAATAATTCCATCTTGTTTAAAACCCTAGAAATAATTAAAACAACAATTCATCAGTTCTGCATGGTTTAAAGGAAAGCAGATGTCCACTATACCACATTAGTTTATCACACTGGAAAATGAAACATGAAGCAAATAGGAATTTATTGTGTAAGTATTATCACCACAAACTCTTGTCCTTTTTATCCTTGCTAGTAAATTAATCTCCTCAATTTATTGATAAATTGATAAATAAATTATCAGTATTTAAGGAGCACACAGGAGGGCTAAGCATGGAAGCAGATTCACCTCACCACACTGGTAATTTGGCCCCAGTCAGAGGTGCCTCAGAATGGCAGGTGATGGTGTTGCATCATTGTGAATTTAATCTCTCATTTCCCTACCATTTTAGGGCCACAAAACCAGTAGATATTTGTTGTAAGCTAGAGCAGTCACCAGAAAAATGCCCCAGGACACGAAGGGAACTTCAGCTCCTTCCTCCAGCACAGCAGAAATCAGTGACTGTTGGTGAGAAGCCAGCACAAGGCAGCGCTACCCAGCCTATGCCTCAGCATCGTCTGCAATAAAATAAAACCAGGCAATACAGAAACTCCAAAACCACTTGTCTCAAAAACACCACATAAAAAATTCTCATCCTGAAGTGTTTATTTCTATTTAGATGTCTTTCAGTTTTGCTCAGCTCCTGCCACACGCTCTGGAGCAGCAGGGAGAAAGCACTTAAACTGTCAAGCGTGGTGTGCTGTGCCACACTCTCACCTCGAGAGCCACAGGGAGCTCAGCTTGTGCCAGCCTCAACAGAAACCAACAGGGTGCCTGAGCTGGGTTTAAGGCACTGGTGGTGGCTTAGGGGGCATTTCAGCAAGATCCACTGGCTTTGCTTTGGCATCTGAAGTAAGAGTTTGCCAGGTGCATCCTCTCCCAGAGTAGTAATCATCCATAGCATTAGCAGAGTTAAACACTTCACTGTTCCAGCCCAGCACAGGTTTTAATCTATTAGTTGAAAATGAGATGCCTCCATCAATACTGTAATAGCACACACACTCCCCTGCCTATATATATATAAAGCCTGTTCATTTTATGATCAGTACAATAGTTCTATGATAGAGAAGGCTATAATATTTTATTAATGTTAAACTTGTTCACCTGGGAATCTATACAAATCACTGTAATTTTGCCTCACTAATGTTTGTTATCAATCTTTTCTTCTCAATAAAATGAGGGCAAAATATTGCAGAAGTCCCTCTCACTGAATTTACTATTTTTATTTTCTCTTTTTTTTATTATTTATTTTTCACCCTTCTCTCCCCCTCTTGTCTGGGCTTCTGTCCAAAGTCACAATGAGTTGAGAATAGGACGTTCAGAAAGTATTTTATAATTCTTTAATCACCTAACTTTGACATAGCCTAGTCATTTGGGCTGGAGCATTTTGATATAAACAGAACCCATGTAGCGACAGAATCAGGTCAGCGAGGCAATTAATCATCTCTGCATTTACACTCTCAGCAAAACAATACAAAAACAAAAGAATGGATAGAGAAGATGGGAGGAGGAACACCATAACCCAGCTCTGATGGATAAATAATTGGCTTGGCTTTACTTCTGCAGCCACAGAGGAAAGATGCAGAGCTCCCATTTATTAATCACTTTTGCAGAACCAGCCTCCAGGAACCCACAACAGAACGTGGGAGGCTCAGTGTCCACTGGCATCTTGCAGCAATTTTCTGTGCTTAGCTCTTCTTGCACTGATAGGGGCGTAGTATCCTAAAACAAGGAGTTTGATACCTCAGATGGAAATACTCTGTAGGGCCTAAGGCTTGATAACTACAATTTAGTGCTTGTGTTTGATCTCTACAGGAGCAGCACCAGTGCAGCTGAGCACACAGAGTGGCTGTACTCCCATCATCTGCTGCCCCACACATGCACCTCTACTTTCCCCTATATGGGAAACTATTTCATCAGTGGCTTTAAAATCCCTGTTAATAGTGCCCCTCTAACTATGCTGTTGATCTGTAAGCTCAGAGGAGCACAGATAAACAGCATCCACGATAGCATGAGCAGGCTGCCCAAAACGTCTTGCAAATGGTCTCCAAATAAAATCCCAATAAAAGAAATGCCATTCTCCCCTTTTCCACTCCAGAACCATAGGGAAAGAGATTTTGTTGCATCCAGGAGTAATCTGAGGCACAGAAGGGGTAAGGGCATGGAAATTTGAGAATCAAGGAGAATTCACTGATCTTTCTCCTGCTTGCTCACTCAGATGAGCAACACCCCAGAGACAGAATAAACTCAGCAGCACAAAGCTCATGATGAGACAGATCTAGGTAGTTCTAAACAGGGTGTAAGCAAGTCACAGGGTGATTATCCCCCCTCAATTTGTGGGTATTTTAGCACACTCAGGGCTTCTGGAGTATATAACCTGGAATAGACATTGAAATGGAAGGAACATGGGAGAAGAAGTTTGGGATTCAGCTGTCATGATGCCTATCATACAACAGGTTTCCTCAGCCAAACACTTTCAGGAAAGAACTTCCCTCAGACATTATCCATCTCCTGTGCCCACAACACACATTCACACACTGCTTGACAGGAATCCAAAAATTACCCATGAAAAGCCTCACAGAGGCCAAAAACTCATGAGTTAACTCCTGACTGCAGGACTACCTGCTGTGACATCCAGTGGCCTGGATATCCACACACACAGACGTGCAAACCCAAATATTTGCAGACTTGGGGAAAACTCAGAAGCCACTTTTCACCACTCCATGCAAGCACTCAGAAAGCTCAGTGAGCACCACCAAACCCCTTCACTGCATTCCTCTCTTCCAGCCTCAAGGATGGAGAAACAGACTCTCACCAGAGCCTTCCCTGCCCTGGTACTGCCAATAATAAGTTCAGTCAGCTAAGAATTACTTACATAGAGCCAGGATCAATAAAGCTATAGTGTGGCAAAGGCAGCTCAGGCAGGCTTTGCAGGGGCATAACTAGGAGTGATGGGCCGAAATTAAGCAGAAGGAAAATTCTGGCTGAATAGCGAGAGAAATTTGCTTTGCTAATGGGTCAATCAATTAGACCAAGCACACAGCTCTCAAGGGAAGCATGCAGGGAAACCTGTCACTAGGATCACTGAAAACTGGAGTGAAGGAGCTCCAAAGGTTGTCACTGCATAAGCAATTCTGCAGGATGCATTTCAGGAGCACTGCAATTCCATGGAGCCAGTGGGAACAAAGCTGAAAGTGCCCAGCTTACCCCACCTCCCGAGGTCCTAGCAACCCTTCCACAGCTCTCTTTCCCCTTCTCTTGTATTTAATCTTCCCATACTCTCAGAATGGCATTCATCTAGGTAAGGCATTGAATTTTGGGTCTTAATTATCTGAAATCTAGCTATCTTATCACCTCGCACTGATAGAGCAAGCTAGTGAAATAGGAATTTTTGATAAAAAGTACTCAGGTCTCTCCAACCTGAGAGTCAGAAATAATAATTGTCCAGTTCTTTGTAAGCTAAACTTTTCCTGAGTTACCTGTTAGACCACAGCTTCTTAAAAATATCAATATGATTAGCTGCAATCATGTGAACGTGACATAAAAGACCTTTGCTTGTTTACCAAGCAGAACAGAGGATACAAAACAATAGGACTTTTGTTTCTACTGTGCAAATACCACACAGTGAAAATTAAGATTGCGCTGTCAGAGCGGCAAATGGATAAACAAGACCTTAATATAATTATGCTGAGTATTAAGGAAACATTTTTCAACAGACACATAAACAGACTTTAAGTACTCTCCAACAAATATGGTAGGGCAAACAATTTAGAACTAGCAGTATGTCAGATCTTGGTCTATCAGTGCAGGGCTACACATTTCCCAGAGCAGCACACATTTGACTCAGGAGACCATTATCTGCTCTGTTCTTGCAGTGTCATTCCTTAGCAATAGTGGGAGTTGAGCCTTGGCCTGCCAGCATGGTGCTCTCATCAAGACATCCCTGAAGGAGGAGTTAGGGAAGACCAAAGCTACAGGAAGAGCACAAAAATTCAACAGGCAAGAGCCCTAGAGAAACAGAGAGAGGCCCATAATGCTGCACAGTAAGTGAAAGTTGGGAGCTCAATGGGCTCATGTGCAAAAGTGACCTGAAACACGGGAGAGAGGTCCCTGCTCTGGTCAGGAGTCACAGTCATCAAACCATGCTTGTCCTGAAACTACTCCAGATCATGAATACTCTCCAACTCAGATGTGCCTCAAAGTCAGTCTTCTGCTAATAACAGTACTTGCTCTGCTTTTTCTTGAAGTGATAGACTTTTCCTCATCCTATAAAGATCAAGAAGGTCAAATATCCCATTCTTTACCCAAATTTCTCAGACACACTAGCCCAGATTGACTCAAGGCGCTAGACAGGCCTATCTCCTCAGCAGCAAATTGTTTCTCAGCTATTGCCCTTGTCCTATTGATGTGACAGAACCTGCCACAGCCAAGGTACCATTTTGACATTTGAATCTTTGTCTGCTTGCCCTCTTTTAAATGGTTCACCGCATTTCTTTAAGGTACATTTTGAAACAAGGCACAATCTCCCAAGCACAGACTCCAGTCTGATGTAAGTTAAAAGACAAGCAGGTTGTCTAGGCACATTCTCACTGCAAACTGTGGCTGGAAATCAAAAAGGGAAGAGATTCTGCATATTCAGACCTGTGAAGAAACCAGTATCTCTATTTCTCCAATAGATGGTGCTAATAATTTCTCTCTCAGATATTCATAAATAAAAAAGGTGAGTTTCTTTTGTGGCAATGCTGCAGTGAGAGCTGTGAAATGGGGCAGAGAAAGCAAAGTGCAGAGTCCCAGCAGGACCCTGAGGGATTCCATAATAAAGATGTGAAATGAGAATTCTGGCTCACTCCAGCAGTGCTACTTGTGCTTTCTAATCTCTTTCCTGTAAGTGTTAAGTTCCTCAAACCTTTTCTAAGTCTTTTCGCAGCCCCCTTTTCCTCATGTGAGTAAGGATGAAAAGTGTGAAACTGGTAAAGGCTTTTGAGGAAAAGCAAACTGGCTTATCAAGGCAAAACAGTGGGAATAATAGCTTCCATCTTCTGTCACTCCTCTGGAATGAATACAACACCCAAGTTCTAGAAACAACAGTTGCTTAGCATTATGGCTATCAATCAACAGCATGTTTTCACAAAGGACTGTTGATGTTAAAACCATTTTCCAAATTTCCTTGTTTGCTTTTCCCCCAAATGCATAAACAAAGATCTGCTTAAATACACCTCAAAGTGTTAGAAATCTACATCAGGCCTTGAGAACTGGGTAATTAAGAAAGAAATTCACTTCCGTAATTGGCACAAAAAAAAAACCAAGACAATAGAACTTGCAAGTAGAATAACATTAAGTTATTGAGAATAATTGCAGTGTTAACAATTTCAGTTGTTTCAAGAGCTCTTAGGAAAACTATCACCTTGGCTGTGTACAACCACCTTGTTTTTAGCACACCAGAGCAGCTGCTTTTTTCCTACAACCATTATCCTACATCCTCTGCATAATTTGTCTCCATCTACATTCCCAAGTGCCTGTCCTAAAACCTTAATATTCCTGCTGTATTTTCTCACTTATGGCTTTGTCAGCCAAAAGGGTTATTCAGATGTTCCAGATCCCAAGCAGTGCTAAAGCAGATGATAAGAATGAAGGACAGGGTCAAGTAATTTTTAAGCACTATATGGTTTACTTGGCTGCACTGGTTTATGCATTAGGACTAGAAAGTAATGGAAAGCTCAGGCAGCTGGACACGGATATGGCTTTAACAGCAGAGGTGCCATGGTCTGAAATTTAATGTTTTCTTCCAGGAAAGTAAGAGCTGGAATCAGGCAGAAAACACCCCTGTGGAACACAAAGCAAATGAAAACTGCATTCAGCCAAGCACATTCTCTGCAGATGAGGCAGCGCTCATCACGGAGGGCACCCGAGCAATGTGGCCAAAGAGCCTCTTTGCAGAAAACAGCAAGGGAGCAAAAGATGAGACAAAAGTCACCCTTTACCTGGCACTTCAGGAAGGAGAAGTCTTCAGATTCACAGACAGCAGACCTTTACTGCCCTGTATGAATGTGCTGAGCACAAATATAGAGAGGGGAAAAAAGGAAGACCAGCAGACCCAAACAGGGCACGTGCCTCCATACACGTGTACTCCTCGTAACACAGGAATTTGTATTTGCACAGCTCTACCTCTGAGCTCCAGGAGATCTTCCCCATCTAACTTTGGACCTTAACAGCGTGTTTTAGTGCACCACAACCTCTGCAGAACCCAAGAATTGATGGATTCCATGAGAAGCAAGGAAAGGATTTTCATGTTCACTCTACGATTCAAGGAACTGAAGCGCCACAAGGCACAGGGATTTTCTGCTAAGCATAGGAACTCTGCAGGAGAGCAGGTAACTGAGATTTCCTGAGACCCAGCTTAGAACCACAAGCACATGAACTATCTTGCCTCACTCCTGCCTACAATACAGCTTTCTCAGAAATACATACATACATACCTGAGTACAAAATCAGATGCAAATCCCTTGCTCTACAGAACTCTGGAATTAGCATGGGGGAAGAGAAGAATACTCTTGAGCTGCAAATGAATAGAAATCAAGCTAATGTACAGCATATATTGCTGATCTCTCATGCTTGAGTTTAAGCTCTGAAATATTAACCACAGTCATTACAGAAGGCTCTCTTTTGACAGTGTGTCTTATGGTTCATTTACCAAGAGAAAATGGGTGCAATTTTAGCCAGTGTTAAAATTAATCTGCTTTTATCAGAGAAAGGAAACTAATCCCACTTTACCAGCTCTTTTGCACTGTGAGGGGAGACTAACAAATACAGAACAATTTAAATAACCAGGCTTCTTTGGTGAATCTGGGATTCTGTAGGTTTTCATTCATCTAGGTTGATAAAAATATTCTCTGAGAGCAAGACCAACCACTTCACCCAGACAAGCACAATTCCTACAAGGCCAAGCACAGTGCTGACCCTGATCTGTCTCAAATTGGGTGCCTACAAGACTTGTGATTTTTTTCTTTGGGGAAGGTCAGTTCTCAGAAGCCAATCAAATCTGTGATATCTGGGAAGAATAAAGGCAGCAGTAACAACCTAACTGTGCACTCAGTATCATCCACACACAGTGCCCAGAGTCACAGGCAAACAGCTTTATAAATAATCTTTTCACACACACTGAGTTCACCCAAACTTCTCTCTTAGCTCTTAAATTCCTCCTCCAGCCCTGCTTAAGGAAGAACCCAAAATTTCAACTGCTGCATGCCCCCATACCAGAAAAGGTTTCCTGGGGAAAGAGGAGAAAGACAGGAGAGCCATGAGGAGGCAGAGTTCCCACATAAGCTCCTACCCCTTTAGAGCAGCATTCTAACTCACACTGCCTTCAGACACCAAGCAGATTCCTCTAGCTGCTGTCTTCTTTAGCTTACTTTTGCATTCAGAAAGTATTTTTCAGTTGTGCTGCTAAACTTTAATCACTCACTCTCTAGGTTTGAGTTCTCTATAGATTGTTTCTATTGACAGAAAATCCTAGGAGAATTATTATTTTTTATTAGTATTATTATTTCCCAGTAGTGCACACATAACAATAGCTCTCTAGATACAGCAAATAGATATAAGGAAATGAATGGAACCATAACTGCCTCATGTCTTTCATTTAAGACACACTGGGTTTTAGTCCTTTTGTTCAGAAACAAATTTAACAAGAATTTAGGAGCTGTGTGTTGGGGCTGAAATAAATTAGGTGAATAGCAGGAGAGGGAAACTTGCTATGACTTCAAAGTACAATCAACACAACGATGGGACTTCATGGAATAAGAAAACTAAGACTGAATTTAATACAAATGGCTCCATTGTTATCAAAGGTTCTGTACAAGCTCTAATGATAATTCAATTGCATTGTTCATTGGGGAGAAGGTAGATGAAGATCATTTAATGTTTTATAATTAGCAAAAATATTTCATCCTGGCTGCAATTTACCTTGTGTGAGGGAACAGGAGTGGTGTCAAAAGCAGGCTGCAGGTAGCTGTGGCTGTGTGGACAGACCCATGTTCTGCTTAAGGACACACCAGGGCAAACACTGTGCAGGGGCAATGGATACCATCAACTGGAAAATTCTTGTCAAGATTTCTACATGGTTCCCCTCATGTTTCCCCTTTACATAATGGATGGGAATGCTGGAACATTTTGTTTCTGATAAGGCTGAGATGAGAATAAGCACTTCTCCCACATACCTTAAAATATTGTTTTTCTATTCCAAAGTGAACACTTCCAACTTATTTAGAAAGTTAGGGGGGTGCTGAAGTGGATTAAAAAGCAGGACAAGTTCCAAGCCCTGCCTTGAATGAGATGGCTCCGAACTTGAGGAGAATGACAAGGAAAGCCTGGTATCCCAGCAGAAATGCAGCAGAAGATACCATCCCATGCAACTGCTATGCCCTAACCTCCTGGAGTGACAGCTACCCCACCTTCACCTCCTGGAAGGCACTGCCTGGCATTTCCTCACTCACAGGTTGGTGGTACCGTTTGTTCTGGGCACCAACAGGAGCGGTGCTGGTGCACCAGGTGGGCAAGGAGCAGCTGGGATGCTCTCCCATGGTTCACCAACACAAGTGGCCATCCTCAGTGCCTGCACTGCTCCAGGGACTAGATCACACTCATAACCAGAGCGAGTCAAACACATCCTCAGTGAGATTGCTAAAAAGAGAGGCGGATCCAAGTGCAGATTTCCTTTCACATCTCACAACAAACCACACAGAAAATTCAGAAAGCCCTTTTGACCTCAAGGCACGTATTTGAAAATCTTTCAAGTAGGACTATGAACAGCAGTGCAAGTTCTACTCTCCAGAAGGAGCTATGCACTATGAAGACAGAAGGTCTCCTGCCAAAATACTGGCTAGAAAGAAGGTACTTGTGGGTTAATGTGGGTGTTGGCAGATCTGCACAAGAAGCAAGCCAAGCTGTGTTTCACTTTCACAAGTTAAAGAAGTTGGAATGAATGGGGGAAAGGGGGGGGAGGAACATTAAAAAAAAAAAAAAAAAAAATCAATTGGAATGGGAGAAATCACCTCTGAAAGAAGCCAAGAGTCAGCCACTGATAAGTGCTGTTGTAATTCTTGGTCATCCCAGAGACTCCCAACCCCCTTGAGATGGTAACTGCAGGATTTGAAGCTGCCTCTTTATGCCTTTTATAACACATCAACCCATCTAAAATCATCCCTTTGCCACCAGCTGCCAACACCAACTTAAAAAAAAGAAAACCCAACAAAGAAGCAATGCCACAGTGCAGGCTCCTGCAGGCAGGCATGCAAAAGCTTCAGATGGAAAAAAAATCTGAGGATTTTAAGTGAAACATCTCACACTAGCCCAATTTAAAGAGTTAGCAAACATTATCCCACCTAAGGTAACTGCCCACTTGAGGGCTCCTCATCCTGAAGTAGAAGATATACTTTAAATGCATAAGCTAAGGTAAGGTAAACACAAATACTTCAGGTAACCTCCTGCAAACCATGAGAATATATATGACAGCCTTAGCTCAACAGAGACAGCCCAGTGCACCTCTGAGCCTCAGATCCAAGCCAGGCTGGAAAGATTCTGCTGTGATTGCATTGTCAGCCACAGGAGAGCTCTTTCCACGTCTCCATGCTCAACAGGAAAAAAGTGCACCACTGGGTTTCCCCACTCTGCACAGGGTGATCCCTTATCCATATTGACTTTTATCACAAAGATACAGAGGGGCCTAAAGGTTTTTGGTTTTCCTTACATCATCCTTCTGAAAACAAAAGCTGTGTCTACAGACTTTTGTTGTCTCCAAGTATTTCACTTCTTTCTGAGCCAGAGACAGCATCTCTCCTGCTGTAAGAGCTTGTACCTCTTCAAGCAGCAAGGCAATTCCCTGCCAAATTCAAGAAGGTAAACAAAATACATCTCTTCTGGCAAAATGTCTCCACACCAATTTGTGTAATTGCCCACGTCCCTGAAGAGGGCCTTGTCCACATGTTATAGCTCTGACTCTAAGCACTGAAATACAATTGAACCAGATGCATCAGACACAACTGGCTGGCTGCTTCATGTCAAACCTCCACAGGTGGTGGCTAAGAAAGGTGTCTCTAATTCAGAGATGCTGAGAACAAATAGCACAGCGTATGCAGGGAAAGTCATAGCATGGAAAACTAAAGGTAAATTATTTTATCTATACATCACCCTCCAGCAGCATCTCTGCCCACTGAGTATGAAATTTTGTGTAACAATGTTAATATCTGCCAGTGTGTTTCCTTATCACCTCCTTCAAGCTTTTTTACCAAGACATAATCGGGCTTTTTTTACTTTTATCCTGGTTTTTATCCTCTATCTGTGTCTTTTGTTACAAGCCAGTAGCTTCTACATCACTTAAGTCCAAAATCCTCAATAGAAAAAAAACCCACATTCTTTCTCAAGAAGCTCATGCTTTTCTCTTTGCATGAAATCAATCCATCTATATGCATTTAAAATAGTGAAATATTCTTTTCCTCCCTCTAGAGCCTCTTTTTAGCTAGTTCTGGAGCTTAAACCACTGTTAAAACCTATTATTCTGACTGCATTGCCCCAATGCACAAATCTTGCCTACTCTCTAGTTTTCCCCTGCCTACTCTTTCATTTCTCTAGGCCATATCCCACAGACTTAGTCTTCTAACACCATCACATTATTCTGCTCCATCAGCAACCTCCATTTGCTGCCCCATCCCTGTATTTTCCAAGGAACATCTCAGCACACCATTTTCCAGACATATCCTCCCCCGTTTTGCCAAGTCTTCTCCCATTCTGCGCTTCACATTACCCCACAAACAGAAAGAAAAGTTTCCTACCTGGTTAGAACACATTTCTCCCCCAGCAGGGGTTCTTCAGCAGTAGAAAACATTTAAGACTACAGTGGGTGTTCTTTCAGTTGAGATAACATCAGCTTTTCAAAGCTTACCAACAACCATGGCTCATCTTCTCTGCTAGCAGAAACTCTTGTCAACAAACGACTTACAGCTGCACAAATTTTTACAAAAAACCCTCAACTTTCTACACTTATCCCTTCTATCTCCTCCTGGTCATTGATTACTTACTCCTTCCACCTGAGAAGGCAGACAGATGGGTCCCTTTCAAGGGCCTGTTAACACCCTGAGAGCTTCCCTCATCTTCCTTCAAATTGCCTTCTTCTGCTTCTCCCCATACCCTAAAATCAGCGCTCATCAGTGTATTTGTGCCCATCTGTATCTTCTCCATCGTTCTTTTTTTTTTTTTTCTTTCAAAAGTTAATTGTTTAGATCACCCAAAACTTTACTAGGCTGCATGGAGCGATTGCATAATCAAGGGATCTGTAAAGCCCATGTTTCTGCTGTTCCTTATCTCCTGTTCACACATTTGAAGCAGCAGCAAACATCCTCCCTTCCTCCTCCCCGAGTGAGGCCACTGCAGTCGAGCTGTGTGACTCCTACATAAAGCGCTCCAGAGCATTCCTTGGAACACTTTCTGCATCTGCCTCCCAGATCATGGCTGGCTGAGACAGTTCTTTAAACCAGGAATCAAATATTTGTCTTTAAAGCATTTCAGTGCTTGAAAAAGAAACACCGTACAGGCTGTGCAATTAACAGGGAGGAGACATCTCCTTGTTCCACACTAAAACGTTGTCAGCGATTAACACCTTCAGGAGGCTCCTGCTTGAGTGGAAATTGCATACCTTGGGATCTCGGCTGTCAATCTGCTCAGCAGGGGAAGGGGTCAGAATGGTGAAAAACAGCTATTTGGACTTTCAAAAATGTTTCTCTTGCAATTCATTCTCCCCTTGAGTTTCTATTCCAGTTAACAAATGGTGAAGCTGGCACACTGATTTTCCACAGAGCTATCCTCAGTAAAAGTGAAGACTGTTTCAGGAACAAAAATCAGTATCTGATATTCAAGTTCCCTTCACCATAACTTTATAGCAGCCAATAAAGATCATCCTATGGCAAAATATTGCCAAGATTAATTTTAAAACCACCTTCCTAGCTACATTCTCCATCTGAATGTGTCAGAAGCTAACATTTCTGTTCTGAGGAATTCAGACAGGCTAATGCTTGGTTTCCCCCCAAGAGGGAAAGGCAAGATCATTAAATTTCTCATGAGTATCAGTAAAGATATTTCATCTGATGGTCAATAACACCAAAGCATTTTCTTTCTATAATGTCAGAACATTAAACATTAATTTCAAACATGTAGACAGATGTGGCTCTGGGCACTTCAGTGATTATCAGTGATAAAATCCCCACAATTGGTTCAGAAAGGAAAACATTTTAGCCTTTGAGACTACCCTCTGACTTGCCTCCCTGCAGCACCTTCGGTGCCCAAAGAACTGCAGCAAAAATCCTTTGGTGATGCTCTCCATGCAATGAGGAGACTCAACAAAGAGGAGGGAGATGGAAACCAAGTCTCTCCAGGGCAGAAAAATGCAGTTTTGAACACACTGGGCCCATTACCAGAAGTGAAGGTCAAAGAGGACAGAAGAACAAGGAACTTTTACACTTATATATTTAGTATAGACTATGTGTCCACCATGTGCCAAAGCAAGTGAATTGGCAAGGTTTCTTCTTACAGCCTTTGGTACTATCAGAATGCAGACAATCTTGGTTGATATTTTAGTGTAGAAAATGTCACTGAAAATGACATACCTCCAAGAAATTTTCTGATTTTGACTAACTGTATTTTCTAACAGAAAATTCTTCTGACAACTTTCTTCCCCCTGACAACTTTCTTTCCCCATGTGACTCTAATATTAGTATTTAATGACTTATGTGTCTCAGTGGTGTTTTCAATTTACTGACGTCATCTGTCCTGTATAAACTCAACACAGAGGGTGAATATTTAAAACTATGTGTCATCTATCTTCTTCTGTCCTTATTGCGCTACTGCATTCATTCCCCATCCTTCATTATACCATGAATTGCTACAATGAAATATTTTCATCTCCTAGCAGCTGCTACTGCATAATGTATTTCTGGATCATCTGAGTAGCTTGTTAGGAGGAAAATTTACTAATGAGTTAAAATTTAATTTGTCTTGTGTCATCTCAGTTCAGACATCAACCACATAATGCCATATATTTAAGCAGAAGCCCAAAATTACAGACATCTTTTCTCTTCTCTGAACTCTCTCCAGCAACAATCTCCACATATGTCCTTATTTAAACAAAATGATCTCTATATAAAGGATTAAGTGCAGGTTTCCTGAGTAACATTTTATAATGAGATGCTGATTCTTTTGTACAATATTCTCTGCTCCTCATAAAATTTCTCAAAGTATTTCTTTCCCCTACTTGCTCATAAAGGATTGTTTCGCACCAAAATTCACCTTGCCAAATGCAAGATTTCTCAGAAATTACTCTTTCTGCCTGGCCTTTCAATATCTCAGTGTCAGAAAGGAATAGAGATGGATTCTTCTTCTGTTTGCCTCCAAGCAGTTCTTGGCTTAGATGAATACTGATTTGTGAGTGGAAAAGGCACAGACCCCACATTTCTCCTCAGCTACTTCAACCTGAGAGGGTGCCAGATGCAATGGAGATATGGGAAGGATAGAGCAAGGAAGGCAATGAAATTTTATTTTTGTGTGTGTATTTCTCTTTCAGTCTGACAGGAACACTGGTGATCTCTTAACTCTTTTTGGAAGGACCTTTGGAAAGCAGTTTGGGGTTTGTTTTATTTCACTTTAAAGCCATCTCTCAAATGCCTCACTGATAAGCTTGCCTTAAGAACGTGAATAGCACTGAAGAAAATTGGTGCTGCTGTACCCAGGACAGACACTGACAGCAATTTAAAAAGGACATCACAGCCATCAAAGCACAGGCAGATAATCCAGACCACAAACATTTCCTGGAAATACTTGTTACACTTAACATCACTTTAGAAGTTCTAGGAAACATCAGAATCTCTTTGGTTAAGTCTGCTTTAAGAGAAATGTGATGTTCACTTGCACTGAAGCAGTATTTCACCTCCACTGCTTGCCATGGTGGAAACACAGGTGCAATAAAGCTGCCAAGACAGAGCTGCTTCCCGAGCAGGGCTGGAAGGGACCAACACCCAAACAGGACAGGACAGCAGCACAAAGCAATTCTACTTGGGACAAAACTAAAAGGAAAGATTGAGAAGCAAGTGAGAAGCACCAGAAACATTAATTTTCTCTCTCTGAATCCATGCACAGAAACCATCAGTATCAATGTTATTTGCTTCACTGCATCCTGTGCGTGTCCATACCTTGTGTACAGACAAACTTTTACCCTGTAATGACAGCCTGCTTCCTTGTGCCTGTACTTGTCCAGCTGGCAGGCAGGGAGGGATATGGCAGGTGGGGGTAGCAGGACCACACCTTGGTGCTGAAGCTCCAGGTGTTCCCCTCTGTAAGGAGTGTTATTCCTGCTGGCTGTGAAGCCCCCCACTGCCAACACCTGCAGGATCCCATTTAATTCCTGCAGGATTCCTGCCCTAGGAGCTCGTGTTAGACAGCATCAGTGCAGGCTGCCCTGGCTCTTGGGCTGACCTGTTCACCGTGCCAGTTATTAGGGCTACGTTAACCCTTGGTTAATGCAGAAGCACTTGCCTTCCCAGCCCTTCTGCATCAAGGGAAAGCATCAGCACTCGCACACCTACACGCAGGTGTGTGCGGCTCTCTCCTCGTGTGTTTACTGTTTATCCTTTTTTTTCAGGAATCACACTCGGAATGTGTTGCTGTCTGAGCTGTCAGTGCCTGTCACATTACAGTGACGATCTCTGCTTTCAGAAGCCAGTTCAGGTTGTTTAATCATCGCTTCCCTCCAAGCTGTCCATCACAGGGTGGTCGCCAGGCAACAGCATCAACAGACAGGGCTGTGGGTGGCTGATGAGGAGGAGGAGGAGGATGCAGCACACGTTTGCAGGGACGAAGAGCTCACGTTCCCATGGGAGAGGGATGTATGGGAGCTGCTGAGTCTCTCTCTATCTGGTGGGATCCCAGCCTGTAGCATCATGAAAGTAACAGAGATTTCAGCGATTGCTGAACCCAGTGTTTGGGAGGGAAAACAAGATTCCCAGAGCCTGGTGCACGGCACAGGAGTGCACAGCTTGGGTCTCCTTTCCTCAGCTCTCCTAGGGGTCCATGGTCCAACTCCCACCATCACAGGTGGGAGGGCAGGGCCCTGCCATCATGCCCTGGCCATGGCCACAAGTATCAGGCTGGGGTATCAGACAGCTGGAATCAACCACATTCACTCTTCTAGCAACTTTAAAATGAGTTATTTTTGAGTGGATGACAAGTCTGGAGAAAAAAGGAAGACCACATGGCATCTTACAAAAGTTGAAAATAAAATGGAAGGCAACGCCAATCTGGAAGCTTTTCATCCAAAAGATGAGCTGGAGAATATTTTCATTTATTTTTGTTTTATGTTTTTGTTTTCAAGGATACACAATTAAACAGTCATTTCTTACTGAATCAAACACACGGATCTGCATCAAAGCATCCTTCAGTTACAACAGCCTAAATATTTACTCCTAAACTTCATCAGCTCATCTGTACCGACACAAGGTCACCAGATCCAGGCTAAGTCCAGATCTATGTAGGCCAGATCTATTCTCATCTCTAGCCCAGGTTCTGTCACTCTCAATATATTGAGGGGTGTGTGGAAACACCAACACAAATGAAGTGGAGAAGGTGTAGTGCAGACCTCCCCCTGGATCAATCCTCAGCCAGAGCAACATCTCAGGGAGTAATCACTCCCCAAATTTTCTAATGTGGTGGCATTTCACCATGGACCTGTGAAATTAAGTTTAATGTATCTCCTGTTTCACTGGTATGTCTCTTAATAAGCTGTTTAGCCTGTCCATTTAAAAAAACCAAAACAACTATTCTAAAGTTTCCATCAAAGTAAGATCCCCCTTTTATTTGCAGATAACCATTTCCAAAATTTGATTATGATTCCAAGAATGATTAATTTAAAGATATTGTCTTTCATCTACAGGAATGTATTTTTTCTTGGAAAACTGAATTGAAAGCAATGGAAAGCAAACTAATTTTCCATATCATGTTCTTTGGCATATAGGCTTGATTTTCAGCACAAGTATTATTTGTACACCAGAAAAATATATTTACACTTACCTGTAAGTAAATACTTAATAAGGTCCTCAAATATTCATTTGAATATTCAATGTAATTCACTTTTCCTATGTCTGTTTTCAGAGAATATTCGGTGAAAGGTACTGGCACCATTTTTGGCCAAGACAGGGCACATTAAGCTGTTTCTAAAGATTTAAACTGACCCAGTGACACACACAGAAAGGGAGCACATGACCTCTTTCATCTACTGAAATTATACTTTATAGTTAAAAGAAAATTTTTTTAGACAAAGTCCAAATGATTAAACAGCATCCATTTCCACATCAGCGAGGAATTTCTCGCTGCTTTCTGAATCAGGAACTTAACAATTACTTCACCCCCCATAAAAAAAGTGCACCTGAGAAAATCACATATTGAGGAGGGACAATTTATAGAGATAAAAACATGCCTACATTTGTTATATAAAATATTTCCCTTGCATTATTTTCTCCACCTTAAATTTAGTGGGGGAGGTGAGAGTGGGGGGGGGAAAATGAGAAACATTTGAGAAAAGACATGGGATATCTCTGTTGGGTTATCTATATAGCCCGAGATTTTCTAAGGAGCTTTTCACTTCCTCCTGAAGAAGTGCATGAAAATTATCTGCAAGAGCTCATGGCACTGCTGTCCTGACATGATCACCAGCAAAGGAGATCTCAAACCTCATACAATTAGGATGTGAGCACTGACACTGCTTGGGACCTGGTGGTGTTAAGCTATCAAGAGCTTCCCATTTGTAGGTAAAGAGTTTCCAACCCAAAAACCCAGATGAGATGAAGGGGTTATCTTTGGAGTTTTCCCAACAGGAAAAGAGAAATCACAAGGTCTGTGACTCCCTTGACCCTCCTGCCCCTGCAGAAGCAGTTCTGCCCCAAACACGGCATGGGGAGAGTGCACTGTCCCAGTCTGGGCTGCTCCTCCTGGGGATGCTTGGCATTGACATGTGCCCCCACAGCTGCTGAAAGAGGTGAAACTTCCCTCCTGCTTCCATCTAAATCTCCACCTGTTTCCTCAATCATTCCTTCACTTATCCCAGGCCAGGGGCACCTCAGCACAGCTGCCCTGGGCATGGCAGCTCCAGCAGCCAGTGTGCAGTCACAAGAGAACATCGCTCCCCCACTGAGGGACACGATGGGAGGTCAAATTAAGTTCTTACAGACCCTCTAAAAGGAAGGAATTGCATTTTAGGACATATCCTAAAATATCCTGTTCCTTCTGAAATGCTTTTCTTCTATGTTCCCCAAGGAGAGAAAGTACAGTACTAAGTAAAAGTGCTATTGTGTTACCAGTACTGAGAATTAGGGATTAAGGGCTCTTACATTAACTGTTGTTTGATTTAAGATACAGCCAAAAAAAATTCCAAGTGGCACTAAAATCATTTTACTGCATCAACTTTAATATGCATTTAAAATTCCAAAATAATTACTTTATCACCCAGTGCTGCCATTTGAATTGGAATCAAGGTCCATTTTCATTTCAGGCAGAGATGTCAATTAGAGCTGCAGGAGTCATTGATTTTTTGGTTTGCCGGCCAGGTATAAAAAAATAGTTGAGGGAAAAAAAAACCACCTTGTGTCAGTCTTAATTTTTTTTCCTCCTTGGAAATGTAAACCTGAATGCAGCTTTGCATCTGGATGAACAGGATCCAGTACACACAGCTTTTAAGATAACAGCAGTTACCTAAATATAGGCAAAACCAGTTTGAGATGCTCTGCAATTCCCACACCTGGACATCAGGTAGGACACAGTTCCCACAGGATGCCCTTACCCTGTGAAGCAGTAACCAGAGGTAATGCCATCTCAGGTGTCATTAGTTGCCTCTGTCCAGCACACCGAATCAAGTGCTTGTATCACTGGATCATTTTTAAATGCAGAATATGAGAATCAAAAATCAGTTGCAAAAATGCTGCCTGATTCAAAACAAAAAGTCGTATTTAAACTTTCACAATTTGAGCTTGTTGAGAGCTATTTCTCAGGAGCCTTGGAATGAAAGGAAAATCAACGTGAACCTACAAAATGCTGTGGCCAAGATACAATAGCATTTTGCAGAGAAAGAGGTCTTTAATGGGGCAGTTTCATTTGCCTGGCTGGAGCTCTGCACAACCTGAGGGTTGTATTCACTCTGACGTAGCACAACCAGAGGATGTGAGATTGTCCAAGGCCAATGCTGACCTTGCAGCCCTTCACATGTAAAGCTGTGTCACAGCTGAATGGGTCTCTAACCCCTCCAGAATGAATTAAGGACTTCTGACCTCCTTGCTTCCCCCTATGGACTGACTTCACCGTGGCCTCCAGGTTAGGGAAATACAAACATCTGATCTGAAGCCAGGAGGAAAGGGAGAAACCCATTTTCTATTATAAAGTACTGTATTAAGAAGATTGAAAGCTATAACCCGATTGCTTTACACAGTTTATAGCCTCTCGATGTTGCATGAATGCCAGTTGCAACTGTCAGAGCTCTTCCATTATTCTCCTTAATCTCCCCTTGTGATGGGATTTGCATATCCCACCTGTCAGTGGCAGGAGCTCCTCACCATCTCCCAAAGTCTTTCACAGAGACCAGCATCACACAGTGACAAGCCTTTCTTCTAGTCCTCACAGATTCTCTTTCACTTACTGCTTTCTCTCAGAGCACGGCTCTTCTTATTAACAATTTCCCACGTATCCTATTTCATATTCTGTATATGAAAAGCCTCTGTTTTATCCACTCAAGAAATATATCTAAAGATGGACTGCAACACAGAAGAAAGAAATACTATGGGTGTTGAGTCATTTTGTTGAAAAATCAAACACACACACACAAGAAAATAAATACAAAAAAACCCTCAAGACCTCTGTTTAAAGGAATAAAGTCCTACTCAGTTACAGGAAATTTAGAGGAAGCTTCATATCTAGAATGGATGTGAGGTATTTTATTACCCAACATTACTAAATATAACCAAGACAAAAAAAAAATTGAAACAAGGGACTTTTAGCAATATTTTAATTTGATTAGATTATTTTTTTCTGGTTTAAATTCCCATTTTTGTTTCCTCACTTTTTATTCAGCCCTTCCAAAATATATTCTTAGTAGCTCTAGCAAGAGATTAGCCTGAAACAGTTTCAGCATCCAGTGCATTATACTCTTAATACTATTATATATTCTTGTAATGTGTACATAATACAGACTCCCTTTCACTGAATTATATTAATGCCAACATCCTCCTTGCAAGAATCTTTTTTGGGAGCTGTTTTCAGCACCCTTGAAATCAATCTCAGTAAGAAATTGACACTGGGGTCATTCCTCACCGTGGGTCTCACAGAGCATCTGGCTCTGGGCTCCACATCCATATTTATTACCTTAAAATTCCTCCTTTGTAATGATTCAATTGCCACAGGAGGAAGGGAGCAAGGGTTTAAGCATCATACAACAAAATGCTGGTCACTCGTGGGATGATGCTGGCATCCCTGATAATTTTACTTTGGAGCCACAGCTCTGCCAGCATTTGGGCAAAGTCTCCAAGTGAGATGTGAAAAAAACCCATTTTGATTATGGTCTCCCATTCTGAACTGAACAGTACACTGACAATTTAAGGTACTTTGGCCATGCCTTTACTGCCTCATTTGTAAAAAAGAGTATTTGTTATCATCTTCATTCATCAAAAGTAAAAATTCAAATTTGAGTTCTTGGAAACCTGATTCCTAGAAATTCAGAGTTCACTCTCCACAACCTGTTGTACAAGCAGACACAGAAAGAAGAGTGCTTGCTTGATTTAGCAAACCAGAGGTTGAAAGGGAATATCATCACTGCCTGTAAAATAATTCTAGGGGGATGTAAGTGCCAGGGAGGGAAAATAACTTCAATTAAAAGGAACACACACAAATGGAAGAAAAAATTAATCTGAATTGCCCAGTGGCAACATTAGAACAGAAATCAGAGAGAAGTTTCCAACAGTCAGAAGAACAAGGCTTGGATCAGCTACCCAGAAAGGAAGAAGGCAATAGCAGGGAGAAGAACAGGAGGTGATAGACCCCCAGCTGTTTGTAGATATTTGTGGTTTGATCGGTCATGGCTGTCAGATGCAGTACTCTGTGCCATTCTTGAAATTCCTCATTTACAAAGGAGGTCAGAACACTTCAGCTGAAAATCCAACAACAGTTTATTCACAATTACTTTGTCCAGGACAAAATGCAGTGCATTGGACATACATAGGTGCATCATTATTCTGCCTTACCTGTGCCCAGTTAGTCCTGTCAGTAACATTAAGTAACATCTTGCAAGCAACACCTAATGCAGAGTCTCATCCTGCCTAAAAGCTCTCCCATACGAGACCTGACTCTTTCCCTGCTGTCTGTTGTGATCACCTGACAAGAGCAATGATGACCTTGCAGGCTTCATCCTGCACTGGACCCTTCAGCTGTATTGATCTTCTGCTGTGGATGGAATATAAAACCTGGCCATGGCTGTGTTGCATCTACTCCCAGCTCCACCTCTGTACCTCCATCAGTCTGCTGAGGATCTGCTGCTGTGGAGGACCTGTGAGAAGCTCAATTTTGGCTTTCCAACCATGTAAATCACAGAAGCTTAAACCAGCTGTTTAAAGGTATCATTCTCACGTAAAAGCCAATCCCCAGATATAAAGCCAAATACATGCTCAAATTCTCTGCCACACTCTGAGATCTACACCAAAATCCAGCCCAGGAAAGCATTTTGTCCAGTGCAAGGCAAACTGCTATTTTAATGAGTTGAAACCTATGCTGCTTTCCTTCACAGCATCACATTATAGCACCAGCTGTAGAATCAAGGCACTCACTCAAAGTCCCTTACCTTTTGACCTCCTCCAATTTTTTCTGCTCTTTCCCCAGAATACTTTCAAATGAATAAATAAGGCACTGATCTCACTCCAAGCCAGCTTAGGACGGAAGTCTTCATTTTTTGTAAGCTCTGAAAAGCATATGTATCCCAAAAGCTCATTATGGACATCACCTAGAGACTTGCTTCTCTCCATTAAAACTAGGTCTATTTTAGCTCCACACATAATTCTCTGCTAGCTCTTTTCCCCTAGTCAATAGCATGGCATTAAGGGAGCTATAGAGACTCCAAACCTACAATGTCAGGATACACCACATCAGCAACACATTTGATATCTCCATGAGCTAGGAAACCTGCCAACTTCCACACCGTTGATGACATTTCTCAGTGGTGCAGAAAGGCAGGAGATCTCACTTGTGTATCTTGTAGCAGAGATTTGAGAAAGATTTCAGGTCATATGAACTTTTACTCCAGTTTTATAGGGGCCATTGGAAAGACGCTCAGGATGTATCAGTGCAGGTAAGTGCTGCCAGGACCCATTTACAGACTCAATAGTCTAGGCTCTTATTATATTGTCAAAATTATTTCAGGCAGGGTGCTGGTTTGGGCCAGTTAACACCTTCTTGGATCATTCCCAGACATTCTTGCACTCAGTGCAACCAAAGACCCTTTTCAGCACCCACTTCTGCTGAAGCCACTCTTTGTCTTGCAGACTGAAAGAGCTCAGGATTGTGGAGATGCAGGACAGCTTTGTGTGGCCTCACTCACTTCCACTGGGGACAGAGAAAGCCTGAGGTCCACCTGTATTTTAATATAATACTGGATACACTCCTGATTTCATCCTCATCAGTCATTTGACAAGCCAGGCTCCCTACACCTATGCTCTCCTCTGGGGAACTCCTGCTGACTCCATCAGTGAAGCAAGGTACATGAGAGATTAGAGCATATATGAACTGTGTCACTACAGATGAGAAGAGCATGCTCCAAGTCTCTGGATATGAATGTAGATCTAGAGAGCAAGCTGTCCAGGGAGGACCTAAAATCATTCATGGGCCAAAATAAGCACTGATCTAAAACAGTTTACGTTGATGGAGTTAAACTTGGATGACTTGGATGAATATTTATTATTCTTACTGTACCTGTGGCTTAGCATGCAGCAAATTCAGAGCAAAATGCCATCAGTTCCACGGTGCACAGACTCGATATAAAATCACAGCTAAACCTGAGAGAAGCTGCAAACACCCAGAACAATCCCGTACAGAAATCAGGAGTCCTTTCAGGAGTTCTTTCTCCTCCACAGCAGCACTGCAATTACATCCACACCACTACCAAAATAAGGACACAAGGAACCACAGTGAGACTTACAGGATAAGGTACTCTGCAAGAGAAAATCTTAGTGGTGACAATGCTTTAATTTTCCACTTTTTCCACCTAACAAGATTTCAAATATTTTGAGCTTTATTTTTGATTTTTCCTGTTCTCACACAGATACTGGAAACTATGATCTCTTCCCACTGCCCCTCTGCCTGGGCAAAAGGAAAAGTTGTTTGACAGCAGCACTTACAGAGCACATAAGAATGAAAATGAGGTGTGTTGCATCCCTGTGCCACAGCATGGAAACTCCAGCAGGAAGACAGCAGCTGCTGCTGTTGGAGTGCAGACAGGGCACTGGGGTTACACAGCATCCTCACAAGCAGCACATTGGGATCCTCTGCAACCCCCATGAATGCAGAACTACGTATGCTGTACCCCAAAGGAAGCGTGTCACCCCAAGCCCATCCCACTCCCAACTCCATCACTGACGGGCACCCAAAAACCTCCACACAGAGACAATGGGTCGGTGACACTCTTGGCTTTCTCCTAAACACTGCTTCAGCTGAGCTTGGACGAGCCTGTAGTGCATCCAAGTCCTGCTGGGGCCCAGCTTCAGTGAGTGTTGTGAGGGGGCTGCAAGCACAGCACAAAACAGAACAGCACTGCCAGAGCCCCCGCAGTGGAGCAGGGAGCATATAATACACAATGCAACCTGCAGCTCTCTGGGAAGGACAGTCACAAAACATGTCCCCACAGCTCCCTGAAAACATTTGTACACCAACACACTCAGAAAGTAAATCACTCCCTGACAACACCAGCCCACACTACACAGTGGGCAGAAACACATACACATACCTAAACACGTATATAACAATAGATGTGTATTGAAAAGCATACAGGTGAAACATCATTGCAGCAATAGACCAGAGAAACTACTGCCTGCTGGACGACTTTTTATATCAGAATCTTTTTTTTTAGCAAATGGGTCACTTGAAACCAGCATCAGCCTCAATTCAATTTGTATGAACAGACCTGTGTTCCTACAAGGCAGCTTCTGTTCACTCTAGACTATTTAAGAATAGTCTAGTTGAGTTGTGAAGGGAAAAGTCCTTCAAAATGGAAATGACAACTATTCCCCTGTCAATTACTTGATTAAAAACTTCCTGATGAGACCACAAAACCATGTCCCAATTAACTAGGGCTGAACCCCACAGTGAGGTGCTTATGACGTTCCCTGCAATTCTAAATTGAGTAGCTCTGTACAATCTATACCAAAAGGAATTCATAATGACTAGATTATAATTTTAAAATGTTATCAGCCTCCTAGTACTAAAAGCTGAAAGGGAGGCCAAAGATTTCTGCCAAGCAGTCAGAAACCTGGCATTACAGCTGCAGACACCTTAGCCTGAGTCCCTGTTTCTCCTGGGAAGTTGTATGGGCAACAATCACATAGTGGTGGCATCCCTTCTCTCTCATTAACATTCTGCTTGGTGTCTCTAAGAGGCAAAGTTGGAGAATCTGGACAGGCAGATCCCTCCACTTCTGCTGGTCCACAAGCAGAGCTAAGTGCAGGCAGAAGCACTCCAAGCAATTTACCCTTGCCTTCCCTGGGCCTTGGCCCTCAGCTCCAGACAGGAGCACAGGCTGGAGGGATACCGTGCCCAGGTTAACCTGGTAACTTTGATGTTGTGACTGTGGCTCCAGCCTGGAAATCAGCTGCCCACTTCTCTGCCCAGATTTTTTCTGCTCAGCTCAAGTCAGAGCGGTTCTGATGTTATTCCTGAGACACATGCAGGTTATGAGGAGGAAACGAGAACTCTCCTGTTTAACACCTTGGTGACAAGAGGCGAAAAGCAGCTTTATCCCTTACACAGAAACACTTCGGAAGCAAAGTCCTGTGAAGCCCTCCAGCATCTCTGCATCAGCAGGGCTTGGGGATGAGCCCTTGGGCTGACACGGGCCCCCACAGCTGGCAGGAGAAGAAGAAGCAGCAGCAGCAGAGGGGCTTTCCCTGGGCGTCCTTCCAGCTGAGCCTCCCGGGCTGCCCGTGAGGCTGTCCTGGGGAGAAGCAGGATGCGAAGGAGCATCCCCCTGAAGAGGCGCTCCCCGTCGCGCCGCGGGCGGTGGCAGCGCCGGATCCCGCTCCGCTCCGGGGCGAGGGACACGGGGGCCGGGAGGGGGATGTGCTCCGCGGGCGGGCGGGTAGCGGAAAGTTTTTCTACTCCAGAAGAATGGCCCTTTTGAAGCCCTTCTGCCCCAATGCACACTGCTAAGCGAAGCCAATCCCCGGCGCCCGGAGGCGCAAAATCCCCTTCGAAGAAGAAAAACCCAGCACCCCCCCACCCCCGATTACACACGGAGAGGGGGAAAGAAAAACAGGGCAAGAGGGGGGAAATAAGGAAAGCACGGAGGAGCCGCCCGCGGTACTCACGCTGCTGTTGTGGCCGGACCAGTGCACCATGGCCTGGTTGTGCGCCGAGTCTCCGGCCAGGGCGAAGGTGGTGCTGGCCAGCCGCAGCTCCTCCAGCCCGAAGCGGGCGGCGCCGCCGTCCCCCGGCTCCCGCCCCGCGGCGCCGCCCGGCCCCGGCCCCGGCCCCGCGGAGCCCCGGGCGCTGCGGCCCCAGCGCCGCCGCTCCGAGCCCGGCCGGCCGGCCGCCCTGCGGGGACCCTGCGGGGGCCGCGCCTCGGCCGGAGCCGCCGCTGCCGCTCGGGGACGGCGCTCCCCGGCCACTTTCTCCGGCTCCCCCGTCACTCGCCGTGTCTCGCCGGATTTCATCCCCGCGGGAGCGAGGGTCGCTTGCAGCCCGGCATCTTCCGCCCCGGCCTCTTGCCCTCTCTCAGCTCCCTTCTCCCCGAGGAATCTCCTTTCCTCCTTTTCTCCTCTGTCGGTCCTCAAGTGCATCAGTAATCCCTGCTGCGGCTGCTGCTGCGGCTGCACCTGGGAACGGCAGGATCTGCAAGTTATTTCTGCACCGGTAAAGCCGTAAGTGAGGAGGAAAAGCCATGTCCAGTACAGGAGAGCAACGTGCCAGCCTGGGTACCAGCCAGCAACTTTTTCCATCGCTGGCGACTGCTGATGAGTGCGAGGGAGAAAGAGCAAGAAGGAGAGCGCAGGAGCCAGGGAGCTGGGCGCTGCCGGTTCAGCCGACGCGGGGTAAACACGGCGAGAACTCCACGTAAAGTTTCAGACTCTTCTGTGCTAGATGCAGCCGAGGGGTAGAGGAGATTACTTTCTTCCTACCTCTCCTTCCCCCTTCTTGTTTCCTTTTTCTTCTTTTGCACTTTTACCTTTTGTCTCTTTCTCCCCGGCTCCCCCTCCCCTTTTTTTCTTTCTTTTTTTTTTTCTTTTTTTTTTTTTTCCCCCCCAAAAAACTGGTGTTGCTGATCAGGCTTGTGATGGAAGGCAAAGCCACAACCACACGGGGGAGGAGCTGATTGGAAACCAGAGAGAGAGGGAGAGAGAGAAGAGCAAATCCTGGCTGGTGATTTCTCCCGGCTGCCTGTGTGGAAGTCACAGCTCGCTCCTCTCCCTCTCGCTCTCTCTCTGCTCCCTCTCACTTGGCTGCTTCTGCATCACACTCCTCCCGCAGCCGCCCCGCCAGGCCGCCCCGTGCCTGTGTCGTGAGTGGCTGGTTACTCACTCCCCCTCTCTCACACATACTCCAAAGACGGACTTACCCCAACTTTTAAACTCGCATCATCCGACCCCTTCGTCCCCTGTGCTTCCCATCAGTTCAAACCCCTAAAGCCTGCTCCCCAGCATGCTGGCACCTCCACCTATGGACTGGAAACAGATGTGCAAAGTGAAGAACAGTTGCACGCGTGTGTCTATAGTCTTCCCAGAGGAAATGTTTTAATTCCATTCATTAAGTGGCCTTAAATGTCTGAGCAGGCTCTGAAGTAACCTTTAATTTTTCCCTCATCCCGTGACTGATGTAAGTGCATTGGAGTTGCTCAGAATAGGCACCTGTGCTTGCATTTACAGAGGGAAAGTCGCATTTCTACCCCTCTGTTCCTCCTCCGCTTGTGTTTCACTGTACTGTCGTTTACAGTAGCTGCCGATGCTTAAACCTCTCATGCACGGCAGAAATGTACCCACAGAAATGCTGATGGAGACAGGGACAAGCTTTTGGAAATGAAATGACGGCGCTTGGAGAGGGAGATTCCCCTCCAGTGGTTTATCAGCAGAATTAAGCCCTTGTTGCTCTAGCTGTCTCTCAGGCTTTCAGGACCAGCAGTTCCTCCCCCGGGAGCTGTGCTCCTCTCTCGGTGCATGTCCTCCCCGGGAGCAGCAGCAGCGGTGGCCGGAGGAGATCCCCAAGCGCTGCCTGCAGAGGTTGGTGTGTGCTGGCCACGGGAGCTGCTGCTCCCTGACCTCAGCCAGCACTGTGGTTACTGCCCCACAGCAGGACAGGGCCCGGAGCTTTGACAGGCACTTCCAAGTGCCCACGGGCATAAAAACTGGGGGGAATTAAAAGCTGTTCCCTCGGAATTTTATTCCATCCCCGTCTGCCTGCTCTCACTCATTCCCCTTTGATTTACGGGAGAGTTTATTTTTTAATTAATATTTTTAACATTTCCTTCCTGACACAGAAGACCTTATTGATTTTTTTATTTTTTTATTTTTTTTTTTGGCAGGGCATTTCAGAAAACGATTTACAGATTCGTTCCACATTCTTCTAGAGATTTCACTCAAATTCTCACTGGTGACACGTCTTGGGATATTAGCACAAGACCAGAGGTGAAGGGAGACTCACAGTAATTCAAGCTGGGCATAACTTCGCGCTGCTTACAACAATGATGGATTGTCTGCAATGTAACCACCTGACCTCAGCTAAATCTACCAATTAACTGCATACCTGTTTCCACATCTCCCAGCTAAATGGTTACTATTAGTTACAGCCTGTCAAGCAATAACAATAATTAACACACTTAAACAGCTCCTTGCCTTTGCTAAGCCCAAAGCTCCTCACAAAGGCCAATTTGCATAAATTGTATAAATGGAGGAAACTGAGTCACAGTATGATCAGCAAAGTAGTGATGATTGGAGATGAAGCTACTTTATTATCAGCCCAATCCTTTATTTTCTATACAATAGATTGTCCAGGTGGATCTGTCCCAGAGGATCAACTAAAAAGCATCACCTTCCCAGCACAAGTCTCTTAAGGAGGCT
Organism: Cyanistes caeruleus; assembly: GCF_971803275.1. NCBI lineage: Eukaryota > Metazoa > Chordata > Aves > Passeriformes > Paridae > Cyanistes > Cyanistes caeruleus. Next base: position 10,501,391 of record NC_141708.1, on the reverse strand, counting down.
TTAATCTAAAGGAATGAAATTCAGGAATGAGTAGGTGAGACAGAAAAAGAACTTGGAAGAAGGAAATTAGTAAAGAGGTCAGAGGAAATTTCTCTTGGTGTTGTAATAGAGATTTGCACGCCAATGCATGGCTAAAGCTGAGGAGAGAAACAATCTAGCTGTCTCCTTTAGGCAGGTGATTATCTCTGAGTGGCCAGTGGGTGATAGGGATGTGTCTGGTGGAGCTCACCTTACACACTGTGAACACTCTACACCTGCAGAGCTCTTCAGCAAATGCACAAGAATCAGTCATGGAGAGAAAATACTGGATCCAACCTGGGGACCACAGACACATTTTCCAGCACAAGACCCTGTTGTGGGTGGATACAGGACAGACACGTGCAGTATGAGCCACCTTCCCCTGAGCCCTGTTTCCAGGAGTTATCAGTTTAGGAGATTCCAACAGCAGAAACTGCACCTGATCCCTTACTTTTGTTAAGTAGTAGGAGGACTTTTAATGGACCTGTCTCCCCAAAATTTGTATAATCTGTATTTATACTCTTGGTGTCTGAGGCAAGCTGTGATAGTCAATCTTACAATCTGATTACGTGTACTTTTGAATACCCACGGTCTGCACTTATCTGAGACAGACATTTTAAATCGTTGTAATCTAATCTTGCTGCCAGCCATCTTTTTGCCACCGATGATGTGATGATTGAGCCATCAGAGATAAGAAACCGGAGTCTTTGGCACAAAAGAATAATCTGCTGTCCTTTGATGTAAGGGATAGTTTCCTCAGTTGGGAGCAGGGACCGAGTTCATATACTCAGACAAGAAGAGGGTGTGATGTGACTGAGCTCCATGGCTGTGCCCATGAGAAAGGAAAGGCTGCCCTAGTGAGTACCCAGACCTGAGACACCACCTGATGTGATATTTCAGTACCATGTGTCCAGCTCCAACATCTGGTGAGAAGGTGGTCAGGAGACTTCTGTTTCACACCTCCAGTATTGCCTGGGGAGAGGGGATATGAGCAAGCCGTGGGAGCCATGGAACAGGAGGCAATCATTAGCAATATAAAACATGATACCATGAGAGCAAATTAAAATTGTGGCTTTTAGCTAGCCTCTTCAGCCTCTGCTTTTGCCAGGATGTGCAGTGGCAGGGGGTTTTCCTCTGCACCAGGAGGAACTACCTCAAAGGCAGAGATCTACACATACACAAGAGTGTTGGGGGAGTTTCTTCCTTCTGGGTTCAGGAAGAACAAGCTGGAATCTAATGAAGGGAGTAGATACCAGTTCTAGGTATCTGTTGCAGTGGAGCAAGCATCTTCCTCAGGATTTATGTAGCCTTGAGAAGAGAAGCAGGAACAGCATGAAACGTGGATGAGTACACAAATCTTCACTTGAGACTGGGCAGGTTCTGAGACAGGTGGAAATATGGGCTTGGTCAAGGACATAAATCCTTATGACAGTGATTGCAATAATCTGCCATCTGCAGGAATCCTTTCCCCTGGAGTGTTTCATACTCTCAATCTGAGACTACCTGTGAAAAATGTGGTCCTGAGAGACTTCCTGGCTCCACAGTATTCCTGTCTCCTGAAACAGGCTAGATGATGTACCCTGTATGATGGAAGCAGCTCAGGGGCTGTGTCAACACTGCCTGTACTGTGATGGAGTAGGAAGGGAGAAAAAGGAATGAAAGAGGATACAGAGAAGGAAACAGAGTTGGGTGGGCTTAACCAACTGAGTTTTTAATATAAGGCAGGGGCTTAATATAGCCTGGTCTTTTGTGAATCTGAATGTCTTTTAGGCAAAGGAGTATAATCTTTCCCCAGTAAATATTTGTATAATCAGGATTTTGTGAATCTACACTCATTTTAAATCATGAGTTTTCTCAGAGAAGACTGTGTAATGAAGGGAGACCAAGAAGAACACTGCTCCATTGATTCCTATCAAGCCATGGTGAGTGATGAATACTGTAGTTTGACATTACACATAATTCCTCCAAATGGAATCTCAGTCAAAAAAAAAAAAAAAATCAGGATACAACAGATATTGTTGCAGTTTCCCTTCGGGGAAAAAAATTACTTTCAGCTGTAAATATCACAAAAAGACTATTTTTAAAATTCTAAATAGGGTTTGGATGGATCAATCTTTAAATAAAATAGGGACTAATTATGTATGTCAAACCAACTATTTCCAAGTGCTTCTTGTTTCACTGAACAAATGGAAATTATTTAGCTCTATGGTTTATTTTGTAGCAATTGGTAGAAAATTGTTACATAGGTGTTATTATAAATAAATCCTGTAACATATTGGGTCAATGCATTTGACAAAAAATTACCCAAATATTTGAAAAAAATCTGTAACTGAAAGAAAATCTCTTATCTTCTTCCACTAAGTTTCATTTCCCTTCCTCAGACTATTTTTGGAAAGGTGATTGAACTATTTATTCTTGACACTAATAATTCCTCTAAATTAATTAACATGAAATCTCTCCTTTGTTATTCCACACAATCAAACCCCAAACCAGTGCTATCCTAAAATTAGGCTGCTGCAGCTTTTAACAGGGACTCCTATTCATCTGCAAATGTGTTGCAATTTTGCTTTAGTTGCCATAAATATTAACAGCGAGGGCTTTTTGTTCTTTTACTCCCTCTTGCTGCAGCCTGTTGCAAAGACCGAGGTTTAAAGTAATCTCAAGAAAAGTGCAAGACTTTGACACTTTATAACTCTGAGAGCCATTTTGCTTTCCTAAATCCTCAGGTGGAGAGTTCATGAGCTCATTTATCTGGCAGGGAGGCTGTGGGGTGAGCAGATTCAGTCAGTGTGATTGCCTCCAAGTACAGGAGGGTGCTCAGCACCAACACCTGGTTGCAGTTTTCCTCAAATTCTGTTTATATTGAAATATCTAGTCATGCTTATTACCCAGCAGCTCTCTGAGGACAGTAGGACTTGTCTGGATTTTCTCCTCTGGAAATTCTCTTATGTAATTCCTCAGTTTCACTTCCATTTCTGGATCCAGAGTGTTTTCATACCATCCAACCAACCACAAATGGAACAGCAAACCCCACACCCACACTGCAGAGTCTGCATTTTATTCTCTGAGTTCAGACCTCCCTCCTGCTCTTACAGCTGCAGATATTTCCTGGGCCAGCTGTGCCCAGGTGATAAACCAAGGGTGGATTTGCCATGGGAGGAATTAAGCTCCCATCCCTCTCCAAATGAGCTCACACTCCCAGTCAGGTGCTGAAGCAATACTCGTGTATAAGCACAACCATATCCATGCTGGTGTTGAATCCAGCACTCTGCCACAATCCTGAATCCTGTTTCTTCTCTTGTGACATCTGCTCCTCTGTGCTGGCCTCGAATTTCACTGTTGCAGTGCTCCTCTCCCCTTGTGATCTGGACACATCAATCCATTACCACCCTGTGCTCCTGAGTGTTGCTCCCCTGTCAGGGATTACCGTGGGATTTAGGAGCAAAAAAAAAAACCACAGGCCACAGAAGACAGTGGATGAGAAAATCTGCTGCTTGAAATTCCCAGCTGACATTCTCTCTTGATCAGCTTTTGCAGCCTAAGAAACCTGGAAAGCTGCCCTGAAAAGCTGGTCTTAGATTCTGCTGGGTTTCATAGTTGGTTGAGTGTAAAGCAGAATTGCAAGAACTGCACTTATATCAGGACTGCACTTTGCAGCTGAGGAGAAAACCGAGCTGGAACTCACAGACAGAATGAGCTGTATTATAACAACTTTTAAACTAGTAAACAGTGGCAAAAAGAGGAAGTCTGAGGTGGACCTTGTAGTCAACTCATTCACCACTGCCAATATGAATGATAACCACAGGGATGACCCAGCAATTGTCACATTTCATCCTGACTGTTTTAAAGCAACCCCATAATACCCAGAAGGTTTTTGCCATCAATAACTAAAATGTATGCTGTGAACACTTCCAACCACATGAAAGGCAAGAATGCACCCAGGAAAAATGAGAATGAGTTTAGCAAGTCATGCTTGACCACCGTGATGGTCTTCAGCTACTAAACAGCTGACTGTTTTAACATGGCCCCAACACAGTCTCATGGTAAACTGAGGACTTATGGGCAGGTTGGAGAATCAACTGACTAGAAAACATCTGGGGTTTGCATTGGGGTTTCTATTTGCAAATAAGGCAAACTGCATTTTCTAATGTAATGCTAGTAGCATTGGTGGCACTCACTGCCAAAAAAACCTGGGGACAGTTGTGCTATAACATCCTAAATTTGGCCATACGAGAAAAACTGGCCATGACCTGACTCTGTTGTTCCTGTGGGCATGTATCTCCTCTATATCCAACTCTCAGCAAGTTCCTTTCTCCTTTTGTTGTGTGGAGATACAAACTTCAAACTTTCCTTTCCCTGACCAACAGAGGGTCTCTGCAGCTATTCACAGACATTTGCAAGTGGCTTATCTGTGTCCATTGAGTGATTTTTCATTCCATCAACAGGAGTCCTCTCCTGTTCCTCAGGAGAATTTTGGCTGCTGGATGCCTTGGAACCTTGCAAATCTGCAATTTGAAGCAGACTGATCAAGTGCAGATAATAGTTTCCTGTGAACAATAAATATCAGTCAGAGTCTGACTAACCTTCCACAGAGTCAGGATACTTCTGTAACATAAATCTTAAAAGCCTAAAAAGCATAAAAATAATTTGTATTTTCTTCCTTTTTCAGAGAACACTGAGCTTTAGTCATCACTGGGGAAGTTCGCCCGACATTCTCTCAACTCTGGGTTTATCTGCATTGACAGGACAATAAAAATTCTTGTCTGTCACTCTACTGCCATCACCTTTGGCTTCTGCACTTGGTTGTGGAAGAATTTAATGGAGGTAAGAGAATAATGATGAAGAGAAAAAGATTACAAACTTAATGGCCTGTGAATGGTGCTTATCGTTTGTCACCATTACAGATGGTGTTTTCTTGCTTGTGCACCTTGCTTGATTTCTCTTAGCCAGAAGTGTTGATGAAGTAGAAGTTTCAGGTACAACTGAAGATAAAATTCCTAATAGAAGAGAAACCTTTCTACTTTAAACTACCTTTTTCCTGCAAGAAAAGTAAAAAATATATGAAAAAAATGAGAACCCTTGAGGCTGATGGAAGATGTGAGCTTGCCCATTGACAGTATTTTATTTCACATCTGAAAAAATGACCAGAAAAAAATTTCTGTGAGGCAACTCTGTCCTGCTTCACTGATGCATTGTTTCTTAAGTCACGGTCAGAAATCCTTTTCTGGAGACAGTTACATCACTCACAGGTCAACCAGCAGAGCTTTCCCTACACACAGTCCCATGCACACAATCAGGAGAGAAGGATCTGATCATCATTTAAAGCTGTTCTCATTAATTCAGCCTTCTCTGCCTAAAACGAGGTAGAGGATACTCACCTGAATTTTGCTGCTGGATGATAAGCAGTGCAGACATGTACATCTGCATAGTCAGAGACACCTTCCCTACTGGGGCAGCTGTTTGGAAAGTTAATGTTTTTGTGGGATCTCTCTGGCCAGAACCCAAGGCAGATGAAGAGAGGGAAGCTTCCTCTACCTTTTCTCCCTCCAGCCTGGCAGCTCCTTCAGCAGCTTCTCAGATCTGTGGCATCCAGCTATGATTTTGTAGCTTGGTGGGACAGGGAGAGATGCACCCTCTAAGGAGGGAAGAAGAAACAGTCCTGAGAGACAACTTGTCAGTCCCACCTTAGGTGAGAAACTCTAATCTTCCAGAAGGAAAGATTTGGAATATGTGGTGGAAAATCAGGAGAAAATGCGAAGGAAATCTGTATTTCTTTGTTGTCAATCTTTTAATCATGAATCATGTAGTGAATTTCAGGCTCCTGGTGTCATGGGTTTATATAAGATTTTAAACATTCTTCTTTTGTTCTCTTTTTTCTTTAAAAAAAAAATAAGAAAAAAGAGCTAGTCTTCTTAACTGTGGAGAACAGTATGAAGACAAAGCTCCTGTTTACTCTAAATCTAATCTGAAGTGTTCCAACACAAAAAACAAAGCCAAAGCAGTAAAATTAAAATATTCCACTTGAGCACTTCAGAAAGGAAAGGTTTCTCTTTCTTTTTCCTTTTTTTCTTTTTTATTTTTTTTTCCTTTAAAAATAGTCTCTGGAGTTATTTTTGCCAGCCACAACAGTTTTTTAAAAATATGTGTATTTAAAACAAATAAGTTTATTCTTAGATACATAAAAGGGAAATAAAAATATTTTTCTAGCTAGACAATCTGTTACAATTACCTTGAAATTAATATTAGATTTCTGAATCTCTTTGTCCCTTTTTTAAACTCCATTTGTCATGGAATTTAAAAAAAAATCAGTTATTCATTTGATTTAAATTAATTGGGATGTTTTCCAGAACACCTTGCAATATAAAAATAATTTCTTGTTATAAGTTTGGTACTAAATTTTTTTCTTGCCCACAGCTCTTAGCAATTTATCTGGGACATCTGTGGGTGTAGCACCTGAAAGATTAAAGCTCATACACAAATATTTGCTTCCAGTAAACAGGACCCTGATAATGTAATTTTAGGGTTAAACTTGATATTAGGCATAAAAGAACTCTATAAAATATTTTCAAAAAAGTTAAAAATTATGTCAGATTTTGATCAAAAGATTGAACAAAAAAAGAGAAAAAAGTCCCCTCATCATCAATAAAAAACCCCTTTCTCTAGAAGAATGAGATTTATTAAATAAGGGTGATGAAAAAACAATAACTCTGTCAGTTTAATTCATGCATACACCCACAAAGGTCAATAAATAGCCCAAGTAATGGAAGGAACTCATAAGCGATGCTTCTGCTGATTTCATTGCAAGCATTTCCTGAGATTACATTTATTTTTGTGAATATTGTTGCTTGGAAAGCTCTGTTTAATATCTAGTCTCACATCAAGAAAGCTTAGGGGGAAAACTTCATTTGCATGTATTTTCATGCAATTAATAACATTCAGGGTTTGTGCTTTTCTTATGCCAGAACCGTGCTTGCCAGCGTTTGCAGCCCTCCAAACACACATGTTAATCCAAGTCTGAATCACTCTGATTTTCTCCTCTGTTTGAAACAATGTTTGTTCAAAAGATATTAAGTGTGCTTCCCCTTTGTCTTCATTCAATCCAGACTAGTTTTTAACATTTTTATCCAGACTCCTTGATATTCTGTTTTAAAATAGCTTCAATTTTCCAGTCTGACCAAGCCTCCGTGTGCATTTTGGTTCTTTTATGCCTGATTGCAATCAGTGGGAGTCTCTTCATTGATTTCAATGGAATTTGGATCAAGTTCATTTGCAGCATAACTTACATATGTTTGCTGTCATGGAATAAGCCAGCTCTCAGTGCAGCAGCATCCAGGGAACTTGAGAGAGCAAGGAATAAATTCAGGGTCTCTGATCTTGCTTGGGAGGAACTTAAGCAAGTCCTGGTTTATTAGTGGTGACTGCCCTACATAACACATCTTGAGTGTCTGCCCTTTAACTACAGTAAAAGCTTCTTTTCTGACTCAGGCTCTCCCAGTAGTCAGCTCATTTTAATATTTTTTATGGTGCCTCTGTCTTCTGCAAGATTTCCTTCTCATGATTTCAAATACTCATTGACACACTGGGCATTTTGGTGTTTTCAGCATCTGTTGACTCTTTGAGGTTCAAACTCTACATCTTTTATAGTTTGATTCTTTTTTCACTTTCCAAAAGAGGTGAAAAATTAAAAAACAAGGCATGGGGCCTGGATTGGTTCTTTGTTTTGTTTTGTCATGTAGGTGCATCATTCTGCACAATCCTATTTTGTCTTTGTTGTTGTTTTTGCCAGACAACATAATTATCTTGATTGGTGGGTGGCCAAGAAAGTTTTAATTAGATCCAGGGGGATTTGAGCAGCACTATGTATTAAAAAAAATGCAAAACAACGTTGCTAGAATTATTGTTTATTTATGTTGTGAAGCATCCTCTGTAAGATATGATATTGCCTCTTTGCATTTCCACTTCTGCCCCCTCTTCTCCTGCCTTGCTCTTTCCCTCGGTTCACAGGGAACGGTGAGCTGGCATTAACATCCTTACACTGAGCCAACCCTGCCAAGCTGTTGCTGCTACAAAATTGTCCTGCAGCTCAGCCCATGCCAAACAGAGCCATTGATCCTCCAGCCTGTGCCAGCTGAAAGGAGCACAGGATGAATATCCAGCTTTGTGGAAGGGCTGACAAGTGATTTGGGGCAGGCGATTGGCACGGACATCAGTGAGCAGCGCTGAAGGCAGGGAGAGGACAGCACTCAGGAGATCTTTCTGCCTGGTTATAGGTACTAGCTTTTGACTGGGAAAGGGCTGTTTTTAGTTATTCAGTAATCTAAAAATATCCTGGTAATGAATTAACCTGAAGGCGGGGGAGGGGGATAAAAACCCACGCATATTGATTTTCTAAAAGCAGGCAGGAATGCTGTTATTTTGCAATTAACATTCAGCATTAGAGGACAATCCAGCTGGAAAGAACCAGCTAAGCAATTCCAAGTTTTTGCTTTCTGAACTTTTTCTAGTGATATTTTTTTCATTTAACTTCTTAAAAAAGGAAGACAATTTAGACAGAAAAAACAATTTAGGCCATTTCTTTGGCTAATGGGGATTAACTTGTACACCAGTGTCATGGCCATGGTACAAATCCACCTGCTCTTGCCGAATCAGAAGATATGTTCATCTAATAAAGGCTGACCCTGCTCCAGTACTGGAGGAAAGTGTGAGACAAACCATCTGAATGCAATATTCATGATAAGGAAGCTTCTCAATAAAACTCAGAGCAGGTCTGGGTTTCTGGTGAGACTGGTGACGAGCTCTAGTCTGATTTTGGCTGTCACCCTTTTATTTCCTCTTCCCTGTTTTATTTTGTCTGGTATAGTGTGCATGGCTCTTCTTATGGCTTAGCATACTCAAGGCTCACCAGATTCAATGGTAAACAATGAGTAAAAATGATATCATCACATCCTGCCCTTTCAAGTCCCCTTTATTGGCTGCTGAGTGAATGTTTACAGCTGAATGCTATGACCAGGATCAGCCTCCACCACAAACCCAACAGGCCACACCACTGGCTGTCCTCTGGATGCTGCAACTCACGTTATGTACCCAAAGCAAAGAGCATTGATAGCAGGGAAGAGGACTGGAAGCAGGGAAATTGCCACTGAGTAAACATGTGCTCACACAGATTAACATATGTTCATGTAAATTGAGATCTTTACTTTTTAAACAGGTTTCTGAGATCCTGTCTGAGGTTTCAAGTTTTCTGTGCTTCCTGAATTTTTATCTTGCTCTCTTGCAAGTTGGCATTTTCAAATTATTAACTTGTGCAGGGGTGAATTCTACTGAGTCTCAGAAACAGCAGAGGTTGTCTGGCCAACAGCATATGCTGTATTTCCATGTAATTTGTCCCTTTTTTCCCAAATGCTCAAGGGAATCTGGCTGCAGAAACTTCATATTGGGACTTTGTCTGGTAAACAAGTTGAGGAAACAAGTGCTGAAATAGAATTCAGCTTTTGTACGTCTAGGACTTGGCAAAGCATTTGGAAAAACTACAAGCACCCATTACTACTATACTGATACAGAAATTTTGTCAGATATTTCTGAACAGTTTTGCATAAATTTTAATATATATGTTCTTATTTAGCAAATGTTTATTTAGCTATCACTGTAGTTTTCCTTTAAGGGTGCAGGAAGGGCCCAGGGAGAGCGACAAAACCACCAGCTTTTACTGAGGAATGATATGCCCTGCAGCCATACTGTGTGTTTAGAGTCTGGAGACAAATTTTAGGGCCTGGATTTATTTATAGTGTTTAATAGATGCTTTGATAATTATTTGCATGGGAATGGAAAACAAATTCTCCAGATTAAAAACCATAAAGAAAGCTTGTTTGGATTAGCATGATCAACCGAAAGTATCCATTTGATTCGTGGTGTATATATATAATTTACTGAGCTGCAAAATAAACACACTCTACTGTTCCTCTGTTGAAGACTCCAGCTGTAAATATTTCATTGCTCTAAAAATGTATTGCTATTAGATAGGTCTCTTAATATTCAGCAGAATCAAGTTTTAAGAAATAAAATAAAATATAGTTTCTGTTTTCTGGAGAACCATTTCTAAACATAAGAGTTCAGCTGGGTGAAAATTGCTCTTCCACCTGTTGGGTGCCAGCAAAATTGTCCCACAAATAAGTAGGAGTTTTCTATTAGCTTTGAAGGCATAAACAACCCCTGCTTTTATGAGTGCAGGTGTAATCACATCATGACCTGGTCTGTCTCCCCCTGTCCTGCTTGCAGTTCATCATCACCTCTGAGGAAAACAGGTCTGCTCCTCATTATTACACAAGGGGACAAAGACTAGGTGAGGGAAAGGGGAAACTCATCAGGCAAACAGAAACATCATCCACAACAGGAGAGAGAAGCAGAGCACAGACTCCCTCTGTTCATAAAGTACTGAAAATAGTCACAAGCACAAGGGAAGAAAGACTTGTGACAAAGGCTGGGGGGTTTCACAGCACAAAGGTCCCACGGGGCCATTGTAGAAAGACAGGCAATGACCTGGTGACACCAGCTTTGGAGCTTTTCTTTATACAACCAGGACACTTCTGGTGATCTTCCTGCCTTACTTAAAATGAACAAAACCCATGCTTTCGTAGAGGCTTTCAGGATGGTTTCTTCCTGACTTTGAAGAAGAAGAAAAAGAAGTAATTCTTTGCTGGTTTTCCATTGTTGGAGAGCTTTTTCTGGGGGAAAAAAAATAAACAAAAACCTGGTGTGTTTGGGAAATAATTTGATAGTGTTGGGGTAGTTCTTTTTATTCAGGAACTGATGGTTTTTGCTGTCAAAAAACTGACACTGTAAGAACAGAATTAAATATGAGTGCATAGATACATAGTAAGGTTTTTCTTTAGTGTGTGATATACCAAAGCCACAAATACTCACACACGTCTAAGGAGCTCATTTGCTGTCCACAATGAACATTGCCACTAACAATTCCACTTCTCAAGGATAGGTCCCCATAAAACAAACAGTGTACCTTAATATCACAAAGTACCACTTCTTTCAATTTATTATTGTGCTTCTTGAAATTCTTAAGGAGCTCCAAACAGAACATTGAACATAGACCACAGTCCCTTCCTATAAAAAGTTACAGTCCAAGTTATCCATGTGTTTAGAGAATTTAGCCTGTACACAGAGGAGCTGAAAGCCATCCAACACTAAATAAAATTACATGGCTGGAACAAAACTTCACACCAAAAAATTGCAGGATTAAGCCTACAGATTACATTGTTAATGTTGGTTGCCTTCAAAACATATCAACAGACACCCCATCTTCCTCCAGTGAGCATTTAGACAGTAAAATACTGGAGAAAGGTGTTGCTCTGCAGATTTGCACTCTCTCCTGAAACTTCTTTTGGTCCTCAGCTATGAATTACCTTTGCAAAGTAAATTTCTCATGTAGGAACAGCTGCATAGGTCAGGGTTTCTAACACTGACATGAGAGTACTTTGTGCCATTTGAAAAGCCATTGAAAACTAATGAAATAGTGACATTTCAAAGCAGACTTCTTTTGCAGAAATCTGAAATAACTTCAACTGGTTTTACATCTCATCAAACCTCAAAACACAGGTACTCTGACTGCTGTAATCTGTCACAATATTTGATTATTTTTTAACAGTATTATAGTGGTTTCAACAAATATTGAGATGTTAAAATAGGGGGGTTTTTCTTATCTACATATGGAGTTATAGGAAAAGTTTCATGCTTGTTGACAATTACATACAATCTTCATGTGCACACTCTGAATCCTCAGTTGGAATAATAATGTGAAAATGAGATAAATTTCCCTCATTTACTCATGTATGCAAAATAGGCACAGAGCACCTGAACTGAAATTATGAACTGACAGTATATCTCACATATGGTAGAAGTTATTCAAAATATTAATATATTTATGGAGAATTTTGAGTCTGAAAAAGCTGTCAAGAGAACGCCTGCAGTGTTGCATCCTATGACTGGATCAGGTAATTTATCACCATTTCAGCTACATCCTGTTCACAGCAAAACTCCTTGAAAGTGCTAACACAGAATTCTCAAAAAGACTTTTGCCTGCCTTCTTGTATTCCTCAACTACTGCCTCAAGAGCTGGTAATGCATCACACTGGTTAAAAGTGATGAACAGAAAGGTGTCATTGCTCTGTCTGTATTCATGTTCATGTCCAGCTCACACTCCACCCCTTCTCCAGGTTCATTTCAGAGATGCTACTTGTTACTTTTTTCTGTTCTCTACTGTCTTGTCTACTTCCTCACAACCATGAAGTTTGAGGATGTAGCTTGGGGGAAGAAGTGACCTCATGAGCTGGATGAATGCTCACCTGGTAAGTTATCCTGTGCTGTTAACTAGTTAGTTAGTGGCACTGCAGATGCCAAGGAAGGAAGATAAGCCTTGGAGAGTCATTCAGTAATTGTTCTTCAGAACACTCTTTAATCTCCAGCACTTGTCAGCTCGAGGACTGCCCAAACCAAACACGATTCATGTATGTGCAGTAGTTCTGAGATTTCCCTCCATTAATTTGTCCAGTCTCTCCTTGAATCTGCAAACTACATATTCCCAATGTCCTGAAGCAAGGAATTTCACAGCTACACCCTGTATGAAGAATTACCTCTTGGTTTCTCTTGGACATGCCAGTTTCTGACTATTCATGTATCAGATAAGGGACAGAACAAGTGGCCCAACCTTGTCTTACTCAGGAACAAGAACATTTCTTTATGAAAACTTATCCACATCTACTAGAATCTAGCCAAGCATTGGCTAAATATGACATCAAATTAATCAGCATTTCATACACTTCCAGGTGAAAGTTTAGAAAATTCACAACATTTGTTTTCCACTCCATATCATATCAGTTTCAAGGACATTTATTCCCTGTCTTTCTACACAACACTTTGCTAAATCATGCCTCATTAGCTCACATGCAAGCCTTCATGCCTCCATAACCTAAATTTCTTTTCTCACCTTCCTCAGATGATATTTCTTACCTCATTTTTGAAGCTCAAATTGATTTACTGCCCCTAAACACAATTCAGATGCTTTTCGCTTTCCTGGCCCCTTTAAACTCTCCTCAATGGCAACGGGTATGGAAGTGTTGTTCAGGTTCTTGCACTTAACATCATTTGATTCTTGTCTCTCTGTCCTCCATCTCCCTCACCTCCCCTTATTTGTATTCTCATCAGTGTCACATTAAATGCTGTGGAACACGCTTTTAGGGTAATAACAGGCCTGAAGTTTATGAAAAAAAAAGATTGATATCAGCTTCATAAAACTCGTGGGAAGCAATATCTTTTCTGTGCCTTGCCATCCCTTTAACTGCAGCTGCCTTTATACATTGTAGATGGAGAAAAGAGTTTTTCTTGGTTTTTTTTTTTTAAAAAAAGGAGGAAAAAGGCAATATCTCCAAACAGCAGTGGGATTTTGGAACCTGGTGTGCCATTAATTTCTTTATCGCTTTAACAGCAAGGAAGTTGCACTTGCTTCTTTGTGTATTTCAGTGGTGTGTTCCTTTCAAGGGCTTGGTAATCTTTTTCCTTAAATGTCAGTAGATTCTGAAATGCTCAAGCTTTGTAACCAGTGGTTTATAGCCGTCACACACCGAAAGGGCAGCAGATGAAGAAACTGTCTATTATTGTAAAGGAATTGAATATATGCCAGGTATCAGGATGGAACGAGAAACGAGGCAGTGAAATCAGGCTGGAGTTTTACACTGAAGCCCAAGCTGGTGGCACCTGGTTCCCTTGTGAACCTGCACCATCAGGCTGAATGATGTCCCTCACCTGTTTATCTGCAAGTTGGTTCTTCTGAGTATGATCCCAAAGCCACATTTGGGCTAGGGTCATACACTGTGCATTACTGGCTTTGACTACAGGACTTGATTTGGGATCCACCACTTACTCCAGCACCAACTCTCATCAGATCTCACTGCTCCAGAGCAGCACCTGTGCCAAACACAGCCTGCTGCAGCTGCAGGAGGGGAGGGTGGGCTGCACACCTCACAAAGCTCAAGGACTCTGGCATAGCAATCCCTTTTAGGGCTGTACACCAGTTAAACAGCATGAGGCTTTTGTGCAAAACCCCCATGCATTTATTGCAAGGGACACTGGAGAGGCAAAGGGAGGTAAATAGAACACTCAGCCTTACAGCACCTGGAGACCACTCTCTCACCAGGACATTGCCCATGGGCCTTAAAGCAGCATCTCCCATATCCCTGTATCTTTCTGAATCAGTGCCTCAGCAAAACTTTTTTCAAATATTTTCTCTTTCAGTGGCCTGTTTTTCTGCTCCCAAGCCACTGTTTAACATTTGGTTTTGCAGGTTGGAAGACTGACACAGGTACACTTTAGATGCAGAAAACTTTTCCTATTTATTTTTCTTCCCTTTTTTGTTGCAGTCATTTTTTGCAGTTTTTATTCTTGACAGTAGATATTAAATTTGATAAAAAATTAAAAGCCATTTCATTTCAGATTTCTGCTTCACTGCCTCTAAATATGTGATTTCCCCCCATTTGTAATTATTTTTTAGATGCTGCCAATTAGCAAAACCTGCTAAAATGGACAGATGAGGGGTGGGAGAACCTGAAGAAACAAGCTATGTTGCCAAAACCATCCCACTAATCCCATCAACTAGTCCATATTTGCCAGAAGCAATTGCAAAACAACAAACAGGCTTTTTATTTTTAAAATAGGCCAAATTTTAAAATGGCTCCACATTCCCCAAGTGCCAACAGGCAAATTGCTGTAATGCAGCTATCCCAGCAGAGGCATGATTCTTAGCTTAGTAAAGTCAATGGGAATTTCTGCACAAGCTTTTCTCTGAGCTCTGGAGCAGACCTTACAGACACTTAACCCACAGCCCTTCCCAGGGATATGCCAATAAGTGTCCACTTGGTGCTCAGCATCCCAAGGTGGAAAGTAAGGAGATGATTTTGAAATCCTGAGTTCAGATAAAATATGTGTTCATTTTTGGCTACATTCTTCTCCCCTCCTCCCTTTTCAAGTTTTTTTTTCTGCCTGGGGGAAGGGTTTTCCAAATGTGTCCACCTCAGCTCGGTGGGTGATGACTGACCAGGCAAAAAGGGAAGGCAGGCAGAAGGTTTCAGTGTCAAAGAAATTGACAGAGGATTAATAGCTCTCAAAGAGCTGTGTTGTCAGATAATCACTGAGTGCAGTCACTGAGTACAGGCCTTTCCCTAGTAATTCCAATGTCAGGCTCATCAAAGTTTGTTCCTAGTCACAAGTATGTAAAAATCAAGTAATTCTCAAAAAAAGTGTTAAATAAACACACATTACCTGTCCTAGAGGACTTTGGAGTGTGATTGAAAAGCTTTTACAAAGATCACAGCTTGTCTTGAAAGGGTAATACAGCCACAGCTCTTAAGCTAATCATCCTTTGGGTTGCAGAGCAAAAAGACATTGCAGAACTGACTTAACCATCAAAAGAAATTGAGTAAAATAGCCCAAACTGACCGACCAGCCTTTGGGTTCAGAGTGGAGAAAGTAAAGAGTAAGAAAACCTTTGGATTTTCTTTCTGAAAAATACTAAAGAATGAAGTATTTCTTCTTTCAGGTAAGAGGACCCTCTCAGGGCATAGCACAGGTTGACCCAGTTGAAATGCACTCATTCTATAAATATCATGTATTTGTTATGGGAAGCTAGCAATGCTTCAGCCCCAAATCAGATCCAGGCTTTGGAGAAACATGTAAGTAGATTGAATGAACCTTGTTGGTTGGGGAAATATCTTCAAACCGCTGAATTAATATTGCAGACCAGAGGATTATTCACTGGAAAGCTAAGGGGATTTTGGCTGGGTATATTGCTACTGGATGTAATCTCTAGCCTGTGCTGCCTTTGCTCTCCCATCCCACCTGCTGCAACTGCTGGGATTTGGCTCCTTCTCTGCTTTACAGTCTAACAGAGTTAGGAGTACATCCAACAGCACCTGAGGAGCTGCTTGTGGCACTTGATAAACAGCTCTGGATGCAGCATTGTTAATGTGTCTGGAGATGTGCTGGGTGAGGGACGCCTCAGGAGTCACCTCTATCCCTCCAGTGTGCTTCTCTCCGCTTGGATATCGGGGCTGCATTCGTCTGGAGTCAGAGGCAGCGGCTGGTAAATAACAAGAAGTATCAAGAGGGAGCAGATGAGGGAAAGAGACACAATTTACTGAATAATAATGCCAGAATTCAATGCACCGGAGCACTTTGATTTAGCCATTTCAGGGACTGGCAGCCCACAAAGCAGCACTTCACCTGCTACAAAAACATTGCAAATCTGAGAAGGGGCAGGGAAAAAGTGTACAGATCGTATCCTGGGACATGGAGCAGGCAAATATTTAAACCCTTATCCAACTGCTTCTCAAAACCATCCTTCTCCTGCCACTGCAGTCCCTTCCATCACTGCTATTTATTTGAAAACAGAGGCAGTAAAAGCAGCTGTAAGGAAGATGAAGTTTGCTTGGTCTTTGGTTCACTGACAGTGGACAGAAACAGCTGCAGCAATCTCGTATCTCTCCCAGGTTGATGGGGAGAACATGGGGAGACTTAGAGGTTCAGCAATTCTGAGTATGGACAAGAAAATAGTTTTCTCAAGAAAAACATTGAAAATCACTATAATAGATGTTCTTTCTATCTAAAAGAAGAGTTTGGTCATCCTGAAGCAGGATGGCTGGATGCAGTCCCAAATGGCTTCCAAAGCACTTGAACCCTATATGTAGGCATTTAGCTCCAAAGATGGTCAAAAGAGCCTGTGAAAGCAGCACAGACAAATACTTAACACCCAACTGTTCCCATGAAAGCTTTTGCAATTATTGCAGCTCAACATCAAACTCTACTGACTGCAAGCAATTCTTACTTTAAGACATTTTCTACTCTTCACTTCCTGAGAACAGAAACACTCTCAGCCTTTTTACTGTTCTACCAGGAGGCTTGAGCAATTAACTTTGTTTTACCACTCAGTTCAGAGTGGGTGAAGATTTCAGATATAAACCGAAGGAGCATCCATGGATGCAATGAAAAGCACAGATCCTTTCATGATTCACTTTGGTGACCCTGCTCTCTCTCCCTGTTTCACCTTTCAAAGATATTTCAACTCTGAAATCTATTGTGTTTCCTCTTCCTCACCCTATTCCACCCTGGCTTTTAAGGTCCTCTCTGCCCTGATTTTATCTCCAGTGCTGTACATCACATATGAGCTGTTAGCATTTCCATTTAGAGGTCACAATTTTTCACCAGCTCATAAGGACACACACTTTGAGGCAATCCTGTAGGAGCCCAGTTCTACAGATATGAACAGGAAAATCCTTTTTGTTCATGTGAAGTTATAAATCACACTCAGCACCCTACATTTCCATAGCAGAACACCTACATTGCTTTTTTGAGCATTGTGTGTGCATATATATATGGATATATATACACATATAAACCCCACACATATATGATATGTATAGATGGAAGTACACACACCCCGTGCATGTCAATATATAAAGAATATGTTATTGGCTCCCCTGCTTCTCTGATTTTTCAATTTAATCTCTCTTTTTTTTTCTGATAACAGCACTCAGGAGCTGTGAAAATGGGTATTTTTGAATAAATGGCATTTCACCTTCCCAAACATTACTCTATATAAGACATATGTGTGAATGTATAGTTTGTTTGCACTATAATAATTATTCCTCTAATTCTGTAGTTGAAGATCTTGAATTAAATTTTGCTTCTGATCCAAGAAGGACTGATTACAAAAGAAAAATGTAAGAGTTTCTCCTTCCTCCTTCTTTATAACAGGAGTCCCAGCGGGCACATCATATTTTCTATTCTGCAGGCACGGGTTTGACTTACATGTCTCCTCACAAAACTGTGTTGGAGTCAGCTTGATTATAAGTAAATTTCTATATGGAAGGAAAGAAACACAGAAGAAAATTCCGGACTCTGACTGCCCTCTGCAAATGTCCACTGAATAACTCAGTTACCTTCAAGATTCTAGGATGTTCTGATTTCAGAGTACCACTGCAACATAATAAAAAATCAGGTTGCTGCTATTTATTTCTTTATTGCTAATAACAGTAAGGCACCAACATAGTGCAAGGAAAGGAAATTGTCTCTTGGTAAAGATTAAAACTGTAATTTGGGATCTTGTTCGAAGACAAGGTCTAATTAAAAAAAAAAATTCTATTAAAGGGCTACAAAATTATCTATGTGTCTAGTCATCAGTCAGACATTATTAAATTAGTTCAAGCTATTGTTTGCTATTTTTTCATGCCCAGGAACTTTAAAAAGAAAAATATTCAAAAAATAGTCCTAAAATGAAGAACTGGTCAAAAGTCTTGAAACTCATACAGAGGAGAGAGAAATAAATAAATCTTGGGCATCCAGTTTTACTCAGTTATTAAATAAAATGTCTCAAAGATCCTGTGCCATGCAAAAAAAAAAAAAAGGTTGGGTTTGTTGGCTCTGATTCTGGAAAGATCTCCTATCAGCACTAGTTTTTAGGAAATTTTATCTTAATGTGTCAGAAAGATCATGAGGAATTCCTGAGAGAGATCCTTTTTCTTCAGTGCTCCCGGCAAACCTTCGCTCGTTTTGGCATGGGGGAAGAAAATCTCAGGCACACAGCTTCCAACATAAAGTCCAATTTTATCTGTGCAAATTCTGGGCACTACTGGTCTCACTCTGCCTCTGCTTAAGCATTCTGCAGTAAGCAGCCTACATGAAAATTCTCATCTCTCAAACCATAACACGAGAGTTTATAGCCTCAATATACCACTGCTCTGCCCCTCAGCTCAGCCTGTGGACGTGTAGCTCCCCAGCCAATTCCCAGCATGGAAATCAAGTGCTGTGGGAATGATGATCCTGAAAGCTGAGGCTCGAGCCAAAGGAGACAACTCCTTTATCCCATTTCTCTTGCTCTCAATTGATCTTCATGACCAAATTGCAGCCTCCAACTTCTGCATTTGCTTGGACAGGGTATGTGAGAACTCATCTGTGTTTGTTACACTTTATGTACTGTGATCCTGACATCTTCTGTCCCATGGTCACAACTTCAGGCAGCAAAATCTTTTTTTTCTTTCCTTTGTTTGGGGTCAGTTGTGACTTTACTTTGAGATGCTACATCTCTCTGAGGAATTGCACACACACCATGGGCTGCCTCACAGCACCTTCAGTTCTCCACCAAGCCAAGACTGAAAACACCAAATGGGCCCAGTAGAAAAGCCTACAAATAAAACATTGATCAGGAAGGAGCAAGCCTAGAGCATATATTAGAAAATAATCACTTTGTCATCATTTGCTAGACCATGCTGATGGAAAACCTTAAAAAAATAAAACTTCAAATGTTGGATGAAATTATGTTTATGGGTTTTTCCCCTCTATGGAAAGCCACTTTTATTTCCATTAAGTCTGATGTTCCACTTTTTTGCTTTAAAAACAGAATAAATAAATATTATACCAGAGCCTAAAAGCAGAGTTAATTAAAAATACCAAGATAATTGACAATTCAATAGTAAACTGCTAGTGCAAGCTCTGAAGTTTAAATTGGAGTTTAAAATTCCTCCAGGTTTTGCTAATCTTTGATGCCCAAGGGAACAAAAGAAGTTTTTGTTTGGTGAAAATTTATGATTTTTACATGACAATCCCCTTTATTTAGCCTGATTTCCTAAGGAAATAGGATACTTCGTCAAACTGTCTGTCATTCCTCCCTTAATTACTTTTGAACACGCTTGCCAATTTCCAACACATTTGAAAGGGAGATAAGTCCCAGGAACAGCGAGGTCTTGCAAGTTTCACTGAAGTGCCAGGATAAAGGAGTGAGCCGTGAAGGGCTGGATCCATCCAGTGAGGGGCGCGGAGCCCCCGGCTGCTGCACGCCCTGGCTGCGAGGGAGAGCTGCAAGCCAGCACAGGCAGGCATCCAAGGAAGCCACAGGCACACAAGGACTGGCGTGAGTAAAGGGAGCTGCTGCTGCTCTGCTGGGAGAGGCAAACATATCCTGACTGAAATCCACAGCTCATTTTCATGATCCTTATTTTTTTATTTATTTATTTTTTCTTGGCCTATGAAGTAATTTTCTGTTTGTAGTTTCAAGATACTGGAAGTTTTCATTGAGTCAAGGAAGAAAATAGCCATTTACTAAATGCCATGTGGAGAATGACTATTACTGTTTGGGTTTTACTAATATTAGTAGTAGTAGCAATAATATTTTATCATTTGAGTTTCCTGTTCATTTTCAACTAAGACATGGTTATTTAAAACAAAACACTTTTTGAGCAAATCTTTTCAAATTTTTGTGTTTGTTATTGACCAAACTCACTTCTGTCTCATCACAAGGTAAATTTGTAATACACTGGTAAATTTGTAAAATCCATGCAGAGCAGAGGTTACAGGCAGACAGAGAAGGAACAGGGAGACAAAACATGCTGTAGATTCTAAAAAACATACTTACTCATATAGATAATGACAGGTATATTAGGGGGAAAGAAGGATTAATTTCTTCAGCTGTAAAGGACCTCACAGTCTATTACCATCAGCTTCTGGAAGCCAGTAGCCATCATGGCAGATGTCTTTTCTTTTCCAGTACTTCAAGAAATTAAACTGTCAGTCTTCATTTCAGCTGGTGGTTTCACCATGACATGATGCTGTGCTTAAGAGGGTTTGAATTCAAAATAATTCCCTTGGCTTCTCTGTCTCCCTATATCGGATCGGTATCTCCTGATGAAATCCAGGATATTGCATTCGAGACATCAAGTCAAATGAGGGCTGGCAAGCATGAGGTCGTGTCGTATTTTTGGCAATGAAGTACTCCTACTGGAAGCCCTGGAGGACATCCAGAGCCTTAAACTCCATTTTATCATCTGGGCTGAGGAACAAATACATTAAGCAATGCAAGATAAGACCCTCTCCCCTCAGTCAAGACAAGGGACAACCCCCCAACCTGTGCAGTTCTGCATAGTTTGGCAGAGTTACGTTCATGACAAATCTCTCTTCTCTGCCTTCTGAGAAAAGCAACAGAAAATGACTGTTTAGAGTGTCCTTTCAGTACAAACTTACTTCTCTTGGTCTTCCCATAAATTTTGCTGTACCAATTTAACACTGCAGCTGTGCAAACTGTTAGTGACTCTGTGACCCCAGGGAGTGTAAATTTGAGGGAGAAAGTGAGGACAGCATGAGCTCTCCACATCTGGATGTGGAATCCATAATTCAGGTGGTAGTGTATACTGTGGGATCAAGGGAAGTCTTTCTTCCCAACGCTTTATGATTTAGTGGTGACAGTAAAATTCTCACCAGGCCAAAGGTGGGAAAGGTCTCACTGTATTTAACTCTGAGGGAAACCTCTCAGTGACCCTCAACACCCTTAAAGATTATTTCTCTCCACTTGTAAACAGAAATTTACATTTCAGAGTTTCCTAGAAAAACATCTAAATTGTTAAGCCCCTGCTTCAGGACTAGTGGGGATCCATGGGTTTTCCCAGCCCTTCTGCCTTTCTAACCTCCTAAAGAAACTCACACACCTTCCCCTGAGTTTTGTTGTGACCCTCATTCCAAGTCACTCAGAGATGCTTTAAAGGCTGGTGTCAAACATCGAGGCCTCTGAGGATTAAGGACTGTATAGGCAGAAAAATATTTCTTCCCAGAAATGGTCCCATGCTCTGAAGTGTAAGGATTGATAACCCCTGTAAATTTTCTCTCCCTGTGCAACTGCTGATGTGATTCATATTCATGTAAGTGCCTAATCCTTTCCTGAATTATTTGCCTTATATCAACTTGAGTTCACAAAATAACTTTACAGGTAAGTGCCATTTTCACCCCTAAACTTTCCAGAATGCTCTTGCCAGTGGCTTTTGAGCAAAGTACTGATTTAAGGCTGATGGTTTGAGCTTTGAAAACCACAGGGTCACTTTTTACGGAAAAAAAAGAGACCAGAGAGGTCTGATGGCTTACATTCCAGTAACAAAACTCAATGACCAGGGACAAAAATTACCTGATTGCACAGAAAAATATCCCAGAGTAACTAAGAAACTTTCTTCTAAAGCCATTTTACAAATGCAGTGAAGAAAGTAGTTGGGATTATTAATTCCTCCTGGACATATCTCTCTCTGTCCTGCACACTCCTCATCCATCGGTTGAGGATCCTTCAAGGCCGTTTCCTTCAAGGGCTGCCACAGATTTTTTTGTGCTTTTAGAGAAAAGAAAGAAGAAATTTTAGCTCTTTAAAATCACCCTTAGCTCTTCAGACACTGGAAGAGGAAAGAGTCTATCCCACAGCATGACATGTCCTGTCACCTGCCCTGTCAGACAGCACTCACAGGCTCATCACCTCCCTTCTTGCTTCCTCATCCTGCCCTTAAAACTGTTCATACATTTATACATTTATACAATCAATGCACAGCAGAACCCCTCATGTGCACAGACACAACAAAACATCTGCACTTTGTCATTTGGTCTGTTACGGTGATGTTTACCAGCACGGAATTCATTTCAGGGAAAAATGAAACAAATGTAAAGACTTAAGAGAAAGTAGGTTACCATGAGATGAGAGAGTCTGATCACTTAGCATTTCAGGCAGGTGTAGTGGCTTTCAAGGAGTGGAGTAGACAGCGATCAGCAGTGTCTCCAAATCTGGTCAAGCACTATTGTAGGACACAATGTCCAGTGAGGTTTTTTTTAAAAATTATATAAATACATTTGTTAAACGACTCAAAAATGTAATTTAGGATTGCTTAGGTTAGTTCAGCAGAGATATAAAACCTGGCATTAAGTAGCACAAGAAGATCAGGGCATTGGCTCCTTTTGAAAGTGTCTGACATCTTGAAAAAACGGCTTTATTTTGAAAGAATCTACTTAGAAGATCTATTTCCCTTTTGTTTTAGACTGAGATGCATTATCTAGTGTCCTGGAGGTTCATTATACTGTGAGAAAAACAAAATCAGCAGTGATATAAGACTGGTAATCCCTTCAGTGTATATCTTCTATGTTTAAAATGCACATACCCCGGCCCTGTTTTTCCTGAGCAGCACAGCAATAAACCAAAATAAGTAGTGTCCTTGGTCAAAAACCACTGACAGAAATCAGAAATTCTATCACTTCATGGTTTTTATTCCACCCCACAAGTTTGTTATTATTATCCCTTTGCTGCTCCTCTTCGTAGCTCTCCTGTTTTCCCAAGACCTACAGCCTGCAGATCTTCTCTACCCTCTCTGCAGAACATGCACTTCAATGAATTTATTCTGCTTCACCTACAGCCCAATGCTATGGATGGTGGTTTCAGGGTTTGAAGCAGTTTAGTTTCAAGCAGTTTAAGTGGCTTTTCCACTGAACTCAGTTGCCTGTAACATCCAGGAGCCTGTGACTGACCAGCTCAAAGTCACACCACCAGTGTCATTCAGCATTGCAACGTTGGCCAAAATGATATTTTGAGATGCAGGAGAAAAGAACAAAACCATTTCGCTACTCAGGAAAAGCTCAGTAAGGACATTTCTGTTTTTTCCATTTTTCATCTTTTGTAAAAGTCCATGAGGGTATTTGCTAGCACTGATTGATTGATTGATCAGCTTCTAGGACTGACATTTTTCTGTATATCCAATTAAAATTGCACATGAACTGACTTCTAACACCTGCCCTCTTTGTCAGGCTTTCTTCCCTTCTCTGTGGGTAGGTCAGAGAAAGTGAGATTAAGATTATACAGAAGAGAGAAATTAATCCAGAGAGGAAATTGAAGTGGTGAAAAAAATCTCTTTGCAGGAATATGACAGTTCTTTCTGTAGATATTTTCAGAATCTCAGAAAGCGATTAACTGGCAATGAAAAAGAACTTCTGTCTCAGCTACTCACCACAGACAGAAAGAACAAACATTTAGAGAATTTACACTAATGCAATCACCAACCTAGACATTGCTTTTACACAGCTCTTTGTGCTTGTTCTTGAAACCAGAGGGAAAAAAATATTTCTATGCTACAATTAAATATGAATTCATTTGTATTTTTCCTCATCGAGTGTCATAATGAAAGAGGGGAAATGAAATGTAACTTTACTGTTCAATCAGTCAAAGCTGACAACCAACAATAAAAGCCATTAATCTAAATTAGCAGCACAAGAAAAGAATGACACAACACTGTCTCCAGGACTGGATGGAATTGGTACCTATCACTGAGGGCTACCTAATGAATTCTGAGTCACTGTTAATTTGCAAGGATCATTATTGCAATTTACTACTGCACATGATGCTTCCTGCTTTTCAGAACAAATTGTCCAAGCACATATCACCACTTGGAACATGTTTTTGAGAAGATGAGGATGTCATCTGAAAGTATCAGATCTTTTCATGGGGCAAGTAGTCAGCTCTTGAAAAAAAAAAAGCAAAAAAAAAAAGTTGTTATTTTTCATTTCCTTCCCAAAACTCCCAGTGGGTTTTAGTTTGCTGTCTCTGCCCCCAGTGTCCTGTCAGAACAGCTTTCCAAGCCTTTCCTGCTCCCTTCCCAGAGGTTCTACACAGCAGCTGGTGACATTCCTGCTGCTCTCTGGCCCATACACCTGGGCTTGTTTGTTTCCAGCAGGCAAAAGCAGTGTGGGGGCAGACCTCTGCTTCAGAAACTCTCAGAGGATTCTCCAAGAGTTCCTGCAGCTGCAAGCACCTTAGAGCCACTCCAGAGACTTCCTATGCAGTTTCTCACTGCAGGATTCTGTGTTTAGTGATCCCAGTCAGGTGTGGGCTGCCTCAACAAACTGGAAAATCCTCCATTCAATCCACAAGCTACAGGAGAGATCCAGCAGTACCTTCTCATCCAGCCCTTCCCTTTTTCTTTACAAGCAGCACAGACAGACCTCCCTTTTTAAAAAATATTCCCTATGCTTCTGTATGAATTGCTTGTAATGACCCACTCAGGCATGCATTACTCCTTGAAATGCAAACGTAATCATTTGCAGTGCTCAGCCTGATGAAACACAAAAAATGCTTCCACAAATGTTTGTTTGTTCCTCCACAAGAAAATGTATGGTAGAAGTCTCTTGCAATCTAGGTGACTTGAGAAGAAGGTTAAAGAACTGTGGTTTTGCAATTTGATGCCTGTCTGAAGCCTCTGATTCCAAAGAGTCTGAAAAATCCAAAACTGCTCCAAAAAACAAACTCACAAAATAATCCCACAATGAAAACAAACAAGAAAAGCCCAAAAAGAAGCAAAAAAAGAGCAAAAATCTAAACAAAAAGAAAGGAAAGAAAACACATACATATATTTTACTGAATAGACAGGGACCTGAACATTTTCCTCTGACTGGATTACAAGTGTTTTACTTAAGTTATGGAGTTCATTCTCTAAACTTTAGCATCCTGCTGATAAAGGATGGAGGCTGGAGAAACAACCTTCAGCTCTCCACAGTACAGAGTATTTTGGGCTCCTAACACCTGCTTCAGAGCATTAAACCTTTCTATTACATGAGACAAAATTAATTGCTTAGAGGATGTTGTATAACAAAATTCATAAGACTCAGCACAGTTTGTACAATGTGAGAAATGTTCTCTTTTTGTAACCAATGAAACCTACTCAGTATCACCCCTGTAGTTTGGGAAATGGTTTGCTGCATCCTGAGTGGATGCCTCTCTTAATTTGTGGATGAATTGATGGCTCACACATGACTGACTGCACTTGAGGAGTGACTCTGATTTAATGGCAGCCTAGATCTGGGTGCAGTTATTAATGCTTCATTAAGCTGGTGCAATGAAAATCATCTTGGGTTTCAAACTGACACTGTTTATAAAGTCTAGAGAGATGTAGGTACTTACACATTATGATTTATTTAATTTTTAAAATATTTCCTCACCATAGGATGTATAAAACATGTTTTTGAAGTACCCATTGTGTCCCTGGACCCTGAGGGAGCAGAGGATATCCACATTAGGAGGCTGTCTACATACTTGGAGTGTACATGTTCAGCATGATTGTTTCAAGTGTTTTGAGCTAAGGAGCATCACAAAGGCCAGGATGGTAAAACCCTAGATGAGATGTTAGTTCCAGACTAGTGCTGGAATTTGGTACTCTGAGAGACTGAGCTGTTAATGGTTAGTGGCTCAAACATTGCAAAGATCACTGATGGATTTTGCCCACTATGGCAAACTGCTTATCTGCAACCACCAAAACCTCCCCTTGCCCTCCAAATCTGAGCTGTGAATCCCTGTGAGCATGGAAAGGTGCTCAGCTCCCTGTGTGCAGTCAAATGAATGGTTCCCTCAGCTCCACTCACTGCTGTGACCACATCTCCTCAACTGCAGAGGCACCCAGTGAACGCTGAATGCTGACACCTAAATTAATTTCTCTTGACATGGAACTGAATCTTGTTCCAGGAGCATAATACTTTCAGAGATGTTAGAACGGGCATTACGCCTCTAAATAGGCATCATTAATCCAACTGTTCTAACAGATGCAGTGAAAAATAGGGGCAAAACCTCTGCAGACTTCTGGAGAGAAATTCCACTGGTGCAGACTGTTTGGAACATCTGTGATTTCTGTAATTATTGCCTGTTTTTCCTGCTCAGATGTGCCCGTTCAGAGATAAAGCATTTCCAAAATTATAAACAGAGGAATAAAAGGCTGAAAAGACACTTGTTCTTAATTATTTACATTTAAGGCAGGGTATAATTAGTTTTACAATTGCTAGAGCATTGACAGCAAGCAATTGCTGTCTTCAGTCCATCCATAAACAAGCTTCTCCGTTGGTAATTGGAAGAGACCACACATGCCATGGATTACTGGAGCTGTATAATGATATGGGCTTTACCTTTGCTTTTTGCTTTGTGTACTTGTTTGGGTTTTTTTCTGTGCTTTATGATTTTCTGCTTGTCCATTCTAGTCAGCACACCTGAGTTCAGAACATCCTTTATTGAAAATAGGAGGGTCGCATCGATTGTAACATTTAAAAGAGACCGTTTGAGAAGACAGCTTAGGAAATTACAGAGATTGTTAAAGTAGAATGCAGCCCATTCCCAAAAGAAAGGAAAAAGTCAACACAGCACCAATTCTAGCAAGGTGACATTCTCCCAAACTTCATTAGCTGCAAAGGCATGGATTTAAGTAAGAATCTGATGGACATCTTTCTTAGGCTGCAGTGCGTCATACATTTGTCTTGGAAAGGAATATGCTGGCACTATTTTGCTATTCAAGGGGAAGAATCTAGTCTTCTGGAAGAAGTGCTAGCAGTAGCAGTTTGGTTTCCAGAACTCTCCCAGTGGTAAGGAGGTGCTGGCAGAAGTGGAAATGATGTACAGATGAACTCACATTGAATGACTGATAGTCAAAACACAGAGAGTGACTTTAATAGTATTGTCAAAATACAAAGCAAGTCCATAATGTTGCAGAAGGTAAAGGGTTCTCACTTGTATTTGTTTCTTTTTCCCCTGAAGAGCTCATAAAAGATGACAAAAATGCTAAATTCTCCTGATTTTGCATCTCTGTGTGAATCACTGCCATAATCTTAGGGGCCCCTTCTCTTGCTAATTGCTGGAGAGCTAATGGCACAGTGTTGCCACCCTCACACAGACTCATACACAAATGCTTCCCCCACCATCTACAGACATTATGTCATGTCATCTTTATAATATCTACATAATAAAGGAGAAGTGCCCTAGAAATATTCAATTATAAGTATGTCATTTTTATAGATCTGAAAGTTTTATCGTTCTCAAACTTTCACCTCTGCTCCTACAGATACATTTTTTTTAATAAGTTTGGAAAAATGAATCACAAACCCATGAGAAATATATCTATTTATTAATGCCTCATGGCCTGCTGTCAAAAGGCTGGTGTAGAAACAAGTTAATAGCCTATACATTCTGTTCTGGCAGATTACAGGTTTTCCTTACAAGCGGATTAACACAAAGGCACAATTATCCTTTCAATTGCATTTTTACATATAGCATAGCATAATGTAGAGTTCATCCACAGAATTGCATATTTCTTCTGATGTGTTTAGTGAACCTAGAGATTATAAAGGAACTTGCTGAGGCAGAAGGACATGGGTTAAAAAAAAAGAAGCAAATTTGCCAAAGACACACAAATTGAAAAAGCTGGGAATGGATTTCATATTTCTCAGTTTTTCATTTAGTGTATTACCAAGTGCAACATCCTGTTTCCCCTCTTTAAGCATCTTTATGACCACTCCTATGAAAATTCACTAATAAAACAGTCTATTTTATAGATGCATGTACTGGTGCTCCCACCTTTGTCTTCCGTGCATGGGTCACCTACTTATACAAAGGGCACAGGCTCTTAATTCTCCCTAGTTTGAGATGAGAGCTTGGGGTTATTTTTCAACTTTCAGGAACACACAAACATTCTGC
Source organism: Cyanistes caeruleus (assembly GCF_971803275.1). Lineage (NCBI taxonomy): Eukaryota > Metazoa > Chordata > Aves > Passeriformes > Paridae > Cyanistes > Cyanistes caeruleus. The sequence goes on along the minus strand of NC_141708.1, from coordinate 10,473,028 downwards.
ATGGAAAACCCCAAGTTCACAGAACAACAAAAGATCATTTTTATGCTGTGTAGGAAAGCTACCCGTTTTACACACTGCTGGCATATTTCTGTGAGGAGAAATGTATCCCCAGCTTCATGCAAGTATGAATGAAAATATTAGCTCCCTTCTTCATGAGCACTGAGGTGGCAAGGCATGTCAATGCTCTGTAATACATATTAAAATATTCTCCTTACAATAAATATTAGAGGGTGGGCTGCTGTCTTGTGGCCAGCATGCTTTGTGAGCTACCTCAGCATGGGGAAGAGCAAACTCTGCCCTACAATAATTCTCAGCATACAGCTGCAACTGATGCAAACCAGGACAGGCTTAGGAACAGAGCTGGCTGCAACACATTCCTGCTAGGATAGATGACAGGTGTATCAGCTCAACAGAACTGGGTTGGTGGGAGTGAGAAACATGCAGTTCTGCTTTGGGGTGTAAGTGGAAGATGTCTCTTACTTCCCTGGAGCCCCTCTGGGGATGCAGCTGCCCCTAATGATGGACTCTCAGTTCCCATGGGCATGGTGGCTATCCACTGGACTGATACAGGGTGTACAGCCACCCTGCTCCCCTGATGAATCACCTGTTTAAAAATGCATGACCAGAGACCAAAAATACTTGACATAACCTCCAGGCTACAGCTGAGCAGGTAAAAGATGTTGCACGAGGGACATTCTTTTCTCTATGGCAAAAACGTTTTTTTCTTCACATTTTTTTTTCTCCTCACTATTCTGGAAAGTGAAAAGAAGGGATTAAAAAGTAATAAGAAGAAATGGTGTCGTCATCTACCTAATCAAACTCACTACACTAAAAAATCTGTCACATTTACTACTGAGTTGGTTGCTGTGCAATTCAGAGGACTTTTCATGTCTTTTCACAGAGTCACAGATCATTCTGAGTTGGAAGAGACCCACAAGGATCACTGAGTCCAAATCTTAAGTAAATGGCCCATCCAGGGATTGAAACCACAGTATTGTGTTATTAGCACCATGCTTTAACCAGATGAGCTAATGTCAGGGTCAGGTTTTATCACCCCCCAGCCTCATGCTCAGCACTTCCAACATATCCAAGATTTTTCCTGATACTGAGGTTGTCATTTGCACCTACAAGTTTCACCTTTGTTCTCCTCATTGCTCACTGTCTGCTAAGTTAGAAATAGAAGACACACAGCCATCTTTCTTTCACTTTTCTCTACTTTTCCTTGGATTTCTGCCTCATGTGTAAGTTAATGCCTTTTTTGGGTGGTTTTCTTATTGTGTTTTGCCTTTGTACATCAAATCTCATAACATTTTTGTTTTCATTGCTAATTTCCCATGTTGGGACTCTTGGCAATATGTCCTTATCCTTACTCTAAAAGATTATCTTTTCAAAGATACTTTAACACAATCAGATCCCAGCTTCAGCAGGACAAGGGATATTTCCTTTGAGAACCCTTGCATTGGAAATAACCACAATCAGTCCATAAGCCCTTTCTACAGAATAGGAATTATTGTTCCCTTTGACCAACACAGAATGAAACACAAAGTGTAAAGGTAACTGCTGGGGTAAGCCAGATCATCACAGGATAAAGGCTCACAGTTTTCCCAGTGCTTAAATGACCAAAACACCTGCATTGAAAACCAACTCAGAATGTAGTGCTTATCACCCTTTACCCACATCAAAAGGCTAAGAGTAAGTTCCTCACTGATTTTGAATCGAGTGATTAGAAATTCACTCAACTTTCGAATCAAACAAGGAGCAAGAAATGCTTGTAGCATGCAGTGCTTCATGGGAGGTGTAGTTTGGTACAGAGGTCATCCCTGTGTAATTACTGGGATGCAAAACCCTTGTAATCAGGAGCCAGTGAGCCCAGTGGCTGGCAAAAATACAGCTGGAATAGATGAAAACAAATCCTCCCACATTCATCTGTCTAAACTAAGTATGTGTAATTGCAAACACTGAAAAATGTTATCTCATTCACAATAGCCCAAATATTGGATGTCACAAGTCCCAAGTGACAACCTTCAGGTAGAGCCTTAGATATCCTATAGAGAACTGTGACCTCCTGCAGAGGTCACAAGAGAGGATTAAATGTTTTTTAGTTTGTTCTTTCTTAAAAATTTCTTGAAAATCTCCTTTTGGGCCAGAAGTAAGGAACAACACTGTTATTTAAACAGTTACTTAAACAGATGGTTTTCTGCTTTCGACTTCTTTTTGCCAAAAGAAGGGCTCAAGTAGTGTGTGAAAGAGAAAAAAAAATCCTAGGTCAACATATCTCTGATCTTGTTTCTCCTGCAGTCCATAGCCAACTTTTGCTGCTCACATTCAGATCTCCTTTTGTGAGCACAGATTAATCTCATAAACTGAAAGGCAGCTCACAGCACATATTGCCCACAAGACAGAAGCCCACCATATACTATTTATTGAAGGACAGAAAGAATTATTTTTAATTTGTGGAACTCAACTAGGGAGAAGCAGATATAGCTCAGTTAGCAGGGACCAGTGCCTGAATATTAAAAGTACATTAAGATCAATAAATGGATAACTGAAACATCTATTAAAAAATTTCCACCTAATATAAAGACATGCATAGCTGTATAATTGAAATATATTTTGTCCATATTTCTATGAGATAAAGAATTTCAATGAAAATATAAAGCACAGAATGATATTGCTCACTGTTAATTATCCAGCAAATAGGATTATTATTTTCTTTTAAAGTGATTTTTGTCTGAGTGTTCACTAGTACATGACTTCAGATTTGCATCTGGAGAATGCAAATCTCTATCAATCCTCTGTCTGGGAAACAGATGGAAAAAGGGAGAACAGGTTCTACCAGCACTTTCCCTCTTGTGTGGATGGATCTGCTGTTTAGGACTACCTGAAAAATGGTATTTTTCTTTTTTAGACTATTATATTTATATAAATATAAATTTATTTATTTTATACTTTACTGTTATATTTATATTATGTTCTTTTATAATATTTTACTTTATAGTTTACCTATCCACGTCCTTATTTTCCCATCTTTGCCTCCATGATTTTTCCCATGTTTTGCTCTCTGAGGCATTAAAGTTGTAAGCATTTTCTTGCTGTCCAGAAATTGGAGCACAGTATCATTTTAAGCAGATTTGTGATCAGTGCTGGCATAATCAGGAAAACAGAAGCATAAGGTTTCCTGAACTAAAAATAGAACTGTAAAATATTAATCAGTCTTTTTACTATTTATAGTGCACAGAGACTAAGTGTAAAGGAAAATATTTAGTAAACTAATATTTTGGGGTATTTTAAATATGAATCAAAACGTAGTGCAGGCTTTGAAAGTGTCTTGCATCCTTGGAACTGGGCTCATACAGAGGCATATTTCTTATGCACAGGCTTTAGACTCCAGCTCTGCTTCTAAGCTTTGTGATAAGATCCTGCTCTAAACATGCTCAAGGTTCAGTCAGAACAAAATAATAACTTCCAAAACATCAAGTCTAATACTAAAAAGACACAGTTTTCTATACTTTTTGCAAGCACCACTTATCTTCAGGAATGGCTCTCTATTTCTGAGGAAACTGGTGGGATATCCTGTGAAAATGAAAAGGACCAAGAGAAGGATATACAGCTTAAGGAATTCTGATGTGACAGCTCCTTAATTTCCAGTTCTTTGCAGTAAAGAAAGGTGGAAAAGTATGCACAGTTTACCAGCAACTGTCAGGTTCTCGATGTATTACTCTAGAAAACATGAGGATTAAGCCTGAGAGGGCTACATTTAGATCTACACCCAAAACATCACCAGAGATGCCAGCACACAAGGGACAAGACCCAGGAGGATCATGCATTGCACAAAACATTTAGCAGCAAGAGACCTGAGGTGAGTGATTAAAGGGAATCCTTCCTGGCTCTGCTCAAACTGTCCTGGTGCCCTGGAGAAGCTTTGCAAAGCTGCTCCCTGGCATTTGGAGAAATCCACCTTAAAGTTCCCCTCCCAAACAATAATGCTGCCACAGAGCCATCATAAGCTCCCTGCTGAGAGGGGAAATCATGGTTGTTCTGTTGACTTCAGTGGCCAAAGCTAAAGGGAAAAAATAAATCAGTTTGGCTTTGGGAAGATTTTGATGAGTCAGAGATGTGCTTGCTGCAGAGACACTGGGATCAAGTTGAGAATACCCTGTCCTTGAAAAATAATTGGCTAAAGCTCAGACCTTTAAAATATTTTGGCATTGCTGCACTTCACATTGCAACATCCTACTCCCTGAGGAGCCTCAGGCCTCGGTGAGATGATGTAAACAACATACATTTAAGTGCTTCAGAAAAAGCTCCTGAGTTACCATGCAGCAAAAGCAGGCCATGCCCCCGGAGCAGAGCTCCTGGACAGGGAGCCTGACACCAGCCCTGCACCTGAGCTGATGATTACGGACTTGGTGGCACCTAAATCCTCACTCTTCTCCAGAAAGGGTATGAGAAAATATTCCAGACCACACCTAAGTGTCCCCAGTGTCTGATGGGTATTGAGTTACACTGATTCTCTGCTGGAGTTAAATCCAGTCCTAAAGCTGGGATCTACCGAACAAGGTGACCTACCAAACTGCCACACTGAAGTGTCTTCAACATGCTCCAAAAGGGAGAGCAAAAATCGTCCACACACACAGACAAAAAGGGTTTTCTTGCAGTTTTGTGTTATTTCAGTTTGGGGTAGAAGAAGAGCTGGCATTAGCCCATGATGCAGTCAGCTGTGGCGAGTACTCAGCTTATGCTCAGAAAATGATGTTAATGCAGCAAACTCTCCACTTGCAATTAAACCTCATCAACAGCAAGTTAATGCTGTAGCCTCAGACAAATATCTGCACAACTGAAAGCACTGTAACTTTGCCTGGAGCACAAGCCAGCAGAGCTCAGCACGCTCAGGAGAGCAGGGTTAAAGGATACCAGTATTGTGAATATTGCTCAGCACTTCCTTTATAACTTTAATCTAGGAAATCTCAGTCCGAGGTGAAATCCTAAATCCTTGCTCACCAGTATCCCATTGCTTTTGGAGGGAGAAACCAACACTCAGAATCCTTAAAATTCAGACAACTGTCACAGCCTTAATATATGGATTATAATAACATTAATTTTTACTTTATTTTTTTTCAGAGAAAAATAAAATGTTAGTCTATCACAAATTTTTTTTTCAATTTTTTTCTTTCTCCTCCAAGAGCAAAGCAAGCAGACAGAAACTGAAAGGTCTGGCAAGTTAAATGGTAGAAATCATAAAAACTGAATGTTTTTGGGCTTGGTTGTCATAATCTAGGTTCAGAAAAAGTGATATATTTGCTTCATTTTTTTTTCCTTTTTCAATTAATTTTTGAATTAATTTTGAATTTTAATTTTCCTCTCACTGAAAATGACTGCTAACATGCAGGGTTGGGGAGTTTTTATTAATTTGTAATTTCATCTTTCTGTTGCAACAGAATTTTTGCCACTTTATAAGCTGCAACTACATCATTGCTGTCATTTATTCCAGGGTCACCACTCTACTCCTTGATAAATAGGGACATGTAGAAGTCCTATTAGTGAATTTAGATTTATGAGCAGGTTTGAGTGACAGATGCTTGCATGTCATGAATACAAGAGCAGTGAGTTTCTAAATACGACAGACTGCATTAGGCATATGGATTTATACTGCATAAGAACTACACAGCCACCAGAGACCTCCCAAAGTAGAGGAATATGTAATGTAAAGTTAGAAAAGGAAGTCTGTCTCACAGAAGCACAACCTGAAAGAACTTCAGCCACATCAGTTCTTTGATGCTGCAGGTAATCACAGTAAGAATATCAGAATCTATCTTAAAGCTATTTAGGCTTTTCCCTAGAACACTGCTGAAAGCTGGGTGTAGAAAATTTATACCCATTTGTTTTTGTGGGAATATTTGCTTTTAACTGAAATAGCCTATCTTCCATGTTTACCCACTGAGATGTAAACTGACAGCAATGCACACCAGACATCCAGCAAGGGTAAACCTTGACTTTTGATACATTTCTTTCTTTTTCTGTCCCACTAAAAGACAGAGTGCCCTCAGAAAGCAGATGTCAGCTGATGGAAAAAGGATGGGACAGGGTGGGAGATGAATAGTGACTGGGAGGATAATGAGAGGGACAGGTTTCAAGCAAACCTCCAGTCAACATAGGGCAGAGAAACACCCTCGGTACCCTCATGTCTCTTCCATATTTCTGCTGGGGAGGCATTTGGCCAGCTCCACCTTTCAGTTCTCAGTTTAATCTATAAAGTAGTGATGGGAACAGTGGTCACCACTGGTGAGGTGGACTACCTTTGTCCTAGCAGGCAAATATCTGGGACTGCTGCTTTGGGGAATAAACCAGGTTTTGAAGATGTGTTGTTTCATTTCCAGCTGTGGCTCCATTAAATGGAGCAGCTCAGTATGAAAAAACAGGATAAGAAAAGGTGTCTGAGATTTTTTTCCCTGGTTGCCATCTCAGTGTTGAGATATTTCTCCCTTTATGTTTACTACCTTTCTTTTAAAGAAGCTAGTAAGGCCTCCCTGCTTCTCATCTTGGGACATCATTCCAGAAATAAATAGAAGTCACTGCTAGAGGGTTTTACTTTATATTCTGGCTCTATTTCTCTTGGCTCAATTTCATCCCCTGAAGTCAGTGTGGAGAAAAAGATTCATGGATTTTTTTAAGGGCAGAAAGGACCCTAGTGATTGTCTAGCATGACATGTCTAACACAAGGCATAGGTCTTCACACTACTCATTTTGATTCTATATCCAAGAACCATAATGGTTTTTTCTTGTCTTTTTTTTTTTTTCTCTTCAGAAGAGATGAATCCAATGTTGAATTTAAAACTTCCAATGATGGAAAATCTACTGCAGCCTTTAGAAAGTTGTTCCAAAGGTTAATTTGCTCACTATTCAAATTCATACTTTATTTTTAGTTGGAATTTATTTTGTTTGAACTACCAGTCATTGTTTCACCTTAACTTGTTACACTGTGGAGCCTTATCAAATTTATTCCTTCTGCCCCTTCCCTTCCCCCTATGGATATATTTAGACTGCAATCAGGTCATTCTCTAAGCCTTCTTTGATAACTAAATAAAGTTGCTTGAGTATTTCACAACAAGGCACGTTTCCCAAGCCTCTAAGCATTCATGTGGCTCTTCTCTGAATCCCTTCCAGTTCATCAGTATCCATCTGAAGTGTAGACACCAGAACCAAACAGTATTCCAGCAGCAATCTCACCAGTGCCAAATGCAGAGTTAATTTAACCTCACTATGTTCTCCCACATTTTAATGCTCAAAGGTTACAGTAGCTTTTTGAGCCATGCTCAGTAAGCATGAAGACTATGGTCCCCATGATTTCTTCTCTGCCACTGCCTTCAAAAGTCATCCAAGCTACGTGCATAACTTATATTTTTATTTTTCAGACATATAAACTTTGATTTGGCTCAGCTGAAACACATGCTATTTGCTTGATATCTTCAAACAGCCAGATCACTCAGCAATCTGTTCCCTTCCATGCTCCCCCAAGCTCATGTTATTTATAAACTTAATCCATAATTACATTCTGGTTTTTTATTTCCAAGTTGTGGATATATTTGCTGAATAGTGTTTCTCCGAGCAGATTCTTGTGGGAAATACAGACATTTGAAAAAAATTCTCTTTTTGTAATTAGATTTTGAGAGCTAGGTCTCAATGCATTCAATGTGTGCCCCATTGATTTTATATCACTCTAGCTTACAAATACACCATGTATCATTCCAAATGTCTGAAAGTCTATTATAGCAACAATATTGCACTGATAAAACAGATATAAAATTTCCTTTTAAATAATAGTATAAATTCAGTTAAACAATACCCTTTTCATAAAAATGTGTTGATTGGCATTTGTTATTCTCCCCTCATTAACTCTTATTACTATAGTTATATGTCAGACATGCTGTTACTTTACCAAGAACTGATGGTGGGCTGAAAAACTTGCAATTACCTAAATCAGCCTGTTGTCTTTTTCAGAGTATTTGTATTTCAGGTACTGTTGTGATTTTATTCAAGTTCTCTGGGATATTCTCTGCCTTCCTAGAATCAATCAATATTGATTGTCGTTGATCGCTACTTTTCTTTTTCCTGTCTGTAAGCTCTCTGTGTCTGCTGATTTTAAAGGCTCTCTTTGACACTCTCACAGATTGTAGTTGCAATGATTTCTTCATCATGATCATCATTTGTCATGGTCATCCCAGCCAAAACACAGCCCCATACCAAAATTAATTCAGCCCTGACCAAAACCAGCACATATCTGATGTTAATGTTCATTGACTCTGAAATCTGAGACAGAAAACTTTGCTTTAGTCATATGGAGAAAACTTTATTTCAGTCATTTTGAGAATTCCCAGCAATTTCATATGCTATTATGTTTCTCATGATTTTGATATAATTTTTTAAAAAAATAATTTTGGTGGTAACTTTTACATCTGCTGACTACAAGTTTCTACATGTGTCTCTTTGTTTCCATTTAACTTATATATGCATTTGCATGTGTATAAATTCATATTTGGCTACTTTCTTTTTCATTCAGAGTAGAGTTGGGTGGAATTTTAAGCAGCATAGTGTTTTCCTCAAAGCATGTGATTGTGACATTTTGGCACAATTAGTGAAATGTTCATAAACAAGTCCCAATTATGTTTTACATTTTCCCATTTATAATATTTTATCTTTTCAAATTTAGCTGATAATTTTTTCTGTCTCAGAGAATCTGACCTTTTTAAATCATGAGGTATAAATACAAATTATTTTGAGTTTATTCTGTTTGCTTTGAAGACAAGATCAGGCACACCTTCCATACTCCAAGTGGAAGTTTTTTCTATCTCATCTAGGAAGAATTCCTTAACAATATTGACTTGGATTTATCTTTTTTCCAGGTAAACTTAGGCTGTTTATGTTGATTAGGCCTTCTCTGAAGGGTTCATAGCAATTCTCCACTCAAGCCTACCCACTGGAAAACAACAATAGTTTTTTTTTAAAAGGTAGGCAGGACCAGTAAGGGGACCATGAAGATACAACACACAAGGGAAGCAGTGTGAGGAAAATTTCAAGCTGCTCGGACTGGAGCAATAATGGGACTGCCACAGAAGGCAGCCCAGGATCAATAGCAAATTTCCTTTTTAATTCCTAGCACTATGTGCCCTGAAATGTGTCTTTTGATGTTTGTTTCAGTATTCTCTGTGGATTTGGCCTATTCTTAGGCTGTTAACTTCAAATTGCTATTTAATCCATTTTAAAATCCATTTCTACTCATGTTAACTTACCCATCAACTATTCAATTTTGAATGAATCTTGCAAATAAAATGAGAGAGACAGAAATAAGAAATACTAATGGTACATTGTTCCAGTCCCTTCTGCTTCTTATTATCATCTCAAAAGAAAAACTTTAATCTCTACACCTTTTCATGTGAGATCTTTTTTGTATTTGATGATCTGAGATTTTTCTGAAGGCTGAAAAAATATCAAGAGATACTAAACAATAATGAATGGCACAAAGTTTCTTTCTTACACACATTAATAGGAGAGTGTACATATGTGAGGCTGTGAGGGAGTATGTATGCAAAAAGAGGGCATACACTTTAATATATTATATTCATTTCCCACTGGTGTACCTCATAAAAGAGAAAAAGTTATGCACATGAATGCAAACAAAAATGTGTGTGTACAAATCTGTGATGGCAACATCTCATGCAGATGAGAAAAAAAAAATCAAATTTACACCCTAAAGATCTGGAAGCACAGTACTCAACAGCAAAAGACAGACACTGAACTGAGAATTGTAAGAACAGGTAATACCAGAATAAATCTCACACACATTGTCAGTGGGTTACATAAATGTGTGAAAGAGAATGTATTTCTGTATGAGTTCAGACTTCTCTTTCTCTTAGAAAGGCTTGATGATTAGTTAAGTTAGGAAATACTAGAATTCTGTCTTAGAGGTTTGCAGGAACAAGATTGTTTTTTCTAAATATCAGTAGACAAGGAGTCAGGCTGATGTCCTACTAAGGTTGGGATAACTACAATTGATACCTTTTTACCTGCATAAAGAAAGAGGTGTGATGGCTAGAGGTAGTGCTTACCCTCACTAAAAATTGGGAATTATACAATGTTTTTTATTCCCCTTAAGTTGGAGAGGATACAGATTTTTTTTCTGTAAGCTTGGTTGAAAAAAAAAAAAAACCTTTTCACTTCTGCTGCACATTGTTGAATGAAGTGCAGCTGTAATTAGGTCAGATAAAGTAAAATGTGAGCGAGGACTAGACTGTCTACACTGTTCAAGTCAATCTGTTTCCCCAGGCTGTGCCTGTATTTGTGCTTCACACTTTTGGAGTTTGTGGCAACCAGCCAGCCATCTAGTGCTAGGCACTGTTCTGCAAACATGAGTCTCCTGACATTAAAAGCGCTCCTGAGACCCCCAGACTTGTTTTAGGAGGGAAACATTGACCTCTTCTAGTTCATATCTTCTTCTCTTTCTGCAAATTGTGTAACTTCTGAGTTGCTGAATCTTAATGTGCTCTCTGTGATGTGCAATGATCTCTTCTTTCACTTTAGTTTCCTTGTTTCTTCCAGACTAAGGTACTTTTATTAGTGTAGGAGCAGTATGTCTGCTTAGGACAGTAAGCAGAGGTATGGAGGCACATATGGATTGTTTATCTATAAAAAATGGGGATAGAAGGGGTGTCTTTGAATTTTAAGTGTACAAAATTGCTTCCTGGTTTTCATATCCTGGACTGATTTTTCTCATTTGCTCTAAAGTACTTGTTCCACAATGTTTTCTTGTGTATATCAGGGAAGTTACTTGTGCCATGAGGACTTCAGATGAGTCTTAGTTTCAAGATTAAAATCATAATCTGAGTTCCTGCCTAAACTACAGAATTTGAAGACCTCCAGTGTAGAACTAGAAGCTTTGATACATCACACTATGAAGTCACAAACCTAGAGAGTCCTTGGACTGTAGATTCAAGTTTTTGTGTGGTTTCTGCATCATGAGGTCTAGTGTCTGTCTAGGTGCTGTTCAGTCAGCTCAAAAACTTCATAATCTTAAATGAGCAAGGTCAGCTCAAAGGTTATTGCTATTGCCACTTTACAGAATTAAGGTTCTAAAAATTTTAAATTAGTTGATGAGCATCAAGTCATCTATGTCAGGATTTGCTCACTGATCTGTTCCCCTTTGTTGCAAAAAGCCTCTTTGATGGCCATCCTGGAAACAAACTTAATGAGTGGTGATTCACTACAAAAATGTTCATTAAGGTATGTGACTGAAGGCTTAATCAACCTGTAACTGAAAAAGTCTTTTAGGTGGCCGAGGCCCCTGCTCAGATGGTCCTTCAGTGCTGATGCTCATTCTAGCTCTTACATTTGCTGGCTCTCATTCACAGCTCACTAAAAGAAATCGACCCCCACTCTACTGCAGCTATCCTTCTGCCAGGGCTTGAGCTCTCAAATGAGAATTCAGACTTTCAAATTACAGCTAGAGGCACAGGGAAAGAGGGGAAGGTATCCCTGTCTGTATAGCTGTCGAAGAGATGGCCCTGGGGTTGATCATCTCTTCACAGTCCCTAGCAATAGACATTCCACTGTACTGCATTACAGGCAGCCCACGAGTGTGAGGCATGAAGCAGGGAGGTCACAGGAAGGAAGCCACTTCCACTGAATGATGAGAGGACACTGTAGCAGCAGAGCAAGACTCCAGAATAATAATAATTTTAAAAAAGAGTAAGCTACAAGACAGGTAGGCAGGCTCAATGATTGTTTACTGTCCAGGAAAAGAGAGGATTTTTTTTTTTTTTTATGCAGCAGAGCAGAACAGGCTGACTAAATTATAACCTTAGCCCCCAGCAGCAATCAAAGAACTAAAGAGGAAAAAAGAAACTCAGGGGGAAAGTAAAGAATTTAAAAGAAATAGAAATTCATAAAGAGCCTTTATCAACATGGGAGAGAAAGCACAGAACTTGAGGAATGAAATAAGAAGACAGAAACAAGTTAGAGGGAAATGAGAAATAGATCAAAAAATGAAAAGCTCTGGATACATTCAAATGAAGGGTATTTTTGTAAAAATTCTCAGAAATATTCACAATGTGCATAATGTGAGGCTGTGCTGGTCATATGAACAAGAATCACAAAGGAAAAATTATGAATGAAAGTTTCTATTTTACATATAATGGTTATTCAAACAGCATCATCTTCACACCTATTGGCTCTTTGGAAATTCAGGAAGAGTCTTCCACACCCAGTCTAGGATTTGTCTAGACCAATATGTTTTGGTAAATAAAACAGGAAAAAGTTGAAAAGGGAGAAAACATTCAGCAGAAATAAAAACCCCAGACACCAGCAAAATTCATGCAAAACTGCTTTCTCAGCCAGCTAGTTAAAAAGAGTCCTGGAGTTTAACATCAGCTTAAACTGATCCTTTACCAAATGACTCTGTATGCACACACTGTGAATGATACCTTAAGCAAAGCTTTCAAGAAAAAGGTCTGTACTAAGTTCCTCCTCACCCCCACATTATAAATGGTTCAGTAACAGCAAAAATAACCCATAATAAGGAGCAATTATCTAGTTTCTGAAAGGATGTGGTAAGCCTACTGAAATACATATGCTTGCTGAGACAATAAATCATTGATTGTTATGGTCTCTTTGCCCTTAAAATCCACGAGAGGTATCTGAACAGTTTACATACATGACATGGGCTGAATGGAGGATGGAGATTGTGTCTGGCAGATACTTGCTTCTATCAGGAAGTTGGTTTGATTTTTTAATCATTTTTATGGAGCCCTGCCTCTTTTATGACTGTGAGATTCAGCTTATAATAAAGTCCTGCTAATTAAACCACCTGACTATAGCAAACCTATAGCTTTGCAGCACTACTGCCACCACTCACAAAAAGAAACTTCAAATATGGCAAAGGATGTGCTCTTTAACCAACTTTATGCTCTCTTTCACTATTTTTTTTAAAGGAAGGCAATAAGTTTCTCTAAAGAAGCCCCTCAGAATCCATCATGAGAAGCTGTGAAATGACATTGTTCCATTTTCAAGGAAAATGTTCTTGCACTGTCCCTCACAGTTCTGCTCACCAGAGATGGCACCAGAAAATGTCAAATATGGCAAGTCCATCTCTAAACAAAGGGTGTGTGCCCAGGGGTAGACTAACATCAGATGTAGCTAAGGAGGTGAACTCTCTTCTGGGATCTCCTCCAGACCTCTGGAACAATTAGTGACCCCAAAAGAATCCACACTATTTTTTACATAAGACTGCCCAGGTGAAAGGTATGAATGGGATGAAGGGAAACTATGTAATTTTATTTTTTTCACACAAAAAAAAAAATGATCCAGTGCAGATTCGTTCTTCAGGCATGTACAACACTGATAAAGCATCAATTAAAAAGACACAAAATTGACTAAGAACCAGCTCGAATGAATTCCCTCACACCTGCAAAATCAAATTCAACTCTCTCCAACTCCTGGCCTCCAGCAAAAGCCTGAATGAGTAGATAAGGTTTACAATATGTCAAGGAGCTTAAAAAATAACTTTGTCAGATCAATAGAATGAGAAAGAAAATCCCAGGACTGAAGTCACCTACTTGGAAGGATTAGTGTACACAGTGGAACCATGACAGAAAGTGCTGGGGAGGATATTGAGCTCTTTCACTGTACCTCACGGGACCTGTAGCTGAAATGCCTCAAATACCTTTGTAAAAGAAGCATCTTGAGAATAACACATTATAGGATGCACCTCCAGTGCTTCTGGGGAAAGGAAATTATATATTTGGGGCTTATGAGAGTAGAAACAATTTCTGGAGATGGAGTAAGTGTTGGAGATGTACCCCAGAGGAAAAAGGCTGGAGGGTTTCCACACAGGGCAGAAGTTCCCTGGTTTAACTATGTAAGACTTTGAATTTAATATGATCTGAAAGAAAAAAAAAAGAATTTATTTTCTCAACTTAACAGACATTTTCTGACACAAATGTAGAATCTAACTGAAAACTGAGTATTTAGTTAAAAAATGACCTTTCTCTTCAGTTTTTACAGGAATCTTTTGATCAGCTATATGGGTGCTATAGAGCACTTGAAATACAAATAAAAATGGCAAGGAATTATGCTTCAGCTCCAGATCCCAGCAGGACTGATACAAAAAAATACAGGAAATATCTCCACTGCTGGGAAAGTCAATAGTAAAGATGCAGACTTCAAAAGAAATCAATAGCATGACAACACCGCTGCAGAACGGACCTGCCTGTTAGAAGTGATATCTCTTTGCCTGCTGACATACACGGTATTTTTAATCTAATGATTCCAGCTACCGGGAGTCATGTGTCTCAAAATCATGACATGAGTTTAAAAGGAGAAAAGTTAAAGAAAAATGTGTTTTGCACTTTGGCATTTCAGGTGTTCTTTGGGTATTGGTGAGGTTTGTTTTGTTTTGCTTTCTTAAAAAAGAATGTGCCTTGTAACTTTTTGCTCACAGCTCACAAGTTCACTTTTTTTATGTGACTATGGGGGGTCAAAACCAACTTCTCTTTTTAATGAAAGTTGATGTTTGTCATAACAGTATTTCAGGGATGACTGTTAAGAAAAATAACAAAATCAGTGAAGTGGACTACGTTAAATTTGCAATACCAAATATCTATTACTCCATTCTTTTCTCTTTTACTATTGTCCATTAGAGTACAAATTCAGGACACTCAATCAAAAAGGCACATATGAAACTGTAGTGTTCAACCTTGGAAATGGTTTTCATTAGGCTGTTATTATAGCTCATGTGGCTATTTAACCTACTATTTATTCTGCTGCAGTTAGCCCTTTTTTGAAGGAGAAGTAAATGCTGTTCCTAAGCCCAGCAGTCACCTACAAAATGATCACTGTAGAGCAAATCAGTTTGCAGTAAAATTTATTCTTGAGGATGCTGTGGGATTGGAGGCCAGTGCTCTGCATTAGTCACTGCTAAGAGCTGTTTGGTTTCCTCCCCTCAAGCCATGGGCAAGGAGAACATTTCTATGATGGTCTGATGTATTTCTTGGCAAGAACTGAGGAGGATCAGGTGCATTAACTTTCTTCATTTCCTGTGGTTAAATTCACTATCTAGTACCTATAGCCAAATCTTGGCCTCCAGAAAAGATTGGAAATGACACAGACCATTTCTGGTTCCTGGAAGTGACCCCTAATGGCAAATGAAGGATGGAAGATGCTGGCACTCAGGAGAGGGATCTGCGAAGCAGTTGTGAGAGGCAGTTAAGACAAACCTCAGTAACCAGCTCTGGAGGGATCCTAGGATGCCCTGTGTGGCCTTAACGGGTTCACTGCAGTGAAGGATAGAGACCAGGGACATGGGGCTCTGGCTGTGGGCTGCCTTCTCTTCTATCCCCACAGTGGGCAAATAGCCTGAAGCCACAAAGGCTGGGATGGCTCCAGTATGAGCTGATTATGAGACATCTAAACCTCAACATGCTCCTGCTTTCTGAATTTTCTTGGCACAGTGATATCCATCTCAAACTACCATAGTGGCCTAGAGGAACACCACATCCTGCCTGGTCTGAATATTGACTGACTGAACTATACTTAGTATGCTTAGATAATACCTTTAAAACCTGTGGTGATCCTTCCTCTTAGACATTTCTTTCCTAAAGCCTCACCTCAATCTCTCTGTCTCAGGAATGTGTATCCACAGGTCCTCGTGCTCTCCACAGCAGACATAATGACCAGAACCTTTCTCTGTGCATCTCCCAGATATCTCTTGAGACTTGAGTCTTCCCCATGCTATCATTTCCATGCTTATTCTGAAGCCACTACCCAAGAAAAAGAAAAGAACCACTAAATGTCAGGGACTGGCAGTCTGGCTACCCTCACAGAGATCTGTCAGGTCAGTTGGTTGAACTGGGCAGAGACCCAAAGACTTACTTTAATGGATGGGATGTATTTTCTGGTGACTGATTGCTTCCTCAATAAATTAGGCAAACACTTCTCCACTCAATCCAGTGACTGATTGAGGAGCCCTTTAAACAGTAAATCCATTCCTCTGTCATTTTTCTGAACAGTAATGGTACTGCTGTAGTCACAGAAAAATACAGAGCTGCCCTTTGCATTGATGACATCCTTTAAAGCAGAAGTTACAGTTGCTAGAGCAGCACTTTTGTGGACACAGTTAAAAATCATTAGTCTTGGTGTCTTCTCAGTCATTATTACCACTGAGGACACGAAGCCAGGCTTGAGAGATGTGCACAGTCAAGAGTGCAGCATACCATGGAAGTCATACGTGAGTAATGTTTCATTTCCTGAAGTCTTTTAAGTGCAAACCTTTTGTGTTCCTCAAAAAATGCAAAAGGTTGATTATTTATGTGTAGGTTCCCAAGTACTTTCATTTTTGTGTTGTCAGTCACATTAGAAACTAAAAAGACCTATGGAAATTCCAGTTAAGCAAGAAATGAAGCACCATCTTGGCAGCAAAGAAATGAGAGATGTAACCACACGAGACAGCTGAAAAATCATCTTGAAACCCCATAAAACAAGTTAAAAAGTGCATTAAACAATCTAAGGAAGCATGCTTTCCTTAACCTTCAAATTATAAAGGTTTAAACAACTTGATTCAGTACTGTAAAAGACACAGAAAATGTGTCCCAAAGGTCCTCTCTTCTCTAATGATTTTGCTTCCTCTTGTCTCCAGTGGTCTTCTAATAGTTCCCTACCTCTGTGTCTGCCTTGGCTCAGACTGCATAAAGATTTTTCAAATCCTAATACAAGGATGTAGTTTGTCAGAATTGCAGTGCACCCATATGAAAATACATAATATTGTATTAATAATTTTATGGTACCCTCATGTTCCCTTCAAGGACCAGTTTGCAGACCCTAACCAAAAGCAGAAGCCTTTTGTGTCAGACACTGCACACATATATCAGAAAATACAGACCCCATAGCAAAGGTTTAAAACCCCTGAAGAGACATGCAATCTCCCACCTCTACATTCAGGAGATAATTATTTTACCTTGAAAAAGGCACAAAAGTGTCTTTATATTAATAAAAAAAAAAAAGAAAAAAGAAAAATCAAAGGGAAATATAATTCAAGAGCAGAAAAATTTCCAATTATTCCTATGGCTAGCAAAAAGCTGAATGACTTTGAGTGCAGTTGGGTTCTCACGAGAGCCACCACTCTACTTGATTGACAGGGAAAATGATGTCCTTTAATTCACCTTTCCCTCAGAAAGGGAATGTGGGAAGATGAGAGCAGGTACCAAGCACACTGTAGTGTCCAGCTGAGCATGGGGCAGCATGACCTGAGCCCGTATCTGTGTTCCCACACACACTCAGCCTAAGCCTGCCCTGGGATGGCTAATTGCTACTCTGTAGGTGCCTAATGAAACAGAGCCTCAGCTGAGGTCCCCAGTTCCTGCCACTGCTGAACAAAGCAGGCAGAAGTCACTCACTTCCCTCCATCCCTGCTGATTTGAGGTGGTTTCAAAGCAGGACCTACAAGGAAGGTGAAAGGCACCTGAAGCCCATAAGGATCTGTCCTTCTGAGAGCCTTGATTAATTAACCTCAAAGCTCTAGTGTGTTTGCTCTTCTGTGTCAGTGAGGTTGAATGAGGCAGGGTTTATAAGTTGTCCCTACACCTTTGTGCTCATGTAAACACAATTCTCTTTCTTCCTGGTTGTGGTTTCATTAAGCAAAATGCTCACAGTGGCACCAAAGTGATGTTCTGTTCATCCCCAAATTCAAAGCCACTATGTGAGGGGCCTGCATCACAGTGAACACAGGTACAGTAACAACTGTAATAGTTGATCAGATCCCAGAATTAAACAGAATTCAAGGAGCTCCTTGGGGAGGCTGGAAAATCAGTGGTTGGGGAAGTCACAGAAGAAATGGTCTTAGTGGTTTGAGATGTGTGGACCTTCCATCAAGGCACTTCAGCTGATATCAGCAGACATGATTCTGTCTGGAAACAAGAGTAAAACTGCCCTCACTTCATCCATACTGTCAACACTGAAATACTTGAGAACTCATGGCAAGTTGGGATAGGTGGGGAAACTGAGGCACAAAGACACTGAACTATAGCAAGAAATTGAAAACATTTTCTGAATCCAAAAGTAGTCTTTATACTTCCTCCTATGTCTAAAAGATCCAAGATGCACAGGACAATTACTTCCACAATTGAAGACTAATTCCAGTGGGGAAATTGTTCAGCTAATTACACCTCTTACCTCTGAAATTTTTTTCTGGGTACACCAACCTTCACTTCTGGCTGAAATAGTTGCCTTCTGTTGTTATGTGCTGCCTTTTCATTTCTGGCAATTCCCTGCTTGTTCTTGTGTTTTAATGGTGAGTTAACTCATGAACCTGAAATGAATAGAGTGTTAAGTGGGTCAGCCCCCTTCTCTGACAGTAATTTATGATATATTTATTGCCTGGTCACTGCAGCTCAGTGCTTACTGAGGGTCTGACCCCCATCATCTAGAGTGAGTGTTTCATATTCTCAAGCAGTTTCAGCTCCAACAAAATACCCCTCAATCCACTCAGCAAAGCTGATCTGTGGGGACAGAAGTCATAGCACAAATGTCAGGGACTGAATAATAATCGATAGCTCTGTGGTGAATTTCCACAAAGAAATAATGTCAGATATTTTTAGTAATTACAACTAAATCTCCATTCCTACCACATAAATAGATGAAGTACATCTGTTTGCACTACGATGTGAATTTAATCTCATCATTAATAATTCTTCTCATATTTATCTTAATATTGTTAATTACATGGGACTTGCTGGGTATGAGTACAAAAGCATGTGTAATTTGTCTTTTTTCCACGAATTTCCAGTGCAATTTAACATTAATTACTTGCTGCTTAATACAACAACCTCCCCCAAAGAATAATTCCAGCATTATTATTGTATCTTAAAACAGTTGCTATGGCTTTTTATTCTGCATAATATGTCATTACCAAGAAGGGTGAAAAAAACCCTACAGCCATTCTTACATTCCAAATGGTATGCTAATAGACAGCAAAATTTGGATAATTTAACAAGATAAAGGCTGTCCTTGAACTTTACTTATTAATGATAGATCCAATCTTAATATTAATGATTTATGAGCATGCTTATATAGCATATTCTCCAGCGTGGGCCTTATCCAGTGCTTTGGATAGATTTTCTTTGGCTTTAATGTCCTTTTAATAGGCACTTTATGACCTGAGTGTTAAAAAGGAACATGTTCTGGCCAGAAGCTGCTTTGTATTGCACAGAGTATTTAGCACATTTCTGGAGGGAGTAGTCCAGCTCCAATGTGGAGAAAGAGCAAGTTGTATAATGTAAATAGTGCTCAACTTTGATGTCTTTATATAAGACTTAGACTTGAAGGCTGAGGTCTTTGTAGATTTTAGAAGTAGCCATTGCATGATTAAACTGGTCCATGTGATCATGACTGGATTCTCTTCAAAATTAATGGAAGGATTATAAAAAGCAGGTTTATGACAAAAACTTGAAGGATTAGTTTGTGGAAATCCTAGCTGTGTCTAAATATGAAGCAAACTTGGGTACAAACTGGGATTGTAGCTCCCTGATGCTCCAGGGTGGGGAGCTGGTGGAAGATAATTCTGGCCCCTTTCTGATCCCCACATGCCAGTTTCTTTCCCATGGAAACTGGCACATCATGCACAATTGTGTCTGGAGAGACAATGCATGTTCAGGGCACACCCCAGCTTGGATAGAAGCAATTGAAATCAAAACCTTTCTTGAGTTCAAAAGTACAGATAAACAAGGTATATTGGAAGCTCAGGACTGTGCTCTTGGAAGACCAGAATGTCATTTATCTTAAATCTGCAGCTCAAACAAGGAGCAGAAAACCTTCCAGACATCTAGGGTTTTATGTTCCTCAGAAGATATTCACTGAGCAGACACTAACACAGGGAAAAGCCCTTTTTTTCTCTCTAAATCTGAGCTTCAACATTACCACCAAAACCAACGCACAGAAATTGCAGCAGTACCAAAAATTAACTAGTGCACAGGATCACAACACTATCACATACAACAGTGGAAACTTGTTTGCACATTAGCTCTGTTCTCAGCTCTCTGACCTCTTTTTGCACTGATTCCTCTTCCCTCCATGGAGCAATTGCAAGCAGTAATTTTTAGCACCAATTGAGGAAAAGGCAAGAGAGTTGCAAGAGAGCTGAGTGCTGCTAGGATTCCTTAAGTATTTATCAGACATGGATACTGCTCCCAGGTTCCTCCAACTGCAAATTACCTAAGAATCCGACAACCACTGCAGGAGATGTCTGTCTGGCTTGTGGTGCATCATAGCTTAATCATGGTTTTTATGCTTTTCTTTCTGAATTTTTCAACTTGCCTCATAAACCTGGCTGTAGCTCCTTTCAATCTAAGTGGCAATTTCTGTGATTCTAAAATCCAGTGTTGGATTAGTAACAGATTGTAAATAAACTCAGAATTTCTGGAAAGGCGCCAGAATTTCACTTTATTTCACCATACCATTCATCTACCCATGTTCTGACTAAAACTCAGAATTTCAAGCTGAGTTGACTGAAAGGGTGAAGATTTTAGGTTTTCCAGAAACTAGAAGTTTCAAACTTCTTGATAATGCCAAAATACCTTTGTAAAAGTATTTTCAATGGATTGGATTAGACTGAGCCAACTGAATTGCACATTATTATATTGTGAAACTGAAGCACTGCTCCTGAGCCTCTCAGAAATGAAGCACAGTAAAGTCCTGTGTAATCAAGACTTGTCTGTGAAATATAGCAGCTTAGTCAGATCCCCATTTCCTCACAGAAAACTTTTCCATTAGAAAAATACTTCAGTAGTACCTGGCTGGTCCCACAGCAGCACTTTTTTCTGGAATTGAAGATGATTTTGATGAGAAAAGGGTAGAAAGGCATATTAAGGCCTGTAAAACCTGGCATGAGAAGAGCTGATGATACAATTTTGTTCTGCTTTGGTATTGCCTACTCCAGAATTTCAAATAGTTTACTCTACAACTTCTATGGGGAAAAAAACCTAACAAACTAAAAAAAACAAACAAACAAAAACAAAAAACCCAAAGTGAGACTTTAAAAGCAAATGCATTGTGGAGCAAATATCTTGAAAGCATTGGAAACACACAAGCCTCAAAACCAAGGAGAAACTGAAATGAAAAAAAGAGGAAAAAGAGGACTAAACAAATCTTCATTTGTTTTGCAGACTTTTGTTGTGTATAAGAAACATGAAACACCTTACATTTGCCCAAATACAGGGTGTTTGATAATACAGGGTAACTAAATGTGACATATAGACAACTTGGTCCCTCAAAGGTACATGGGGAAGATCTTTGAATTGTGGTGATGCCCCCCCACAACCCTCCCAAAAAAGTAATCGATCTACATTTTGTTAGAGTGGGGTTAATATTTATAAATTCACCAGATGCAGACATCCTAGTACAAAGACACCATTGTTTAGGAACTTTTCCAATGTTTCTCAGGAACTTAAAAAATATATTGGTGGAACCATCCTACCTATGAAGCTCAAAAATTTAAGCTAAATGGGAATATCCAACAGTGTTGCCACTCTGAAAAGCTTCTGACATTCAGTTGATCTTATGATGTGAAGCTGATTGCTTCTGACTCCATCCATTAAAGGTCACTGGTTAATATTCCCCCGCTCACTCTGTCTCACACATGCATGCACACACACTAATATTTTCTCCCATTGTCTGCATATTTCCCGTGGTCTAGAGCAAAGCCAGACACCAGCTCAGTATATATCAGAGGATATGACACCATTCCCGAGAAGGATTATGCTGAAATGTTGCTATCACTCAGCACTTGTAGCATCTCTGGGTATTTGGCGTTCAATTATCACATTTTTCCTCGGGTCCCGCCAAGTCAGCTGCTATCCATCTTGCATCTTCCAAATAGATAAGTCACCTGCACTCTGTCAAGCTCTCCTCAGAGGTGCTTTTCCTATGGTAATGCCCTCCATGTGAGCTACCTCATTTTTTTTAGAAGCCATCCTCTCATTCCAAGCAGCCCCCATGACTGAGCATTGAGCAAGCGTCACTTAAAAAGCATCACAAGAACTCTTTCATTATTTGCAAGAGCCACATTAAATTTACAATAAAAATGAAAGATTCCTATGCTGATTTCATGAAGTGGGAATGCATGATCATTAGAAACACATGGATTTCAACTAGTCAGGCTCATATTATATTGAATTCTGAATCACAGGGTCTTCTTTTCTAATAAACATATTCATACTGGATATTGTTTCTCTCTGAATACATGTAATTAGAGTTTACACTGGTGTCTTTTGAGACACAGCTAAGTAGGCAGATGTGTAAAACACACACCATTTGCTAATGCAGAGGCACCCTGAGGTGCCCGAGGTGAAGTCCTGATCTTTTGTGCAGTGTTTCACCTCTGGAGGATGAAACAGAGATTGCCTTTTCGAGCTGCAGGTGGATAATTTTTCAGTCATGCAGTCAGGAAAATCATTGAAAAGGGATAATTACAAGCCATGGACAGATGATGGGGTTTGTTTTCCATCAAAACCAGATGCCAAACGTCCTTATAGTCAAGATCACTAGGTAATTCACTACTTTGTGGTGCTTAGACAGAAAAAGAGTTTTTTTAGTTTAACACAGAAATAACACATTGTGAGGTTTTAGGTTCTGTGGTAAAATCTACAGTGGATGGCTATCAGTAGTGCATGAAATATACATTATTCAGGGTCCCAGCAACTATTCTTCAATGAGCTCACAGACATTATAGTCATTAAAGTCAGCTTTTCCCAGAGTTCCCAATAAAGAACTTGAAAAATGTTTTTCTCTTGGACAGTTCGTTCTATAGATATTTACTATTGAAATTTTTTACAACAACTGTGACCAGGATGGAGCACATACACAAATAGCTAGGATTGATTTGCAGGGAATACAATGAAACTCAGGAATATAAGGCATGATTTCTGATCAGAGTGATGAGATTTTGTTGTTCCAAAGACTTTTCTTTTTTCCCTTATCTAGGCATAAAGTTAATCTATTTCTTTTTGAAGTGTGCCCCACTAAAATATGCTTTATGCTTTGATGCTTTCTCTGTAGGTTTTCCTATTCTGTTGAAATTTTCCACGTCTGCCAAAAAGCCTGGGTGAGCTGAACTGAACTCTGATGTAATTGGCAACATCCAGCTTACACAGAATTGGGTATGTCTTGACATTTTTTTTGCTGCTTTCACTCAGTTTCTGTTTAGGGGACGTTCAGATTTCATTTTTGTAATATCTCTGTCCTTAGGCAGAACATCTTCCCTTGTAAGAGCTTGTTGTTTACTGATTGCCACCACCAGCTGTGGGAACAGGGATTCATGCTTTTATCAGCATTTGTAGGTTTAGAATATGGGGGAACAGGATTTAATTCCAACAGTTTGTAGAGAGAGGATAAGTCAGGTGCACATCATCAGCTGCTGGTGAGTTGAGCAGGCACAGGGCTGCCTGTTAGACATGTTCTTATGGATAGAGCATTTTCTAGGACATCTCAAAAGGCACAGTACACTTATTTAGGCAACTAAGTCCCTCCTAAGGTTACTGTAATGGTAACTGGCAACAGGAGAGAGTGAAGTCTAGGGAAGACAAAATCATAGATAGCCTTACTTTCCAGCTGCATAAAATCCAAACTCTGAATTGACAGAATTTGCATCCCATGTCTTCTTATAATATAACATACTACATTGCAAAAATCTTATTTAACCCAAACCCAAAGGTTTGGGGAAGCCCTTTAATGAAATAGATTTCAGTCTCTGGCATCAGAATCATTTCAGACTCCAACTATTCTTCGGTACTATTTACATCCAAGTATTTGTTTGGCACCTTACAGTGGAGTTTGAGGCATACCTTGGAGTTGGCTCTGAAAATTTGACTCTGTATAGTTCTATAAATGTGTCCTTTGGGTCATATAAATTTATGCTTTTAAATGTTTTGTCATTGGATATTTCTCTGATTTATGACATCCATTTCAGAGAGACATTTTCTTTAAGACCTTTTTGATCCTCCTGAATGCTGAGGGATAACAGAGGGCAGAAAGAAGGAGCATTTCTACTAACTATTGAGTATCTGGTGCTGAAAAATTAAAAAGGCACAAAAAAGTGCTTCTCCCATCAGAGTCCCTTCCTGTTAGTGTGTTTTTCAAACTCCACACATTGGTGCTGCTGCTCTATCCCAGACTTAATTCAAGAAGCATTCATATGCTGGTAGTGCATGGCACTGTCACATTTTCCCTCTGGTGGAAAGCAAGTGAGCCCACGGCAACTTCAAAACCTCTGTTTCTTTCTTATTGATACGTGTGGGCTATGATACCTCTAGCTACATCTTTTTGCTAACTGAACATGCATCACCCACTTTGTATAGTTCTTATGGATTCAAACAGAAAAATCTAATTTACAATTGAACCAAAAAACTGATTTTGGGGCAGAAATGTTTGAATTATTTCTGTTTATCTGGAGACATTCAGGCTCATCAAGAACCATAAAAGAGAAAAGCAAAGCTGGTCTATCACAAGTAAAGTTCAATTCTACTTTGTTGTGGATGAAATAGAGGTATCCTTCTTCAATATCTGCCCTTACAGCACTTAGTGATCTTGAGGCACACGGCAGCACTGGCAGCCTTAGCAAAAACTGCATTGTACTGTGACTAATAAAGCACAAAAATTTTGTCATCTCAGCCTGCCTGCTCTTACAGCAGCTACCAATCCAGGTCACCCATCCCAGGGCAGAATGCTTGGCCGTGTTATCTTAACATGCATCCAAATTTCAAGGGAGCTGCCAGTTATGAATAGCTCAGTAAACAGGCTGGAGCTGGAGACAGAGACTGCATTCTGAGGTGCAGCAGAGAGCACTTACTGTCACAGTACTCATACCCTTCAAGCTCATTATGGATTTTCCCTTACACCAAATTTGAGCATCATGGCTGTGATGCCTCATTCTGTTGCTAGAAGCTAAAGTGACTTGCCAAAGGTCACCTGGGAATTCCCTTCATGCCTTCATTGTCTTTCTCTCACACTTTATCTTACACTGCTATTTACCATTATTATCAATTCAGTTTTTCTCTTTGATGTACAGAACTTTTCCCTAAGAGAAAGTTGATTTCCACCAACTCTCAACTCATCAATGCTCCAACAATTCTATTTGTAGTTAAGTATCTCTAGTTTTCAATAGTTCCATCATTTATTCTAAATTTCCTTTCTGACTCTCTCTAGAGACTTTAGATTAAACAAATTCCCCTGGAAACAGCTCACATTACTGATTAATGTGAACGGGGTCTCTCCTTTGCCAGCACTTTGTTATTTCATGGATTTTGCCATTAGTTAGAACTGTGGTTGGAAATTTTCAAAGCTGTGTTCCTTTTGATGTAGCAAGGGCAGACAAGGCCAGTGGCTGAAGTATAAGCCCATGAAAGCTGAGCACCTGATTAGCAGGGTAGCTGTATTCAGAAAGTGACTGGCCAACTCAAACTCTTCTCTCCACTCCTCAATAGAATTGTTACAAAAGAAGAGGAAAATATTACTTTAAAACCAGATTTAAGCAATATGGAAGGAGTTATACTCCTTTTGTTTTTCCAACTAATACTCTTGCGTAGCTTAAAATTATCCTGACAGAAAAACAATCGAGGCAGCTTTTAAACTAATGACACAATCCCATGGCTAATTTCCCCTAAATAGCACAGAGATGTGACTGAATGATCCTATATATCATTGTGGGAAGCAATTTTCCTCAATGAGTTCTACCTGCTGGATATTGCAATGCATTACAGAGTGAGTAAAAGCCTTCCTCTGAAATCAGATTCAAACTGGCTTTGGAGCAAAACTTAAACCCTGAGGGTGAGAGAGCCATGATTATATTTAACACCTCCTTTTGATTTGTGGAACAGGTTCCACATGTTCCTCCCCACATCTGGCAGCTCCTGATGCAAGTTGTTCCCACATGCTGCATGCCTTTCACACTGTCTTCACAGGTGTTATTTGGCTTAATGTGGGCTTCACTGCTGCTATAGATGTTGCCTAGCCTCTCACATAAGGTCTTTACAGTGTTTTCCTGCAACAGATCCTTAGGTTTTCAGGCTGTCACACCTCTTTAACAGGAAAATTTCCCCCTCCTTACTGTCCAGCTCAAGGGAGATGACAGCTTCCAGGAGAAGGATTTCATATACTGCAGAACTCCATATATTGTTCATATATATCTCACTGATATTTTGTCTTCCATTGCAACAGTCAGGCCAAGCAGAGGAGAACTGACTAAACTGTGATGCATCTGTCAATGTCCCAGAAGGTTTTTGTGGGTTTTGTGCTTCTTTTGCCTTGGCCAATTACTCAGGCTAAATGGACAGGTCAGTTGGGCCCAGACTAGGGGATGTGATGGGCATTCTGCTACACAACATCACCTTCACCAGCATTTACCCCCATTCTGCCATCTACAGAGAAGTTTCTTGCAGCTTGGCTGCCCAGAGAAACTGCTGCATTTCATCTGTGTGGCAAACTCCCCAAAACTTAGGTTCAGAGTAATAATCACTGCTGGATGGTGGTGGCTGGATCCATTTTAAATGAGGTAGGGGACAAAACAAAGTTTTTTGTGTCATAGCCTGCAACTGAAGATGAAAAGGGTGCTCATAAGCCAGCAGCACCAGCTCCAGATCCACATCCCTTCTCTGTGAAGCAGCTCTCCTGCAGCACTGACAGACAGGGCAACAAAGAGCTCAAGCATTAAGCAAGATGCTTATTTAGAAAACAAACAAGCAGGACACTGTTTACATGTCTATAAGCTGAAACATGAGTAAAAGCTCAGGAGGACAAAGGAAAAAGATAAATACATTGCCTTATTTTTTAACAGAAATAAAGATCAGAGCTCCAAGAAAGCCAAGCCCAAAGTTCTGAAAACAGACTTTTCACACAGCATATTTCAATGGATATGGAAATAAAACTCCACAAGGAAGTTTGTATCTTTTCCATGCTGCAACCTTCATTCCTGGCCATTCTGTTTGTCACAAATAAGCAGTAATTTATGTTTTGACGACTCACCCCAGCGAACAGAACCATAAAAACAATCCCCAGCCATTTGTTTGTGTATTTTTTTTTTTTTTTCTAAGGCTCAAATTTATTTTAGATGACACTTTTCCCCCCTTGGCCGAGACGGAATATTTTCTCCATGCCTTTTATCAAACTGACAGGTGATATTGCTTTAAATTGGGCACTGCATCAACAACAGAGGCTTTCTCATTTCACACCCAAAGTGTCAGTCATGTGGATGAGAACTCATTTTGTCCCTTATTTACTAAATGCAGATTGGGATCTCAGAGCCAGGAGTGCAGAAGAGGCAAGGGATGCCCTGGGTGATAATGGGAATGAACGAGAGAGGACAGCAAAAGAACAACACAACATGAAGCAGGCGGGAACTTATTGTGGGTTGATTAGATGACATCCATCTTCTTGTCTATAAACCATTCCCACAAGAATAGCTTTCACATTCACTTTGTCCCCTGTCATGACTCCCTCCCCATTAACAGGATAAAAGGTGACAGGGGATTGCAGGGTGTTCCTGATGGATTTCAGAGCACTGGGGATGTAGCTAAGGGGTTACAGATCACAGGTGAACTATGATTTGAGACTGAATCCCTGGATTCCCTGGTTTCTCATGGATCCAACCCCTAGTCTGGGGCTCAGGAAGAAGCAGGTTCCTGAAGAATGGAGGGAGATTGCTTGGCTGCTGTGATGGTCTGCCTAGCTAGTCCTCAATATCTAGAGGTTTCTGAGAGCACGTCACCCAGAAAAGGAGACAAAAACAAATCTTGAGCCTACACTAAAACAGAGAAAGTTTCTGGACAGTGTGAATACATACACATATGTGTTAAAGTGGAATATAGGACACTTCATTTGGAAAAGTAGCCTCTCAGAGAACATTGTGTTTGTCTCAGAAATGTACCAACAATTACCTATTCTGAAATTTTGCTTTATAGTCTTTTATTTTAATATAATCTTGTGATTGTTTCTAAGAGGATGACAATGTTTAGTGAAACCATGAAACTATAAAAGCTTTGCTATCACTGTATATATTTCAACCAATTACTATCTAAACTCACTTTTATAATGTTTAAACTTCATATTGACATTACGTGTGTGAGCAGCCTGCAGATGCTGAACAAGCAGGGAATTCTGCTGCCTTGGCACACGACCTCCTGCTGCTAGAGCACCAATTAGCCAGAAGGAGGAAGGAGGTTTCACTGTTATAAAAATGGGAGCAGGATTTAAGTACAGCAACTGTCGCTGAAATTTAAGGGAATGGAGAAAGGAAAGGAGACCTGCCCTTGTGTCATCTTATAGAAGGTGTTATAAAGTTACATCTGTGACAACACACTGCTGGAAACTAGAGACAGAAGATTGAAATTCATGCCAAAATATTCTTAGTGCTCTCTTCTCCCCACTTCCCCTGTCTCTAACTGCACAAAAAATCACCTGGATCTGAGAACAAGCAGGACTGTGTGTGATTTACACAGACAAGCTTTTCCTCTTTCTAGTGATCTCAATATTTCCCTGCACTCTCTTGACAATGTTTATGATAACTGGTACCTATCTCAAGAAGGACTTTATGAGTCACACTTTAAGAAAAGCAGCCAGGAGTCATCCATGTGAGAAAGTTTCTGAATAACTCTTGTGGTTCCGCATGACTGCAGCAGCATCCCGTGGTTTGCCCACGCAGAGCTGCAGCCCTCAGTGAAACGTTCAGTTCTCCTTCCTGTTCACTGTCCCTACCCAAACCCCCCTCAGTACCAAGGAGAGACATAGAATATGCTGTCCATCAGCCTCATTGTTTCCTTCACAACTTCTCCAACATGCTTTTAAACCAAAAAGCCAGGTGTTACTAGATAATTTTGTAAAGAAGGGGTAACTTAAACTGACTTGATGAGAAAGAAGTGTTAGAAAGTTTTACAGCCTGGAGCATTTCAGATGTGGAGGACCTGGGCAAAGCTTATTGTCATTTTGGCTGCTGTCAGCTCAGAGGCCCTCTGGGGCACAATAAATTCATAGAAGTCCTGCCTGTTTCCTGGGACATTTCTCTTTCTGTCAGGGTGTCCATGCCCTGCTGTCCTCACTGCTGAGCAGTGTTCCTGCCTCTGCAGATGCTTGAGTGGTGCCTCTTCTACCCTGCCATGAAGTCTGTGATCACCTTTCAACTGCTCCTGCAGGATGGGGCAATGTTTCCTTCCCCTGAGGTACATCTGCCCAGTCACTGTTATTTCTAAGATGTACAACAGTATGTAAGTGGAGAGAAATAAATAAGATGGGTGCTGTCTGCTGCATAAACCAACAGGAGTCAGCCAGTGTCATTAAAAAGGGCCATCCAGGTGGGAGGTGCTGGGGTTAGACCTCTAGTACATTCCCTGGCTGATGCACATTCCTGCATCCGTGCTGAGCTCACTCAGGCTTTTTTCACCTGAGCATAATTCCCTCAAATTTAGGGAACTTCTGCAGAGAATCTCCACCTGAAGAGACCTGACGTCTGTGCCTGTGTCCATGGCACAGCAGACAAACACATACTCAATATTGACATGCTATTGCTGTGCCTTTCCAGATGGTGGGGAGGTATTTAAGTCAGCAGGGAGATTTTTTTGCTGTCATCACCTGTTTCTGGTTTCTGTGTTCTGCTTTCTGGTAAGTGCTACTAGAATTGGGAAGCACATGAATATATGAAGTAGCTTTGTGTCTGCTTTCTTAGGTGTAGAGTGTATACCTGTCAAAAGCACTATGAGACAGTTCCCATCTTAAAAGTAAGACAAGTTTGTCATGATTTTGCTTTAAGGCAAGTAGATTTCACCTAGAAGTTCATGATTGTGTTTAGTTTTTAATCTGAAAGTGAGCCAGAATAGATTTTAGGAGTTCACAGTGACTAAGTGTGAAAATAGGTGAAAGAAAATTACCTAAAATTATCTGAATTTAGAATAGATCATGGAAACAAGGAAGGCTCTGTGACTCTGAAAAGACAGTGATGTCAGATCTTGTTCCACATTAACATTTAGAAAGACTTAGGCATATATAGTGTAAACAATGTCAAAAGAATCCAGGTTGATTAGATGTCTTGTGATTTAGCAGTGATTGTGAATAATTGAAATATGACAGGCAGAGAGATGAAGTCACATGAGAAAAACACAAACCAAAAATTAACCTAGAAAACTAAAAAACAAATCTCAATGCCACAGAAACCCAACAATGCAAAGGATACAAATATAATAAGCAACACCGCCATCAAACATTTAAATGGCAAAGCAAAAATAGTTCACCTAATTTAAACCCCAGAGTTTTTCTGTTATGCATTAGAGAGGCACAGAGATGATACATATGTGCAAGAGCACTGCAGGGCACTCAGCACAATTCAGATTGACTCCTGGAGAGAGCTCTCATTTTCTGGTCAGACAACTTTCTTTTTCCAGGTCTGGTAAAAGTGTGGTCAGAAGTGCAAAGATAAGGACAGGAAAAGCAAATGTGATTTCTGCCCAGAGTTTAATATATGCCATACATTGATCTTGGCCTAGTTTTGCCACACCAAACTGCTATTTAAATTCTACTTTGATCACATAGCAGCGTTGGCTGAACTGGTGGTTATCCCACTAACTTCTCTTAAATTGAGGATTCTTGAATTTTAACAGAGCCCTTCGGAGAAGCTTCTGTTTCCCTATGGCACAAACATAGATTAATATTATGTGATCTCCAGGAGAGACCACAAGGACAGCTCTTGCTGAGTGCCTCATGCCCTAGGTAGCAGTGAGACATTTAGGACAGGAAGGGATTCTTTGCAAGAGGCTTTAAGAGAAAACATATGCTCCTGAATCAGCCACTCAATCAATCCAGGCCACTTGGCTACTCAGAGTGAGATGGCAGCAGCAAACCAGTCTGGCTCTTCCTTCATTTTTCTTTGCTGAGCTCTCACCTCCCACATTCAGTCTGCACCACACTGACTGCCATCACCTCCCACCACAGGGACACAGAGCCTGAGATCTCCAAGCAAGGAACTGTCTGTCCTGGCCACTGGCAAAACCGGTTCAGATAAAGTCTGAATTCCTCCTGGAATGGCAAAGAACCATCCATGCCTATCAAAAATTATCCCAGAGCTAAAGTGACTCATTGTTATAAAATTCATCAACACCCACTTCCCTCCTCTTCACATCTTTAGGACCCTCTTACAAAATGCCAAGGAAAAAGAGTTTCTCAGTTAACAAAGTTTCCCATTCAGATTGTGGAGGATTTGGTAACAATAAGTTTTAACATAGTGTTTCCCAACAGTGATTTACATATGCATTCCTGTAGCAAACCAGATAATTTTCCATTCAAAGAAGAGCTGCCTTGCACATTCTGTTTTACAGGGACTGAACTTTTAAACTAATGTGCTTCCACCAGAGCAGAGAAAAGCAGAGTCAGGAAGACACCATTTAATGAGCACAAACCCATTACTGATACTAGTCCTCAGGAGAAATACAATAGAATAAATCTAAATTGGTGTCATTTCTTCAATGATAACAGAGCAATGCTGCTTGACACCAGCTGAGGATCTGATCCTGTTAACCTTCATTGACTCAGACATATGTTTCCCAAAGCATGTAGCTAACTGAAGAAATGAAATGTAGCTAAGACTGGAGGATGAGGATGCAGCTCTTGAAGAACAGGAGGGCAAAAGGAAACTACAGGCTGAACTTCTACCTCTCTGAAATGGCAATTCAGTGTCACTATAGAGGGTATTCTTCACACCCACAGATGTGGGTGACTCTCAATGCTGACCTGCACCACAAACCTTTCCAAATTCTGTGGTCTTTATCACCTCCTAAGCTGAGGCAGTGGCATTCCCCAAACAGGACAGCAGCTTTGAGCCTCAGCCTCTTACTCTGCAGATGCCACTTTAACACCCCTGGGTGACACCTTTGCCATCCTGCAATAACTCATTCACTTCAGAAATAACCTTAAAGGTAATGACATGCAAGCCAAGAAGAAAGAATCTGGATTTTGGGAAGACAAGATCATGTAGTAACCTGTGTTTCCATTAGGTGGTTTGGGTAGAGATTTGAAAAGCTCAAAGTATGTTACAACAGGTGCCTCCAACTTTGAAATTTTGGAATTTTAGGGGCAGAAAGGCATACAATAGACAGGAATTTCCTTTGGACTGAGGTGACATCAGCTGCCAGCTCTGCAGCCCATTCTAAATGCCAGCTTGTTAGTTATAAAGAATGAAAGTGGACTGATAAATCCTAAATCTTTCTCCAAACACATCCATAGGGCCTCTCTGCCACTGGGAAGGACCAACACAATATTAGGACCAAGCTTTCATTGTGCAAAAACTTTCTAAATCAAAAAAATATCTAATTTGGTAAGTAATCATCAGGAGAAAAAAGAATTGCATTAAATAAGAGCTGAATAAAGTCAGAAAAGTGCTTTACAAAACCTTTTTATATACAGACATGTTTGCTGAGGATCGTGCAGAAGCAGCAGGACAATGAAGAGAACTGAGGAGGTCTCACAGTATTTATCAGTATTCCTATTATTTAACAGCCATTACTGGCAGGGGATAAAGATACCAAAACTCCTGTTTCCAGGTGTTTTAACAGAACTCACAGACTTTTAATATTTTCTTAATTGAGGACTACATATTTGCCAAGTGGGTATATCTCAGTATAACCACACAGAACATCACATACACATTAGAACACACAAAGAAACAGGGCTGCAAAGAAACACCAAGAGCAGGTAAGCAAATATTATCATTAATTAGTGATTGTTCTACCATGAAAGTCCTTCTCTCAGTATGATTATTTAGTGTGCAAGGCATGGCTCCTTTCACACTGAACAGTTTCTTTGGTAGGTTGGATGGAGTTTTTGTTTGGTTTGTTTTGGGTTTTTTTGGGTTTGTTTTTAATATTTTCTAACTCCACTGAAAGAGGGGACCGTGTAGGTGTTTTTAATAAAAGGTATGTCTCGGAACCAGGTTATCCAAGGGAACAAGGCCTTTTCTAATTTCAGCTTCAGTCTGTAAGCAAATAGCCCCAGTTTAATAAATCTGTTTTATTATGATGGGATTTCTTTTTCCTTCACAGTCTTGTTTGTGCATGAGGGAGTAACAGCAATAAAATCTCACGTTCCACCAGAACGAAATATGTTCATAATGTTAGTTAACAACCTAGAAAAATGTTTCCCTTGTTGTGAAAAGTGCACCAGTCTGCAGGGTAACCAGAGGGGGAAAAAAAAGGAAAAATACTTTTGGCAATAGCTCCCGTGCTTCCTGACAGGTTCTATCTGTTTCAAACCTTCCTGGGGTTTAATCTCTTTTCAAAACCAAAATCTGTATTCCAGCTTTTGCTATGACCTCTTGGTCATTAGGATTCCAACATTGATACCTTTTTTCTTAGAAAAAGTATCCTTCTGATTTTGAACATGAAAATCCAGACCAAGAAGGAACACTGGGATGTGGTGTTACCCATTTTGCTCCTTCTCTTGCTTCCTTTTAAGTTGACCTTTAAGGGCAATTTCTTTGATCTTCTATGGGGAAATAACAAAAGGTCAATGCAACATTCCCAAGATACAGCTCCCAAAAGAATGGAAGAGGAGAATTTTGGTTTTGGTGGCATAACCTCTGGTCACAGGCAGTGAGCACCCATTCTCCCTCACACGAACTGGCTCAGCTGGAAACCCCCCCACCCCAGGAAAGCCACATCCATGGGACATTCCCATGAGGGGCAGCTGAGGGAGGAGGTGCCATAATCCATCAAAGACCCCCAAACATCCCCAGACTCTTTGCTGAGGCCTTGCAGCAGAGCACTGCTCGTGATGCCAAGGGCTGCAACAGAGCCAGAGCCTGCTGCAAGGGACTCTGTCAAACATGCCCCCACCAGGGCAGGTACTTGGGCCTTCCCACCCAGCCCAAATGTATATTAACCCATTGAACTCCGTGGTTTTGGGGGACCCCTCACCACCAAGACCAGATGGAGAGGATCAATGGGACACCACTGGGATCCACAGAGTGGTGATTTTTCTATTTAATCTGTCTCTGTCACTCTTTCTCTCCACCCACCACTTTTTCTATTTCTTTCTCCCTCTCTCATATTTACTATACAAAATCCATACTATTAACTTTGGCATATGGTCTCATTTGCACTTTAAATTGAGCAGAGGCACTTCTAATAATTTTAATAACTGGATCATAACACCTCTCTAGTGCTGGAGGATGACTGGTAGCAAACAGGGACTCTGGATTTATTTGAAATAATGCAGAGAAACAGCATTCCCTTTGTTCTGGCAAAACAGACTTCTGCACACCTTAAAACAAAGAGGAAAATAACACGCATGTAGGCTCAGAGATAATTTGCTTCCAACAGCAATTATTGTTTCCAACAGCAATAATATATTCATAACCACACAATAATTTTCATGTAACCCTGAAAAAAAATTATCACTTGAAGGCCAGAAATAAATAGAATCACCAAAGTGTTATTCCATTTCATATATTATTCCATACTTCCTTGATAGGGAATACTGACATTTTATAGCCACTTAGAGTTGTATTTAGAGCATACACAAGTGCATCTTTGGCTGAATTCAGACACCTGCAGTTTGCATCTATGATTAAGAGAGTAATGAGTGATTCAGACTACTTACCATCCAGGGACTTCCAAATCTTACATATGGAGATGCACAACTTCATAGCATAAGGAGCATTCTGCAGTCTGACTGATACTTTACTTTTCCTCCTCCTCAAAAAAAGCAGGGGCACACCTGATGGAAACAGCAAGAAACCACCCTCTGAAATACAGCATGAAACAGCTGAAGATAGTCAGGAGGAGAATTAGTAGATTCAGACTCTCAAATGAGGCATCAGCTGAAGAAGCTTCTTCCTTGTTAACTGCTTTTCATGTGCAAGTCTTTCCTGATTTCTACAGCTTTTGAAGCAAGATAATAGCATTACAGTCAAGGTTTTCTGGGCCCTAAACTTCACATTTAAGCTGTGCTGTTCATGTTCCAAACCTTATCAAGTTGTGAATTTGAGACTCTGTTCTCAGTTCTCTTTGCTTTTTAATGCATAAGGCATTAAAGATCACTTGCCCGGTGACTTGCAGCACACAAAGACTGAAATGATTTATTGAATTGCAAATTTAAAATTGTGATGTTTTTGAAAACCACAATGACATTTTCGTACTGGGAGAACAACTTATCTAAAAACATTACATCCACAGATGACAATTACAAAAAGTCACTATTAGAAGAACTCAAACTTTTGCCCTGTAAATGGGAATGTACTTTCACCAGACTGAAAGGAACACACAAAGAATATCAAGTGTGAAAAGCACTATTTGATACTTAGGAGAAAAACATCACTGATAAATTAGGCCAAGGTCCAAACCTCAAGAGGAAACGCCCAGCCAAGTCAGTAAGGAGTTTTTAAATTATTTTTTCCAGTATACTAATCAGGTTTGGATCAGGTCTTCAGATTCATTCACAAGGCACACAATTAGGGATTTTGGTGGTTGTTTCCGTGCTGTGTGAACGGCTGCACCTCCTTCCAGAAAGCTCCAGTCTCAGCAGGAATGCCGTGTCCTGGTGGAATAGAAAGAGGGAAGGAGGAGTGTTTAATTTGATGAAATCCATTACAATTGTGGAACATATGTCTGCACTGTGCTTTCTGTGGTAAAGTTTCTTGTCAGCTGCTTTTCCCAGATGCATGACATATGTAGGGAGAGAACTACCTGGTGGAGGGCATGGATCCATCAGGAATGTGGGGACTTGTGATGGTGCTCAAGTGTGTTCTTCAGCTCTGGCTCCAGCAAGAAGAATACTGCTCTGGGGACAGCAGCACTGCCCTCCAGGGCATATCAAAGGCATAAATATGCAAGGCAAATTCCCACTAAAAGCAGCCTTTACATTGCCCAAAATCAATGCATATGGATCCAGCATAAAATCTGAGATGGACTTTAAGATGCGACCCCTTTTTGGTTTCTTCTAATCGGAAATGGGGCCAACCTACTTTATACCAAGTCTCTGCACAGGCTCTTTTCAAAAAACTATCTCAATTGTTCCAGTTGGCTGAAAATCCAGCAAAATTTCTCTCTCTATCCCGTGAAAGAGCAGCAATGCAAGCTAAAGAATCCCACTGGCTCAAAATAGATTTCTGCATATGTTCATTTTTCTCAAAATTTTCCTAAAGCCCATCTCACAGGCAGAGATTCCTTTGGTTGTTTCTAAGAACAATTTGCTATGGCACAGTAAGCAGCCATGTTTAGGCCAGGACAGATTGTTGGCCAGTGAGTAGGTGTGGGCATGCTGAAAACCATGTTTTTCACCCATATGGCCAACAGATGGGATAGGAGAAACTTTTTCAAAAGAAACACATGTCACTTATGCTATGGCTGCTTGGAACAACAACAACAGATGATACCAGTCATTTCTCACCAGGTTCTTCATGCCCTCACAGCTTCTTCCAGATTACATTTCCATCCTCTTTTCCCTCTGCACCTGTACCAAGCTACAGTTGTTCTCACACACACACAAAGGGGGCAAACAAAAGGGAAGGACAAAAGAGAGAAAGGATCGTTTTTGCACACAGCTCTGAAATTATGTGCAAAATAAAACATTGATTTCTCTAAGTTTCCACCATAAAGCACACTGTGATTCTTAGGAAGCATTTAGGTAGATGGTGAATTTGGACACACCAAGAAAAAACATTGCAAAGTAAGATGTGAATGGGGAGGTGCAATGAACCACACTCAGATGGTACTTCCAGTGAGTCATCTGGTCACTGCTGTTTAATTTTATGACCAATAAGGACAATTTTGTTTGCTTTTGGATTCGATTTTTTAGATTAAGGACAATTTTGTTAGATTGAGTTTTTTTGTTCGAGATTTGTTTGTTCTTACTCTTGAGCTCCATAGTTCTCTTTCTCTCTCTGACCCTCCCCATCAAAAAGTAATATTCTGATTTTGCCAATTTAATTCTGAAATCCAAGACTTTCAGTTGAAATTCCCTTTTAACACATCCAGCCAAACATTCCCACTTGCAGGTTATTTAAATAATATAATTGGATCACATTTTCTCAGGCTTCTTTGGTGATTCTATCAGAAATGTGTAGGTCTCTATGGAGCTCTTATCTTTATCAGGGAGAAATAAGTCTGACTTTTCTTACTCCTTTTAGTGTAGCTGAATCTTGGAAATCAGGACTAATCTGTGATTGCTCAGCACTGCTTTCCCTTCAACAGTGATTACATGTTTTCGCAATTTTATTCCTCAAACCTGAACACTGCTGTGAGCAAGGCCCTCGTTCCCCAAGCCTTCTAGCAATAACACTACCTTCTTTGATTTATACAACATTTCTCTTACAAGATTGCTTAGAATACTTATGGTATCCTGAAATGCACCTGAATAGAGGATGCCTTCTGATTTTTTTACTTTACTTTTCCCCTCAGTTAAACTTCCAAGTCTCTTCTCTTTTCTGTATGCGGCTTTCAACATCCTTTCTTCTGGAATGTACCTGTTTTTTCCCTTCATATTGCTGCATCTTCTTATTCTGCTGTTATCTGTATTAAGCTGCTTTCCAAACTGCAGCCATTGGAGTTAATCTAGAATTCAGTTTTTCATATGCCTGTTGCAAAATTCAATTATTCATTCCTATGTGAGGTGGGTTTTTGTTTGTTTTTTTCTTTTTTTTCTTTTATTTCTTTTTTTCATCATCTGTGACTTGAGAATTTACCTTTTAGCTGCTGACATTCAAGTCATTTACTCAGTTAATAAAACCCTAGGGAGGTCTGCACTGATCTCCACAGCATTTCATATTTTCTTTTGTTTTGGCATGCTCCCTTTCTCCATGAAGCCATTGAACAGAGGGGGAAAGAAAAATGAAAATCAAAAAGAGAAAATCAATAACTAGGTATGGTTATTTGCTTGATGTTTTCATACCATGCCCTGGTTCGCCAACAAGGAATAGGTTCAGCCAACATTAAGACCAGCATTGCTTTCCTTTATGCCATGGCATCAGCTCTCAGTGAGCTGATCTAAGAACCTATTCACACTTTTCTAAGTTAACCTATTGCACCCTGAGTTCCCACCTCCCACTGGTACCCAGTAATTGGGATGCTGGATTCTGGCTCACCCCAGTTATGAAGGGAAGGAGATGTGCTGGAACTGAACTGAACTGACTCGCTGTGCTGAGAGCATCCTTGGGGGCTGTTACTGTGTCTCTGCTCACCTCCACAGAGGCAGTAAGTTGGTAATTTGTAATTGTGGGAAACCAGTTCCAGCTCAGACTGCACCACCGGTCTGGCATCTCCTGATAAAACTTCCTGATTTGCTTCAGCCTAAAGGAAGCAATCTTTAAATGCACAAACCCACTCAATGGCCAGTGCCACAGAAGCCTTAACAAACAATCCCACGGCAGGAACCAGAACTGTATCTCAAGGGAAAACTATCTGATCCATGTATTTAATTGAAAGTGTCTGTGCAACATGGCATTCCACATTCAAAAACCAGTTAAAGCTTTTGGATACAGATCCAGTACACCACAGAAAATAACTTGTCTTTAACTGTGTGGTATTAGTCTAAATGCAACTATGATTTAGTTTTTTCCTGACAAAACTATAACCGCACTGAGTTTGCTCCATTGCTTGAAGGCAATGTGTAAGCAGGTCAACACAACCACAGTTTGTCTTACACCAAGATAACACTGCAGTGTATTGAAATACAACTGTATTTATATGTTCAGAAGCTAGGAGCAGAAAAGCAAAAATACCAGCTCCCCTTATGCATTAGTATGAATCCTGTTCAAACACAGCCAAATCCTTATGAGTCCCCTTGTACACTCCTACTACAGAAAATCATAATAAAAATATGAAAATATAAAAAACTTGTAGCATAAATTAGAAATGTTACACCAATCAAGATGGAGAAAAAAATATTTTACTGCAGTGTTTCAAAAGCTCACTTATTCTTCCCCTCCTAGAAGTTATAAATATTTCTTTTTTATTTGAACTGATGTAGCTGAATTCTAGCGAGTTGCTATTTGATAAAAAATATTCTATATCCTTCATTTCCAAAAATGTCAGTCCTGTAACCCAAATTTTTTGTTTGTGCTGTTGTCTGTTACATCTTTTGTCCTTTATTCCTCCTGAAAGGTGCAATCCCAGGCAGTCAGGGTGGGCAACAGAAGCACTCCAGTGATGCGTTGTCTCTGTGACACGTGGTACTGCTGGCTTTGGAAACTGGTGTTCCTCTACTGAAACTCACTGATGATTCAGCCATGCTCTCTTTTTTTGGCACAACATATGCTTTTTTCTGCACAGAAGATAGATAGATATATAGACTCTTCAACCATGGAGTAACATGCAAAGGTTTCCAGTCCTCCTTGTCTGCTTTCAGAACTTCTACATATGTGGCTGTGGTTTGGTAGAGAAGAGGAAAAGAAGAGGGGAAAGCTTTTGATTTCCAGAATAACTGAATTTTCTTAATATTTGTCTCAGATGCATCACAGGATCAAAAAACAGACATAAAGTGAAGGAATGAAATGTTTAGATGAGAATATAGCAAGTGTTAGATAAGCATGTCAACTAATCATAGCAGGATATTAAAAAAGTTGTCAGCATAGCAATAACCACTGCATATTTATAGAAAAATTTTCATTATCAGTGATTTGGATTTAACCCTTGGCCTGGTGAAGCAAAACACCAGCTAGCAAAGATGTATCCCAGGCTTGTATTTAATGGCAAAGGTCCCTTACTGGCATGAGCAGTTGACTCTCTGACTCTTCTTAATAGCAGTTTTCTGTCCAGCCAAGGCACGAGGCAGAAGGATGGGCTTAATTCACCTTGCAGTTTTCCT
Organism: Cyanistes caeruleus; assembly: GCF_971803275.1. NCBI lineage: Eukaryota > Metazoa > Chordata > Aves > Passeriformes > Paridae > Cyanistes > Cyanistes caeruleus. Next base: position 10,433,164 of record NC_141708.1, on the reverse strand, counting down.
CCACATGTTGATAGTCATTTTCCTCAATCCTTGAAGTTTAGGATGACTGAATGTTTTCTGTGCTGGCCAAATATCCTTAAGAAACTCACTAGACCACATATTTCAAGGCTTGATATGGTGCTTAGACTCTTAGTAAATGTGTTTCAGAGCTCTGGAAGAATGTCTTTTTATATTTTTATTTTTTTTCCTGCTGGTATCTGATTCAAACCAACAGATCTGATGACTCCACATCTTTAAAGGGACACAGACCAAGGTCAGTGCCATCTCCCTCAACTGCAGCTCAAGCGAGCAACTTCCTCCAGGGGGTTGCATTTCATGTTTGCAGCTGCTTCTGATTGTACACAGCTACTGTCATTTTTCTGACTGGAGTGAAGCAATGCAATGAAAAATGTAGTGTAATATGCTGAAAGACCCAGGATGTGGCTGGAAGGGCATAAATCATCAGTGGTGATTGTGGGGTGGGATGGGAGGTTAGTGCAGTCCGAAGAGCAGCAAGTGTGCACACAGTAATGGCAAATACTGCCCCCAGGAGCTGACTACGTACCTCTTTCCTGGATTTCCCTTCACCTGGAATCAGATTTCCCAAAGAATATCTCTGCTTGCCTATCAGTATCTGCCATAACTCAGATTTCCAGGCTGGTTTATGGCCTAGCAGCAAACAGGACAGAAGTGGGAAAGTCACATCAATTACCACAGGCAGTTATGATCCTTATTTTAAGTTATTCCTTAGTTCTGAATCAAATCAAGCGAGCAATCTCCAGAGAGATGATTCATAACCCTACAAATTTCAGGTATTGTACTCCATTATTGATACAACTCATAGATCCTAAAAAAGCACAGCAAAATTCAAGCCATTCATAATTTAAGTACTGAGCAAGGTAATACTGTGAAAGTAAGTGCCTAAGCTCCTGGTAAATGGAGAGAAACACTTTTAAATGTCTCTTGGAGGAAGTCTTGTCTACCAAAACCTCCCACTTCCCACTGCTTTACCTACCCACCTTTTGTATGATGTGTGAGTTTCTTTACCTCCTGCTGAGATACAAAGTCACTTGGATTTTCAAGAGCAGCAATAATTAACAGCAGCCCTCACCCCAGGCTGATCAAATGTGTGCGTTTGGCTCTTGGTGACATTCAGCTTGAGCTGGACAGCAGCACAGCTCCTGTATTGCATTCATCTGTCATGGGCTGTGCAGAGCAGAAGGCACAGACTGATGGGTGTCTCAGGAGCTGCTGTGGGAATGTGAGACATGCATCCCTTAATTCCACTTAATGTGCTGTATTCTTCCATAGATTAGTGAAAATTGAAGTGGTGTTACGGCTCTCTTCCTTGAGAATCAATGAGGATACTTGGCAATGGTGTCCCTGATGGAGCAAGAACATTTGTAATGTCAAGGATGAAATATTTAAGCTCCCATGGAAGGCACTTCAGAAACAATCTTCTATTTACTCAATCTTATCCAGATTTTCCTCTGACTTCACAGGCTGAGATTTGAGCCTAAGTGATGTCCTAAAACACAACTCATTGGATATTTATTCCTTCCAAATCCAGTTCCACCAACAACAGAGCTTCACAGCAGTTTGTTTTTTTCAGGGTGACTGGTGAATTATGAGAGAAGAAATTCATGTACATACTTATTACATCTATATAAATATTAAGTACATATGTGCACATGTATGCTGAGTATAATAAAATACATCTTAATTTCTATTTGTCTCTAAGGATGGAGACCCATCCAGGCTTCTATTCAGCAAGAATTTATGAATAAAAAATAAAAAAAATTGAATTAATTATATCTTAATGGAGTTTAATTTTTTCCCCTCTCACAAATCTTCTATTATATATCTGAGTTATTTGGTGCTTCCAAAACAGGAAAATACTCACAGTTTGAACAGTTAAAAAACTTTGTCATGTTCACATGGCACTAACACTGCTTTTAAGAACTATATTAGAGGTTTATTTTATTACTTCTTCAAGCAATATTGATAGCACGATACATATTACAGAGATTTTGTGCCAGTGAAATTTGGATAAACCTGAAAATCAAGGCTTAGAGAGAAGAACAGCTTGGGATTTTTTCTAATGAGGGCAGAGATAGATCAGAGCAAAGTGTGAAGAGAATAAGCTGGCCATCTCAGGACAAAATTATACTGACAGGAGGAACCATCTATCCTATGTATGATAGCTTTAAAAAGCTCTTGAAATTCAGGATCATCAGACTTGGGATAGTCTGGTACAAACACCAGATTTCTTTCAAGGCAAGAGGGAAAAGTTTTAGAGGTTTCATGCAATGTCTGATTATGATATCATATGCATCTGTTGAATTAGCCATTTTTTAATATAAAGGTTCCTAAATTATTAACTTTTCCTAAAGTGATATTTGATGGGAAAAGTAATATCCGTATGAAGTATTAAGTGTTCCTTATGAAAGAGCTGTATAAATCTGACAGAGTATAATAATTTTCCTGTCAAATATAGAAGATTCAATTTTCCCTGAACTATCTAGACCACCAAATTTCAGAGACTATCATCAGGACAATAAGATTTATTTTGTCTCCAAAGGCACAGAAGATGCTTTTGCTTAAAACACACATCCAACAGTTAATTTTATTTTTCTCTGTTGCAGTTGGTTAGGTTTTGAGTGATGGCTCTCTGATCACAGGCAGGGAAATGTTAACTGGTGTTTATTCATTCTCATGTTATCACTTTGCCCAAGAGAAAGGATATTTGTGGTTTGCAGAAGACAGACAATGCATCCACTTGCAGCATGAAAATCCCCATGGAATCCTCTGGGCTGTCCCCTGCAGGCAATTTGACTCCTTCATTTGAAGTGAGAAGCCTTTTCTTCCTGCAATAATGTGTCCAGGTGATGACCTTTCAAGTAAAATTTAGCTGAGTCATGTCATGCTTATTGAAGAAATATGAGGACAACTAAAATCCCAAGTTCTTACCTGCCTTTTTCCCCTTAAGGAGTTAACATGTCCATCTCCAAAACTCCAAATTAGACTCAGACAGATGCACTTTTATCAAGGACTACCTAACCGGGCTCCTAGATGAGTTACAGTAGCTATGGGAACTATAATTTTTAATTGTCTTGGATTTCTGCATGTTAATTTTCAGCCAGAACATTGCATTACAGGAAGTTTTTTTGCATTAGCTCTTTTAAGAAGTTTTCCAAATCATTAATTCATTCATTTCTATCATTTACATCAAAATTTAAATAATTTTCCTTAAAGATTTGTCTAGAAGATTTTACTTTGTAAATGTCTTCCACACAACTGGGTAGTAACTTACAATCTCTTCTGAGCCATCAAGGAGACGAAGGAAGAATGTGTTTAAGCACTGGTGCAAGGATTCATTCTCAGAGGAATCTGCATCATCAGTTTTAGTTCAGCAGAGCTGAGTTTTACTACCCTATCTTTGGCCTTGCTTCTGGACATTACCAGGCTAGTATTGCTAATACTTCCATTAAATTAGAAGGATGTGGTAGGCTCCAATCAAAATTTTCTTCTGGTAGACATTCAGGACAATAAAAGCATGTGTCAGTATACTGTAAATGTGAAGAGATTTCACTGAAGAAATGGCAGAAAGTCAACGTCTTCAGAAACTGCTCTTAAGAACAATCTATTTTCCCTAAAGACAGTTTAACTTTGATAGCCAGAGAAATCTCAGAACCTCCCAGGTTATTTACCATTTCTGAGACTCAAGAACTGACTAGTCATGAAATGCCTTCCATATCCACTGTTTCCTCATCCTCTATTTAACTTAATTGCAGCCAAATCCTCATTGTACATAATGTTCGAAATACACACCTCTCACTACTAGCACAAATTATACATATCAAATAAGAAGACATTACTCACAATTTAATGTGCAGGTAAATTTAATAAACCATCTCCCTAAGATGACAGTTTGTGGGGCAATAAGGAGTGTGAATTAATCTACTTCCTGCAGAGTAAAATCACTTAAGTATGTATACGTCATGTCAGCGTTTACAAAAACCTGACAAATTGCCAGTTCCACTAATAACTTGACAAAACAATTTATGTTTCTAGAAGTTAATAATATGGGTTTTGGTCTCTTGGATCTTGAAATTACACTTGTTTAGATTAAAAATAGCAAGCTGAAACTCTCCAAACTTGCTTTCAGACTTATCTAACAAAAGTTGCACCTTTCTAAACAATTTCAATAATGGATACAGCTTCTTTCATAGCGATTCACATAGCAATTGCCATTGCACTGCCAACAGTTGCTATTAAAAACAACAAATGGTGTGGGATTTTTTTCCTTCCATTTGGCAAATGCAAGCCCATCATGAAACCATGACAGGAGACCCTGCTCTGTATAACCGGAAGGTCAGAATTTTCAACAGAGAACATCTTAAGACAGTAAAAGAGAAGACTAAGTGTCCACATCAGAAGTCTGCTGCTAGCAGGCAGTATCTAAGACTGCATCTGCAGTAAAACATCTTGTTAACACAGAGTTAATTGCTTGATCAACCCTATTTCCAGAGTTTTAATTTACATCACAACCATTGCCTTGGAGCATATGAATTCAGCTCCTCTAGCATGAAACCAAGCTGCTCCAGCTGCTAACAGGCTTTCAGCTTATGGGATACCATTAAATTGATCCAAAGTGAAGCTCCCTGAAATACCTGAAAATTCTACATACTTTTTCAGCAACATTTCACTCTACAGATCCACCCTTGTTTCAGCTACCTAGAGAACAGCTCTAAAAACACATCAGCTAAATATGCATCAGGTTGGGTTTGTTGCAAGTGTTAGTCTCAGTGAAAATGCTGGAAAGTAGTTAGCTGATGAAAATTCCTCCTTGAACACTGCCAGAGCAGCCTTCCTCCCATCAGTGTTTAAAGAGGCAATGGTTTTGTGACTAAAATGTTTTGTTACATCTGCCAAGCAACGTGACAAAATCATATGGGACAGGCTCTCTGCCTAAAACCTGTATCTCCATCCCACCCCTGCATCAGGGCAGACCCCAAACCTTCATTTGGATGAGCAACATGAGTGAAACAGCAGGCCAGCAGGAGGGCTCCCTGTCCTCGCAGGCTTCCCCACACCTGTCAGCCACAGGCAGTGGACAGTCCCATGAATGGTCTTACTGTTAATGGAGGGAATGTGCATATGGTTACCAGCACAAAAGAGACATCAAAAGTTAAATAGATGCTGAGATTTGGTAGAAAACTTGTACAACATTAATTTTAGGGACACTTCTGCTGAAATATCATATCTTGAAGGCAGGTGAGGTATGCTTCCTTTTAATTACTATTCTTGATGACAAGAGAAAGAAAAAGAAAAAAAGAGCTTTGTAGCTCAAAAGTTCATCTGTCCCTGATGCTTGCTTTCCTACCTGAAATCAATCATGTTTGATCCCAATTATCCTCCTAGAAACTAATTGTGACAATACCAGGGGAAAGAATACACTTTTCATTAAAATCTCGTGCTGAAATTAAAGTAACTTGGTTTCTCTCCTGATATTATCATTTATCCTTGAGGTGACTTGTAGCTGATGAGGAAATTATTTTTTTCTTCCTCTTCTCTGTATTTCTCTTCAAAAATATTGTTCTCATCTGAAACTTTCTTTAGCAACGTTCAATTTGCTAGTCAGGGCCTTTCTGTGATTTACCCCCTCCTCCAGGAGGCGACAGATAATATCCGTGAGAGAGATGCTCAAAGTTCCACCACTATGAAAGCTAGTAATGGAGTGGAGAGTCAGACCTGGTATTTTAATTATTTGTTAAAATGCTGCAAAGAGTTTAGAGATGTGACAGCAAATGGCTGATCTGGCTGAGAAATACATGAACTGCCAATCCACAAAATTCCCAGTTTTCTGCAAATGCACTCTGTGAGATAATTATTAAGCATATTGAGCCTTCCCAGCCATAAGCAGAGCTCTTTATAATGGGAATGTTTTTAAAGTTATCTGTGAGGCTAAAGTACATCTTTATGTCTGGGAGGATAATAGGATAAACTTCTTTTCCATTGTAGATAAAGAAGATGTGTTTTAAACTTGCCCAAGGGAAATTTCCAGCTGGCCAATTACTGCTAGTAAAGATTCCCTCTATAAAATGGTATTTCTCTAGGGTCAGCAGGCTATCAAATGTGTTTTCTAAAGACCAAAAGTATGTAATTACTGAAAAGGACTTCTGGACCTTGCTTGCAGTTAGTGTTGTTAAAATTTACCATTTTTGGGGTAGCATATTAACACAGACAGATGGACTCGGTCCCAAAATCTTATTATCAGAAGAGGTTCCAGTGCTTGCTGTCTTTCCACTTGGAAAAAAAAGAAATAATAACAACAAAAAATGCAAACTCCCTTTCCCAAAGAAAGTCTAAAATATACTTATGGGACTATACTGTCTGGGACTTGGAAGCAGACCCCAGCTTGTGGGTAGAAGAGGACAGAGGAAAAAGAGAGAGAAATATTTATAACCCTTTGTGCTGTCAACCACCACATCAAAACTTGCTTGTAAATATTTTCAATCACAGTAGTGTTTTTAATAGCCTCAACTTCATCAGTTAGATATTTCTCACTGCTAAGGCTACACGTTGTCCAAGGGAGATCTGAATTGCAAAGTTTCCCAGCTAGAGGGTATCTCATGAGGTCTGCCAAGGGAGTGGATGTGACCAGCATGTAACCAATTATTCTTATAAATACCTGCTCTTTTTTCTTTTTTTCTTTCTTCTTTTTTTTTGACTATTCTAATGTTCCCTTAGGACCATTTTTGAGCAAAGCAGGAAATTCTCATGCAGACAAGTTCAAGGGCCCCCCTCAGGTAAGCCAGAGTTGTCTCTGACTACTCTCTCAAAACTATGGCAGCAAATGAAAGGACTGAATCCATTTTCCCTGTCATTCCATCTTTAAGACTATGGGGATTTGATTCCTTATAAAAATTAAAGAATTAGGCTCTACAGTCATCTGGTGATGGCAAAAGATACCAAAAATTCCTAAGTGCACTAAACTGAATACTGACAGAGCAGACATCTTCCATATGCTGCTTCCTTCAGGCATTGAGTGGAGAGGGAATAGCTAAAAGCATCCCTTTAACCCACCTAAACCTCTCACATTCACAGAACAAGCTGAGGGACCTCTGTTAATGTTCATGCCTGACTTCAGCACAAAACTGAACAAAATCTGTGTGTACAAAAGCGTGGCTGGACTGACTGCCTGGGAGGTGGGCACTGTTGAGTGATGGCTGTGTGTTCTTTAACTCATGTATGAGTTATGTACCACATACAACTTCCCCATCCACCCCACCATCACAGGCAAAACTCAGACTTGCAAGATATTTAAAATCAGAGCTACAGTTTGTAAAAATTTCCCGCTCTCTTTCTTTCAAGGAAACATAGAATAAAAAATGGAGAAGCAAGAAATCAGAAATCAGTGTTTATATTAAGATATGATGGAACAGCTCAAAAAGAAAAATAGACCATTGCAATGAAGTAAATTTCATGGAATGGAACTGCATTTAACTAATGGCCAAGCAAGAATCTGCTGATGTTTTTTAAAAATGCATATTAGAAATAATTTCAGTGCTTTTTTTGCTGAGTTTCCTGCAAATAAAAATCATCTTGCTCATTATAAGAATTAGTGATGGCAACAACACTAAATGCCGTTTGACCTGTTGTTTCATCAACCTACCCATGTTCCACTTTATTATTCATACCAAAAAAATGTCTCCAAGTAAAAACTCAGTTTCTTCTTCATGTTCCAGAGACTATTTTATCCCTGACATTTTTTTTCCCCCTGGCCTTTTTTTTTGTTTCCTGGGACTTACTGTTGTTCTCTGACAAGCAGAATTTTAACTTTGTGGGGAATGAAGAAGAGAAAGAAGTTATATTTTGGAGCTTCTTTCCTGGAAATCAAAAGGTACCATTCATTGGGAAAAAAAAAAAACAAAAACCCAATGTATTCGTTGGGAGAAGAAAGGATTGATATTATGCTTTTGAAAAGTTGAGGGTTTTCCCCTTAAAGTCCTTATTTTATAATTTCCAATTACAAGATTTCCAGCTGCATTCAAGGCAGGAGCAAAGCCAAACATCATACAGAATATAGCTTTCTATTCTCGAGCTGTGCAGTCACTATCATCAAATACTCTGAATATATTTTGCCCTTTCAAATCCCTTCTGGGATTCCCAGAAAGGCCAAGCTACTTTCAAGATGAAAAATGCTGAGAAGTTCATGAAAGAATTTAAACGATATGCCTGCTTGTGATTCCAGGTGGGTGGAATCACTCTGAAACCCAAAAGACTCTTCTGGTCCTAGTTTTACACCTTCCTATGGAAATACCTTTCTCTCTATAAATTTAGTGGGATTCAGAAGAATTTGTCTCAGAGGTCAGGATATTCCCACCAGGCTGAGAGAGACATCAAAGGAACAGGCCTGGATATATTATGTATATTGATATGTTGAGATCCTTCTTCGGCAGTTAAGGTGATTATAAATACACGTTACAATGCTCTAATGTGCTTTAATCATCTGGGAAGTGTCACAACAACACACAGGCTTAAATTGTAACTGAGAAATGGAGTGTATACTGTAGGTAAGACCCCAGAGGTAGTAAAGGGGAGGGAAGGAAAGAAAACCCCCCAAACTATGCATTAACTAATCCTACTACCTGAGGGTATAAAGTTAATTTCATCAAAAACTACCTGTAAATACGGGTGTGAAGAGGAAATGTATCAATGCAGATAGTGTTCCTACTATTTTATCCCACCTTGGCTTGTACAGACAAGATCAGGTTCAGAGATGCTCCTCCTGTGTCTATGGAAGCTGTATGCTATCGATCCTCTGACAGCATTGTGATGGGGAGCAGATATGCTAAAAGAACAAAAGAAAGGAAAAATATTTCACTCCAAGGCCTTTCTGAGCAGATCCCCCTTCCAGTCAGATGAAGGTGGGGAGAATTAATTTGCTAGACATTAATTTTTTCCACCTCATGACTATCTAGACAGAGTGTTATATTAATACATGCTTCATTATATACAGTGCAGTTCAATTTGCTATCTGAAGAAATAGCTAAATAACTCAAAATGAGCCAAGGATGAAGAATTATCTTTTCTGATAAATGCAAGGACTCCTGACCAACACTTGAGCACCACTTTGGAGTCATTGTCTACGATTTGGATAAATCATAGCACCTGTTGCGTCAGGGGAGGAAAAAGACAGAGAAACAGCTGGGAATTGTGCCATTCCTTGGATGCTTCTCTATTCTTCAGTAGCTAAGAATTTGGCCCCAAACCTTTGTTTGATAGAAATTACTCCCTTGCTCTCTTCCAGCTTTTTCTTTCTCTTTTCTCTCCTAAGATGAAGCTGCAATAGGTGTTATTTGTGAAATTACAGGTTCGCTAGGATGGGAAAGCCAACCCTAATAACAATCTTTCAAGAGCAGACATGCTGATCAAATCCACACTGTTAAAAAACAAATGTTATTGTCACATGGGAGCAATTCCTGAGGCTGTAAATGGGGAAAGATACCTGGAGAAAATTGAGTATAATTTGTCAATGGAGTTATTTGTGACTTTCTCCGTCCATGCCAGCTGGGCAGTATTTGCTGCATTAGTTGCTGAACACAAAGTGCTGCCACCAAAAATGCATGGATGTTATTGTTGCTTTCTTCTTTTTTTTTTTGTTTTTTTTTTTTAATTTTTCCTGGCATGTGCTGCTCTTCCTTCACTGCTAACCTTCTGAGTCTCAAGGCTTCTTTCACTCCCTCTTTGCAGCAGCAGCTGGGGCACTGCTGCCAAAGCACCCTGGATGAAACAGGAGTGCTGGCTGGGTGTGCCAGCACTGACTCGAGTCAATCACACCTCACTTGCAAAGTGGAGTCCGGGGATTCGTCTGCAGCCAGCAGCAGCTGAACACCCACCCCAAGCCCTCTTGTTATGCAAAGGAAAGGTGGGCTGGTGACTCCTACAACAGGTCACAGGTTGTCTCAGGTGCTTGAAACCCACCTTTCAGATCACTGCTACTTACTGGGGAGCACCATTCATCTGCTTCGGGGACTAGATGGGAGATTCTCATAAGCAGATACAGGACAGAGAAAGCTCCTGTCATACTCCACAGGACTCAGACCTTTCAGTCATCTTTTGAAAACAGACATCTACTTTTGAATTTGTCTTTGCCAAGCTACCTTGTTCCCATCTTTCAAAGGATGACGTTCCCAGGTTGTCGGAGCTCTGGAAAGCAACGTGGTCTTTGCTCAGAACATTTTGCACAAACTCCAAACTGTGAGCAGGGCTAGAAACTCTCACATTTTATACAATTTAAATTGATTCCACAGCCTCAGACTCCAGCTGAGGATTTAAGACAAACTCCAAATTGTACAGACTTGTGGTAGTATCATGAGAGCTGGATCCATTAAAGATGACAACCATATGAAGATGTAAGCAAGGACTAGAATAAAGGCAGGAGGAAGCTTTGAGCTTTACTATGGAAAGCCATAGAGAAGAGATATTAAGGAGCTGTATTAATAGAAGGAGTGCAAAATGAAGGCAGTAATTCCCCTTGTCAGTGGATTCATAGTGAACTGAGATATTCCTTTGCTTGCTCAAACTCTTCTGTCTTAGCTGCAATCTCTCTGCAGAGGAGGCTCTTCTACCATTTCCCCACTGAAATTTTACCTTGGGAATTGGTAACACAGCTTTCATATCACCACAATTGGAATCCTGAGTTCTGCTGCCTGGCTTCCAAATTACTGTGACAGAGTAGTGACAACTGACAATTCCCTGCCTTTTAAAATGCCTCAGCCCTCGTCAATGAAAGTCAAACAAGTAGAAAATGTGTGAAGATCTGATTTCTCAGACTGATTATGTATGTATACATTTATGTGTGTGTAAGTTCCAGGCCCTTCGTGTTTAATCAAGTACAGTGTTAAGTGAGTTAATGAAAAAGGAGTAGTTATCTTCTGCTAATGTAATAGATCATTTGGGGAAACAGAAGTATTGTGATTACATGGAGGGACTCAGAATGAGATCCTTGCTGCCAAAATAGAGGAATGAGCAAGACAAAGCTACTCTACTAATTCAGAGTCATTGGAGATATGATATTGGAGAATTTAGTTCTGTTCTTTGCACCATTACATGGCTTTCCAATGAAATTAAAACCCTTTCTTTTCCATCAGAAATGGCAACAGTTTATTTGCCAGAGCTTGGACTGAATTTCAGCCTTGTTCTTGGGCTCTGAGCTGGCAGACCCATCTGTGTCCCTTACTTTATTTTCTTTCAAGACTGGATGTTTCAGCGCCACCACAGCACAGTGGCACAACTGAAAACAGATCCTGAGTTTTCTAAGGGAGAAGAGAACACCATTCTTTTCTCCAAGGTGGAGACCCACCTAGGAAAATATTTCTAGAAAGCTCTAGGTTAAGTTAATACTTGGAGGGTTTGGGGAGAGGATGGAGGAGAAAAAAAAACAGCAATGAAAGAACAAAAGTTTCTGTGGGAAATGGTAGATATCAAGTGTGAGCATGGATTTGCCAGGGGTGAGGTATTTATTTATTTAGCCCAGCTATGTCAAGAAAATAGATCAGATGCTATAACAGCTGGCAGATGAAGAACAAGATGTTCCAGGAGCCAGCACTAATGAGCTCACAGATAATCTCACAGTGGCTGCCACTGAGCTCCCCAAGTTGACAGAAGAACTGGCATCACTATGCTAAGACTGAAAGAGAAGTGAGGAAGTTATTTAAGGCAAAACAGTGGTGCAGTCACAATGTTGTGCATCATCAACAGTGTTCAACATGCAAACCATGGAAGTATTTCTCACAGCCAGTCCTATTTATGTCAGAAGCTATTAAGACTCGAAATTGTAACTGCTGAGGTTCCCCGGCCCTGTGCCTGATACCAGCTGCTACTATGAAAACAGTATTTTCAGAAGAGTTTTCTTTCTGTTTCAGGACCAAATAAGTGACCAGATTTTTAGCACCTTTTATTTGGATGCATATAAAGTGTCAAGGCTTTCCAAAGGTCAGAGAAAGTAAAACAGACATACACAAAAAGAAACAAAACCAAACCAAAACCAATCCTGCAAGACCTGCCAAAACTGCAGCCAAACCTATCAGTATTCTGGAAGCTCAATGATCGACTTAAACATAAATATAATGACTAAAGATCTCTCATTGTTGGCCCGTGGAGTTTCTTCCCTCAGGCTCCCTTTTCTCCCAACTAGCATTCCCTAATTCTGCTTCTGTTTGAAACAAGAGAGCTGTTGGGTTTGTTACAGAACCTCTTTAAAAGGAAATTAGACAACTTTGGAAAGCTGAAGGCATCACTCTTTAAATGCAAGATGTTCCAAGATGTACCTCTTCCTTCCAGAGCACTCCCACTGGCAAGCAAGCTTTGCATTTGATTGACACCTAGCTAGCATTAAATAGGCCAAGGCACTAAGAAAATTCATGAATTTACAAAGAAAGTAAAAGCCGTATGATTTTTTTTTTAATTTTTTTTTTTTGCTAGATATGGGCTTTTCATTCCGGTTTGATGCCTTACTTAATTTTAAATGAACAGAAATTCTTATACATGTGTCTATTTCATTGAAAGGAAGTCTATGAACATTGCAGAGGTATAAGTAGTTGATTCTAGAAATGTATTTATGCATAGCACAAGTCCCACTAGGAGATGCAATCTATTTGCCAAAAAATCCTTTAAGCAGCCGTATCAAGCCACAGCTGCTCAAGAGGGGAAATTTGCAACACTTAACTACTTCAATCTAATTTCCAAAATCCCCACTATCTACAGTCGTTAAAGCCCAAGAGCATGGATTTTGTATAATTGATCTTGGTGCTGTAGGATACCTAAGCAGAGGAGTTCTCTCTTTCTCTTTTGGTTTCACATCTGAAAAGGAGATGCTGCTTTGCTGGTAACAAGAGGAGTGAAGCGATTCCTGGGATGACTGGCATAAAATTGCCTCAGCATCACTACCTAACAAGCTTCCAAAGGTAGATGCAGGCAGAGAGAGACTACAGACAGAAAAAAGGGTTATTTAATAAAATATGGATGTTCAAGGAGTAGGCTGGAAGCTAATTTCTCCTATCATCTATTTCCAAGAGCACAGTAAGATGTTAGGACAGCTCAGAAGCTGAGACTGTGCTGAACACTTGCAGCAGCTTTTGGAGTGTGACTGACAGCCGGTGCCACAACAGCTTCACCTGCAGATATTGCTCTAAATACAAAATGAAAATGGATGCTCCAGCCAGGAGAGCTGAGGGACAGCCCACCTAGCCACATCCTGCACTGCTGAGCTTGCTGGTCTGAGGACCATGGCTCATCCTCCTTCACTCTGCACTTCCCCCATCCTACAACTAAGAGGTTTCACTCAAAACTTCACACAGTACCTTCTGCTTTAGTGACACGACTCTTCTTCATTTCCTTGGTATTATTGGGCTGCAAATATCATCATGCAAATTGGATGTGGTTTAACTTTTTAAGTCCTGAAGTTTGGATGTCAGGCACTCTCATTCTGTGTAATTCTATCATTTCTATAGATACTTCCAAAAATACTCTGAGGATCTCCTTCAGTTTTTGGATCAAAATAGCTTTCAGGGTTGTTTGCTAATATTCATTTACAGGAAATCACAATGTAACTCTAAATTCAGGTACAAAAAAATTATTCTGATTTATTTTATAATATACATTTATAGGATATTTTATATTAAACTTATTTTCACTTAGGGTGGTGGGAATACAGCTTACAAAAGAAACAAAATTAGGAAATCATTGACTTACAAGTATTTCGACTGGACATGACTTTGAGGTATCTGTTGGTCTATTTCCTTATTGTATTGGAAAATTACTGGACTTAATCCAACCCTGTCTATACAAACTCCAGTGAAGTTTCCATAATTCATATGTCTATCTCTCTTTAGATGCTGGGATCATTTCTATGGTCATCCTTAACACTGTTTTCACTTTTCCCTAATATTTTGCAACATGCGAAGCCTACAAGCAGACGAAGCATTGGAGCTGAAGGGTTTTTTAATACAAAACATTAGCTTCTCTGCCTTTAGGTAAAAGATCTCTGGAGTTTCTGAACTGCTTTATTACTCCTTTTACTCTGTTTGTTAACATCATGGACCATCATCCTCAACTCCTATGTCACACTTGCATTTGTTCTTGCTGAATCACAGGTTTTTGTTTCTTGCACAATTCCTCTGATTCAGGAAGTTCATTTTGAATTCTTCTCAGTGTCTGTGGCATCTGCAGACTTTATGTGTTTCATATAAGTGAGATGTACTGCCTACATCACAGAGATGCTAATAAAATAATGACTGATTTTAATTTATTAATAAATTACTAATAAAGTAATGAGCACTACCAGTCCTAAGCTAGCTCCCTGTGCACCCAGTGTAACACATTCTTCCAATCTGAAGAGTACCAGAGTACCACTAGCAAGTACTCTATGAGTGCAATTTTCCAATAAGCAACTTGTTCACTTTGCATAAGTTTCATCTGGAATGTTTTTCCTAGCCTGCTTCTTTGAATGATATAGGGAGCCTGTTTGTTTGCAGGGAGCAGAGTTATTATTTCAAGTGTTTCATAAAAGAGTGGTTTTTGTTTTCCCCTAATTAGATAGGCACTGTGCATCCTTAACCTTAATAGGTTCCAAATATCAAAGGTGCCTTCCCTCCTGCTTCCTCTCACGAGGAGAAGATGTGATAGCAGAACACAGTGAGGTGGTGGAAAAGCCATCAGGAATGTGTCACACTGATACAGTAACTAGAACAGATGTTTCTCTATCTATCAGAAAAACACAGCTGCTCTGAAAATAAATTACAGACTTTTTACAGACTAAAAAGAGATTTGCAGCACAAAAAGCCCCACATCATTCAGTTGCAACCATAGAGACAGGAGACTAATTAGAGCAAATCTAGAGCAGATTTTCCCTTTTGCAAAACACAAAGTGCTCACATCACTTGCAAAAAAACTGGTTTTGGTCCATGTTATCCTGGGGTCTGGGTTCTCACAGCCTTGGATCCCTAAATCCATCCTTCTCCCCAATAGAATTTGGTGATATTCTATAGCCATATGGTGCTGTAACACAGCTCTGTGAACGTATTCTATATGAAGATTTAGATAATAACACAGCTAAGTATTCCTCACCATGCAGGACAATCTTTTTTAATCATCCACTGGGACTTTGTCCTGGAATGCTCTACACATTTATCTTATTCAAGCAAAATATAGATGGCTGAAAGATACCCAGAAATAAAAGGTCATATTTAGGAAGCAAGAAATATTGCTTTTCCCCCCAAGAACAACGAAGCACCTAGTAAATCCTTAGCAATGAAGAAACAATAAATTTGTGCCAGTATACACCGGCCTTATGAGAGGGGAAAGTTAAATTACTGCCATCTGACTTG
Source organism: Cyanistes caeruleus (assembly GCF_971803275.1). NCBI lineage: Eukaryota > Metazoa > Chordata > Aves > Passeriformes > Paridae > Cyanistes > Cyanistes caeruleus. The sequence continues at coordinate 10,417,790 of NC_141708.1, read as the reverse complement.
GTGACACAGTCCCCAGACAGCTGGAGGAAACTTTTTGCCTGGTTGCTCATTCTCATTCTTTGGCTTCAGTGGAAGATGAATTGGGAACAAAGGGAAGGTCCAGATTCAAATCCATCATTCAGCAGCCCATTTTCTGAACCAAAATCATTAGGTTGCCTTCAGGATTTGTCAGCACTTGCCAGCTGGTCTGGACACCCAGTTGTTTTGTTTGGGAGTCATTCCACAAGGCACTGCCTTTGCCCTCCTGCCCTGCTCCACATGTCCTGACAGGCTGGTATCAACCATCTCTGAACATCTGTGCAAACACTGGCACACACTTTCCCCTCACACCTTGCAGAAAAATGAAAAAAAAAACCAATTTGTAGGTGGTCAAACCCTGTCTCTGTGTGCCACTGAGTGCTGCAGTGCATGGAGGAGCAGGAACTGTATTTCTGGCTCTGCCAGAGCAAAGCTACCCATTTGTAGATTGAGATGTGATTTGAGTTACTGTACAAATTTCCCAAGTGAATTAAGCACTGTGGATGTCAAATATAAATCCATACAGAAGAAAGACAACAGGAAGAAAAGAAATTCTTTGCACCCTCACCTAAAAAAACAGATGGATGTATTGGAAGCAGTCTGTGGGAGTTAGTCACTGTCTCAAGTTAATCATGACAAATCTTCTAGGCCCATTAGAAAAAAAGCTCTGCAATAAGGAAGATGCCATCATCAGAAATCTTTGTCCACAGTCAGTTGTCATACCTGTTAACTTGTCTTTTCCAAGATAAAAAGGAATTTCACCTGGTAGAAGATAAATACTTTGGTTATATCTTTGTCCATAGGTAGTCAGACATGATTAAATTGTAACAGATTTCTAGGGAAGACAAGCCTTCCAAGAATAAAGCAAGCAATCATAACAGTGGCATTTTCTTTAAGTTATGGAGCCTTTTGTAGTAGCTTTAAGGCTTGATTCAGTGAACTACTAAGGCATACACTGCTTGTGCACAGCATTTTCATTTCCTTGACTTTTGCCAAGGATTTACTGCTCTCTGAAAGACCAAGTTATTAGAAAGAGAGTTACCTACGGTGGGAACATCTGTTCATTTCATCAGAGAATTATCCTTCCTGAAATATTTTCAGCTGTATTTCATCCTAATTTAGCTATCACATGGTGCATGATAGTCAGTGAGATACTCCCCAGCTTTCGAAATAGATTTTTACACTTGATCTCTGTCTGCATATTTGTTTCATGCATTAGACCACCAAGCTGCCTACCTAATGAACAACAGAAAGGACACACACATTTTTTCAGGAGAAGAAAAGATACAAAATCCTTCTTGATCAGACTCCCTGCCAGGTTTTGGGAATCCTGTTGCATTTGAAAGCAGTGAAACCATTCCAGTTTCCTAGGGCCATATACAATTTTCAGCAGATACATCAGTCTCGTTAGGTTGTTGGTCACGTCTTCCATTTTTGTAAACTGGTCTGAATACTAAAATTCTCAGCTTGAACGTGTTTCCCTGACCTCCTTCCTCAGCCTCCACTGTGGCTGCCAAAGCAGTCTCTGTCAGTTTGCCCTATCTCATCCTCCTGCTAGACTTTACCTGCAGCTGTTTAAGCCCCTGGGCTTTCTCCTCAAGGAGCCACCAGGTTTCAGTGTGGGATTCCAAATATCATCTCACTCTAACTTTGTACTCTGCAGTGGTTTGCTTTCTGTCACTGTTTCTGACATGGAATTTCATTTTTTCTGTCTTCATTGGAAATTACTTGATAGGCTCAAGGATCCTATTTGTGTTGTCTGAAATTCTGCAAGGTGAGGGCTCACAGTCATCCTATGCCCTACTAACACATTTGCTTTTCCTTCTCCGTCATCTCCTCTGCAGGGGTCCCACATAAATGAGAAAAATCTTATGATTAGTCCTCACAATGTAAAAACTTGCTCTTTGTTATTTTGAATTTCATTTCTATTACCTCCCTGAAAGTCACTGAGTTCTTTTGAACAATATCCCAATGCTTCTCTGCTGTCTCCAAATTTTGTACAATACCAAATTCCGACAGCACCAAAGTCCCTAATGTAAATATTACACAAACCTGAGAATAAAACCAGTTGTTAGGTAACTTGGCTAGGAGCCTACATCCAGTCCAAACCTTCTCCATTTAATAGTCTCTTTTATCCAGTTCTTTCATTTTCCAACACTGTCTTCTTTTTAACACACAAGTCTTCACATGTTCATTAAACCAAATGCTTTAATGAAGAAGAAAAATTAGATCGTTTTGTTTGCATAGAGGCATGTTTAGATTAAAAAACATTACATTTGCTTAGTATGAAGAAAATTTTAGCATTAGGTTGCATGCTGTCCTGATTGCTATTTAAATACAGACCTTTATTTGTTTGTTTTTTCTTCCAAATATGTTCTAAGCCTCTGTACACAGAGGGGATCAGTTCAGGTACCTAGACATTTCTTTCAGTGTCAATGGCCATGCCACTCATAAAAAGGAATATCTAGTCTGCCCCAATTTCAGCAACTTCTCATAACTTCTATTTTATCCCTTATGAGGGTGGTTGATGCCTCTTTGTGTTATGATCTTGTATATTACATTACATTATTGTTATTCAATAAAGGGTAAGGTGGGTTTGGTGGTTTGGTTTGTTGTTTTGCTTTTTTAAATGAGGATTGAAGTGGATTGCATCGCTCTGGTTTCTACAATGGAATACAGTGCCATATGGAATTTTGGTCTCTTTCTACTTTGGGGACAATAAGATAGATTTGCTAATGAAAAAAAATCAAAATAAAGAAGATACAAATATAACAAAGTCTTAAATTAGTACAAATTAGTATAATCTCCAATGATCTGACTAGTTTAATTTTTTCCTCAAAAACATTATAATCAAAAATAGTTTAGATTTTTGTTCATGATTTATTTGTTGTTTTATTATTCTACATTGGAGTTTCCATAGGAAAAATAGAAACCAACATATTTATATTCAATGGAATATTTATCCAATAGAATAAACAAAAATCCCAAAACAATGGATATTCTTCAATCTGGGAATCAAGACAAATCAAAAAACTACAGTATGGAAAAATTATATTACAGGAACAATGGGAGCTCAATACAAATGCATAAGTCATTGCAAAGGTAGAAAAGAAATGTTTTGGGCAGGAGATCTCTTCTCGTTGCTATACTGTCAAGTATATACTTGAAATATAGATACTCCTCTCAAGCCTATACTTTTAATGTGTCTCTGCTATTGTATCATTAATTATTCCATGGCTTATGATCATTTGAAGATTTACATATACAACAGCAATTGGACATCTGCATATGTCCAATAGAACTTAGCAGAAATTACTTTTCAAGTAGTTTCACTGGTAGCAACAGGCTTGTGAATGGAAAGTATCCTGGTACTTCAAGTAGAAAACATTTCAGATTTGTCCTTCATTTTACATAGAAAATAAAATTAGGACTCAAAACCACAGTGCATCCAGTGGTGAGACTCCCATGATGAAATTAAAAAGATACCAGGAAGCAAATCACAGGCATCTAACCTGTTTTAAAAAGCAATAAAAAAAAATCCTCATCTCCACAAAGGAAGAGGCCTAAAAGATAACCTGCCTCGAAGATGACCTTCAAAGGGTGAAAAGAAACCAAACCTGAGAATAAGAGCAGGTGCTGAATGCCCCCAATAAGCAAGACTTGCAGAGGTCATTCTGCAGATAGATTAGTATAAATTAAGCTTTTAAACAACTGTTTATAGTCCTTGCTGGAGAGTTCCTGATTTACCATTTTTACCCAGGAAAGCACCAAACAGCTGAGGTAAATTACATTTAATCTTGATGTGGAGAGATTCATAAAGCTCTGGGGTTTAAAACAGAATGTTGTAAAATGTTCACATAACTTACCAGCATAGTGCTCTTGTAATTTGCCTGTGTGGAGTTTGTGCACAGCTTAAGTGTCTGTCATGCAAATTGAAATGGTCATTTGAAGAGAGATAATAGAACTGATGTGCAAGTGCCTCCTGGTTGCTGATGCCAGCCTTTGGTAGACTTTGTGGGTTCAGACAATACTGTGCTGTTCTCTAAAGGTGAATTTAAAGTAGAAGAGTAATCTCAGAAGGGAACAGAAAAGTCTAAAATTTTTCTTTGATACTGAGAACTTCATTGGTGTATATACATACACACATGCACATGTACAGATGCATATATTTACATATGTTGTTTCCTCCCCTCAATGACTTTGAATCCTTTAAATGAAACATTTAAATACAGCACTGAACAAAACAGTAGCTGAGAACATGAGGAATAGAAAAGGAGGGACACTGATACCAAAAGCATAAGTAAAGTGAATAGGTGATTGCAAGCCAAGGTAAACTGCAGGCATTATTTTCATCCTCCAGATCTCACTTTTGTTTGGCCAGCTAAAGATGTATTCTTAAAATATCATAAAAACTTCCACTCCGTCTATACCCTGATTGAACTATTCAGCTTGGTTTAAAGGTGGGACGTTTTCCAGGGACATTACTGCTCTTTCAGAAACAGGATTCCTTTCTTTGCTGAGTCCTGTTTCATTTTTCTTCTAGCACAGACAGCCAGAAGAGAAAAAGATCAACATGAAGACAACTCATTTGTCCTTCAGTTACTTATAGGAAAGGATGAGGGAAAGGCCTGGATGAATTGTTACTTTTGAAGTTACTGCTGTGGAATTGATATCTTATAATTAGAGACTGATAATACCCACAGGCTGAGACGATGGGTTGATGTGTGCTTTACAAATATGCAAAAACCAGGTTCATCTAATGCTTTTGTATTCATAGAGTAAGTTCTTCTGCCCTCTCTAGGAAGGGGCAGGGAGGTACAATGAGAGAGTCTGACCCTCAGAATGGCTTACAGAATTGCCAGTCCCCTCAATTACCCTGCTCACATATGGGGAGCTCAAAGGAAGGTATCACATAATAATATGATTGTCTCTCACTCAGTCTAGGAAGATCATTCTCTTTGGAGTTAATAGTACAATATTCAACCCAGCAGAGTGTATTTAGAGTTGCTATTAAACAACAATATTGAACTAAGCAATAACCAGCCCTTGTCTCAGCTATTTATGATTCTATGGATATATTATACGCATCACTGGCTTTCTCTCCTGGCATCTGTAAACTCTTCTGACTGGTTAAATGTTCCAGCATTGACACTAGAAGCAGCAATCACTACATGCCGATTCGCTCCTAATGAAGGAAACGGATCCAAGACCTAGGGTCACCTTCCTTTATCCACAATGCATTCTAATTTTTCTAAAACAAGGTTTATCTGGTGGGAAGAGATGAGGAGGGGGAGGGATGATACTGGTTTCATTGTACAGCTCTGAAAGGAAGGCAAGATAAACAGATAATCATTTCTCTGACTCAAAGGTACGTGAGATCTCCCCCGGTACTTATGCCTGCGAAGGCAGGAAAAATTGAAGTGTACAAGGCAGAGCCTCAGTGCTTCTTTATCTTGAGTCAAGCCACACTGTGTGCCAGCCACTGCTAGAAGCTTCTTCTGTCTACATTTAACCATCACTTTTTCAACTCTTGACATCTTGTGCTACAAAGCAGATGACAGAAGACTCACCAGATAAATCTCCTCCCAAAAGGGAAAACAACTGCACTTCTGTGTCCCTTCACACGGATTACTTACAGCCCCCAGCTGCTGCCAAGGGACAGCATTGGCAGGTGGGCTGATCATCAATACAGCCTTGCCTGGTGGGCTCTCCCATCATCTTCCTGAAGGAGTTCTTCCTTGTAAATTGAGAATATCAAAATCCTGAAGTGTGTGACTGAGAAGCCTAGATTTCTGCTTCTGCAAGCTAGAGAGGTATGCTGGGCCACATGAAGGAACCACATTGATATGCAGTTTAGATGGGCTCCCAAATGGAATTATCTCTCTTCCTTAGTTTCCCCTCTTGTTCAGGTAAACCTGTTATTTTTCCCTTCCTCTGTTTCTGGAATACCATGTTGTCTGGTTGAAAACCAGTCACACTCACCACGCAGGCATCCATATTTCAGGAGGAAGGGTGGACAATATTCCTTCGTCACGAACTACCACATGTACAAGCAAATCAATATAGAAGTGAGTCAAGAAGAGTTCAGGAACACATATTAAGCTGACAAGCATTAGCACAGAAAGCTTTCTTTTAATTCTCTCCCCTTCCTTGTCTTACCATAAACAGCCCCAGTCCCACCCACAGCCCAATCCTTCACAGCAGTGATTAAAGTGAAAGATCTTTCCCTGAGCAACCTACTGCAGTGGGTATCATGGAAATGGCAGATGCAGGAATCTCAGCTGTCATCCTCCTAATGAAAGGCTGTACTGACGACAAACAGAGGCAAATCCATTATGAAAATGGGTGTTTTTTCCTGATATGGATGCTAAAGAGATCCCTTGTTTTACCTCATCTCCTTTTGCCTGCCCTAGGAAACTCCAGGCTCTACTCACCATCTGCAACAGGGCAGAACCTCCACTGGCAGATACTGTGGAATAAAGATAGTTGGTTTGTGTGACAGGAGATAATTTAGATCTTCATTGCACTGAGGCCAGAAATAGGAGTCTGTGAAGAAGGGAAAAAGCCATTGAAATAAATAGTAGATATGCAGGGAGAGGATAATGCAAGGAAAGTCTGGGAGCCAAAAGACCAGTGGTGATCCTGCAGCCTTAAAGTCTTGATATTATTAATGGCAGCACTTCACTTAGGAATTCCTCTACACAGCTCAATTACTTTTAGTGGCGTGGCTAAAAGTCCCCCTCTTAGAAAGAAACCTCCTTGCAATTTAAATACTGCAAGCCATGGAAAGCCTTCTTCCTCCAAGCAGTCAGCCAGTGTTGCTAATTGCCTGTGCTGTTAAGAAAATAAATGAATCAGAAATCTAAGAAAAAAATCTTATTTTCATTTTAAATTCATGTAGTTTCAATTTCCAGCTACTGTTTCTTGTTCTGATTTTGTCTAAAACTAATGAGCACTTTCCCATCCCTGCACTTTATACTAGATATCCCCACTGGAGATAGTTAAAGAATGTGATGAGGTTACCTTTTAACCTTATTATAGACAGAGGCAGCAAAATCTTTCCTGTGATGTCTCCCCATTCACTTCTTAATGCTGAACTTCAGGGGCCACTTCTACGGGTGAGGAAGCAATTTATTCTCTTTGACAATGCAGGGCTCTCTTGGGGGAGTCTGCAATAAGTGCAGAAATGGTGGCTGTTCTCAGACACAGAGGTCTGAAACCACCCTCTCTATTTTATTTACCTCAACATTTAACTTGTTGAAACAACTTTTCTATGTTCAGGTTAAAAAAAGCCTTTTAGCCTACACAGGTTGATCCATGGCTCAGCTCTCACATCTCTTGGCCAGCCATTACCCTGCTGCATTAGCTGAGAGAAAACAGACTTTGGAAATTATGTGAAGGGAGAGTGAAAGTGTAGGGGACACAAGGCAAGAAGAGTTCAGCTGCAAACCTTGATACTTAGGTTTCCTTTCCTCCTTTTACGATCAGAAGGACACCTGGACTAAAAAATCCAAAAAGTGAACAGGATCAACCCAAAAAATTAAGCATATACAATATTGTTAGAGGAATGTAAACTGGCAGCCTCATTCATTTTAAATAAGCTTACAGTGTAGAATTATGTCCTTAGCCTGCATACCAGATTGCACTGGATAATGTGAATACCAAACACATCGGAGGGTGAAATTAGCTTAGTGAGTTGGTTGGTTGTTTTTTCTCTTCCTATTTTCCATTTTCTCTAACCTTCCCTAGAGGTAATTTTTTTTTCAATTTCTTTTTTTTTTTTCCTAAATCTCACCAACATTGTCCTGTTTGCACTGTGGCTGAGTTTTATCAGGGGTTCCAAAGACAGAGATGTAAAGACATGTTGATAAAAATCTGAGAGTACTTCTCTGAATAATTTCTTATTTTCAGCTTTTTTTCTTTTTTTTTTAGTTACCCATATAACACCTGCCCACAAGATACTTTTCAACTACTACAAACAAAATGCAATGTGTTTTTCTTTGACTCTAGAGCTCCTTACCAACAGAGGAGAGTCTGTTTTAAGTCCATGGTGATTTAAGGGCATAAGGCCCATCATCTGTGAAAGGAAATTATCTGTCTGTTGTAACTTTTACAGCTTCACCTGCTCCCAAAGACATTGTGCTGTACCCAGGTACACCAGCAGGAGCAGAGCCTTTTCTCTAAAACAGGGTGAAGCAATTTAAAACCAAATAAAGGTGAAAATGATACCCAGAAATGAATTTCTGCAGACTTGTATCATTTCATGCTGCTCCACGGAAAAGCACCTTGTCCTGTGACCACCATCTGTTAAATATCTGACCTAAATGAGTTGCTCCACAATTATATTGCAGTTGTTTCTGTGGTAAATCACTGCAAAGTCCACCCAAAAGTATTGGGCCAAGCACTGGAATTCAGGACAAAATGACATAAAATTCTCCAAAGCAGAGTAGCTAACTCCTAGCCCTTGCAGCTCTTTAAAGAAGAGACATGGGTTTCTTAAACACACTCAAGGAAGGATTCACACATCACTGAAGCTCTACAAAACCATATAAAAATTATGCATCCAACATCTTAGCCTGGCATCAAAATTTCCTTCTAAAACAGGTACATAAAATAGGTGGGTTGAACAGGTATGTGATTTTCATAGGGCAGAAAAGGATCCTAGCTAACAAACATGCTTTAGAGACATACGTTTTTGTTTGTTTAAACTACAGACATAAATCTGCATTGTTGTCAATTTTTTTACATCTCACATTGACTTCTCATCCTGTGAGAGGGATTTTACTGAAAAAAAGTCATATGACTATCAAGTAATTAACACAAATTTTAGGAGTAACAAACACTCAACAAGCATGCTACACTCAACCTTTCCCAATAACAAACATTTTATCATGGCTATCAATCCCTCATGTCACTATAGTCCCTAGAACTGTGTTAAGAAACCATAGCTAAAAGGAAGAAAAGTAATTATTATAGCACTTTGTGACTTATACAAAATGCTCCAAAGCTCATATTGTGGGGGAAACTTCACAGATACTTCAATATGTCTCTCCACAATTCTTAATAAAATCTCAAGTGAAGGCCCAGGATGGGAAGTCCTTAATCATGTCAGTGATCTTGATTGGCATTGATTTCTCGTCCAGCTGAGAGCTGTTCATTTCCACAGGGAATACCTATTTTCACAGGAGTAGAAATGACATCAATCCAAGAAAGCAAATGAAGCTAAAATTAGGCATTTTTTTTTTAGCTTGTTTCTGAAAAACCCAATAATTGACAGGAGCATTACTCATCTCAGCATCTGAGGAGAAAGTCTCCTGAGAGCAATCCTTTTTTTGCTCCTTCTCAAAAATGCACATATGTTTCCTTTCACTCTTTCCTGTGGGCATAAGGCATCAAAAAGGAAGAACAGAGCTTCTTAGACATGTCCACAGTTTAAATGCACTGTACGCTCGGATATGAAATCATCAGTTCCAAGTAATGGTAAGCAGACTGTGCACACCCATAGATGGTAAGTGATAGGATGTGGTGAATTACTCTGGAGCCATCTCCAGGAGGAAAGAAAGCTTTAATGGACACCCCAGGATTATGCACAACTCTGTGGATGTGAAGGAGCAAGTCAATGAGATCCAGCCACAGTGAACTGATGTAATGTCTCCTGTAACACTGGTGTCACAAAGCCAATTTCATGAGTTAACAGGAGACACAGCCTGACCTGAAAACGTAATTAACACTGAGGGTTTACCCAAATTAAACCAAAAGATTTTCAGTGAGTCTTGGCATATTTTTCATCCAGCTCCTAAAGGATGTTAAGCTTCCACCCGAGTGCAACCATGGATAATTTCCATAATGATCCTGGACCTCAGAAACTAAAGGTAGGCTTTGGATGGAGTCCACAGGGCTCTGAAACAATTCACCACAACTTGATGGAAGAAAAGGAATAACAAATCTGTCCTGGCTCAACTGTGCAGTTCATGGTTTGTTTGCAGAATGCACTCACTTTTCCCAGTGAATGAGATGAACCTGTGACCTGTTATGTATCAAGTGAACATTTCAATTCATCTGGAACTCAGAAGGGATTAGCAGCTATAGCTCCACTCTCAAACTGTACATGGCTTGCAATTAGATGGAGTAGATGCACAGGGTGTGTGCAGTCCTTGGCATTTGTAATCTTCCCCAGCACTCACTTCAGGGTAAAAATAAAAATAATCCAAGGCAAGAGTTTAACAGGATCCCCCCCTCCGGTTATTTTGTTATTCAGTTGTTTTTCCTATTATATCCAGTATTTCTTATTATATCTATTTGTAGCTGTAGGGTTCAATGAATTGCTACATCTGGTCTTCTCTGTACCTGTGTGAAGTTAAGCATTATAGTAAGCTGCTATTCTTCAGGGTGTCAAAGGGAAGTTTATGAGGAAATATAAAATAAAAAACTGCCACATTTTAAGACCTCACAGAAAGAACATCCAGAACAAATTTGCTTCTTTAATCAAACACTTAAGACTCTCAATATTTGAGATCAGACACTATCTGATTGATAACAACAGAATTTCCTGATTCTTATGGGGACATAATTTAAATTTCTTTAATTAAATATATATTTATACTGTACAATAATTTTTCTTTCTTACCATTATCTATTATTCTATCCCATTCCAAAATGAGAAGCTACAAATCATCAGAGCCACACAGATATCAATATTTAATGTTCCTGTTGATTTCTCTGCAGAGTTTCTCTTGTCTTTGTGAAAGAACCCTGGAGCTTAGCTATTCATCAGGCTCCTAGATTTTTTTAAATGATGTGGCAATGAAGCAACCATTTTGATTCAAGGAAACCAGAGCTTCCTAGTTAGGATTCACTGCAATATATAATCAAGTGTATTCAGGAGAGGATCCACATTCAATCAAAGTATATCTATATTGCCTTTACACTGATATTGGTAGGACTAAGCAGTCATTACAAAAATCAAACTTAATTTTAAGAGGAGAAAATTTACTCAATTTAATTTGACAAGGGAGTGATTATATTCTTATGAAGATGTAATTTCGTTTTCAGATCAGTGCATACTTGGAGAACACAGTTAAGCTTTCAGTCCTTTGACAAACCCCACAGGGTCCCACCACTGGTGCAAAGCCAGTATAGCCCACTACCAAAGAGAAAAACTGCTGCATTGCAGTCACTTCAAATGTAAGGGTCCTACTACACCCTGGGTGATAAAATCAGTGCTGCTGTAGATGGAGTTCAGCTGTGAAGCACATTGCCACCCTGCTGCACAGGAACAGAGAGCACTGCTGAAAAGATAGCTTAATGATTTGCACTAACAGTTAACAAGCTGGACACCTTTATTCTGAGCACACTAACATCTCAGGCATGAGGAAAATTCAAACCACAGTATTAGCCTCCAGTGCTCATGTTTAATGCCAGACTGCAAGCTTTTGAAAGGCAAGCCCTGTTACTGATCCCTAGGTGAGTGATCTGACCAGATCTAACCTCCACAGCCTGCTCGCTCCCTAAACACTCTCTTGGGAGGCTGCTGCTAGAAGCAGCAATTAGGGTTGATTGAGATGAAATTTGTTATGCAGACATCTACCTAAGGAAAACTGAACTAGAAGCATTAACTCATTTTATTCAGATAAATGAACAGCCATTTGTGACACCCAGTGCTGGTAATGCCAACAAACCTGGCTCCAAATCAGTGACTTAGGAAGATGTCTCTACACCCTGAACATAGTGTTCTTAGCTTGAGGGATAAAAGGATAAGATGACAGACAATTGAACTCTTCTCTTTGTTATCAGTGGGCAACAATTTAATGAGTGATTAATTGAGACTTCCACCCCATTCATTATCCATCTACTCTTATTTCACTTGCCTCAAGTAAGGTGCGTGTTTTTTTGCCTCAGCCTTCTCTTAGTTTACGTGTTCTGTTTTGGTTGTCTGACCAGCCTCCACTTTACTGGCTCAAGACCTTTGATAAAAATCACTGGCAAAGCTGATTTGCAGCACAGAAAAGAGTTAAGAGTTCCACAGACGGTTTAATAAAGGTAGTGTCATTTTCAATTATACAACACAAACACTCCAGTAAATTCTACGTCACATCACCAAGGAAACTCACTGCAATAATTCAGTCAAAGCAAAGGAGAGGATTTCTACAACAATTTAATAATAACAATGTGTTCTTATCTGTTGCCCTTTATCCAAGGATATCAGTGCTTTTCACCAATATTAATTCATTTTCTAAATGCAACCTCAGAGTGTAATTTTACAAAATTAATTGAGTATGACATTCCTACGTATCCCTAACTGTTGATACCTTGGCACCTCTCTGCAGAGCAAGAAAAATCCCCATGAGCATCCCCAAATCACAAGGTAAAAAATTCCTTCCACCACCTCCTGACATCTTGGACACGACAAATGTAAAAATTAAGGAAGTATAATGTTCTTACATTTACTTTACAGTTCATCCAAACTCTCTTTTACAGTCCCCAGTAAGAAGTGTGCCAGCCTGGAATACATAAAGCCAAGAGTTACAAAGGCTGATGGGTAATGAAGGACATAAATAGTTGGATTATTTTATAACCCTGCCTCTTACCTTAGCAATCTGTATGCAGAGCTCATGTAATGACATAAAACAATGAATCAGGGTCTCCATCCAAAGCGTTACGGTCAGAGAGAGAAATGGCATCATAATGGTCAGCAACTGAACAGAGCCCCAGGCCCATGAGTTCCTTCTTCTATCCCCAGATGTGCTCTAGCTCATGTCCCAGTGGAGCACAGTTTCCTGATTCACACCCCAGTTTCCCTGTTCAGGAAAACAGATCTATTCTGTTTGCTGCAAGACAAGTGCACAGGATGACTCTGTCCTGTGCTTTCACATCCTGGCACAGGACACAAAGAAAGGCAAAGTATTTTCCCAGGCACTTTAGGAACTGAGAGCATCATGACTAAGGAGTGCAGCTCATATTTTTATTGCTGCCTTTTCCTCTAACTTATTTTACTTTTATTTTTGTCTCTCTATTCTCACATAGGTCAATTTGACCTATGTTCAGGTCACTGCCAGTCTCTTTATCGACTGTGTATCTCCAGTGAAGATTCATCCTCCCACTTTCCTAAATGTTAGTACTCTCTCTTTCCTTGGCAAACATGGATTTTTAACAGATATAAATCCCTGTGTTTAAGGAGACATTGCAGGGGTAGAATGGGGGGAAAATAGCATATATTTTTCCTGAACAAAAGGAGCAACTGACTGCACACAGTTTGGGAACATTGCCCTAAACCAGTGAAGGAACAGAAGCAGCAGAACATGCAAGCTATAACTCAGATTTTAATGAGAGAACTGTGATTTCAGGCACAGAAAGAACTATTGATTTGATCATCACTGAAAAGGTAAAGATGCAACTTCTCCCCTTCCTACCCAATCCCTATAGCCCATCACCTTTCAGAACCATGACACACACAAGTAACACAGAGCCAAAATGTCACAGCAGACACAAAGAGTGGTTTAGGACAGAGGTTGTCCTTCGTTTGCACAAGAAACACAAACCTTCCAACTTATTCCTTAGCTGTAGGACATTTAATCCATATCAACACTTACTCTCACCTGGGGCTGCTTAGTATTTACTCAATGCTAGCTGTGGATCACCAGGAGCAGAGCCAGCCCTCCTGCCTTTATTCAGTGACAGTTTCTAGGAAAATCATGCTGGATCAAACAAAAGAATTTTCAGTTTGGTGTTCTGTGCCTAGCTCCAGCACACAGCAGATGCTTAAGAGAGAAGGTAAGCAGAATTTATATACCCAAGAAATGGCCCTCCAGATCCAGAAATCCGTGGATCAGAGCTTTCCAGAGCAAGAATTGAGGTCTTTGGGATTAATCTCTTATAATGGATTCTTGTTTATAAATAACCCCTTGCATTTCTGAACCTCTTGAAGGAGAGATTATATTTGTAAACTCCTGAAATGGGTTTGATATCACAGCATATACAGAAGGACCACTTCTGGTTTGCTGGGAATGTGTCAGGCAACTTCACCTGCTCACAGCTCGCCTCCAATGGTCTTGCAACAGGCAGAGCTTAAGCTGAGGTCTGTTAAGAAGCGATGCATTTGTGCAGTCTGGGGTTTGGTCTCTCCTCAGACAGTGTGCAAGCATGATTTTGGGGGAACTCCAGAGCTTCAAGTATGTCTCCTAAGCCATTAGAGAGCCCAAGAGTGTTTGCAGTTGTGCATTTTCCCATTACTTCACATCACAATTTAATAAAAGAAAAGAGGCATGCAGCAGGGCATCTCAAGTTTGTCAGCACACAGAGAATTCTAAATAGACAAGTGCTATTAGTGTGTCTTATTTTGTTCCCTTGCTAACTCAAGCTGGAGAGTGGAAAAGGGAGCAGGAGTGCATCTGCATGGGAAGAGTGCATTCTCTTCCCATTTTCTGCCTCAGAGTGAGTCTGGCCTGAGGACCAGGAGCAGCTCTTCTCCCCTGCACCTGCTCTAAGAGGCCTGAGCAGGAACATGTGCTTTGAGCTGATTTCCACTCACTCACCAGGACCCAGCTGACTCCTCACCTTGTTAAAGACCATTCCCAAAACTCACTTGGAGTGGATGAAGTTGGTTTCCAGCACCATTGAGTTTTTCTGGCTTCCCTTTTGACAAAGTTTGATGGTCTTCTTCTGAAGATTCATTCTAAATCTCAGTGGCCTGTGCAGGCAGTGTGGCTGCATTTCTCCATAGAGGCAACAAACTAAATCATGACAAATAAGGATCTTTGACTGCCAGATGCTGGTATAAGGTAAGAGCAGTGCTGTTGTTCCTTAGAACTCCAGGGACATCTCGCTGGAGGGAACTTTTTAGAGAAATGAGACTGCAGAGCTGTGAAGCTGTCACTGCTGGACTAAAGAGCAGTGCACAACATCCAGAGAGATTTAAAATCCAGTAGTGAAACTTGTGCTCAAATCCTGGATCAAAAGTGGGCAGAAGCAAAAATAAAAATAAAATAATCCCTCTTCTTAAAGGGCAGTTTCCTTATGATTAACTGAGGGTCTATTACTTGTGTCTGGTCTTTCCTCCTAGAGTCTACATACTACATATTTATCTCCTATTGCTTGCATTTTATAGCATGCATATTTTAGAAGCAATAAAGCCCACCTACTTCAAAACTTATGGAAAATAGATGAGACATAAATATTTACAAAATCACTGAAATATACTCAGATCAAACTAATTCTGATTGTCTTTTACAGCTCTATATATATCTACAAACACAAACACACATACATATATAAACTTCAACAGAAATAATATTTCTGGCAATCCAGTTTACTCTAGATTTTGTGAAAATCCTAAATTAGACTGGGTTTGAATGCTAGCAATAGCAATAAGCAATTTCTCAGAGGGTTTGGCCTTACACTAAGCTACTCTGGTAACAACAATGCCCGAACTCAGAGGCTCGTTTACATGGTCTGCTGCCTCCTTGCATGAACTATTGACCATCTGTGTAAGAGTTTCCTGGGAAATGGATTGAACTCAAACATTTGAGGATCTCATACTAGTAATATTGGGAAAAAAAGTTCTATTTTCCCCCAGAATCAAAGGTTTAATAAAAATAACTCAATTTGAAGTAGACTGTGTTGCCAGGAGCTACAGAGGGGGGAAATGAATACCAAGAGATTTCTGAGGTAGGATTTTCATTTACAAAATGTTTCAAAAGGAGAAGAAAATACATGAGAACGGGAATAAGTACTGAAATTCAGTGAATGATAGATACTAACACATGAAAAAGAATAGACAGCCACTGAAGCCACAAATATCCCAGGCATGGATTTGTAGAACCATGTCCTAATTTCTGAGGTCTCTTTTGACATCCACCATGTCTTACAAGCATGGTGCCTATTCAGAACTATGATAAATTATTCTTGCTTATGCTGTGTGCAGGCAAGGCAGGGAGTTAAAGGCTTTATGAGTTTTTTATTAAACTCTGGGAGCAGGCTTCAAAGACATGGCTCCCCCAAGAACTGTGAGGCTCCCCCAAGAACTGTGAATTTAACATGGTTTACACTGTGATTGCCATGGGCTGTGAGCATGCACACAATTTTTGCAGTTTGGCTAACAAACATTCAGACAATAAAGAATATTAAAGTAGTGACTTGCCATCCCCAGATCAGCCTTGCAGGTGAAAGTTTGGGAGGTTTGGGTCATTGCAGACTTCTAATCCTGTTAAATTGATTAGATACAAAAGTGTCAACACTTTTTCAAAAAATGTTCAAGACTGGGTGATTAATTTCCATTCATTTTTCCATCCTTAACACACACAAACACACACTGATGCAAACAGTGGAAGCAGATGAAGATGCTCTGATTCCCTGGGTGTTTGCCTGTCCCATTGCCACAGTTTACCAGCCATTCATTCAGGAAGACCAAAAGGAACATTGGCACATCTCAATTGTTCCTGTTCCTAATTTGGAATTTTAAATAAAATCACTATTAGATATTTCAATTTGACAGCCTCTGGAAACAGCAGTGAAGGAGCAGGTTACATGTTTTGCTGTACTGTCCTGGGGGCAGTGATCTTCAGGACAGGGGCAAAGAGAGATGGGAAAGTGGCAGTGCCTTTAACTGACTAGCTTTAATAATATTTAACCTCAACCTTCACAACTTCCCTTTTCTCAAATGCATTCAACAAACTTTCAGACGAGTTTAATCAATTCCAAATCACTTTCAAATTTATATCAGTGCAACTTTGCATCTAGGAAAACCTTTGATGAGCTCTTTACAGGGGCCTTGACTCTACAAGCTCTCAAGTATACTCTTCATTTTAAGCACATTCCTCAAACCTATTGATCTCAATCCTCTTCAGTGGATTATAAACATGTACTTAAAGTTGGAGACCTATATCAGTGCTTGCTTAATACAAATTTGTCAATTCTGAAGTGGACTAGATTTAGATACACTAAAAATGAAGCGAATCCTTTAATATTTTCTTCATTTGCATAGACTTCTCACAGGCTCATTATAAACCATATTTGAGAGCTTTTCTGTACTGGAAACCAAGGCATTACAATAGAAACAAGCCAGAAAAGGTTGGATGGCCAGATCAGATCTCCTATTCTGTCTCCCATGTGAAAGCCATGAATTGAATCCGTTTTGCCTATGACAGTCACTGGTGGGTGACGCCTCCCTGTCTTTGTCCCTACCTGTGAGCTTTTCATTTTATCTTCTGTTCCCCATCCAGCTGAGGAGAGGAGTCCCACACCAGCTTTTGTGGGCACCTGCTGTCCTGCCAGGGTCAACCCACCACAAAGTTTCAGCATTTGATCTTTTATCTTGGCTGCTTTTACTCATTTCTTTTCTACGCTATCACATTCTTCTCATAGTTCATGGAGGAGTCTTTTCCCATGCCTGATATTTTACTCAGACTTTTCTGAATCCCCTCTTAAGTCATCCATATCCTTTCCAAAAAGGAATGACCAGTTCCTTATGCAACACCAAGACTGCAGTGCTGATTTACCTAATGACCCTATTCTTTAATAGAAGCTGGTCTTAAAAGCACATTTTTGTTTTTTTAATTTTTATTTTACCAAGCCACCAGTGACCGAATAGACAAAAATACCCAGAGGTACAAATGTACAACATTAGAGCAGAGTGCATCAATTTCATTTCAGAGAGCAAAAGGTAATAGCAGCTGTGGAAAAATTAGTTGTGCTGCACAGAAGGGAAGGGTGATGGTGTAGGAGGATTTATTGCTATTGATCTATTTATTTATTTTTACTTTTGTTACCATGACCTAGTTATAATTCACTGATTCTGAGACTGAACATTTGAAGGAAGGAGCCTTACCTGGTTGATATGCCAAATATATATTATTCTAAATATAATTCACCTAGTGATTACTTGCCAACATCAATTAGTGCTCAAAAGTGGATGCTCTAGAATTGCCGGAGTGAAGGAAATTCTTTCAAAAAACCAAGAAAGCAAAATAAGGAATGATTAGTTTCTGCATCTCCTAATGCAAGAATTGGAGGGTATCATGAAATTTCCAGGCAATGAGTTCAGAGCAGCCAGAACTTCATCACATAATTCTGAATTAAACTTTGGAACTCCTTTCTGCAGGCTATGGATCACACCAAAATGTTACACTGCTTCACACTTGGAGGGGAAAAAAAGAATCTTTAAAGAATTATTAAACAAAGAGACTATATCTCAGAAAATTCCCAAACCACAAGTCACTGGGTCTGGGACACAGCTACGAGAAAAGCACAGCTTAATTTTTCTGCTCTTAAGGTCTTATTATATATATATGTGGAGATATATATGCCAGTAACTACTGCAAAAAGCAACATAAAGGTCCAAGCAGTCACTGGCCTCACTCTGTGACTCTTCCTATTATTTATGCATTACAGCTGAGAGAACTTGAATCTTGGGAGAGGTTTCTCTTTATTCCTCATCTTTTTCCACTACTCCTGTCATTGATATTGCTATCACTTTTACTATTAATCACACCAGTATTATGAATCACAACAGTCTTTGATATACTGTCTTTCATTTCTATTAATAACTTTGCTGTATCTCATTTCAAATAACATCATGTGTCAGGCAAGGACTGTACAGAACTGTTGTGTTCAACCATGAATATTCACATAAAAATCTCCACAAATCTTATAATTTTTATAGACCAAGCTGTAAACACAAAGGGGAGGCACATAAAAAAAGTGGTGCCATTTACCTGAGGTATTATATTGGGTTTTTCCAGTCCAAATTAATTGACAATTTTATACCATGGGTTTGGCTTACCTCTAATTCCCCTCTGACATCTTTACTTGGGCTAAGCTTTAGGATGAAGGATGCATGTGACTGCCTCCCTTCTAGTCCCTGGTATCCAGAAGGGAAAAAAAATGGAGCCAGGGGGTAATGGGAACAGAGTGAATTGAAGTTACAGAGGTGAGGAAAAGGGTGCCAGTGGACACCTTGTAAGAACAGGGAAATTTACTTTTAGCTCCAATACAGAGAGGTTGAAGAAAAGCTCCAAAATAATTTGTGAAGAACTGCATGTTTAGCTTCCACATCTTCCCGCAGACCATGCAACCAAGCTTCTCTTCTGTTGTCAGCATCCTCTGTGAGCTGTCACTGACCATGGTCTCATCCTCATACAAAGTGTTTTAATTTATTTTTATCTGTTGGAGGCATTTTTGAGTTTGTGGTGTGGTTTTTTTGGTTATTAATTCTAAACTTGCAAAGAATTAAACCTGGCCACAGCTGAGATTATCTGACCATGTAATGTCAGAGTGGGGCTTGGGTTGAGTGTAGCTGGGTCACCCTGCAGTGCTCACACTGCAGAGTGAGCACCACGTCCTGCCACACCAATTAATCTTTTCATCAGCATTAAAGAGTTCAGAGATGAGCATCAAGTCAGAGTTTCAATAAGGATTTACTGCCTTGGCATTTTGCTTCACAGGCTGACAAGTGGGCTTGAACACATTACAATATGCTGATTCTTCTTTATAAAAGCAATTACAAGCAGAGAAGCACAGATCAACCTCAGCTGCTGGAAAAGCCCAATTGAATTTCTGATTTAGTAAGAAGTGGTTAGCACCATTAATGAGAGCTACCAAGTACCCTGCTAGATTTGCTCTCACCAGACTCTAAAAGAGCCCTGACTAAGAACAAAGGAAGACATTTTATTTATTATTTTTACCTGGAATTACCTCATTATAAGGCTCAAGACCAAATTATGTGAATTCATTTCCCATTGATAAAAAATAGGTATTATTATTAACATCTTAGAGCATGGCAGATGTCCCAGCCATCTTCATATCAGCCAACGAAGATATGAAGACTACTTCAGTTTGGATTAGAATGATTTTTATTCCTTTGCCCTTGGCTAATGGTCCAGTTACTCCAGTGTATTATCTTTGGTAAGGCTGAGTTCAATTACAGACATCTATAAACAAACTGCACTGGAATTTGCTTGCTTGGTAGTACCATGTGTTTTAAGCTCAGCAGTGATTTTGAAGGATAGGGTATAGGCAGATGTTGCTGTTCCACTGAACCTCCTTTAGGGTTAATGAAGGGAGGCTGAATTTGACTGTGGGACACCAGTGAGCAGTGCTGTAGTAACTCATTTCCACAGCTGTGTGTTTCCCCCAGGCCCAACTTACTGTCTGCCATTTCAGCTGTACTTTTCCCAGCCTCCTTTTGGCTTCTGTGAGCTGCCACCCACCTCTTCTGGACCTACAGGTCATCAGTCTCATGCTTCTAATACCTTCTCCTTCCTACACATTTGGTGATGCTTATAAAAGAGGCAGCCATGCCCTATTCCAGTAAGGCTCGTGTGGCCTTCAATTATTTTGCCACCATCCAACAGCAAAGGCCCCCAGAGCCAAAGGGATGAGCTGCTATACTTAGTCACACACAGATCTCTAGCTGTGCCTGCACTGAGTCACACTGCCTGTGGCTCTAGTGTAGGAGGAGCTGTGGATAGGAACTGTCACACATTTACTGCCAGATCCCATCAGCACCTCAGCTGACCTCAGCCTCCTGCCTGTGGCAATGGGACAGCACTTGAGACCTCCACTCTGCACAAAGGTGGCATCCAGGGTCTGAATGAAGGAGAGAGAGAGAGAAAACATTTTCTGGCTTATTTTCATAAGCAAGAATATTCTCCTCTTCTCCCTGCATTCAACTAAACCTCCTCCACATTTGTTATTCCATGGCATCCCTGTTATAATGGTTGACAAGTTGACTCAAGGCATATAAATCCCTAAGGGAACATTTTTTCAAGGGAAAAGAAAAAAAAAGGAACCCATCTTAATGGCACTCCTGCATGCATATCAATAAAAGAACTTCAGCAATCACTTCCTGGGTGTAATTACATTCATCTGCATCTGTGACTAAGTGACCTGTCAAAGTGTCAAAGAGTCTAGTTTGGGAGTGAAATTCCCCACTCATAACAACAGCCCATGTTAGCACCTGCACTTCTCCCAGTTTCATTTTAGCTGCACAGAAATTGTCTAGCCTTGCTGCTAAGCCATCCCTGAGGTACAGAGTTGCAAAGGTGCTTATCCTAAGCATGCAAGATCAAATCCTAGCATGACAATATTAAATCCAAGTTAATATCCTTGGAGGATTTGAGGAAAGCCAGGTTAATAAAGACTACTCTAAAAAGGGTTAAATTTCACTTGGCATGGGAATAAAGCCGTGTACTAGCATGCTGGAATAAGCAGAAAAAAATCTTTTTACATTATTGAAAAGTTATAATTATCATGCTGGCAGTAAGAAGTTTGTTACACAGGCCAATACATGATGGTCAAGGGCCATAAATTGAAAATTAGGCTAATTTCCCAAGTTAACCTCAATGAATTAAGAATCACTTCTTCCACCTCCATGACACCATTTGACATCTCCCTGGGTAAATGCCACTGATCTGTGGCAGTGACCAGTGAATCCCAAATGGGATTGTTTCCAATTGTCAACTGTGAGCTCTGCTACTGAACAGACAATGGAAATAATGTGAGGAGCAGACAGCAGCACCACATTCTAGAGGATAATGAGGTTAGAAGCTCGATCTAAGAGAGGTGATTTGCTGTTTTTCAGAGATTAGTCCTGATCCAAACTACAAGTGTTAGGGGTGTCTTGTACTCTTAGAAGCCCCACTCTTGGGGACCTGGTTAATTTGAGACACAAATTATCAGCTTCTTTCTGGTTTTCCTTGATCTCCACTGGTATCCAAAAATCCATTGAAGAAATTTATTTTTGAAATCAGGCCTATTGAGGCACTGTGAGTGTAGTTTGTGCGACCTAGAGGTCCTCCTACACCCTCCTCTGGACTCCTAAACAGACCGAGAGCTGACATTGCCTGTGGGCCACCTCACAGGCTCAGTAAACAAGCTGGCTGCTTTCAGATCTCATCTCTTAATAACCCACGTAACCTGAAGATGCCTGGAAAACTGTTACTGTGACCCACAGCTGGGAAAGTCTGAACAGCCCTTTCAGAGAACAAATGCACTTGGAAGAACCTAGCACAGCCACATAAATAATTTTAGCCTGGGCTCAGCATGAACCTTATGATAGGTTCATTTTCACACGACATCATTTTCCAGCCACATTGCAGATATATACCTCACCCCCTGTTCCAGGCAGAGAAGAAATTTTGCTTGAGACCCATAACAAATGACCAGTCAAAAATGGCAAGCCAAGGAGAAAAAATTACTGACCGATGTGCAGGAAAGAGCATCTTTGTAAAATATAGCTAGGTTGGGCTGATTCTGAGCACATGATATCATGTAAAGGGACATAAAATTGCTTTCTGCATTAAGTAGAGAGACCAAGAATTGTTGCAGCACTTAAAAAGTTCCCCACCACTCTCTGATGTGATGTGAGCAGAAAACAAACTTCTGCCCATGTGAGCCCAGCTTTAGAGTAAAAGAATTTACCTTCTGTCCGTGGCTGCAGCTCTCTCAGCTTCAGTTACAAATTAGGTTGAGGTGAAGGACAACAGGAAGGCTTCTGCCTCAAAGCCAACTGAACTTATGTTCCTAAAAATATTTGCTTTGCTGAAACCTGGAGATGACAAAGTTATTATCACACTGAAACTATTTTTGGTCACAATGTCAGGTTTGATAAGACTAAACCATGTTGCAAGTGTGTGATGATCTTGTTAACACTGTAAGTACCTGCTGAATTGCTCTGAATGGTATTTTTTGTGGTCTGATTTTTTTAGACACAACTTTTTTTTCTCTTTTTTCAAAGTGTCATTTTTTAAAACATCCTTTCATTTTATTTCTAAAAGCTGAGCAGGCAGCTGGAGTATTTCAGTCCTGTTAGAGCTAATTTTTTTGTTGTTGTTAAAATGACATTTATATTCACCACTTTACCACATCCATTGAAGTTTGTTTTATTAAAAAAAAATAAAAATAAATCTTTACCTAACTTTGAATTGGCATGGAACAGAAGGTGTTCTGTAGTCGATATTTTCGCAACAAGCACTTCTCCATAAACTTGCTGATATTTCCTTTCTTTCAGGAGGTTTTGTGCAGGTATTTTTGATTAATCCAGAAGCAATTGCAGCTTCATCATGGTTCCTCAATGACTATTCTGCACTGTTTAATATAACAGCTGTTGTTTCCACCTCTGCTTTGCTGCTGTGACCCTCTCAGAGATACCTTGACCCACACAGATTACCCTGCAGAAATTCACACCATACACATTTCCTTCTTCAGTTCATGTTTCTTATTAGTGAATCCTCTAAATTAATACCAGCTTTGCCTGTGCAAATTTCAAACATAACAGGTTTCAAAGATAGAGCCATACATACTTTATTTTTTGAATGTAAAGTTAAATTAAAAAGAAAATACTTTTTTTGAACATTCAAGTACTATCTCATGTATAATCATTTAATCAAGACACCACCACCTTCAGGTATTTCCATGGCATACAACAGGCACTGCAGACTGGATGCTACAATCTGCTTAATGAGCACTACATGGTTTCTTCAAGAAATCTCTGATCACTAAAATAATGAAGGCTGATGTAACTGGGTGAGCAGGGCCAGACTGAGAATCTGCTTGCCTTGTGATGGACAAGCTAAGCAGAGCACCCCTATTAATTAATTACTGATAAGATTCTGAAAAGCATTAGATAAAATTAATTAAAAAGAAAATCAACTGAAATCTCCACAATGAGGAGCAGAAGGTGAAGGACAGGACCCAGCACATGGAGAGGTCAGATCAGCTGGTCGTGGTTAATGAGGGGCAAGAGTGTCATGGTTTGGGACACTACTGTTGTGAGAACTGTAGAATTTTTCAGACATCAATATTATGTAATATTCTAATGGTTTTACCCAGTACTAGGTAGTGTTAAAACAGATACAGTAAAGAACAACTTTAAATTCTGTAATGGTAATTGAACTATTGATTAGAAATAGAATATTATCAATCATCTAAAAATCATCTGAGTGTATTAATATAAATATAGCTGATGTTGTTCTGATGCACCTGAATGCGTGCCCAGCTGCTGCTGCTGGGTACTGAAATTCTACCATTGTAACAGCAATAAATCCTTACATTACAGAAAGGAGAAGACAGATGGAGACTTTTCTTCTTGATCACAGTTTATAAAGGTCTAATTCCTCTTTTTTTAAGAATTATCTTTTCTATCCAAGATTCCCAGAGATATGGCAGAGAGTTGGGGCTGCTCAGCCTGGAGAAGAGAAGGCTTTTATAGCACCTTCCTGTACCTAAAAGGGGCCTGAAGGAAGGCTGGAGATAGACTATTTACAGAAACATGTAGGAATAGGACACTGGGGGATGGCTTTAAGCTGAAAGAGGGTAAGTTCAGACTTGATATTAGGAAGAATTGCTTTACTGTGAGGGTGGTGAGACACTGGAGCCATTTGCTCAGAGATAATGTAGAAGTGTCCCAGGCCAGGTTGAACAGGGCTCTGAGAAACCTGGTCTAGTGGAAGGTGTCCTGCCCTTGTCAGGGGGGTTGGAACAAGATCTATAAGGTCCTTTCCAACCCAGGCCATTCTGTTATTTGCCACAACCTGAAATCTTTTTGTCACCCTAGTTGTATTAAAGATACCACTGCAGTTCCACTCATAATTGCCAATTATGCTGGCAAGACTGCAGGTTTGTTGAGTGGAATTCTGTGCTGTGTGTTCTGAAGGGCATGGGAATTGAAAGCTGAAATTATTTTTTTTCTGCTTTGATTTTAGTCGTGCCTTGAATTACAAAAATTCACAAGAGCAGGCAGCATGAGGAGGTTACACAGTCCAGAAGAGGACTCTTCAGCTTTACATAACTAGTACTTTGAAGAGCAGAAAGTTATAATTCTGAGTTTGGATTTATGAGGTCAAGAGGCTTCTGGTTCTTGAAAAGGATTGAGTGATTCATTAGAGCATCAGAAAACTACACAAGGGTTTTGTGAAAGGCAGGAAGTAGCTGAGGAGTGAACAAACTGTTTCTTGGGAAACCAGAGATAGTTATTTATCACTTTCACGCAAAGAACCTTGACTTCTTGCTCCTCTTCCCTTGCCCTGCAGTTCTATTCTTCTACTTGTCCACTGAAGCCATGACTTCTTCCCTCATACGTGACCTAACAGCCTCTTTTTAAACCAGCTGCTCTCTATTTTCTACATAAATGCCATAAATGAGCATATTCTACATTATCCAGCACATCAGGTTGAGGGCAGCCTATTTATGTCTGATTTTCAAGACCACAAGAAAGACTCCAGGTACCAATAAGCAGACCCATGTCTTTCATTTTCCAGGTGTTCTTCAAGATTGAATCAAATGATTAATGATCTGCTTCTACTCAATATTGTGTGAACCTCTATTGGCAATTACCATGCTCAAGCAAACCCTTTATTGCACAGGGTGTGCATGAATAGTTCTGCAGGCACTCTGCACAGAGCATCATTCCCTCTTTTGAATCCACACCTCTTTATGTCAAAATACATAAAACCATGTCTCCATGAAAACAGCGGTACAAGCACACAGAAACAGTCAGGATCATACATTCACAAGACAACATTTGCCTGTGACTACAGACAGCTGCAGAAGAGACTCACATTCATCTGCAGGTACACACCTGGCTGCACAAATTCTGATGCAAACATATCCACACACGAGCCATGGTCAAAGGCAATCAGAGCTGCACATGCAAACACCAAAAAAGCTACACTCTGCTCCTTTTATAAAGCCAGAAATAGTCACATCATAGAACTTGTACTGTTCAACAGAACCACACTTGAATTTCATCCCATTTCAGTTCATGCTTGAATTTCTCAGCACAGTAAATCCTTTTCAAGGCTGTGAGACATGAGCAATGAAGACAACAATGTCAATGATATAAAATTAATAGTGCAAAATGGCAATAAAATGGGAAAATCCCAGCACTGTCCATAAAAGCATATTAGCCTGACCTGTATTTACTCTTCTTTTCTGACAGAATTAGCTTGTTTCTCAAAGCCTGTGGGAAACACTAACAGTAATGAAGCAGAAAAATGATGAATGTTAAAACTTTAGGGTGATCCATAGATGGTTATAAACTTGCCCCTCTTTGTTGCCCATGTACTTTTGATGAGCTTGCAAAGTTTTAAACCTCCTAAATTTTAGACAGAGCAGTTTTATTTCTTTCAAGCTACAGTGGAAATAATTTCCTTATCTATCATTTAGAATGGTTTAATACTTTCATTAATCCACACGTCATAAAGCAGCAAGTGATTTTTATACGTACTCCAATCACTCATTGTGCCTCCCAGCAAACAGGAAAGGGCTGGTTTTTTGCTGATCCTGAAGTTAAACTTAAGGCCAGTATCTCCACAATGCAGGCTAGTTGTGAAGGTGGCTATTTAAAGGCAGAGAGTGCAGGTGCCTGCTCTGTCTTTAACAGATTGCTGGTCTTTGATAGCTATCAGGACTGCTGACCTCCCAGCAAGGAAGCCTTGTCCTGTCACCTCTGATGGGAGCCACATCAGACACTGCTTAGAGTAACAGGGGTCTTGTCAGCCACAGGAACCAGCCACCCTCCTACCCACACCTGTGCCCTTGGCTCTAGATGCATTGTCTCCACAAGCAAAACACCACAAATCATTTCAAAAATTCACTGACAGAACTGAGGGGTGGCTGGGGACAAACAATTGAGATGGAGCTGCCTGAAAAAGACAGTTGGTGTGGGCTTCAAGCAGTTCAGTCCCAGCTGTAATCGGTGGTAGAGATAATAATCATGTTGCCAACAAACACTTCCTTTTATTAGGATGAGGGTTTTATTTTCCATCCAGTCATTCCATGAAACTCCACCTCAAAGATTTTTGACAAAACCTTATCTTGTCCTTAAAAAAAAAAAAGCCCCATCTTCACCAGGTATCAATTGAGCCATGAATCTGATGATTTCAAGAGCTGTTGAGTTGCTCAACTTTTACTTTCTCTACTTTTTTTCATTTTTCAGACAGCAATTTTCCCATACTGTGGGCTTTGACAGCCCAAGAGCTGATCAATGATTTAATAGACAGAACTTTGTTATTAATGTCTTGCAATGGTATCAGTTTAAGCCTAGATCTATAGAGCATCAGGGCTTAAGCACTTACCACAGCACAAGTTATCAAGCATCCCCAGTAATGTCAATAGGATTTTGGCTGGCTCTCTTAATGCACCCAAGAGCTGGCTCAACACTTCTCAGAAACATATGAAAATTCAATTTAGCACCCTATGGATGAGCTGTAGCTGCCATGAGAAGGGCACAGCTCCCATGAAAAGTGTTAAGGAGAAACTCAGAGCTGGGCCTGCATGCACCTGTTGACACCACAGGATAAAAGAGAGCACAAAACCTGCAGGGAATGGCCCTGTCCCCAACAGCAGATCTTACCCCACACATCAGCCTCTGCCTCAGGACAACCAGACTTTTGACACACATTACAGATGAATATCCAGTATTTGCTTAAATTAAGACCTGACTTTGGCTGCCCTTATTGTGATTGGTATCAAGTCAAAATTAGGGTTATTTTGTGGGATATTTTTCCTAAAATGAGGTATAACAGAGTCAATACTATTAATTTCAGCATATAAGCATGAGGGAAGTGGCACAGGCAACTCACTGCAGAGTGGCTGTATTGTGGTTTGGCAGTGTCTCACTGGAAATGAGAAAAGGGGAATGAGGGATGAGTCTACTTCCCTCAAGACCTCTGACAAACCCAAGCCATAACATCACACACACATTGAATTGGTCAGGCTTTCTAGACCACTTCTCTGAATTTAGGTGCCCAAGAGCTGACCTTCCTACTCAGCCTGAAAGTTCCCAGGGGCTGCACATTTCTCCACAGAGGCTCTGCAGCTTGGGCACCTATTACCCTTCTAAGTATAACAATTTTTCCATTTCACAAGGTTAAATAAACTCTATTTAAATGCATTTAGTAGTTTAGGTGGGTGTTTTCATCCTGTACCCTGCTCTTTTCTGCCACCATTTCCAAAAAATTAAGAAGCAGAGACAGCAGACACAGTTTTTCCCAAAAACATTGTGAAAAAAATCCAAAACCAAACCAGAGGCTGATTGGGGATACATGGAATCTGTGTTAAGTGCTCGTGACTCATTTATGTTAAAGAACAAGCATCTTTTGAAACCACCAACCATCCCAAAGAACCTTGTGAAGAGGTCCAGCCTGTTGGCCCATTTATGTGGCACATTCAGAAGCTCATTAATTTGGGTCCTCCATTTTATTAATTTGTGAGTATCTGATGTGAGAGAAGATCTCCAGGCAAGTGGAGAACCAGCTCCATTCTGTCAAACTTCCAGAGACTTGATGGAATTGCAAGCAAAGGTAGAAGGGGAGCACCTACCTTTAATGTGCAATTGGAATACTTCTCCATTTCCCTTCCAAGTAAGTTCAAAGCATTTGACAGTGGCAACCAATATTATTCCTTTACCAAAAGGTCTACTCAGTATGTCAGCTGCATTATTAGTAAGACAAATCCATCCTCATAGGTCATAAATACAGTATTTTTGCCCAACATTATTCCCCTTCTGATAAATTCCTCGTTTGTTATTTCAGTTTACTACAAAGCCTTTTTCTTCCTTTTTTAATATTGAACTAGAAAATGTCTTATTTGTTTTTCATGAATAAGAGAGGTGGTTTTTTTAATACTCATCCCTGGTATGATAATTTGGAGAAGAGCACAGAGATGAAAAATTGTGTCTTTCCTTGGAAGTACTGGAGGGAATAACTATCATTACAAAATGTTGGTGAAAAATTAGCTTTTCTACCTTTCTACCTCCCACGCTAATATTTAGGAAACCTTAGTGAAGGCCATAAACACAGAGGTAAATTTTTCCAATTTAGCTTTTGCTGAAATGCTGCAGGGACGAGAAAGATAAAGCCACATCCATTCTGTGAGGAGAGTTGCCAGTTTAGCACTTGCATATTTTTTGCTTTTCAAATGGTTCCCCACACTCCCAATGCTGCCCAGGTCTCCCAGATGTCCCACCCCACCACAGTGGCCCCGCTCTGTGTGACCCTGCTAACCACTGATGGGCTTTTAACCCTCAGACCCCTCCATGTGGGGCAACCTCCTTGTGCTCTCGTGAATTCTGAACAACAGGACTCTGGTACTGCAGCACACCACATACTCTGATTTATATTGGTTCACAAAAAAAACAAAAAAAAAACAAAACAAAAAAAAAAAAACCACAAAACAACAAAAAACCCCACCAAACAAAAACAAGCCACAAACCACACAGCAATTCATAATGTGCTTGTTTCACGTTTGAAGGTGAGTCAGGATCCCAAAACACCACTTAGTGAACTGAAACCTGAGGTAGCTGTGAAAGTGAGGACAAACACCAAGAGCAGACTAACCATGCTAAACTCAAACTGCTTCTGCATATTGCAGAGCATGGCAATGATCTTTCCACTTGACAAAACGCATGCATATCTTCCAGCAACATCTTGTGCCATGCACATTTCATCTGCCATCAACTAGAACTGCAGGCTAGCAAGTAAGATTGTCAGAGCTTCTGGTAATAAAATGTTTTACCTGAAAATCCACCAAAAGTCTTTATCACCCTCACAGGATAACTAGTCCATTTTAAAGTATTTATTTTAATATTTAAGACCTTTTCTAATCTTGTACTGAAGTGAAGGTAAAACCTTTCAAAGGTCTTTGTCAAAACATTTCTCTTCAGATTGCAATTCCATCTGTTTTATTTTGCTCTCTCTCACTGCTTCCATACTTCCCCCAACATGCAGATCCCCACCTGGATAAAAGGTTTCTAAGCAATTTTTTAGCCTTGACAAATACAGAAGCTGGGTGGGGTTTTTTCCCATGAAAATAGACATTGAACAGAATGTTTCACATACCTTTAGAAATACAACAAATTATTTAATAGAAATTAAAGGCTTAGCAATTCACAATCTTATTTGGAAAATTTCTCCTAATTCTCTGGGCCAAAACTACATGAGTAAAAGGTCACTTTCCAGACGTGTGTCAATAAATATATATATATATATAAAATAACTACAGAGGCATATATGAACATGCATCTACATCTTCAGCCACACAGAACAATACCTGGCCACTGGCTTTCATGTGTGATTAATTTTTGACCTCAGTGTTGGTTTCTATGGGATTTGACAAACGTACCACAGCAATAATTATCACACTCCAAAGTGTGGCTGAACTTGGCACTTTTCTTCCCTACCTGTCACCAAGCCAGGGACCTCTTTGTCTATAGAGATGCTTCAGGCCAGTTTTCAGGTCTGGCTGGACCTACATCTAATGAGTTCTTGGGCAGTGGTTCACCCTCTATCCTGCTGGGCTGGGCAGGAGTAAAAGCAGACTCATTTCCCAAAAGGATGGCTGGGAAAATTCTTTGCTGCCTGCCAAAGCAGTCTCTTCTGAGGAACAGAAAACTCCAGGTACAGCTCTTCTCTTTGTGCCCCCAAGGTAATGCAGAGGATAGACAAGCCATTCCAGGAATTGTCCTTAGAAATTTGTTTTAGGTGACTGAAAGAAAGAACTGCCTGGACAGATTTGCCCCATAGACAAATATCTATTTCCCAAGAACAGGAAAGTGCCCGGGCTGAAGACCTTTGTTTTTAGCCCAGAAAATAAATGAAAAGCACACCCACTGGTGCCAGAGATCTTCAGTTCAGCTATTCCTTCTATCTCCAGCAGTGCAACCTGACAGAGCCACTTTCTCCTACCTACCCTTGTCCTCTTTTGGTGAACATTTCCCTTCAGCACATGCATAACAGAAAATCCATGGGTAGCTAAGCAGTCACTTTTGACCACTGAAGTTAGATGAGGGGAATCCCACCCAGGGAGAGTAAACAATTTCTCAAGGAGGAAGAGCTGAGGCTCAGCAGGCACCTGCATCCAACCCTTCCCTCTCTCAGTGCCTCACCTACTTCCCTGTGCCCCCATCATTTGGTTTGTTACCTGAAGCTGTGCTCAGCCAGCACTGAGGCAGCACTGAGCACTCCCCATGTCTGCTCTTGCCAGCAGCCACTCCCCAGGGTCACCCACACTCCCTTTATTCCCACATTCCTCACTCTCTGCTCTGCCAGCTGCGTCCATCTCCACACAAGAGCAAGTCTTGACAGCTGCTTTTCACTTAGTAATTGTGAGAGGTTTTACCCCAATCTTACATTTGAAATTGATGAAGGTTCAAATCTGTTTAGAATGGAAAACAGAATCTATATTAACTCTCATTTGGCTCAAGAACTTGGAAATATGTAACTACTTAATGCATATTCAGATATAGTTTATAGCATCAAAGTATGTCCTTTTAACATTATAAAGTTGCAATCCAGCAGTAGTGCTGAGATTAGAGACTGGCAAAAGTGAAACAGAGATTGATTTTAAAAGGTTTTTCATTGAACCATAACCTCACTGCATGGCATTTGCTTCTGTGCTGTCTTTTTAAGTAGCTTTTGCTCATGCATCACTTCTGCTCCAATGTATCTTCTCTTAAATGACAGGGGTGTACAACCTATACTGCAGTTGCTGAAAGACTGCACAAAATATATAATTCTGGATTGGAGATTAGCCACTGTTCTATTTATGGTCTGCCCACAGAAAACATTGGCTAGTGTTAATATTGGAAGACTGGAAGGATAGTTATCACTAAAAAAAGCTAGTTAGAGTTAGAACTAAAAAACATTCCTGAAGACTTTAAAATATCTGGTGGTTGTAAGGACAAGATTTTCACATGATAAACTAGAAAAACTGCATAAAACTGATTTTAAGAAGTTAAACGTATGACTTTGGTTTTAAGGTTATTTGGTTTTTATAATAAAATAAGCTAAACAATCATTAGTGCTTTGGAAATCTTAGTGAAAACCTTAACTCAAAGAGTTTGTGGCATCCTCTGAAATATTAACAATACATATCAGCACAACCTGGTGGGCAAGAACTCAACTTCATTTGATGCAAGCAATGGAAAAGCAAAAAGATGATTCCCAAATGGCCTGGTCGTGGAAAGAGCTTTATATCATCTGAGTCTAAAGAAAAAAAAACATAGATAAAACAACACCTTGTATCAAGAAATAATTAAAAGGAAACCATTCAAGAGGTAAGAAATAATCACTTTCAAAACAAGGAAAATGGTATCTCCAGTAAAGCCAGATTAGCATCTAATATGCTGAGTTTTACATAGTATGACTGAATTACTTGATAATATAGCAATTACACACTTCCAGTTAAAAACAAATCAGCAATTATAAGTCTGCTGTAATTAAATCCCCACAATAGACTTGGTGTGGAAAGGAGGAAAATTAATCAAAAGATAAAAGAAGTGGCATAATTCAATACAGAAAAAAATCTACAGTAGAAAAATCAATCAGAAAAAAGGACAAAATCATGATTTTCATAAATTACACTGTGACCTTTCAGAGAACTTCAAGATAAAAGAGACAGAAAGTGATGTCATTGTCACTTAGGCAAAATGATTTCTAACATCATTTCAAACAGTTACACAGTCTCTTTATGACAGTTAAACAAAAGAGCACTCAAAAGTCATGTACATCTGAAAGACTGATTTCTCCTTGAGCCAGAATCAGTTCCAAAGGCACAAAAATTGTGTACAACAGTTTGGAAGAAGGATATCTGGGACTCTGATGGTCTGTAATAATAGGCTTTTTTCCCCTCTAAATTCCACTCATTGCTTTTCTGGAATAATCCACATTTCCTCCATTCTTGCATGCCAAAAAAACCTGAAGAGGCATAGATGACATACTATGGTTCATGCCTTATGGGTCTGTGAGTCTCTGTGTCATTTCTGGTACATGGTATATCAAAGGCAACCCACCAAGTGTGTTAAATTCATCACCAGAATGGGCTGGGGAGAGAATCTGAAGGACAAAAGTGAGAAAACCCTTAGGTTCAGATAAAGATGGTTTAATAGGCAAAGCAAAGCAAAATAAGGAATTCAGTCCCTACTGCCCAGCAGCAGGCCAGTGCTCAGCCATTCCCTGACAGTAGGACAGCAGGCATGTAGTAGTTATTTGAGAAGACAATCGTCATTCTAAACTTTCCCACACCTTTCTCCTTTTCCCACATCTCTTTATAATCTGAGCATGATGTCCCATGGTGTGGGACATCCCTTTGGTGACTTGGAGTCTGTTGTCCCAGCTATGTATGCACCCCCAGGCTCCTTGCTGGTGGGGAATGTGAGAAGCAGAAAAGGCTGGGATGCCTGTGCAAGCCCTGCTCAGCAATAACAAAAACACCTCTTTGTTATCAACACCCTTTTGGTAACAGTCCAAAGCATCGCTCTGAGCAAGTTACTGTACAGAAAATTGAATTTACCCCAGCCAAATCCAGTGAATAACTGCACTGCTGAATGAAGTAAACTGCAAGGAAGAAAAAGTTCAGATTTCTTTGCAGTTTGTTCTGGTGAAAATGACTGAATACACCACACTGACAGTAGCTGCTCCCTTACACCAGGCAAAGACTGGGCAGGCTGCAAAGTTCCACCATTGCACTCAAAGTGTCTTTGCAGTCCTGCAGGCTTTGGAGTCACCTCCTCCCAATGCAAAGGGTAATTCAGCCTCCACATCCAATTCCCAGCCTTTGGCTGAGCTTATCAATAGAGATTACTGTCAGCTGTCAGGTCAGGTTTCAAGATGTGGTGATAAAGAATAGGAGTCATACCTGGGACATCACCCAGGAGCTATCAGAGGGTAAAGATTTCGTGGAGTCTCTCAAGTTATTCCCAGCCCAAGCAGGTTCAATAGCAGTCACCTACAGCTGAAGGGGTGCCACTGTTCATTACAAACCTCCAGAGCCAATCTGTCCATCAAGCAAGGAAAATATTGAACAGGAGAGAAGGAGAAAGATTAACTCTTCATCAGAGTCAGTATGGGAGGAGCAGCTGTCAGCAAAGCTCCTGGGGAGCAAAACAGCTTAATGGAACAAGTGCCCTGCCAAACAGGAAACTGGGCCTTGCAGCTGACACAGGATTCAGTTGCATCAAACATGAAAAATACCATTAGTGCTTGCATTGAAGTGAATAATTATATAGCTGCTCTTTTGAGGGACACAGGGGATCTGCAGGCTGCGAGTCTGACTCCAGAGCTGTGTCTTCACTTGCTGCCAGAACGATTATTTTTGTGTTCCAGTCTGTAATTCCTCTTGATTATACAGAGCTTCTTTCCAATCAGCTTGAAAACAAACTGATGACTTTTTGATTGTGCTAAGGATATATTTTGACACATTTTGTGCAGAAATCTTCAGCTGGAAATCAGGAATAAATCTAACTTTTTACAACATATATAATAGACTACTGTTATAGACTACTAATAGGGAAAAAAAAAAAGTTTATTCTGTGGTAAATTTTTGTCTCCACCATGTGCTGCTAAACATACACTCACTTTGATCTTTTTCTTTTGTGCCACAAACATTAACAATATTGTAAAAAAATAAAAAAGGAAATAAGGAAAGACTAATAATTTATCAGAGATGAGCTGAATATTTTTCCCCTCCTTTGTGTATAAGCAGCTTGGCAACAAAGATAACTTCAGGATCAATCTTACCCTTATTTTCTATTATGTACTTCCTGTTGTTCCCAAACCAGATTAATTTTGTTTTATGGAAGTCACCAAACATTCTTCAGAAAAATAGGATTTGGAATTTTGTTTCTCTCTCTCTCTCTTTCCTTCTCTCCCTCACTTTTTATTTTATTTTATCTGTGTTAATAAAACCAATGTTACTAGTAAAATTCAATTGAGAATTATTTTCCACCTGGAGAGGTTTAGACACTTTTCCCCTCCTCTTTTCACAACAATGTTATTTCTCACTCAAAACAGTTAGAAAGTAGATCTTTTATGCAACAGTTTTATAAAACAAATATTCTGGAATAAAGAAAAGATCATACTTCTGGCATAAATCATCTCAGCAAAATAGACACTAATGGATATTCTTGAGCAAATTCTGTTTTATTCATTCATGGACTTGATTCACAATGAACAAGACATCATGAACAATTTCTGTAATTTTTGCAGATCTTTTTTTCCTGTTGGAGAATGTTACAGATTTTTCCTGTTTTATGTTAAAGGCATCTTGCAAAGGTGGAAATATGTTATTGATTTAGAAAATGGGAATTTTTATTTACCTGTGATAGCACATACCATGAAACTGAACAGGAGGAGAAGCTTGAGATTTTGTTTGCTTCGAGAATTTTTTTAACTTTTTTCATATTCACCATATTTTCCTACTTCACTCATGGCTGAGTACAAAACTAGGACAATATCTTTCACTTACTAGTCACCTTCCAAATTTTAAAGTTGCATGGATTTTCATATTTGCAATTTCAGTTTCTCTATTATTTTAGTTTCCAGGTCTTACTCCTGAGTTTATTGCTGCTCCACTGAACACAGCACTGTCTGGAGCATGTTTATATAATAGAAAAATACTTTTCATTTATATAGCCATCATTTGAATACCATACCTAAGCTATGGTAACATAAGAGTAGCTCCAAAATATTTACAGGGAGAAGGTAGAACTGGTTTGAACTGTTCCAGCAAAAACACAGCTGATACTGTGTTTTTCTGAAGATAAATCTCTCTGGCACAAAACAAGAGTGTATTATAACCATGGGCAAAAAACTTTAGAGGAAAGGAATATTCTCACAATGGTTAAGACATTGCAGTCAAGGTAATTAATGACTTGGTGGGAGCACCTCCAAAATCATGGATATTGACCCACAGGTCACTGATTTTCCAGTGAGATTATTCATAGTCCAAAATTTCACATGAAGTATTGACAAAATAATTTCTTATTCTTTCACTGTCACTTCTTCCTCCCACCCTGGAGCTGCAGGTCAGGAGTTATCCTGTATCCAAAGGCATTTTAAGCATCAAGAGGAAGCAGTCTCTGAC
This sequence comes from Cyanistes caeruleus, assembly GCF_971803275.1. Taxonomy (NCBI): domain Eukaryota; kingdom Metazoa; phylum Chordata; class Aves; order Passeriformes; family Paridae; genus Cyanistes; species Cyanistes caeruleus. The sequence goes on along the minus strand of NC_141708.1, from coordinate 10,381,919 downwards.
CTGGACTGGGTACAGCTGTTTTGGGAGCAACCAAGAAAAAATCTGACTCAGAATTTAGTGCTGAGCAGAATCACCCTGACAGAAGGGTTTCCCTGGACAAAATGCCTGCTCAGCATGAGGGGCTGTCAGGAACAAGTTCATTTTGTTGAAACTTTTGGTGAAAACAAAAAATCAAAATGCTATTGAAGCATTTAATTCTGAGGCAGTCAAAATATTTTGTATCAGTAAGACAAATTGCTTCCTCTCGAATGCAATATAATAAAGGCAAATTACATTTCCCATCAGATAAAAAGAAATCCCAACACTTAGAGGAATGCTTCCATTTGAAAATAATAAAAAAAAGTTTCTGCTTCTCTTTGGTGCAGAAAGGAACCAAAATTTAGCTCTCTAGCTCTGCCCTGCTAAGTGGAATCTCCTCATTTGTTTGGCTGTAATGTAAAAAAAAATTAATCTGGAAATCTGACAAGGCAAAGTCCTGGTGATCTGGAAAATGAAGGAGTCCAGATTTTACTGCAACAGCTGCAGGTAGTTTCTGATTCCACCTAAATGAGAAATGCTGGCAAAAGTCTTCTCCACTGTTTTGGGGTATTTTATCTTTTAAGTCCACAGGAGTTCAGGGAAATAGAGAAAAAGTACAGAAGGGATTTACTGCTGCTCTGAACAGACACGCACAGCTCACATCTTCAGGTGATAGACAGAGGGGAAGTAAAGCTCTCCATAAATGTATATGCAGCCTGCACTGCCTACATAAGGGCTTTGATTCATATTCAGACATCAGAATTTTATCTTCTCTTTGCTAAAAGGACAGGACAGATACTTCAATGAGATCATTTATAAGAAATCATTACTCCCAGGAAGTACAGTCTAAGAAGTGTTACTGCTAACACATCGAAAAGCCCTGGAAAAATTACAAATGTTGAAATTGTGCTACTGTAAACTTCATCAGAATTCAATGCAAAGCCATCTTAAGAGTGTTGAGAGTAGAAATGCATGCTGAGTGCAGATCTGACATTGGTTTCTGTTTATTTTGGTTTTACAGACAAAGTATTCTCTTTTTTTCATGGAAAATAACCTATTTTTTACTTCAGTCAAGGAAATTTCTTTTTATTTCCAAAAAATAAGAGAATCTAGAAAGAGAATCACATAATCTGATAAGGCTGTCAGCAACATATGGCTTTGAGCAGGAAAAGGGAGGTTATTTCTGAACTTGTGAGGATGGGAGAATGTCTTTTATCAAGATAAAATACAAAACTTGTTTTGAAAACTTTACAATATTTCATCTGGGTTCAAACAAAAGCTGCTGACGACAGACACAAAGAATTTACATCTTCAGAGCTAGGTGTGGGAGCTGCAAAGCGAGCAAGAGAGCTGTTGACTCTGAGTTATTCAGCATAACCCCTTCCTCTCCAAAGACTTGCCCAAGTGTCCTTCCTACTTACAGCATGCTTCAGAAAAGAGCCTTCCTTTCTCTGCACACTTTTCATCACTTTTTGGACAAACACTGTTATTTAGAGCTTTTCTGACAGAAATGGGGAGAGAGCCAAGCTGCTCCCTAGGACTGGGTGGTATTCCCTTGTGATGTGTGTTCCTGTGTCTCTCAAATCCAGTGCTTGGTCTGATGTTTCAAGAGAGATTTTAAGAACCTCATTCCATTAAAAAAATGAGCCTTAAAAATTCAGATGGCTCAGAAAAGTGTTTAAAATGCTGTTTACCTATCCAAGTCAATGCCAGATTCCAAATACTCAGATCATATCCAGAGAAATTATTACGAGACCCTGCCATATCTATCTTAAGAAAATTATCTAGAATTTTCTTCTTATGAACTCTGTGAATGTTTTTTACCAGGCATAGAAAACAAAATACAAATAGTCACCTGAGACAGATTCACTGGTATGAATCTGGTATCAAAATAACACAGCAGAAAAGCATACTGGATAAAAAATGTTTTGAATATTTCAGAAACACTTGTAAAGCTGCTCAGGAGGTGAAGATTTATAAGCACATTGACTGCAAGTGAACTTTTCTGCAGATAAATGATGAGCTCACCTTCTCCACAGGCTTTCAGCATTTGCATTAGGATACAGGCACAGACTATTAAATTTGCAGCTGTAACCACTCCTGGCAATGATCCTATGACAAATCTTAGAGAACTCATAGAAATGCTTCATTAACTTATAGTGAAAGATACCAAAGTGAATTTTTGGGCAACGTAGTGGTTAAAAACACCAGTGAATACAGCTCTTAGCTGTATACCTCAATCTACCAACACCACACTTTGCCAAGGACACTTGTGGCCAAGCTCCATGAGGTTTTGAGCACAGAACCAAACAAAATACACCTTTTTTTCCCCCTCAAGCACAAACATATTTGACCAGTGCTCTTATTTTTTACTCTTTTCCAGCATATGAGCCTGGCTCATTTTCTGCAGTCTTCTGTCTATTGACCCACAGCCAGAGCTGGTACAGCATGGAGAACACAGGAGTTATTGGAACAGACTTCAAAATGCATCCCAGTGAGCACCCTTTACATTAATAAAAAAACAAGGGGGACATTCCTGTGATAAAACATCTTAGATATGGACTCAAACCTCAAATGAACGTGCATGCAATAATGCATGGCATTATTAAAGGGAAGAAGATCTCATCAGCCTTCTAGTTTGGCTGCCTTTGGTGAAAATGCTCCAGTGGGAACAAATTTAAACACTGAGAATTTTCCCACACTCTTATGCACCTTTAGGAGAAATTTTTTTCCCTTTCTTTCCTTTTCTCTTGCTCTCTCATTCTGGTGCTCTGGCTCCCACCAAACAATTTCACCCAACATTTGCCTGCAGATTGTACTCTGCCATGGCCATGGCAGAGATTTTGAGTTGAAATATATTTTATTTATTCATTCTTTTACTAAGAGCATTAAAACTAAAATAGGGGTCAAAGTTAAGTCCTTCTAACAAGGTTTTGAGAAATGTTCAGTAGGGGTGGGGGTTTGGCTTGTGTTCTTAAGGAAAACAGAGGTTTCCATTGTGGCTCCTTCTGGGAAGTACTCAGAAATCAAATCCCCTGAGCCTTCCCCTCCAGCTCAGGGGAGCTAAGGACCCCCAGCTAAGGACAAATCTTCCTAGTTTTACCAGTGTGACATTTGCACTCTCATTTATAAAAACACAACTCCTGCATTTCATTTGTGTTACTTGAAGGATTTTTCCTGTGTTTATTATCATTATTTAAATTCCTAGAGAGGGAATAAAACAACAAAAATCAAAGAAGGAAAATGAAATAAACCAAATCTTTCACCTTTCACAGTGCTCCTGCATTTGGCAATAATTATCATCAAGTAACAAATTAAAACAAATATTTATTTTTATGAGTTGCCACTAGCCAATGGAAAACTTGAAATAAAGAACAGATGCTTATTCTAAACTAACCTGGACTGTATGGCAGAGCCAAATTTTACATTTTTCCTTCATCCATTTTTATTTCAGTTACCATTAGCATGAAAATAATGGTTCTGTTTCTTGGGGAGCTACTAATGCCTTCTAGAAACTCTTGAGAAACATACCATTTAAAGGTAATTTTCCTGATATGGCCTATAGATATTTCCCCCTTTTCTTTTTAAATGTTTTATAAATGGGGAGATTTTATTGAAAGAGGAGCTCTGTTCTCCAGGAGCTCTCTGAATCCTGCTGTTTATGTTTAACCTGGAGTCATGATAATCCCCTTCATTTTTCTTTAATTTGTCATTTCATCTTTTCTATTTTAATAAAATCTGAGTAACACACAGCATGCTCTGTGCTATCATCTGACTTAATGCAATAAGCAATTATAAACCTTATGGTGGCTTGCAGCTAAACTTTTACATATTCAGTCAGCAGCAGCCCCAGCTCGACGTGCGATGCTTCGAGCTCAGGCTGAGGCAGTGGCTGGCAGAGCTGCACACACCAAAATGCTCCTTCTAATCATGTGTGCCACGGGTCTCTGCTGCTATTAGCACAGCAAAGGTGGCTGCTGAGGCAGAAACCACAGTAAAAATGAGACCACTGAGAGCAAGGGGTAGCCAAGACACTCAATAACTCTCCCCAGCAGTGGGGTGAGGTTTGCTTTGCCTCTAAAGGAGTGTTCTATGATCAGATGATTAATTCCACTCTAAATTCATGTTCCTACCACCATACTCACATACAAGGTGTTTTCAGACTCTCTTCTCACAGCACTCAGGTATAACAAAACCCACGGGTCCCCTCCCAACACTGCCTGTCTCCTTACGCAGCCCCAGCAGCATCACCTTCTCCCAGTTCTGCAGTGAGCTCCTTGTGCAGGAACAGCCACCAGAGAGCTCTTTTTGCAACTTGCCCGAGCTTTCTGTGTCAAAATCTGGGGAATAGAAATAACAACACAAACTCAGAAAGCCACCCCAAGTCATATGCACTGATCCTGAGGTACTGTGCATGCCACAGTACTGTAAGAACACTGTTACCAGGCTCACAAGACCAAGCAGCTATTCTTTTTACTACAGTAGCCAGAGGAGAAAAAGAAATACATTACTCAGTGAAGGGTGTTAATATAGACAGAAAGCCTATAAATAGGAGAAAAGCAGAATCAGCTTGTTTTCTTGGGTAGGTTGAGCTAAGCGTGAGGGCACATTTCAGAGCACCCAGAAAGACTGGCTGAGAAGCTCAGGGCATTTCTGTTTGGGGCTGTCTAGACTATGAGAAGTTCCTGTGCTTTCACAATGAAAATTTTATTTACAGAAAATCCCTTTGCTGTTCTATTTGTGTGAGCTTCAAATTTGGAAGCCTGTTTCTTTCTTTAGTGCTTGGTTCTTTCCACAAAATGTATGCTGAGATTAGGTTCTCAAATGCTCTGAGCACAAGTTATTCAGACAATACTTTAGTTCTGGGTTGTTGGCAGTCTTTGAAGGGAGACTTGTGCCTGTCAGAGCTTAGATTTCGGTTCAGTTGCTGGGTCTTTTTAATCACTGCAGTTTCTATGCTATCCAACAGGCACTCTTCCAGTCTAGATGAAAATGCAAATAATACAAAGCAGCTTCTCACTACAGGCTTTAAAGCAGAAGGGAAGAAAACATGTATCAAAAATTTCACTGGAATCTCGGTACTTTGCAGTATGTATTAAATTGAATCAAATGTCTGAAGTTAATCAGAATGCTTGCTGTAACGCTGGGTAGTTATGCCCTGATGTCCCCATGGCCATTGTACTGCACCTCTCATTTTAATAACTTTTCTGACAATGGGGGCTATGCAATGCTGATCTTCAAGTGCCGAGTTATGTGGCATTTAAATATCCAGGAAAGAAAACCCTTTCTGTTAACACACAGAAATGAACTTGTACAAACAGAAAGCTATTTAGCATTAAAAAAAGCAAAACAAAACAACCCCACAAAAACTGCCCATCCCCTGGGTTTTCTCCTATGAACAATAAAAAATGGCAGGTTTTGTATTTTATACAGGGAGGGGGGAGGGCATAAATGTTGTGCTGTTGTCAGAGTGAAGGACTGAATACTGGTGGAAAATGCTGACATTTCACCCCCCATTAATGAATAAAAATAACATTGTAACATTTATAAAACACTCATAACAATGAACCAAGGGGTACTTCTGTTTAGTGTGGCTTGTATGAGAACACTAAAAGCAATAGTGTTCATTTAGAGCAGAGATGGCTGAGAAATTGCAAGCAGAAATAGGAAATGCATTTTTGCAAAGCTCAGACAAACCCTCTCTCCACCGTAGCTAAGGCTCCTCTGCCCAAAGCAATTCTCCTCAGGGACACTGGTCATCAGTTCCTATTGACCTGGCTATTGTGAAATGGTTATTTTCATGCTCTACCTGTGTGAAATTAGTTTGTTCTCATCTGCCTCAGCTCAGCTGACGCTTGGGCATCACACCACAACTCTATTCAGTGACTGAATAGAAAATGATATCTCACTCCTTCCAAAGAGCTTACTGCCCCATCTTATGGGAAAAAAGTTTTCTCCTTCATATTCTGTCTCCCTCTGCTGATGCTCTTAAATTAAAGGCTTGATCTCAGAAGGACAGAAATTACTAACTAGTAGAAATAAATATTTCTCAGAAATTACTAACTAGTAAAAACAAACATATTAAAGTGTTCTGCCCAAGTACATTGTGCAACGTTCTGGGCATCCTTTCACCAAGGAGAAAACATGATAATCCCTGGTTAAAAAAAAAAAAATAGGTATGTGGCTAAATTACTTGCAAATGCGCTGTGAAGCATACAAAATTGGTGCAGTTGTATTGGAAAAATATTTACAAAAATTGCCTAGAGTCAGGGTCTGGTGAGTGCTGACAAAGAAAACAGTTGCTGCCTCAATAGGCCTGGAGGCCAGAAAGAGGGTGAGATGAAAAAATGCAGCTGTATCTGGCTCTCTGAAATAAATTAGGAGGAGGGGAAGCAAGGCATTATATGAGCTCTTGTTCATGTGACCTTTATTTCAGTGGAAATTAAATATGCAATGGATGTTTTATGCATGAAGAGAGAAAATGTTGAAAATGCCTTTTTGGAAATCCACAGTCTACTTTGGGTAACCTCACATCTAGGAAGAAATGAGATTGAAAGCACCAAAGGGAGGGCAACCAGACTGAGTTCAGACTGGAAAAATGCTCCAATTTGCTTGGTTTTCAAAGCATATAAAAAGTCAGGAGAGAGGAACACTCACTCAGATAGTACAGGCCAGACTGTCTTTTTCCTTTTCCCCACCTGTTTTTCAACTCTAAATTTCATTCCTATCTGAGATGCCTCTCTTTTGCTTTCTCACACTTTGCCCAGGGCTGTCAATATCTGAGCATCTTCTCTGAAAGTTTTTCCCTTTCTTCTCTCCCTGTCTCAGCACATGGGTAAACTAAAACGAAACACCAACTCCATCACTTACAGCACAAATCACTTGTACAGAATACCCCTGAGACCCCAGATCACAAAAGGACAAAACATACATATTGTAGGTAGCAAAAACAAGGAAAGATTTGAATGTTTGAGGCTTCCAGGTGAAGAGCAGCAGTTGCTGATAAATTCACTGGTTAAAGTCCTTGTATGTGGTTGATTTTTCTGTCTCATGGTTGGGTTTTTAGGTCTCTTTTGGAAACAAGTAGAATCTCATCACAAACAGGGGTTAAGATGGCTCTGCAAGCAAGCTCTTGTTTCTCTCCCCTTCCTAAATTATATAAGGGGAATTCACTTCTTTTCTTGGATGAAAACTCAGCAGGATAAAGATCACTATCGTATTTACCACAGGTTTGAAACAAGTCTAGGCTGCATGAACAAAAAGAAAGGAAAATAGAAATACTAATGCAGATAACAGTGATATAATGAGACAAGAGCTTGTTACTCTGTGAAGTGTTAGTCCAGGACAACAACTTGGACAGGAAGTATCTGTGAGCCACCAACACTTCAAATTTTACAAGACGAGATAAAATAATTCCTTTGTGATGTAAATGCCTCTCAAACAGAGATAGTGCAGATAGTGCATATTAATGCCAGTAGGGGAAATTAATCAGATAAGTTTATTGAGACAAGAGTTGCATCCTGTGTTTCTGTCTTTACTGATCAGCACAGTGCAGCTTAAGCCTGTGAATATCACTGGAATCACACTGGATCTTAATGTAAGCTACTTAAATGTATAGTTCCCTATAATAAAAAATAATAAAAAATGAAGAAGTCAAAAAATACTGGAAGAGTGTTTTCTCCTCTTACATATCAATAAGAAAATTTTGTTAGATTAATTCTATGGTCTGTAAAGCTGCTGAGGTACAGGAAGTCTTTATCAAACCAATAAATGTTTAGTATCAGTTCTGTACCTCAAATAATAGAAAACAGCAATGTAGACTTTCTTTTCTTAACAGCTTTCTGACCTTCTGACTGCAATTCCCACTCTGAGTGACTGCAGTTCAGGAAAATCTTGTATTCTGAAGAGCCTGGTGGCAGCAGAGAATCTCATCAATTTAAATCCCTGAAAGGTTCAGGGGGTTTGGGCCTGGCAACAAAACGTTGCACAGCATGGCTGAGCAGAGCAGATCTGCTCCCTCCTGACACCAGTAACAGAGATCAGCACCCCTGCCCCACATGGCCTTTGCCTCTGGATTCTGGAAGAGGAGCAGGAGAACAATTTGGCTGAATGCAGAGATGCCTTGTGTAAAGATAGGTACCAGATATGACACACCAAGTGGCAGCTCCCAGGGTGGAAGGGACAAAGGTCTGCTCTTCTTAAAAGAAGGTGTAGTAAAAAAGCTGAACTTCTGAATCTATTCTGTCTCAGGGGAGGGAAGAGTAAGGCAGGGACTGATGCTTTTTTTATCCCTTTTATCCATGTAGTTATGCTGCAGGAACCATGATAAAATGAAAACCCAGTTCTTCCCCAGCTCCTCAGCATCCCAGACAGAACAGAGTCCAGCCACCTGCCACTCTCCAAATGAAATGGAGTTGTGGGAATGAATTGTCATTGATATTAAACCAAAGTTTGATTCCAGTCCTGAAAACTCATATCCTCCTTGTTCTCAAGGTTTGTCCTGGGGTCTGAGCAGATCCACTGAGGACCTGAACAAACATAAAGGAGGGTGTTAGAACAGCCTCTTGAATCCTTGTTAATAGTATGACAACATTTCAGTTTTGGGGGGTCCCTAATCTCATTTTTCACACCCAAAAATATGTGAATTCATTTAATAAAGCACCATATTTAAGTAAAAAGGCCAAATGCTCCCACGAGGAGACATAATAATGAGCAATACATAATTCCACACTAAAAGTCTACATCTCTATAAATATATTACATATATACTTCACCAAAGGTTATTGAAAACATTTGACTGCACAGGGAAAACAGATTTTATTTTGCTTCTCTGACCCAGAGCATTTAGCACTATTTAAAACAAAAACAAATGTTGATGGCCTTTTCCAGTAGAAATGTGGCATGTTGGTCCAGGCATGCTGCTGCTCAGCACAGCATGAACAGCAGGGAGGTGCCTGGGTGCATGTTCCTGCTGCCTCAGAAATTCCTGCACAGGCTAAAAGGTTGCCTTGCTGTGCTAGTGTCCACTTAAAGCTGTTTGCTCCAGGCTCTTGCTGCAGAGCAGAGAAGCACTGCTACAAAAGCCCTCTGCTTACACCCCTTCCTGTTTGCACATCACTGGAGACATCAGCATTGTCCTGAGCTGGCAGTTCTTAAAAGCCTGTGGAAGCAGCTGCAGATAGAGGTATTGATTAGGAGAGACACCAAGTCCTCATCCATATCTTACAAGTAAATAGGGAAAAAAAAGCATTGCTAGATCTGTAGTCTAATTATAGCTAGAAACAACTAAAGGCAAATGGCTATGTGGAGAATTATTAAGCTGTGAATAGCAGTACAACCAAGCAGGAGGATGCCATAGATAACTGAATGGGTAATAGCCCTTCAGCTGACTGTAGGGAACATAGTAAAGTTGAGATATGTGCTCCTACAGTAACAGAAATTCAGATTTGATTTACTTTGTGAACCACAGGTCTGTTTTCTTTACCCAGATCACACTAGGTGGGTATAATTCAGTATACCTGCATCCTCCCTTTGAATAAATAGCGTGAAGGTAACTAGAACAACATATTTTTGGTGGATAAACGTTCTTACTACTCTTCTTTAGAGAAGGGTCTCACCTCAACTGATGAGGTTGTATACACATTACAAACATGTTCATGTCAAAGATCAGGGGCTGAAAATTTGTCCTGTCTTCTCTCCCCCAATATTCTACTGACTGAACTCTAGAAAGTCTATTTTAAATTATAACCCTCCTTTTTTATTTCCTAAAGATATAGTCCTCTTCCACAAGAAATCTCCCTTGGACAGGAGTTCAGTGGTAGATGTAATACATCAAATGAGAAGCTCGATGTATATCAGCAGCAGACCTAAGAGGGTGAGATTGTGGAGCCATCAGAAAGGAACATAATGTGAAATTGCTTGTACATGCTGTTCTTCTGCTTGCTGGAAAAGCTCTGTTCTTGTGACACTTCAGGGGATTAAGCTGATGAGTGTGCTATGCAACCAGGAACTAATGCTGCTTAAAAGAGCCTTTCTGAAACTTTTTTTCCTTGTTCTTTTTTCCCCCAGACTGGTGACCTCTCATCCAAAGTTCAAGCTCTTGTTGTCTCTTTAAATGGAATGTGAAAACACAAATAGCACATGTATCAGCTTCATCGAGAGGAGTTGTGTCTGTAGGGAATGGGAGAAGTGATGAGGGGGAAGCTGCTTGTTTTCAGGCTGAAATAAAACAGCTGACAAATCTCTCTTACTGCCTGACTGTGTTTCATTATCCTTGGAGACTGGCATCCTGGCTCAGCAGGAGCACTGGTGTGGGTCTCAGACCCAGAGCTCTTCTTCGGTGGCCTTGGGTAGGTCATTTCTGCCGTGGTTCCTGTCAGGACTGCTCAGAGGCATCTTCCCCCAGCCCTCAGTTAAGCAAACACAGCTCTTGGAGAACAGTGCTCTCATTGATTTTCTTCAGATGACTAATCTGCTGTCCTCAGATGAACATTCCCAGGATATCAGCTGATAATACAGCTTTTGATTTGGTCACCCACATAAAATTGTTCAATTGAAGGCTGGATTTTCACCATGGGCACAAGAGATAGAGCTCAGCCTTATCTGCTCTGCTGTGTAACCAGTGAGCACAGTTGCTTTTAGAACTTATAGCACTGAACTTTCATGAGCTTGTAAAACAGAAACTTTGTGTTCTGGAACAACTGCTTCTCATGCAGAAGAAAAGATCCCCACTCTTTCAAATGTGCTGTATTGTTGGAATCTGAAATAAAAGCTTCTCTGAGTCCCTCAGAGAGAGAAAAGAACTAAAATATATTAAACCACATAGACATGAAATAAGACTGGAGGTTTCAGTTTTAAATAAGCAAAAATATAGCTTAAGTGCCTTAAGAGACTGTTAGGTAATAAAAAGTCCTAAAGCCTAATTTAAAGTTCAGTAGTGTTACCTTTTACAGATTTAACTTAGTACTAGACATAATGAAAACATAGCTTGCATTTCTAGATAGAACAGATAGAACTGTATATGTAAACAGATAATGTTCCATACGTAGGATTTAGGTAAAACTGATACTGCTTTTGTGCATTAAGAATTGAGTTAGATTAGTATAGAAAGAATGTTTTAGAATCATGATTTTAGCTGATTGGATGATTTATGAATGTAATCCCTTATACTGGGGTGAAAGCAGCACCATCATCATCACCACACCTGAAGAAGAACTACCCCAACTACTTCTACTGCTGTCCAGACCAACAGGATCTTACACCAGGAAGCTGCTACTCAGAATTCAGGATTGTTATGCCAAAATCTTTTAGCACAGACTTTAATACTCTAAACGCTTTGCCTTCGAGAAGGATGCATCCATACAATAAATACCTTTATAGCAAACAACAACAACTTGTCTCCTTGAGACCTGGAGACCCCCACAAGCTACTCAACACTGCACAGAGCATTTGATATAGTTATGGTTCTACAGAAGAAGGAGCAATGAATTATTTAAGAGAGTGTCCTAGTTTAGGGACACTTCCTAACCTGGTTCAAAAGAATGAAAATAACCACTGACTGGATATCTGAATGCTTTATTCTGGAGGGAAGAGCAGGGACCTAGTCATCCTCTTTTAAAACAGTGAAAGTTAGGAACTGCTTTTTTTGGCGATTGTTCTAAGGAAGGCAGTAGATAATGCAAAGTGACAAATACATTGGCATAAAGAGTGAGAAATTATATTAGTGAATCATTTTTCCACCAGTAAATGTAATTTTGCTCTACACAGAAAGCAAGATCAGCCAATTTGATATGCCAATATTGCTTGAGCTAACGTGTTTACTCATTTTCAAAGCCTGAAGTCAGTGAAATAGTTAATAAAGTTGCTAGATCTGTTGCGCTGCATCGAGGACAGTTGGCATCTCCCTTAGAGCTATTGATTCTGGGTCCTGGGCAGCAGCTGGCAGGTTTGTTGTGCCACCTCCCTGGATAAACATTGAGAGGACAGCAACAGCAGTAGCTTGCTTGAGCTCTGACAGCTGTACTGATGACTTTCCAACTTGGATGCTGTGATTCCTGTCATGCACAGGGAGAAGACACATGTAAGCCCCAGGTCACTCCAAATCCTGATCTGTGCAGCTCCTCTCAGCAGGATGTGCAAAACTGAATCCAGGCCCCTGAAAACACAAGTGCTGAGCAACCAACAATTTCTTCTGCCACAGGATGGCAGATTTGGGGATGGTTTGCACTGAGGCAGGCACGTGTCACTCGGCCTGGGGAGTCAGACTTGCTGTTTCTATAGGGAGGCTGGGGCACAGTGACAGCAACCATTTGCTTCCAGTGTCCTGCCTTCCCCCAAAGCAATTACCAAATTCTCAAGTCTCTGTCCGAGTGAGGAACAAGAGAGCAGGTCCCTGCTGCTCTGCCACCCCAAAAAGCTGCCCTACACAAGGGGCTTTGCCCACCCTCCACTGGATCCAACTACATGGCACTTCCCATTGCCAGTCTCAGAGCGACAGCTTCTGGATTTTAAATACTGTAAGACTCAGTTGGTTTTCCCCATCAAATTGTCATTTTATGGGATAGTCTGAAACTTAAATACAATGAACTTTATTGCCAATCTGACATTTATCTGCAATGTATATTTACTGCCTGGAGAGCGAGGGCGAGTGGTGTGTTTTCTGCTCTGTCAAACAAGGAAAAGATACGGCAGGACTCTCCCCATTACCTCCACTAAAAAGAATCAGATTTATTTATCTTGACTTGAGAGAGTTTTCACAGGATGTCTCTGTACTTTTACAAGATGTGTGAGATCTACCTTATTCTTAATAAGGTATAAATACATCTTTCCTCTTTGACGGTAAGACCCTAATACAGGGGGGAAATGCTGAAAGAGGAGGATGTTTGTTATATTGCAAGCTTTTTATAATACCAGTCTAATGAGATAATGTGTTTATTTATTATAACAATAAACACAGCTGTAAAATGGACCATAAAAAATAATAGATGACTCACAGATTTCTATACCCAACATGTCAGCTGTAATTGGGGAATAAATTAAATGATCCATCTGCTTGCCACCTTCTCCACTTTTTTCCCCTAGTATCCTCAATATTTAAAAACAGTCAGCATTATTTATATTAATTACTCACTAAGAACAGCAACAACAAAAACTCTGCAAGGAAATTGATTGGCCTTGTAATATAATTCCCCAGCCACATCACACACACACATGCACTATAGTCTTTCCCTTACACTTAAATTTAATGAGTATGATGGACTTGCTTTTCTTTATTAATAGTTTTCACTTTATCATGCCAATACTATTGAGTCTTCTATTTATTAGTGTCGTGGAGACAGTGCTAGCAATGATACATCATATAAAAGCTTGAGAGACAGTTCAATCCATTAAGCTGGAAAGAAGGTTTCATCTCCTTTCCAAGAGCAGGAGCTCCAGAATACGGAACTCTGACACAGTCCTAAAATTAGAATAATATCAGCTGAAAATTCCAACAAAGATGTATTGTTTGGGGTAACAGACCTTATACAAGAAATATTTCCTTTCTCAAATGTGTATAAATTTATAGAGGCAAATACTGGCATTTATATAAACAAGATGAGAGACAGAAACTGATGCACAGCTGGATCCAGACTTGGATGCAAAGAAAACCTGAATTTCTCTCATGTCCTTGCCCAGTGATAGACTCATCAGGGAACAGTGCCATTGCTCTGGGGAACCTTAATTGATCAATGACAAGTTAAGTAATTGCCATCAAGTCTCTTCATTCTTTAGACTGTACATTAAATGTGGAATTACTGCAATATTAGTTTAGGAGCCGACTAAGAAAAAGAGGTACAACGACGTAAAAAAACTGTTTCAGAAATTCCTTTCTATTTTTGATCTAAGTATAAAGAAGTCATATCTGGTGCAGAAGATTAAACAGTCTTGAAACTTGGGGATTTTATGTTTTAGAAAATCTAGCCTTAAATGTTTCTGTAGTAGCTGTTGATTATAAAAGACTAAATAGTAAAGAATATTTAACAGGACATTGGGTTTTTCCACTAGCTTAACCATAAACTGTATCCTAGCATGTCTGGACACTAAATTGGGTCCAAACTTTCTTCTATATCCAACAACATTGAAAACTTCATTAATACTTTAATCCTCCTGCCATTATTAAAAACATCCAAATTATGTAAACATTTACTGTGAGCATAATAACACAGTATAATACTATGGAAATAATTTAAACCACATAATTAAAAGAATGAATACATTTATATATTTGCAGGTAAAATTTACTCCAATCACATTTTAGGCAAATTGTGCATCATGTATTTGGCATATAGTCTACTCTACCTCTCTCAATATTAGTTCTAAAGTTAAGAGTTTAAAATTGTTCACAGTTACTAAGGATATCCACTAAAATTGTACAGATATCTACTAACATAAATGAGCTTTTTTTGAACCATGAGCATTTTTTTCCTCCAACTTCACATCTTTTTGCCTTCTGACAGACTATATCCTTATATACAGCTTAAAGTTAAATAGTGGAAAGCATGGAGTATTTTGAAGTCGGGGCCTTTCTCCTTGGATGCTTTTTTTGGCAGAAAATCTTTCAGAGAATCTCTCAAACAAAGAAGACAGCAGAATGTTCAGCCTTCGCTGAAAGGGTTTGAAGTGCAACACACAGAAGGTGCATCTGCAGCGAGCAGTGCTTTAGCTGGCAACAATAACACCTCAGTGATGGGAATTCTGCTTACAAGCTGCTTTGCCTAAATAAAAGAAGATGGCCAGGCAGCTATATTTCAAAACCAGTCAACAGATTTTCCATCTACTTTCAATTTTCATTCTCCTCTCATCCTTCTCTCCCAGAGTACATGAAGTACCCTACTGCAGGCACCCTGCATGAGTATGTCATTGACTCACAAGGGCAAAGCTACTTTTTTTAGTTAGAAATTAAAAAGGTTTCAGTGCCTGTGGTGGCTGGTTATAGAGGTTATTGCTAGTTAGTGCTATTATGGGATTTCACTTTCTCTATTTTCCATTTAGTCCATTTCCTATTATTATTCCAAAGGGTTCAATAACAAAACAGCACTCAGGATGAGACAGAAAATCTGAATAACAGATTTTATATTATAACAGATTATACTATTTTCTGAAAAAGAAAAAGGAATGTGGGTCCTGATAGCAATTTAGTGTGTGACATTTATATCAAAAACAATGAAGGGGACATCTCAATTTCTATTCTGCATCATTTCAAGAGCTGCAGTAAGAACCCATAATTCTTGAAGTGGTTTACTTTGGGGATTAGCAAGTTGCCAGACTCTTCTAAACAAATTCACCCCTGGTGTAACTGCATGGACAGCTACAGAATTGTCCCAGAAGGAAATATGATGGATCCTTCATTTGTAGGTATTTTTTCTAGCTGTTTTTCTTGGAGGATTTCTCAGCTAGAAATGAGCACAGAAAACCACCTCTTATTAATAGCACATCATATCCTAGTGAGACAAAACATGTCACAGGTTAGAGAAAGAAAAAACTGTCTCCTCCATGCACTTTACTTGTTTTTTACCAACTGTTTTCCTGTCTGCTGTAAGGTGAAAACTGCATTTATAAGGGGCACCCCATTCTGAATCCTGCTCATAGAACAAAACTTAATCTACAGCATTCACTTCTGAGTGTAGATATTTTGAAGCCTTTACTGTCTGCAAGAATTCAGGACTTAATATTTCATGCATGTTCTGAATGATGTATTCTCACTCTGAGACACTGACTGAGATACGAGGAGTTTCACCAGCTATATAAATCACCACATTTTGGACACCATCCGAGTGCCTCTGGGAAAAGACTGTTCTACTAGTGAAGCCCTGCTCCATGAGGTGTGGTGGAATGGGCTAAATGTTCCCCCTCTCACCAGCCCTGTTTGTGGCTGATCTCACACAGCCTCACAATGAAGAGAGTCTGGAGAAAAGTGTGCAGGAGACCATTAGGAAAGCATGAAAAGTATGAAACAACTTCTCTCCATAATTAAATTGCTATCAACAAGTCTTTCACACAAAAAAAGAGGAAAAAATGTCAGACGCTACAAGGGGTGAGGCTATTCCTTCAATGGTGAAAATGAATGGGGTTCTTTTCTTCCAGATGCAAAAATTAGACAAAACCACCACTGATGATTTACAGGAGTTTTTCTTTCTGTATTGAATGGAATCTTTATATTTTAACAATGTTATTGTCGTGTTGTGTTATGAGCACAGTTCAGATTCTCTAAACAGAGCTTCACTGTCTATTGTATCAGTTATGACAGTCCAGATTTTTTTTCACCAACTTCCCTTTGGTTTCAATGGTATCACGTCTTGACATGATTTTGTGTAGAGGCTGTGGAATGGAGGATTTTCTAAATATATCTCTGTTAGTGATGAAAAAAGACATCAGCAAGTGGATAGACAAATATTTAACTAACTTGAAAGGCAGCCCTGTTAAGTCAGAATTCCTAGAGCTCTTGGAAAAACTTCCTAAAGAAGCAAGCAGGGCAGCCATGACAGAGAAGTTCAGCAACCAAGATTCAGCCATGTTGCAGCAGGCAAATAAACTGGCTTATTCAAACTAAGTGAGAAGGAGAACAAAGCAGTCCCTGAGAGCTCGAAGCATTGTGTGGTATTTACAGCAGCTGTGGCTGTATCTAAATTCACATGGATTAGAGAGAGCTGCTGGTAGTTGCAATATCCCAATTGGGGGCAGTCTGAGCAGCAAGCTGAGTTCACAGATAGTAGTGCTGAACTTAATTAGTGTTTTTTCAGATGATGGACATGGCTGTTGGGCCCATTCTCCCCCACTGGAGCCAACAGGTACAGGTGCACTCATAGCCCATCACGTTACATCTTTCTGCACAGCCACTCTCCAGCCATCTCGTCCCTTCCTGGTTTTATCCATGGACTGGCACCTACACATGCAAGAGGTGAGCTGGATGAGCTACAAGGTACCAGGTGCAAGACTGGAAAAACACAAGGACAAAGTGTTACACGGGAATTAAACAAGGACCTTGTAAATTCCTTATCCCAGGAGCTTTGTTGGTGACAATAATTATAATACATGTAATGGCCTTTCTGGAGTAAGGTCGGTGCTCACTGGTGGGGACCATCCCAAGCCGTAGTGTCTGGGTAAGGATCTTTGAGCCACTCAACTCTCCTTGCCATCAGGGAAGAAGGATGAATTTACTTATTCCTGTCTAGTGTAAGAAAACGTCTATTAATTGTGTATTTCTTTTACCCTTAACAGAATTTATTTGAGCAGCAGAGTGGGAGACTTTGGATAGTGAGTGTCTGCAACTTCCTTTGGTAAATATTCATCACAGAGAATTTTTCTATCATGTAAAAATAACTGATGATTTTTTAAAGCTGGGGTTAACCAAACAGTGCTCTGAAAAATTCATGCCTGACTGCTACTTCTTTTGTTTTTGTTGTTAATTTCTTATACATAAGTTTTTAATTTTTACTTTTGTGTTTTTTAGATGTCTTTGAATCCAAAACAAGAACACCTGCTGTGTTACCATGCCAATCTGACTTACAGAGAGGCATGAATGTCAGCATGTGATGAGCTTTCATTTATAGCCTAATAGCACTCTACTTCCAGAGCCTTTATCAGTTGAAGCTAACATTCAGAACCAAGAACCCGTGCTGTACAAATCAATGAAGCATTTTCAATGGCTAACAGTAGCAGGCAGAAGTGTCTCAATATTGACATGTCAGAGTTGGGTGTAGTAAAGACAAAGAAAACACATGCAAGGTCAGCTCCAAAGATGGCAAAATCAATCCATCAATGGCCTAATATTAAGTGTTTTGGCCATCATGGCAGATGAGATTGGATAAAATATTTGAAGTCCAACAAAATTACTTTTCCACCAATTCCTCAATAAGCCCCATGGACAACTAAAATGATCCTCCAAAATGGGAGGAGAAACCTAGAAGAACTCAGGAGAAAGTGAGAACTTGGGAGACAGTGAGAGGATATGTTCTTGAAAATGTAACAATGAATCAGAGTGGAGGCAGTATCAGGCAGCCAAGGGTCAGATGCTGGGCCATGGACATGACTCATGCCTTTGGGATAAAAGGCAGAAAACAAATGATGCCTAGGAAAGATGGTGCAGTTACAGTACATGAGTTAACCACTCTAAACAATATGTGTTGAATAATATTACATCTTTGAAGCCTTAGAAAAAAAGGCTTCAAAACCTGAGGTGCAAGGTCAGAACACTTTTAGCCAAAAGAAAGTATTGTTAGACACTTCAAAGTATTTTACCCTGCTGAATGCTAGGCAATACCATTAACTTGCTTTTCAGACTTAGAAATAAGAGCAGAAATTAATTTCAGAGTGCTAAATGAAATTATGTCCATGTACTATAGCAATGCTAAAATCACCTTTGAATAGTTGAGGCTGTAGGAATTCTGTAGTGGTGGGTCAAAGCCCAGGATAATATTTCTGAGGGTACAGAAGTGATGGACTGTTCTGTATATGGCTTTCATTATTTTTAGTGAGTATCCCCACCCTTTTAAACCCCAAGTATCTTCTAACGTCAGAGGGACTGCATGATCAAGGCTTCCAAAACTCCTTAGGTTCAGCTGTGTGTTTCTGCACGCTAGAAAAGTATCCCAATACATTTTCTGAGTCATCATTTTCATTGTTTCTGTCCCAGCACCTCCACAAGCACAAAAATACAAATTTTATCTCTACCCAGGGAAAATTGTTTTGTCTGCACATCTTGGCTGGAGTCCACTGGAGTCACTGCAGATGAAAATTCCAGGGAGGTACCAACGTCTCAGCCTGAGCCACACATCCCTGCTCCCCACAGCAGCAGAAAGGGAGGTGTGGCCTCGATTACTACTGCTTTATTTGTGTCCTTGCCATTATCCAACACTCTACTCACGCTGACTTAACCTCTGTTGCAATTAGGCTCAAGAATGCTGTTCCAATTACCGGGCTGATTTCTCTTTGATGACCTGTTCACTCAGCGATTCAGAAGGTCTCTGCTAACAGGAGGACACTCTACCTTGCATGACATTAATAAATCTTTCATCAGTACATTTCAGATTCATTGCAGTTACAAGCAAAGTTCTTTGAACTCATGTTGTGCTGTTTGATGTATCTTTTAAGGATGCTCACAGCATAGAGGCCAGAACTGGGACAGACTCCTGAAAGATGCAGATACAAACCCTAGTGTCGTACTATCTGCTGAATCTTTGAGGATGTGGATTAAGGCTGGAAGCAGAATATCAGTTCTAACGTTCCTCCAAAGGTTTCAGATCTAACCTCCAACTTTGCAGCATGGTCTGTCTGATCATCCAGGCTTAGAAAAAAACCAGACATACAAGAAAAGAACATGCCCAGAATTGGTTGTTGGCTACGGATAGAAAAAATAAAAATAAAAATCTAGAAGTGATAATTGCCTAGCATTTTATTTGATAGATATCTTCTCGTGGCACTGAGAAATGTCTTTTATTAGGTAGGTAAAAACTATTTTAATTTTTAAAAATTTTTTTTCTTGTAATGTGAATGTAAAGTGATTTAAAATGACTGATGGATTAGGTCTTCATCAATTAGCAGGAGACTGATTACTGAGGAGCATCAAATTGCTAAGTGTGATTAGGCATTAACTCCATATCCAATTCCCTGAGAAAAGCAAAGCAATCCTTCCCTGTTTAGAACTCCTTGACCACAAAAATATATAAAGAAACTGCCCAAGCCTTGCCCCCCACCAAAAAAGTTGCACTGAAAATAATTCTGCCATCCTCACAGCCATGGGAACAAGTTCAAGGCCTGGGACAGATGGAAGGGTTTGTTTTCCTGTATTTAGTTAAAATTTACTGAACACCATCAGAAAGACAGCACAAATCATAATGTCATTTTGATCTAGATGGAGGCTTTCTGCAACAACAGTCTCTCATCACAAGCACCAATGATCCACTCCTTTATCCATTTGATTCTTATTCAAGGCAATTTTTGCACCAGAACTGAGAGTCTGAAGTTCTGATTAGATGGATCTTTCATGGTGTGCTTACATCCCCTTTCCTTGGCATGGGTGTGTGACATATTTATCCTGGATAATTGCCCTGCTTTTCTTCCTTTTATAATGCCTTTGTACAGATATCAATCTCTGATTCCTTTTCTGCTCTGTACACCTCACACTATCTAGATAAAGCCAAAATCCTCTTTTACCTGTCAGCAAGTATCCATTGTTGAGAGATGAAGTGCTAGCTCTATTTTTTGGGAGCAGAATGCAGCTCTGTGGTGAATGGAGGGGGAACAGTGAATGCTACTATATTATATTAGTGTAATTTTTAATAATATCTTTGTAGCACATATATCATATACTATAATTATGCGTTCATTATTATCTTTCCATAATCAGTATTCTTGTTACGATTTCTTTATAAAGTACGTGTTAAGCTCAACTTCAGATGCAGATAGAAACTTCCTGAAAAAAGGACTGCTTAGCTAAAAAATAACTGAGTTTCACTGGGTATTTGGGAAAAGACTATCACATAAAACTGTTCTTAGCAGAGTGACCTGGGACTGCTGGGAACAACCACCTGGCAAAGCCCCCAGAGGCACCTTGGGGATGACACTGTGAAAGACACGGGAGCACTGAAGAACTCATGGCTTCTCTCTTACCCTTCTTCTCAATAATAATATTGAGAATAATAAAGGACAAAACCACTGGAGAAGTGAGATCAGGTATAAGCAGCAGTACTTTTGACCTTAAACCTTGGTCTTCAAGGGCATTTCTTATTTGGAGCAGAAATTATGCCAGAGGCTTAACATATAGATTGCTCTTGACAGAACTCAAGCCTCTGCTTAACTAACAGCTTGAAAATGTCCCCAGTGACTGCTGCATGTAACTTGAAATTTTTTAAATTCTTGGGAAAACTAATGAAAGTGAGGATACAGAAATATAAACACATTTTTACAGCCAAAATATTTTCAGTCTCGTGGGTTTTGCATTTTTGTGCAAGTGACAGAGACAGATGAAGAAAAAGGGAAGGTTGGCTGAATTCTGCCAATAACCAAATATATTCGAGCAGCCATACCATCCAAACTGATATAATGGCCTTCCATTGTTTATTAAAACACGTGCTGAAGATGCAGCATTTTACCTCCTGTCTTCAGAAAGCTGCTGACCCCCTTGGGAAGCTTTTCAGCACCCTTCAGCCTCACTCAGGCTAGAGAAGGGAAATGAAATTGTGCTGTAACACTCCCTTGCTGGAAAGAGTAACTCTCCATGGACTGTCTGATGGTGGGGGCAACCCCTGCACTGTCACAGGTGTGCACAGGCATTTTGTGAGGTCTGGGAGTGACTGTGATTGCTGTCAGGAGTGTCTGTCTGACATTTTGATTGTTGGCCACTGCCTTTCACTTGCTTGAAAGTGTGTTACTTTTATTCACAGCCTTTCAGAGAACCTATGCCAGCTCTCTGCCTGATGCCAACCTGCAGACTCATCCCCAAGACTCTTCCACAGTAGGTGTTCTTCTGTCCTGGAGTCATTAGCTCTGCCCCTCAACAAAGGCTCTCATCCCACAGCCACCACCAAAAGCCCTTGGGATCAGGCTATGAAAAAACAACTGTCACCAGCAGCCTGAAGGGGCAGGAGTGCCAAGAGAAATGGGTTTGGCTGTGGTAACTTGGGTGGAGACACCAAATCATCCACTAGCAGCTGTATGCTGCAGTACACAGGCCAACAGGGAGCAGGGCAGTGAAAAACTGCCCTTCATCCCACACTGGGAACACTATTCTGGGAAAGCACCAGGAAACAGCCAAGGTCAGGTTGGACAGGGCTCTGAGCAGCCTGATGTAACTGAAGATGTCCCTGCTCATTACAAGGGGGTTGGACTTTAAAGATCCCTTCTAATCCAAATTATTCTGTGGTTTTACTGAATTACTATTTGTACAGCCAGGCACATACAAGACATTTTTCCAGACATGCAAAACACCTCCAGGGTTTTCTACTCCAAGGAACATGACATGTCTCTTGGAAGCAAAACTTGCTCACGTTGGTTAATCTTGCTCAGTACCTTGTTTATATCTTCACCATATGCTCACAGTCTGCTTGCAGAAGCTGCATGGCTCTTTGTAATCTCTATTACCCTTCCTCTTTTCCAAAGGCTGTTTATTACCTTTTAAATTTTAAAGTTTACTCTCTTGCACCTGGTATACACATCTCTCCTCTGCTTCCCCAGGACCACTCAGGTGTCAACAAGCTCCTCAGAACAACATTTCTGTCATCAAACCTGCAGCTTTGCTTACTGGGACTCAGCTGTTGGCTGCACTTTTTCACTATCAACGTCTTAAATTTGAATACCCCCACCATCTCTCTTGCAGACTAACTTAAATTTATTTTTGTGTTCTTCTAATGCTTTTACATTTCTTACTTTAAGTAAATCCTCTCCTCTCTCTTTACTTCGTTCAATTGCCCATTATTAGACTACTGGATTCCTCCTGTCCTTATCCCCCAGCTTCCATTCCTGTCATTCACCAGAAGTAAGACTGTTGTCCTTCACCTTGATTTTCTCATTGTGGCAGGTGGCCAGCACTCCAACTGTACCATAATCTCTCTCTCAGTTTTCCTCCAGATATCTCAAACATTCATTCGTCTTTCAGCAGTGATGCAAAAATGTTTTCTCCATAATGTCTACACATCTGTGGCAGGATGCACCTTTGGTTTCCCATTAGCTTCACATTAGCACACCACTTCTGGGTTTAATGGTTCTATATTACATGTTTCCTGCAAATCATTTGTCCTCAAAATTTTCAACACCCTTACAAGCCTTACCTCTTGTAACAATTATAGCTGAGACAAATGCATTCTTTACATTCCTTCCTGCCAAAAAAAAACCCCAAGCATATCACTGCTGCTTCATTTTTCTACCAACCACCAAGGCAAGAGTTTGATTTCCCAAGATTAGGCTGTACCTCTAAGCTCTTCCCTTGTATTTCCTGCACTCAGTGCTCTGAGCGCCGTGCATTGATGCAGCCAGCAAGAATTCCTGGTAAATTCCGAGGGAGCCATCAAGCCCTGTCTCTCTGCACACACATCCCTGTGCCAGGAGGGATGTGACAGCTTCCAGCTCCGTGCAGGAAAGCAGCAGAGGAGCAGCAGGACACTGGCCTGGGGGACAAGCTGCTAAGGCAAGGAGGGAATCTTTTAATGGGATTAGCACGCAGAGGAGAAAAGAGGCAAGAGAGTACCAGACTTACAGAGAAATCCCTGTACCAGGAAAAGCATTCCTTGCTTTTTGTGTGAATGTTGCTGAGGGTAACAAAAAAAGTACAAGAGAGCAGTGTTTTGCAGGTGAACAGGCGAGATTTAGACCAGCACAAAGCACAATCAATCAATTTTTATGCTAGCAGCAGTGCTCGAAAAGTGCAGAGCGTAACTGAACTTATTTTGCTTGTTTTATAGACTTTTAACAGGCTTTTCAGAGCATCTGGCAGAAAGGAATATGGCAATTTTTAACACTATTCATCATTCTTAAGGAACTGATCAAGCTTATAGCAAGCTGATGGGTGGGCTATGAGAGTGAGGGGGTAATTCATGATAGCACGTTGCACAGTTGCTTTGCCTCATTATCTTTTAAATAAATACTAAATGTCTGGAATATAGAAATATTTACAATCGTGAATATACCAAATATCTGAGACCATAAGGAACCCAGTTCCAAGAAGAGGACTAGATAATGCTACTTCTGGATGCAGTAAAGTCCATAGCGGTGATGTGAAGGCACAAGAGATGAAGATGAGCTCTACCTGAATATTCACAGTACAGAGTGCAGGATGCAAAGTCAATCACTTTGTTTCACATCAACAGGTAATAGAACCCACTACATTGTATATTTTCTACAGCAAAACACATTAAGGGGGTAATTCAACATACCTGGATAATATTAAGGAGAATTCTATGAGTTTTTTTAAGAAATAAAAGCTTATTGGGAGCATCTCTGCAGTTTTTGTTGCAAACACCCTCATTTTTGCAATGTAAAGCTAATATAAATAGGTTGCCAGATGCTAAAGCTGATATAAAAGAGAGGAAAAATATTACCTAATGTTGTTTTGTATCTACACTCTCCACTGTTGTAAATAAGAACACAAGACGCCAAGCAAGTGAAAAAAGGAGGATAATATTTTAGTTTGGAATACAAAGCTGTGATATGTCCTGCTCCAGCACTGCTCCTTTCATTTACATGGGAGCCCTGCTGCATCTCTCAGTGGGAATGGAATTAACACATTTCAAACCCTTCATCTTGCTTTTTTTACTGAACAATAGGAAATTTTCCCATGATGCAAAGTTTTCAATCCTTTGCCTCGTCTTCAGTCTCAGTCTGCATCCCCTGAAATTATTTTTGTTACCTATACTCTGATAAAATGCCTGCTCTCATTGAGAAATTCTATTTTGTAACTTGAATGTCCATTAATATGTACAAAAACTGTGGAAAAGGGAAGTGTAAAAGTGACAAAATACTTCCAGAGAGGCACAAAGAGTATTTCTGGATAATAAAGATATTTTTTACCAGCCAGAAGACAGTCTAACAAGGACTGATGACAAGAACCTTACAATAAGCTGATAAATTCCAGAAAAAGCAGTTCCTAACTAGTTTGTATTTTTAAAATTTTTCTAAATGAAACCAGCCCTTGACTGAAAATTAATTTTTAAAAAAATTATCTTACAGGTGTAAGTATAGCAGTATATTGGTGACATTCTGTAATAGGAATCACACAGAATACAACTTACAGATTCACAAGAATAAGATCAAAAGAGATCTCTGTTTTCTTATTGAAATATCTCAGGCCACCCAATTATCCAGCCCTGAGTCCAATAATTTGTATTTAACTAAAGCATTCTTTGTCTCAGATTAAAGCTTGTCTGCTATAAAAGCTCTCAGACTTTGCTGTAAAATCTGAAGAGACTTTGTCTCTATCCCTTTCCTTGTACTTTGTTCCAGTAGTTAATCACCATTACCATGTATTCTGAAAAGCTTCTTTTGAGTCTTAATTCAACTTCAGCCTTTGCTTCTTGTGCTGCATCTCTCCGTCAGGCAAAAGAGGTTCTTAATATCTCCTATTTTTTTCTCTATGTGAATGCAGTTTATAAAAAGCACAAACAAATTTCCACCTACTCAGAAACACAGGGAAATGAGCAGATAAAGCCTTTTATCAGCTGCAGCTTGAATCCATCTTGCTGAAATTCCTGCAGCACACAAACTTTTCTGCTCTTTTTTTATAAAACAATTCACTGCATTTTCCCAAATGGAGATGTGGATACACCAATCATAATTTTCAGTATCTGAAACTATCAATATTCTTGTCTAAATAAAATATGTTTTGCATTCTTTAAAGTTTTCTTCAAACTTTCCAATGCTGGTTCTTGCTTAACCTCTGGGGTGTTGAAGGGGCATCTTTGTTATCAGACTACTCATCTACTTGCAAGTATTTCTATTCATGACACTCAAAAAGAGAATGCTAGATTTTATCCCCTGATTCTTCCACTTCAAAATGATTTCTTATCATGCCATCATGGACTCCCTAGAGCTTAGCAAAAATCTACTTTAATTGTGGGCAGTTACATTTCTAGTTTTTTCAGTATTTATTGCCTGAGTATTTATTGTACAGCCCTTCCACCTGTGTACCTGTGAGACATGTGGTTAGCTAAGCAGACCAATAACTTTAGCTGCCATTTCATTTCAGATACCAGCTCACCATATTTGGGTTGTTTTGTTTTGTTTTAAATATCAATCCAACATTAGCACTGTCTTTCCCTTCTGCAGTTTCCCTCACCAGCTAAAGTTAATTAAATACTAAGATCAGGTAGACATATGCTCCTCTGTTATAATATTTTTTCTTTTTTTTTTTTTTTCAACTCCTAGACTCTGTTATCAGATAGAAAATATTTTCTAAAAGAAATTGCCTAACATCCTCATTTTATTCATGGATTGGAAAGTTCTTCATCTTTGTGTGATAAGCTCATCACTTGCATTTTCCCAGCTACCAGACAAAAGTTTTCTTTGAAAAAATTTGGCTTTCTCTGCACCAAAAAACATTTCATTATCTCTCTCTACCAACAAGAGTAATATCTTTTGCAGGGATTTTCATACCTAATATATCTGACAAGGAAATATTCTGTATTACTTACAAGCATGGATTTTTCTTTAATATTTGTAGCCTCCTGTTACTTTTTTTTGCACATCACAATTTCCCAGGGTTATTGATTGCCATCTGTTTTCCTTTTTCAATGTTAACTATAAATTGCTTTAAAAAAAAAAAAAAATTAACTACCTCCCTTGCACATTAAACTAGAATGAGGCTTTAGCCAAAGTCATTGTTTTTCCTGATTTGTCGGTTCCTGAAATTAAAAAAGCTTTCAATTTTCCCTCTCATTCTTCTTTCTATTCCTTCCTCTCCAAATGGTTCAGCTAATGATTTTCCTTTTACCAGGTGAAGCTGGGCTTTCTTTGCAGCACTATCTGTGTTTCTCTTTGCAAGTGTAATTGTTACTTCTACCTTTCTGCATTCCTGTGGTGTAAGGGGCCAAGAGTTCTGCTCTCTGACCAACCACCAGCTTCCAGTCCCAGGAGTCACCTCCATCCACTGCTGTCAAACCCCAAGGAAAGTCATTTGGTTACTTGCAACTGCTATGATATTAAAAAATGGTTTTGACGTCCTGGTGAGGTGTGAGGGCTGCCCTGTGCATCTCCCAGAGGAAGCCACAGTGTTTCTCTCCACCCAGGGGCAAAATTGTGTCTCTGCTGAGTGGATCCCATGAATTTTACTTTGGGACTGTGCTCTCCTCAGATCAGATTTTGGATATGGGGGCAGAAAGCATCTGGGAAGTATTTGTGTCTTCAGGTTATAGCAAGAGATGATTACTAAAGATTCAGTAAAGAAAACTATGTGTCAAAAAAATAATGTGTGAACATCAGAAGATACATGCTGGTTCTATTCTCCTTAGTGACATACAGC
This sequence comes from Cyanistes caeruleus, assembly GCF_971803275.1. Classification (NCBI taxonomy): domain Eukaryota; kingdom Metazoa; phylum Chordata; class Aves; order Passeriformes; family Paridae; genus Cyanistes; species Cyanistes caeruleus. The sequence goes on along the minus strand of NC_141708.1, from coordinate 10,354,918 downwards.
ATTGCTATTAATCTTTCGTTTTCATTTCTAATAGATAACTTAAAACTAAGCTGCACCTTATTATCTGCTCAGTTTTCTTAATTTCAATCATTTTCTTTGACCACTTTTATTTTGATGGACTTTGATCAAATTCCAATAAAATCAAAATGCCTAAGTGAGAATTACACAGGCTTTTGTATTTGTTTCTTTTCTCTTTTTCTAAATTCCTCAATCATTGTTTTTTTAACACCTTTCCTTAAAAGAAAAGATGTGATGAACACAGTGGATAATAAATTCAAATAAGATCGATTGATCTTCACATGTTGATGTCACCAATATATCCGTGAATACGGTGGTTGAAATCTTAGTTCTATTAAGGATCATTAGTTTCTTGAATGCATTCATTATTCAAAACCACTTGCTAGTTATTTTCTGCACATAATTCCACCTCTGGAACTTGTGGGGGGTGTTTGTCTTCTTTACTCACTCAACATTAAAACGTCCTTCCTGCCTTTGATAAGACAAAACTTTCATTGATTTGAGCAGAGATTAATTCTCTCTAAATGCCTACTCTCAGACTAGCGTCTCTACAGATTTTCAACACTTAAAATGAGCTGTGAGTTAATCTGGGCAATCCCTTTTAAGTTCTCACACTGAATAACAAGAGATTAATTTTGTTTCATTAATCACTCAGCTCTTTGGTAAAACCAGGAAATCTCTTCCGCTGTCCCTCACACTTTAAGAATTAATTTTCCAAAGTACTTCCTTTTTAATCACAGTTTCTATTTTCAAAAAGACAATATTATAGTTGTATTACTTCAGAATAGTAGCTGAGAATTTCATTAACTGCATTTCTGACCTTTATATAAAAATTACCTCTGTCATGTACTGTATTTTTCAAATTATTTCCCTTGGATCATAAAAGAAATGTCAATATTTTTCTGTTTAGCTAGTGGGTCATATTCTGTTCTTGTTAATAAAAGAATCTATGAAACAACTTTGTTCCTCAGAAGTTACACTCAGCATTGCAGCCAGCATCATAGAGAGCAAAATTGAGATAGGTGAACTTCTTTGGAGAAATGATTTATTGCACTTTGCAGTTCATTGGTTTTTCACACTTACAGTTTTCATGAAATTGGTTATTTCTGCTTTTTAAAAAATCACCACAATGCTGTAAGGCTTTTTAAATTAAAAAAAAAAACAACCAACAAACATTTCAGTATCTGTTGTGTGAATGCAATTTAAATGAAAAGACAGTTGTTTACAAATCATCAAATCTACCTGCATTCATTTTCTTTCTAGATTAGAAATACAGAAAAAGAATCAGAAGATGCTTTTCTTCCTTGATTAATGTTCTTGAAGTTATACCAGTGTAAATTTTGCACTCCTATCTCATTTGAAAATAAAAACTTCATAAATTTCTGCTGAATGTACACTGACTAGGCATGAGTTAAAAAACTAGAATAGTCTAAACTTGTCATTTGAATTTCTTTAGTCTGTGATGTTGCTGTACAGGCCCAGCCACACAACTCTGGGGCAGCCTGAGGACGATCCCACTTCTATGAGATATGATTAACCTCTGATTTTCCATGGGAAAATGGGCAAAGAGAAGCAAAATATCCTCATGGCAATCTCCATGCCACAGCATCCTGTCTTCACCTGCCAGGGCTGCATTTACTGGCAGATAGTCCTGTGAATCTCGTGTGAGGAGAAACACATTCATTTCAACATGGCTGCTTCCTCACAAACTTATGATTTTGGTTCTTGTTTATTTTGCTGCTTGTGTATCTCCAGAAAAGCAGGAGGTTGATTGCTTTGTTTTAAATTCCACAAAGGTAAAGAAAATGGACATGGAGGAATACTAGATCATAAAAAACATTTAGTTTGAAAGCCCCCATCATGAAACATTCTCTTCACACTTTGGAAAACTGAAATTATTTGGTTTTGGTTTCCTTCTCAGCAAAAACTAAGGCAATTTTCATAAGTCATCCTGAAGGTTTGGGACGGGGGAGAATATCTTTTGTTTCTTTTCTTTGGAATTCTGGAAAGTGGGGAGCTGATTTTCACCACACCAGTCTTGAATATAGGGCCAGAATTGCACCAAAAAAGGGAGCAGTGTTTTGAATTTGTTTTCCTTCAAAACTGAGGGGAAAGGGTTGCTTGGCAAGACTTTCTCAGCTGCAGCTGGAGGCTCTGGAGAGACACAGGACATCTAGTGGAGAAACTGCAGATCCAGGAGATCCAGAGGGCCAGAACTGGGACACATCATGCATAGACCCATGGTGGTTCTCCCCAGCCACCCCACACCCTCACTGCCATGGGACTGAGAGCCAGCCCAAGGCACATCAAGACATCTGAACACACAGGAAAGGTGTGTCCTGTGCCTGGAGACAGTTCTGTGCACCCAGGGCTTGTTTATTCCTCTTCTTCCAAACCATGGACACATCGGAACAACCTGTATGAAATCTCTGAATCAACCTCCCATCATTCAAAGGTTTATCATGGTCTTTCAGAAGCTTTTGAAGTTCACCTGTTACTGATTTTTCATATCAGGAGACCAAATGAAACTGCTTTTAAAGATTTGACCAAAAATCAGGTACTTTAAAACTTTCAAGGCAGTAATTAAGCAAGAAGCAAAGTCAAATTCAGCTTAAGACTGCAGATATTTAAGTCCTGCCATAGCATTTGGGAACCATTTAGACAAATTCAAGACATTTGGAATAAAGGTGAGTGAGGACTCTGAAAAGAAAATGTAGCTGTCATAGTATCATTTTTCATACTGCCCCTTCTTAGTTTCTGAAATATGAATTCAGAGCAAAACCAAGGAAAAAGAGGATTTTTCACAAGACTTCATCAATTAAAACTGAATTGGAAGACCTTCCTCTGCTTCATTCTCTTTTGTCTCAAAGCCTTATGAGCATTTAGTCCTAGAAAAACTTTTCATAACCTTTGACTTATTCTGTAAGAAATAGAAGCCTAGTAAAATATCCCAAACAAATTAAACACAACCAATTCTTTGACATGCAAAATGAATTTCAGTTTTGCCCTACTGTGATCCTATGTTTCATTACTATTAAGAAAGTCATCAGTATTTTGCCTGCTGGGAGCATATTTTTTCCTCTTTTTCAGTCTTACCCCAAATCTGCTACTCTTTATTTTACTTTTCTTAGCAGCAGAGGCTGGTGAGGAGGTGGGGGATGAGGTTTTCCCAATAAACTGGTGCTTTTGGGTGGTTCTGTATGGATAAGAGTCATAGGAGGGTTTGCACCTGCCACTTGCAATGACCTGCTTTGAATGAGATTTTCCCATGTAACAAATATGGGTAAATACAAATGAGTGTAACTAATTAGAATAGTCCCTTCAAAACCTATATACTGATCATTTTCAAAGGCCCAAATCCCAATTCAAGTCCATGGGATCTTCTCCACTGACATTAGCACTAGAAAAATGAAGGACAGCTTTTGCCTGATGTTGAGGATCCAGACAGAGATGACGAAGGCACAGAAATGGTCGGTGACTAATGTTTCTCAATAGAAAAAGAAAATTCACGTAATCTTTATCTAGAAGTCATGGACTTTCTTGGCTCTCAGAGGCCTATCTTTCCTTACTTTGTGTCTTAGCAATTTAAAGACTCAAGAAGAGAGTAATGTCTTAACACAAAGAAGGAGGTTGTCTTTATGTAACCTTTGACTGAATAGGAAGAGATATTTGCTTTGCTATCTTAATAGGCTGCATCATTTGACACACAGAGACTTGCTTTGTATGCTCTGTGACAAATTGCACAGAGTTGTCACTATTCTCTGGGTCTACAAATATCCATCCTAGGCTTCCATTTCTTGTATTTTAAAGTAAAGTGTTAAGGGGCATGAATTACTTGGTCTCTGTTTAAAATTCATTAATTTAATGCATGTTCTCATCTCACAGTCATTTACTAGAAAGCAAATAAAAATAAGCATGAACAAGACAAAATTTCAGGTTTTGTATTCTAGCAAATATTTACTGTGAAAACAGTTGAACTGTTTGCATTTCTTTTGAGTCAGGCATCACCAGCTTGGATCTGCTATTCCACAATCCAGGCAATACCTATCCTACACAGAAATGACCTTCAGCAGAGTCCCACAGCTAAGCCTCTGGTTTCTACCACCTTCTGTATCAGTTACAATCCTAAACTATGAAATGCAAATTCTTGTACCTGTAGCATGTTTCCTCATATCTCTGTGAGTTATTGTACTGTAGGCAATGTTCATTCTAACACAATAAATCTCCACTGAGTTGGAATTTAATATACTCCACTGCCTCAAAGTACTGTAGGTATAAATATCCTGGAGTCCTTGTGCTACACCTGCAGAAAGCACAGTGCTGGTGTAGCACAGCTAAGATACAAGAAAGATATTTTAATACAGAAGCAATAGCCAAAATTAACTGTGGTGTGAATATTATAAAACTCGAAGGACCAACTTCACCAGTAAGGCCTCTTCATTGGTTACATACAATTAACTTGTTTTCTGTACAAGGTGCCTCATCCAGCAGCTGTTGTGATATTTACAAGTGTTAAGACTGGCAGAAAGGAGCATGTTTTGGGCTCTAGCTCAGCAGAGTTTGGATCTGTTCCCAGCCACTCCAGCATCTTGGCAGTCCCACCAGGTCAGTAAGTGCTGTCTCTCTGGCTGCCTCAGAGCCAAGTTTACATGACTTTTGTTCTTCCACGGTGATAAGAAATGGCCACATCTTTAATCAGTGACAGGAGTGTCCCAGCTGGCCACCTTCAGTCTCACCAGCCAAAAGATCATGCCCTTCGTAGAACCTGGCAAGTAGAGTGGGGTTTGGTTCAAGTTTAATTCAAGGCATGAACTCCCTTTAAGACCTAGAAGTGGATCTACTTCAGCCATTCTGACACCATGCACCTGTGAACTCTACACTGGTAAGATTCATAAACAGAGACATAAATTAGGGGGTATTTATTCAAATTTCTGTATGGCCAGAAAAATTCCGAATTCTGTGATTCTGTGAAATTGAAATCAACCATCTCAATGGAAATAGCAACCCCTATCAGTTGGATCTTCAAAACCATATTATTCCTTAGTTCCCTCAAATTTAGGAGCAGAATTTCCTTTTTACACTCATGAGGGAACTTGCACAGGTAGCACAGAATAGACCAGAAGCAATCAGCAGGTGGTGTCAGCTGTGGGCCAAAGGACACTGCCACCAGTGTAGTGATGAACTGGTTCAGACAAAAAGGAGCAAAGGGTTGAGATAATGAAACTCATTTCACACTGGTCCCTAAACACGCCTTAAGGGGAAGAGAAAATCATGAAAGGAGGAATCATTACATTTCCACTCAGACAAAGGAGATTTTTAAAATGACACTCTAACTTTACAGCTGAAATTTCCTGCATTACAAGTACCACTGGGATTCCCCTGCACTGACATTGAGAGATGCCCCATTCATTCATAGTCAAAACAGGATGACTCAACTTTGTACAGTGTGAATGTCAGAACTCCCTGTGCAGATGCGACTCATTATCACAAAAGAACCCTTTTGTCAGTAGATCTTCTGTCAATTAGGGAAGCGGTTTTTGCTACCAGAAATTATTTTGGCTGCGCAAGTTCTATCTCCACTATCAGAACTTTGCTACTGTAAATACACTAACCTGACTTTGTAGAGAAGAGTGATCCTCAGTGAGCCATTCACTGAGAGAGAGACACTTTGGAGACAAATAATCTACAATACTGATTAGTGACCACTAACACAATGAGTCTGTAGAGCTGTCTGTTTTCCATATCCATCCATTACCTACATTAATTATATTATCTCTGATCTTGCAACTGGATACCAGAGGCAGGTATTCACTCTGGAACAATTAAGTTTTATTTTCCCCTTTATTTGCCTGACTATAAAGAGGATAAATTCTTTTGTGTCATAAGGAAACAGAGGCTGCACTCAAAATAGGATGTGCATTTATGCAGCCTTGGGTTGAATGGAGGCATGGTTTGGGGAGAAATCTTTCTTGTGAAGGGCTGTTGTAAGTCAGCCTCTGGAATTTCCTGCACCTAGGCAATGTCTTTGGATGAGACAGAGTTTGGTCACACATATGCTTGGCATAATGGAGAGGGTTGTTCTGCCTCACCCAGATTTGTGCATAAATCCACATTTAAACCCATTCCACCTCTCAGCTTACCAGAATTCAAATGTGAGACATAACACTGTCTATTTAAAAAACTGAGAAAAAGGAGGAATAAAAACTCCTTTCAGGACATGAACTTAAATTGCCATGGGTCCTTTCTGCTAAGCAAACAGCTTTTCTAGTAAACTGGAGCTGATGATTCAGCAATTGCTGGGAAGTGGCCTTTCAGCAGGGAAAACTGTGTGGGAAAGGTTGTTTGAGCAGTGTTGCCTATGGGTGGCACTGATGGTGATGGTCCCATTTTCTGAGGGTTTGTGAAATTGTCCAACAAGCACTGTTCAGCCTTCCTTAACCCAGTGAATGGTTTCTGAATTAGAAGCTAACCCCAAATCCTGGAGTAAGAGGGGAACTCTTTCCTGCCCTATCTTTAGGGGAAAAGTCTCTTTCTGATAATCTACCTCCACCTGGAGATAAACTCTTCTCCAGGCATCTTCCCTGAGGAATTCACAATTCCTTGTAGCTCATTTTCATCCCTGCTGTTTCCTGCTTTGTCTGCAAATCAGACTAATTGGAGCTGTATAAATCCCATCACATATCTGTTATCTATTAGATTAGGAGTAGACAGACTTTAGCAAATTAAAGGAAACCTCAGACTCCTTCCTTTCCAACCCCATATATTGGCAATGTGCCTCACACCTTAAAATGACTGCAGTAAGATGCATTACAAAGGAGAAAAACTGGAAAACAACTCCCTCCACCCCACTGTTAATCAAGAACAGACCATATTTCCAGGTCTGGCACTGACAGGTCTTTGGGCTCAGTGATCTCCATTACAGAGGCAGTTTCAGTTCTCCAGTACTTATGAAAATCCCTAAAACTATTCAGTTCAAGAAAACAAAGTCCTTAAAATCCAGATTTTAAAACTCCACATGTCTGATCTTTGACAGAAAGGTGAGTGGATATGCCTTGGAAAGGAAATGCAAAAATCTGTGTAAGATTAGACTGAATACTAAAGAGAAACGTGATCCCTGGCAAGCGGACAGAGGGATTGATACCACATGAACTTGTTCAGCAAGTGCACGAACTTCACTGTGAGCATATCAGCCAAGTTGCTCATGCTGTTATTCAGATGCCTTACAGCCAAGGAAATAAAAAGCCAAGAGACCCTGTCTATCCATATTACAACATTGCTTGTATTGCATGATGTCTGGGTAATACTGAGGTCTGGGTCATTGCTATCATGAATTGAAAAGACAGACAAGCACACAACCCACAGACAGAGTTACAAGACTGAGTCTGGTTGTCTATTTGAATTCAGAGTAGCTGCCCTGTCTGTTTTTATTCCTTATTCATTGTAGCAGGAAGCATTTGTTTTCAGTGCCTTAATCTGTACAGACCACAGCTATGGGCTACTGATCACTGCTTTCCATTCCTTCAGTCACTTAAGTGAGAGACTAATTATCCCACATCTGCTTTGAAAGACATTAATCCTTCTCCTTTCTTGAAGATCATTCTGAAAGAGGTGACAGTGACCAATCCCTCATGCAAAGATTTCACTATTTTTACATTTTACCCCGAAAGCACTTGCTCTCTTTTTACCCAGTGCAGACATTTTCACATTCTTCAGTTTTTCATAAATTATCTATGTGTTTTCAAGCTTTCAGGAAGCCAGAGCAGCTGTGCATCTCCAGCTGAAGGCCTTATGTACCCTGCAGATCCTCTGTCATGGTCAGTGTAACAGTGGGTGACAAAACATTACATATCTCTGAATCCAGGCTCACCTGTCAACTGTGCTACGTTTTGGAGCCAGAAGGATCCAGCCAGCTGCCATTGGCTGTCACAGCAGAGTGTAAAAGCGAATCCTGTTTGTGATCTTCCTTCATCACAATCCCTTATTTTCCAAGAGATTCAGACAAGGATGTACAGCTGCTTGGCCAATTGGCAGGCTGAGGCTTTGTTTTCTCAGTGCACCCTGCAGAGCCCTTTTGGCCCACAAGCAGCCTGGGTCTCTGTCCTGGCTGAGTGCAAGGAAAAGCTCAGCAAAAGCCTGACTCTTTCTTGTTGCTGCACTCACCAAGCACAGTGAACATCAGTGCACATCAGCTCAGCAGTGTAATAGTTGCTGCCTCACTGCGTGCAGATCACAATCCCCACCAGATGTTCTTTATGTTGCCGTGATAGATAATATATTTGGTATGGTTCATTTTTGACGGGTTTACTGTAAACTTCATCAGCCTCAAATGCTACAGCTCTAACAAGGGAAATTAAGGTCCTGCTGCAATCTCACACTCCCAGATTGTGGTTGAAACGGAAGGGTGGATTGCTGTGTTCAGTTGTAATTTCTGCCTCAACTTAAGCACTGGCAGTTGTCAGCACGATCATGCTGGGCATAAAAGGATAGGCATCGTTGTAAGAAAAATATGGATGGAAACAGAAAAATAGCAGATATACAAGATTAACTTGTCAGATGGAAAAATCAAAATGACTTTACAAGGAATTTATGCCTGCTCAAACAAGAAGGTAGTAACAGACTAGAATGTAGCCCAGTATAAAATCAGATTCCATGGGCACCTCACAGACTGTGTATTAACCTCTACTGCACCACATTTTGCACTATCTTCATACTACATGCAAGAATTGCCTTCTTCTGGCTTTCTGTCATAGAGCTTTGACACTGTGCAGTCACACCTGAGAGACTTTGAACCCAGTCCTGTGGTAGGTAGAGTGTCTCCAGGGAAATACAGGCTCCCAGTACTGAGGAAAGAACTGAGCTCTTCTTGAAACAGCAACACCTTGGAACAAAGCCCTAGCCAGAGTGAGAAATATCTACCAGATCCAGTGAGAAAAATTTACTTACCCAGACTGAGAGAGGCCTGGGGCACAGAGGTGGCTATTCACCACCTGAGCTGGTGGTCTCTAATAAATGGGCTGTGCTTGGTGACTTTGTCATGTTCAAAGACTTCAAAGCGCACCTTATCCACTCAAAATGGTGCTCAAATTGTAAGGGGTCCAATTCATATATCTTAATGTTTCATGTCAGCAGCTACTTTTAATGGAAAAGAGAGTTGGGAAAAGCTCTCAAAAATCTATAGGAGGGTTGGTTTGGCATGGTGGAGCTTAACAGACAGTCTGACTCCATATAAACTTATTATCCACATAAATGTCCAATCTTTCTTTCTGAATCTTACCAAGGACTTGGCCTTAAGAGCTTCCTGTGCTATTTGGGTTGATTCTGCTATTATCAGAATCAATTTTCTCATTACCAAAAGTACATCTAAGTACATTAAGGGCCAGATTCTTGGCTGGTATGAATTAATCTCCTTTCCAGCTAGTGAGACTGCACTGTTACACCCCTACAAAGTGAATATAAACTGCTACTAAATCAGAATGTTTGCAATTTTCAGACTAATGGAAAACCAGGGCCAGTAGCAATGTAATTCCTTTCACATTATCTCCCCATAATTGGTGAACTAGCCTGAGCAAAACCAGAACCTATACAATGACTTGGAATTTAGCAGGACTGAAGGATTTGCTTTGTTACTGTTTACAATGACATCAAAATTTCTTATCCCAAACACTTCATAATATATAAGTCATCTCTTACATCTATTTTTGGGAGAATGAGAGTTTGCAACTGTCAAAGGTTTAATAAGTCACAAGAGAGCAAATAAAATATTGGGGTTTTTCCTGAGTTTTTATAGAAGGGACACAACAAAATTGTGCAGCATGTTTTCCTGTTGGCGACTTAAATTGAAGTTGCTTGCTGTGCCAAGCTTGGATGCAGAAATCCCTGGGAAGGCAGTGACTCATCACATCACTTGGGAAAAATATCAATTACCCTGCATATTGCTGTGCATACTGCAAAACTCCTGAGCCTGGAGACAGAGCATGGTAGCATTTCCAGAACATACATCTTCTCAAGGATTTTGGAACTGTAAGGCAATTTCTTAGGGAAAGGTTAGTTAAAAATTATTCATGCTAGCAAAAATGAAAGAATTTCAGAGGACTATTAAATGAAAAAAAATGGAGATTACTAAAATTATTGGTTGTCCCCTTTCTAAATCTCATTTGAAGATAGTATAAGAATTTTGAATGTCTCTCATAAAAAGCATAGTTCATTGGCATATATTCTTCTTCCTTGAAGCAGGTCAGGGATGTGTCACCTCTTCCCATAGCTGGATGGAGCTCGGATCAGAGTCTTGACTCACTCATCTTTGCAGCCTGAGAGATGGCTGAACACATTTCCACTGCCTCTCATGAATATCAAGGAGCCTGAAAAGTTCTGACTTATTTTTTCGGATGTCTGAAAATACTTAGCAAATGTTCTTATCTATGAATGCATGTGTGTGTGCAAGGACTAGGTCAGTGCGTAAAAATGTGGACAGAAAACTGTGTGGCAATTATTCAGCATTACATATTACACTTTTCACACCATGGGGCTTCCTCCACAATGAGTTATTTTTAAAGAATGTAAGTTGATGTAAAGATGAAAGCTCCCATGGTGAAGCTATCAAAATGCCTTGATATAAAGTCAGTGGCTGTCCCTTTGAACAACCCGAACAATTGACATGAGGTGTAAAATTCTAGACAAACAACAGAAAAAGTCAGAGAAAAACAGAGATGCTCCTGCCTACAGTGTCACTGGTGGCTGTATGTACATCATGTAGTCAATGTAATAACTAAAAAATTTCATCAAAGAAGGTTCTACTACTTGAAAGAAGTTCAAAAGAGATCAAATTAGGTTTTTAACCTATAAAATGGCATTATCGCTCAGCCAAAGGAAAGCTGAGAAAGGTCTACAAATATCAGCTGTGCTAAAGGAGACAAATATTTCACACTTGCAGCCTTGAAATCAGTGGGCTTCTTGATGAGTTGCAAATAAAGATGTCATAGCACGTAAACAGATTTCATGTTTTACTTGAAAAACATGCACAGAATTTTCAGAGCTGGTATAGACTTCTAATCAGAGCTACATGTACATTGGAAGTTCTCTCGTTTATAACACAATGGTACCAGTTAGTATTGCTAACTTTTTATTCCAGATTATGTTCAGGTAATGAAGCTTAACTCCTGAGTATTTAGTCTCTACAGGTTATAGCTGTATTCTCACTATGTAGATGAATTTAGGGCTTAGCCATGCAGTAAAAATCCACCTGGTGGAAAAGAGATGAACCTTGTGAATAATTCCATTACTTTATCAAACCACTTATAAAGACAAATTATCAAAATGAATCAAAATCAGTCTTAAACTAAGGGGTATCTGCCAGGTACTTACTCAGCTTTTGGTAGTTGTAAACATTGTTTTTGAGACATGTCGTTAAAGGGAATAAATCAGTTTATTTAAACAGATTTCACATGGCTGTGTGTCTGTGTCCATGTATGTCAGTGTTTATCACACATACATACCATTAAAATTCTGTCATCAGAAGGTAGCTACTGGTTTGGTTCTTTGCTTAGTTCTTAGAACCTTTGCTGGTTTTCACTTTGTTCTTGATATGTGGTTGCCTCTGGGTTTGGATCAACTTCAGTTCTGTGTAGATCAAAAGAAACATCCCCATGCAACAGGTACTCTGATGGATGGATTGATTGATTGACTCACTGCTGCCTGCCTCAACAAGTCTCCTCCACCTTGCAATCCAAAATTTTTGGATTTAGGATGGATAAGAAAGATGATTTTTTCAGGCCTCACTGTCTTACATATTTAGGACCCAGCAATAAGCAACTAAATGCCACAAATCCCATGTCAATATCCGCACCACTAAATAACTTAAATACAGACTCCAAACCCTTGTACTGTATCTCTACTGGGAAGAAAGAATTTTTTGTCTCCAGGCAAAAAATCCAGCTATGTTTCCCTGCATGAAGGACAATGTTCTGTACCTTACCTCCTAGTCCTGCAGTTGAAAGGGAAGGCATATTGATTTGAGTGCAGAAGGTTTGTTTTGGCCAGCAGAGTTGGGGATGACAGTGCCTTGTGGGGAATGAAGGAAGCAAACATCATAGTGCTTGAGAAGGAAAATTACTCCCAGTACTATGTATTTATGGAGGGTTTAAACAATGAGAAGGCAGTGCCTCAGTCAATTCCTGAGGACTAGATTTCCCCAAATCTCTTCATTCCAATATTTAGCATCCTAAAGAAAGCCCTGGCATGAGGACATCTCTCTGCCCATATCCATGTGGACTGGATTGCGCCCTGTCTGATGGGGTAGGAGGAGAGGGCAGGCAAAAGTGCTCCAGAGGTTTCCTTCTCTCCACCTAAAGTAAACAGATTCCTGGGTTTTATTCATTGAGGCCTCATGGGCAATAGCAGAGAACAGCCCAAATTAGATAAAGGAAAATGAGACACAAAAAAAAAAAAAAAGATCTGGTTCTTTGAACACCCCAAACTCAAGGAAATTGCTCCTGTACTACAAGTAGCTATTCTTTTTTACCACAAGTGTATCCTCATAAGCAAAACACTCAGCTCTTCTTTGGCACCAATAACTTGCATTTGTCCTCTTTCCCTGTATATATAATATCCAACTGGTTTGTTCACTGGGGTTTCCATAAATTTTCATCAGTGTTTTATCTTATTCCACATAACCTCTTTTGCTGGTTCTCTCTTTTTACCTCCCCCTCCTTTTTTGTATTCAGGGTCTTAAAGCCTCAGTATTAAAAAAGCTCTATGCTTTCTTTGTGCATATGGAGTCAAAGCTCAGATCCTGCTCCTTGTTATTGGTATTTTCTGCACAGCCACAGAGAGGGGAAGGTTTTTATCAGCCTTTGTTATCGAATCCCAGTAGCAAATGCAGAGTAAAACTGGAGATGAATCTTCTTGGACGTGGATGTGCCCACACACACAAACACATGCCCCTAGACCTGCAGAGATGTCATCCTCCACAGCCCATAGGTAGTGCATCCAAGATCCCATGGACTGAAATACCCCTCACACTGCATTCCTCACCATACATTATCCTCATCACAGGTAAATACAATATATACATCACATACAAAGCATGGAATTTCTGCAGAAACCCTTTCTTTCACATGTCCAGTGACAGACATTGCAACAGAAGAGTTCAATTACCAGCACTGTTCTGACACTTTCGTGGGCTCGTTCCCAAGAGTTCCCAGACAAGTCTAACTCCCTCATCTGTCCTCCTATTCTTAGCTTTTGGTAAGTCTAGCCTTCATCTATACTATCCAGGGCTGTACTTTTGAGCAGTCTGACCAAAGGAAACACTCCCTGCATCCAAGAAGGGAGGGAGAAGAACTTCTTCACCAGGGTGAATCAGTGAGATGTGCCTTATGCAGTATGCACAGATTGACTTTACAGCACTTGAACTCCATGAATGCAAATCATCTCAAAAAACCCGTGAAGGAAAGAGCATGTAAAACTGCCCTTGCTCTTTCTCCTTCTTTCCTTTCACTTTATCCTGTCAGCACTACATATATCAAACTAGAGCTCTGGGTTTTAACTAGGCTTTACTGTTTCATTCTGCTTCATGAATTTTTCAGTGTTTACACTTATGCTTAATATAATAAGATTGATAATGCAGCTGCCTGATAGAATCTCATCCAGGCTTCTCAGCTAGACAGATTTTTATTCTTTCTTCCTAATTTCTGTAATATCCAAAAGTTCATTTTCACCTTTTGCATCTTGATGCTTTTTTTCATCTTTCAGTTATTCATCTCCCAAAACAATGTCTTCAAGGTAACAACATTTACCCAGTGGATTTATACGACTGGGGCATGATATGCTGCTTATTCTGCTGCAGCCAGGTCACTGTTTCCCACCCACAGGGAGGTTGGTGGAGCAAGTGGAGGACTGCACCCTGAGGAGCTCTGTGGGCTGCTGTGCCACTGCAGTATGCCAGCTGTGCTGTCTCAACAGAGCAGGATGGCATCCATGCACTCAAAGTCCCACTAGCTTTCACTTGTGAGCATATTAAAAAAAAAAAAAAATCTGAAAAGAAAATTAAGCTGCAGAAAAGAGAGGGATTAGTAAATATGTAAGTGATTTACAACCCAGAAGACTGCTTGCTTTGCCTCTTTCAGCCTTATGATCCAAAAGCAATGGTCAATGAAAATGACTGGCAGCAAAATTAAAACAATATATAAAAAAAAAAAGGGAGTAAGTCTTTAAGCAGGATATATTGACTTTACTGCATGGGAAATCAATGAGATGCACAGTTTAGTAGGATTAGAAAGGGGAACAGGATGCTCACATAATCAAAGTGCAGAATAAGCAGCAGGAGGATGTCAGATGCAGTACTTTAGGGCTCAGAGTCCTTTCAGACCCCTCACCACCATACACATCTCTCTCTCCCTTCCTTTTTCTAGAGAAGCTCTACCTGGTTCTTAATGAAAAGAAAAAAAGAAAGAATAAAACCTCACATACACACACAAAATATCCAACACACACAAAATAAATGCCCAATAAAACAAACTCAAATTACAGCTCATTGAAATTTTTAATGACCCAATTCTTAAGCTGGCAAAAGAACTTGCACACTTGCCCAACCCTCAGTATCTTAGGAATCTCCTGTATGCCAGCACAACTTGTCACTCAGTGAATGATAAATACATGTTTAAGCAAAATGCTGCCCAAGGGCCCTTAAAGTAAGGAGATTTCAGCTGTCTTTTTTCAAGGAAGCTCATGACTTTTGCATGGTCACTATTCCTGTGAGACATCCCAATTAAAAATAACACAGATGGAGCACTTGGATCTCAGATCCATTCAATAATTTATGGATCAAATAAAGCCCTTGTTCTTCTCGTCAACAACATACCTGTCACAGCAATACTCTAGGTGTCTGAGAACTGATTTTTTTAACTTTTCAGGGCCTAAAAACTATGGAGGCATTTTTTCCCTTGATTTAGTTATTATCACTTCAAAATGTATGTTGCTCCTTGGTTTAAATTATAGGATTGAGACCAAGGTTTTAAAAAAGTTTAAAAAGTGAACACTAAGGTTGTTTTCATAATGTCATTAAAGTCTTTAAAACTTTTCAGGGAAGGACAGGTGGAGATATGGATCCTTCATCTGTACAGAACTAGGAAAATGTCCTGGATAAAGATCAGGAATTGGCTCTGGAAAGTGTCTTGTGGCCACTGGTAGCTGCACTACATGTCCTGCATTGCACAGTGCTATAAGGTGATGAGGCAAAAATTCTCCTAAATCCTTTCTTAAGCCAGTCCCACAGCCACTAAACTCACCACTTCCTGGGGCCATGAACAGCTGGTTTTACTTTGGAGCAGAAAAGGTGGACCATAAACTGATTGTAAACAACAAACAGGAAAAGGATAAATGCACCACTACACACCATGTGAGAAAAGATGGAAGGAAATTAAACATATGGAGACACAAAGTTTGCTTTTATTTGGTTGCAAAGGAAAGCCTCTGAGTCAGATGTGTAAGATAGCTCATGTTTTCACTTAATTTTATTTAGGGGTTGTGCAGTTTTATTTTTATTCTTCAAAAACTCTGATGGGCTGCATATGACTACCACAGCATCAGATGACTTTGCTTTTCAATGTCACGGCCATATCAGGGACTGATTTAAAGGACTCAGTAAAACTGCAGGCAAAATGTTTGGTGATCTGCAGATAAGTATTGGTGTATACATAAACATTTTGGTTCCATGATGCTTAAAGAAAAAAAAAACAAACAAACCCTGCTTAAAATAAGCAGGAGTTTTAATTCAAATTTTTATCTCTGTATTTATTCTTGTCACGGTAAACTTGTAAAAGCAGCTTAAGCTGTGCTTTTAAAGATTATATCTGAGTGCTGATATTTTCTAATAAGTTGGAGGATAATTGGAACTGTCACCTATTATTATTAATCACACCCTTGGGTAAATGTTTTGACAATAGAAATGTAGGACCAATTAAAAAACATAAAAATTGCAACCCTGACACTTTCTTGTCACTGCTGTTAATGATGGCATCACTGCTAATCTATTCATTTGGGTCTCCAAATATTTACAGTGTTTGCTTAAGACTGCAACAAGGAAGCTTGCTCTCCTACTGGATTAAGAAAAGTTGAAAGAAAGAAAAAGAAAATTTTAAACCTTTACTGATGTGTAATTGTTGTTAATGGATAATGATTTGTCACTGGAAATTTTTTTTTATGTTTCCCATACTGGTATGATGCATTTCAAGTGTTAGGTTCTTGGGGGGGAAAAGTAAACTCTTTCATAAAATTCAAAATTTTTCATACACCCTGACTTCATATCTTCTTTATTTTCATAATTTATTCCTATTTTTAAAGACGTGTCAGTTGCATGCCAATACAGAAAGTAAAAAAGACTTTGGGTCTGTGTAAACACCACTCAGCAATAACAAAAAGATCTCTATATTATCAACTCTGTGTTCAGCACAAATCCAAAACACATCCCCATACCAGCCACAGTGAAGAAAATTAACTCTGCTCCAGCCCAACCCTGCACAATACCTCGCTTAACTCACAGGATACATGCTCAGGGATTCTCAGATCCTGCCACCAGCACCACCACGTCTGACACTGTGGCACAGCCTGGATTGCTCAGAAAGAACAGGCTCAGCTTTCAGATCCACAGCCCAACCCAGCATCAGCTTCTGCGAGACACTGGGCCATGTGCTAAAGGAAGCAGTGGCTGTGCCATGCTCTGCTCCCCCTGGCTGGGGCACACTGGCAGCCCTGCAGCACACAGGCCACAGCTGAGTAAACCTCAGGGCAGCTCTGCTGCTCCACAGGGAACAGGTTATGCCCCACTCACACTCTGCCTACTCCTCATATTTCCAGTTACACATTGTTCTCATGTAGGTCACGCCTGGATCACACAATTCTCAAGCTCACAAAACAAAAGCAAGCCTAACCTTGTGGTATGCAGCACAGGAACCTTGTTGGCTTCTCCAGTGCAAGATGTGGCCCAGCTCATGTTAGACCCTGACAATCCATAAACACTTTCCTTCAGATGGTAGCTCCCATGTGTCAGCTCAACATCAGCTTTCATAGGCACAGGTGATGCTATAACCTCCACAGCTGTGACTTTCCCCACCCAGCCCTCTGATTGACACTCTGCAGTAATTTCCCTATTTCCAACATTCAGGTATGAACACGTGCAAAATTTAGACTAGGTAAATCTAACATTATCATTGTAAATGTCTTCTTGCCCTGGTGCCTCTGCTCCCTAAAAGCAGGAAGGTTTGCAACCTGATTTCTGCAGGTCTTCACCCTCCCTCATCCCTTCCCTTTCTGATACTGAAAAAACCCACAGCACTTTCTATTGTAGGAAGCTGTAGTTAAAAGTAACGGTTGCCTTCTCAGTGTGTGTTTCTGCTAGAAAGACTTAACTGCTCTCTGGGGCCAGTTTTTTGCACTGGTGCATATGTATTACTTGTAGTACGAGAAGACCTGGCCAAGCATAGCCTTCCCTGCTGTTAGCTTTCTGTTTGCATTATGACTTCATTTACTGCTGAAATTAAACCTCTGTGTATGTGTATGTGTGTGACTTGTGATTTCCCTGGGAATATTAGCAGGGGCTGAAATTCAAGTGTAACTGTGGAAAGCATTAACTGCCTCAAAACTCCTTTTTCCTTTTCCTTCTCATCCCCTTATCAAGTTCAAATAGTAATCACAAGCAGCATCTCTTCCTTCCCCCACACAGTGCAAGTCCCAATTCACAGCAGGCCTGCTCCAAAGTCAGTTGAAAGACACCCAAGGATGTGCACATCCTCTCATTTGGGACTGCCTATGAGAGATGGAAACTGAGATTAATACAAGCTGCTGCTGCTATCACACTCATGGCTGCAGACAACTTTGTGGGGGGAGGCATGAGGCAAGTACAGAAGCATCAGAGGTGATCCACCCGCAACTCTTCCAATCTGCAAGAGAAAAAATTGGACCTGATGTGCTGCAAAGACACAATGATGAATCCTGAAAAGCAGCAGAAAGAAAATGCAAAGCATCAGCTGAATAATAACAGGGAATCCTGAAGATTTAATCCAATGTTTTTAAGCCAAAATTTATGAATGCAGATGCTGATCCTCACCTCCACAATGCCAGCTTTGCACTGGAGTTACTAAACCTTGCTGCCATCAGGTCCTTGCTTGCTGGAGTAACTGGGCTTCACATCAGTCCTTCACTTTCTAACACTGTCCCCTATTTTGATGGCAATAAAGAAATTATCATAGAATCCTAGAATGGTTTGGGCTGGAAGGGACCTTTAAAGGTCATCTAGTCCAACCCCTGGTAATGAACAGGGACATCTTCACAGCCAGATCAGGTGACTCATTACTCTACATGTGGACACTCGGACACACAGCTGACTGTCAGTCCTCCTCATCATCTCCAGATGTTTTGGAAGGCTCTTAAGCTAGCAGTGGAAATGGATCTGGCTGATAGACAGCACGATGCAAATTACAAAGCCTCTACTGCAAAAGACCCTGCTGAAATCAATGTTAGGGTGAAGATCAGCTTGCCCTTCCTCCTCCAGGAAATGCAAGTCCTTGCGATACCCAGGAACTCGTTTTGGTGCAGGCTCCTTCATTCCAAACATTGCAAAGAAAATGGGGCTGCCTGACCCAAGGACTGTGAAGCTCCATTTGGATTTGAGAAGCTAAAGGCTCAATCACTTCTTCTCTGCAGTCTCTTCAAGTGGAAATGAAATTACTTCCCTTCCCCCTCTCTATTTAAGGGAATTAATGATGTTTTCTGTCCTGCCTATCTAAAGAGAGCAAATAATTGGAAGAGAATTGATCTTTTGAAGTAACAACATCAGCACAGCCTTCCTTCCCCCCACCCCTTCTACCTAATTCCTACTTTGGCAGAAGAAAGGTTTATGAAGGAAATTAGTTTTACCATTTGCATATACCAATATATTTAGCTGGTGGCTGTGCAGGTCCAATTAACTCAACTAACAATATGGGTGAAATTAGGTTATTGGATTATACTTGTAGCCAATTAGAGTTGCCACGGTTGAATTACTCCCTTTCTTAACCTTATTTAAAGTTAAGAAAACATGTTGATGGTGAAACTAGATGGTTTTTCTCCCTCTGGCTCCAAGAATAAAATATTTCTATTTCCCCACGAAACACCTTAGAATCCAAGACAGTGTGCATATGGGCATGGATGTGTTTTAAGATCAGGCACAGCTAAACTTGTGCACTTGGTCAGATCAGAACTGATGAATGAAGGCAAACTGAACCTATTTTTTGTGCTTCTCTGGACTTATTCTACTGAAAGCAAAACTGGAAGATGCACTTACTGTACCCCAATCCCAAATGGGCTCTCCCTGCACAGAACCTGAGCCAGGACTAGTGTGAATTCCACCTCCTTAGTGTCAAACACTCAGTGGATCCCCTACTGATGCAATGTAAGCATGACTTCATGTTTTCTTAACAAAGTACACTTCTTTTCACTTCCTCTAAATGGTAAAGCCCATTCGGGTTCACAAATCCACTTATCTCTCAAAAGCAGATTTTCCTGATAAAATAAAAGTCCATCCCATTTTCAACTGCTTGCAAAGGAGAATTAAAGACAATTCTCCTTGAAAACTTGATGTTTCAGGTCTGTTCCATATTTTTGACAAGGATTTTGTATTGCTCCACAAAAACCACTTCAACATCAAAGTGTATTTCATGGGTTCTGCTTAGAAAAGGCCACAGAACATGAGTTCCACAAAAGAAAGTTCTCTCCCAAGAGAAGCTGAAAGCTTTTGGTCCTGTGCAGTGGCAGTGGTGACTTCACAAAATAAATTGGCAATTTGAAAGGGGGAAACAAATTTCTGGATCAGAGGAACTGGTTCATGATGAAAAAAACAAACTTTGCATTGTATTGTTATGTGGAATTTTGAGGAATCTATGAATGATTTTAAAGTGCATTAAATTTGCTTCAAGAGGGAAGCAAAACTCCAGTGTCTCATAAAATGAAGCAAACATTTATTTTGTTAAAAGCATAACCAAGCTTTTCAGTGCCTTTCAGAATGAGCAAATTTGCTAAAACTGTCACAAATGGAGGAAAAATATCAATGCTTTCAAAGCATATGCCACTATTGTTCATCAGAGGTTGGCACTTTTCAAAAAAAACCCTTATTTTCACTCTGGTCTGTTGGAGGCTGTGTATAAAGTTGTGCAGGGGACAGGTGCCTATTGGCCCTCCCCAGGAGCTGCCCATGAAGATGATACCTCTGCTCTGCCTGTCCTGACTGAAGATGAGCGTATCCAGGATTGAGGCTGCAGAGTGGACTCCCATCATTCGTGATTCCCTTGGACAAGCCTTTCCTCATTTTCCTGCCAGCAGAAAGGACTGACCTCTGCACAGCCAGAGGTCAGAAAGGTGCTGGATGTCCCGGATGAGCCCAGCGCTGCCAAGCCCTGCCGTGGTCTGTCCTTGCCAGCGGGACACTGGGGCTGTTTGTCCGTGAATCAGCCTGCTCAGGCTCCGTCCTGTCAGAGCAGTGCCCTCAGCCAGTGATGGACAGGGCCACCAGCAAGGCCACGTTCTCCTCCGCTCCACCACACAAGGCCATTGTCCTCCACAGATGCTAATGGACTGGGAAGTTCCCAGAGACACAAGGCCTGGCATTGTCCCTGGGAATTGCTTTCGCTTGTCTTTCTCTTTCAGCAGGACCCAACTACACACCAGTTACTTCCCAGACATAATGCTGCCCTTTGTGGCTGTCTCCAACACCATTTGGGGAATGCTCTAATGGGGACAGGCCCAGAGCATGAAATGAAGGCATTGTGTTAGCTGAATTGCCAGGCATTCTGGAGAAGGCTGGGGGCTCCAGGAAGGTGCCAGTCATTTTAGAGCTTCACTGGTTACCTCCTCTCATCTCCCTTCCCCTCCAAAGCTTTTCCCTCTTCTTCCAGCCTCCAGTTACAAGATAAAGAGAATTTTAATCCTGTACCTAATGCACCTCCTGCATGCCTCTGAGCCTCCAAGGATGTCAACTCTGTATGTCCAACTACAGACAATCTATGATCCCTATGCAAACTGGGTAGCCTGTTAAATGTCTTTTTCCCACTCAGCGGGAACTTCTGCATTGATGAGGGGACAAAAGCCTCTCTCCTCCTGGTGTTTGAAGTTCTCACTGCTCCTGGGGCTGCCAGAACCACTGCCCTGTCTATCAAACTGTTATGTCCTCCCAGCAAGGAGATGGTACCACAACCCACAGTGGATCTAGACAGATCCTGTAATATAAGAGCTTGCTCTGTATATAAATAATGAATGAGGATGCTGTTCCTGGGAGCAATTCTGCTCCCTTGATAAGTGAAATGGATCCAGTGTGATTCAGGGCAAAGAAGAGCATAATCAACCATCCATCTGAAGTACTGACACACAGCACATTAGCTGGCTAATTGCTTGTTTCGTTCTCCGGGATGTTATCTAAAGAGAACAGCAAGGACATCAGAGAACCCTTTTATTAACTGTTGTTAATAAACAACAGTTTATTAATCACTCACAGTAATGGGTCCTGCAAGAGAATAAAGACAGTGGAAAATAATCTGGGGTTTTTTTCTAAATCCTGACTTGGTTCAGCAAAGCTTCATGGATGCAAGGTACAGTCATGTGTCCAAATTCAGGTACAGTTTATGAAGATGTTCTGCTTTTACAAAATGCAGCAATAACAACTCTTGTACTTTCAGTTTTGAGCTGATCACAGTTTTGGGGGGGAAGAAAAGGAGAAAAGGAAGGTAGAAAGGATTTCATTCACTATTTTCCCAACATCCCCAGCCTGACGCCTTAAAAGGAAGCCTGAAGGAGGTAGCACGCTCTTCCAAGTGACCTTGGGGACAACAGGAAGCCTAGGGTGCTCCCTCCTGCTTTTACACTGCCCAAAAAATAAGTGTTTTGAGCTTTTTGAAAGCACAGAGGCTGACTTTGGTTTTCACCTCTGCCCAAAAGGAAATGTTGTATGAAAACAGAGCTGGAAAGGTCTGTAAGAGGGAAGAGTGGCAGGTAAATTTGAAGTCTTCTGTGATTGCCTTTGCCCAACATATGGCACAGGCTCCTGTGTGCTGCCTCCAAGCTCAACTGATGGGCACAAAGGTCCTTTTAATTAAAATGGCACATACATTTTTTTATCAGGTGATCTCAGAAGTGAAACACATCACACTTGAACTGTGACACAATTTTTCATTACTGTTAGAAAGACTTGGTAAAAGTCAGATGGGAGAGTGACTGAAAGTGGACACATAGAAAATAGACATCTTGGTCTGCTTTTCTAAGCCTCATCTTCTATAAGTCCCCATTTTAGTCCTGCACAGCATTAAGCTATTGAAGTATTCAATGGGTCTGTGAAGGAATAATAGGAAGTTAGGGGTCGTGAAAGTTTAATATCCTCCTGCAAGATTAAATGGGACTATTTATTTCTTTCTGTGATTTATAGTGCTCCCTTATGTTGGCACTCACACATCATAGATAAAAAAAAAATAAAAAAAGGGGAAGGTTAATAAAAAGAGAAGACTAAGACAGAAAACATTTCAATGGACTTTCAAATGCCTCCTTTATATGAAGTTGAACTATCCAAGGAGTGACTTACTGAACAGAACAAGTTGTTAACCTTATATACCCTTGTTTTTTGGATTCTTTACTCTTCAAGTTTGTTATCTAAGGGGCTTTTCCTGCAATAACAAGGGTGGTGAACAGCTGGAATCTCATATCTCTAGTTCCTTGGACCTTACATATGATAACATTTACCAGCAGCTTGCTGCTTTTCATAGAATCTGAACTGAATTTCTCCATAAGAAACAGAGTGCACCAATGGGCAGGTCAGGACCTTTCTTGACCACCACAACCTCACGAGTTGTTACAGGTAAACATTTGTGTTCTGAGGTGAGTCTGAGTGAGAAATGTAGCACCATTCACAGCTATAAAGCTCTTATATTTTTTGTCCCAGGGACACAAAGATTACATTCATAAGCAAAATACATTTCTCTTAATCTTTGTGTGGGAAAATTACATATGGACAAGTGTATTCATAACATAGTCAACATCTATGTAAACTGAAGTAAAATTGAAGTTGTCATGTCATGCCTATTAAAGGACATCAGGCCTGAGCTTTCCTCTTCAATATATATTTATAGAGTTACATGTGCCTCCCCAGGGTTTCAAAATGATTTACCATTAAATTAGTATCATTATCCCCAGGAGTTAAGTGCTATGAAATTGTGATTATTTACTTTGAAATCTGATGCACTACAAGGTAAAATGACACGCCTGAGGTCCTTGTGAGCCAATTTCATCAACAGAAATGAGTCGCTGCAGTCCCAAACCACCTTCTTTGTCAAAATGAACATGAACTAATTTATGTGGTTTTTTAAGCATTCAGCCCACTTCAGCTTCAGATCTTCCTTTTTGTTGCTGTTGAATTGTTCAGAATTATGGGAAGTTGCAAACTGTAATGTAGTAGAAAATAGAAGGGAAGGCAGTACTTTTTACGCTCGCTATCAGTTGAATAGGATTGTCAGTTTATCCAGTACCAGGTGGCTTTTATTTAAATTGCCGAGCATGCGACTGCTTGGTGGGCAGATGGGCAATCCATGTGCTTGTATTCGAAGGTAGGCAGTGTATGTCTGTCTGCTCTTCGAATAATTCCTTCTCCAGAAAAGGAGGTGACAACCGAAAGGAAATCATAACTTTCTAAAAAGAGCCACAGGGCAGCTTTAACTCCCACAGGACTCAAAGAGATCAGAGGAACCGGGGAAGTGAATTGGGGTTTCAGGCACCTCCCACAGCAGATCTCCATTTTGAGGTTTCTTATTCCCACACAGGTGCTCAAGAGCCAGGTTGCTATTTACACAGCACTGCCATTGACATAACAAACCCTGCCAGACCCAGTCACACAGAAACACAACGTGCAATTTGTCAGCCTCCTACCAGCTCGTGTTCCCAGAGGTCACACAGCACCTGCCCTGAAGAAAGGACTGGAAATGTTTAAAGGCTTATAAGTGGGAGCAGCTAAGGAGAAAACTGGACAAAATTCAGGGCATGGTTAGCTGCAGCCACAGTAAGAATCCTTGTAATATGGACATACCTGAGGTAGCTTTAAATTACCGACCATCTGTAGCAGTGACAGTCCAGAGCTCAGCAGCAGCATACTGTAAAATCAGAGCAGTATCTGTGTAGCTGCTTCTGGCACCTTGAAAACTAATGCTGGTATGTCCAGAGTGCAGAAAAGGATCAAGTCTGAAAGAAGAAAATGTCTGAATTTGAAAGAGAAATGTACAACATGTTGAAGTGCAGGTAATATATTTCAAACAGGCTGACGTTTAGGTGATGCTAATTTCAGAAAGGATTATTTGGGAACTGGTTAGAGCTAAGATGTAGAGAACAGACCACAGAAAGCAATCTTGTAGTGGGAGGGGGGCAGATGAAGTGACACACACCAACCTTCACAAGCCGGAGATCATATCCAGCCAGTCATTATTCATTTTTTATTTTATATCAATTTATTATAATTACTTTAAATTTACACTGTCAAAAGCTGAGTGGAAAAGGGGCATCAGAATCTGACCCAATCAATCATACCCAAATTAGGAAAACAGTGTCCAGCCCATGAAGGAGGTTGAAACCATTGAAGCTGCTTTGGGAAAGGGAGCACGCATTCACGTACATCTCATAGGTAAGCTCTCATACTTTGAAGTTTGCAATGCCAGGGCATGGAAAGTAAATTCCCCGACGTTTGCTGTTGATAAATGATTGTGCTTTTGAAATGGTAATACAAATGCACTGAGTCGTGAAATGCAGCTAATATAATTAATCTTGCAATATTGTAAATCTGTTGGAGACAGATAACATGAGAATTTTGCTCTACTGTTTCACACTACACAAAAACCAATAAAGTTGTGTTCAGAAAGAAGCCTGGAGCCTAAATATTTCCAGGTGACTTTGGTGATTTAAAAAAAAAAAAAAAATCTGTTTATATAACCTTTCAGAAAAAGCAAACATTATGCATAACATCAGTTTGCTCCACCCTAGAACTTCCCCAAGAGCTACCTGAAGAATAAAGATATATTCTATATTATTTTAATTTTTATAGATAACTTAATTGAATGAACATCCAAGTGCTTGGGAAATTTGGAATTTTATTAGTTCATAAGTTGTGTTTTGAGACATTGCCATTTATAACAGCAAGTA
This sequence comes from Cyanistes caeruleus, assembly GCF_971803275.1. Classification (NCBI taxonomy): domain Eukaryota; kingdom Metazoa; phylum Chordata; class Aves; order Passeriformes; family Paridae; genus Cyanistes; species Cyanistes caeruleus. The sequence continues at coordinate 10,329,709 of NC_141708.1, read as the reverse complement.
TTCTTCAGTTATAGATGTCAAAATCAAAAATACCCTTTATACCAAGTGTATTTAGGGATATCTCAGTCTATTTCAGTCAGTAAGTTCCCTTGTTTTCTATATTGCAAATAACATTTCTACAATTCCTGTTGCTAACAGACATGAGGAACATCCAGCTACCAACACAAAGTTTGTGGACAACATCCACCTTTCACAACCTTTGATAAAACTTCCTCAGATCAGAGACAAACATGTATGAAAGAAACTTAATACTGACAATTCAAAGGAAAAATGCTGGAGAAGCCTGAACATCAGTCTGTGACTTTTTGCCTTTTATATAATGTCTAAAGTTTGTTTCTAAGATGTCAGGAACTGTTGCAGCCTCGGATGAAATAGGGGTTGTGTGCTTTCTTGAATCCCATCATAATGGATTGATTGACCTGAGTTGTCCTCCTCAGTTGCATGGATGAGCATTGGCTTCTGCAAGTTTCTGTGTCTGGTAAAAATAATGTAGACCTTTTGTTCTTCAAAGAGGAGGGCTTGGGTATGCAGGTTGAGTAAAATCTTCAAATAATGATACAAACCTTAAGTAGAAAATTCTCCCATCCTATTTCTTCCTGTTTAGTCTCATAGGGTCTTGCGTGTAAGCTCAAGTAATACTTGTAGTACTTATTGCTACAAGTAGTACAGATTTGGACCAGATGATTTCTAAAACCTAGTGATTCACATTCTTTGAGAAACAGGTGCCTTAGGCCTATTACCTCTGCCAAGAGAATCTTCTCTAGTTTAACCCACCATATGTCTTCTCAGCATGAAGCAGCATGGAAGTAGCTGGACACTGTCCTTCCTACCCTGACTTTATGCACAGAAAAAAAATTGAGAACAGAAGCAAGAAATGGGGAACAGGACTTCAGTCTGGATCCATACTGCTTCAGGTCTTGGTGCTTGCTTTCACTTTGTCTGGTAAAATCTGAGCAGCCTCATCCTGGGATGAACAATAGAACTCAGATTAATGCCAAAATAAGCTTTGTTGGCAATTCCAACCTCTTATCTTCATGCCTGCTGGAATGAATACAAGCTTTTCTTAGCACCATGGCTGATGCACATCAGGAGAGAGAGAGCAGGTAATTAATTTGGAAATTCACCATGCAATCATTCTATCATTCTGCAAGAGTAGCAGTGTTTAGTTTATCTGTCTCCCTGTTTGCTTGTTTGTTTTTTTTAACTGTGTTCTTAAACTGAATACATTTCTGACTATTTTTGGAGACTATGAATGGATGCAAGGATGGGCATGCCTGCATCTATGGAGGTAAAAAGGGTGTCAGTGATTCATTTGTAAGCAGTATCTCCCATGCACTTAAATGCCTACAAATTTCAGGGGGAAAAAGATCTTCTACCTTAGAGGGAAAAGGCTCTGCTCTAGATTTTCATTAGCTAGAGCATTCAACGAGAAATTCAAAGCTAATCATAACTGTAATTATCATCTCTCAGCATTGACTGGCATCTTCACTCTGAAGGATGGCATCACTCCTCCCAGAACTGAGAACAAACATGGGACATTACCACAGTAGGCAAATAACTAGCCTGGGAAACTCTCAAAACTCCAAAGAAAGGAATTAGTGCAGATCTTCTGCCTCCATGGACCTGTCTTGGTTCTCTCTACTTATGCTCCCTCTTGCTGTCCCCTCTCTGGTTGACTGGTGGTCAAGCCTTCTCTGGGACTTCTTTGGTTCTCAGTTGCACTTCTCCCTGGGGGTAAAGCAGTGAAGTTAAGAAACTTGGATCCCTGGAAGCATTCAGCCCTAGGTTGTTCCATCTCCACTTTCTGACCACTTTTACAAGGACCTGGAATCCAATTTCCAAGTCCCTTATCTCTGTAACTGCACTGTAGAAGCCACTGCCTCTCCCCATCACTTCATCCTTCTCCCTCACATACACAACTGCTCACCAATTTAGTTTCCTTCCTAAGAGTCTCTTACAGGTGATAGTCTAGGAGCAGTGCTGTGTCTAAATGTCTTCTGGATCCCCAAAGAAATTATTTCAATGACCTCATTTCTTGCTACTGCTGCATTTCCAAGCTGCCTTCTTCTTAGGTGCTGAACTTCCCTTGTAAAGCAGGGCAGTTCTAGCAGAGCAAGTATTTGATCCCCATCACCCCTGAAGTAGCAGACAACACTTGAAAAAACGTTTTGTAGCTAAACCAGATTGGAGTTCATAGAGCAAGAAAAAGTCTGAAGTCTCTTTCTCCTGCAATCACCAATGCCATCTTCTATTCTGGCTACATTCTGTGTTTTCTTTAGCATGAGCAGCCACCAGCAGACATTTTATCAGTGTTATTAGAACCACCAAATCCAGAAGTGTCTCAGCATGTTTTTTTGTTGATCTTGCTTGTATCACACACAAACCACACTTTCTGTTGTCATTTTTCTCCCCTTGCAATCTCATGTCTTCAAGGAAAAAATCAAGCCTGAACAGTGAAAGTTGCAGGACAAACATTTTGTTGAGCAGTTCCCCTTTGATGTAAGCTGCTGATACTTACAGAAGCAGCATTAATCAGAATTGTTTAGAGAAACAAACACGAAAACCCGCATTCAAGCCCTAGTTCTGCTTGTTCTTATTCATGCAGAACTTCACCATTCTCTATAACCAGTCGCACAACAACTCGTCATTCTCCTCTATTTCCTGTGGTGCTCAGTAACAGGAGTGTCACAGGACATGGCCATTTGTGAGCAATTCAGGGCAGTTGGGGGAGGGACAATTCACCACCAGCCAAACCTGGGAGAGGGTAAGGAAAAGTGAGGTTGGTTTGGGTCAACCCTCCCTCTCAAAACCTCTGTGTTCTGTGGGGCCAGCTCTCACCATTGTGCCTGTGCTGCCTTTGAATGTTGTGTCACAGCTACCGTCAGAAGGGTCCAATCTGCACAAACCTTCTACTAACAGCTGCTGGAAGAGTATGAGAAGCTCTTAATTCCTATCTGGCCTGCATGGCTCTGAAATGGGGACAGAACTTCTCACCTGATTCTGAAGCATTTTGAGTCCTTCTCAGGCAGCAGCTGAGACACAGCTCACCCCAGAAACAGCTGAACACTCAGCAGGTCACCTTTGCTTTTCATCTCAGTAGTCTGCACAGAAGAGCTTGCAGTTTCAGCGTGTTCCTTGATGCACAGATTTTGGATAGTGGCTGTTGAGATAAGTAAACATTTGCTCTTCCTTTCTCTAAGTACAGTTTTGTACATGGTGTAAAGGTGGTTCCTCAGACACAGAAACCGAGGACCTGAGATCTCTAGAAGATTACAACTGCCAGCTTTTTGGATTCAATTTGCATTTTTGACTTAAAAATTAATCCAGATGAAACAAGGGAAGTTGACACTTCATGTATGAAGCCCTGGCTTTAGGTTACTCCTTTTCTCTTGTGATAAGAAACCAACCTCCAGGGCCTCAGTGTGAGCTGCAGTTTAGCAGTAGGACAGCAAAATAGTTTTGTATGAAAAGACCTTGTTGGCTTTGCTAAGAATTGTTGGAACAATTCCTTCTTCTGCTATGAATGCTGACAGGGAACTTCTTTTAACCTGTCACTCAGTCAAAACTATAGCTGCAAGATGTGGTTATTTATCTTCATTGGAAAGTTGAGAACATTGAGAGAAAGAGTTCCCCCAAAAGCATCCCCAGAAGCAGATTCTACAGATGAATTTTCAGTTCGTGACAGCAGTAATTGTTTCACTGGAAGTATATTGGGGAAAAACCCAAAAAACCTAAAAGACCAAAAAAGACACCACAACAACAACAACAACAAAACAAATAATAAAACCCAAGCAGTTCTCATTATGAATCTGGTTTGCATTGAGAGCAATCATGTTAAAAGTAGAAGCTGCAATTTAATACATGCATAAGATGGGACGTTATTCCACACTCAGAAAGTGAAATGTGCTGTTAATGAAAGAATATAAAAAGAGCTAAAAAGGGGTACATATGTGCATCATTTCTGTTGAACTTCCCTGTAAAGAGAAGCCACAGTACTATCCTTCATTTAGTGTTTCAGAGCAGCGCATGCTCTTGGCACTCTGACAGAAAAAGTGAGCATTGAAGAGCCAGCCTGGTAAAAGGCAGCAATTCCCCCTTTTTGGCAAAGCTTCTTGTAAGGGGACGCCCAAGAAACAATTTGTGGAGGATACCTGCCAGCTATTTCAGTCTAAACCAAATCCTTTCTTTAGATCTGGAACATGTGAGGAAAACTTATGCATTATGAATGGGGTAATTTAGACTGTGGGCTGTGATTCTGGAGTGTGGAACATCAGGTCTGCCTTTCCCTGGGGGATTCTGGAGCCCTTCAGGGCCAGTGGCAGGGGTCATGGCCTAGAGTCCATCAGTCCTGTATTTTCAGCACAGAAAAAGGAAATCAAGATGTAGTATTGGCTGCTTTGCCAGAAATCCTCAAATATGCCCTGGCATTCCAGGACTGCCCTCCCAGATACTCCATTATCCTCTCCCCAGGATATCCAAGATATGTGGAAAGGCTGGGAAGTTACACATGCCTACACGATATCCAGACCAACTAGGGGTTAGGCAAAGTACCCAAGGGCATCTCTAATGGCACTGCACAACTAAAATATGCCTATCTGATGGAAAATGGTACAATTTAAATAGTAACAAAAAACACTTTAAACTGCAACGATCCATACACTCACCCAACAGAGATGATACAGCAAGAGACTCACACATTTCTAAAATAATTGTTAGGTTTGTTACAGCTAAGAAGCAGGCAAGATCTGAGGAGCTGATAAGATTTCTAAGTCTGGATCCAAAAATGTATGTTTTGACCCCAATTTGCACCCAGGTAATGTCTGCTTTAATCACCACAAAACTAAATGCATCCCTGGTCACCAAACTGCAGAAAAGAATGCATCCTGATCCCATCACCTCATGTATGCCATAGGATATGTCATGGCTGGATGCTGTGATCCTCTAAAAATGATTCTACAGCTTCCAAAAGATTATGATCTAAAAAATCATGATATATTATGAAAAATACCTAGAAAGGTAAGTAATACCTAGAAAGGAAAGTAATAACAGCTCTAAGAAAGTGATGAACAGGCAGTAGGTGAAACACAGAGAAACTAGAGTCAGGACTCATATAAAAACAATGGTTGGGTGGGCAGTGGACTTTGACACTGTTTAGAAATGGACCAAGAATTGAATTTTAAATCAATGAACAATTTTGAAAGCTGTAGAATCATTGTACTTAAGGCATAATTAAACCATTCATCCTGAGCCAATATAGAATTTCAGTGTTGATAATTTAAGGAAAAATAGGAAAATAAATAAGTTCTTTACCAAAATTTTGAAATATTTAATGTAAAAAAATTTGGAAAGAAACTATTGATTTAAATGGGTTTCAGGATTCTTGGGGATTTTATCTAATCATAAACAGCTGTGGGAAAGCAACATAAATTTGTCCTTTTTGTCTGTGCCATGAAATCTGCATTCTCTGGTTTCTTCTGAAATTCTAAGAGTGGAAAATTAATTTCATTTTATAAGACCACCTTCAAAAATAAAGACTGCTGACTTGTAAAGGCCAAAATTATATTTTAAGATATATACATAAACATCTTCAGCTGCTTGCTTTACTGTGTTTGCTGGCAAAGCTTTTATTGCTATAGATTCTTTTTCTAAAAAAAAAAATCCAATTGAAGTTTAGTTAGATTCAAACTATGTCAGATGAGGTATTTCAGCTGGTAGAGAACACAAGGCAGAAAATTATTATAATTTTTAACAGAAGGAAGAATAGAAAAGCAAGGCTTTCAAGTTAAGAGAGAAGTCTGCCTGCTGCAAGCAAATCTTTTTAGAAATAATTGCCTATGATTAGTGTTTTAAAATCTGCAAAAATGCTGTCTTGCTATTGAGCAGAGACAATGCTGAGTTGAAACAGAAATGTGTAAAGGGAAGAAGAGGAATTAAATCATTTTATTTCTATACTTACACCTGGACACATTGAAGCTCTGTGTGTCTCTTGCAGAGTGCTGCCAGCCGGAGAGCTTTGCCTGCTGCGAAGGCGTCTATGGCACCAGCAGAACACTTGACAGAGCTTGGAGCTGCTGGCCTGATTTTTGTCAGGGAAGCTGTGGGTGACTGTGTGAATCTCCTCTTCACCTGCCTCAGTCAGCCAGAAGTGTTAATTGCAGTGTCAGGATCCAGGGAACCCAATTACATTATAAACCCTTCCTCATGTGCTGGATGTGTGTCCAGGGGGCACCAGGCCCCTAACAGAAAATCAAGGGTTGTATCCCAGCCCAGTAACCTGCCTTGGATGTTGGCCAGTAGCAGACATTTAGGGAACTGGTGCATCAAATAAGTTAAAAGGTTTAATTTCCTGAGAACCTTTTCCAGCTTCTGGCAATCTTCAGTTTCAAGACTTTCTGAGCAGGAATTTGCCTCAAGACAATGATGAATTAATGATGAACTGAACTAGGAGTATTTATCACATCCTGGAAATATTCTTTCCATGGATTTCCCCACTGCTAAAATAAACCTCACACTTTTCTCCATCTTTAACACATTTTCCATCATTTCAGTACTGCCTTCACCTGGCACTCACCACAGGCCAATATGACAGATTTCTCCAAAGGAGTTTTCAGAGTTTCCCCCATGGCTTAAACTGACGGGTTAATGCTGTTCCACTCTTTTCCATTCAATGATAACCCACATTATTCACTCACTATCAGATTAGTGTGTCTGAAAAGATGACAAGCTATTGGAATCCTGCAGAGGTATTTAGTGGCATTTGGATAACCCCATGAATTTTAGGTGTACAGTTTGAGGTTGGATCTAGCCAGGCTACATTATGAAGAAAAGACAGCCTGATTCCACATGTCTGAATGTACAGGCCACAGCAGGCAGTGCTAATGAGCATCTACAGTCCCTACAACACAACTGGGGCATGGATTCCTTTGCAAACCCTCAAGCATTTATTTTTTCTTATTATCCTGACACAGAGAAGAAGCTGTTTATAATGTGGTAAGGGATCAAGAGATAAAATGATCCACAGCCAGCCTGTTGAGCCCATAAATGCATCCAAACAGCAAGGCAGTGGAACATAGTGGTGGCTGTAACACCTACAGTGTGGCTGGGCCCGTGTAATCCACTTCCATCAGAGCAGTTATTGATCAAACAGATAGCAGGAAACACAGAACAAGATTTGGACAAGTTAGATAGTGCTTCTGCTGTCAAGAGTTAAAAAATAATTTGCACTGTCCCAAACAGACAAGAAAGCTGTAGTTAACAGTGAAAATTATGCTATTTCCTGTATCTCTAATGAATGCATGAGTATAAAATGTCATGGTTTATTTATGCTTTTATTATATAGAAACTATAAGACTACTTTGAAATCCTCTCTTTCCTGCCTCCCTGTGGAGTGCTGTCCAGTTGATTACCTGAGATTTATTCACTTCACCCATGTGTTTCATTGTTACTTTTAGTTCACAAGCAAAGCTGGAATTGTTAATTATACAAAAGGAGAACTGGAATACATCCAGCCAGGGTCAAATTTCCACAATATTCTTTCCATCAGATCTTCTGGTCAAGTCACCACAATATCCTTGCCAGCAGAGCTTCTGATAAAACTGAGTTGAGAAGTTGCATTTCCAAGTCCTGAAGTGCTGAACTGACTTCCCAGTTAAATACAAATAGTCAAATGGGTGTCTGGGGCTCAGAGACACTTTCACACCCCTCTCAGCCTTTGGGCAGGTAGCAAAATCAAGCAAAGTGAGAAATGGGTTTCCCAGCATCTTTCTTAAAAACAATCTAAGGGATTGCAAGATGCCTCTCCTGAGCTGAACACTTTTTTTTCCTAGCCTGAGCTCCTGATACAAGGTATTTTGAAGTAATCAACATCAGTCAGGCAGAAGAACACTGCTTCAGGGAGCTTTAAGCCTGAAAAAGATATCAGACCCAAGACAAACAGAAGAGTGTGGTGGGATGGGGAGTACTGCACCACACCACAAAATCCCCATGAACACTCACTCTGCACTTCTCTGAGCAAGGGAGGAGCCATTACACTCTTTAAAAAGTTCCTGTTTGGTCCCTGCTGCTTTCCTGGTGCTCAGGATACTGGAGGGAAATCTATGAGCAGTAAAAGAAATAAAACAAGAAATGATGTTGTCTTTACAGTAAAAGGCATGAGAATCATTAAAAGCAGGTATAGATGGTGAGACTATTGCTTTCCCTCCACAACCATATCATGATTTTTCTTTTTGTTTTTGGTGGGGGTCAGGGGAGGGAAGGGGGCCATGAGGTGTAAGACTGAAAGCTGTTTAAAAAAACCCAAAATAACAACAACAACAACAAACAACTATGAAAAAATAATTTTCTGACCAAGACAGGAATATCTTCCTTTTAATCTTCTCAGAGACAAGGCTTTCCTTGTAAACCAGGTGGCTGCTGTTTTTGCCTTTCAGCAATTTGCAAAACCCCTTTTAGCATCATTGTATGGTATCTGCACATGCCATTTGAGAGGCTGGGATTTTTAAGAGTGTGCAGAGTCATCTGTTTTCCCAGAATTGCTCCTGCAGCAGAGACAATTTGAGAGAAGACCATTCATTAAAAAGGAATTGAAATGGCTGACCAAAAGGTTTTCTTGGGAAAGGAAGAGTTTGAAAGCTTAGGTAGGATTTGTAGCTGGGGAAAAAATCTTCACTGTGAGCAGACAGGCCTCTGCAAGTTCTGCCAGAGAAAAGCAATGGGAAGAAATGAGATAATGCAAACTCTCAACAGTAGGGTCTTCTCCTTTGTCTGGATGCTTTTCCTGTGTTTTGTTTGTGAATTGAATAATGCATGTTTATTCAACAAGCCCAAATGGAGCACCACGAATTTAAAGCCTTCCCCTCCACTGTCCCTTTCTTTATTTTGTTTTTATCCAAAGTGGACTTCCCATTTTCACATCACCTGTTCTTTGAAGCAAGGCCACCAAAAACAAGGCCCTGAGGGACTGTGGACAACAGAGGAGACATGGCAGTTTTGCTGTGGATCAGGAATGCTGCATCCTATTCTGAGTTCATACCCAACCCAACAGTGAAGGCAAGAGAGGGGACACAATTTTGCACCATCCTGTCCCTTGTAGTGCCTCTCTACCATTGTGAAAGTCTTTGGCAGCTCATGCAAGGTCCAAAGGTTTGACAGCACCAAGGGAGGTACAACCTCACTTGGTATCATTGATTATTTGTTTGTAGTGGCACTTGTAAATCTGGAGTTTTTCCCTTTCCAGGTCTCACTTGCCCAAGCTTGTGCTTGGGTCACAATTCATTCTTGGGGTCATGGGACAGCCCTCTCCATCTGCTTATTCAAGGGATGGATAAGAGGCAGATGTGGAGAGAAGAAACCCACAAAAAAAACCTGCTGTGGAAGAACAGTTGCCTTGAAGGGAATCTTCAAGAACAAAAGAGCCAGAATTGATTGCACTTAAAACTCATCATTTTAAGTTATAGCTGCTGATTTTGATGGGATACGACTCATATTTTTTCTAATATTTTGCATCAGTGGTGCCACAAACTCACTTTCACAGAACAAACATGAAAAAAAATCAGAAGCACAAAGACAAGCCACAGCCAAAATTTAATCAAGAAATCTGTCTTCATCAGGCCAGCACTATTTTAGATCCACAATGTTTCTGAATGGCTGGAAAGAACAGAATGACAATAGATAAATTCTCCTGAAAGCACTCTAAAATGTCAACACCCACCAGTGAAGAAACTAAATTCAATCTAATAACATAATCTGAACTAGAAATGCAGGTTAATGACCTTCTACTTCACTCTCTAATGGGGCACACATCTTACAAGAATAAATGGATTGTGGAACGTAACTACTCATAGCGGAATTTTATAAATAAATTATTATAACACTAATTGGGACTAAATTACCATGTTTTAAAGTCATCTAGTAATTAAACTTTCTAGTGGCACAGTACCGAGACCTTTTATGCTGTGGAAAAATATTTTCTCTGATTAAGGTACTGACAAAACATTACTGACATCATTTCTGCCTAACTGTTTTGATCCCCAAAACAAATTCCCTCCAAATCCAGTACCTTACATTGAAAATATCTAGAGGATTAAAGGAAGAGATTGAATGCTAACCCTTTAAGTCTTCATAGGGAGATGAATTACCCTGCTTTTAATACAACGTTAAGATATCTATTATGACATCCTTCTGTCAGACACTCATCCTGTGTGGAATTTAAAATATGAAATTTGGTTCTATTTCTTGTGTAGCACTACCACAGAACTGCTGGTGGCATGGGAGTCAGGGATGCAGTGGGCAGGTGCAGTGCAGGATGTTGGGGCTCTGATGGCCTGGTCCACTCTTACTTGACACCCTTAGGTCCTGGCTGGCTCCATTTTCTCCCAGAATTCAGGAGAGTTCCCATCCAGCAATGGTATTTTGCACAGGACTGATTGTGAGGTCCAGCTTTAGTGTCTATTACTGCAGACTCAGTCAATTTGATTACTGAGATGAGATCTGCTTTCTGTTTTATTCTTTATAGGCCGCATAAACAGGGCCTCTATGCAAAGCAAGGCATACAGCTCAGCCTGTGGTCTGTTGCTATCAATACAGAATTTACTGTTTAGCCAGTAGGAAAAGATTTGGGTTTTATTAAATGAAACAGTAGCAAAACTTGAGGCACAACAAAATCTTACTCCATGTAACACCTGGATTATCCCCAAATACCCGCAGCAGGGGCACCGAGTGCTGTTTCTCACCAGGTCAGGTCTGACAGGCTGTGTGTTCCAAGGGTTTTCCACAGAGCTGCCTTTCCAGTGCCTGTGCTGAAGCTGTGAACACAGCAGCATGCTCCATACACAGCCCCCTCTGTTTTGTAAAGGCAAATATAAAAAGCCCAGAGAAAGCATGAGAGCAATTAAAAATCTTTTACTTCTAAATGCAGCATTAAGAGGTAAAGGAAGCACTTGGCTTTTGGAGCCAGCATCCTGTACAAATGGAAGAGTTCATGAGCAGGATATCCTTCACTCCCAAGGGGCCTGGATGGGACCATGGCTTCATCTGGGGATATGCAGAGAGACAAAGGAAAGGCTGGGAGATTGCTGATGGTTTGCAGGTGCAGATGTGAGCCCAGAGGAGCAAATAATCCAGCTGCCCAAAAAGCTGCCATCAGACTATTTTTCTTCCTGTTAGCACAGGTGTCTCAAAGTGCAAACTTGATTATTTTTTCTGAAAGTCCCTTCTGAATCTAGGGCAATAAATCAGTTGTTTCTGGGGTTTTTGAGATCTGAGTTTCTTCCAGGACTTCAGTTCTCTCAGTGGCAGCCCCCTCACCTCCCACAGTGGTGCAGTGTGCTGAGTTCACTCCCATCCTGGGTTTACATCCACTGCACCTACCTTCAGGAGAGCTGAGCTGACAGCACACTCACCAGTAACAAACTGTAACATGAGATACAGTGAAGATACTACACACAGTGTAGATATTACAGCTCTTTGGTCCTGCAGGTCAGCTGATGTGTTTAGCCAGAATTGCCCAGTAACTAGCCATAAACAAGCTTTTTTTTTCTTCATTTCACTGAGGTATTTTCTCTCCCCTCAGTTTCTAAGTCTTTAAACTACTGGGAATAGATCAGAAGAGTATCAAACACCACAAGTTTTATTCTATCGGTTTTCTCTCACGTGTTTAGTACCTTGAGAAGGTGAGAGCCTGATAAATGTCAAACGGTTTATGCAGCTAAAGCATCCAGAAGCCTGGAGTCTTATCTAGGTTTCTATAGTATGCAAAATTGGATTGCCAGTCTCAGGAGAGTAATCTCATAAGGGATTTTCTAATCCTTCTGCTGGCAACTCCAGCCTGCAAATGAACAGGAGTGGGAAGCAGTTGACCCAAAACTATTTAAATCCTGAAAGCTTCAGTCTCCACTAGCGTGGCTATCTGTGAGAACTCCTGCAGGAACCACAAAGCACTTCATGCATAGAGATGACTGTTTCACAAACACAATTACAGCTGGTTTGTTGCCTACCTCCACACAGGTGTCTCTGCATTCCTACTGGTGCATAACGGGTTTCTTGGAACAGGCTACTGGGAAGGATGCTTTGTGTTGCTCAGAAAGCTTTTCCAGAAGCAAATTGCTCTGCTGGATACTGGCTTGGCTCTAATTCTGGCCCCACATTTATTCACAGCCATTTATACTGAAAATGTGACATCTTCCTTGAGCTAAAATAACACCTTTCCTTCAGCAGTGAATAAGCAGTTTTTCAGAGATTCTCCAAGGCAGAAGGCAGCATTAGGCATGCATTTATTGGTCATTAGCTATTTGGTGTTAAGTGATTAAAAACTCCTCTGCCCTTGCTGACATATAATTCAATTATTTTGAAAAAATTAGCAAATTGTTATCTCCAAAAAGGTTTAATGCTGATTAAGTGAGGCTATTTTTCTTCTACACTGTGCTAATCACTGCCTTTCAGCCACAGACAGGGAGAATCACCTTGGATATCCAAACTGTACTGCAGCATCAGGCCCCAAATAATGCAAGAAGGAAAAGCACCCACATCATCTTAATTTTTCCTACATAGCATCTTGTTCTGTGGAACCTGTCAGGCCCTTTCCTCCTCCCACCAGGGACAAATAGCTTGTAAATCAATAGTCATTACAGATACTGTAGTTTTAGTTAACAATTATTTTATTAAATTTGGAAATATAGCATATAACATTTGACTGGTCCTGCTATTTTATTTTTTTTTAATAAATTATGGAAGCATTTTCTTTTTGGCTTGTGTTTTCAAATAAAAATGGAAATAAAAATGGAAAGTACTGCTCTTTTTTTTATTTATTTTTTTTTGTCTCAGAGGTAAAACTCAAACCTACACATTAGAGCTTCTGCTTCTGTCCAGCTGGGTGAGTCAGCACAGAAGTGGTGAAGAGAACCCTGCCAGACTTATCAGAGGGGGACTGGAAACTAAGGAGGAAGGGAGAGCTTTCTCTAATACCCTATGGCTGTCAGGTTTAAATTTTAATCTGAAACCATTCAGGGCTAAATCTCAATAATTCACAAGAAATTAGTGATTCTACAAGAATAATCACAGAAAGCCAAAGATGAAAATTTAAGAGTCTAGAAAAGTGAAGCACTGTGTGATAAATGAAGAGACCTTCACATAATCCTACATGGCAGGGAACTAGTGCTTTACTCTTTGTGTTCACAAGGTCCTCTACACAACAAAGGTCTAGTTGTCATACAAACAGCATTGTTATAAAACCACAGTTTGGATGATCAGAGGGAAAGACTCAGTTAAGAGATATATCTTCAATCTCCTCTTCTTCCTACCATAAGAAGACATCAGGTGCCTGAGTAATTCAGGTAGCTGGATAATTTAGGTACTTACATTTTCCTGAACAATATTAAAATCTTCTGTCAGCCCTCACTGAAATGAGCTCCCTTAAGTTTAATGTTTGCTCACAAGCATTGCACAGCATCTTTTGTGAAATCATGACAGTATTTTTTCTGAAGAATGAAGCAAAATTTTAACACTATCAGAGGTAGTTCCTGAAGATGAAATAAGGCAGCTTTCACACTACTGAATTCATGCTCCATGCCCAGATTGGTACATTGGATTAATGGGGCTTCAACAGAATGTCAGTATTTTACTTGACTGGAGGTTCATAACTTCTTACGCTGAGTTTCAGGCCCTGGTTCTTCAGCTCACTGTAATTATAATTGGCAGGAGGAACTGCTTTACAGATGACCCTCCTCCCCAAGTGACATTCCCACAAATAGAACTGAGCTCACTGTAGTTTGCAGCACTTAGGCAGAGCTCTGGACTGTATCACAAAGTCTCCTTTAATGGGTTTGCCTCAGTAGATGTAAAGTCCTATTGAATCTTAAAGATGATTTGAAAGGTCTATAGACATTTCACTGATTGCCTGTCACTGAAAGGCAGCAAGTAAAATATTTGAGTGAAAGGGTCCCTTCGAGTCCCTAATCTGTAAATCTGCCAGTCTACACAGACCCTGAATATTTAAAATAAGGGTAGATTAAAGAACTAATTTCTCTTAGAAAGATGCTGTGCATGCTAGGCATCCTCTGCTGTGTTGCTGGTGCCTTGTGCTTTTTCATGACAGAACCTATTCATTTAATCCGCTCCCTTCTGATTTCGAGCTTGATAACATATGGCAAGTCATCAAACAGAAATTATCACTAATAGATAACTGACAATCAATTTCCATTATTCTCAACAAGATGTGACTGCACCTTTTTTTTTAACCAAACATATTGATTTGCTGAGCTGATTTCCCTGTCATTTCAAACATCTCCATGGGATATTTCTATTGAGCTTGCTGAATGCATTTGCTGCAATGAAGCAGATGCTTATTTTCTCTCTGGCCTAAAGATTATTTATTTTGCCTTTGAGTTAATCTGAAGGCCATATATCAAAAAACCCTATCTGTTATATAAGAAGAAGTCAAATCTCAAAGGATAAACAGAGGAGGATGACACAGATTTAGTATTGAAATCGTTTAAGGTGACATCATTTCATAGGTTTTCATCCAAGTTGCAATACATTTCTCTGGGACATGAGGTTATTTGCTGGCTGGAATATCAAGACAAAATGGGCCACAGCTCCATGGGTTGCAGATGCCTTTCCTGGTGCAAGTGTGTTCCTGAGGGGCTGGGAGATCCTGGAGGAAGATGTCCTCTGCAGTGAGGCTGAGTCCACACAAAACATCTACAGGAGTTGAGACCTGGCACAAAGAATGTACAAGGTATCGGGACAGCTTCCTGGCTAGGACTGGCTTTTGCCCTGATTCTCAGGAAGACAGCTGATACTGAAATCAGGGAGAACAGTCATAATGCCCCTAATTAGTCATGGGAAGAAGAAAACAGAATAACCATAAGGAGCATTTGGTACAAAAAAACAGGTAGGGTGACTGTTGGAATGAGTCTGGTCAGGATGGACAATGGAGTGACCCCACCATCTTACTTGGAAAGTATCAATCTTAGGGCATGAGAAACATCTTAAACATCTTGTGTGGTTAGAGTGAGAAGAGTTGGACCATGGGAGTTAATATGTAGATAAGATAGTTACATATAAGGTTACATTCCAACTTCTTGTTAATGATTGTTTAGTTATGTTTAACATATAGGGTTATGTTTGTGATCCTCCCAGTTCATTGGTCCCCTGCCCTCAGATTGTCCCTTAAATAGCACTGTGTTTGTCCTGCCTTCGGGTCTTTTGAGACTATCCCATACGACATGTAGCTTCTCTCCTTTGTTATTTCGTTCTGTTATTGAAAGTTCTTTTTTGGGTGTCTCAATCATTCCCATCCCTATTTAATTTTGTCATTCAACCCCTGGCTAGTTTGATTCCAGAGTCATGCAGACACCAGTGTGACAGGTGCCCACCTTGTCTCATCAGGACAGCTTTCAGTATTTGGAGGGTGAACACAAAACAAGGTGACAAGAGCTGCCATTATTGCCTGTGTTACCAGGACACTGATGTAATTGCTGCTGAGTTATCTAGGAGAGTAGCCCAGCCCTTACCAGATGTTTAAACAATCCAAGGGTTGCTGCTATGGTATCATGACCACGTGTCTGCTCTGCTTGTAGTGGTTGGGTCAGGCCACAAATGAGAACTACATTAGTGAGACCTATGCAAAGTTCACTTTGTAACATGGGTGAGATTTTGACCAGAAAATCCCCCAGTAAATGACATAGGAGGTGAGACGCGAGGGAAAAATAACCCTTCCAGGCTCTCAGCAGAAGAGAATTTCACCATTAAAAAAAAAAAAGGATTTGAACATTCTCGACAAGTAAACCTTAACAGTGTGTTTCTAATGGGAGTAACACTATCCCTTCTAAGACCTACTAACAGCATTTAACTCAGTTACTCTCTTAGGGAAGTGAATTTCACAGCTTGAGCACTTTTTAATTCTTTAAAACCTGCAAGTCATTAATTTAATCAAATGAACCATTATTCTTTAGTTCTGGGACTTAAAAAGAGGACTGATCCATTTTTCACCCTGTCCATCAACCTTGCAAAGGAAATTACTGTAGAATTTCAATTAGAGGAAGACACACTGTTTGGGACTTTTTAGATTGATTCTAGAGAAAATCACAGCAAATGTGTGTTGGAATACACTGACTGAACTGGGGGGGGAACCTCCATCACTGCAGCTGGTGGAAGCAATCATGCCTGTGGATTGTGCCTCTTTGATTTCCACCATATCCTTTTGTCTGTCTGCCCAAGATTCTTCAAGGGAAATCTCCCACACCAATAAAATTATTCCAGCATGCAGACATCAATCCAAAGACTGGAAGTGCCTGAGAACCACACCCAAGAATAGAGTGGGAGACTACATTATAAACTAATTTAAAAGGGAACTGAAACAAGTAGGTAGTAGATGAAAGCATGTTGAATGACTATGATGCAATCCAGTAGTGTGCAGAAGACTTCTGCTCTCAGGGGCACCAGGAGCTTATAATCTGTACCTCTTTACCTATACATCCAGTTTAGGTGTCCAACAGGTAATTTATCATGTACTGTACTTTCTTAGTTATGTTGGAAAATACCTTTATTCTGTGCACACCCAACAACGATTGAAAAAGCTTTCAGGAGTAAATAGTAGCAGATAAAAAACCCACCTCTGATAAAAGTTCAGCACCCGAAAATGTCAAGGATATATCTTCAGTGCTAGTTCTCAGGCAGCTAGAAAAAAAGATGTGAAATAAGTTGAAGAAAGAAATTAAATGGTCTATCTCACTTTTGTAACTGAGCTGGGTTTACATATGTATATATATATATATATATATGTATGTATGTATGCGTACATATATCCAGCATTGCAAAACATGGAAGTGTTTCAAGGAGTAAGACTGGGTAGAAAAAAAATGGAAATGAAGTGACTAGGAAGGACAGTAGGAGAGCTGAAGTATTAAATGGGGACATCATAAACATCCTTGCACTGGGATGCACTGAAAATATTGCACCTAAAGTCATGCTGGCTGTGTCTCTGCTACTGTAAATAGATCCAGGATGAGTAAGGTAGGAGCTTAGTTTAAAAAGTAATGCCAAACAGTAAAAGTAAGGAGGAGGAGAACATGAATTAACTTTAAGTAATAAATGTGTTGTTAGGGGAAAAAAATCCTTGCAGTCTAGTGCACTCATCCATAAGAAAGATGGGAAAGCAGAATAAGAGGATAGATTTATAATAGCAGAGACTGAGACTAAGGGTTTGATGGATTCCTCTTTGGGTCCTTGTTCCCTCACATGATTTGGAGTGATTAAATTACTTGAAAGGAAATCTTGGGTTCCAATACTTTGCCCTTTACCAGGACCCCAGCATGAGATACAAGATAGACCTGAAACCAATTTCTGCAGGAGGCGTAAAATCCTGTGTGTAAGAACAGAGTGGAGATGGAAGATGTTCTCTGAGTGGAAACAAATTTAGATTTTTTTCATTAATTTTCTCTTATACACTTTGAAAGGTTAACAAAAACACTTTTGATAGTCCATAGCTGAGTGTCCTTGGGGGAATCGGATAAGGATTTGTCCCTGGGGATACACAAAGACACATTAGTATTTCTACAGTGATGTCAAGGTTTGGGTACAGGACAAGGTATTTCTTTTCATGGAAAAAGATTCTGAACACATTAAAAATCTACTTGGTTTGCACCAATTTTCTTTTGAAAGAAAATATATCATTAAGTGTGAAACCAGGCAGTGGTAAGAAGTTTCCTCTGGTTTAAACAGAACATTCATTTCAATTAGCTCTTCCTACCTCTACCAAATCATTCACATTAATAGCAGCACAGTCATAATCTCTTTTTTCATATGCTTATGTACAGGAAGGTACTGCTTATGGCACTCTTTGGGCCCAAGTAATCCATTTCAGTTGGGGGAACTTTATTTTCTTTTTGCTTTGTATTGGTTTGGGAATTACCGTGGGACAAAATTGTGGGAGACCCACAAAATACCAGGGATTAAATCTGTCTCCCACTCCAATTCACCTTCCCAGGAGACAGAGTTTGCTGGCACATTGGCAGTGGCCAATGAGAACCTGGACACCTGGTTGCCTCACAGACAGGCCCGGGAACAAGCGAGGAATTAGATCTGGTTTGGAGTTATGATTTGCTAGATCTGACTTGAAAATTGTATGTGACTTCCCCAATAAGTGGTGGCATCAGCTGCAGTTCCAGAATTGTGGTTAGGTTGTGATTTATGCATTTAAAAAGGAGCAGACATACTTTTTTATAATATTTAACCAGAGATTGAACACAGTCCTCTGAGGCCAAGAACGTATTGATTCTAGTAAGCTTTTTACTGTCTTGTTTTGAAATTTTTCCAAGAGTCAGACTCCTGGGAGAAGAGATAGATCCAGAATCCCAGCAAGCATCTCCTCCACAAATCTCAAACTATATACACAGCTACTTTATTCTGCTGCATTTTTAACAGAAACAACCAAGGGGTTATTCTCATCACTGTGATTGAGTTACCTGAAGGGAAGACAGCAGTTACCTCCCATGTTCATTAGCATTTTCCTCACAATTCAGTTCTGGGCACTGGCTATGTGTTGGTCTAACACTCACAGACCTCATCATTCAATTGATTTGGACAACAATGTCTGTTATATGACAATTCTTTTCACTGTGGTGATTTTATTTTATAGAAAATTACTTGGAGTGCTCATGTGAGTGGAATATTTTTAAATCACAACTGCAGCGAGTCACATCTTACATCTTTCACTTTCTGAGGCTAAGACCACAAGAATCTTCCTTTTCATTTTGTAAAACAGACTGTGTTGTTGTGGTCACCTGTGCAGACCTCATCTGTTTGAGTTCTTCTCTCCTCCTTAGAACCTGGGATGCTCTACATAAGGGTCTCATTGGGTTGTCTGCTAATTGTCTCAAAAAAAAAAAAATTGGAAAAGGTTTTGGGAAAATCTTGCCTGGTAGAATTGTATTTGCATTTTTATAGGCACATCTCATTGCTGGCTTGCAGACATCCTGCAATTATGACAGCCAGGCCTTTCTCTTTCCCTCTCATTTCCAGCTGGTGTCCTCCCCAATGGGTCCATCCAAAGAAGAAATACCTTTCATTCGTCCCTATACACATGACCTGGAAATCTGGGCAATTACATTTCATCCCATTATATTATTCTAGTCTGATTGTTCCAAAGTACCAATTCAGGCTTTCTCCACACTGGCAAAGCTTTTCATCTGTGTTTCACCAGCAAAGACCCGCTCTTCATGCCAAGGTCATTATGGAAAATATCAAACGTGTTCAGTCCCCAGAATGATCCTTTAAAAAACTTCAGTCCAACTCAATTAGCTCCACTTCCAGCACAATTTGTCTCATCAGATAAATCCACCTGTAACTCACCTATTCATCCCCTCTGGCTTACCTTCTCATGTCCCACACTGTCTTGAACATAGAAATTTCCTGCAATTTAGGTAGATTAGTTCCACTGAATTTCTCTGGTTTAGAACCAAAGCAGACTGGACAGATAGATCCCACTACTCTGCAACATTCACCTCCAGTAAACCCTGTTACCATTCTGTAATATTTCCACATTTATCTCGACATCTTTTAATTATTCTTTCCTTCAGTTTTTCCCTAATGCTTTCCATGTCTTCAAGGTCAGAGTAACTCCCTGCTGCCTGCTCCCTTCCCTCTCCCTTCCCTCCCTCTTTTGGGCACCATGTGTGTCACTAGCTGCCTGCTTGGCACTGCAATCCTCTCTTCCTTTACAAGTCCATGAGTGCATTTCCTGTGCCAAAACCTCTTTTCTCCAAGAGAGAGAGTGCCAGATGTCCCAAAGCTCAATCATATTGACTTCTGAATTCTTGCTACCACCTCAGATGTAATGATTTCCATTTCCTATATACTCATTCTCCACAGGAATGCTAACCTTGCCTCCATATTTTCTCCCTTTCAAAGAATTATGTCAAAATAGTGACTGTACTTCAGGCCGTATCCCAGTTAACTGTAACTCTCTCACCATTGTGTCATAACCTGTGTCCTCAATCCTTGCTATCTCTTTATTTACAATAATATATTTCGCTCTAACCTCAGAAAACAGAGTATCAGATTCCAAATAAAATAATGTAGATTCTACAGTTTTTAAACAAACTGTGAATATGAGCTAAACCAGACCAAATTCATCTAAGTTAACAATACTTAATTTTCTGGCACTTATGAATTTTGATGCTCAAGAATAGTTTGAGATATTAAATATCCTTCTTTTAATTTATTTAAAGATTCAAAATCTCTCCTCCAGGGGGACAGAAGATCTTATTAACCAGTATTTATAGAAATACTAGATCAGAAAGTTACTGCTTGGAATTGCCCTAATCCTGAGAGGGATTTAGGGGCTGAAGGAGCTTTCAGATGTATCCTGCATATTCCATCCATCAGGCTTGACTCTGCAGGCTTTGCCTGGCCTATTAATTACCTCAGTCTCAATAACCAGAGCATCTTATGAAATAATAATGATGCTCAAGCAAGCTGATGTGTTTTAACCATGTGCTTTCCAGCCCACTGGTGTATTACCATTTATCAGTAGAGCCATAACTACTGCTGTTTTTCCAGCACTGATTTATCAGTGATCCTTTTCTTTTAAATCCAGTTTGGAGTCATTTTTTATGTGACAGAAAAAAAAGGAGAGGCATCTAAAACCGAAAGGCCTGTGCTCTGCTTTATTCATAACCGGAGCAAAGAAGAAGGCCAATTCCTCAAACCCAATTTCAGTTGAATTTGATTTATAAATAAAGAGTGGCCAAAAAGAGAATTGAGTGGGGGAAAGGATTTCAAGGGAAGTGAGGGAGCAACATCTCCCCTGAGGGCTGAGATTTCATCTGCTCCTTTTGGCAGATATTTGACAACTGACAAACCCTGGGAAAACAGAGCTGACAGTAAGAAACGGTGAACGCAGCCTGTTAAGCAGAAGACCAAATGACACTGCTGTAATTTGCCAGCATCTATTTAAAGAAGGAGCTACAAGGACTTTGCACAGACCTTGACAGGGGACTCTGGGAGACTGTCGTCCCCGAGTTTCCCGTCTGTTCTTTCTAAGAATGCAATTTCCAAAGGTTGAGATTGCATTGAGTTAAGGGTGTTGAAGGCAGGCAGGGATTAGCACTCTGAGAGAGAGGTGGGAGAAGAGCATCTCGCAGTGTGCTGCTGGGGAAAGAGCAAAGGGGAAAGGCAAGGGAGCTTGTCAAGAATTTAAGACCTGGTACCGCACAGATAACCTTCTCTCTCCACTAATATCTAAACCCAGAAACTCTTCCTGACAGTTGATGGAGGTAGCCTTCAACCCACTAAAATGTAACCTCCTGTAGCTAAAAAGGTTTATCTCTCTTTTCTACCCCAAATTAAACTTTTATCATTTTTGTCCCATTTTTAATCACTTTTGTCTCTTTCTCCCCATGAAAAAGTGAGAGCATTGTAGCCTTGAAAGTAGTGTCTTGCATTCATTTTATTCCCAGAAAAAGTGTATAATCTGTCCCCGTGGAAGAGCAGGACTTAATGAAACCCAGCCTAGAAAAGTTCCTCTTTTCAGTTAAGCAAGCTGGTGTCAACACCCAGGATCCCAGGTGCCAGGCATGAGCACTCAGCAGCTTCAGTTCTGGGCCCTGGCTATGTGTTAGTCTAACACTCACAGACCTCATCATTCAATTGATTTGGACAACAATGTCTGTTATATGACAATTCTTTTCACTGCGGTGATTTTATTTTATAGAAAATTACTTGGAGTGCTCATGTGAGTGGGGGCAGCCCACAGCACCCACTGGTCCAAGGCTGCAGAGCCAGTGGTTCCTCTTAAAGGAAAGTGTAAAAGTGTTACACTTTTGTGTTGTTGAATTCAATATCAAAAAAAGAAAACAGCTTTAAAACCAAAGAGAATACTGAGAGGAAAGGTAAAGATCAGAAGTTGAACCACACAGGTCTGAGTACCCCTGAGGATACAGTCCTAAATGACTTGATTGTACTGCCTTGGTCATGTCGTAATTGATGCTAATCCTGAAGCTGTAGTGGAAAGTACTACATCGTATGCATGTGATTTGAAAGAAATTGAGTGTTTTTCTCTATTAACAAGTTGTGTGGGTTTTTCCCCTCATTCAGGCTCTGCAAGTGTTTGTTCTACAGCTAAAACGCTTAAAAAATATATGAACCAAATCTTCCCTTTCTTTTCCTCCATTCCTTGCCACCTACCACAGAACTACTCAAAGCACTAAATTCACTTGCAGCAAATCAAGCTCTCAGTTTAGAGAAATTCTTCTCCTCCTGTTGTTCCCCCTCACAGAAAAGACAGCACTTTTCTGTGACTTTTAAGCCATCTCTGTAATGGAGCAAAAGGTGAAGCATCCTGAAACAGACTGAGGGACTTTTAGTACATGTAAACTGGCCCCATGGTCATGCAAGTATGGATTTGACCATCCGAACACAGAAGCCCAAAGGTTACCACTCATAAGCTCCATCAGCACAGGTCAGCTGGAAGTTTGTTTTTCACTTCAAATTTCACATTATGGGCAAGGTCCTGAAGTCTTTCTACCCTCATCTCCTGAAGGAGACTCTGAAACTGTTTTCTGTAACAGCAAAAATTAACCTGTGATTATATAGCTACTGGGAAGTGAACTCCATGGTTGTTCCCCTGAATATGATGGCATTGAAAGTATTTAAACTAATGCTTATCTAGGCACTTCTAAAATTGCTGGGATCAAAGTTCAAAACTAAACTCCAGCAAAAAGAGGACGCTGTCATATGCTTGTATAACACCTAGCAAAAGGGAAGCCTGCTTAATCCCCTAAAATTTGCCTTTTTTAAAAAGAAACTTCATTTTTAAGCAAATACAAATCACACATGTAGAATGTGAAGTGTCCATTTCTACTAGTTTGGAATGCTACAATTCCACATGAAATTGCTTAGAATGGAAGTCTATTGCAAACCAAGCCCTAACTCATTTTGTATTACTCTTTATTGAAAATAAATCATACATAGACCCTCCATAGGGCTTTTAAGGTGCTAATTATAAATTTTATCTGCAACAAGATAAGCATTGCCTCCCATTTTACAGATTGAAAAGCTGAGAAATGGATGTGAAATGAGTTTCCCTGAGATACAGAAGGAGACATTGCTAAAAAGCAATGTGAACGCAAGAATTAGGGGGCTGCTGTGAATGACAGACCAGGGACAAATTTTTAAACTCACTGTAGTAAGGGTAGTGACTAACTTAATTATTTTGCATATGAATTTATTCTCTCTGGCTCATTATTCCTACAGCTAACGAGCTCAGATAACTCACAGTGCCCATGGTGGCCTGCTTTCAGGCCCTGATCACACCCAGGTTTCATCAGTCCTGACTGGCAAAACATGACATTTGTCACCAAATCCCAACCTTAGGGTAAAGCACTTTGCATATATTATCTGCAGGCAGCAAATGACACACTGAAGCTATAAAATATGTTGGGAAAAGGGAAGGACAGATTTTATTTTTCTACACAACTCCACATGCCATCTCCCCTCATGCCTTACTGTATTCCCAGTAATTTCACCACGTGTCCGTTGCCAAGCTGTCTCCAGGTAAGTCAGTGAGGATCCCCACAGCATGTGGTTTGTCCATCTATTTTCTACTGCTCTCCACCTTTTTACTTGTTGTTTTACTTTGTAGATAGTTGCTCATTCATTGATTCAGGGCATTAATAGAACAGTGATCAAATAAAAAGCCCCCAGGCATAAACATGACAAGAGAAAAAAGAGAAGGAGAAAAAAGAAAAACAAAAAGGCCGCAGAGAAATGTTCTAAAATTATATTATTCCAGTGGTATTGTACAATTTTTGACCTTAAGCAAAGGAAAGTTGATGACTTTAATAGAGTTTCCCCATAAAGCTCTGTCATTCTCCTTCCTCCTGGAAAAAAAAAAAAATAACCCAATCCTGCTAACATATTTTTTCATTCCTGTCTCTTAAGTAAGACACTTTCCTGCCCTATCAGAGTAATCAAACCTATGATTCACAGGGCTGGCTTCAAGTTACTACCCTGGGCATGAACAGCACTTAAAGGAAATTAATCTGAATTTTGCTTTGTAGAAGGGGCATATTTTCACTTTACTTTTAAATTAAATAAGGGAAAGTAGAAAGAAGGGGGAGCAGAGGTGGATGAAGGGTGGAGCTCATTATGAAACCGCAGGGCAAAATTGGCTCACATTAGAAATGCTTCAGAGCTCAGCATTAACTTTGTTCCTTCGCAGTAAATAAACTAGTGAGCAATAAGAAATATGTAAGTACTGCCAGGGGGGTTGTAGATTCGTAGACACAGGGGTTTGTTTAATGTCTCCTTCTACATGCATATTGTAGTTGATATTAAAAATCGGATATTAGAGTTTGTCTTGGACTATTCTATTTATTATTTGTGCTGTGATGGAGAATGAAATTCTGTGTCCTGTGTTTTATGGGTGGTTAAACCAGATAATCTAATCATCTCTCCTGGCCCTATCCTCTACACAGCTGGAGCTTGCAACAAGGATGGGAAGACACCATCTTATTAAATACCAGAACAATGCCACTATTATTGTTTCTTGCTGTGAAAGAACGCATCAAGGGGAGGGCCCTGTTGAGTCAGACAATCTACAAACACACAGTCCAGCCACGGTCTCTGCTGAGAAGAGTTTGCAACTTAAGGTGAGAGAAGCAGGCTAGAGGGGAGGAACAGGTCCAGTGGAATTCCTCTCTGGTGCCAGTCTGTGTGATATGCCTGGATCCTGCCTTTATAAAAGTTCTTTCCCTGAAGATGTAGCTATTCACCAGACACTTCACTTTTCAACAGACAGAGGATGGCTGTCCAGGGACCTAAGGAGCTACACATGGACTTTAGGAGGAAGGGACCCAAAACAATAACAAAGTCGGATGGACAGAAGTTGGTGTCTGCAGAGCCACCCAGGAGTCCCTACTACCTCTGGGATCTACTGGCCAAAGCACCTCCTTTTCTTTGGATTTCCAGGGGTCAGGATGCAGCCACCCTGCTGTCTTGTTCTGCCTCTGTAGGGCTGGCTAGAGAACAGTGGCCACAGCACAGAGGGGATGATCCCTGCTCAGGAACAGAGACATAAATCAGACAATCTCAAAGCAAGTGAATGCTGCTCAGACAGCAGAGTAGCCTTTACTGGGGCTTTAATGTGTGCTGTCTATAATTCCTGATAAATTTGGGCTGCTGCCAAGTGGGTTGAGTCATTTTTTCTACGTCTGTATGTAAGTCTGTTTAGGATTCTGATGGATGCAAAAATGAGATCTGAACACTGCCAGGCTCCTAATTTGGGGATTTCAGATGCTAATTCAAGGTGTTTGTCCCTAATCCCATGTGAGGATGGAGAACTGAGAGCCATTATACCAGTCTCCTGTCTTGAAGCCTTGCCTGCAGCCCTTCTCCTCCTTTGTTCCAGTCCTACCACCTAGGAAAAGCACATTATCTATTGTGTGCTGTGTTAGTCACATCTAAGTGGTGACCTTCCAGAGGAGTTAATGATTTTACCAAAAGAGGAAAAAAAAAAAAGGGGGAAAATGTTTTTTTTTATCTGATTCTATAAATTTTAAAAGTTTCACAAATGAATATAGTATGTGCCATTTTATTAACACTGGGAACATTGGGAAGATGGGAAGGGCTGATATTTGAACAGGTGTTTGCTCTTTTCTCCACAATGGCAATGAAAACAAATTCCAGATTCATATCGTGCTAAAAGTCAATCAACTTTAGCAAAAAACCATGGGAATGGTCACACAATCTGACACTACTGAACACACAAGTCCCTAGGGAAAAGTAAAACTGCACAATTATACATGATGCTTTCTCTAAAACTCCTGTGGCCTGTCTGTTTAATAAGTCCAAAGATTTCCCTTTTCCAAGTATTCCTCTAGTATTCCTTTGAACCCGTGTATGTCTGCATCCAGACAATCCCCAGGATATGAATTATACAGGTCTACCACAAATTTTGTGAAGAACCATCTCCTCATGCTCATTTTAAATCTAGCTGCACCTGCTAAAGGGAGCTTGGGCTTCCAGCCTTTGGTCCCTTTCAAAGTAGAGGGTGAACATTAGATCCGTCTCTTCCCTTTCTGGATATTTATACCCACTTCTGCTACTACTTTTTCTTCCTAGCATTTTAGTTTTGGAAACTTCTGCTCTGGCCTTTCCTCCCTAACTTCTTGCTGAGATGTGCCTTAAAAGATTTCAGGCAGCTTTGATTCTGTAATTTGCCTGAGATATTGGCTCCCTCCCTGAAGAGCTGATTGTATGCTCACAGCTTATTTTCTTTCCTTTTTTTTAATTGTAATTATACCTCCCATAGGACAGCTGTTGTGTTTTATGTACGCAAGAACATCCTGAAAATTTAATGTCAGCATAGCAATGGGGAATTCAGAATCTAAATGCAACCATGCATTCATTTCCCTTCCACTGTTCATAAATTCTTACAATACGAAACCTTCCAAGTAAGTTGACTACCATTAAGTCACTTCTTATCAAGTCTTCCTCTATTTAGTCACCAGTCAAGAAATTGTGTCCTGGTTTTTGGAGAAGGGAAAAGTCTTGTGTAATGGAGGAAGGAAGGAGGCTGCTGGCTAGATTTTCCCTTCTATTTTGTTTTAAATGTCCTTTATGTTTGTGTGGCAGACAGCAGGCCTGCTTTATAGAACAGGTCAGGACAAAATATGCAGTGCTATTCCTTTCCCTTTTCTCATTTGCGCAAAGCCAAGGGGTGCTACATTATCTGAAAGCAGAACAGATTTATCTGTCACTCGCAGACCTTGGCTAACGTGTGTAGCCGTTGTCCCACGAACGGTGCCTCAGCGATATAAATGTAATAGAGGCAGTACAAAGGTATGGCATTAAATCAAATGTCAGCTCTGACCACTGGAGGTGAAAGAATCAAGAGCAGGGAGTCGCAGATGTTCTCTTTTCCCTGGAGATCCCCTACACCACATCCAAGAAAAGCTCATGATACTTCCAGTATGTTTGCACACTGTGGGGTGCCAAGGGCTTCACCTTGCTGGATCTCGAAGAAGCTTCAGGATCTCCCTCAACCTGGGGCAACAGCACCCCTCTCCCAAGGACCTGCCTGGCTGCCCCCTTGAGTAGTGAGAAGTTTGTCCTTGCTGCAAAAGGGAGGAAGGAGTCTCCAGCTGCTGTGTTTTAGCTCCTAAAGTCACTCAGCTGCTTTTGCTGGACATTGTTTTTATCATTCTTGTGACATTTTGCAATAGCAAACAGCAGTGCCTTGAAGGAACCCTGAGAAGTAGGCTGATGTTTTTAGAGCACGTGCTGGAAAAGGGACTAACTTAAAAATGAGGTGGGGGGGGTCTTCAGTTCAAGCATATCCCTAGCAGACCAAAGGGTTGAAAGCCCCAAGCTTGCTTTAACCACAGTCTCAATCTGTCTCCTGAAACAATATGTGTTCCACGGACAGCAGCAAATCTTGAAGTACAGGAATATTGCCTCAGCAGATATGAAAAAATGGAGAGAAATGGAACAATGTCATCCAAGAAAGACATCAAACAAGGGGAGACCTTGGAACTGAGTTGAAGCTTGACAAAGAAAAGATCAGTCATCCCACCAGCACATCTGCACACATCTCTGTTCTGTCCCACAGTGCCACAGAACATCAATCAGTCTCAGGGAACAAACAGTGGATGCCATCCTTCTACCTGGAGGGTGGCCCAGGATCAGCAGAGGTGGTCCCAGGGGTGACATGGCAAGAGACCAGCCCCATCACTGCAAAGTCACTGCCATGAGGGCACGGACACGTGCAAGTGACGTACTTATTTCTTAGTTTCTCCACTGCCAGTTTCTTGCCAGATTGCTGAGCTAGTGCAGCAGCACCCAGGGCAGCTGCAAGGGAAGAGTGGAAAGGTGTCATTGGAGCCTGTGGATCACTGTTGGCATAGGCCCATGTCATTGCAGCCAGTCATGAAACATCTCAGAAGTATCAGAACAAACAGAAATGTGGGATTTCCCATGAAGATTTCCCACCCAAGTACATTGTTAATTAAGCCTGACCCTGCTTGCCTTCATGAAATAACAGGGAGGTGTCAGGTCTTTAGGCTAAACAGATTAACAGCTAGGTAAGATATAAAATATCACACAGCCCAAAAGGGCTAACACTCAGCTTGATATTGACAGTACTTTTCAAAGCAGGTTAATTAAAGTAATAGTTTAGTTTTCTCCTTTTTATATACATTTGTTCAAAGAAGATGAATACTTTGAATATTTCCCTGTGTTTTCATTAATTATGCAACCTATTACAACAAGGAACTAATTAGGAAATATATCTGGGTTTGGAAACAAACTGCATCAGTGCATTTTCACAAAGGGTTTTCATCTTCTTGAGACAAAGATCGCTTTCAGCTATAATTAAGGCTGATAAACCTGGTAAAGAGGAAATTAACAAAAATCGCAGCATGCTGAGCAGCTCAAAGGGCTTATGAAAATATACTTCTGAAAATTAAAAAAATAAAATCAATACACAAGTGAATACTCCTCATGACATTCTTAATTATACCAAGAAGTCATGGGGTTTTTATCAAATCAAGCATTCTCTCTGACTTTTTGATGTTTCATGCCATTTAATTGCAACTAAGAGTGGAACTCGCTTTTCCATACACATTAGGGGAAGCAGGAATCAGCCATAAATTCCTAGAAGATGGCTTGTACAAATCGTTTCCTTAATCAAGAGAACTAGGAAGCACTGCCTGATTTACTGCTCCTTATTTTTAATGCATGTTTGTCTTTTGAGAATAGGTGTCAGCACCCCCGGGCCTCCTCTCAGGTTCTGCCCTTGATTTATTCTCAAGCTCTGGGCAGATTATTTAACCTCTTTCAAACTCACTTTATCTTCCTATAAAATGGACATAGGAATTTTTTCATCTAAGTCCTGAATTGACTCTGGCTATAGCAAGTGTTTATAATGTTCTCTGCGAACTTAGTACCATAAAAATGGCAAATATTGAAATATTAGGCTGTTTCAGATGCCACCCAGGTTCCCATGGGAACCTCCCTGTTCTGTGTTCTTAAATAATGAAAGATTTTGAGCCATATTCAACACCACCTGTGAACTGTCCATAAAGAGTAATAATGTAAGTTTTGCCTGCAACCCTAGAAAGTAGGTTCAGATTGAAAAGTCTCTTGAAACTAAAAAAAAAAGAGCAGAAAATACAATCAGACCACATGTTGTAAGTCTTAGACATGACATCTTTCGCATAACAGCAGAGGCATTCTGTTCCAACTGATGACAAGGTGAGATACAACCATTTTCTTTTCTCAGGTGGGCACTTTCTAAAAAACCATGAATCTTACCTGTAACATTGTCAGCTTCCAGCCTCCAAATACTTATGGACTGAATTTAAAGTGTTGCAATCTTCTCATTGTCAATTCTGTCAGAGCACTGGATGTGACATGTAAGGTAAGCAAAGAGATCCTGTGAGAAGCAAGACTAATGGGATGCAGAATTATTGGGATACTGACAAGGCCCGTATGTTTAACAAGCACCTCACCTACTGCATCATTGGTGGGGGTAACAAACGGCACTCCTGCAAGGACTCATCCCCTAGCTCCACAAACCTGGGAGAATGTACAGATCTACTTCAAATCTGACAAAAAGGATAAATGCAAGTATCACCTTACTCATAATTGTGCCTCAAATTGGTATTAGCCTGCACCAGGAGATGTTGTTTACCTAGAAAGATAGGTGCAGATGGGTTCTCCATGGTTGCTATAAAGATGGATTCCCTGCTGTTTTCTTAAAGAATAACTGTTGTTTTGAGAGGAGGGTCTGTCTTGGGAGCAGTACTTTGAAACTAGAAATAACACTGAGCTTCCCAGTGATCCAGTTTGCTCTGTGGAAACTGTACCTTTAGACAGACTGGATAACCCAGGGGGGACGTGAAACACCCTAAGCTTCCCAGAAGGAAGATATGGTTTATACCAAATGCTCTCTACCAGGCCTCCCAGAGGCTGCTTCTGACACTCAGCAGGATGGTAGGTGTTAGTGGCTCTGACAGAGACCAAAACTGCACCCATTTTTGCCTTTCTCACAGCTTTCCAAGCCCACAAAAATTACTTGGAACCATTAAGGGATTTAAGAGACAGAGAAATGACCAAAAAAAGCAGAAAATAGTATGGTTTTTCCTCTTTTAATATTGTGTATCAGTAGATGAGGTTATTAACCACCCCACCTAAACTCTTTTTCTCTGCCTATATTTAAAGGCTGCATGTGTTGATCAAAGGATGACATAATTAAATGCTCTTCAAATGCTCAAGCCACATTAGCTGAAAGCCTCGTTTTGTACTTGTTGTTTTTGCATTGTATTTAAAAAAAAATCATGGGTTGATTAATCATTTAGCAAGTACTAAACTCCCAACCATTCCCTGCACACAAAGTGAATTTGATTCTAGCAAATATCTTTTTGACAAATGGCTTCAGCCTGCTTGATTTACTGGCATAATGCAAATGTGTGGCGCTGGTTTCAGACCTTTTTGTGTGTGTGTGTGTGTTGGGTTTTATATTCCTGGCTGCTTGCAAGGACATGGGAAGAAATTTTTTGGTCTGAAAAGAAAAAAATGTGACCTAGATCAGTTTGGAAATACGTGTCTCAGCAGCATCCAACCCCAAAAAAGCATAAGACATACAATTTTGGCTCTGCTTTAGGTAGTGAAAGTCATAAGCTGACTCTAAGGCAGGAAAATCAAGAATATGCTTGCAGTTATGTGAGACTATTAGATTGCCAGCCACAAATTAACTTTGCAAATCATAAAGCTCTTCCAGAAAGACTCATGTGAAGCAAGATTATATACAGGCTGTGGAAACATGACGGTAAATTTGATAAGGAAAGCCTTTGCTTGTCCAGAGCAAAAGGCAGTCCCACTGTAGGAAGTTACTTACAGTGAGAATCAGTCCTTTCCACTCCTGTTCCTGGGTTTTGCAATGCTATCACTCCAGTCCCATGGGACACAGCTTTCAGTGCTGCAGGAGGGCTGTGGGACATCAGCCAGGCAGCTACAGAGCTGTTCTGATCCAAGCCTTGGGGACAAAACAGTCACTGTGTCCTGCTCACAAAGCCTGGACCACTGTCAGGGCACGTGGTGGTCCACATGCAACAAGTGCCAGAGCTTCCCTCCTGCCCTTCACAGCTTCCCCAACACCACCACCCCAGGTAAAACCATCACTCAGACACCCTTCCCAGTAAGAAAAAGACACTGGTGGTGTGGAAGGCCAGCTCCCTAGCTATGGCAACCCAACTCCCAACCTAGCAGACTGGAAACACTCTGCCTCTTGAGACATCTCACCCCATGTGGTCTGGGAATGGGAGTGGCAGCTGTTCAGGTGTTTTCATCCATGAGTTCACATCCATGTTAAATGAGGTAGAAAAGGTGCACAACACAGCTGTGGCTGCTGTATGAAAGTTGTACCTGTAACAATTTACTTCTCAAATGGGATACAAACCACCAGGAGCGACCTACAGACTACGCTGCTCTTTTCTTGCTGTGTTCTGACTTGCACCTATCCCAGCAACTGAGGGGTGAATTTAGGATTATGTTTCCTGAACAAAAAACAACAGGACAATATTTTGCAAATGGGGCAAAAAAAGAACCTTTCCTTTCTGGAGACAATGAGGTGAGCAAGCTGGGCCATCACTTAGGGTGAATAGTTGAACCATAGTATGTGCAAGCTTTCTTCCTTCCCAATACCCCCTGTGTGGACTGGGGTCAGTTTTGGGTCTGTAACACAGAGAAAAAAGCCAATTCCCTGGAAACCAAATTACCTCATTCCAGTGGCACCCAGGTATGTGGCAGTGGGAACTTTTTAATTCTTCCCAAAATTAATCTGGTTTTAATTGGGTCACAAATTCAAATCAACACAAGGAAAATTCTGTTTCTTCTTAATCAGGTCTAATTGATTCATATTTCTTCAGGACCTGAATCATATTTCTTCCCTTGGTTTAGAGTCCTTTCCCTCTTTGGGGCAGGAGTATTGTACTTGGATACACACTGCGGGAAAGCTGTTTATTTTGCCTGTATTGTAACCCAGTGCAGACCTCTTTCTCCAGCTGAACTAGCAGACATAATTAGAAAAACAAAATAAAATGAATGTATTTGATTTACCAGAAAAGAAAACATTTTAAAATTCTATTACTTTGTGTTAAACATACACATATGATTGTCCAACCTTCTATTCTCTCTGTTCCCATCTGGAGTGTCAGATCATAGAATGAATGCATAAGAAATTCTGTGAAGGAAAATAAAAGTCTCTCTTAATCTCTCAGAACTCTATTTTTTTTTTAAATACAAAAGGCTGGAAAGGAACTGAACTTACTCTGTTGTTGAGGTACCAGTATTTTACAATAGCTATTGCCCATATTCCTCCCAAGAGAACTGTGACTAGAAATACCAAACCTTATTCATACCCATAGGTAAAAAGATTTCAGGGTTTAACCAGAAACATTTTGGTAGCATGGAAACAAATTGTCTACCCTTTCTCAAAGGCTTTTATTATTTTTATCAGCTGCAGTTGCCTCAGGATCTCACCATGTGAGGTACTGTGTAAAAACCATGGAGCAGGTTTCTGCTAGGACAAATTATATTAAAGCAGGCTCCAAAAGGCAAAGTGTCAGAGGGAAATAAGAGGGAAACTGAGGGAAGGGTGGTTAGATGTCAAAACAAGAATCTTTAGCGAACAGGAATCTTCAGCCCTGACTCCAAGACCCTGAGGACCAAAACATGAGAGCATTCTTCCTCTGACAGTCAGATAAGGCAAGGGTGAGAAGCCCTGTGACAGATTTCTCTTGTCCACAAGATCTTTTTGTCCATTTTTTTATCTGTCGATTCAGGGATATCAGACCACTGGGAATAACAGTCCTACTCCTTATGGAGAGGCTGAAGGGGCCTGCATGGGAGTAACATTTTCCTTGGTCAGAAAGACATCAAGCTGTACCTCAACAGGGCAGTTTACTGGACCAAGGCTGTCTCCAGTTAGTGTACTCTAGGACATGTGCTCATTTTCTGTCTCTGGCTTTGGCATCACCTGGGGATGCCTTCTCCACATCAGTTTTCCCATGTAAATTTTCCACTTATTTAAGTACCTTCATGACTACCGATGAAAATTGTTCTGTAAGAAATACAGGTAATGTTGTTTATGAAAACATGTATTTAAAGTACTGGAAAGGGTTCAAAAATGGAGGATGATCTTGTGCAGGTCATATTACAGATGAGGATTTCCCCAAGCTCATCCAGTGATACCAGGGATATCGGGATAAAACATTATTTTCTTTTCAACACAAGTTCAGCTGGCAGAAAAAAAAATAGAGTTGGCAGTGTATTTGAATTACAGATTTTCATTCAGGCTTATCTTTATGAATAGGATAAGTTATTATTTTCCTTAATGGTTTAAAGTCAATCAGTGGAGCAGCATTTTAGCATGCAAACATCTTCTGGAAAGCAACTGCTCCATCATATCATTTACATCTGAGAAACACATCCCGTTAGGTCAGGACAAAAAAACAAAACCACAGAGAAAAAGCTTAAAATGTAATACTAGTTCTGACATATATGCTGTTGTTCTTCCTAATTATTCTTCTACTTGCAAACATTGTTAGTTGCAAATGTCTCTTTCCCTGGAGTACAGAAATGAGAAGCAAGTCTGTTTTGAATAAAAGAAAAAAAACTCCGACAGCTACTATGTAGGAATGATGCTTTTTCCTTGAATTCTATCTGCATGTGTTGGCAGCATTCCCATAATAACTCTTTTTTTATTTTAATTTCCCTAATTTTCCTTTGGGAAAACAATACAACTGAATGGGCCTTAGTGCATTAATGAGATTGGAGGCAATTCTTCCTACATTCCTATCAGATAGAGATACTGAGGGAAAGATATGCAAGTGCAGTTCTGTTCCACAGTTTGAGACAATAATAGCTTGATTAAATTTAAAATGCATTTCTTGTTTCTGTACAGGCTCAAATCTAAAGATGTTAGAGAAGCAGACAGCCATTTCTGAATATGGTCTCCAGCTAGGCTTGACTTATCCTTATTTTCTTCTGGTTTCTTTCTTTTCAGAATGAGAGAAGACATGTTTTACCAAGAAGGAACCTGAAAGTTGAGCTACAAGTTACAATTTTGGAAGATTCCATTTCAGAAGCAAAAACAGGTTCACCAATCAGAGAAAACATCTGTTGAGCATGGAGAGAGGTCACTAAACTTTTTGAGGAGTGCTTCTAATTCAAATAGGTGGACAAGTGTGTAGTGGACAAAGCATTTATCATCTTTTCTTGAAATCAGCTATGCCATTGAAATCCTGATGTAAAGGCTTGAGGGATCCTGTCCTCGGCTCTCCATTTACAGTAAATGAAGGTGCTGTTCTTTGTTCTTTAAAGAAAAGCATCATTAAACTGTTCTAACATCTTGCAGACCTTACTGCAATTCTTTCATGCCCTGAATTAATGGCAAATGAACACGGGCAATTATCAAGAAAAAAAGCTAGGATCATGCAGTGTAAGAGGCACTTTATTTCTTTGACAAGCAGAGTTTATTTTTAATTTTTCCTTTTGCTTTACAGTACATTAATAAATGCTCTGGAGTGTATTTAGTATAAGTAATGAAATCTTAATAATACAAGGCTTCGCTACAAGCTTCTGATGCTTGCTGACAAAGAAGCAGGGACCTCAGGGGAGATTTTGTTCACAGATACTTCCATGGAAATTAGCAACCTGTACTTAAGTGAAATTCTTCCCAAAAGTGCATGCTGCTCAGCTTATATAAACTCTGAATCTGGGAACCCTTTTCAAGCTAGTTTACAGACTTCGTAGAAATTCAGCAGAGAAACAGGCTGACTCATCCTCAACCCATCCTGAAAGAGGACGTCAGACTGCAGAGACAGCAGAAACTACTTCCATCCAACCTGGTTATAGATAGACCCAGAGCTAAAACACCAGCCTTTGTAGCGTTAGCATTAGTGACAGACAGTGCCCATCAAGCCCTGATTATAATGATAGCAGCAAAATCCCCACACCTTTCCTACAGGGACCCCAGCACAGCAAACATGCTGTTAGAGAAGAGGGGAGGCTCCAGGGCTACCCAGCCCCAGGAGCTGGGATATCACTGTTTGAGGTGATCTCTAGGACAGAAACCTCCAGGACTTCAGCAGGATTTCACTGGCTTTCACATGGCACACCATACCACATACATGCAGTCACTGCTGGTTGGACATGCCAAGAGTTTTAAAACCACTACAGCTCAAAACCCCCTTCTGTTTGCTGCAGTCTCCCTGGCCTCTCCCCACAGGAGGAGGAAGAAAGGGAGAGGACTGTCCCAAGCAGGGGAAACATACACTGAGGCAAGTGTTGGAAGTAGCTCTCAGAGCCCATCTATGCAATGTCACATTAATTCGGCTTCCTTCAACAGCAATCATGGGATGCATCAGGGTGGGATGAAGGAAGGAGGCCTGCAGTAATAGAAGGAAAATGAAAAGAAGATGGAGAACAAGTGTGAGAACAACTCTGCAGGTGAATTTCTAGTCACAAGGGAGATAAATTACAGCCTTCTACTTAATGCAGACAGCAAGACTGAAGTCAAAATGGAAACTGAAGCTGGATAGAGACAGCAATAGGCACACCAACCTCCTTATCTTCGAGCTGACATGATTCGATTTCCACCAGTGTGATGGAGTTTGACACATCCCTGTGGGGGATGGATGCACCTGCAGCTTAGCAGCCATTCCTTCAGCTGCACAACCCGCTCTGCATCGCCTGCCTTCAGCTCCTTTTTGACCAGTCAATTCTTGTGCTGAGTCAGACTTCTGTTTCAGGGTGGAAGGTCCTGGCTTAAAACCCTTCAGGTTATATTTTCTGATCTGT
Source organism: Cyanistes caeruleus (assembly GCF_971803275.1). Classification (NCBI taxonomy): domain Eukaryota; kingdom Metazoa; phylum Chordata; class Aves; order Passeriformes; family Paridae; genus Cyanistes; species Cyanistes caeruleus. Next base: position 10,293,850 of record NC_141708.1, on the reverse strand, counting down.
TAGGATTATATTTATTATAAACCTATCTACTGATGGCTGGTGGTTGTACAGCATCTGGCATGTTAAGGTTGTCATCCATGAGTAGATATCCTAGAAATTACCATGTGCCAGCAGTAGTAGTAACAGCACAGTATAATAATTCTGGTATAAGATTCTTAAGAGCTCAAAGGAAAAATGCAGTTGATGGCATAAATTTCTACTAAAACCCCTGCTAAATTCCCTGCAAGAAATGCAGAGGCTTTCTGACACACTCCTTCATTCCCTGTTTACAAGTCTGTGAAGGCTATAGCACAGTCAATTAACTAAGGAGTATCCATCCCCCATCTCCCTCACCAACAGACACAGCCTGATTTCCTGAACTGCATAAACATGATCCCTCACTAATGCAGTCAATATTAGTCACAAGAGAAAGCAACCACTCCAGACAAACTCAGAGACTTTCCTATAATTCTTATCTTCCAGTGTAGCAAAGTGCCTCTGTTTGGAAAAATAAATAATAAAATAAAGAAGTCCTCTTAACTGCAGGGTGGTTCAGAGCAATCACATTAGAAAATCATTTTCTATGTCTGGCAGCTGCCAGCTTTCTACCAGCCAAAAAAATGGGAGATGCAGAATTACTTCCATAATGTCTTCTGTTACATTATTTCAGCTCAACATTTCTCATACCTGCAAGGAGTCTCCTCTGCTCTTAATTTGTTTCACTGAGGCATGGAGCTGACTATTCCCCATAGGAAGTGTTGTGGCATTGAATAGACTGCAGTTTGGGGAGGGTTTTGAAGTGAGGAGATGGCAGGGAGAAGAGGCACTTTGCCTTCAGATTCTGGAGAGAAAATGTGCATGTGAAACAGCAAATTTACATGACATTTTGTTGTGCAAGACTCCCTGTTTAATTCCAACTTTTAGCGCAATTTTCAACACATTTATAGGAGGCAGAGTGTTTTTTCTTACTTTTGACTTTGAGGTAATTACGTTTAATGTATAAAGGTGTTTACTGACCTTCATATAACTTCTAGCAATAAACTTATTTTATAACAAAAGAACCTGGTATAAAGATGAGTACAAAAAGTCAAATGCAGACTAAGGGATAACTTCTTCCTGGAAGGATATAACACTCAGGGGCCAGATTCACACAGTCTCTATGGGACCAAAAGGACCAAAGTCTGCTGATCTCCACAAATCCTGTTTGTGTCTCTGTAGCAGCCCTAAGGGGACTTCAAAATGCTGATGAATAGTAGGTTTGTGTTTCCCTCATGTGGAAGACAAACCAGCAAAGCTCCCAATTTTCTCTTCCCTAAACACACCCCACTCCGAACTGCAGCTGTGGACAAGAAGAGGCACTTCAACAGATGCAAGGTTCTGAGACACTCTGCACTAATTAAAATAGCCCTGGGTTCATTTTGTCTGCAACCACTCATGTCAATAATGCCTCTCTCCTTCCCAAACAGCTTCATTCCCAGCACAGCCCTTTCTGTCACATACTCAGCATAAACAAGCTCCTCCAGCTTTTACCCTCCTGCCCTTGGACCACAAACCATCTTTAAAGTCTCAGATCGTACTGTGCAGATGCATGTTTAGGAGGATTAAATACAAAGCATAGCTTTCCACAATAAAGTACATATAAGCATTCCCAGAACCAGACTCAGAGGCACCTGAAGCACTGTGCTGGAGATGTCATGATGTTGGGTGACTTCCAAACCAAGGATCAGCTGAGCACAGGTTACACACAGGTCCCTGACACTGAAATTCAGCAGCAGCAAAACCACTCTGCTTGAACTGGAGCTTGAATCCTGCACCCCATGACTATAACCCTGAGGGGCTTTGGAAAGAGAAGATGATGCTGTGATGAGCATTTCCAAGGCCCAGACACAGATAACCACACTGCAGTAATCTTAAAAGAGCCACTGCTCCAAGTGTCCTACAGCTTTGCTCATCAGAGCTTGGCTTTTGGAGATCTTCCATATAACACAGTGACATGCAATTAGCTCTGAAGTCCTGTCCTAGGCCTCTACCTTGCTGAAAAAACAAAGAGCCCAGCATGGTTGAATGATATTTGGTAACTCTCATATTCAGTGAATTTTAGTGTCAGGGTGAGAAATTTGGTTGATTCCCACTGGACTAGTAATATGTCCAGTATCAACAAGGTTTTAAACCCTGATGTGACTTTCTGAATAACAACACATCAAACATGTTTTGTTTTGCTTAGGTTTTGTTTTGTTTTTAAATAGCGTTTAATCCACCCTCTATGTGGTTTTAAAAGCAAGCAAGAAACTGAATAAAATGCTGAGGCTTTCCAATCTGATTTAAATTCAAGACAGAAATGAAAGAGTGAAGGTTGTGTTTAGGCCATACAGTTAAGCTTAAAAGCTTTGCATAAAAGCAGGAGCACAGTATCACAGCCTCATTTTATATAGCATTAGATTGCCGAAGAACACTTCTTGTCATAGTGTGGTCTGTTACTGATACTTATTTGATAAAAAAAACTGCATGCCTTCATGATTTGAAGGAAACAGTGCTAGGAAGATGACCTACCCTCACCTGCATCAACCATTTTCTTACATTTATATCTTGCAGGTGTTGTTCTCCAGCCCTACCTCAGACAGCAAAGAAAATCAGCTCTGAATAAATCCCCTGCAGTTCATAACTTAGGAATACATTATGTGTTCATAACTTAGTAATACATTACCCCCAGTAAGAGGATTTCTGTGTAACCTGATTGCTCTTGGCATCATTTTGAGCAACAGGTCAAGGATTAAGCATTCCAGATCTCAGACTTTCTGCATTCTAATTTTGCCATTGATTTATTTTACATCACAATCTTATTTCTGTGCCTCGAAGACAAGATTTTCCTGACTAGATCCATCCTGCTAAAGCCTTCTGCAGTTTCCTCATTCCAGACTGCAACATAGACATGAGCATATGTATATAAATGTGTGTGTCTACAACAAGACAAGTGCATCACTCAAAGATGAGTTTTCATGGTAGACCTCTGGCTATTATGCTTGGTTCAGCTCACTGTGCAAAAAGGGGCCTGTGCTGTCTCTAGAGAAGGTCTGGATTTACAGTATTTTAACTCCAGCCACTGAATAACACTGAGCATAAACTTTCTATAAACTAAGATGTTGCAATAATAAACAGAGTGTCTTATACAACCGTGATTTTTCTGCCTGGATTTCAAAGATTTATCTGGTGGGTTGTTTGGGGGGAGTGGAGGTGGTTTGATTATTTTTCTCTATACAACCATGTGGATGCAGGTATCCATGAGCCCTTTGAATTCCTCAAATTCCTGAGCAAGGCCAGGTGCTTAAACATTTGAATGACCTCCACTGGAGGTGATTAAATTTTCTGAAGGAAAATGTACCTTGTTGTGCCAAGTAAAGAGACAATATGAATGGAAAGTTGACACCAAAATCTAGGCTCCTTGGTTGCCATGATACCTGACTGATAATACTGTCATTTTCCCTCTTTAAATCTAAGGCTTGCTGCTCACCTTCATCAGCACTGGTATCATTTTCGTTTTCCTCATTTCACTTAGGAAACCACTTCAGCATTTATCACATCTTTCACTACACGTGGTTGTAGACCTTGAAAATCCTGCTGTACCCAGAGGATCTAAATGTATTTTGAGCAATGCAGTGCAATTCAGCCTGAAAGGCAAGTAAAAATTATAGGCATCAGGAATATATGGAACACTAGCATTTTGCATGTGTACTGGCATGCTCCTTCAATCAAAGAATGATCACTGATTACCATAATCTTACTGCCTACCCTGAAACAACCAGGGGTATAACACACTCTGTTTCAAAGAGCTAAACCACAGGAAGTGTTTTATTGCACATGAAAAGTCTAAATCAGTGCTGTGAATGAAATCTAAATTTTTAGGGGTTTTCCCACAGTTATATTTTTTAAAATTAAACATTTCAAAGTTAATCAAATGATATTGAGAAACTGAGGCTGCTAGCACACAATTTCTAAAGTCTTAATATAAAAATTTATGATGTTCAAATGAAATGTTTTCATAAAGATCACTATCAAATGACAACATGGCAGAGACGAAGGGAGGAAATGAGTGGGTTATTTCTAGATGTATATAATTCCCTAGTGTACCAAAGACAGAGAAGCAGATGAATGTTTCACATCAAGAGCTGGAAGAGAGATGATACCTGTCACAAAGCAATGGGATGGCCAGGGGGACCCACAATAACTGGATCACTGGGTGATTTAGAGCTTGAGAGACCATGTTTGGTCAGAAGAAAGAAACAGTGTCTGTGGCTTTTCCTACAGTGAGCATAGGTAATAACCAGCACCAGCCCTGGACAGCAGAGGAAAAGTGGCAGCAAACAGAGCTGCATGTAGGCCTGAACCACCCATAGTGCCAAGACTTGTCTCCAGTACTCCCCGAAATTGTGATTGACAAGAATCAATGATCGTTTGGCTGTTGGAAAATAGGGAAGATGGAACAAAGTGTTTTAGCTCACCTCTGAAGCCTTTTATGCACATGATTGCAGCTCCAAGTGCTTGTGCTCTGACAGCCTTGGCCCTGCACCGTTCCTGCCCTACCCTCCCTTCGTGTCAGGCTGCACTGAAGCCCAGGGTCAGGAGGACACGGGGACCTCTGGATATCTGTAAGAGTGCCAGTCCCAGCAGTTAACTTCATGCACGGAATCAACTCCTCAGGAGCTCTCAGGAGTTCCTGCCACACCTTCAGCCAGCACCTGCTCCCTGTTCCCTCCGTGTGGGCAGGGCTGGCAGAGCTGAGCTCCCCAAGAGGAAATGGTGCATGAGCTCCATGTCTGGGCACCAGCAGGGTGCTCATGCTGAGAGTGAGGCCTCCAGATGAGTCAGGGGCAGGATTCATTCCTACACCGGTGAGAATGAAGGAGTATGAGCTGGAGCCAAAAATACCCTGTATAACTCCCCATTCCAGAGCTCTTCCATATCAGATACACTAATCTCCCTACTCATTTCCTCCTTCTGCTTTTTTCCTTACCCAATTAGCACCTCATTAACCATCTCCCTACAGAGCCCATAGTCTCAGCCATATTTAGCCCCTCATTACGTGACACATAGCTAGGTAATCATCACTGCAGGGGGATCTGCAGATGTTCTGCAGAAAAACACAGCTCTTCCAGCCATGACCCTGAGCTCTCCTGGAGATAATCTCTTTGTTATAATTTTGTACATTTTCAAACAGCCACAGGCAACATCATCCATTTATGGTTGTATTTCCTTGATGATAGAAGTGCAGCCACCTCTGCTGCAAGACGAAGGAGCCTATGGCTGCGGCAGCATCTTTTCATTTCTCAGAAATCAGGTTTCCCAGTTTTGTCTCATCTACTTATATTGGTGCTAAAGGCAGAGGTTTATGATCTTTCCCTTAGTTACTACCAGAGCATCTAAAAACTATCTTTCAGGAGCACAGAATTGAACAGTTCTGCAGGTTGAAGACAGTTGTGATAGGGACCATTGGAACAGAAGCCACAGATGAAATAGGACAAGTTGTGGAGAATTTCTTTGGCTAAAGTGGGTCAAAAGTGTTCACCTTTTATTTAAAAAAAAACACAACAAAACAAAAAAACATAACAAAATGCAGATTGTAGTTCTCAAACCAAGCATCCTGAAATTTGTGCCAGCTGTTTGTTTGGGGATCTGTTTATTTACCACCACACATGTATGGCAATCTGAAAATGAAGACTGCTTCATGGTCAGATCAGCAGGGAGATGCCTCAGTTTCCCAGAAAAACCCAGGCCTATATATATATGTAGTGTTGACACTCACTATGAACTGTCTTCAGTGAGGGAGTTCCCTGGAGAAAAAGGCATAAATCTATTGCTCTGTGGCATGTACACCTAAACAGACAGTGAAACAGAGTATGACACAGAGATGGTTCTTTACTCACTTCCAGATTGAAGGCCTTGCCTCCTGCATATACAACAAGAAACCATCACACCTTCCCAGTCCAATTCTCCCCACCGAATTCCTGAACTCTGGGCCTCCAAAGGTTTGCCTCATACAAGCTAAGCAATGTCCAGAGGGGAATAAAAGATCTGTCTTATTCTATTGCTCCTGTCTCTGTATAGCAACTGTTTTCTGAGGCAATGAATCAAAGTGAAATATAAAAAGAACACAAACTGGAAAAAAATACAGAGAGAATATAATATATATATAAGGAAGAAAGGAAAAGAGGACAATAGTCGATGGATCATTATTGAATGAACAGAAAAATGACTATATGTTACAGCCACAGAGTTGTTACATGACAATTGATCCTTGGCATTCTTAGACTCACAATAAATCAAAATATGATACTAAAGCCACCTGACAAAAACATCATTAGGACAGATACTGGCGTAAATACATGTGGAATGGCCAATTTACATCAGCCAATTTGCTTTACAATGATCAGCATTGCAGGTTTAAAGAAAATCCTTGAGAATGCAAAACAGGGATTACCCTATAGCAAACATTTCTGTCCTGCCCTCGAACACAGAGCAACTAACCTGAGAGTCAATTGCCATGACTCCAGCAACTCATGATTAATGTATGTGGTATGAAATATTCAGGAGAATATGGGTTAATAATGCCAGTACAAACCAGGAGAGACAGTCCTGCATTCATCATTTGCTAATGTTCAGCCTTGAGCAGACCAGAGTGGGAGACACAAGATAAATGACAAAGAGCCAGACAGGTTCATAGTTAAAAACGTGATAACTTACCACAGTCTTCCACTGGTGCTGTGCTGGAAAGGAGGGAAGATGATTTATTGACATTATCTTGGTTTGTTTTTGTTTAAAAGCTTGGCAATGGAGACTGAATTGATACTGAAAAAGTCTGTGCAGGGTCCTGGTAGGAGATTTGACATATCCTTCTAAAATAGAGTTAGTAAATGTCCCTGTGCAGTCTTTCAAACAAAACAGAAAGCAAGGAGGGAAATGTTCTTTTTCTGAACAGTCTTTTACTGGTGCTTTCACCACTATGAGGTATATAATAGCAGAGGGAAGGGAAAACCAGTGAAACAGGTTGGTGTGGGGGACTCTAAAGTTGAATCTTTCTTCAGTGTGCCAAGCTGGAGGTGATGCCATTGTGGCATCCTTGACTTTTGCCATTCCTGTCAGTTGTTGAGGTGAAATCTGTGTTTCCCCAGAACCCAGACGGAGTTCATATTTGACAGGCTATTGAAGGAAAATTAAAGGACAGGGTAATGAGCTAGGCATCAGGCAGAACTACCCACCAGCAGAAAGTGTTACAGCTCATTTTTGCTTCTCTTGGGGTGAACTCTTGGTTTTCTTTAAAATAGTCCATATAAAATTTAGTCTCCAGACAGCTTCAAAAAATAACACAGGTTGTAGAGGGCCTCTTGTAAAAGGGGGTGAACAATAAATATTCATGAGTGAAAATTCTGAGAAATGGCTAAGTAACTCAGGCAGAGTATGAGGAGACAGCCAAAGATGGAAAAACCTCCTTTGGCTCAGTACTTTCTTCTGGGCAAGCCATCTGCCAGTGCCTGGTACTGGGGGCAAGAACAGGCTAAGAAGGCAAGTCAGAATCAGGAGACAAATCAGTGGGAAAGAGGATGTAATACATTCTTTAAGATCAAGTATGTGTTGATATGGAGTAACACAAAAACCCATTTTCTGAAGTTGAAGCCTTTTGGGTATTTTATAGTTATTGTTTTTTTAGAAAAGAAAAAAAAGAACTAAGTTAAGCCCCCTCAATTTATCTTGTTCTGTTCAAACACAGCAAAAGAGTTATGTAAATTCGTTATTTTCTCTAGGAGTGTCATCTGGCTTTGCTTTTCATTAAATATTAATACATTCGTCTAGGGGAAAAATTAAATTCCTTCCTTGGCAAATCCTCCGGAAGTAGAAAGTTAAACTGGAGGAATTAGAGCCAGTATTGTCTTCTGGGGAATCTCATCAGAGCAGATCCTTTTCCTGGTCTAGCTTTCATTACATAAAAGATTTTCTGTACTTTCCACAGCCACAGAAAGAAACAGAGGAGGCAGTACAGTGATTCCAGGCACTGACTATGGAATGGAGCTTATAGCTAATCTTCTCTCTGCACCGAGAGGAGGGGAGGAAGGAGACCTGGATGCAGTTTTGTAGTCACTTGCTCTGTCATTTCAATTTGAGTGATAACCTGGAACTTCCTGCTTTGGAAAATGTGGAAAGATCAGATTACTCCCTGTCTGACTTTCTCTCCCCAACACACACTCACCTCTTTTACAGCCAGCTGGCCATTTTCTGGACCAACAATTAGCAGTGAGGTCTCCATGTGGATGATCTCCCTGCTTTGTCTGTCACATATCACTACAACAGTGACTGTATTGCCACAATAATCTCCACAGCTCATGCCTGACCTTTCTCATTGTTCTGATGAGAGGGGCAGGAAAAAATAAAAAGGCAGGAAAAGACCTATCTTCTTGTGCCTTTCTTGCACACTGGATGCATTCTTTTCTATTCTCAAATGCTTTCTGCATTAGAAATTCTGTATTGTTGTAATCTACAAAAAAAAAAATCCATTTTCAGAGCTTGTGATGTGACTCTATTTCAGTCCCTCTTCCTGTTCAGCTCACAGATTTCATCCCCTTTCTTTTTGCCATTTTTGCAACAAAAGGAACTCTCTGTGTTATATCAAAGATCTTCCTAGGGAACTATTCAATTGACTTACTTAAAGACTCAGGTTGTGAGTGCTGCATGTATAGGCCCTTCAAAATGTACAGACACTAATATTTTAAAAGAGTTTCCTCTTCCCTTCTCTCCCACTGGTTCTGATCAGGGAATCTGGACAATGTAAGGTCTTTGATATTTTCCCCCTTCTCTTTGTAAATACTTAATAGGGAACAGGGCTCAGGTGTGCAAACCTGCAGTAAGCATTGAACAAAAACAAGACACAAACCTGAATTCAAATATCACCAATATCTGGAGAGGACTGGAGCAAACTCCAACTGCAATGAGAATTTTCTCCTGCTTTGATTGCCAGGAAACACCTGTGTTGGCCCTGTTCACCACTTCAGGCATGGAAATATCCATCTTTGTTCCATTTTGCTTCCCCAACACAGCACTGTCACATTGGGTTCTCTGTTACTGGTGTAGAAATCAGATGGCTCATGAGGACTAAAAGAAACACGGCTTTGGGCTCAACTCAAATTGCCATTTTTATAGCTAACTGTAACTGTACTGATTCCTTCCCACTGGCAGTGGAATGTTCTCATCAGCAGTGTGACTATGTCTGTTGAAGGTCTCATTTTTATAAGTTGATTCTCTTGGATGGTGGATGAATGTGCTCTCCTGAGCTCTGGCTGACAAGCCATCAGCCCTGGCCTTTGCCCCAACAGGGGACCCCAAGGCAGGCAAGGCAGTGCCCTTTCTCCTTCTCAGGTCACCACTGCACATTTGGCTGTAGTCAGCAACAAATAAAATAAGACTTCCTCTTGCTCTAAAGAGAGTGCAGACGCTGTATCCAGGAATGTGAATGTGTGTGTCTGTGTTTTAATATCAAAAGAAATTAAAATAATGATGCAAAACTAATATGAAAATTCACTACAGAACAATTTGATTGTTCTGGGAAAATATCTCCCATTTTTAATCATGGTAATTAATTTCAAAGATTAAGAGGATTCATAGATGAAAATAAAGCATTAAGATTAGAAGAAGGATATGCACTTTACTGGGCGTTTGGTTATTAATCAGATTTTTGTATTAATTTTAAAAGCACAGATGATGAAGATACAAAAATAATACCTAATATTTATATACTGTAATGCTTTTCATCTTCAAAGCATTTTGCAAACATTACCTCTTTTGCAGAAGACTTGAGAATAAATGGATTTCATTTTATAAATGAAAATGTTTCACTTGATTCCACATTAAACTGCAAACAAAAGACATCTCTGCCGTTCATGTCAAGTTACTGGTAAGTATTAAACTGGAGACAGACGTACATCATGGAAAGTTACTACTGAAAAAGAAAAATCCAGCTAATTGAAACTATAAAAATAAATGCTTAAAGAAAGGAAGATAAGTATTAACACATCTTTGTGGGTCAGACAAGGGGAAATTCATTCCAGTTCACAAAGGTTTGAGTGGAATGCAATTGGCGCATAGATCCTATCTGGCCTTTTGATTAATTTCTCCTGCAGTCTCCAAATAAAGGGATGCACATTACCCACTGCACAGCTCATTGCAAAACTAACCCATCTCCCTCCTTGGTTCATCTCAACCCAGCCATGGATATGCCCAACCCAAACCATTCTTCCCTGTTAAAATGGGCACCATTTCAAGAACAGATGAGTTGCTCAGTGTGTCTTAGCTGCCACAGCTTGGTAACCTCCATTTAAGAAGGTCTGACCCAAATATTTTCATTCCTGGCTATGACTTATCATAAGGATCAGTGTCAAACTGCCTCTTGCCCTGTTCTCAAATCATCCTGCAGACATGTCCCCACCATACCTCAACAACACTGGGCTCACCTTCTCATTTTGTTATCATGTTATCATGTAACACCTTATATTTTTTATTTTTCTTGTGAATACAACGATGGAGCCAAGATGTTGTCCTCAAACTGCCCCTTTCATTTGTTTGTGAGTTCCTTCATACCTAAACTCCCTCTTAACCCATAAGAGGTGGTGCTGACCATGGCATTGCTTTACTCATCCTTGACCTCAAAGTATTTCTTTCTCTAACACATCCTTCATTCTGGAACTCCCCGCAGGAGCCGCTCCTGTTGGTCACCCTGGAAAGCTCGTGCTCAGGTCGAGAATAGCACTCCAGTAATATGAAACAATCTATCTGTACCCTCCAAACATAGATTGCATGCCAAACATCCTGTGATAACTGCAGAGCTCCTGGGGGGCTCTATCTGGGCAGTGCCCAAGCCCTGAGCTCGGTCAGCCGCTGCGGTCCCTCCGAGCAGCGCAGCTCACAGTGACACACGCCATGCAGCCTCGGGCTCCTGCATCCTGGTGCTGGATGGTTCACAGCCACGAATCCAGGGGAACAGCTGTGAAAACAGCATCTTGCTAACTGTAGGAACACGTAGCTTAAATACCCAAGAGGAAAACAAAATGCACCCGAGCCCTTTAATTGCTTCAGTTTCTAAAGCACAAGGAGGAAAATGGGAGAGAGAAGCAGTGTTCTGATCTGCTTACTTATAGATATGGATACATTTAGCTTATTGCCTGAACTAGTCTCTGCTTTCTAAAATCTCTCCTTATTAAGAACTCAAGCAAATTACCACTGAAGAGCTCTTATCTACACTGTGTTATAAGAAGTGAGCAAAAGACTGATTCAGACCTGATGGAGAAGGAGTGCCTCGCAGCTCTGCCTGAGTGCACGAGCAGAAGACATGTTCAAACAGGCTGGAATAATTATAATGAGTTGTTTGCTGTTCTGCTTGGCTGGAAGGTGTTTGTTGTCATGCTTTTTCAATTACTAAGTCCTTCTATAGCACAATTTTCTTTCACTTGATCATTACAGCCACCTATGACATTTAGAAATAAATAATTTGTGTAAGATATGGTGACTACAGGAAGAGTTACTACCTAGTGAGTGGAATAATATGCCATGGAAGAAGAAAAATTCAAAGGGGGTTGCATCTATGAGACATGAATATAACCTTTATTTGGAACAGCTGAAGACCTCAAGCTCCTGAAAGTTAACTACAGACACAATGAAGTAACTAATTTCATCAAATTTTCCATATGCAGAGACAATACACAACCCAAACCGGGATTCCAACTACCTACTGCTTTAAAATGTAGCATAATAAATTGCTCTTAAAATGGTAATGTGCCAAACAAGCCAAAAGGGAGTATCTGAACAGGGAGGCTGTGGAAAATGGAGATTTGGAACCATTTAAAAACATTTCACAATAAAACCTAAAAGCCACACTCCTACTATATGGAAGTTTACTGACAAAAAAATTACTTGTCTTAACAGAAAAGTGAGAGCACCTAAAAAGTATAGGAGTATGTATCCACATAAATCACATATAGAGACCCACTCAGAGGTAGTGTGTATGCATGGATTATAGATATATTATATATACATATGCACTTCCTGGGCCTGAAAAACGGTAATAATAATAAATGTAGTTCAGATTTATTTAAGAAAACTGCTAAGAGAAGGGAAATAACAAACTGTAGCAACAGTTTATGATGTTTATTACCCTCTTTGGTGATGCAAAAGAGTTTTTGAGGGTTTTGATCTAATATTTCTGAAAGGTCTTAAGCTTGTCATGGGATGCTGACAAATATTTTCTGAGGATGTTAGGCTAGAGACTCAGGATGTTTGTTCTTGTGGGTGCTTCTGACTTCAGTCTTTGCTACAGTTTTCTGAGATTGAGGGGAACTGGGGAAGAATGATCAGCTTGTTCCCCCTAGTTCTGTCTAGCCCAGCAAAAGGAACCCTAACCCAAGTGTTAACTCATTTTTACAGGGCAACACTGTCACAAATGGTCCTGGAAGAGGAGAATTGTTTGATGTATACATTTCCTAATGTTCAAGGCAGTGAGTCAGGAATGTCTTTCTAATCTAATATTAATGTTCCAGGACATTAAACAACAGCTATTTAAAGTTCAGCTTTTTCAAATCAATAAGAACTGATCACATATACTCAAGAGTTTTATCTCTGAATAAGAAATGTACCCTAGAATGTGACAGTAAGTGCAGAGCATCAGGATGCAGGAGCAGAGCCAGGAGTGATGATTCAGCCTTGGCCATAGTACAGTGCCCAAATTTTGGTGGCCTGGAGAGGGGTCACAAGAACCAGATGGGTCAGGGAAAATCTTCCGTTCTGTGAAAGACACATTAGAGTAATGTTTCCTTCTTCAGAAAGCTCAGGCCTCACTTGATTTTTGTTGACAAGGGCAAGCTTCCTCTCTCCACATGTTGTCTGTCTAACATTTACATATCTCAGCCCAGCTGTTCCCAGAGGCACTGCAAGCACCAGAGGCCAATTTGTTCGAGCTGCAGAGCAGTTAAAGGTGATTGTCCCCAGGGGTGAGACCCCCCTGCTTCCAGCCAGCCCCAGGGGGCTCCCGAGACTCCTGCCAGGGAACAGGGACCTCACAACGCTTGAGCTCCTGCATGGATCCTCCAGGGTTTGCTATGGGTGAGCTCTTCAGACCCTCTGCTCAGCTATGTGCCTCCCTGGAAAACGTGAAACCTTGATATCCTCATCCCCTCTGAAATCTGGCTGAGACAAACTTAAGCAATCAGGACAGATCTGCTTTTGGAAACAAAACAAAAATGGTGTAGGAACTAAATGAGAACATAGTCTACTTTAGAGAAGGATTTTATTTAGCTGATGACTCCTTGATTCTGGGACAACAGAAGAGGATAACCTAAATTCCATAATGATGTTTGCTGTACAGCCTGCAATGAGTCAGGATGGCATCTGCCATTACACTGAATGGGCTACAAACACACCTTGCTTTCCAAATACATCTTCCTTGTATAGGGAGAACAGGGAGAGAAATTGACTTTTTATTAGACCCACTGAATGAGCTGAAAAACACCAAATATGCCTTTTGGGAAAGATCAAAACCTTCTCTGCTCCTCCAGTCATATCAGCTAAGTTACCAAAAGTTAAAGACTGTCCTCGTAGTCCTTGTCATGGTTACAGTAGCTCTAGAATTCTGTTACAAACGCTGATGTTGATATACCCTGTAAACCTGACATCGATCAAAAGGGAGGCAAGTGACAAAACTAAAATGGGCTTAAAGCAAAAACTATACCCACATCTGTTACAAAATGTGAAAGATAAGTTCACTGCATCCCAGGTAGAAAAAAAATCTTAGCAGCACAGTGACTACATTATTTCACTTCTACAAACACAAAATAAATAGATAGGTGAAGCTGCATTGAAAACTGAGTAAATGCAGAGCAAAGCTATAAGAATCTTCAACATTAAACATAAAACTTGTTGAACTTTTAACCCCAGAAAACTCAATCCCATTGTAGTCTCAATTTTTGGGAAAAAAATAATTTTGTAATAATTGTATTTAAAGAAAAGGAGAATTTTTGGTTGGAACAAGCCACCCTAAAATTCTTTCTGAGTGATCAGAGTGAGCCCCATCACTTTTTCATTATTCATTTCAATACAAGCCCCATGAGGCACTGAGATGCAGATTTGCATAACTTGAGCATGAACTTACAGCACAAAATATGGTGCCAGCACAGGCACAGAGACTACCAGTAACCAAATCCCAATGTGACAATGCATTCAAACAAATTCTGTCAGTCAGTCAAAACATCTTAGAATAAAACATGTGGAAACAATGCAACTTGACATTTATAGATCAATAGATGTTTGTTTTCCAAAAGTTTTGATCTTTTAATTTTTCATCCAAATTTGTGATTAAAACAAGTGTCTAAATATCAGAATTCCTCAAGGGAAACTCCATTTTTCAATCTTCTTCAACAATAAGACCAAACTTTTCTTCCTCATCCACAGAAAGCTGTAGATAAGTAGATGGGATCAGAATTCACTTCTTGTTGCTCAGCTAGAAATCTGATTACATACGCATAAGACTTCACAGATTTCCAAGCAATTTCCAGACTTCTCCTTTCCAACAAAGCTTGAACCCAGTCCAGGTTAAAACTAGGTCTCAGGAGAAGCAGAAGTTTCCATATTTCTTGGCTTTTTTTCCTCTTGCAAATGTCACTGCAGAGGAGCTGCTGCAGGAAGAGGAGTTGTCTGCAGGCACAGCCCAGGTGCCAAGGTCCCCAGCACAATCTGGGTATTGCACTACAACCAAATCCATCCTGCTCTTTCTGCCTCCAGCTGGACTAAGGGCTGGCTTCCTCAGAAAACTCCATGTGCTACAGGAAAGCCTTCTACTTTAAAACTAGATTAGTTCTGGTTTACTGAACATCCAAAATTTATGATATTTAACATGCTGAAATTTTATTGCCTTTAACCATCACATTATAAGCATGCGAAGTTTCAGCAAAACTAAGTGAAAACTGTTTATTCTAAGAAATGCTTGGGTTGGCAATCCAATAAAGTCTCTAACAAGTTGCAAATTTAAGCCATCACTGGACCACAACCAACAGTATAATTATCTCAGTGTGTACCTCAGCTCTTTGTCACTGCACTAAGATGCTGTGACACACAGGTGAGACCAATCATCTGAGGCTGGTCCTCCAGAAATTAACCTTCAGTGGTGATGCAGTCCTCAATTGCTTTCATTTTCCATTTATGGCCAGCAACACTATTATTATTATTATTATCATTATTTTTTATTTTTTTTATTTTTTTTTCATTGAGGCTTGTTTGTTGTAACAAAAAGTCCATCAGAGATGATGAGATACAGACACACAGCCTGGAACAGCCCATTTCCAAAGAGCAGGAGCAAACAGATGAGGAGGGAGAGAAAAGCAGGAGAGAAGATACATCTTACCAATCCTATCTTGGTGGATCCCTTCACCTTAACACTGGTGTTTTCTTGGCTCTGCAGACAGACTATTCCCTCACAAAGACAGAGCTGAATCAGCCACTCATTGCTCTGTGATCTTCATGGTTAGGGAACAGAGCATGTGAAGTGCCATGACTTTTGTGCCTGCATATTCACCGTCATCACTTGCTAAGGGCAAGGTGCTGTACAAGACATCTTGGAATTCTTCTCCAGCTCATGTCAACATGTTCAAAGGTTTAGGGTGTGTGCAGTGCCATCTTGTTTTCTTCTCAACCACCTCTTAAAGCAAGTTTCTCAGTTTCTCATTGGGAAAAAACTCTTATGGAGTCAGAAAATGATGTAGCTGCCCTGCATGTACCATGCAATGTACGGTAAGAGACGAGAACAAACCCACAATTTACTAAATCTTTCTATACACAAAATTAATTCAAGCATTGACTGGAAACAATTATTTGCTCTAGCCTGCAAAGGTATCTGGATGAACTGCTTTTTATGTTTAACACCTTCCAGGGCTGTGCTCAGACATTCTTCATACCATATGTATAGTGAACATAAAAGACCTTCGCTATCTGCCACCAGCTTTACACTAGATAAAATCTGTTGGCTTTAATGAAGATGCACCTTTTTTTATATCAGTGTAAGTAAAAAGAGAACCAGATCCTCTCAGTGAAAATGTCAAGTTTCTAATGGTGTTCATTTTTACTTAGAAATAATGAGGAGAAATACCTGGCACAGAATTTCCCTGGCATAAGGAATAGTGCATAGCAATGAGATTAATCTCAAGCATTTCGACCCATCCAGAGGATGCATTCCATCACCTTACATAGTAGATACAGAAAGGGATGTCCATGAGGAATCCAATCTCGTTTAGGTGTCTGTCCTGGGATGAGATAAATCTCCACTGGAAATATTTCTCCCTGGCTCCATTGACTGTAAAGGAAATCTTTATTAGTAGCTGAGGATAGAAGACTAAATTGATATCAATCCCATCACTGGTCCCTTCGTTTGTTAAAGACCTGCAAAGCTGCAAATGCTCAGCTCCATTATGAGACAATGTTTCAGCCATTCAGAATTGATAGTGAGCCCAGGCAGGGAGCCTGCACAGCACTCCAGCTAAGGAGACAAGGAAGAACCCTCTGTTCTTCTCTTCTCTGTCAGAAACACTCTCTAAAGACCCAGCACCCACAGCTCTGTGAACAATATTTTTCATTAAAAATGAAAAATAAAATCAGAATATTCCTTTGGTTGATCCCAGACATTGTTTTTTCTTCACAAGCTGTCTGGTGAAGTACAATATTTTGTTTACCAAGATAAGGAATAATTTGTTTCATGTTATTTGCTTTACATTTATTAGGTTTTAAATTAAACACAGTCAGGGTTGTTTCCATCAAATTAAAAATTTGATGCCTTCTGTGCATAACAAAACAAACATTTTTTCCCCAAAACAGTCCTCAAACAAATAGGAGTAATTTGGTTTACAAGAAGTTTCAGTTTTCAACAAGGGAATTGTTCATCCAAAGAGACTCAAAACATGAGGATCATTAACCAATTACAGCTTGTGATATCCCCAATGAGGTGGTAGGAGGACACTTTCCATGTTATTAAATTCTGGCCAGGATGAAATCAATGTACTTGCAGAGGCTGATGAAACACCAGGTCTTTTGAATATGACCCTAAGCGACATATTCAGAAGCATCAATTTTCTGAAAAGAGTGGATGCTTTCTTTTTACCTTAATTAAGACCACTGTGTGTTGCCTAATGCCTAATGTGTTTAATAATGTTGTACTCTTGTGACATATGGTGAGAAAAGGGCTCTGAGTTCACGGAGATTGTGCAGCTTCATGTCACTGGCAGCAGCTGCTCATTTGTCCACTAAACATTCTGTGATGTTCTTAAAGGCATCTGGTCTTGGCTGTGTCTGACATGCAGGGACAAAGTGGTCCAGAAGAAGAGAAAAGATACTTTCAGCTTGAAAATCGATGTGAGCGGTATTTTTCACATCAGAAGCAGCCTGTAAGAAGGGCCTTTCATCATAAGGGAAAGTGGTTATCAGAAGAAAAGGGTCATGAAGTGCCACCACTCATCTCCCCAGCTTACAGAAGTGTGGAGCCTCACAGGGAGCCTTTTTGCTGTTGAGGGGTAGGGCAACACCCAAGCCACATTTCCAGGAAGTTATAAATCGTAAATCACAAATAGGTGTCTAGCCTGTGGTTCCCTAGGCATCAGTATCCTCTCCTTCACACTGAGCAGATTCTCACAGGTTTCTAAATTCTGACCAAGTCCTAAAAATCTTTAGGTTCGATTCCCCAAACCTCTGTCTGCTCATCTGTTGTCTAAATCTGCCAGTTCTTACCACTCACTAGGAAGTTCCTTCTAGAGTCAGGAAATCAAGACCTTAAATCAAATTTCTCTGAGCTGACTTTTTGCACGTTCCCTCTGTTATATGCCTGAATAATTCTGAGCAAAACATTTATCGCTGAGGTCTGCACCATATAACTTGACCATTGAAGTGGTGATGCAGAAGACAGAGGAAAAGATATACTGAGTTAATGAACCATTCCTACATCTATGCTTTCTGTGAAAAAAAAAACCTTTCAAGTGTTAATTATTGAGGCTTCCTTTGTGTCATTCTATTTGTCAAAAGACCTTAGTCCTTCCAAATGTTTCACCACTGGGATTTGATGGTATAATGATGTCACAGGGAAAGTTTTGGAATGCAAGATTTCAAGAGATCCTGAGCATTAGCAGATGTTCCATTTTTCCTCTGAAATTTCTATGCCCAAGAACAGTGCTTCTGACTTCTGTGCTGAATTAGAGCTCAACACTTAAAGAAAAAAAAATAATATAGTCTAAGCAATATTATATGCAGAGACAGTTCTATCCAGCCTGTCATGATCTTCTCATGCTAAATTTATCCTGAAACCTATTTTCCAACTGACTGATTTGTATTTTAGCTGTTTATAAGTTTGATAAGCAAAACCAAATTATTTTGTATATCATATTGGTCAACTATTTGTACTTCTGATTGTTTTCTGTTTGTTTTTCTCCATGTACATGATCAAAGGCTATCAGAGAGATAGCTTAGGGGTAGAAGAGGCATATCTTCCTAAGTATTTTTAACTCCAGCAGAAATATATGACATTGTGTTGAATATTTTTCATTTATTTAATGAGAAATCAGAAGGCATTACCAGCCAGATGCTTTCCATTATGATCTGTGTTGCAAACACTCGAGTTTGCCAACCTGAGAATTAGATCCTGCTACTTGAAGAATCCTTCTAAGAAGCACAATAGTTTGTCCTGCCACAATGAACTTCTTTCAAGAACTGAATGTAAAAATAGGTGTTTTGTCAAAGAAGTACTCTGCAGTCATAAAACTGGAGAAGGACACAAATACTTCTGTGAAGTGCTTTACTGAATACAAGGTTGGATACTGAATACTTGGTTTGGATGAGAGGCTCAAAAGTGAGCTAGAGAGGAGGAGGGCATGTGCCATTGGTACCTCAAAATAATTGCTGTATGGGAGGCAGGGAGAAACCCTGAATGTACCTACATCTCATTTCACTGCCCAAGCTGGAGAAGGAGGGGAAAAAATCATAAATACTTTTCCATTTATCTGGTGTTTCAGAGAATTATTTGGGCACCAACTAGTCTCCACACGAGACTACCCACTCCCTGACAGCTCTACCACTCCTGCCAGTGAGAATGCCAATGGAGTTGGTGATTTTGCAGAACATCCATGTTAGTGCCTGGCTGATAATATCAGACACATTTCTCTGCCAGCAGCTAATGGGTTTTTCAGTCATCACCATCCACACAGGTCAGTTGAACAACATTGAACCAGATGTTCATTGCTCTTTATTGCATTGCCACTCTCAGAGCCATCTACGCTTGACTGTTTGCCAATTTTTCTTTTAATAAAAAATCTCTTTCTTTCTGTTTGTGCAGAAATCCATCACAGAAAAGGATATTATTTACAGTATACCCTGGCTACTTGCTATGGCCAAAAATAGTGCTTAACAACAGGAGGGAAAGATCTGCCACTCTGCAGAAAGAGCTACATCTAATGCCAGCCATATAATTACTGCTCTTTCCACCTCCAGTAAAATTTATAGGCAGTACTGTCATTTAGGGTTTCATGAGGATGGACTTTCATGCTTTATGGTGAGTACATTAATAGTTTCTAACTACTGAAATTTCTAATCATCTATATTGAAAAAAGAAATTTATTACCACACTATTACAGTCATTTTAATGTTCTACAAGCATATTATTTGCACATTTGAGTATAAGTCATCAGTAAGTCCTTTCTAAGAAGATTACTTTAATGTAACTAACATGGTGATTCTGCAGACTGTGGGTGAATGTCAGCCCTCTGGCAACAACCAGAAAAACTCCTGGAGGAGGGAGACTCTAGGGATGTTTTTGTTATGGAATCTGTTTTGGTTAATTTAGTAAGGATTGAGCTGATGATACTTGGATTAGGGTGACCAGGGAGCTACAGATAATCATTTACAGGCAATGAAGGAGGATTATGACTTCTGCAGAATGAAAACCAAAAGGTTACATGTGGAGTCTGGCCTTTCCAGACAAAGCGTATGACATTTCTTCACAAAGGTAGTTTGGAGGAGAGAAAACGATCTTGTTGTCATTCCTGTTTACTGGAAAACTTCACCTGAATCGAGACATTTAGGAGCCTAATGTTGTTCTCCTCAATGGCAGTAGAGCTGTGAGGTCTCCAGTCCAAACTTTTGCAGAGGATGAGGCCAGCTCAGCTCTGGTTGCTCATGGCTATGTCTAGTCAAGGTTTGAGCATCTCTGAGCATGGAGAATTCACAACTTCCTTGGACCCTTGTTCCCATGTTTGACCACTATTACTGAGGGGAAAAAATCTCAGTATCTCTCTTTCTGCAACTTTTATTCACAGTCTTTGCCTTCCCTACTCTTGTCAGGCAGCTGAAGACAGTAGTGAGGTCATCCCCAAGAGCTGAGTTTCTCCCTGAGTTTGTCCTGGGAAGCACTGTTTTCCTACTGTTTGCAGAAAGCGTACCAGAGTCCAAAAGAGACTTGAGGAGAACCGTTTCTTTGGTTATCACCTTGACTAATCTTTCCAAGCTGGGAAGGAAATCAGGTTGCAGTTGCCACAGCCTCCTTCCTTCAGGTGCATGAAAATAAGCAGATAAATAACCCTGAGATTCCAGTTCTTAATTTCCTTCAAGTAAATGCCACCTCTTTGTAAAGATAACGCACTGAGCCTCAGCAGTAATGGACTTGCAGGTGAGATGTCTGCACCAGCTGCTATGCAGCACCCTGCCACTGTTGGCATAGAACTGTACACCTGGGCACTTTCACCTGGCACCCATGTGTGGTGTGGCTGGAGACATCTCTGTCACTTCATGCAGCTTTAAGTGTCTCTTAAAGTGTGACACACTCAGGAAGTGCAGCAGGACCAGGGTCCCCCAGCACGAGTAGAGGAGTGTGGAGAAGGACAAGCACCCAGTGCTGGTGGATCCCCTGCACATCCCCTCCTCTCCCCCTCTCCATCAAGCCCTGCCACCAGATGCTGTGGCCTCTGGCTGGATGGGAGCAGAGATGTTGACAGACGCCACCACAACCAAGATTCCCAGAACTTTCTTTTGGGATTTTGTGAGAGACAAGACCACAGGGAGATGTGTCAAAGCATGATTTATTAATTTTATTCTACAGTCTCATGAAGGATCAAGTACGTCTACACCTTATTCACTACATATTCTTGGTCAGTGGTCACAAGGTCTTTTAAAGGTTATTTATCCAATAAACTCATTCCACAAAAGAATGTTTCTACTTTCACACTAATAACTAATTATCTTGTTTTATATATCTCTGCCACAGTGCTGAGTTTTTTAACTAATCATATAGTGGCACACAAAATTACTTGTTATACTTTAAACTTCTTATTACCTTCATAATTACTTCTTTAAACTTTGAAACCTTAAAACTTCTTACAATTCTTACAATTACAAATTCTTACAATTTGACCTATTTTTTTTTTATTTAAATTCACGTTCTTGCTTACGTTTCTAAGTCTGGAAGTTTTTTCCAAGGCCTCAAGTCAAACTCTGTGTCTATATCTAAGCTTGAATTTGCAGGATTTTGACAGCTTTCTGTGTCTGGAATTTCCTACAGCTTTCCAATCTTGTGTGCCTCCAACCACAGCAGAGGCACATTCACTGGGACACTGTTCAAACCAAGTCTTTTTGCAATTGACTATCTCTCAAAGTTCCCTTTTGATTATCTGTCTGAAAACAAAACTCTGTAGCTAAGCATTACTTGTTTTTTATGTCACTGCTGCTGCTGTGTCAGGGCACTGGTATTAATTTCGGATGCTTCATGGAAAAAAATTTCTTTTTGTGTTTCCTTCTTGCAGTCTTGAATCAAGTAAAACAAATAATGAAACTATCAGGACTGAAGAAAGGAGCAAAGTATTAGGCTTTTTATTACTTACAAAATTTATTTCACTGCTGTTTCAGCTTGCTCCTATCCTTGCCAAAAGGCAAACATCTGGGTATATTTTATGGAAACAAATTATTTGGCTTCTGTGGCCACATCACAGTGCTGCACAGCATAGGGCCTTGAAAGTCTGCAGCCCCTTTACATGCATTTCAAAAGTACAAAAAAAGGAACAGAAGGATTTTTACATGGTGCTGATTTTATGTACAACACTGTCACTTCTAAATGTGTGCTCACCATGCATTTGCAGGTCGGTGCACCTGGTGAATTTGTCAAAATTGCAAAAGATGCCAGGAAAAGGCCATTTGCAGCCCATCTCTGTTTCAGTGATATTTGTGATAGTTTCACAGCCACAATTTTACTGTGAGGTGTAGTTTTTTGGGTTTTTTTTCACTTGGAAGGTGTTAAACAACTGTTTCTTTATAAATTGTATTGTTTGTGGAGGGCAGAAATCTTAAAAAACCCTTGAAAAATAAAATTTTCCTATTCACTTGAGAAATAATTGATTTTTTTCACTTAACTAAAATGCTTTAGGCTTTACCTCTTTATCTGAAATTACTCTGGGAAATCATTTCCAAAATTAGCCTGGGATGGGAAAGCTAGGTAGTCTGCAATCACAAGCACATCTTGTGCTCCCCTTAATTGTTATTTGAAGCAAGATCTGAGCCAACACTTGCTGTCTGCTAATGGAGTTACTCCATGCAAACACTGTTCATTTGCATAGACAGCTGGATTACCAGAATATGTGGTTTAAATTTGGACTGACAGAACACACATGTGCTCACATGATAGATTTTTCAATGTCCTAATGGAGTCTCAAAAAAGAAAAATATCAGATTCAAAATTTTTACATTACTCCTGAATTAGGGTTGAGTGGATTTTTATTGTCTGGGAACTTGCAATATTGCAAATGGAATAACCAGGGGAAAAAAAGAAAAAAAATCTCTTTAAAGGAAAGATATAAGTGGAAGCTGAAGCAAAAATATTCATCTTTATTCAGAAACACCACATGCACCTGCCCACTTCCACTTCCACACAGTAAACTTGCTTTTTTAAGGCAGTAACATGCAGAAAAATACATGCAAATTTCTGAAAGATTGAATGCAGTGTTTCATTGTGCTGGCTACATCTAAAACAGTGTGATTGGACTGACCTTTAGAGCAGACTCACACCAGCATCAACAACAAATAGAAACTTTTTTGTCTTGTGCAGGATGTTTAAGGATAATCCATTTCCCCTACCCAAACATATTGATTCCTGCTTCTTTCCTGGTGAACAAATAAGGAAACAAAACAAGCTCTGTCTTTGCAAAACACACAATAACCTTTCTCTTCTGTGTGGGAATGAACACAAATATAAGCATAAACACCAATGTTAAGTACATATATGTATATTATCTGCAAAATGTGTCTGTGTGTATGTCTGTGTCTGTGTGTGTGTGTAATGTTTGCATTAGTAAAATTCCGTGTGACCAAAAGAAGGTGTCTGACCATTGGAGAAATCACAGAACTGAATATCTCTTGGATGTATGTGGACCACTTTTATGTGCAGTACAAACCGTGGTAGAACCCTGAGCCAGCGGCAGAAGAGGGAGCCTGTAGGCACAGGAATTTCACAATTTCCTTTGCTGGTCCACTCCAAGGTGAGTGGAAGAAGGCAGGTCACTGCCTTCTCCAGAGAGATGGCCAGGAGAAAGGTCATCCCAGGCCCTATGTGACAAAGGGACATAAGCCAGGGGTGGCTGCCACCTCCCAGGAAAATCTCTCTGGAGGAAGAGCTGTGATGACAACCCAGCAGTCGCAGCCAGAGTGGCTTTTCATGCCCATGTCCCAGCCAGGGCAATCAGAAAAGTGTTTGGCTCTGCAGCTCTCATCGTTGTGCCAGCTTGGCTTGGCCAAGGTGTCCTGGCATCCACAGACAGAGGAAAGAAACTAAATCCACCTCATGTGAACCACAGCACAGTGCTGCTCTCTGCCTAATGGTCAAGTCTAAGGTTGCTAATTAACATCTCCTAATTAACAGAGCCAGGCAAGAGGTCCCAGCAAACCTAATTTGAAGATTTGAGGTAAAGGGAGAAGGGATGCAGTTTTATTGCTTTGAAAATTATACTTTAGAGGACTTAAACATTGTAAAATGTCAAGAGCTTAAAATGAAGTATTTGAAATTATCTTTTTATGTATTTATTTACAGCTTATGGGCTCAATGGAAAAAAAAACCAAAAAAAAAAACCAAAAAAAGCAGATCAAGAGTTTGATTTTTTCATTCCGTCTTAGAAGAGGTAAAAATTTCTCATCTCACAGATTCTCCAAGGGTGAAATAAAGCTTTTTTCTGAGGTTTAGCTGAGCAAGGGTCATTGCTGATTTCCCAAGTCAGTCTCCATGGATTCTTCGTATTAATATATCTCACATCCATCCACTGCTATGCATAGCAAGTTGTTGAAAGTACAGGGAGCCTTAGTGTTGTCTGTGTATGCACAATAATAATGCATCAGTCAGCACAGAGTAAGGCTTTGCAAATTGAGACAAGACATTGACACCTTAGTATAAAGAATAAGTTATTTTATTCTAGACCAGACTTACAAGCTTTGATCTCACTTCCAGTGGATGATCAAAGCTGGACACCAACTCCACCTCTGGTAGCAAGACCAAATCTATGTACCACAAACAGAGTGTGTCAAGTGCCCACCAAAGTCCTGAGGCCCCAAAGAAGAGCCAAATTTTTCATCACAGGACAAATATGTTGTGAACTTGGTCACCCCCCTCTGAGCCTGGGAGTCTTTAAAAACTTGAAAGATCTCACCCAAAAAACTGGAAGCTGTAAATTATATTGTCATACAAACAGAGCAGAGTAAGTCAAGGATGGTTTTAATGTCTAAGTGGTATTTGTAGGGAGGGATGGAGTAGGGACCTCTTCAGTCAATCAGTTCCTAGAAGTGCACAGAACAGATAATTTTTCCAGCACTATTATTATCCCCTTTATAAGCACAAAATTTTCACAAGTTTGTGCCTCAAAAGCATCTTGCCATCCCGTATTCAGCTATCTTCCCAGGTGCAGCAAGACTAGTGGCAACCTATCTTCCAGGGACGCCCCATCACAGCGCTGAAAAGATTCTGTATAATTGGAAAATTAGTCAAGCGCAAACAGGTGTCAGTGGGCGATGGTACAGGGAGATACAGTCCTCTTATCTCACTGTTTGCAAGCCTGTCCCAGCTCTCAACAAAGGATTTACCAGTCTCAATGGTAAAGGAAAAAATAGCTTTGAAACTTGTCTGAACAGCAGCATGCAGAGGGCTCTGGTAGTGAGCTGGGATGAATATACCAGCTTTTCATACTATTTAACTCTCCAAGCTAATTCAATGCAAAGGCCTGCTACATCTTAAAAAGCAAGTACCCATTAAGAGAGCTGATGGGGGAAAATTAATTTACCACTTAATGTTACACTGATCAATAATCTACTAACTCTAACCTTACTATGATTTATGGTCAATCATTTGAACTTTCATTCCTCCAGAGTTAGAGCTATGATAAAAAGGTAGATTTTCAGTGGGCAGTAATTTAAACATTTAACTATTACACGCAGGCTTAATATTAGTGGTATTTGTCTTGGATTTGTTGTGGAAATGTAACAAACTCTTGAAAATATGGTCCATGCTTTCTTTCCTTTCACTACAGGAAACAAGCTGCTTGCCTCCAGCCTGTACCAAAGGCAGGTCATCTCCTGACCTGTTCCTTGTAGTGGCTTCCTATCACACCTCTCTTAGAAATCAGGTTCAACTTCCAGACAGTGCTTATGCTGCTATTTGACCTGTCTGTTGGCAGGTGCAAAAAGAATTACTCTGGCATGCCAGAGGCTGAGCTGCAGCAAGTGTCATCAAGATTAATGACTTCATCATGGCAAGCTGGACAAATCAATCAGAGTCCTTGAAGGCAGTGAGAAAGTCCAGACCCCATTACCCATCCAACCCATCTGTCACCATGAGCTCTAGACACTGCTCAGCACTGGCTGAGGATGGACTCCACACCTCACTGCTGCCCTCAGCTCCTGAGACACCCTGCAAATGCCACTGTCCCTGCACAATTACCTGTGCCAGGTACTTTGCATGGCCCACTGGGAACATTCCAGCCAGCAGTATGATTGTGACCAGCTGAATTGCCCCCAGTGCAACTAGACTTTCTAGGAAACCTCTGCTTTGATTCACATAGCTCTCAGTGTGTGCCACCTACTTTCCTTTCACTGGAAATCAGCCAGAGAAGCATATTTCTGCTAGCACTCAAAGGGTGAAAGACCTTTTGTTAGCTGAGCAAGTGTTAAGGGACATTGAAACAGGGCGAGGAGAAAAAAACAAAAGAAAGAAAGCAGAGACTGGTAAAACTTTTTAATACAAGATTAGACGGGGCTTATCTGACCTGCCAGGGAGACTAAGAAGGAGGCAGGCTATAAAGCAAAGTCAATGTATTGTCTCTTCTCCATTCCTCTAATATTCTGCCTGTGATGATGTGAGATTCTCCAGGCAAGAAAAGAACCCCCCACCTCCACAGGGCACCGTGTCCTTGAAAGCAATGCGAGTGTGCAGGTGTATGATTCATTCCTTTGGTTAGGCATAGACTGAAGAACTCTTTTGCTCTTCAAAGCAGCCCACTCCACAGAGAGACATCTGGTAAATCCTACATGAGTTAATCTCCTGCCACAGTCTCGAAAATGCACACAAATGAAACCGGGTTCCTCCTGCTGGCAGCTTCTCTGCATGGGAGGAAATGACGAGCCTTGTCCTTGAAAGGTGATTACTCCACGGGATGTGGAACAGAGCTCCCTGTAGGACAGGGTCTCGCCCCCATGTTGAGAGCTGATGCAATGACTGTGAATGAGCCTTTTTATGATAGACAAAATAAATCTGCTCTGGTGTATTTGTTCCTGATGGAAATTGCAGAAATCTGGGCCAAAGCAAGGACGCTTGCTGGAGGTGTAAGGTGATCCAAAAAGTTGCTGTCCTTTTGCTCCGTCCTCTGCCAGAGACCTATGGAGGGGTTGGAGCTCCACATTGCTCCCTCTGCCTGCTCTCAGCTGCTCTCTGGTGTTTTCTCCCAGGGAAAACACAACCCCACATGAGCAGTCTGATGCTGCTAACACACCTGCAGCTCTGTGTTTCACCTCCTTAAAGAAAAATTAAAAGAACAATATCACAGCACATCCTGAATAAAATATCTTGCAGTTAAGGATCAACAGACCTGGGCTTGTCACTGCAGAAGTGACAGTAGACACTTAAAGGCACTTCAGTTTCTACCCTCAAGATGCCAACCTTTGTCATGACCTATCAAAATATCTTTGGAGATCTAAGCTTTCTGCAGGAGCTTCTTGCTTGTGATTTCACAGGGGACACATCTAATCCTGTGGGGAGTCCCAGGGCAAATTCACAGGGATTCAACATTTTAACAGACTGAACAGATTAAGGCATTTCCTTGCCATTCACATCTCAAATTTGGTACAGTGGGATGTACAACTTTGCTTGGGGATGGTGAAAGTCAGATGCGTAGGTTTGGGCACTATGTTCTGACATAGACCATCATTTATACACAAGGCTTTTTCCACAGAGGGAAATGGGGCCTGAATTCAGCCACTTCTTGCAGCCCAGCAAGAAAGAAGACTGGATCATGTGGGTTGCCTCCATCCAGGTCAGGGTTAAACTGATGGCACTGATGAAATGTAAATGGAAGCTATTACGTAAAAAGAATTGCATAATGTTCCCAGATGTTTTCAATTTTCTGAGTACTTCTAAAAATAAAATGAACTTTTAATACTTAATCAACATAGTTATTCATTCTCTTTTACCCAAGATGAAATTTCCCATGAATTTTTTATGGATACACGTTAGTTATTATTGCCTTTGGCTTCCTGGTTCAGACACAGTTCTGCCCTCTGTTCCACTGATTGTACAAATTATCCCCCACTGCATAGACTGGGTACACTCTTAAGTCCTTGAAAGCTCTTCAATTGATTTGGTTTAGCTAGACTTACTTCAGGAGAGGAAGATTTTCAAGGAATGCATTAGCTACCTTAGAGTAACATAGCTCACCCCTTAGTACAATGTGGTCACAAACCCATGTAATACCCTACCCTGGACTGGCATCCATCTTCTACATGGAGCAGCCTGGAGCAGCCTGGCAGGATGGGTGGGGTGGGAAGTGGCTTATTGTGGATGCCTGTCTACTCTTTATTTATTTTCATATCATCCTGCACTTGTAGATGCTGGTGGTAAGGATGCTTCGAGCATGGTGAGATGAAGACTTAATCTGATGGTGCCAGGCTGGATTTCTCTTTTCAATTTCTCTATGAATCCAGTACTAATAAAAACATCCACTGCAGGGAGAAGAAGCCTTTAGGCACAGTAAATCAGTGGAATCTTTTATTTTTTTTCTTCACTCTGGACTTAAATGACTCTGTGATTTTTATTCCTATGTTTATTGCATAGCACTCTACAACACATGTCCTTAAAGACGAGAATGTGTTTTCTTGATATATCAGAGATGAAATCCCAGCTGATTTGTGCCTGAGGTCCTTGTGTAAATGCACAGGATGCATCTTTGCAAACAGATGATTCAAAAGGAAAAGGAGCACAGAGAAAGCTTGAGCAGCCACTGAGAGGCTGATGTGATTGTCTGAACAAATCCAAATGCTTGCATGACCACCTCCTGAAAGCAGAGTGCTGCAAACAACAACTGCAGAAAATGACCAGGGCGATATTGAGCTGTCAGCCAGAGACAACAGAGAGGACACTCAAGTGGCATGTCAGATCCATGTAAAAATAAAAGCCTGCAGCTTCCAAATGTTTCTGTGAGTGCTTTAGCTTGTCATGCCACCTCCCATCTCTAAGGAAATCATGAACCGTCAGCAGGGAGGACTCCGTGTCAGGGACAGGTGAAAAGCAGGAAACAACAGCATTGGTTTCAATCCAAGCACAGCTACTGCTTGGCCCAGTATCAGCACCAGCCTGTGCTCAGCACGTCCCACACATAAAGCAGGAGATTGCCCAACAGCACCATGCAGCCACAATTGCAAAGCTGAAAGGCAATAGCCCATTATGTTGTTTTCAGCAGCGCTGCTCTACACTCAAACAGTGTTTAGCAAAGTGCCTTGTACATCTTTTCCTGCCAACGTTGGGAATCCATTTAGAACAAGCCATTGAGCTTTATTTTATTTTAGTTAATTTTTTTTCCAAATGCATTAAGATAAATATGTATATTAGCAGTCGCTAGGGCAAACAGAAAATATTCATTTGCGTTTATCACAAGCAGTTAGAACCCTACTACACTTTACCTCTCATAGAGGGAATTTCTTCTGTGATGAATTAATCTTTATGAGCTAGTTCTTATTTCCTTCATTTCTTTGCAGAGACCACAGCTTTTTTAAAAAAAGGAGTGTTAATATTTTTGTTCTGTGAATTGCATTTTCTGCTAAACACTATTTATAAAAGAAATGACTGAAACTCAGCTAAAGTGCTACCACTCAGAAACCTAAAAAGGACCAGAATATTTACCTCTGTCCTCAGCCCTAAATATTTCCACTGAATTTCCAGGAGTCCTTGAAGGAGAAACATTTTTGTAATGACCCAGTGCAGTCACCAGGAGCTGTTACATTCTGAAATTAGCAACATGCTCCCCACAGATTACTCAATTTGGTCTCACTTCATGGAAACCACCAAAAAGATTGATCTGGTCTGCCATCAAGCTCGTTATGGGTTATGGGAAGGAGAGTGTGGGCAGGGTCCAAGAGGCTTCAGTAGGATGTGCAGCTGTATTAACACATATTATTGATGTCCTGCAAGAACTGCAGTCACCAAACACCCATCCCAAAAGTGCACTGAACCAACCACACAACCTCTCTCCTTTCTCTTATCCTCTGCCCATTATCATATAGAGAGTTTTTAATTTCCAAACTTTACACTTTTTCACTTTTCTGGCTTTTAGGGGAGTTCCTCTGTCTCCCTGTGCCAGTGCCAAGGCCACCTGGATAAGCTGCAGAGACCCCTGGGGACAGCACAAGGCCAGGCCATCCCATGATCCTGTGACTCTGAGGACCAGCCCTGGGACAATGCAGCTTGACCCTTTGGAGGGCAGAGTCAGTAGAGGAACAGCTCTGACTTCCACGCCTCTGCTGCCTATCAAATAAAAAGCCCGTGGTATGAAAAGCCAATTAATTGATATTATTTAAAGACTGCTTTTCAGAGGAGTCCTTTGTTGGAGGGACTGAATCGCAACTCTGTGCTAAATTATGCACAGGAGTTAAGGGAGGTGAGAGCAAGAAATCCACTGGGTAATCATAATCACTGTGCAATTAGGTTTGATATCATAATAGAAGGTTACTCTCCTAGGGGTAATGCAGTGAGGGTGAACTTTAAAAGGCCAGATTTTAAAACTATGAAAAAAATTAACAGAAGGCTCAAGGGCATAGTGAAACTCTTTAACAACTTAGAACAAATTTGTTCCTAGAGTAACTCCTCTAGCAGCCCCAGGATTTGTACTGAGGGTGAGTTTGGCTAATGTAATCACTCTGGAGGCTATTTAAAAATCTGTGCTAGAGAGGCAGATGGTGGTTGGACCTTTGATCTGAAAATAAGAACGGGAAGAATGAAATTTACACGGCTGAGCAGGGTTTATTGAAAATAAACATTCTTTTAAAAATTAAAAGAACTCTGACTAAAGAGAAGAAGAGAGGGTAGAGTAAATGCAGACAAGCTACAAAGGAAAGGGATGTAGAGATATAGGTCTATAAAAAAAAAAAAAATCAAGGTATTTCTGATGCAGTAGAGAAGAAAAAAATTAAACCCCCAACCAGGCATATAATGAGTGAAACTTAGAAAGCGCTGTTGTTATGTGACAGCTTTATTGTACCTAATTAACTCAAATATATGTATCTGCTGGAAGACACCACTCTCCATGGTTACTTGCTGTCAGATGTGCTAAAGCAGGCATTTCTTCTGCACAGCCCTCTATCTTTGTGGGGAGAGAGGGAGACTGAAAATCAGAGGATGCTGAAGCAGAAATAAAACCTTGGCCTGAGTTATTTGTACGGATGTAAGTAAAGAGATTCCTTGTGTCTGCCACTTTCCATGGGAAATTAGAGAGTGACTTCAGCAGTGATTTACTTTAACAGTGTGGAAGGTGAACAGGACCTGAGGAAGGAGTTATGTGGTAGGGAGCCCATTGGGGCAGTAAATCACGGGGAGTAGCTGGTTCCCAGCCCAGGCTGTAGAGAAAACAAACCACACAATAGTGAAGCTGTCACGTAAGCTGTCCCACTCGCCTTATGGGGCAAAATCCCCCTTGAAAACAAATGGAAGGATTCAGTGATGGCTCCTATTGTGTGAGGGAAAACTCCCCAGAGCCACTGCAGGAGCAGGAGGGTGCAGTGCCTGTGGAAATGCTGCCATGCAGGTGATGCTCCCAGCACAGCACCGGCACTGCGGGGAGCGGCGCAGGGCCCTGGGCTGCCTCACACCCCAAGGGAGGTACAGACACCCTGGCTGGGAGATGGTGCCCCACACCTTGCAGCCACCATCCATCCAGCTGCTGCCACACAGGACACAGGGAGCTCAGCGTGGACAAAACCAGAAAGTTTATTTGCATTTTTTATTAATTTTTTTTTCAAGGTTCGTAAAATGTCACCATTCTTCCCTTTCATGTTTGTGCAGCCTTAAGCACAGCAGGCCCTTGACCTCAGCTGTACCCCATAATGTCACCATAATGAAGGCAAATTAATGACAATAGGGAAAAAAACCCACTTCAGTCACTGTAAGGAAATATTGTTCCTTCAAAGCAATTCCTCACCTGAAAAGTTAATAAAATAGTACATAAAGGTGACCTGGTAGATATAATTTACTTGGCTTTTCAAAATGCTTTTGATAAGGTCCCTCATAAAAGAATATTAATGATAATGAGAATGATCTTACATTTATGGTCATACCTTTCATTCAGATGAATCCCAAAGTGCTTTACAAAGTTTTTACTAACTGGTTGTACAAATCATGTATCATATATATCCCCAAAGCATTGTTAGACCTGGGAAAAGGCATGACAGATATTTAATTACCTAGTATGCTGCTATTCAATATTTTAGGGCAGGGTGTAAAAGAAAAAGCTACAACCATGTGCAATTAGATTTAATTTAGGCAGGTAAAAGCTACATTCCAAAGCTGATATTTGGCTGAAAACCAAGCTCATCTTCTCCCTTTGCCCTCACCCAAATGTTGAGGGATGCCTTAGGCTGAACAGATGAATGGCTCAGCTGGAAAAAAAGGCATCTTTTTGGGATTGCTCCCAAACAGACAGTGACTGTCTCAGGTTGCTCCTGAACATTCAGTCAGATGTTTTTGGGAATTTATACTTGGCCATCTAACTCCAGAGAAGCACCGTCATTTGCATTTTTTTCTCCAAATTTTCCATAGCTTTTTCTCCTATGTCCTTCAGCTTCCTAAGCAGATGCCAATGCTGACAGCCAGAAGCAGAGCATCTTCAGCTCTCATTAGCCTTTGTGAAGCAAAATCTCAGTTTTGCTTTGAGGTGCACATCTGAAACACTGCTAATCCAGACCATTATAATCTTGAAGACAGTTCCAGCATATCCTGCTTAGAGAGTATCGGAACACTTAATTTAAAGGCACAAAATGTCTCGTTTAATTGCCTGAAATCAAAAGTTTCATATTTTAATTAAGCTTTTAGGAGAACTTATTTCATTGCTCTGATTTTTTCTAAACTTTTTTCCTCTCAGATGCGAAAGTCATTAAAGAATATCTTTTCTGATCAAGCAATTGTAAGAATAACTTCACCAAAATAGTGTGTACAGCATGGATACTACCCCAGGCCTGACCTTCACACACTATCAGTGCTCAGTACATGAACACCACTCACTTACTATGCCTGGCTAAGTGCAAAGGGCTTCCTGAACTTCCACGTCCTCTATTTCTTGTTACTTGCAAAGAAAGAAGATGCCAAGAAAGCTGAATCACAACTTCCCCGTGGATACATATTCCTCCATGGTGAGGATGCCCTGGCAGCTTTTTTACTCTCTCCTAAATAAGCAGCCTAAAAACAGATACCTGAACAGTGTAAAAACAAAGCCAGGAACTTAACAGGTGGGGGCTGAAGAGGCCCTAGAGGATACCAAGGTGCCCTAGTTGTGCAGGCAGAAAGATTTCAGCTCATCTGTTACAGCCTTGGACACACCTTTGAAATGCTCTGTGTAGCTTCCTCCCAAGGCAGCACACATCTTGTGTTTATCACCATCCTGATGGATTTTTCTCAGAGCTAAACAAAGGAGAGGGTCCCTTCCTCCATTGTGACAGCCTGTCAGACTTTGCAGTACAATCCATATTTCATATGAAAAGCATTCCCCTCAAATTCAAGTTATATAAATTATATATTGCTAGGTAAACATGACCTTCCTCTGCCAATTCTTTCAGGGCAGAGAGAAATGCCAAAACAACAAAAATCTTGTGAGAACTGGCATCCAGGGCCAAACTGTCAAAAACCTTCAACAGAGAGCTGATTTGTCAACACAAGTCATCATTTCACAGAGAGCTTGATTCCTGCTTCAGTGTTCCCCTGACCAAATTGCTGACAGACTTTTGCTGAATGATCCTGTGCCTTCACATTATCTTTGATTTCCCACATAAAAGTTTTCAGAGGATATGAAGGTCTCGTTTTTACAACAATCTTTTGGGAGAAAGAAAGAAGGGTAATGCTTATGTGGAAACTGCCCCACGGTGCAGGTGGAGCCTCCCCTGCCCCACAGCAACACATTCACGTTCCTGTGGGAGAAGCTCTGTCTCACCCTGTACTTCCCACAGGCTCTGGAAAGCAAAATTCTTACTGATAGGCAGTTTAATTTCAACTATGAATAAGCAATCATGTAGTTGTGGCCTATTCAAGGAGGCTCTTTAGGAAAAATAATGGTTGAAAACTTCCTTCTGCTGGCAGGGTGACATAAAGAGGCCTCAGCACACCACAAGACTGCTGTATCTGCAACACAGTAATTTAAACTTTTATCTCCAGTAGGGCTCTTCACCATGTGGTGCACACCTGGCCACTGTAACCTGATCAACATTTATTGCTTTGTGTCTTCAGGATGGGTTTGACTTCCCTCAGTAAAGACATTTTTAATGCAGTGAGCCTGCAAGAGGCTTTCAAAAGCCATGGGAATAAGGGACAGGAGGTTTTCCAGGCATACCCAAAGCTTGACACTGTCTCACACTTTCTTAACACTCCCATGCCAGGGAGACAGAGCTGCAGGCTGCTGGGAATGGGGAAATCAGAAGGGAATAGATGGGATTAGACCCCAGTTCCCTACATTGTGCAAGGAAGGCAGACTGACACCTCAGGTTTCAGAGTGCAGATCTCACCACAAACACCCTCTCACTTTTGGCACCACAGGCAAGACAGGAACTTTTCCTTGGGCAAACAATTGCTTGAAACTGCTAGCCAGATGCTGATTGCTACTGGCATTTGTCCCTCAGCAGCTGTCACAGTAGGTGCCTGGGGAGGTGTGGGAAATGCCTTGCAATTATGTGCTTTCTGACACATCCCAGAGGAATATTTGGCCATATGTATTTGCACAAGGGAGCACATACTCCCTGTCCAAGAGGGTCCATGCTGGGTGCTATCAACATAACAAAATTGCTCTCCCTTTCGCCTGTCACTGGGGTAGCTGATGGCTCCCTTACTCTGGTGGAAATGCCAATCCTCAGCAAGATCTCTATCTGATTTTGCCTTGTTTTTCCTGCCTTGTGTTATTCCTACAGCCAATTGAATCCTCTTTACTAGTGACTGTATCTCTACTGTTCTCAGAATTTCTGAGCAGATAGAAACTGGGCTCCCTGCCCACATTCTATACCTGGGCCTGACTGCTAGGCATTAAGGACAAGAGTGTCAGATGCAGTGTTAAATCACATGCTCTCCTGGAAACTCACTCTGCCCTGGAGTCTGTGGGACAGTCCACAGGGAGGACTTCATTTGTTTTGTCACTGTGTCTCCCTTTTCTGAGCATCATCAGAAAGTCTGCTGAGGATAGCAGCTTCCAGTATTCCTTTTGAAAAGTGTAGGTTTGGTTTGACTTGGATTTTTTGCTTTTTTTATTTTTGCCTTTTTTTCCCCCTTTGTTGTTGTTGTTGTTGTTGTTGTGTTGGTTTTTTTTAATTTGAGGAAGACCTGTATCCACCAGGGATTCAAAATATTTTTCAGATTTTGCTCTTGATGATAGATTCTGGGCACATGGAAACCTGGTTCTGAGCTGTTACCAAGCAGGGCTGACAGAAAGACCAACAGAACAGGAGCTAACACCATACCCTCTCCACACATGCTGGCACTATTTCTGCTTAATCATTTGGCTTTTTATTTCACAAGCCTGTTTGAAGGAGTAAAGCACACTTTGTAACACAAAGAGTTACCTGATCATGTGCATTATAAGATAGTAAAAAACTGGGCTGAGCAAACCAACCAGAATTGCTTTTTCTTGATTCCCTAAATGTGTCAATTTTCAATAAAACTTTTTTTTTCTTTTTCTTTATATTTTTTTAAATTTTTTTCTTTTTCCCTGGGGAAAGCAAAGGAAGGTCTGAATGTACCACAGGAACTGTTAAATTCCTGGACTCCTCACACAAGCCTGACTCTTTCTGGACCAGTGGTATGGCCTGCAATGATCCTGCAGTAAACCTTGATGGATGGAAAGGGAATGTCAATAGAGTTCAGTCCTCTCATGAAAGCCAAACAAATTACTTCCACACTTCCAGTATGCTGTGGTATTCTCTCCACATCAATCTGAGTTCATTTCTTATTCTCATATGGGGTTTTTTTTCCCCTTTTCCTCCCTTTGAAGGTCCTAAAAGGACCTCCTGTGGCTTTCAAGGCTCAGAGAGATGCACTGTGGGACCTCTGTGGTTTCGAGGAATCCCCCAGTTAAAATGACAGTGTTAGAGGGTTGTTGCAAAGTTAGACCAAGCTGGCTGATATGTACAAAGCCTCTAGTTTTGGGAATCAAAAGAATACAGTTTTAAGCTTTAAAACCATCTCAACTTTCCAAGCATCCTCCCAAAAAGCTGGAGTTAAGTGGTATATGCCTTGTTTTACAAAAAATCCAGGGAAATTGTTTCACTTCAAAAGTCTCTTTTCAGACTTATTTAGGTAACCTCTATTATTCATTTTTGGAGTTTTATAGCAGCTCAGGTCTTGGAGAATAACAATGTTTAACTGATCTTACCAATACATTATTTGTACCACTAATTCCACAGCAGTTGCTTTTTCTTCAGGACAAGGGAGGTAATTTTCCTAAAATTACATTGTTTTCTAAAACAGCTCTATTCAGTGCTATACATCTACCTTCTGGCAGCATAGTTTAATTTGCATTTAAATAAATTCCTGATATAGTTGGAAAAGTAATTATACATTACACTAAACAATTTTCAAGCTTCAGCCTTTAATTGGTCCATGACCAAATCTCTCTCCTAGGCTCTGAAACAACCTTCCCATAATATAACATTCCCAAATTACCAGAACCTTGCTCCTTTTTTTAAGGTCCCTCAATTTGTTCATTCATCTCATCTAATAAATTCTGATGAGTAGGAAACCATGTTGCTTTTTCTATCCTTAGTTTGTCTTTAGGGTTGTGTCATTTTGCTCTGATGACTTTCTCCTGGTAGAAAATTTTGATTCTATCTGCTATCTGAGCAGAAGAGCTTATCAAGATCTCATGCTCATGACATTAAAAGCACCACAATGCACATTTTTTTAGTAGTTACAGATGTTAAATCATGTCCTAATTCTGATATTTTTGTCACAGATGAGACAGGGAATTGATGTAGATTGAGCCAAGGCAGTAGCAGGACATCAATTTTTGATCTGGATGTACTGAACCTTAGATTTTAGTTTGATTCCAGAGGCTATTTGCCACATGTAGGTCCATATACACTTGCTCCTCAGTTTTAAAGGCTTTTTATTCAGGTGAATTATACAACCAAAAAAAAAAAAAAGTCCTGTGGTTGTGTAGATCACTCATAGAAAGACTTCATATCACAGTGAAAGAAACTATACCTAAAAGCTGTTTAACATGCCACAGCCTTTTTCCCTCAGAAAGGTCATGCCTGTGGAACATGAGCTGTATTATTCAGTGCTCTGATTATCTGTTCACGAGCCATGTGAAAAGAAATGCAGTCACCTCTGCTAAAAGTGCCAACTCAAAAGCGTTAAGCCATTAACTGTAGAACAAGACCAACGTGAAAGAGAGAATAATGCATCATAGGAGCCATCACATGGCCCATAAAGTCAATACTGAAGCCAGGACATTCAGACATGACTGCTTCTTACCTCAAGGTTTAGGATCAGCCTTGACCTAACCTGTTAGCCAAGTCCCCTTGCACCATTAAAAGTGATTCAAACATTCAGATAATTCAGGACTCAAATCACTGATGGCATGTTGTGGATCTGCCTTACAATCGATTATCTGGTGGTTGAAGGTAAGGAGCATTAAGGATTTTAAGTGCCCAAAATGTCTTTCTGAAGAGAGAGTGTGTGAAGAGTTAGTGCTAGGAAATCAGAGGCTTTGCAAGGCTGTACACTGAGCCTAAAATTGCATTGAAGAGGATCACTTGTCACCAACATTTCAGTATCATACACCAGATTTCATCAGGAAGGTGATACCGAGCCAATAGGAGGATTTTCAGACAAAACTTCCACAGCTAGTGAGACTTGAAGGTGAGTGACAGTGATCAGCCTTGCTATTTTCACCTGCCATCATGTTTTTTATTTTGTTCTCGAGCTTGCAGCAATTCCACAAATACCTGCAGCAAATCACTCGGGGATGACTCCTCATCTTGCTGATGGTGGCAAGTGAAAAGTGCCCACTGCCAGCCCATGAAAATGATAAATAGCCAGTTTGCACTGAGATCTTAACTAGAGCAACCTCAGTTAGTGGAAGGTGTCCCTGCCTGTGGCATTGTGGAGTGGGAAAAGATGATCTTTAAGGTGCCTTCGAAACAAAACCAGTCTGGGATTCCAGGAAAGTGATCAGATCAGTGTCTTCAAGTGCACAAAGGATTTGTCAGCCCAAGATTGTCAGTAGGAAAACTCCAGAGGACTGTTTAAAAGCAATGGATCTGGGGTGAGCAGTCAGGAAGCATTAGATATACAGCCAAAAGGCTAAACATTTTGCTTAAACCACACTCTGAACTCATGAAAAGCATTGCTACAACAGTGTCTTGGTACTGAAGCTTTTCTGTCCTCATTATTTTAATTTGAATACTGAAGAAAAATTTTCCAATAAGTTTTCCAACATTTCTCTCACACTTGGGTCTACAGCTCTGCCCCTCTCACCACCAGATCCAGCACATTTATAATCAGGTAACTCTCCTCAAAATGGCTGCAAAGTTCTTTGACTACCTTTTTTTTTTTTCTTTTTTTTTTTCTTTTTTTTTTTTTTTTTTTGCCTTTCTCTAACTTAAAAAGTAAAACCAATGGAAAACAACAACATGAACAAACACAAAACTTCCACAGCTAGTGAGAAGAAAAAGGCACAGCCTGGTACTAAAGACAGGCCTGTTTATAAGAATAGATGCATCCCAACAGGTGTCAGCTCTGTAACGGCGCTTCACAAAGCACCCAGGCAGCAGCCAGGGAATGATGGTAATAAAAGAGAGGGAAGGAGTTGTTTTGAGACAGAAACTGCTATAAAAAGGAGAATATTTTGCAATTGTTATTTATTTTCATACATTTGTGAGCATATATATATTACTCTTTTTTTCTCTTTTTGTGCACTATAAAGATGTAAGAGGAACCCAAAGCCTTATGAGATTATCACTGTATAAAATCAATCAAATTTCTCAATTTCCATTATTGCAACCATTTATCTTCATTGAAATCCTCCATCTCCTCACCAGTTGAGGAGCTGAGAGCTATTTTTGTTGGAAATGTCTTATGTTGTTTCTCCAGAGAAAGAGAGGCCAGTCTTTTTTAAAAGAGCAGACAATTCCCAACACTTGGAGATAATTCATGGGCATCCTACAGACTCTCTGTCCAACTTTTAATAAGACACTTCATCCTAATCATGTTTCCTAATTTGAAAAAATATGAGAAAAATCCCTCTTTTTCTGCTCAAAAGCTATAAAGTCTTTAGGACAAGACTCATGTTTCATTCTAT
Organism: Cyanistes caeruleus; assembly: GCF_971803275.1. Lineage (NCBI taxonomy): Eukaryota > Metazoa > Chordata > Aves > Passeriformes > Paridae > Cyanistes > Cyanistes caeruleus. The sequence continues at coordinate 10,254,767 of NC_141708.1, read as the reverse complement.
TTTTGCACAGCATTTAGTTTTCAGACACTCCCATTTCTTGCTCCTGGTTCCTCTACTTCCATACTACAAAATATTGCTATTAATAGCCCTGTGCTACCATTGTTTTCTTCTATAAGCTTATTTAATTAATAAAGGTAATTATTTTAATTTCTTCTTTTTTTCCTCTTGTTCCAATAGAGATCCAGAACTCACCACATATGTGTTGCTTTTCCATAGGGAGGGCTGGACTCCAGCCCTCCTTTGGTCTTTTCACAAGCTGCAGAAGAATTATACTGGTGTGACTCAGACCTGATGTTTTATGGAGTTTTAATTTTTTTTACTATACCCTTTGTGAACGCACACATACTTCCAAACAGTTCTGGCCCTTGCTGGACTGATGGAAAGAAGGTTAATAACATATCTGGGAAAAACAAATAGTTCAATGGATAGCACACATTGATTAAAACCTGCTGCAGTGCCAGCAACGCTGCGGGAGCTGCACGTCGTAATTCTGCTGTAGCTGGAGATGTGCTGCCAGCAGAAGGAGAAAGGAGATGATCACACTGCTGTGTCAGGCAGCTCTGCACAGATACAGGGTTGGAGTCTCCTCTCTGATTTCAGGGACAGTGAAAGAGCTGGACCAGAGCGCTGCAGAGCTCTGGAAGCTCAAGACGTGCGCTCCATTTGAATGGAGCAATATTGTGCATTGCCAGTAAATCCCTTCTAGGACGTGCCTGAAGAGGGCTGGGGGCAGAATACAGGCAGGACAAGAAGTCTGAAGGGTGCTGAGCCGATGTCTCCCATCGGAGCAGGAGGGTCCCTGCCCTGCCCAGAGCCCTCCACAGCTCTCAGCCCACACAGGGAGGGGCAGCAGATGCACAGGAGAGGCTGAGCTCCCCTACTCCATCAGGGTGTCATGGCTAAACGCCCCCACTTTTTCCCTGGCAGTAAATAATTCATGTTCCCGAGCTGTAGGTGGGATACGTTTCAGGCAGAAAGGGAGGATGGCAATAAGCAGCTCTTTAAATATACATCGCCTCCTGTTTGCAGGCACAATGTGTGGGAGCAACTGTAAACTGAAATGGTCTTGTGTTTGCTGGCACCTCTGAATACAAAATTACCACCCTGGCTATTTATGGGGTGGAGGAGGAGGGAGGCTTCAAAAGAAATATCAGGTTTTCTAAACCTGGTGCCTTTTTTTAAGCTGAAACACTTGGCATTTCTGTGGCAGCATTGTATCCCCACTGGGGGAAAGAGTTACAGGTATTTTAATTATATATTAGTACAGCATTAAACTAGTTTTATTTTCTGAACATTCTGTCAATTACTGTTGTTACTTGAGAAGCATGACTGCTCCCAGGTTGATCGTGTATTTAACTAGCCAGTCAATGCTATTAATCACTAAGCATTTTCAGCCAAGGATATTAACATTGAAACCTATCCAGGAGGGCTTATAAATGGGTACTGGCATTCTGCGGAGGGAAACACTGTTTTCCAATGCAAGAGAGGTTCTCTCAAGTCTCTTTTTTATCTTTTTTTCTTCCTTTCCTTTTTTTTTTTTTTTTGCAATCTAAATTCAAAAGGGGAATGAATAATTGTCCTTAATGAAATAACTGCCATCCCAAAAAATTAGCAAATATGTGATCATCTCATTACCATATGAACGGAGGGCAGGATGTCTGTTTCTCTGGTGCAGCTGTTGTAAAAGCAGTGAAGTACAAGAGAGCAGACATGAAAACCAAGCAGGGACGTCCTCCCTTCTGGGGACTGGAGCAGGGAGAGAAATGAACCAGGTAAGGCTGAAAAATGGTTAACATTTAAGGACTGGAAATGAGAGTCTTCACTCTTGTTATTGATCATGGGAGCAGAAAGGCTGATGGCCTTTCCCTGCCTCCTGCCCACTGAAACATGGGACATGAACACCACCTGAAGCCAGAGACTTTGACACAAAGCACACCATTTGGTGCAATCAAATGCTCCAGATACATGCTTTGCATTCTGCATTGCACATAGTTGACACACAGAATATATTTATTTCCACATTGTGAATAATCAGCTGAAAACTCACTTTCATTAGCTTCATCTCCCCATTGTTGGCTCACATCCTGAAGTTTTCATACAACATCTGCAAAAGTATTAAACTAATTATAGAAGCCATCTGGAACAAGAACAGAGTGGAACAATTATTTTCTTTTTTTTTTTTTTTTTTAAAAAAAAGCCCTCACTAAATAAATGGTGCCATAATAGATGGGATGTCAGAAGAACAATGATCATAACAAACTCAGTATCATTAAGGAGGGATGCAAGGAGATTTACATCATGATTGCTCATTAGCAGAGACAGAGCAGAGAGGCACTGTGATCCATTGATGACAGAGCTTGCACAGGGAGAGGGAAATCCTACCAGAGACCAAGGGCTCACACATGGGCAGCCCAGGTGCCCACGAAGAGGAGGAGCTGCTGTTGCTCTGTCCTTGTGATCTCCATTCGAGACCAGGGGACAGACCCCTAAGGAAGGAAGGGGGAATCAGTCATGGACTGTCATCTATCTGTCACCTTCCACTGCTGCTGCTACTGTTTAATTGTACAGTGCTGTGAGGTGCTGACAGGTTACTGAGTGAGTGAGCAGTGACATTCAGCAGAAAACACATGAAATCTTGACTCCCATACTGCTGGGAGGTAGCTCTCCCTTTAGCTTCGTACTAAGTGATGAGCTGTAGGTCAGCTTGTGGTAAAATGGGGGTTTGTATTTATTACAACTATTTTTTACTGATCAGAGGCAATTACTTTGACATATAAGATCTTGACAGTTATCTGCTTAATGCCTGGCTTCTGTTAGCAGCACTTTCAAGGTAACCCGTGTTTCAGTGTTTTAGGAGGATGATGACATTGTGGTGAAATACCTAAGTATTTTGGGCTTGATACACGTGCACACACCTGGAAAAGCAACACATCTATCAGCATTTTCTGATGGTTCTAGTGGCAAATAATGCATTCACATGTCCATTCTAACACTAAGTAATAAATAGATAACAGATAAAAAATAGATAGGTAGGTAGGTAGGTAGGTAGGTAGATAGATAGATAGATAGATAGATAGATAGATAGATAGATAGATAGATTTTTCTCCCAAAGGAAAGTGTATTTTTTTTATAATTTCCTTGTCAATTTTCTAACTAATTACCTTTGGCCTGAATGTACTTAGAGAAAAATCTGAGATTCTGTTAGATACACAGCTGCTGAATCAATGGCAGCTTGCTACAACATATTTCAACACACGTCATTAATTCTGATTAAAAAGCATCACCCAGTTGTGATTCTTATTTGAACTCTATTAGTGTCTCTGCTAATAGATGCAATCTCCGTTATTATCATAATTATTGTTATTTACCACTTATGTTACTGCAGCAGTGCCTTGAGGGATCATTCATAAGCCATGCCCTTATTGAATCATTTGCAAATGCAGATTAAAAATATGTTCCTTGCCCTCAGCACTTTCCTTGGTAAGACAACAGATAAAAGAAAAAGGAATATAAAGAGGCAAAGTGACCATCTGGGTCAGCACTGAGACATTGCTTTCAGCACATCAGAAGCCTGAGTATTGCCATGCTTCCACCAAATGCAACTGAGAATGGTACCCAAAGTTCAGTAATTCTCAATAAATAAATCAATAAATCTCAATTTTGTTATTTTCTGTGTCTTCCAATGCTGAGGGTGCCAGTGATTCCTTTCTAGAAAAGGTGCATACACATGTGTATTCTCAATAATCAGACACAGGCATGGGAATTCAGAGCACATGAATCATGTAGCACTGCTACCAACCACTAGTTGGATGTGTGTGTCCAAGTAAAGAAGTTCCTGCATATCTGGCACTCACAGGATACATTCAAGCCAGGCCTAAGATGATGAAACTAATTTACATCAGAGTTAATATAAGGAATGTGTTTCTACTTTTGGTCTTATAAATAAGAAATCTGGTTTTCAAAGTGCCACATCCTGAAATCCCCACATCCTGAGTAGCAAACTTTATATTTGATGTCCCAGCTGTGGGCAACACGTCCCAGTTGTGTCACATGCAGGGGGCCATGTCCCTGAATACCCTCTGCAAAGTCAGCTGAATAGGTGTCCAGAAAGTCCCACAAGTGGAAGGGATGAAGAACAGGTTGGGGTGAAATGAGGGAGCAGGCGTATTTTCAAGTAATAAATAGAGCAGGGAGTGTGAGAAAAGTGAGTTTGATGGACAAGGAGTGCAGATTTGACTTTCTCTAACTCCCAACCATCTGGAATCCATCATTTGTCTCTATGTGGCCTTGTAACATTAAGGAGAATATGAACACTGATTTGAGGCTTCTGAGATGCTTTGTAACCCCAAGACAAAAGGTATCAAATAACTGCAGCATGCTTATTCTTAACAATATTTCCTCTCTGAATTATAGCACCATTGCAAAGAGATTTTGCATTCTTGCATCCCTGTAATTCCGGACAGTCTTCTTTCCACAAATTCTTTTGCAATTTAGCTTCTAAGATTAATATTTTAAAAGCAGCTAATGTTGCTAATTGAACAGGGAAACAGATATGTCAACTTCTGTTTTCCACAGGACTCGCTTCAGAAGCATGAATGATAAATGGACCCCAAGAGATATTATCATAATCATCATTCCAAATAAATTTTTCAGACAATGGAGTGCATGGCAAATAACTTTCAGTGAGATGCATAAAACACTCTCAATGCTAAGCTATTTCCTAAACATATGAATATGTAATTTTGTCCTGTTTTAATGAACTGATATTATTTTGATGAGAAGGACCATGACCAGGTAAAGGCAACATGAAGGAAGCTCAAAACCAGCAGAGATATTGAATTAGCAGTCACATTTATCCTGTGCACTCACTGTGGAGCTCCACATTTAGCAACTTGGTGATACCATACAGTCAACAGTTCCTGCAGCAGTTTTTGGCAGTGAAACAGAAGAGTGACCCCGTTATCAAAGAGCAGCAGGTATTTGTTGGTGTGAGATGGAGAGCTTTAATTTCCAGTAAAAAAGGATCCACTGCAGCTGAGAAGTGCTTTAAACAAATAACTGGGTTTTCTGACATTACACACCAATGATGTAAGGTGACTCCTCAAATATATTCTTCCTCAGTTTTATAATTAATCTAGTGGTAGGTGATTCTCAGGGCTGTGTTCTACCAGAGAGAAGCATTATTCCAAGCCAAATGCCACATCCCCATCAGAGATGTGTGAGGATCTCTTACGAGTGGCTGGCAGGTTGCTAACTGCAGGAGGGATCCAAATCCTGTCCCAAAACCCCAGGACATGACAGCTTGTCTGGAGTTTCACTGCAGAGTTGGGTCCCCTCTTCCTTGGTGCAACAGCTCCTTACCCCAGCCTTTAAAAATTAATTGTTTAGTTTTGCTTCTCAGTCCTCTGTTCCTGATGCTTTCTCAAGAAATAAATAAAACAATTAATTAAAGTCTTTTACTTGAATGAAATGGAAACTGAAAACATATTTAATTTCCCTGATTTTTGATAAGGACACTTTCTTTAGAAATGACTTTCTGACAACTTTTCCATCAATCCTACTCAAAGGTTCTCTGTGTTGGGAGGCACAGAGCT